>NC_045478.1:92658503-93863503 GCF_009650955.1 Corvus moneduloides
CCTACCTCCCAATTACAGTTTTGGATTAGTGTACTGAGCTGCCTAGGGTGGTTTGGCCAGGACCCAGGCTCCAAAGTCACTCACCCCTGGCAACTGCTGCAGTCTGAATGGCAACAGCTGGGAAATCTTGGAGCTAGGCTGGCAGCCTGCTTGGAGAGCAGAGGCAGCTTCTGTGTCTATATCCTTATCCTGTAAGTATTGCTTTCTGTCCTTCACCAATGCCTTGTGTCCACAGCAAGGGAAGTAAGAAGGACTAAGGGAAAAGAATAGATAACACAGAGGACACTGGAAAGTTCTCACAGAGAGTGGTAAGATATCTGCACACCTGTAGCTCCAGCCCTACAGTAGAGTCCAACAGTATATGGACACAGAAAGACACAGACTGAACAGCCCCTCAGTATTCTCTCAAGAGGAACCTGGGAAAACAAGAAGGAAAAAAGAATCTTACAGGAAGAGCATAGTGTGTGCAAGTGTGTGTCTGTGCTATAGCTGTAGATAAACGTAAAGTGGCAGCTACTTCTAAAGACAATCCAGTTTTTACATTCAGATATTGTAGGAAGAGCTACATCACTCAAAGGTATTGCCTCCTAAAACCCTGCACTCTTCTACAAAGTTGGTAAAGGTTTTTTTATTATATTTTCTCTCTACACTCAGCAACAGAATTTTCAGGGAAAAGAAGGAAGAAGTGGTAACCAGAAGGAGCAGATGAAAAGTGGATTTTTATCAGATTGCTTTCTTGAAGGTGTTGGGGTCCCTCTTCTGCCATGTAGCCCTGGAAGAGGGGCCCTGAGGGCACAGACACGGGGATTCCCTGCCCCTGCTCAGCCTCGTTCCCATTGGTTGGTTTGTGTTCCCTGCGCGGGCAGAAGGACCCTTGGTCCGGTGACTGGAACAGTTCCTGGGCAGAGCTCCGGCCATGCGGCTGGAGAAATAAACATCTCTGAAACAGCTATCAAGAATCTGTCTGTCCATATATATTTCCTTTCCACGGGACTCCTGGTTTGGTATATGCATGTTGCAGTATCCCCACTGCAACAAATGGTGGAGAATTGAGAGCAGAACGATCCCTGATCCCTAAGCGACTGATTTGTGTGAGTAAACCCTGGAAACTTTGGATTCCTCTTCTTGGTTTTGCTTTGCTATTCCATATCTAAACTATGGAGGAACCGTGGGAAGACTCTTGGCTTTCAGAGCTGCATATGGACATTTATCTTAAACTTAAAATGATTCTTGAACAACGATTTGTAAATTTTAGCTTGATTCAAGCTCAAAAAGAACTGAAACACTTCCTGGCATGGTTGTTTAAGAACTTTTTCTATGTTTCTTGGGATTTAATTCTTACCAAGGGCTTTTGGAAAACCGTTTGGACACAGTTAATACTGGAGTCAAAATATATGCCGATGGAAGAATATTTTCGTGAATATTATTTAGTTACCGAGACTGTTGAGCAATGTCAGCTGTGTCCTGGCGAAGGGAAGCCTGGCGCAGGGACCGTGCAGCCCAGGCCATGTGCGCCGAGTGCTCTGCGAGCAGCAGCGAGGCAGTTCCCGAGCGCAGGCGGAGCCACGCGAGCCGCAGTGTCGGCGGCGGAGCGAGGCGCGGCGGGAGCAGCGGGACCCGGCGGTGCCCGCCCGGCCCCGCGCAGCGCGTGGTGGAGCGAGCCCCGGGAACGCCCGACCGAGAGGGGCGGCGTGCGGGCGGCGGCTGGCAGCGATGGCGGTGGAATGGAGCCGTGCCCAGCCGAGACGCGCGCTGGAGCAGGCCGCGGGGGAGTCATCGCTCGGGGGTCCGGCCGAGATGTGGGTGCAGCGCCTGGCATCGGCAGCGAAGCTGCGACCAGAGGAGGTGACGCACGGCCCGCGCAGCCCCGAACGCGACCCCGGGAAGAGCGCGCAGGCACCGGCAGCCCCGACAATTCCAACACGGGAGCGACCGAAAGAGAGGGCAAAGACACAGCGAGACAGAAAATAGCAGCCACTCGGAAAAAGGAAAAGATCATAGTACCTAAGGTCTTAGGGATAGTAAAAATGGTATAATGTTAAGCAAAATTATGGTTTTATAACAAGGTGTGACAACCAGCAAGACATATTCGTGCATAGAACTGCTATTAAAAAGAATAACCCTGAAAAATGCATCCCAAGCTTGGGAGATGGAGAGGTGGTGCAATTCAAAATTATACAAGGTAGAAAAGGGTTACAAGCATCGCAGGTCACTGGGCCTGATGGTGTTCCTGTAAAAGGCAGTATATATGCTAAAAATCGTGGTCATGTTAGACAGTATCTCTATTGTAAGTCCCCCCTACAGTTTCCCTTTCCTAATCCCACCTTTCCCTTTTACCCTATGTCCTATTACCCCCAGTGTATTCCCAATCCGTCTTTTCACCCATGGTTTCCCTCACAAAACCATGCTTTTGCCAATTGTTTCCCCAAAAATCCCTTTCCAATGCCGAGTGGGGGATGAAAAGGGGAAGAAATTAAACCCTCTCCTGCCTCAGTTTCCCCACAAAGCATGCTCAGAGAATTCTGTCTCCCTTCTGTCAGCCCTAAGATGTTCCAGAGAATCTGTTTGGACATTTAAAGACTCAGGAGGGTGGCTTGTTTTGTTTTGAAACTGTTCTTGTTATGTTTATCCAGTTGTTTTCATTCTCCTTTTATTAAAATAAAACGGGTGAGGTGTTGGGGTCCCTCCCCTACCATGTAGCCCTGGGAGAGGGGCCCTGAGGGCACAGACACGGGGCTTCCCTGCCCCTGCTCAGCCTCATTCCCATTGGTTGGTTTGTGTTCCCTGCGCGGGCAGAAGGACCCTTGGTCCGGTGACTGGAACAGTTCCTGGGCAGAGCTCCGGCCATGTGGCTGGAGAAATAAACATCTCTGAAACAGCTATCAAGAATCTGTCTGTCCATATATATTTCCTTTCCACGGGACTCCTGGTTTGGTATATGCATGTTGCAGTATCCCCACTGCAACATGAAGGATTCCTTATCTGGCCATAATGATACATGGCATCTCCCAGCACCTCCCCAGGAAGGAGGAAACTCAGCCTGCCTGGGGCTGGCAGACCCAAAGCAGGCATTGCTCCTAGCCAGAACTCCCAAGTCATTCAGCATGGTCACTGCCACTTTGATTTGCAACTCTTCACCATTTTGATTAAGACAGATCTTTTTGTGAGCTCAGACAGCCTGTTTTGTGTCTTTACAGTGGCTTGAAATATACTTTAATGAGAGAAGAGATGGCTCTCCTCAAGGGGCTTCTGAGACCTTTTAAAAAGTTCCAGCTTGACAAACATTGAAAAGGGACTATTATCTGGTTTGGTGACTTCCTTTTAATTGTCTAGTTCTGTTACTCTTGATGTGGTCTATCTGTTAATTGGTGTACCAGTAATGATGAAGGTTTCTGTCATGCTGAGTCTAGACAAGCCAAACAGGAAAATAATGCCCATCTTTTTAGATCTATACACGATGCCCTTTGCATTAAAACAAACGGCAAGCACTTTGAGTGTGCGTGTAAGATAAATGTTAGGGAAAACATGGACGGATGATACAGAAGCTGAATATAATGAGCCAGGCTGATCTCAGCTTCCACTACTCTAGTTTTATTGGTAAATGTAGGTGCTATGTATCTCCAACACCTTGAGCACCTAGCATTTTCATAGATCATGTTAGGAGCTTAAATTAAATCAGAGCAGTAATATAAATGTATCTCTGTGATAGTAAGGGCACCATGACCATCCTGGAAAAGTTTCTTTTTATAATCTGACAGCATATTGACTATTTGGGAAGCAGAACTTGTTAACACTGGAGCGGCTTGTTCTTATTACACAGCTTACATATTTCTTCTTATAGGTCCACTACTGACATATGCTTTAACAAAAAAGAAATATCACAAATTTAATCTACCTTTGCATCAAAACTGTTATAAAACATGGATATCTTATTCTAACCAAGGGCTAAATCTGGGGCGGAAGCAGGTTCCAGTCTCTCCTGTAGACCCTGTTTTATCCTTTTCTGTTCAGTGGTGGCACCTGCTAGGCCTCCTGCAGTACTGGGGCGTCCATAAATAGGTTTTTCCCCTGGGAGAAGGGACTAAGGTCTCCCTCTGCCTACAGATGGGCCACGACACATTACAGTCTCCAACACATGGTGAAAGACAAAACAGTCATTCTAGAAGATAGGTAGGTCAAACTCAAGACAAAAATAGGGTCCAAAGGGACCCTGAGAGACAGGGCAGATGAGTAATTTATCTGGGTGCATCACATGGGGAACCCACACTGTACATAGTACAGCAAATATTTGAGGGAAGTTCCTTCTTGTCTTCCCTACATTAGTGTGTATACACATTTCCGGGCAAGGGTTTTGGCTTGTGAGTAGAAATATTCCAATGATCTTTGGTAATTGCAGTTTTTCATTAAAATAACTTAATCAGGAAATCCAAGATGTCCAGCCAATTGCACTTTTTCCCTTTCTCTGCAGAGGTTATAATGCACATAGGTAAAAATGTTAACTCTCCAGGCCTTGTTTTCTCCTCTCCTGCCACATGGCATAGCTTTTAGTTGTCATGCCGAGATCTGATATCTCCATGGCATTCTCCAAGCAGCCCTTTTCCTCTCACGGTAGCTGGGGGCTTCAGCCAGGCCTTAGTGCTGGCCATTGGGATGTGCATTGACCATCCCTCTGGAGGACCACAGTCACTCTTTCTGGCTTATTTCACAAGGGAACATATTCCCCATTTCTTCCTCTTCACATGCAAGTTGGCAGCACTTAAGCAAGTTGGCAGCAGAAAAGACAGATTTTATCCAGCTTTAAACTCCTGTCTCTCTTTACTGTTTGCAGTCACATCACTCCTGGCCATAATGTCAAGGACAACACCCTATGGAAGCAGTGGACAGTAAATGCTTCTGAAAACAAGGCTACTCATTTTTTAGACACAAGTTTTACCTTCAAATAATAACACCTAAGGATCACACAAGGGAGCAGCAAGACCTCATCAGCACTTGGAAGAACCCAAGATGGAAAGGGCAGCCATATGCTTATCCAGGAACAAGGAGAATGAGGAAGAGAGGAAGGCAATTCAGAAATTTCCTTTGCTAATATTATGCCAAAACAAAAAATAATCTCCGTGAGCATACTGTACCGGGGCCTTCTATCTGACAAACCAAATGAAATATGAAACACTGGGAAGCGGGATGGCAAGCTTTATCAGAGAGGAAATGAGCAGAGTGTATATCTGGCTGTCACCAGGAGAGGAAGAAGGTGCCAAGCCCCTATCTGCTCCCAGCACAAGGAGTTGATGAGCTGCCCTGAATGACAATAGCTCTCGTAGAGAAGGATTCAAAGTGCCTGGGAAATGATAAAAAAGCAGCCAAGCATTTCACTATCCTAAGTGCATCCCCTCATTATGTTTTCTTTTAAAAACATCTTTTGACCAATTTTAATGCAGATGAGAAGTTGCCAGATTGACAGCCCTGGAGACTAAAGACCTTCCTCATTATCTGTAGCGTAGACAAGGGCAATAAAGCATCCCTCAAGCTATTTCTGCTCTGTAAATGTGTCTTCTGGCCTGCAGAATATGGAACGAAGGGAGGGGAGCTCTTAACACATGCTCAGTCCTTCATCCCTGCATGGGGGCTAGGTTGCTAGCCAGCTCAGATTGTATCCTGTAAGGAATGTATGGAGGACATTATTTTAATTTTATAATACAATAATATAGATCATCCACCAACTTGCAGTATGTGGTGGCCTGTATTTCACAAGCACAGTGCCAAGAGAATAAGCACTGTATAAGCCAACATCTCAAAATGAGCCGGATTCTTATCATCAGACTATGAACATTTTAGGGGAAAACCAGGTCTCTGCTCTGCCCAGGGGTACCATATTGCCAAGCAGATGGTGGGTGACTTCTTGACTCTGAACAGAGCAGGACCCTCTAGGGAGGAGTGACTGTATGCAAAGATGAGATTTTTTCCTTTTGTGGGAATAGAGATTTTCCCTTTGCCTTACCTTCCTCTAGCCCCTGCTGAGTTTTGAAAGTGTGGAAATGAGAGACAGTTTGCCCATTTTCTTTCAGCAGGGGAATCCAGAAAGAGCAGGGAAATGGTGCTTGGTACCAAGACAGCCTCACATCAGCCCTGGGCAGAGAATTCACACCATTGTACAAAGCAGCAGCTCCCAGCTCCTGGTGAGTTAGGAACCATATTCCCTGTGTAACCATGCTTCTGTCGCTAATAAAGTGGTGAAAAAGACTTTCTTTCTTTCTTCTTTCTTTCTTTCTTTCTTTCTTTCTTTCTTTCTTTCTCTCTTTCTCTCTTTCTCTCTTTCTCTCTTTCTTCCTTTCTTCCTTTCTTTCTCTTTCTTTCTTTCTTTCTTTCTTTCTTTCTTTCTTTCTCTCTTTCTCTCTTTGTTTCTTCCTTTCTTTTTCTTTCTTTCTTTCTTTCTTTCTCTCTTTCTTTCTTTCTCTCTCTCTTTCTTTCTTTCTCTTTCTTCTTTCTTTCTTCTCTCTTCTTTCTTTCTCTCTTTCTCTCTTTCTCTCTTTCTTTCTTTCTTTCTCTTCTTTCTCTTTCTTTCTTTCTCAATCTTTCCTTCTTTTCTTATCTTTCTCAGACTCTTCTTCCTTTCTGTTTCTGTCTTTCTTTCTTTCTTTCTTGTTCTGTCTTTCTTTCTTTCTCTCTCTTGTCTCTCTTTCTTTCTTTCTTTCTCTCTTCCTTTCTCCCTTTCTTTCTCTCTTCCTTTCTCTTTCCTTTCTTCCTTTCTATAACCCAAAGACCTTCATACTCAAGTTGGAATAATCAGGGAGCTGACTTCAATGTGGTCTTTCCTTGCTGAAAAATTACACTATTTTTGAAGGACTTATATGGGGAGAGGAGAGGAGAGGAGAGGGAGAGGAGAGGAGAGGATAGGAGAGGAGAGGAGAGGAGAGGAGAGAGGAGAGAGGAGAGAGGAGAGGAGAGGAGAGGAGAGGAGAGGAATCTTAGACTCACTGAGTCAACCAGTTTCTGTGGCAGTTAGGATTATTATATTATATCTGTTGCCATAGACATTATTAATGCTATTATAATAGTAGTTAGTATTATAGTTAATATAATAGTATTAGAGTAATACTATTAAAGGGTATATTAGTATTATAGTAATAATTAATACAGTAGAAGTAGCTGCTGAGGTCTTAGCCAGCTTTGTTCTTCATAGCTGGTTGTATCTGCACCTGTATATTCAAAAGAAATCCCTAGCTCAAAAAGTAAGCTACTTTAAAAGTAATAAAGAATGATTGGAGCAGGCTTAAAGTACTGTCTACTCTCTCACCACACAGTGAATTAGAAAAAACCTTTACTTTGAGTGTAAGAAGAAGACAGTGACGTAAATCAGGTAAGAAGATGCTCTTCATGTCACCTCCCTTTTAAGTGTTGTAGAAACACCTGGCCTTCTTGGTTAACTTACTTCAACACTGTTTGGAGACCCTGCTCCTCATTTACAGGCTTTGATCTCAATGGAATAGCACAATCCCGTCTTTCCCCTGGCAGGAGTTTCATCTTGCCTGCTCTGAGCCTCTTATTACAAGTCCCAGGAGATATGATGCATTTTTAATGCTTGCCTCCAAGAATGTTGAGCAAAGGATTAGCCAGGAATTTTCCCTGGGAATAGTTTTTCAACAGAAAGTACAGTTTCCACCAAACTGATTGATTTTCCTGGTCATCATTATTTTTATTGTCGTTATACAACAGGTTATAGAATAAAATATGTTTCCCCAGACCAGGAGATACCTCAGAGTTCATATGAAATGTTTTGCCTGCTTTAACTCAGAGCTAAAGTACTTTCTGTCTATCATCCCAGTTACCTCATTGCTTTCTCTCCTTTTCTGGCTTATCCAGGTGGCAACTGTAGGGTATTTAATGCTGTTCTGCTGAAGGCCAAGGTGCAGACAGAGAGCTGAGCAGTTGCAGCTTTCTCCATGCTAAATGTACAAGGCAGGCTCCTCTACAGTAGCACAATGTTAGAAGCAAGTGTTGCTGCAGAACATAATTTTGGTGTGCTTTTTCTCAAACTCTTCTTTTCCATCCCAAGCACGTGAACAATTACTTTGAAATGTTGTAGGTTAGTTTAAGATCTAATATTCTGGAGTATGCAGATCTGCTATGGGTCATCAAGTCTTACTTACATAATGTATTGCTGGGGAAGCTGTTTTAACACCAGGATCCATGACTAGGAGGTTCCAAACTCTGCAACAGGGCTTCCAGATATGGGAAGGAATAGGATTGACTCTCCTTGCCTCTGGCCTGGAGCACCAAAGGAAGCTCAAGTGCCAAAGGCTGTGAGGTGCTGTCAGGGCAGTAGCCAGGGAGCTCTGAGATGCACAGCTCCCTCCCCCATCACACTTTTGGACTTTGCACAAATGTAAAAACTACATCTTAAAGAGATTGGTGGCAGGAAAATTATTTAACTACTAGTTAAGTAGTTTTGGACCCTGTTTGGAACCTGTGAATGATATGAGAAAGGGAGCATAGTCAGGGTTTATAAGACTGTGGCAGGAACCAAGGAACCTGTCTGAAATCTGAAGTTTAGCTTTGCCACGGATTCTCTGTAATTTGTGCTTATCACATTTTTCCTTATGCCATCAAAGCTATCTATGATTCCTTCCATATGTGAAAAAATTGTAATTATTCTCTTTGGGAGAAAACACAGATGGGGTCTGAACATTTTTTTCATAGTGTTGGTACTCCTTTTTCTCAGTAAACCAGATTTCTCTTCTTTTTAATCTGCTTTAAATCTAGATTTCAAGCAGTATATATTAGAGCAAGTTGTCTATGTAGCATCCAGAAGCTACATAATTGCTTTTATGTTCAGCACAAACCTCTCAAAAAGTGACATTCTGAAGGAAAAGTTTCTCTGACAAATTCTTCTTTCACCATCAAGAACTTGTAAAAGGAGCTGCTTTCAAGGTGAGAAATATTTCTGCAAAATAATTAGGGGTTTTTATGGTGATATCTGGTTTTATTTTTCCTACTCCCTAGCCAAAATTATTACCAAGTTTTCAAACTTCTGCACAATGTGTTTTTGTGCCTGTACACGGGACATATTTGATGGGGGACAGAGGGTATTTTAGTTTGATTATCCTGTACTTTTATATAAATGAGGCCTCCCAGTTACCCTTTTTTCACAAATAAATGTCTCCTCATTAGTTTTCAGCCACATATACATTGTACACCATGCTATATATAGCTGCATTTAATAAGATTGCAAGATGCTATTTTCTGATGTGGAGGTAGCTTATCTCCCTTGCTAGTTGTCATGGCATTTTTAAAAGTTCTAACAAAACATTTGGCTTCCTGTAAGATCTTCAGAGGGCTGGGACAAAATAAAACAGGTAACATTTCATTAACCTGCTGAAATGTTACTGAATTCTGTAGGTACACTGTCACGTTACCAGATATTGATTCTTTTCATCAAGGAAAAATGGAGTAAAAGGTCTTCATGGGACCACTGTTATTAACCTATGATGAATATGTAACTTCTAGGCATTCTGACTAGAAGTTCTCCTGTGTCCCACCTGGAGCCACTGAGTCTGAGGGTTGTATCCTGAGAGGCAGAGTAAACCTTGCATTGCACAAACAGATAAAGTTTAGCTAGGGAATGGTTATTTAATTGTTATCCCAGAGTGAGCCTCCCAGGAAACTCTGAAAACTGTAGTCCTAGTTAGCATCTCATTATCCAGCATCTTGCTTTTATCCATTTTGCTTTGCCATGGCCTTAATACAAGCCCTGACAGGAGGCACTTTGGGAGGGCTATTTAAAGTTTGCTGGGGATTTACATCCAGGCACTAAGTCAGATCCTCAGCTGGTTTGCTATGGTTTGCCTCAGCACTGGCAGGAGCAGACTTGTTCACACACACCAAAGACACTGGTCCTGTGAATACTGTAGCAAATCCAGATGTGATTTCTGCCTGTCCTTTGAAATTCTGTGGCTTCATTGCATCTTTTTTTGTCTCTTCTAGGCATGCCTTGCCCTTTCTGAGTCATGTCCTTCAGAAGCCTCCTTTATTCTCGTTTATTGACTCCATTTGCTTGTAGTCATAATTTTCCTTTCTAAACCTCTGCTATAAAGCAGCTTGTGCTAAAGCAGCGTCCAAGCTGCTTTCTTTGCTATCTGACAAATTACATGGGCTCAGTCTTCTGGGATTTATGGCATTTTTTTGTGTTTTGTAGTGGCAGATGCCAAGTGAGCCCTTTCATTTACTGCAATGAAAACATCGTTTTAAATTTCTCTTCTGAACTGGCCTCACATTTTCAACTCATTGCTTGTTTCAAGACATCCTGTGCTTGATAGCTCTGTTTGTAGCGTTTCTCAGTCCAAGGTCTACTTTTGCAAGCTGTTCCTTTTGTGGATTATGTATGAATAGGACCCAGACACAAATCTTCTGGGTCAGCTACCGAAGTGTATCCCTGAGATTTATTTTTTTTTCCCTCTCTCCCAATTAAATGGAAACATTTCTGGTTCATTTATCAGCTGTTGTGAATCAACATCATTGAAGTTAGCAGGGCTGTACTGATTTATGTTCAGTGGGAATTTGGCACATGCACCAAGCCTGCTAGCTTCTTCATCAAATGCTCTTTTGTTGTAACTCATTGTAGCTGTGCCTTTCTTAATGGTAGAATTTTTGGACCTACTATTGCTCTAACAACAGACCAGCATCATCTTTTTTTCTCTGCTTTCTTCCTAGGGTCATGGTTTAGTTCAGTATAAAATATCACCATCAAATAATCTCACGTTTCAGTCTGACAGCTTTTTATGTCAACTTTGCAATTGTATAACTGTAGTGGTTTGGTCCAAGATACTCATTGCTGTTTATCTTCTGTGAGATAAGAATTAGGAGAAATGCAAAGCAGGCACCAAACTTGAAAGAATATAAAGAAGTTTATTAACAGACCTAAAAGAAGAAAAAAAATTATACCACACCTTCAGAATTCTTCTTCTCCCCCCACCTTCCTCCCTTCTCCCGCTGACAATATAAAAAGACAACCCTCAAGATGTTCAGTCTGTTTACCACTTCCACAATAATCTTGTTCAATCCATTTAGGAAGAGAAGTCTCTCTTGCTCATGCTATGAACACATTATCACAACAAGACAGCCGCCCACTTCCAAATAACTTTGTTCAGTCCATTTAGGAAGAGGAGTCTCTCTGCTCGCATGTGAGTCCCTTCCCCCAACCTGCGGCTTTTCCCACAACTGCTTTCGAGGGTCCACTCTTGAAGTTTTTTTGGGATACAATTTTAAGAAACAAAAGTTCAGAAACAAAAGTTCTCTTCACCCATCTCTGGGAGCATTTCATCTCTAAGAACAGAGGCCCTTCTCCTTCCCTGGGAGCAAAGGGTCTTCCTCATCTTCATCTTTAGGGCTATTTCTGGGAGCACCTCTAGGAGCTGAGGTTTTCTCCTTTCCCATTTGGAGCAAAAGTCCTCATCGTTTTCATCTCTCCCTGTCCAAACTTCTCATGAAATTACAGCTGTGTCAGCATCTGCCTATCTCAGCACAGGTGCTTTTGCTAATAAGTTGAACTGAACACTCCACCCCCCATATCTTCATGAAATTACAACGGGATACTCTGATATATCATAGCTTCACAACAGAATTTCAGCTTTAAGCATCTCCTCTCTCTCTTCCCTCAGGTTTTCAGCTCTTCACAGCACTAAAAAGGTTAATCTCACCTAGGCCTTGCAGCTGGAATGTGGCTTATCGCAGTGGAGAGGGGGGGGAGCCGAGCCGCTCCGGCTGCCCACAGCAGGGCTGTGGAAGGGGTTCCACGGGTGGAACAGGGCCCATCGGCTCCAGGATGGCTGTGGCCCGGCCCAGCCTGGCCCAAGCAGGGCCTGGGCTGGGCCCGCTGGCCCCCAAACGGGGCCTGCAGCCACCTGTCCCAGCGCCGGAAACAAGAGAGAGAAAGTCTGCCTCAAGGGTTTCTATTCTTAAGTGTGCATCACAGAGGTGGTCACAACTTTAAGTGGCTTAAAGAATTGTCCATATTCAAACTGGCCAGCTGATAGGTTCTACCAGGTCCCAGAGGAAGCTGTAAGCACCCTTTGGCAAGGACATCGCTTCCGGACTATGCTTGCTAACCCATGACAATAACTCATCTTACAAGTTGCAAGGTTATGGAAAATAAAGTGCCCAACACCAGAGTCTCCTAGATTCATCCTCCTTGCCATGTCCATCTGGTGCAAATACCAGGGTTTTTGGCTATCACAAGAAAACATTCTTCTCCCTGTATACATAAAGTTTGTACTGTGGCTGAGACTGTCTGATCTCAGCATTGGGTGCACTGGTGAATCAGAAAGATTTAGGGCTGCAGTCAGTAGTTTATACCGCCTTCAAAATATGAGATGTCCTTCTAGCTCCTTGCTCCAGGGACACTTTGGCCAAGTCCCATCTCTCTACTGGGGCATATGCATGGTTCTCTTCAGGGTTTGTATATGGTTTGATAAAGCGAAAATTTGAATTCGAGACCAACAGCAGGAAAGTTCTGGATGGGAAAGGAGCGGTCTTTAATAGAATTCTCTTCCTGGCAGTACAGTTGGCCTGTCTTTGCCCACCATATACAGACAAAATCCCTCTGTTCTGACTCACGCCTGTGATGCTGTTGCTTTATGACAGTATAATTCCAATCTGATTCCTTTTTCACCTGCTCTTCTGACATTACTTCTAGAAAATGCTACAATTCTCTTTCCCCATCCCTCTTCAGCCTAATCTTTATGTATTACCTCTTTCCACATGTACTGTCATTTTTCCTTGTGAGAAATAGCAACTAAAATAGTTCTCAACTTCTTTGCTATTTAGTAGACACTCAACTAGGCTGTTTCCTTGGGGTATTTCTTTCTTAGGAGATAGAAAGCAGTCATTTATTGACTTTCTCATCCAAGCTGTTCAAGGGTTTCTTTTCTTCACCCACCCCTGCCTCCAGTATGAGTTTTAGCTGAGTTCATAGTAAGGCAATGTCTCTGACTCTCCAAGGATTTCTGTGAAGTTTTTCATAAGAACCTCACCTTCTACCCCAGTCATCTGACTGAATGAAAAGGCACTGAGAGATAACCTCTGTTATGAATTTCCTAGGGCTGACCCCTGTATTTTTCAGACCACTCTAACACACATGCATCTTCCCAGACCAGATTCAAGCCCCTGGGATGCATAACTGCTACACACATAAACCAAAAATATAAAAAGTTTCCAACATCAATGCAAGACAAGTAAGAGAAATGAAAGGGAAGAATAGAGAGAAGTAAAGTAGAGCCAAAATTGCTACAGGCAGCAGCAAGACTTGGAAAACCTCTCTGCACGTGAAATCTTTTCTAGGTTTCAGAGCCAAGGAAAACATGCAGGAGAGCTGTGATGGAGAGACAAAAAAAAAAAAGAATAGCTGTGAAGGGTTACCACTTCTCACACATGTGGGGGGTAGAGGACAAAACCCTGGCGGTGTTCAGTGGACTAGTTAAAAGACAGGCACTGAGAGCTGACACTTTGTGCCAGCTGGATTTATGGGAATTTTTTGTTGTATTTCTTCTGCACATGGTAACTTCCACTAGCAGGAGGCTGATGGTCACTTTTCCCCATCACTTCTGCCAGTTGTATGCCTTTTGCTTTGATCCAGAAAGCAGGTGAAAATGTCACTTCAGATTAAAGGTCTGGAAAGACATTTTTCTACCTGCTGTATGTTCTTAGCTATCGTATTTATTTTATTTGAACTGCTAAGATTGCACAGTGAGAAATCACGGAGAGTGTTGCTACTGCCTGAGTTGTGGTACAGTGACGCTCTCTAACAGACAAGATCTGCTGCCAGAGCAGACTAGTTAGCTCTGCTTAGAGATTTGTTTGGGCATCTGTTGCTAATTTTACAGGGCCACAGTGATCCTTCATTCCTGCTCCATGTGCAAACTAATGATCTGTGTTGCTCCAGAGGAGCTTCTCAATGAGATGCAGATTATGAACTAAACTACTGTCAGAGAATTGGGGAGGTGCACGCTCACCTCCAGTGGCAGGATACATTCAGCACTTTGCCCCTGAGTCTGAGAAATCAGGAAAGATTTTCAGTTTATTTATGCCTTGCACAGATGATCTTGCAAACCAGGTAAAGCTTGCCAACAATTAGTCTACCCCACTGTTATCAAAAGTTCCAGAAGCTGAGCAGGTACTGGATGGAAGAATTACTTTGGGTTTTCTTGTGTAGCATCCTATGTGGGCACTGGTGGCTATCCATGGGGACAAGGTACAAGGCTATATAGACTGAGTTCTACTGCTCTAAGCCCTCTCAAAATGACCTCTTTTTTCTTAGGGAATTAAACTGTTGAGCATTTGGAGAGAATTAAAAATGACATCCAGCCATCTTACTTAGGAAGGGTATGCTGGTTTTGTGGGTACAGGCATGCTGTGACTGAGGAACTTATGCAGACAAGCAGGCAGGAGGTGGCTGGGCAGTCTGCCTCCTGCCAAATTACAGGCACACCTACCCGTAAGGGTCTCCCCAAGCAAAGCAAAACACCTGAAGCAAATCAGTCCAGAAACTTATCAGAATTATGCCAGGTCAGCCTGGATGTCTTGCACTCAATGATAACCCAGGGCAGGCTTGGAAGAGCATATGTGTGTGTGGTGGGGTAGCTCCTCTGAAGGCTGCTCAAGCTCTTCACTGTGGCTCAGTTTTTCTGGAATGAAAGGGGTGGCTTTGGGGACACAGCCAGGCTGTTCTGACCCTGCTTGTGCCCACAGCAGCTTAGGCTGCCAACTCAAATGTGACCACTTCCCACCAGGCCCCCTCCTACTCACCAGATACCTCTGACACCCCAGCTGCTAACTGATCCCCATGCCCCTCCTGGAGGGAGCACAGCCATGCATTTCCTTGTGACCCTGCATGGCTGAGGTGAGTGGAACAGGTACAGCCCAGGATGAGCTAGCAGGGCCCCAAAAACAATTCAGCTATAGAATAGATGCCATTCAACTTGCAAGAAGCAGACAGGTGATTTACTGATCTGACATAGGAAGGATCCAGGAGCTACCACTGTTGTCCCACTCCGAGCACTGTGGTGATGGGAGCAGAAATATGCAGAAAGCATTTTGTCTCTGCAAAACCACCACTCTTACCCGAGGACTTTACTTCTCCATCTGAGCTGATGGAGATTCCAGGATGGGCTCTGTGGGTGGGCTTCAGATTATTTTAACCACCAGAGTGTGAAGTATGAGAAGGTCTGTGGTTATCAACAGCCAAGTTGGTAGGGAGATAGTGGCATTTCCAAAAACAAGCCTACCCAGGCTGGGGCAAGTGGGATGACATGTTCTCTGAAGGTGCCCATTTCCCTCCACTGATTGTTGGGGGACCCGCCAGCATAGACTAAGCGCCTCATTGAAGCTACAAAAGATGAAACCCTAGCTCAGAATCAGTAGTTCCCATACAGAAGGTGGAAAATATTTGTTCCTCAGTGTATTTTTAATCTCCTAAGTTTAATACTCTCTTTGCCAGAAGGAAATGCCAATCTAATCTTTGTAGAAAAATTAGGGCTTCTTGCTAAACAATAGCTCTGTCATCACTCTTTTGCCTCCCACCACCATCCCAGTGGACAGGACACTGGCTGCTCCATGGCTCTTCTTCCCTGCAACATGCCACTTGCCATCAGATGTGGTTATTGCTCCTCAATTTTAACTTGATAAATTGAAGCAGAAGGCAGACCTGAGTAAGACAACGAAGATGAGAGAAAGGTAAGGAGGAGAGAAAAGGAAAAATAGAAAACAGAGATACAAGAAGTGACAGAGGGAAGAATGCAGTGCAACAGTACTTCAGGGATGTTTCATATTCTGGAGAAAGTATCGGCTCCTGCATTTTGGGAAAAAGACTTCTCACTGGTGAAAGTGAAAGGAGAAAGGAGGGCCTTCAGAAAGACTAGGGGGTGTTTTTCAAATGTATCCTGGAACATGAGCAGCCCTGGACTCCTGGTTAAACCTGAAGTGAACAATGCCAGGCTCCTGTTCCTGCAATGCCTCTTCCTTAGCAAGATGCTACATTTAGGTCTCTCCTGACAGGTGGGAGAGCAAGATATTGGCAAGAAAGTTACAGTGAAGTTAGAAATGATAAAACTTTCCTTGTTGCACTAGGTAAACTTGAACTCAGCCTTTGGGGTTATTCAAGAAAATTGTTGCATTTTTTAAAACTGTTTGTGCAGTCCTAATGAAGAAGACACTGCTGTGGGGGATGCCACAGTTTTAAAATATGCTCACAAAACAGCTCACAGTTCTGTTGCTTTTCTTGGGCAACAAATCATAATAGTAGTAGTTCTTACACTTTGAGCATGAGGGATAGAGCAGGACCTTAACACATGTAAGCTACTGCCTACTGTAACTTTTGCTCTTTTTTCATCAGGAAAGGAAATGTTAATTTATAAAGGGCAAAAGTCTTCTAGGCTCACACAGAACTAGGTTTTATCCATGCATCTTTGAGCTTCCATATGTTATACAGAAGATTTAGTCCTGTCCTGTCCTCAGATTCCTAAGGAATATAAATCCTTCCTTTAACCCTCTGCCAGATTACTACTACAAGTCTGTTTGTTTGTCTGGTTTTTTTAAAACTTGTGAGGTAAGATAGAATTTAAATAGTAGAAATCAAAATTATATTGGTCTTCCAAACCAATTTGGAAGATACGACTACATTGTCTGAGACTGTGAGAAAACCTGATGTTCCTTACTAATAGAGTGATGCCCAGGAGATGCTTTAAGACAGGTTTAAAACAGAGAAAAGAATGGTTTTTTGAAAGTGTGTGGTACAACTCTGGAATTCATTTCCATGTCTCCAACACTTGTGGAGATTAAAGATGTAAAAGGACTGGAGAAAGGAGAGTCAAATGCACAGAAGGTTGATACCCCAAAGAGCTATTAAACTTAATGTTCCGCATGCTCCACATCTGCAGCACAACAGATGAAGAGGAGAGGAAGGTCTGTCCTCAAGGCTAAAGAATTTATGCTTGCCTTTTTTTGTCTTTTTTTCTTTCTTTTTTTTTTTTTAAATATTCAAATTATTGATTTCTGCCTGAGACAGTATATGGGTCTCAATGATCCTTTGGAATATCTGTTTGGACAGATATTCTTGTGGTTTTTTTAATTATGCCTATGCCAGCAGAGCAATACTCCTGTGAGCTCAACTAATATTATTTAAGGATGTGATAGGGCTACACAAAAATAGTTATAGAAGCAGACGTAACATGGGCAGACCCTTAAAGATTGCACTATATTCACAGGAAAAAGCCTTTTTTCCTTGATGCTATATTGACAAGAATAACGAGTTAGTTTTTTATGCAGTTTCAGATAATGAGCATCATTGTGAGACTTATGACAGTAGCTGCAAATTATAATTATAAGTGTAAACAAATCAAATCCAAGATAAAGGCTCCAGCTGATTTTTTAACTCCTCGGAGCAAAGAAGGAAGAGCTTATGAATGAGAGGTACATGTGGTTCTTCACACTTAGAAAACATACATTAAATTTTCAAAGAGCTGAGATAAGATTAATCAAGGTGATTGGCTCTAACATGAATTGCTTGAATGCAAACTTCACTACGAAGTGGAAATTTAAAGTATTTTGTTATATTTTCTGAATGCGTATTGGGGTTGCTGTTCAAAACCAGTATGGATCCTGTAAGATATTCAGGAATTGCTTTTTCCCACTCTCTAAGTTGAATAGGATGAGTTGAATTTTAGCTGTAGATGAATGAAAAGAGAACTTAGATTTATGTATATATCAGTTTTGTGGCTAGTTTAACACACTCAAGGTTATGGTCATCAACAGACACTCAGGAGTGCTTGCCTTTCCAAGCAATGGAGTTTAGTCACTGACACAAATACCTAGGGGAGCTCTGGATTTACTGCTTGAGCCAGGGTGATGCACCTTGGCCTTCACCTTACAGACTAATGAGGCAGGGAGAAGATTATTTGTTTTTCAGGCTCTGTGGTTTGCCTGAGACAGGGCATTCCTAAGCAGATATTTCCACATTGGAATATTTCCAATATCATTAAAATTAATGCTCCTGGATATACCACGAAAAACCAGAGAAAACATGAGGTTTGCAGAATGAAGATCTCATGTCCCTGAGCTTAAATGATGTAAGGTGTAGGTCATAGGCTAGGTCATAGGCTTTCTGCTGAAGCCCTGCCTAAGGGTGAGTTTCAGCCATTGCTACACAGTTACCATTAGTCTGTTGAAAATCTGCCAGAAATGTTTCTAGGTAGTTGCTGAGCTTTGATTGTGAGGGTAAAGGGAGACGATATCCTTGCTGACCTTTTCCATTTCTTGCTTCTATCACTTTGTGACCAAAATTGTTTATTTTGCTCTAGTAATTCAAGTAAAAAGTTATCTCTCGACTTTTTTGTAACATCCTGAGCAATTAAGATCATTTATTTTCTTTCTTCTTCTCCTTAGAATTAAATTAGTTTGATAAGAAAACCACAGGCCAGTGGTACCAAACGTATAGATTTTAATGGAAGATCCCACAGGGAAAATATTCTGGTTTTATTGAATTTAGAAACAAGCACCTTTAAAATAAAAGAATGCTTTAAAACCTTGGCAATTTGAAAGACAAAGGCAAACAAATCAATAAGAAGGCATAACTACTATGTTGTTTTGGAACATCTTTTCTCATAACAGACAATATAAAAGCAAATATTGATTTACTCTCATTGGATTTTTGGTGGCTACAAAGAGCTATCAAGGAACTATCAAAAGTTTGAAAATCAAGTGTAACATGAGTAGTAATTAGCTGCTGAGTTAGAGAACATATAGCATCTGCAACACTGTAAGAGAAATAAAAAATAAAAAGAAACCAAACAGGGAGAAAATGCATAGTCTGCTGTCCTCCCTTTGGTCTGAAAAATTCTTGACAGTCTCATGGAATCTCACATGAGCAACGCCTCCCTGAAAATCAGCATAGTCAAAGAGCAGAGGCATTGACCTGGCATTGGACACACCTTCTGCCTTGCTAGGGATGGCACCTTTTGTGGCAGTGCAAAACCAAAGTCCTGACTGCTTCTTTTATACCCACTGTACCTTTGAACAACCTGGATTCTGTGTTTGAGCACATGTAGAAATATCCCAACTGGTAAATATGTAAAAAAGTAGCACTTGCTTCTGAACGTGTTTTCCATCCCTTTATGAATACATCAGACACAAGGGTCTGGCCCAAAGCAGACTTTTGACTCCACAAGGGCAAAAAGAGCCAGACTTGGCTTCTTGTTAGGAATATCACTCCAGTCACTTATTTTAGATGTAAGGTTTACTGCGTAAGACAATGATAGGTGGCAGATGGCTGCATAGAAACTATGAGACCTGTCTTACAGAGGGTTTCCCAGACAAATTTCAGGATACTTCATCACTTTGTCTGCAGTCTCAGCTAAATTTCAGAGGCTGTTTCTCTGGCTTCCCTAAACAGTCATGCATCTCCTCTCAGCAGTGAGGAGTAACCAAAAATGGTTTACAATACAGACCTGAGCAAAAGGTGCAAAATTAATTAGTTACAAGCTTGCAGCTTCAAGGTTAACAATATTGGCATGCATCTTTGAGTAAAGCAATATATTTAACTACAAATCATGGGTGTAGGCTAAATCATAGTCAGAAAGAAAAAAAAGACAGTATGAAAACTCTGTACTAGAGTGGTCTTTGTATTTGTCTTTGCATTTGTATCTCGGAATTTGACATTCCAAGCTGTTACTAGCACTGCATAGCTAGCAGATTTTCTCAAAAGGTGAGGAAATCCAGCATTAGTATGACTCCAGCTGCTTGAGCTCTGAGGAAGACAGCTGATCACAAGATGGAGATGGACACACGGGACGTGAACTAGTAGTTAGAAATCAGCGTAGCCCCATTCAAACCAGTGATATTTCACCAGTGAAGACTCAGCCAAATATTTCGCCAGGTAGGACTCATAAGAACAAAGTTGGATCCATCCTAGCTGTCAAAACCTGTTCTGTTTCCATGAGGTCTGCAGTTTACTCCATGGACTGAACCCCTCACCACTTACCAAGTGGAGAATCACATCAAGTTTGTCTTAGTGGAGGCACTTCTGCATGGACTCCTAAAAGCAGAACAGATATATATGACTGGCTTGGTTTTACTTTGGTTTGTTTTTCTTATAGTCAAAACAGCTAAATGAAGAGAATGAATTGTCTTTTTGCTGCAAAATAAAAAAGCTAACCAGAATTATAAATGTACACAAACATAAATAGGGATTTGGATGAGGTGCTGCCTTCCTTTGTACAGTGGGCAAGGGAGAGCTTAAGAGCCATCCCACAGGCAAGGCTGGCTCTGGCATGTGCCATCCTATCTCGCACTGCAACACTTCCCCTTGCCCTTCTGCGGCATTAGGAAAAGGAAACCAGTACACCAGGCTGTGTCATAGCAGCCAGGCAGCTTTGGGTACAGCTCTGCAAGGACAGGAGTTGACATTTGGCACTACTCTTGCTCTGAGAGATCCATGGTAGATGAATATTTTCAACCACCACAACCACCTTCTTGGGTTAACTCACAACTTGACAATGAAGTGACTCACTTTCAACTCACGTTCTGTGTCAAAAGACCAGCGTATCATAGAAAGCACCCAGCCATGGGGTCTTCCCTTCCCTACAGCATGTAACTCCTAGGGATCTTGCTGCTGCCCTTCTAGGAGAGGTTGGCACAATTCCCTTGTCCCTGCTTTTGTCAAGCCCTACCACCACCTACACCCATCATCTCCCACACTGACTCAGACACAGTTTACAACGGCTTTGCTGTTCTAAAGTCCCCTGTCTGCCCCTGGGATTACCATTGCACTGTTTGCCCTGCCAATCATTCCCTGCTCCCATCATGCTCCTCTATGTGTCTCTAAAGTGCTACCACCACTTCCATCCTCTAAACTCTTCTCTTCTCCCCTCCCCTCTTTGGATCAGCCAAGAATGAAGCAAACATGGCTCTGAAGGATGAGCTGTCGATCCTCAGAAAAACCTCACTGTTGTATTTCATGTCATTTAAGGTAAAAAAATCATACATGCTCCAGACGGAACTGAGCTGGGAAGAAAAGAGATAATGACAGCTGTAGGGGTGTTCCTACATTAAGTCAAAATAATGTCAAAGTTCAGAACCTTCAAGCAATGAGGCTCAGAGATAACGGGTCATCTCTCATGCCTGCTGGCCCCACAGGACCCTGCACACTGACAGACTCCTTTGGCTCATAGACTTGCCACGACATGACATGATAATTGGGAAGGGAGCAGACACGTCACACTGAATTAACCAACTGACTGTTATTTGTCCAACACAGCAGAATACTTTTAAGGGAAACTTTCCTGATTGTCCACAATGATAGCTCAAGAACAGGAACACATAAAGGTTGCTTTGGTCTTTGGTCACACTCTGCTGCTTCAGAGAAGTGGGGTGCAGAGACCTGATAAATGGTTTTTCAGCTATTTTAGAAGTCCTTCTGAAAGTATCAAATGGTGGTGAAAAACGTCATATTCATACCTTGGTAAGCTGAGGTCCTCTGCACAAAATGACTGCCCTTTAGCTGCTGGGAAAAACTCTTCTTTGGCTGAGGGGTCAAACGGCATTCCTCGTCACAGATTGTTCATGATTCTTTTTCACCGCGGAAGGGTTCACTGAGCCTTCCTTTTGGCCTTATCCAGAATTCTGGCTTGAACTCTTTTTGACTACCTGCTTACTCCATCACAACACAGATAAACTGTCACCCTTTGATTCCTGCTCTAAAACTCAGCAGTCACTTGCAGTCACTTGCCACATTACTGCTAGAGCCAGTCATAACCAACAGTGGAAAAGTGGAAAAGGTCAAAATGCGGTGTTTCTGGCTCACAAGGCCCAGAACAGTTCTTAGCCAGGAGGGTGTGCAGGAAACAACTCTTTTGTCTGTGTATGGTTCTTGTGCAGGTTCTCCACATGCCCATTAGGGCCTGGCATCAGCACAGTGGGATAGACAGACTTTGATGTGATTCTGGGAAGGAATTTTAAGTTTGCAGTTGTCATCTACCCAGAGAAAAAAACCTTCTGTTTCCGCCTGCTCAGCAGGCTATTTATTTCCCTGTTTCCCCCTGAAAGCACTGCACCAAAATCACGTGAAAATTCAACAGTACAGCATGCCTCATGAGGGGGACATTTTTGTGAGCAAGTTTATTTGGAGATAAACCAAGAACAACTGTTGCAAAAATATACTTCACCAGCTCCCTCTGTGCCTGGAGGCCAGCTCCCACCTCAAGGGCAGCTGAACAGACATGGCTCTCTGTGTTCCATGGCCCCATCAGAGCAACAGTCCTTTACAAAGAGAAAAATGCTCTGTCCAAAATATTTTGAATTGCCTAAATACATGTTTATGACTGAACCATCTCTCTGTATCCCTAGAGATTAGTAGGAACTCTTTGGTGTGCTGTCTCTCACCTCTGAACTTGAGACTTTGCCCCTTTTGATGATGGGTTTTGGATTGGCAGTGACGCCTGTGCATTAATAACGACTCCCAGCTCCCGGAGTCATTCTACTTGACTCTGAAATTATAGCAGAGGGGGCAACAGGGGGCTGAGTTCATTGGGAAAGGCACAGGCTGAAGCCACACATTTGACCATGCAGCATTGCTGCTCACCATCCATAAATGTGACAGCAGGTAAGAGCTGAGACCTGTCAGCAAGGCTGGTCCTCCCCAGCTGCTGATGGCATAAATCCACTCCATCCTCCTTTGTCTCCATAGAAACTTCCCTGCTGTCTGCAAGAGGCCAGCAAAGAACTTTATTTCTCTGTAGCTATCCCTTAACATAACATATACAGAAAAAGAGTGAGGAGATCAGCAGAACTTTCACGCAGCAGCATCAGTGGGGTTATGACAGTGGTGGTGAGGCAAAAGCAACTTTAACCTGATATTTAAGCTGGGATGCTTCTCTACAACTCTTGGCTGCAAGTTTCAAATCCACTTAAGGGACTTGAAGACTCAGTTCTCATTAATTTTCAATGGAAAGGGACCACCTAAGTCCTCCAGGCAGCTGAGAAGTTATAGCAGTTGAAAAGCCAAGGCATGGGCTACAGGCCTTCTGAGGATAACATCCATCTTGAGATTTGTGGCATCTTGGGTGAAGCTGGAAATTGCAAGATACAGAGCCAAGTGTCCTTCTAGACAGGAATGCAAAGGCTAAAAAAGGACAAAAACTGATGAAAAAAAATGATTTTTTAAACTCTTTTCTGAACTTACATAAGCTCTGTCAAGCTTAGGGTGGGAGGACAAGTCGTTCTGCTTTTTAATCCAAGTCAGTTCTCAAACATATAACAGAACTAATTAGAATTTTTGCAAAGGCAAAAGCTTTTCATTGGTAAATGGCTTTCTTAATGTAAGCACCCTGAAAAGCAAATATGATATTAGACTGTCTATTTCTTATGAAGTGTTGGATGACATCCTTAGCGCACTGTCAGAATTTTACTGAAATTTTCATCAAGGATTTTTATTTCTTGGTTCTTTCATAATTCTTGCTATTCTATTTTTTAATTTTTGGTAAGTGCAACACAAAGAATCTCTACAACATGTTCTAAAAAATAGCAGTGCATTCTAAACATAACAAAAACAAATCCAAAACTCTTTATAATGGAAACGATTTGCAAGTCTCCACGTATATGTCTCAATTATTAATGTCACCAGCCCTCCCCAAGAAAAGTTTTCTCTATGCTTGGGAAGAGTTTTTCATAATACTGTGAAATAAATTTTAGTGCCATTCTAGTAACAACTGAGTGCCATTTGTTCAGTTCACTCATTCTCATATTCCTAATGCACCTACTACTGTGACATCTGGGCTGTGCGAGAGACTGGGCTGAACAGAAAGGTCTGGGCTCAGCTTTTGTCTGTGGTCTGTCCCTGACATCACCTACCTAAAGACTTAAAACCTCTAAAAAACTTATAACCTGTGCCAGGGAGAGAAACATGAAAGGTGCGCTAATGAAGGAAAGAAGAAATATCCGTACCCAGAATGTGATGAGAGAGTTAGGGTAAAGAATATTTCATGGGGATATTAATATTTCCACTTACACTGTTCTGTGTGTGGCAGACAGATAACAGGGGGAGAAATACTTTACAAGAGACAGAAAGGTAAGACAGGTTGGCCAGAATGGAAATAGTTTTAAAAATTTACTACTCCAAGGTTTCAGCAGGTAACAAGGATTTACCATCCCTGTCAACCTCAGCTTCCTTCTGAGACCTGAACATACAACATTGCTCATCTCTAGGCAAACTCCTTCAGACGAAGAGGTAGGGCCTTTATATAGTTATTGTTCTCAGAAGTAATTAAAACTTCCATCAGATCTCACTGAGGAACAAAGAGGTATAGAAAACAAAAGGTGGAAAAATAATATTAAAAGAACGTCTTACCTCATCTTCAATTAGCCATGCTGTCTCTAGCACGTTAACTGCGTGGTTCATTACTGATGAATAACTACCATTAGGGTAATGGACTCAAACTGGAGACACTGGGATCACTCATATGGGGAGCATTTAGTACCAAACCATTTCCCAATAGATAACAAGGGAAGTGCACTCTCCCCAGACTGAGTATCAGCTGCACATAACTTGAGTGCGCTCATCCCAGTCTCATAAGCCTTTTCCTCATGAAAAAAACAGTGTAAAAAATTATAACTGACTTAGTTTTGTTTTGTTTTAGAAAGCATAATAGCAAGAACTGATCCTTCAAATTAGGAGGAATATAAAAAAGTTCATAGCCTTCTCCCTCATTCCACCTAAAATCCTGGGAAGGGGAAGGCTCAACAGGATGTATGTGCCAGCATCATGTCACTTCCACACCACATAAATTCACTCCACTTTTAAGCCTCTCAATCTGGGAGGCTGAAATCTGGTTTCAGTAACAGAATAGCAAATCTATTGAAGAAACAGTGAGCTTTGCTCCTCATTAACCTCACATATGTCTAGATATATTCCATAAGTTCCATGGTGTGTAGCTCAAGCCTGAGCCTCTCATCCACTGTCCCAGGTTCCAGACAGTGTGATCTCTGCCAGCCACAAGAAGTGACTCAGGCCTGAGTTCTCCACACTCAGAGAAAGGAGGTAGGCCGGGCCCTGCACAACTGTTCCTGGAGATGGGAGTTTTATTGAAAACATCATCCAAGATGCAGAAGGTTTAAAACATTTAAAACATTGTGAAAGAGACTAAGTCTTCCAGTGATAAGTCCTGGGAGTCTTTGCAGAGTCATGCACATCCTTGGCACACAAAAAAAAGAAATGGGAGTCAGGTCCACTTATTTCTTGACCCCCTATACCATCTCCCCGGAATAAAGAGGGATGAGGTCCTATGAAACAAGCAAGAGGATGCAGAAGAGACTACAGTAGCACTATATACAGTTTTTTTGTCAGGATATTCTTCTCTTTATGAGAAGCATATTATTCCCCTCATATATTCCCTTTATGTATTCCCTTTATATAAGGGAATTTGGAACAGATCCACAGCTATCACTGTGGATCACTTAAAGTGTCCTGACTTCATTAAAGCCCTTCAGATGCTGAGAAAGCTGGTAATCAAATTATTATTTTATTTATCCAGTTTTCACTCAACAGGGTGATGAGGATTTTTTAGCCTCTCTCTTCCTTCAGGAAACCCCAAGCCCAGGTTTGTTCTGCTGAGAGGAGATAAGAAGTCATCTGTTAGAGTGCCAGGTAAGTGCTATCCTTTTGCACTCTACAGAAGAGAAAGAGCTGGTAACAAGCACTGTAGGGTGTCCGAGGGGCAATGAAGAAGGCATTAGCGCACAGGATCATGGCAGCAATTGCTGCCTGAGAACTGCATGATACACATCTTTATGGTTTCCTAAAGCCCAGGAGTGGAGTGACACAGAAGCAGCAGGGTCAGAAGAATCTCTCAAAGCTCAGCCCTCGGCCTCATGAGCTCAGGAAAATGGGAACAGCAGGACTGAAGCACGTAGGTGGCCTGTCTGTCTCCATCCAGCATTAAGCAGTGATGTGCATGCACTGCTGTGGTACAGCCTTTTTGGTTCCTTTCCTGGCTATACAATTCAGCTCTCTCTGTACAGAGCTATCTATAGAACTTTTACAGTTCCAGAAACAATAACATTTCTTTAGCATGTTTGCCCTGCCACTGTCTGGCACTTTTTATTCTGCCAGAAGCTAAGCCTTGACACCTCTGCTGAATTTTAAGACAAAGATCTTTCTTCTTATTTCACCTGAGCAGAAAGACTGTGACAAAAAGGCTGCAAGAAGGGAATGGAATCACTGTGAAAGAGAGGGAGAGGGAAAGGGATTGACTAATTCAAGTATTGAAGTAGGCTTTCTCATGCTCTTACCAGTAGTGGAGGATTTGCCTGCATTCTTACCATCCCAATCCTTCTTTCACCCAATACTCAAGGTACCAGCACATCCAGAGACCAATGTCCCATCTCCTAAAGCTGTTCTGATTTTCCTGTTTCTCTGTCCCTTGTGCTGCCCTGATTCACATCTCCCCAGAACCTGCCCCTTTGAGTACGGGGTCTGAGAAGTGGAAGGAGCAGCAGGTGCCAGTATTAGTCCGTGCCATATTGCCATCCAGTTCAGTAGAGTTGAAACAAACTTCTTATAGTATAAAGAAGTCAAAATCCCCAGCAGCAGCTGCAAGTAATGCACCACACTAGTACTATCTGTACTACACCCTGGGGGTCCTTGGAGTAGTATATTAAAGGAGTCCTTTTAGTCTGCCTGCTTTCATTGCCTGTATTATATAACAGGAAGATACTGGAACAAAGCCATTGCAAGAACAAGACTGGGGAAGAGAGTCTTTGGGGGGGATTTACTTTCTCAGCCTCTCCTATCTAGCTCTGGACCAAGCAGCTCTCTGTCTTGATGTTTCCTTTCCAATCACCTGCTCAGAACTGGCAGGCCATTTCAGTGAGAGATGTCATGTTGTTCCCTTACTTTCCTGGAAGGAATTCTCAGTACAGAAGCCTTGATTCAGCAGATAACTTTTTGGCTGTCAGCAAGGAGTTAGAGACCAGCCTGGAATTTACGGAGCAAGAATGGCAGAATCTTTAACAGACACAGGATGAATGGGAATAAAGTTTGGTATGCTGCTTCCCTCTTCCTGAATAAAAGAATGATACAACTGAAAACACAAGGGTTTATCATGCAGATCCAGATCAGCCCTCACTTCCCTGATAGGGAAATATCCTAGGCCTCAGATATGGCTCACATCATCCTGCTTAAGTAGCTCCTATGATCCTGCATCTCTCTGCTCCCTGCAAGACCCCAGGACCACAGTTGACTCTTGCCATGGTGATTACCCACAACAACTGCCCTACACAACCTCAAACTAGCCCCTATTCTCTGCTAGAGCCTGAGCTGGCGTCCATGGCCCTGGCACACATGCCCTGCTCCTGCCGGGGTTTGTGGCCCTCATGGATTACCCTCCAAAAACCACGCGCACAAACACAGCTACCGCAAACTGCCCTGGGACATCTATCCCACACGCTCAAGGTTAATGCTCCATAAACTCTACTGTTTTCCCTCAGGACTTAAACAGCTGTCTAGGTCATGTCGAGGTCCACACCTGCACAGCCCCAGTATCCTGTGCCAGACTCTCCATTATCTCTCAGCTCCTCAGCTGCTACCCACTATGATGCTCTGGGACAACTGCTCATCAGTCTGTAGCCCTTCCACACATCCACCATAGGAAACAACCTCTACTTCCCCAAAAAGCCTGTTTTCCCACCACTAGGGCTATTTTATCTTCTACTCAAATTATTACCTCTACTTTATCCGAGATCACCATGCCTATAACATGCCAAAAATATGTAAGAAACATAATTTCAGGTTTCTCATATGCGCACACAGACAGAGGACTTTTCAGCACTAGTCCATGTCAGACCTCTCCAAGCCATGGGGCTCAGCTGCTCAGCCCCCACCCCACTGGCAACTGGGCTGTCAAATAAGAGGGACACATTATTCCTGATGTCACAATCACAAATGTCCAAGTGCTGACACTCAAAACAGTCTCCATCTGTTTTATTAAAGAACAGAGCTGTGGGTCAGGCTGTTTATTAGGTACTAAAATTTTAATAGAAGCAGTTTTTGAAGAACAAACTTTCCCAAAGTGGTATAAATGTGCTTAGATACCCAAAAAATGCTGCATGTTCAGATTTAGAACCTGTCTCAGGTTTTGTTTAATTAATTATTTATTGTATTGTTCTTTTTAAGACAACAACAGTTTATCTTTTGTGTTAGCTTCAATTGGCTGGGAGGATAGAGACCTACCTACAAGCACATTCACCAGCCTCTGAAACAGCAAAGGACGTCATGTCTCTCCAAAGGGACAGTGTGTTGAAACTGTCACAATAGCATGAATACTTCAGGTTACTTAACATTTTGAGTTTTTCTTTCATCTCTTGCTAGATGCCTGTCTCTTGCCTTAACTGTAACTGTATGGACATCGAAATCTTCTTGGCAGATCCCAGCATCAGGCTGACAGGGACCAAAACAGGGCTATGCACAGTTCGCTCCAGCTGGTAAGTCACAGAATGACTGAAACCAAAGGAGGATGGAGGGAAGCAGTGGGTTTGGCAGGGTCAGTTTATAAGCCCCTTCCTTCTATTTCTGTTTATTTTGATTTTGACACTTTTCTCTGTTTACAGAGCAACAGATTATAGTCTTTATTTTAATGTGGGGCTATTTGGGGTTTTTTGTTTGTTTTTTAAATTATTTTTTAATTTAAAGCTTTTTTCTCTGCTTTGTGGAACTTGTAAAATGAACATCTCCATCTCAAGGCTCTGATCAAGTCGTGGTCATAGGAAATTTGGGTCATGCTATCATCACTTTCTAAAAAGCTGCACCCATTTCGTGTTCTGGGGCACTGCTATTTGTCTCTGCTGAAGAAGCAGTGTTTGTTAGCTCAAGTTCAGTTCCCAGCTACCACAGCTGGACTGCCAACAGGTTGTGCAGGTCTCATTTGAGAGGTAGGTACTGCTGTGGGCTCTCCCGGTGTGCCTCATCTCCAGGGATTGACATGACCTATCCCTCCCCAGGGACAGCACAGTGAATACAGACATCTGATTTCAGGGTTTAAAAGCCATTAAGGGGTAAATGCTTAAAATTTAAACATTCATGGCCACAGGTAAAGCTTTAGCTTTCAGCTGAAGGCTTCTACTAAGCACCAATTCCCCTTGGAAAACCTGTCTCTGTATTGCCACAACTAAATTCTCAGTCAGGACCCAAAACCTTATGATAAAACAAATTCCTTGGTCTTTAAATTATTTTCCCAAGGTTTTATGTGGATTTTGAAGTCACAATCATTCATCACATTTCAAATAAAATGGGAGATCATTCAAAATTACAAGTGCAAGCAGTAAAGTTTTAAAATACAGCAATTATTAATACAGCAAGGATCGAAAGAATAGGCATTATTCAACAGTAAAATTGCTAAAAGACATATCCAATAGGAGTAAATTTCACCTCAGTGTCTTTAGGGCCAGTTTTCCGTATTATTTTCCATTTTCAGGGACCATCTCAGAGCTAAGATTCCTAAGGAGAAAGTGTTTTATGCTATTTTTTCCTATAATATTCCTAGTGTTTCTGGGTCTCAAACACTGGAAACTATAATATATAACCTATGCCTTATTCATTATTTGTTTGGGGGTTTTTTCTTTCCAACATACAGTGCAATTTCTGTTTCCTGCCAGCTCCTAGATTCTTAAGATAAGGGTTTTTTTCCTGGGTGACCTGAAGGTAGGAATTCTGTTCTCAGGCAGCCATGTGAGTGTTATTCCAGTTTAATAGCAGGAAGAAGCTTTCGCTTCTTCTCCAAGACCAACTTCCACTTCTGTGTGAAGCATAAAACCCAGAGTGGGAGAAGACTAGGTCTCATCAGACTCCTTTGAGAGTGCTATTGAGCAAATTCACTCTTTTCTTGAGATAAGTCATTTTTCTACTTCAGTAGGCAGAATAAGAATAAGCATCTGTCTTCATGAAGTTTCATGCCAGCTTGAGGCAGACCTTTGTACCATGGGGGGTGTCGCGGGTTCGGTTTGTAACCGGGCAGAAACACCAATTTAGTGTAGTGGTTTGGTCCAAGATACTCATTACTCTTTATCTGCTGTGAGATAAGAATTAGGAGAAACGCAAAGCAGGCACCAAACTTGAAAGAATATAAAGAAGTTTATTAACAAACCTAAAAGAAGGGAGAAAAGAAAAAAAAAAATTATACCACCTTCAGAACTCTCCTCCTCCCCCCACCTTCCTCCCTTCTCCCACTGACAATGTGAAAAAACAACCCTTAAGATGTTCAGTCTGTTTACCACTGCCATAATAACCTTGTTTAGTCCATTTAGAAAGAGAAGTCTCTTCTTGCTCATGCTGTGAAAGTATCACAACGAGACAGCTGCCCACTTCCAAATATTGTTCAGTCCATTTAGGAAGAGGAGTCTCTCTGCCTGCATGAGTCCCTTCCCCCGACTTGCAGCTTGTTCAAGGTCACACACACACAGATAGCAATTGGTTTTCCCGCGTTCGAGGGTCCACTCTTGAAGTTTTTTGGGGTACAATTTTAAGGTTGAGCCGTTCAGAAACAAAAACAGAGGCCCTTCTCCTTCCCTGGGAGCAAAGGATCTTCCTCATCTTCATTGTTAGGAGTATCTCTGGGAGCATCTCTAGGAACTGAGGTTTTCTCCTTTCCCATTTGGAGCAAAAGTCCTCATCTGGTTCATCTCTACGGACTGAGGTTTTCTCCTTTCCCGTTTGGAGCAAAAGTCCTCATCTGGTTCATCTCTCCCTGTCCAAACTTCTCATGTAATTACAGCTGCGTCAGCATCTGCCTATCTCAGCGCAGGTGCTTTTGCTCACGAGTTGAACACTCCACCCCCCATATCTTCATGGAATTACAACAGGATACTCTGATATATCATAGCTTCACAACAGAATTTCAGCTTTAAGCATCTCCTCTCTCTCTTCCCTCAGGTTTTCAGCTCTTCACAGCAATAAAAGGGTTACTCTCACCTCGGCCTTGCAGCTTTGCAGCTGGAATGTTGAATGTTTCTTATCGCAGTGGAGAGGGGGGAGAGCCGAGCCGCTCCGGCTGCCCACGGCAAGGCAGTGGGGGGGTTCCACGGCTGGAACAGGTCCATGGCTTCAGGATGGCCGTGGCCCGGCCCGGCCTGGCCCAAGCAGGGCCTGGCCGGGCCCGCTGGCCCCCGCACGGGGCCCGCAGCCACCTGTGCCAGCGCCGGAAACGAGAGAGAGCTTGGGGGGGAGGGGGTTTGTCTATTCTTAAATGTGGATCACAGAGGTGGTCACAACTTTAAGTGGCTTAGAGAATTGTCCATATTCAAACTGGCCAGCTGATAGGTTCTATCAGTTCCCAGAGGAAACTGTAAGCACCCCTTAGCAAGGACATCCCTCCCGGGACTATGCTTGCTAACCTATGACAGGGGGTCACTTGGGGGTTGTGTTGACCTGAGTTCTTTCTCCTGTTCCTGCCCAGGGAAAGCATCTTCTGCCCAGAAGAGCTTCCTTGGGCTTGCTTTGAGCAACAAGCAACAGAGATGAACATCAGCTCAAGCATGACCAGTTTTGGCAGCTAATGTTAACTTGCAATGACACCTACAGAGATAAGGGAATTCAGAGTAGGATATTAGGACCTTTTCAAAGACATTTAATTAGTCCAACAATGGCTCAGCTTTGCAAAGTGTTTCTTTTCACTTTATGCCTGTTAGAAACCCTCAATCATTCATAGCATTATAATTTATGGTTACGATTTTGTGTCCCGGGAATAATTAAAGCTGCATGAGCTGTGAAACTTTTATTACTAGGTTAACTTTTCAGGTTTTTTTTTCCATGGCAGCTCTTTGAAATGCAAGCCAGTGTTGCTGTTAGTGGTGACTCACCATCCTAGCCACTGTTTTTGATGCTAAAAAAAAATTTATTAAATGGAACTCTTTTCTCCTTAAAAACCATTCCTTTTAACTGTTTTCTATGCAAAGCAAGCACAAAGCTATTTATGGACAAGAATTACATTCCCTGAATCTGTTGATATTGCTAAGCACCTAGCCTTAATGAATCTGAGCACACGAACATCTAGACTGAGACTCAGTTGAAAATTGTACTAGGAAGCCCCTTCAGCTGATGAAATATTTTTTCAAGCCAGTGAAAATGCCTGACCCTTCTAAGACTGAACCAAACAAAGCCATAGACATGGTGCTTGTAAGTTTTCATACTCACTTTAGCATATCTCTTTTTGCAGTCTTGGCAGCAAGAGAAACAAGAGGATTTGATGCTGAAGCATAAGAAGGCATTTAGTATTCCTACACTAGTGTGACACTTTCTGTTCTAGAGCATTATCCATGGCATGCCACTTGTATAGTGTGCTAAATACCTGGTATAGCATGGCATGCATGCCAATAGTGAGACACCTCACACAGACTGGAAAACATCGGCAGTAGATCATTTTTAAAAATCCTCTAAACTGAAAATCCTACAAGCAGCTTTCTTTCTTCCATCCCTCTTCAACATAGTGTATTTGTCATTAAGGCTTTAATTGAATCCTTTCAGCATGCGATCCTCTTCCCTGCCCTCTGCTTTAGGGCCCTTTCTTGGATTAACCAGAATTTCTGATGCACATGATTGCTGTGAGATACGTACAGGGCTGAATTGCACCCTGCAAGAAGAAACTGAAATCCAAAACTGAGGATTGGCTAGCTGCAAGGACTGGAAAATAGTAATTTCTTCTCTGGGGCAGTTAGTTGAGTCAAACTCAGGGAAAGCTGACAGTAGACAAGTTACAGACTGATACCAGAATTTATGGCGGGTCCACTTGTTTCACTGGATCTGTTCCAGCTTATGCCCTCCAGAAATCTGTCTCCTTTGCCTTCAGTGGTGTTACACCAGGTGCCAGACTAAGGTATACACCAGCATTGAGCACCCCTTTTTCTGGGAGGGAGAAGGATGCCTGAGGAAGCATGGGCATCTCTGCCAGTGCTTTTCTCTGGCAGTGTCCGCCAAACCAGCATACATCATGTCACATGTCCCACACCTTAAGAACACACAGAGGGACATCATGACCAGGGACCAGCTGGCGTGCACTTAGGTCTTACCTTAATGAAGTTTCTGAGTCCATTTGAGCCCAAACAGAGTTCAGGCTTTCCCCCTGCCTGGCCTATAGTGAGGAATTAATGAGATACTGGGGTCTCTGTGTCACCTAACCTCTCATTTGACCTTCTATGTGGGATCTATCTGGTCAGAGGTTCCAAAGGCTCAAAGTTTCCACTCCATGAATGCTGGTGGGATTTTATTGTATTAAGGCAAGCAGCCAAGCACGTAAACCAGGGATGAGCTTTATTTGCAGTACAAGAGGGAAAAAAAGAAACTTCTTTTTTCTCATGCTAATCCTTATCCATTTTATATCTTTGCTCAAGGACTGCTTGTAGGATGTTACAGATGAATCCTTCTCTGGGGAAGGGCTGATGAGAGCCCACCCTGAGCACGCAAAAGACATAAGCTCCTCAAGTGCTCAAACCTGTAGAGGGAAAAGAAACAGGACTATGACAGCTGAGGAGCCTGTGTGTATTTTTGGATTTCACTGAAGCGAAGACTCTCTGGGATATAGATTAAGATCTCTCACTGGTTGTTCCAGCTGTCTCAAAGCGGAGATGACAAAGTGTCTCATAAACAGATGGAAAGGTCATTTGATTTCACGGTTGCTTTATTTGAGTACCTCTGTGTCCTCCACTGAAATGTTATTGTGTGCCTTCTTCAAAAATACTCCTCAGTGGTTACCCATTACAACACTTCAGGGTACACAGAGCATTAGGGATCACAGGGCAGCATCTGTTCTTAATTATAGTGGCATAAATTTAATAATTCCACTGACTTCAGCAGGGGTATTAACGGTTTACAGAAACATAAATGAAAACAGGATTTGGTCTTTGCAGTCTAGATCATATATGAAGGTGTCTATCTTCTGAAAATGAAGAGTATTAGAAAATATGAAAATATTGTTACCACAGTAAGAAGGAATACCATTTCTAAGTCACCAGCATGATATTCTCTTCCTTTCAGTACACTCAGTGCTGATGGATGCTAAAGGTTAACTTAGCATTTGTCAGCAGAATGTTCCTCTGACACTTAAAAATCCCTCTTCATCAGAATTTAAACTTTTGATAAAGATAGAATTATTATTATGTCTTTCTGGTTGTCATTTCAATTTATTTATTTATTCAATTTATTTATTTATCCACTAATAATACAAGAGTAGAAAGCTTCAAAACTCTAAGATATTTTTGTTTTCTCCAGCCTTAAGCATTAATTGGCCTAGAATTAACTTCAGCATTTTGGTTTGTTTCTCATCAAGTTCTAACACCAACAGTCAGAAATATTAATACTTTTTATGAAAGAAACAGGGATTTTCCCCCTTCACTTTATAGGTAATGTGTTTATCTAAATATTGTTAACCTAACAATTTTTCTTAGAAGTCAATCGTATTTCTATTACTGACTAAAAATATAATTAGGTCAGTATTTTCATAAATTGCTCATTTTAACACAATATTTTCCTCTTTTATTTTTTACATATTGATGGAGTGTGTGGGGGAAAGAAGCAAAGGAGACAGTGTATGTATCAAACTGAGAGGAAACACAATAGGACAGAAGAAACACCAGAAAAGCTCCTAAATCTAACAGGCTAGAAGAACCTGCCAGCAAAAAGTTGAAGAACAGAAGGAAGAAAAACTCAAAGCTCCTGACTCTCATTGCATGACTTCCCCCTGAAAAGTCCCCCCCTTCCTCACTCACCAGAAGCACCACTTTAGCAAGGCTCTGCTCTTAATTTAAGCACTGGAGATGCATGGGTAGCCATTGGTGGTAGAAGCTCCTGTGTAACTCTTGTAGACTTGAGATTGTTGGATGAGACACCACCAAGGCCTCCCCAGACACAGCAGGAGGGCTCAAAGCACGGGGTAAAGGGTAAGTGAGCAGTGGTCAGCACTAATTGGCTGATGTAGGGCAGCTGGACGCATCCCTCAGGAAGATACAAACCATGTATTTTTGCTCTGCTTGTGATGGAGAGCAAGTATCAGCTGGAAAGCTTCACTGCTGCAAGCACCCAAGGACAGTTTCGAGGAGCATATTTGGAGGACTCAAATGAACTGGGGAAAAGGGCTGAGATGCTGCTTAGTCAGTCTCCAAAGACTCTTGTTCAGTCTCTAAAGAGCCTGAGAAACAGGACCTCCAAGCTGACATTCAATTTAAAATCAATTTAGAAAAAAAATTAGATGCATTATGCAATCTGTGTGAATGGAAAAGATTTGAAGGTAGATGTCAGGCTGAAGACTTTCATTTGGGCACAGAAAACATCAAGAATGGGAGGAAGTCATGTCCAAAAAATTACAGCTTTGCAGTCACTAAACTATTCTAAATGTTGATCATTATGCTTTATTTGAGAAGTAAGTTTTAAGGTATTTTATGATTTTCCCTCCTTTAAACTTGACTGGGAAATATGGTTGTATTGGATTTTCATTACAATTGTGACTTCTGTAAGTCCTAGAAAAAACCAGAACCCTTCTCTATGCTTTGCAAGGAGTTAAAATTAATACACAGAGAAACAAAATGTAGTTTGCTTGATGCTGTTTAGCATCTCCTTTCTTTTTATTCAAACACAGAATGAAGAAAATACCATGGCAAATCTTTTCTGAGTTACTGAGAGTTTTGCTTTGTGCAAGCTAGGGAAGAGATTTGGATCACTGCTTATTTTTGTAACTTGTCCATGTATTTATCTGTCTATTTAAATGCCCCTTGTCACCTGAGCACTTAAGATTTGAGGATCTATTTTGAGTCCTGGTGGCAGATCAGCCATAACAGAGAGTTTATCTGTGCTCCAGGTTTGTTTGCAGGTGGTTATTTATTACCTTTGCTGCTTGGAATCTTGTAATGCCCAAACCCAAGGCTAATCTGTTATGTTTGTTTTAAGTTTTAAAAAAAAGGTATATGCAGGGACTGTGGAGACAGATAATTACGGAAAGAGCACCATCTATTGTCAGGTAAAAAAAGCCATGAATGCTGTTTATAGGCATAGAGCTTCAACAATGTGGAAACAGCTGTGGGATTTGGACCTATTCCAGAAGCTAAGCAAAAAAGTACTTTGAATGCTTTTGGCCCCAAGATGAAATGGTCTGGGTGATATGAATCCTCTCATGTAATATGTCATAAAATACGAGACCCTGTAATTTGCATCAGGCTGGGTGGTCTTCGTGCCTGTTTCTTTATAGGGTTCTGGTAGAAGAAGTGGGTCATGAATGGAAACTGAGTCACAGCTTGATGAATGGGGACAGTTGTGGTGTTTAATGGGATATTTGGATGACATGGGAGCAAAAAAATAAGTCATGAGAATCCCTGGCTGGCTGCAGGCAGCGCTTGGCTCTGAGGCATGGTGCAGTGTGGCTTGTGCCCAAGCACAGTGGCTGTACAATGTTTTGTCTGAGATGTGGCTTCTGCAACACTCATACAACAGGGGCAGAGCACTGCCAGGCAGCCACAGGCAGAGCTGGCTCTCTGTGTCATGCTCCATCACCTAGTGCAGACTAGCTCAGACCTCCTACTCTTACTCTGCCTGCCAGCAGACACTGATAAAGCCCCTGGACTGGTCTGGGCTTTTGAGATTTGTATTTGGAGGTGGGAAGAAGAGAAGGGGGTAATTCCTTAGTGACTATTTGGAAAGACTGATTCATTCCAGGCAATATAAGTTACTATGCCAAGCACTTCATAAATCATTTATTCTTTTCTCTGCATTTTCAGTAGACAACCTAATTATTGGTTTAATGTCTTAATAGAAGAGAAGCACAGTGACTCTCCAGACCAGCTTGTGTGGCCTTTTCTGCTGCAAACAACAGAAAGGAGAGAAATTGCCAAAGAAAGCCAAAAGGAATGAATGATAACTTCTTTCTCTTTCTTTCATAAGCTTTCCCATGTAAGGGAGCCTGCCTTTGGACTTTCCACCCACAGACAGAAGAAGAGAATGTAACTTTGCAGGGACACCTCAAACCATCAGAGAAACCATTTCATCTCCTGCTAATGTCAGCTAGTGGCTCAGGTACTCAGCATGTTCAGTGGTTCCCTCAGAAGTGCACTCATCAATAAGCAGAAAATTTAGCAACAGAGAGGTTAAAGGAGGGCAGTATCTTTGTCCTCCAAATAGATGCATTTGTAAAAGAACATGCCTCTACCTGGAGGCTTGTGCATGAGGAATAAAGCAAAATACAGAAATTGGTCCAAACGACCAGAGAGAGGTCATGTGGTTATAGCAGAGGTGAGGGAAAGGAGGTCCTGTGTGAGCCAAGCAGCCAAGGGGTCACTGAAACCCACCAAGTTTTCTGCAAGTAGACAAACACCAAATGGGTATGAGCAGGGAACAAATGAGGGATGTGACAATGAGGTAATGCAGGCAGCTGTCAGCAGAACTTACCAGCTTGCTTGTGTGATTCTCTGATGAGTTAAAGCCCCTCTGATCCCTGCAGTGACTGAATGCGAAGGGCACTGTGCTTGGTAACTGATGCAGAGAAAAGGGAAAAAGCATGTTGAAGTGGGCACAGGGGAGCTGACCATTTTGTCTTGATCCCAAAAACTACAATTCCCTGGAATCTGAGCTAGGAGTGATAACATCACAAAAAACAAGATCAGGGAATCTCACTTTTCTTGGCTGCCTGGCTAGTTTTGTCTGGCCATGCTGCGGGTTCTTGATGACCTCTCCTCTCATTGTTGCTAGAGTCTCCCTACCAGCAAAGAATGGGGTCTGACAAGTGCAGCATGTGAAAGACAGTGCAGTCTCTGGGGATGAGCACTTCTCAACCCTGGAGATGGACACAGACCTGTCAGAAAACACTACAAAGCCCCTCCATCTTAGTTCAGGCTGGGGAAGAAGGGGGCAGAGGTGATGTACTGTCATGTTCCCCCTGACACTACAGGTGCACAGCAGCCTGTGAGTGCCCCATTCCCATGAGAAGGGCCTGAGCCAAGGTGCAAAGCAAGGTCCCACTGGCCTTTTCTCTTCCATCCCAGATCACCCCCTCAGCTGTCTCTTCCCTGTGAGGACCACTTTGGGTACAATGGATGCAAGGGAGGGAAAAGCATTTCCTTAAGTAAATTTTGTGCTATAAGTCCCAGGCTATGAGTCAAAAGCAACTTTTTTACACTTCATGTCTCCTATCTGCAAATGCAATTGAAATGAATGAATGAAGGAGCAAATATTTTATGAAGTATAAAAAAGATATTTTTTTTCCTTTCCTAGTCTTTCACATTCAGCATTGATTCAAAGGCCAAAACACTCTTTGTGTGGTCAAGCATCAGAGAAGCTTGATGATTACTCTATTTTCCACAAGGGATTTTAATAAATATATTATCATTATTATTCCAAATTTATTGGATTTTTAACCAGTGAAAGGAATAATGGTGTTTCACATGTACACCTTGCCTGAAAGAAGTCAAGGACTAGAAGTCCATTTGAGTAGAAATCTGTCTCTCTTCTCTTAGTGGTGCCAAACCACAGTGCCTTGTGTCTGTCTCTTCTGAGCCCACACCTCAGAATATTTATGCAGCTTCAGTAGCTGCACTCACAGCTGCACTCACTCTTTTTTTCCCCTCAGTGATACTGGATTTGAAGGAAAGGAATAGATGAGTACAAACCAAGGCAAGGCAAACCTTGTAAATATATGTGCTCTGGCATAAGTATCTAAACCAGGTCAAGTACAAGAACTAAGCAAACTGCCATTGTAAGCAGTGAAAAGGGATTTTTTAACCACTATATCTGTGTATATAATCCAGAGGAGGATACGGCAGTGGAAAGATTTTTTTGTATTATTTTTATGCATGAAGTCTGCATGATGTCAGATCTTATACTTCCCTTGAAACATACTGAACCTGAGGAAGAGTGGGATTAAACTGCTTCATCTCCTCTGTAATCTAGTGTGACTTCTTTCTCTTTCACTCTCACCTTGCTTCCTCTTTGGTTACATGACAGTCTTATACAGACTTTTTCATCACTTGATAGTAAAGTGCTTAACAGTGATGAGGGGTGTTATAGTCTGCATTTCGTGAGTGAACTAAGACAGGGAAAATTGCTGAAACCACCCAGCAGCAGAGCTGGGAGTTACACCCAGCTTTACAGACCCTTCTTGGAACTCATCACCTACATCAGCTTATATAATATGTTGTAAAGGAATACACTGGAAATACTCAGGCTCTCATTTCCTACCTATTGAATGTTCACTTGCAATTGCATTGTATAAACCTGATAAAGAAACCAGCAAAATAATAATACTAATAGTACCAAACTCTACAGAGGAAAAAAGGGGGAAAAGTAAGAACAAGGTGTAACCCATGAAAAATATCCTGAGAATTCATAAATACTGGAAGGAATACAGAAAAGAAAACAAGAATCTCTCCTCTGTCGAGTGGAACAAGTTCCAGCTATACAATATTCATTCTGCTTGCTCAGGTTTATATGGAAATGTACTTTTAAACCTCAAGCACATGTGTGATAAACTAGGTGTGAATTTTTGGAGTTGATTAATTTGTTTGTTTGTTTAATTATTTACTTTTCTAGACAACATTAAATGAAGCTTTACTTCTGGTGGAACTCAAGGCTGGAGTGTCAGGATTCAGGGAATATTGTGGAGAAATGGGGAAGTGACAGCTGAATTCCCAAGTTCTGGATGTGTATTGGCTTGACTGCTATGGAAGGAAACACTAAGTAGGTGATGAGGACAACTGAGGAACCATGGCTGAAAAGGGAAAATGAGTGTCATCTTTAATATCTGCAATCCTCTCAGCAGCAACATGTACCTGAACACCTACCCTGTGAAATCCTAAGTGATATCTAACTTTGTTAAAAATGATGGTGACATCGTTTCCAGATGACGTCCATCTGGTGATATACAGGACGTGTATTGAATGTATATCACGTTCAGGCTCACAAGAATTTCTGTCTTTCAAAATAATGAAATGAGATGAAAAACAACAAAAAAGCTTCTTACTCCGACATCATCCTTTTTCAATTAAAAAAAAAAAAATCATAAAATCTTTAAAATGTAAGAAACAAGCTTATTTTCCAAAAGGATAACTAGTTCCACATGGAGTTTAGTTTTTGATAAATCACTATTTCCTGATGAAAAATACTTTAAAGTGTCCTGAATGTTCCACTTACTGAATTGAGCTCCAGTGGTGCTGCATAAGAGCTGGCACCACAAAGAGCTCCATCAATGTGGTTGTGGGGCTCTTCACAATGACACCAGGAAGCCAGTGGATCTGGGCTGTCCTCTGGCTTCATTAACGTGTTGCAAAAGACAGAGACAAAGAAGAGACAGAACTACTGATGCAAAAGAGACTGCTACATTAGTCCTCAGAAGATCTTTATTCACCTACTGGCATACCCCCAAATTTTTTGGAAATTTCTGGGAAACATTTCAGCATGTTCTGATCTGTTTCTGTAAGGGAATATCTTAAGACTTCCCTTTTCCCCCCATATTCATTTTTAGGAGAATAATTTCATCCAGGTAGGGCTGTCTCTCACTAGCTGACAGAGAGAGCTAACATCCAGCTGAGGGAGACCCTGACCTCACCAGCTCATTACTGTAGGATAAACAATAAAGAACAAGAGCACATTGCCAAAAGGGCTTGTTTTTCTGGGGCTGTGGGAACCATTTGCCTGCATTTATTTGGTCTACAAGAATGAGTACCAAGGTAAAAATGGCATGAGCTACCAGACCTCTTGGAAGCACAGGTGAGCATGGACCACAGCCCAGCAGGGAAAAGATAAAGATACCTTCTTTAGCAAGGAAGTGTCTGAGTTTGCTCTTCCTGCATGTAGCTTAGCAACTCTGCTGATCATGGGCATGAGAAATCACCTCCTCGTCACGGCAGGGAGAAGTGTAACCTATTGCATATATCATTCCTAACCAGGGAGACAAGTGGACAGAAGAGGCATTTCACCAGCTTCCAAGTCTCTGTGTTTCCTGAGGTTATCCAGTACCCAGCATACTCAATGGCCACTGGCAGTAGAAAAGTGTTTCCAGCCTTCCCAAAGCAGGGCATCACACAGCATGGCATTTAACAGGCTTGGACAGGCTCTGCAAGGGAAGGTGGCAGTCCTCTCAGCAGCAGCAATAAAGGTTAGTGTTTCAGGAAACTAAGAACTGTCTTACCCTTGTTTCTGTGTGCTTCTCTAACCTATCCCATTTGCTCTCTGTATGATAACATAACACAAATGTGTTTTCACAGTGCAGCCAGCTACACAGGAGGAACAGCATTGAGCTTGCAGAAGGGAAGGAGATCTTAGAAACAAAAACAAGTCAAGCTGATACTTATGCTCAGGCCAGAGGCATTTTCCCCTGCTGGAGACTTGTTGAACTAGGAGCTACGGAAGTCAAGGACGCCATCAGAAAGGAGAAGATGAAACTTCCCAGTCAAAGCAACTGCAGCCAATGCTCTTTGTAGTCCTGGTATCAGCAGAGCATCAAAGAAATATGTTTGCCCTGTGCTCCTGGAATTCCTGCTCTAGCCTTCTGAAGAAAGTTTCCCAGTCTTTCAGCACCTCATCCACAGGTAAATTAAGAAAAAACCTTAGTGATCAAGGTCTGACCTCTAGACAAGTGCCCTGCTCCCATAAACTGGAGTCCAGCTGGGAATTACAGGGAGGATTTTGGAGTAGAAAAGGTATTACCCTAGAAGATGAGAAAAAGATGGAAGCTGCAACTAAGCTGAAAATGAATGGAAGGTCATGGACAAGGTGATGAGAATAAATTGTATGTTGAGGACTTGAGGAATTATGGCATTTCTGCACATCTTGGGGCCTTGAGGGACTGCACGTTTTCTGCAAGAATTCTAACATATTTGGAGGCTCAAATAGAGGAGAATGAGAGCTTTGCAGTATAAGGACTTGAGCATGCATGACCATGTGCATCTGGCATGAAAATAACTGAGCCTTTCTCCCTCTGAAAAAGATGAAGAGAGAGCAGCCCAGGCCATGCCTTTGGGGAAATCAGCATATGCACAGAGCAGCAACTGGGTATCTTGGGCATCTGCTCTTTCCAGCAGGGAACCAGCATATTCCTTTGGAGCTGCCTGGTAATTTTCTGTTTCAGACCAAAGCCTTAGGAGAGGAGGAGGACTTGGCAGGGCAAAAGAGCAGTCTATGAAGATTTATTCTCTCAAAACTTGGATCTGAAATTCATCCACCATCTAATATGTTCAAATATTTCTCTTACCTCCTGTAAGCAATGCACACATATAGATAATACCTCTGCTACTCCTTTTCTTAGTATTACTGTTTACATGAGAATTGCAAGGCTCTTTGCAGAGAAAGGCTCATATCACCATGGGAAAAGGCCAGAATCCAGGATAGAAGCCATTCTTTCAAGGACATACAGCTTTAGTGCAGCAAGATCAAAACTTGATATCAAATTTCGAAGTTCTCTAAGCCTGCTCCAGCACATCACTCTGTGTGCAGCCTGCTGCTGCAACCTACTTTGAATTAAAAATAAGCCAACACCAAACACCGTCTAGCAACCATTTTTAAATTCTGTTCATGATGAAGTGGTTTGAACCAGCCTGGTTTTAATATTATCTTCAGCATTTTCATGGATTCTAATTTTATTTTCAAACATTATTATAGCACAAAAAAAAAAAAAAAGTTTTGCTTCTTTTTTTAATAAGGGAACCAAGTTTTTCCTATGCACTTATAGAAGATTGATGAAGAGGGTCCAAACCTGCAGAACTCCAGGCTCCAGAACCACATACTTGAAACATCTTACAAATAGCCATGAAAGTAACACACCCATATCTTTGTCACACAGGTATGGTTTCAAGAGATGCAAAAAATAATCAACAGCCCAAAGACCTGGGCTGAGCTCACTAACTGCTTCAATACTACTGGCCAGAATGCAAATGGTGACATCAACATAAACTGCCTAAAAATTCACCTTTTCCTTGTCAGAGACAAAATTCATTCTTTGCCTGCTGTCTAAAGACTGTATAACTCCTCTGGCATTCAATTCCTAAGTCTCTGAAAGCTTGTTTGAGGTAGTTCTGTACTCTCTCCATGCTCTTCTTGGCACTTTGCATTAAGGGCAGCAGGGATGGAGACTCACCATGGCTGTGGCTGAAGTGGATCAGCCTGCTGCAGGCTCCTTGGGACAGACCTGAAGTTGGATGGTGATTTAATTGATTTTAGTAATCATCTGATTTTTTAATGTACCTTGGGAATGAGTAGTTTGGAATAAAGATATTAGTCTTTTCTATCACCCCACCTTTTATTTTCTCCTCAACAGATCTTAAAATGCCGCCCGGTAAGCAACTCTGCACCTGTATGCAGGAGGTGCCTGAGTTTCCAGGACACACCCAGCTGTTTTCATCTGAACCTGCACTTCAGCAGGACAAAGTTCCACCTACTATGTTAGGGGGGCCCTAGCTTTAATGGGTGATTTCCATTTGTCTCCAAAAACATATTCCAGGTATAGAGGCACAGACAAGAGGCTGTGAGACCCCCTCAGCACATGTACACAGGTACTTTTCTTTGCGGTTTCTTAAACCTCCCTGTGCTTCAGTATGTGCAATGACAATCACCTGAGCAGCAAATACCCTACATTAGTCAATGAAGGAGTAAGAAATAACTTCCATGTGTAAGCCTGAATCCTACAAGGATGGTTTCCTTTCCGATACAAAATATTTATTTAACTCACCCTCAACAGCAAGAACAATGCTGGAGCATGGTGCTACATCTCAGCTAAACACAAGCACCTCCAGCAGAAAAGTGGTCACAGACACTCACTCAATGCCCCAAGCAACTGCTCATAGCCCTTTGCTTGCTGCTGCTGCTCTCTGTGTGTCCGTGCCTACTTTTACCCTAGGATTTGCTGTGGTAAAGGCTTTTCTCTTTGCCCAGAAATCTTGGAAACTGTTGGCTCTTCAGAGCAAACAGAAATAGGTGGAGTGGAGCAAGGTTTTGGTGAAAAAACTTTCTCACACCAGATGTTAAAATAAGGAGAAGAAAATACCTTGGTAAAGCAATGAAGCAGTGTCAAACTTGTAGCATTGCTCATACTTAGGAGTACGCCCTCACAGAGGGATCATGATCCCTGGTGCTGGAGGTGCTCCAAAGACCAAACAAAATGCCTGCTATCCTTCAGAGAGTACCAACACACAGATGGCCAGCTCAGTTTTTTATCACAAGAGCAACTGAGTACAAGCAGCTCTGAGGCTTCCATCACACTCTCGAAGAGCCCACACTTGTTTACAGCCTGCATTGAGGCACACCTCTGGTTTTGCAGTTCATCAACCTGAATTGACCTGAATTCTCTCAGATTTGTAGCTTTATTTCATAATCCCCTTTCTGAGCAGTGACTAGAAACTGCCTTTCTTCCTCTAAGAGTACATACCTTGTGGAGCCGCTCTGGGACAGGGATTGTTTAACCAAGTCACGCAGAAGCAAACAGCTTGCACCAGAGGGGCAAGGGCTCTATCCCAGAGCACCCCAGCATCTGATGGCTCAAGCATTTTTTTATTGTCTTGAAAGAGGGATTCAGTTCCCTTCTCTGCCTGGGGAGGTTTGCATTTGTTCTCCTCCTCCAGCAGGACTGCTCTGATGATCAGCCTAGAGCAAGCCTGAGAAAGGGCAGGTCCTGAATTGCAGTCCAGCAATGGCTCCATTCACATCCTCTGATGAAGCCAGCTGGCATCAGCTAGCAGGAACAAACCTTCTTTCTTGCAGAAGCAATTTCTCTACTAAGAAATCATCTCACCTTCTCTTTAGTGTACACAGTGAATTTCAAGTGCTGGTATTAAAAGATGTTTCATTATCAGTCGGTGCCTGGAAATCATGGCCTCAGCAGCTAATCTATGCCTCTTCCATCATTGCAGTGAAATAACTCTCTGTGGGTGAAAACCCACAATAGCAGTGCCAGCATGAAGGGGGGGGGGGGAGAGGAGGCAAATTGAATCAGCTGTCTATACTATGTCTTCCCTTTTACTTTATAGAAAAACAGGATTTAATGCTCTACTGAACAAATCAGGTTCTTCAGGTCTGCAAAACTCCCCAAAACACAAATTTATGACAATATATAATTCATTCTTAGATATCAAAGTGCTCTGTGCAGGTGGGTGATTACATCATTTCCTGCACTTTAGCAATGAAGCAGCTCTCAAATATATGTGCTTCTGATCTGTTGAAGACCAGACATCAGGTAAATGGCAGAAGAGCAAAATCTACTAATACCTAGTCTGTGTAAGCCTGACTGACTCTGTAAAAGCTGGGGCTGGGAGGCTAGAGAAGGGAGGGAGAGGTGAAGAGAGCCAAGGCTATGTGTCAGGCATTCAAATTAGTCTCCAATCACTCAGGAAATATACTCTGCCAGTGTGCCCACAAGTGCTAAACAGCAGCTGAGTGCTTACAGGGAGCCTGAAAAACGTGGGCACAGCCATCATTTATTGGCAACTAGAAACAGAAATGTGGTGTGCAAGTGAACTGCCAGCCACTTGGTAATCGAAGAGCACTTCACAGTATTTATCAGTTCTATGACCAAGAACAGATGAATTTTTTAATAACTGCTGCATTGACAGCCTCACCACCACGTACTGAACTCAGACCATTTAAAAGCCATTAATTAATGATTTATTACTGATTACACTTCACAATGTCATCCTAAATTGCTCCTCTGGTGGTGGTAGTAAACATGCCGTGGCAGTCCCTCGTTCCACCTTCCAGAGGCCAGCACATCACCTAATGGAGTCTCTAATGGAGTATTACTCACCAGAAGTGCACCAGTTCTTCTTTATTGTGGCAGCAGCTCTGGAGCTCAGTGTAGGATAATCTTATCCATGGTACAACCCTGTTCCTCAGGGTACGTAATATGGCTGTGAAATTTTCAGCCAGGACTGCGGCAGCTATCAGACAGGGCTGCTTGGATACTACTCCAGAACCAGATGAAAATGTGACCTTTCCAAGGACTGGAGAAGAATGGCATTTTCCTTTCTGGCCTTCCCTGAAGACACATGGAGAAGTGAACCCCCCACTCCTGCAAAGGATTTTTTCCAAAGATCAATTTTTTTTCAAAATTTTCTGGACTCCTTTGCACTACTAACTAGACCATTTCTACATCAGTCACAAATTAACAGTTTCAGCATATCTTCCAGTATGAGAATATTTCTGGCATAGAAACTTATTTTTAAGCCACATGAAATAACTTCCTAGATCTGCCTCTTCCATTAACTCTTCAGCTCTCCTGTGAAGACTTCTTTTCCACTTTGATTTTTTGCTCCACCACTGGTTCCTCTCCTTGCTGTGTTCTAATCTTCGTAAATTATTCACCATCCAACATCCATCACACCAGCATTTCCTGTAATTTATAGTGTCTACTATGTTGTATTATTTAACACCAAAAAGCTTTTCAGGATTCAACTTTAGATGTATCAGGAAAGATGTAATTAATTGCGTTGTGTGGGATAAAACCCTCGGCAATAAAATGGAAAACGATTAATAGCTTAATGGTGATCATCCTGCTAATGTCTCAGGCTTTTGTGCCTTGTCACGTTTATTCTACTGCAAAAGGGGCAGGAGCTTTTAAACTTGTTTGCTTCCCTCAGAGAAATTGCTTTTTTCCTTTTCAGCTAACACCACATGCTTGTTAATGGAGTATTAATAATAACCATGTTATTACCTTCTTCCATCAGACAGGGAAGTCCACTAAATAATTTCCAGCAAAATCTCAATTCCAGATCATAAGTGCAGAAGGCAAGACCACAGCTTTTGGCAGTTTATTCAGCTTTCATCGTACTGTCATATCAGACTAAATTATTGAAGACTGCTGGCAATTTACATATCTCCTCTCTAAGTCAAACAAGCTAGAGTTCACTCCACTGTGTTATACCTCACTACATTAATAAATCTAGACTAGCAGTCCAACTTGTTTGCATAGTATATAATGAGATGAGAATAAAATAAAGGTTTCTTTGGTAGGTGGGGCAGAACTGAAGCCTGTTCCAGGCAAAAACCATAAAGACTATGCCAGCACCTCTTGCCTGGTGAAGGACATGTTGTCCACAACCTCTTAACCCTTTCGATTTAAATGACCATATGACTAATACATTAATTCACCTAACATTTTGGGATTAATTTTGTTGGGTTACTCTGTCTTTACACCAGAGTAATAAAGAGAAGGATTAAGTTTATTACTTTATATTGAAAGGAGTGTACAAGAGTTATAATCTAGTTTTGATCTTGTGTAACATTTTACCTTTCTATTAATTGTACTATAAAATTCACACTGGCTATGCTTCATATGCACAACGTTCAAACACCTTCTGAAATCAGGCATCCTCTGTGCTGTGTCTGTGAAAGTCAAGTGTCACTTTTTACATCCTCATTTCAAAATGATTCCTCTAATGACCAGGACAAAAAAAAAAAAAAAAAGGTACTATTCAAAACTGAGTAATAGCTTTCACTAGTATAGCAATGGCTGGGTGGGATACACGGGCTTCTTACATGCCGTGTAAACATTTGATACAACTCCAGGTCTTCAGTAAAATATTTTTCTGAGAGGAGGATAACAGATTTTCACTCTCAAGTTCTTAATGAACTTATCTCTATGCAGAGCCTAGATCCCTACTTAGACATCCATATTAAGTGGTTTTATTTTTCATAAATGCAGGTCACACTGGATCTGATTTTGTCTCACAGCTTCTGAAACCAGACTGCTCCTGACTTGCCTTGAAAAGATATTTTATGGTTTTATTCAGCTATTCACTGCTTTCACTGGGAGCAGTTCACATCAATATTTTCAGATAACTAACTCTAGAAGTGCAAATCTAGCACCAACCTAGTCTGAAAACTACACCCTTTTTATATAACTGTATATTGGGAACATGATCTCAGTTTTTAGACTCTCTATAACAGTAATGCTCATTCCACAGGGAAGTTACAATCTTTAATTCCTTAATCATATAATTCATCTGGTTTTGCTTATTTTGAACTACAGTGAATTCCCTTTCTTTCCCTTGATAATACATCAGTCTCATGTCTACTGTCCCAATTGTGTGTCAGATTGGTTAGTTGTATTCAGTTAACATATCACAGAATCCCAGAATGGGTCAGGTTGGAAGGGACCACAGTGAATTATCTGCTCCATCTTCCCTGCTCAAGAAGGGTCATCCTGGAGCACATGCCACAGGATTGCATCCAGACAGCTCTTGAGTAAATCTAGGGAGGGAGACTCCACAACCTCTCCGGGCAATTTGTTCCCATGCTCAGTTACCCACACAGTAAAGAAGTTTGTCCTCATGTTCAGGTGGAGATTTCTGTGCATCAATTCCTGCCTGTTGCCCTTTGTCCTATTGCTGGGCACCACTGAGCAGAGCCTGGAAACATCCTCTTGGCACCCCCCCTTCAGATACTGACAGACACTGATGAGGTCCCCTCTCAATTGTGTGTTCTTGAGGCTGAACAGGCCCAGCTCCCTCAGCCTTTTCTCATAAGAGAGATGCTCCAGTCCCTTAATATTCTTTGTCACCCTCTTCAGGACCCACTCCACATCTCTTGTACCGAGACAGTCTCTTGTACTGAACATGACTCCTCGTTATAATAAGAGCACACCACTCAATATTTGCTTTACCTTGACGTTATTGTTATTTTTCTTGCTAAAGCCAAAGGCCATAAATTGTAATTACTGATTCATATCTTAGCAAAGAGTAATCTTGTAAAAAGCATTATAGATGTACAAAAATGTCTTAAATGTATTAAAAAAGGATTAGGAATGGGAAAAGTAATGACAAGAAAGCAACATAAATTCCTGCTTTCCAGACAGATCTCAAAATTCACCATCATGTACAGTATCACACCTCAGCCCCAACTACAAAAAATCAAGATAAATAGACATCGGAATAAAGTACATAATAAAAAAACTTCTAAATTCTGGCACATGAATATACCAGCAATGTGCATTAGAAAACTGATAATTTCTTACTGTTAAACCTTTCCTTACCAAATTATAAGAAGTGGAGACAGATTAATCCAGTGTTACCTCCAGTAGAGAAGTAAGTAAGGAAATTACAAGATAATGAAATCCACAGTTAAACATAAACAACACAAGCTGGAAAGATATACTGTCTGCACTTTTTGTCTAAGGGACTCCAGGATATTATTGATTATGTAATACTAGGTTGAGAAAATTAAATGAGGCAGCAAATTGCAGAATCAGTTGGTAGTTACCCTGAGCAGTCTAAGTCCTCTCACTGAAAGGAATCCCAGGAGGAGATTTTCCCTAGGTAGTTCCTTCTCTTTGTACAGATGTTAGTTCTCCACATTTATAAGGCAAAATTCTCATGCAAATACTCGATGGAAAAGTGCCAGGGCATAATGGTCTATGAAGTCATTTGTTTGGGCAGTTGGTTTGTGGTTGATTAAAACCTGATGGCTTATTATTTTTTTCTGAATTAATAGGCCAGTCTAATAAAAGCCATTACCTTCCTGGCCTCCCTTATACCTGTGCAGCATCCCTCACCATCCCTCTGATGTGATGTGTTACCATCCCTTTCTCCGCAATGCATCCCTCGGGTGAGTGGGACACATCGCTGCTTCTAGTAAGGATTGCCAGAGGGCAGGAGCTTTTTTGCTTTTCTCAGCATGTAATGACCTCCTTGCTTTCCTGATGTTATCCAAAGGAACAGGGACACAGGGAACTGTCACTGCACATTTGCTATGTAGAAAGGGATTAGGGAGTTTCTCCTTGAAGAGAGCATAAGTCCTCCCCCAGTGGACCTTTCTCTCTCCTCTGCCTTGGAAACTACCACACTCACCATTCCTCAACAGGAAACAAAAATCTTGGAGATTTCTAGAAAGCTGAGGTTTGGATAATCTATCACAGTTTCTCAGATAAACATATCTAACTCCTTCACAGGCAGCATGGAAAAAGACTTTATCAGCCTAAGTGCAGATTTCACTAAAACAGGTTGGAAAACAGAATCATAAACAGTGAGGAGTGCCAGGGTACTGGAGATTGAACTTTTACAACTCCACTTATGCCATGTCTGTGAGGTCAGGAAATAAAGAATATTTTTTTACCAGAAATTGTGCGTATGTGTCTAGTTAATCAACAAAAGTTTGGGAAGAAGCTCAGCCTTCAGTAAATGCAGGCTGCTGTGCTAAAAGGAAATCAGGGAGGGGACAGAAAAAGGCTTCCAAAATTTTGCTATTAGTCTTCTAAGGAGCTCAGGCATACAAACAATCGAGAAGAAAAACCTGAGACAGTGAATGCATCTCAACTGCTATGCACACAGAGAAATTTCTGGAAACAGTTATTCAATCTTGTTCAAGTTTTGCCATTCAAAGTGAAATAATTCCTTAGTCCACAAAGAATCATCACTTTGTGATACAGTGCTACTGATACTGGAACAAATATGTGTCATTTGAGAATGAAACTGAAATGAGCCTAGAAATCAGCACAAATAGCAAAGAACTTCCTAATGCATGAGATTCAAGGAACCCAAACTGAAAGAATTTAACTGTGTTTTTTAGGTTCTTCAATCCAGCTGCAGAGGAACAAAAATGGAGCAAATGCCAATGTGTCAGCAGCTAGGGTGCTTCTCGGGTGAAAAGGAGAGAACACTGATGCAGTTGAAAAGGAGTTATATTGCAGCCGGTTAGAAAAATGAAATTATCATGATAAGAAGAACTGACACTTCCTCTGCGAGGTGTCTGAGGGCTGACAGGTTTTCAGGGAGGTATCTAGTTCAAGGCCATATGCTACAAGCTGTCCTTAGAAAGTATTATAGGCAGAGAGAACGTCAAGAAAACTGAAGCACCTGGCAACCTATATCCAGGGGAGACCCAAAGCACTGTGCAGAGAGCATCCTGATGCTACCTGAAGTAATGCATCCTCATTTGGTTGCTGTCAGTGAAAGACTCAGAAAAGCTTTCAGAGCCAACTAAATGATCACTGCACCAACACACCCAGAGCATGCAGACAGATGTAATAGCACCGTGTCTGTATGAAGTCCTCAACAATATATAGAAAAGACCATTTCACAAAGGAAGAGTTGCTCCTTAACACCTGAAATAGCTAACATGCTTTATAGGAACTATGCCAAAGACTTCCAATATCATGATGGTTGTTAATACAACCTGCTTTCTGCAAAAATCTGGATACCAAGGAGTTAAGTAGACAGTGTTTAGCAAGCAGCATCAAGCTGTTTAGTTTATTTTTATTAAAATGTAACATTATGTGCTATTTCTAGGTAACATGGAGAGTCCTTGACAATCTACATGAAGTAGAAAAGAGCACAATAACATATTAATTTTAAAAATGGTAGTGGAAAGCAAGCTGGTAGAAGCTGGTACTAGAGAATGCTTTTCCTTTCAGTGAGACACAAGTTTTGTCTTCTGCATTTGAGAAGGCAGCCTGTAGAAGTCAAAGTGTCATCTTCCCCAGCCAGCACCCTCCAGTTCTGCTCCTCCCTGAAATAAGCCTCTTGTCCTCCTGAAAAGAGAAGTAGCCTTGGACTAGGTGTGATGGAAACCAGCACTTTTATGCCTTTCTGCATTTTTTTAATTCAGTTTCTTTGCCCCTCCATGAAGAGAAAAAGAAAATAAAAACAAAAAACCCCCAAACCAAACAACAACAACAAAAAACCAGCAACAACAAAAAACTCACAGAAAATGTAAAAGATGCCACTGCAGATCAATTCTGGGTGAAATCTTTAGGATTTTCTGATAGATAGCATAGTCAAAACATGATGAACATGTTAGTTTATCAATAATGCCTACTGTTACATTCATTTATTTATCTGGAAGAATTGATCTGTACCTTAAGCATGAGGTCAGAACACTCAAAGTCAATCCCTCCCTTTTTCTGTGGCTTTCTTACTGTGATCAAGTCACTGAGTTTCTTTGTGCTTTGTTCCCCCATCCATAAATTATAGGTCCCCCCACATTGTCCAAGGATGTCCTTGTAGTAAGTTCCTTGTTATAAGTTCCTTCATCTGTCCAGCATGTGTTCCAGAGAGGAAATGGGAGAAAAAGAAAAGGAAAATAGTGGTATCAAATAAACAGTAAATAGGAATGTCGGGAGAGTGTATATGGGCCAAAATAATATCACATGACACAGAATAATTTAGAAAACAATAAAATCAAATTCTAGACCCTATTTAGCTCTTCTGGATAGAAGTCTATACACAGACCTGATTTTCCAGAGACATCAGTACTGGGATGGCTTGCACAGTCATGAGTCAATATCTGCCTGGATAAGAGAGCTAAGGAGATGTGGGAATGGCCATATCTGTTGCAGCAGACTTACAAGAAACTGCGAAGACAATGATGGAAAATGCTGATGATTTAAGTGAGGACACATAAATGCAAGTAGCTATGGAAGAAAATGCATCTCCTAGAGAGAGAAAAGTAAGATCAGAATAAATGAGGAGGAGCAGGAAAAATCACAAGATAGGATTTTCTGTGAAAGACAACACTTTTGTCTTGGGTTGAAAAGATTTAATAATATGATTTTCTAATTAAAAAAATATGTTTTAATAGTATCAACCTCAGCTCTTGGTTTCATTTAGGTTCTTAATTTTCCACCCTGTTATCATTTCTTCTCAGAGTTTCTGTAGTGTCTGCGTTATGTCTTTAGCCGTTAATTTTATAGCTCAGCAAATGCAGTGGCTGAACTTCCTTTTACACTGGGGTAAAGTGCTGCAGAATTCAGTGACAATGCTTCCAGTGACACAAAGGTTTTCCCTTTGCATCTGCTTTTCATCATGTTCTTTCAGAGCTGGGTCTCCATTTGATAGATGCACTGATAGATAGGCTTGAACTAAATAAAAATCTTTGTACAGAGTCACCAGTCCCTGTCCTACCCTGAGCACACTGTGGCTCTGTAATAAGCTGGTGGAAAAACAGCCACAACTTCTAGGTCCCGCTTTTGGCCCAGCTGTGTCACTCCAGACAAGGCAGAGACTCAGCTTTCAGTGCAGTGTTTCCATCTCATTATCGCCACTAATTGCATACGACCATATTTAGTGACTGTCTTAAAGACCTACTCTCAGTTTAAACCTCTGACTCCCACCATGTCTGAGGCCAGTCTAATCCCACAGCTCTTCTTGAGATTGTTTCTGTGTTTTATCTATGCTGTCCCCTGCAGAATGTCTCAAAATTCAAATTCATTCGGAGGAATATATCCAGACTTCCAGCAGAAAGTCACACCCACTAAGGGTGGGAATCATCTTGCTTAACAGCAGCCATTAAAAGTTAGACAACTCCCTAAATAACCTGGCTGAGACAGAAAAATATACTTCAAGAAGTAAATTCATTGATCCTGTACTAGGTTGTTCGCTCTCTTTACTGTCTACACAAGCCTAGATGATGACCCCAGACTAATTTTTAAATGGCTGATAATAAGGAAGATGAATACTACCCATGAAAGAATGGTAGAAAAAAAGACTAAAGCTCCACTTCCAAGGCCCTATAATTTTTTCCCATCCCAGGGATATCAATATACAGGCTGTTCTGGGACCACTTATCACTGTCCTCTTTCTCTGCTATGTTTTGGCCCCTGACATCACCTGCATATCCTTTTCTCCTGTTTTTTCCTTTTAAACCCTGAGATGTCTCATGTTGCCCAGGGCAGGATTCTGCCGGAAGCAGGAGTTCCTCAAGATGCTTGCTTCCATGGAGGTCATATCCATTTTTATTCAAATCTGTTGAGATGTTTCAAACTGAAATCTATCACACTGTTGTAATAAGTTTGACTTCAGGGAAAATAAATGTTAGTCAAAGGTTAATAAACAACAGAAAGGGACAACTCTTAGTTGTGGCAGTCTGTCTCTAGAATATTACTGGTCTGTATTACAGTTCCTATTAAGTATTATCCAATTTTGCTTGGCTTTTCTTCCGTAAATATTGAATATACTAAGATGTATTCTCCATTCCACTGGGCTGCAATAACTGCAAACTAAATATAGTGTAAAACCAGTATAAATGAATGGTAAAAAAGGCTCAGTGATCTCAATTCTGATCCTACGGCTCTCTGTGTGCACAGAAACTGAGCTTTATTTTGGCATAGATGAGATGAAGTCTGTTTTGGTTCATAGTGTGAATGCTTCAGCAAACTATTGAATAAACACTAGATATAATATTCCAATTCTGATTATTTACTTTCTTTGCTCCACAGAAATCCCATTCATAGGCCTGGTAGCAGTTCACATTTCAAGGTTTTTTCTTCTTTGTTACTTAATGAGTAAACATAGGTGAAAAGATTTCACTTTGGGGTCCTGCCAGCGATGGTGTGACAAGCCAGTGCATTCTTCTCCCTTTCCTATTTCTGTTTGTCTCTCATGCTTGGAGGCTTTCAGTACTAAAGCTTTCCACACTCTGCATTGCCAGTCCACATGTTGTTTTGAAAGCTGCTGGCAATTCTGCCCTCAGCTTTCAGCTTTTCTCTTTTGCATCCCTCAGCAGTGGTGATCTGTAACAGTGACTGTAATTAGAAACCACTTTTGAGCCATGTGAGCTTGCAGGGTTTGCTTCTTTTGTTTTTCTGCTTTGAAAAATTCACGTGCTGGCTTCAATGAAAGAAGCCAACCTCCTTCACTGCTATGTAACAGAAATACACAAAAATGCAGTTCACATATATTAATGTGTATGTATATGTGTGAGTTCACAGGTATGTAATGTACACATATAAAATTAAGTGAATTTGTATGTGTCCCAGGGCTAAAACACAGCTGTGATTTGGCTCTGCAGCCTCAGATGGATGTCTTGTTTTAAATATGTGACATAAAGGTGCTGGCCTCTTTCTGGGCTCAAGACCCGCTCAGAAGAGTAAAAGGTCACCTGCAACAACAGCAGAGGCACTAAGTTCTGTATGACGCATTCAGGTTTGAAAGGTGCTTGTCTCCTTTCAGAAATGCATTTTCTCTTCACATAGAAGCATTGTGCTGACTCCACTTACAGCTTGCCACACTCCAAAGGCACCCCAGCGCATTGTATTGGGGAACCTGTATTTTCCAAAATTGAATTTCCACATGTGAAAGAAGATAGAGGTCTCCGGTGACCTTTTGAAGGCATCCTAAAGGAAATGACAGAGGCAATTTACCTCTGATAATTTGCAGATGAGATACAAAAGGGAGTGGAAGCTGCCACCTGAATTTAGGATCTGCCTCCTCCACAAGAGGACTCTGTCTGAAGCTGACTCCATCTACGTCACAAGACTGTGGAGAAAAAAAGGCAAGTTCAAGGGGGCGCATTGCATGAAAGCTGACTGCCAGAAGAATAGATTGGAAGCAGGCACACAGTGTATGGTACAAGCATTTCACTATATACCAACACTGTAGAGATGCAAACAGACTGATGCTATCAAAACAGACTCTGATATTGACCATAGCTGGAGGGTACATGTGAAACCTCTTGGAGAATAGAAGGAGAGAGATCTGGGGGAGGAGAGTGCATAGCAGCACTTTACCCCGTAAGTGAACAATACCAGGACTGCCATCTTGCAAAGAAGAAAGGGTGAGCCAAGTATTTAATGACTCCCCAAAATAAACTCCAAATCCACCCCTATACACTGAAATACTACTCTGAAATGGATGCCGCCATGAACGAGTTTACTTTGAACACATGGCTCTTGGCAGATATCCTGTTATCCCTATCTCATGAGGAGCTTCCTGTAGGGACTTGTAAGTGCATCTGATTGGGAGGATCAATCTGAGTTGTGGAGGATTCAGCCTCTTTACACATGTAGGTGTTGGCTGATAGCTGCTGGAAGGAGCTATAGGCCTCATGGTTCAAGGTTTTCAGCTCTCCTTGGTTGCTCTGAATCAGCCCAAGGTAACTGATTTTGTTTGACTTCGGTCCTTCACAGCTGGTCTCAAAGCATCTGCTCTCCATGCTCGCATCTGCAGTGCTGTCTGTAACAACGCCTTTTGGGATTTGTGTGCTGTCATTTTCTGTTGTTTCTTGCAAATTTCTGCTAATGACAGTGGCTAAGTTTCTCTTGGTGGACTTTTTTTTCTTGGTGCATTTTGTCTGCTTGTTTACACTTAGCAGGGATGAAGACACAGAAGATGCTCTGAGGCTAGGAAGAAATCCCCACTCTGATGCACAGATTGTGTTTGAATCCAGATTTTTGGCTCAACTGCCTGGTTCAAATCCATGCAGGTTTCTCACATACACGGTGATGCTCTGTTTTAACCAAATTAAAGAGACAGGGGAGACCATAAAATGCACATGCAAATCCCACAGTTGCAAATCTCATGAGTACTTCAAATAGAGCTTTTTCTTTAGTTCTTTCCTTAGACACTAGACTTGGATACAGGCTGATCCCTGAAGCTTTGTGTGATGAAGGCCAATGAAGTGCATTATGGAAAGACCAGTCCCCTGAAGCATCTCAATAGACAGAGATCTCAGCTCCTTTTTAAGTACTTAGAGAAGCCTCTTCTTCCCAGTAAATCTCAGGAGCTTCAAGATTCCTGATGTCTCCAGGAGAAGTCTGGTCTCCTAATGTGTCAGGAGGCACAACAGGAGCAAGGCTGAGTTTGGCCACTTCAGCATCTGAAGTGTAGCCAAGCAGCGCTGGCTCTGTAAGCCCACCAGTGTGAGCACCTGCACAGGTATCACTCCTGTGAGCCAAGAACAAAATCATGGAAGGATTTCAGGCAATGCCTCTTCATATCAGGTTAGACTACTGAGCCATGGTTTGGCAGAAGCAGTGATCCCTCCCCAAAACACACCTGCCATCTAAATTAACCCCATTTACGACTGAGGATATATAAGACTCAAAAACCATCATGGTACCCACAGCATCACAAATGAAATCTCCCTTCAAAGAGAAGCTGTTGTGTAACTAAGTCAGGGAATAGTCCAAGCACTCTCTAATGACAGATGAGCCTTGATGCAATGCTTGCTGTACAAAGATCAAAGGAAAAAAACATTAGGAGCTCAGGGAAGCTGGTTTTTATCTTGAATCACGGGTGATTACTTTTATTTTATCTTGTGCAGCTCAAGTTGTCACAGGATATCTGTTCTTTATCAAAGTCTGACCTTGCCTGAGTGGCTTTCTGCAAAAGAGTCCCACTGGACAGTGCTGTGCTGCCGAGACAAATAGCTGTCTAAGGATTCTTGTCCTCCTTTAATTACATTCAGCCACTACTTGTGCTTATATTATTGCCTAGTGTCAAATGGGCCATAAGAAGGCCCCCTATTATGCATAAAACCAAACACATAACAGAGGACAACCAACCTTATATGTAAGCCTTTGAATTATCTGCAGTGGGAGTCTGCACCAATGCACTTCTGCACAGAGATGAAAGGAGAAGTAACCTTTTTCACTCATCCCAAGAGGCTGCTAATCTTCTGCAAAAGGAGCAGCCAGTATTTTCCAAAACATGTAGTGGTTTTGGGGAGCAGGACTCTGGCATCTTTCTTTTAAAAGAGCATAATTTTCAGAGAGTACTCAGCACCTAGAAGCTAAAAATTCATTATCTATTATGGGATTGTCAATTTTAGATCCCAAAATAGAGATCTTTAAGGACCTCTAAGTATCTGAAAATTTTGATCAGTGAGTTCAACAAACTAAAGACACTGATGTTTGGTCATATGCTGATCACTGTCTAAAACATCAGGAAGTAGCTTCCTCTGGGAAAATGTTTTTGTGGGCATTATTTTCTTCCTTGCCTCTTAGTCGAGTGTCAGTGATGTTTTTGGGAAGTGTACAATATCAGACTAGATGTACCATTAGATAAGGCAATCATTTGGTCAGGAGGTAAACAGGCATGTTTGTGTTGAGGCTGTGAAATGTAACTCTGTAATGTCTTTCTCATAATGTCAGTACAGCCCATCCACTTCCAGTCTCCTTTCTAGTTTTGCAAGATCATGTTGAAAATGGCATTTGAGAGCCTCAAGAAATATATTCTTATGCACCTCACAGCAGCGTCTTTGCAAATGCAAAGTACTGTATGCCATGCTACATTTATGCACTTCAGGTTTGATAGATGAGGGATGCTAATGGAATGTAAACTATCAAATTAAAAACTTTCATGTTAGGGATGCCAACAGTGTTTGCTGTACCTAGCAAAGTGAGATGGTGCTTGCAATTTTCCCTGGCTTTCTAATATGATGCAATATGCACATTCTTATATGTCACTTCTTTAGAAAGGTGAACGTACAGTTTTAATGAGGAGGCGTTCCAGAATCACAAGAAACTGAATTAGTTTTACATTGAGCAGGTCCATTATGCAGTCTGCAGAAACTGCCAGATTATTACACTTTGCACACAAACCTTAAGCCCGATATTCCTCTTCCCACCTGTGTCAACTTGCCTCTACTCACACATCACTCATTTCAGTAGAGATGGTTTGCCCTTGCCCTGCAATAGGATAGAGCATGGCAAGGGAACTGGAACCACCTCTCACATCCAGTGCTCTTTCCTGAATGTGACAGGGACAGCAGAGGATTCAGGGGAAGACGAGGTGTGCTGAGTGGATCTGAGCCAGACCCTCAACCCAGGAATACCAGTACCAGCACTCAGCACCTCTCAGCTGAGCCCATGCAACCACATCCCCACTGGTGAGGAAACTAGGTAAAAGCAGACCAGGATCAGAAATGGGTCTCAAGACAGGGCCTGAGGCTGATATCTCAGATATTCATCTGCACTGATTTGTAATCCATTTGGAAGGAGATAACCATGGGGAAAGAGGTTGATGAAGAGATGGATCCCCTCCACCTGGACCATTTGCCTGCATTCCCTGTCTCATGTTTTTCATACTCTATACAGTTTGCTGGTTGCTTGTCTACTGGAAGGCAAAAGAAGAGAAATAGTAAGAGGGGACCTCTTTCAAGAAGTAATTTGCAAAGGATGTTGAGGACAGAACTGTCTCCAGTGGATGTCAGCTCTGTAAAAGATTCCCTAGATTTGGTTACCAGGGACTGCAAAGTGTGAAAGGAGAGTAAACGCCTTAGAAGCATGGTCAGGCACTCGTTCTTCCGGCTGCTGCCAGTGCAGGTAACGCAGTTCAGTGCAGCCAATTGCAAGATTAATGGAACTGTTCAAATATTTAATCCTATAAAGGTGTTACATGAAATGCTCACTGTAGCCCGCTTGTTTTTCAGCTTGCCAATGTGTGTGTCTGCACATGTGCTTCAACATTGGGTCAGGGTAGGGAAAGGAAAAATAAATCCATAATATATGAATAATGTGAATGATGTGAATAAATATGGCCACAGCTTCCTATTTCTTAAGTGACTGGGCTTAATGAGGCTGAGAAGCGCTGCAAGGTTTTGGCAGTACAAGGGAGGCAGTAGGTCAGACCTGGGTTCTCCAGGTGGGTTTTGAGGAGATATGGGCTTACCATGGGGCTGTTTGTCTGTTCTGTACAAATCATAACAAGGAGAGACAAGCTGTTGATGTGAGCTGTGGAAAGGTAGGAAAGAGAGAAAGATATAGCTCCCTCTCTCATCTCTCTGAATTTTTAAACTTCTGCTGTGGAAATATGCCCCTTGCCTGAAAAGATTCTGGTCAGTGTAGGAGACGGGCACAGGAACAGTCAAATGGTCTGTCATTACCACAGGTCACACTCTCACAATCCTCACCCAATCAAAAACCTGCTTTCTTGTCTGAAATACTCCCAGCAAACTGAATAATTTCTTAACTCACTGCCCTGCCTGTGGTGCCCTGAAAAGACTCTCCTCACTGCTTCTCTTTTCCTTTTCTGAGTTTCTTCCATCTCTTAAAAGCTTAATCACTTCAATCAGCATCCTAAAACAAACTGGCTTTTTGAGCCTAACAAGTGGACTTCTTGGAGGAGTTTATTGCAAGGCATAGGCATGGGCAGATCAGCACCCACTCTCAGTCTGGCCAGAGGTGCTGTCAGAACAGAGATGCAGGAAAATGGCTTCTAACGGAAAAGACTTCCATGCCAACTTTGTCTAAGGGGGCAATGAAGGTGAATCCCATTGATGCTGAATGAAATGCTCCCACTAACTCTTCTTGCAATGAGGTAAGGAAGAATGAGCAAGCTTACTTACTACACTTGAACTGGTCTCATGCCAGAGCCGAGATCCCCCACGTCACATCCAACAACACATTTTCATCCAGATCCTTATAAAGTACTAAAAGGTAGGAAAGATAGGCTGCCAAATCTGCCTCAGACGCACCAGTTTTAGCCCTTCTACACCCCACGCTTGCCTCTGGCGAGGGGCTGGACCAAAGCCTGCAGCCCATTTCATATGAGGGAACGTGCTGGCCACAAGATTGCAATGGCTTTCTGATCTCTGCTGATATCAGCTGCGGACTTATTATTTGCAAAGTGGCCGGCTCTTTGTTTTGGACCTTGCTTCATTGCTTTTCCCATTACCAACACATGGCAGTTTATTGCATTTATTCTGACTCATCATGCACGACAAAGAAGAGATTTAGGGTGACATCGCACAGCCGTCCTAGGCCATCACTTACATGCTGTGTATAGCAAAAGCCTCCCAGAGACGGGAAATTGCTTCTGGTGGTTAGAAGCAGCTAGGACATAAGGGAAAGTGTTCTCATCCTGAATGACTCTGGGGAGCATTTTGGTTCTACTAATGGCTCCATTTAATAGATGAAGCCACAGACAAGCCATTTGCACGGAACATCTGAAAATGCAAGGCACACCCCAATTTGCCTTTTTCCTTATTGAAAGATTTCTGCACAAATGGAAAAGACAGTGACATCAGGTAGTGTTAATAGGGAGAGAGGACTATATTCTCCATCCTGTCGAGATCTCCTTTCCCAGGTGTATTTTACTGTGGCTAGCCACAAAAAGAAGAGCTGAGAGAGGTTTTCCTCCTCTCCCCAGCACTTTTCTGAGAGGCAGGAAAGACATCAGGATTGCAGAATTTCAGGTTGCAAAGGTACTGTAGGATACTGTTTGCTCCAAGCTCTACACCTAGCAGGAAAACTTCAAAGATAATGCAGGATGCTCAGGGCCTTGTCCGCTTGAATTTTTAATGTCTCCAGTGGTGGACATCCACAGATGCTCTGGGCCCTGTTTTGGTGCTGCACCATCTTCCTGGGAAATGTATTTTTCTTTCTAAAGAGGAATTTTTCATGCTGTAACTTGTATCCTTTTCTTCCTGTTTGGATCTTGTGCACTTCTGAGAAAGGCCTGGTTCCACCTTCCCTATATTCTTTTCTAGATGGGTGAAAAGGAGAAGTAATATCTCCCCTTGCCTTCTCTTTTCCAGACTGAACAAATCCAATCTCTCAGCCATTTTTATCCTGCACGCCAGCTCCTTGACCTTCTTGGTGGTCATCCACTCAGAGCATTTTGTTCCATTCTGCTGATATCTTGCACTGGAGGGATAAAACTGGACATGGTGATTCTAGATGAAGTCTCCCAGCCCCTGCCAATGCTACTGCTACACAAGCAAAGCTTCCTGAAGATACTGGAGAGACTCTTGAAGCCCAAAAGAATCAAGGCAATCCAAAGTAGATATGGGAAAGAAAATAACACCCAAGAGCTCACACAGAATAAAGAGAGGGCTTACAGCTGGGTGGAAACTACCATTTGCAAAAAACATTATTCATCCTATTTATGTAAGTACAGTAAATCAGTGTAAAGCCAAACAGCCAGGCAATCAGAAAGCTGCAGAGACCTCTGTGGAGGGCAGAGCAATGACACCCAATAGCTCTTTAAATAATAATAGCGTTTTTCCTATGGGACTCCCAGTTCATATCACTGCTATGCACAGCATGCAAAGATAAAGTTCCCCATGCCCCAGAGAAGGCTCCAATTTCTCAAATAATTGATAGCTGAAGCTCTCCTTGGAGGATCAGGAGGAGGAATGGAAAAGGACCATCGTAATGGCTGCAAGTTTCATTCAGCACAAACCTGGTTTGGTTTGCACACATGTATTAGGTTGATGATGGCTGCACCGAAGCAGCTGCCCTGAGAAGGAAAGTGAGGACTGACAGCTCAGTTGAGTCCTGAATCTCCCAGCAAACAGCCAGGCCTGCACCTAGGAAAGACTAAGCAAATAGCTCAGGCAAAATGACTGTGAAACAGCAAAGATCTTGATTTACTTCAGGGGAAAAAATGTATGGACCCCCCTCCCCCCCCCCCCCATTGTATTTCATATCCTCAGTCAAGCTGTCTTTAAAAGGAATGAGAGGAGATGTGGAAGGAGGTGTGGGATGAAAACAGATTTAACACTAATATATGAGCACATCTTTTTTTCTTCAGTTGTAAAAAATGCAGCAGATTTCAAATCTCAGACAAAAAATGAGACAGCACATCCCACTACCCTCTTCAAGCTTCCTTGTAGATTATGATGGTCTGGGCAGAAGTAGAGTGGTGTGCAGGGGGAAGGCATTCCCATCTTGGAACTACAAATCCAGAATGTAAAAATGCTTTAATGACAAAAACTATTCTCAGAAGCGGGATCTCTTTGTTTTGTTGTTGCAGAAGCGTAGGGTCAGCACTGTGCTGCATGAGGCAACATGTACAGTGAAAACCAGGATAATTCTTTGCTACACCAACTGAAAAACTCAAGCAGAGATTTTCATTGTTGGTTTTTGCTTTCTTTTGTGGCACACTTGATTTCTTTTCCAGTGAAAGTGGAAAATATGGTTGGTGGATCCATCACAATCCTAATGCCAGAAAGCTTGCTGGTTTTAATTGCTCAGGCATTTTAGTAGTGGTTCTCAGGAGTACACAGGCACATGGATGCAAAGAGATGAGGCAGGCAACAGGGTGGAGGAAAACAGTACAGATTCAGACTCCTGAGGTGGTGAGGTGACTTGCCCAAGGCCATCTGGACATTTGTGTCAGAGGCAGAGCCTGAAGTCTGGAGCCCTCGGCCCCCAGTCATTTCCTTAATCACAAGACCCAGGTTCCTCCTAAGTTCGCAACAAGCTAGCAGATGCTTTTTCTTTTTTCCCGCCCACATGTATTAAGTGACAGATGGGGTCACACCCACCTTGGGATGGTGTCACAGGATGGAAAAAGCACAGAGCCTGCCCAGACACCCTCTGCCCATGCCAGGTCTCAGCCTCTCAAGCAGGTGACATGGTGAGGACAGAGCAAGGCTACGAGGCTCTGGGGGAATGTCTCAGATGCACACTGGGGAATGTGAAGAGGGGGCTGCTTGAATTGCAGATTGGGTGTGTAAGACATGACAGCTTGGCCTTTGAAGCAGACACAGTGCCTGACTGGCAAGGCTGTCACTGCAGTTCAAGCAGACTGCAGAGGTTCACTGGGTCACATTTTGAAAGAAGTCAACTGCTGCAGGAATTGTTTGCCTGAATATTTAACACTGCAGCTGTGCACACAATTAAACACACAGATATCTGATTATCACTTGGCTCAAGCAGTCATGCCTACACATTTAAAGATGTTAGCAATTACAGGTCTGGCAATGGTGGCACGAGGAGAAGAAATCTAATCAATATTAGCAGAACCACGACTGGTTAAACAGCTGTTTCCAATTCCCTTCCACTGTCTCCGGTGCTTCCAAATGCCTATTGTCCAACACAAAATAATTGAACAGTTGCTAAACCTCTATGTTGGCCAAACTAGTTGTTCTCGTTCATCTTTTTATTGGAGGGGCAAAGTGTGTAGGAATGAAGCATAATACCTTTTATTAGATCATATTATTCTTCTCTCCCACTTTCCAAGAAGAAAGAGAGTGCCTTTAGGCTGAATTGTCATTCACTACTCTCTTCAGATCTCACACACTTCAGAGACTTTCTTGCTGAATGAATCCCGGAAAATATCGCCTCATTCTAGTTGCAGTGGTGCTATTGTTATGGTGACAATGCAGCAGCTGGGTGTGGAGGTTGAGGTCATGACCCTTCACTTCTGGAAGAAGTGGGTGATTGTTAACCAGCCTGAGAAGGAACTTGCACATGTGGAAGGTTGCACCAGCAGCAGGTCTTGTACCACCACTGGGCACAAAGGTTGGCAGGCAGCATCAGCCCACATTCATGCCTGTCCGTGTTATACAACACCCAGCAGAGTGACCTCAATTTGCCACAAAAAATAGCAATAAAATCCAATAGAGAGATTTCTGAAGAATATAGAGGGATGATGAGAAGAATAGCATGTTCCTCTGACCCTTTATGACCTTTACAGCTACAGAGTTGCTATGCGTGTTTTGTCCACTGAAAACTGAGAGGTGGATCTGACTGTCCACTAATTAAAAAAAAAAAAAAAAAAAAAAAGAGATTCACCCAAGAATGTCTCCTGGGTTTCCATTTCTCTCTGCTTTTCTGGAATAAAAACAAAAATAGAAAATTTTTTATTTGTTTTTTTGCTGAAACCATTTGCACAACATTATTTTCCTGTCTAGAACCATTGTAAAGTACCTTCAAAGGGCTCCTGGGAAAGGCAGCAGGGGCTGAGCTGTGCCACACTGCACAGAGTAACTGAAGACACTCACTGCAGGCAAGGCTCAGGGTACAGAGAGGGGCAGCAAAGTTCCTGGAGGGGCAAGTTTCAGGAGGAAGCCAGGGAGTGGGAGCAAAGACTGCTGTGACTGCTGCTCTGATGAGCAAGGGGACAGATATGCTGAAGACAAGTGGCAGAAGGAATCTTCTGACACAGTGGCAAGAGAGAGGCTTCAGCTGAGAAGAGGAATGAGTGTGATTAGGTTGGTGGGAAATGAACGTGAAATTCAATAGGCTCAAGACAGTGGAGAGCACATGTAGGTCACTACAGGAAATCAGTGCAGTAGTTGAGAAAAAGCCTTTCTCTTTGGGTGTAAATTTCTAGCACAGAACAAGCAATGCAACAGGGGGACTGATGGAACTGTTAATACAGTCTGAGCCTTTCTAGATGTCCTTGCCCAGCTCAGAACCTTTAGATATCACCAGCCTCCAAATAATTTCTTCTAAATTTCCATTTATGAATGCAGGAAGTTGACTATAGGAAAGGATGTCATAGTTGTCTGTGGTGGCTTATGGAAAAGGGTCACGAGGCAGGTGTGCTACTACAAGAAATAGAGACAGCAACATCACAAAGCCAAGTGGAAGAAACAGCCAAATACCGAGTGTCTGATGCAGAGGGAGGTTCAATAACAAAAAAGATTATTAGCAGGTGCAGAGGTGCTTTGTATTCAGCAGCTGGTTGTCCTGCTTCTGTGAGAATTCCCATTAGGACAGAGCAAAGGTTCTGGGCGTCCTGTGAGTCATGGCTTTCTGAAACCCGAACACTTCGTGTCCGCACAAACTTCCCAGACTTGTCCTTCTGGTCAAGGATATTCTATTGTGATCATTTCTGTGTGCTGTCCCAGTCAAAGCTCAGAAGATGAGAATAAAATAAAGGGAAAAACTAAATTTATTCAAATGCCAAAAAGCCTTACTGAACTTTTTGTTTATTTGTGAGGTGTTTTTTTTTTTTTTTGGCTCTGTGTTAGAAGGAATGTCTTTGTTCCCCTTTGTCCAGGCTGGCTTGTCCACCTGCAGAAAGTACCACTGGTGGCTGCAGCTCCCCTCACAGTATTCCAGCTTTAGTTCAGACTCACCCACTGATCAGCAGCTACACAAAAGTATTGATTCTCTTTTCCAAAATGGCTCTGTAGGTCAGGCACTCCAAGCAGGAAGTGAGAACTACATGGCAAAACAAGAAGATAGTGCTTTTCAGGATTCTGGAGGGAAAAGGACATCAATAATATTGTCTGCATGCTTAATCCCACCAAAATCCCCTCTTTTAAAGACAGACATGGCTGGTGTGTGAGGATGGGTGAGAAAGTACCACAGAGTACTTAGAGAAAAAATACTTGAGAATAAAAACAAGGGAAAGAGTAGATCTGGAGTGACTAAGGGAAAAGACATCTTCAAACAGACTTATTCAGCGTGTGGCACAATTAGAGGGAAAATCAGCCAATAGCACTAGCAGTCTTTCCCATGTTGATCCTTAGTCCAGGAGTTCACTGCTGCAGCACTGTCTCACTCCGCAGTCATAGAAAAATACTCTGCATTATTTGAAGAGTCTTTTTACTGGCTCTGCCTGGGAGGAGATTGCTGGGTACTCCAGATCTCACAACTTTGGCAGTGCTCAGTGCCACAAAGCCCACACCCATAATTTCTTTACAACTCAGTGTCCCCATGCATAAATGGGAATAGCAGCATCTCCCACAGGGGAGTGAGAAAGATTATCTATTACAAATATATAACAATAATTTAAAAGAACAGGGGATAAAAGAGCTCTTCAAATTCAATATGCTATGGGCTAAAACCGAGTAATCTTTTTTTTCTGAGAGGTGAACAACATAACAGAGAAGTCAAAGTACTGGAAAACTATTTGACCATTTATAGGACTGTGTGTTCATGTAGTGTGCAGGGATAGTCCCCAGTGAGCCTTGTCGTGTCACCTTGAATTATGAAGGATATGAGCTTAGCTCCGTTGGATCAACAAGCAGAGCAAGAAATTGAAGTCTCAATCATGTTTGCTGAAGGAGTAAAAAAAACTCCTGTTCTCTATTACCTGCTGCTCCTGGAGACAAGGCACAGGAGGAGGAAGAAATAATAGGTCAGAGGAATAATGCAGGACAGTGAATAGCAATAAGATCTCCAAATCAGTGGGACAGACTCTCCTCTAGGGCAGGCTGACTCAGGGGACAAATGCTTTCTTGCAGCTCATGGCTGAAGCTAACATGGATTTCATGACTTACTCCTAGGTGGATCTGGGCTGCGGTGAGAGCCAGCAGGTGGAGAAGGCTCCCTGATAGCATAATGACAGCTTAAGAATGTAAGTAGCTCTGTGAAAAATATTTTTTCTGTAATGTTAATGAAAACACCTGTATATGATGAGCTGGCCAGAATACTTTTAATTTAGCATTTTTATTGAAAAGCAATGTTTTTCCAAAGTTAAAACATTCACATGAAAACATTAGCTATAACTAAGGGTCTCTTTCACCAGGAAGATCTCTGAGAGGCAGGTGGGACCAGCTCATCAAAACAGGAAATAAACTCTAGCAGAAAAAGAAAAATAGCTCTATAAGCTTTTCCAGTCTGAAAAGAAATGTTCCTACACAGTTCTTTTATGGCAGATAAAGTATTTGCAGAGCTTTATTTTCACTCAGAAATAAAGTACATTATTTTTTATGCATTGCAAGTGGCCTCAAAACAGCCTTTTCCATCCCCATCTGCCTTTTCACACAAACCCATACGCGTCTTAAACCCAGTGCCTCATATTCCTAGGGCAGGCCATAGAGTATCCGCAAAGCTCTAGCCTTCAGCAATCGCAATGCCTGTGGGGATAACCAAGTTGTCACAAATTATATGAATAAGAACCACATGTAGTTATGTGCAAGAATAACAATTCCCTAAGACAGAAAATATAAGATGGCCATATAAGAAACTGAAATTTGAGGCTGAATTTGAGGACAACTGTCACTCACAGCTGCCAACTGTTTATAGAATTAAAAGTGAAGCCAAATAAACACAACAGAGCCACCAGGTCTTGGAAAACCTACTGCAAGTTGGTCTCAAAGCACTGCTTGCTGGAACCATTGTTTTTCTTAGGAATTCTGGACACCAAAACATTGCAGTTTTTATTTCAGGGTGAAGGTTACTGTGGCAGGGAAAACCCTTTCCCCCCCCCCCCCCCTTTTATCATGAAATAATCTTAAATATCTTAAGGATCAAACAATCACAAAGGTAAAGGCATGTTGTGTGTAGATGCTAGTAGCCACTCCTAAAGACCACCTTTTAATGCCTCAGGCCCTGAGTCCAACAGGTGTGAATAAAATGAGCCCAACTTTTTCCAGAATTGTGTTTTAAGAGATGGGATTTTCATCTTTTTCTTTGTTTGTACACTCCCTCAGAACTTCTGCAATGTATGAGCACTGCAGGGCCCAAGAGTTGCAGTCATGGCAATGCCTTTGGCAGACTGGTCTCTACTTGGACCTCCTTTTCACACGAAAAAGAGAATTAAGTCATGAAAAAGAAGTGCTGCTAGCAGACTGGGAGCTAGCTGCTCCGAAGGACTGCGAAAGTCCAGTTAGTAATGTCAGCAGCACAATTCTAGTAGAGGTAAGGACCTGACAAGGAGAAGGGAAGCTGCTCAGTAACTGAAGTCAAGTTGCATACAGACTACATTGTCAGGAGTTTTGCCCCCAAATTTTCCTGCAATGTACTTTTCTTCAAAAGGTGCCAATAATCTCTTCCTTGCTACAAGGTGGAGTAGGAAGCATCATTACCTGCTCAAGTACCATTAGTACCCAAAGACCTATCTGGAGAAAAGGAATGGCAATAACTGCAAACATTCAGGTTTGAAAACACTGTCCTTGGTGTCTGCTCAAATACCACTCACAGAGATGCAACTTCCAGCAGAAGATATTAACAAGCCCCAAAACCTGAAGGGGCATCCCCAGCATGAGGAGGTTGCCCTGTACTTCAGTCACCAAGGAGCTGCATGTGGAAGGTGTACCCAGGAGCAGCCCAGCACCAGCAATCCCCACTGTGCTGCCTGGCTTACTGCTCAACCAGCTCTTCTGTGCTCTCTCTCTGCAGAGCACAAGTTGCAGTCTGATAAACAAAACCTGCCCAAAGCCAGTGCACTATTACTATCTTAACTATTTAGCTTAATTTTTCATTTTAAATACTCTTACCTATGTTCACTAATTCAGCTTTTAATCATAAGCCTATTTGTGTAGATATATTTTTTACCAACATTCCCCTCTCAATATATCCAAGTTCTCTAAAATACCTTTCTACTCTGCTTCAATAGCTCTCTTCATTCCTAATGACTTCTATCTCCTCTGTTTCAGTTCTGCAACACTATTACTAACACCAAGAGTCTCTTGCCAGTTCCTTTCTAACAGTGTTTCTGCTGTGGGCACTTCTGTAGGCTCAGCCCTTTAGCTTGAGAGGCTGTTGAAGACACTTCTACATGGGATCCAAATTGATTTCAGCCCAGGAAGCCCATTAAAAACATAATTGTTATTTGAACATATGGTAGAGGGACCAACACCCAGGATAGAAGCCCTCAAGAGCGCTGACCATTGCACCAAGATAGGCAGGTGCATGTGGGAAGAGACTACAGGTGCAAGGGGGCACATGAGTATGCCTGAGGAAGCAGGGAGGACACAACCTCAGGCTGATAAACAGGGCTCATCCCTCACCCATCGCTTGTTTTCCTTGATGTCAGGGCAAAGAAATGTTAAAGAAGAGTCTGATGGACCATAACAGGAGGCCCCATTCAGGGAGGTTCTCCCATGTACAGTCAGCCCCTGCACATGGTAATAACTAGAGAAGCACTCTCACACAGGTGAGAAAGGAACAACCCCCATTCACAGGGAGAAAAGTAAAAGAGTGGAGGTACTTCTATGGAGATGTAGTGAGTGAGGGATGAGGGCAGCATCACCAGAACAGCAGCAGTGTAAGAACATCAAAGGTGATGCAGGGAGTAGGGAGAATCATGGAAAGTGACCTGAAAAGACTTATAGTTCTCTTCACTCTCTATGGTGGGCAATATTTGTATATACACACAGTAAAGCCAGACAGAAATAGAGCACATTCCTGGAGACATTATTTGAAGGAAAGAATAGAAATTCATTTTTAGAAAATATCTCCAGGACATTATCTGTTCCTCAAATAGTACTTTTCATTTAAAGTGTATAATTCTGTTCACATCATAATTAAGAAAAAAACCCTCATTTGCTTCAACAACTCCACTATTCTTTTCATTTGCACTGTTTTATCTGACTAGAAAAGAAAAAAAGAAAATTAAGGACACATAACTAGCCACAAGCCCTCAAACAGTACATCTCATTAAATCACAAGACTTCCCATGACTGAATGAACTGTCTGAATTCACTTCAGGAGCCTCAAGAGTCTCTGAAAGTCTGAGCCAAAATTTCAGCATCTGGAGGCCACCATGCCCCTGTTGCCATCTGTGGAAAGAGCCTAACCTGCTGCCACAGGGTGTGTCCTCAAGCAGAAGATCCTGATATCCACCACTCTGTCGTGTCCACATTCCCAGCGCAGCCCCTTGTGATCCTCAGAGCTGTAACCTCAGAACCACCAGTAATGTTAGAGGTTGTCCCCTATCCGTAATGTTCAGCTCAAGCAAGCTGTTTAAAAAACATCCCTGGATCCCCACCTGGACCTCATGGCCCAGGTCACTGTCTGATACTAAAAGACTCCTCTGCGGTGCAGCAATAGGATACAATGTGCAGCTGTGGTGCTTAAAAGCTTTGGGAGGTGCAGACCTCCAGCAGCACATCTGGCAGCTGTCTTTGAGCCAGGCTGCTGGAGGAAGCTGGCACAGTAGCTTCTGTTTCAGAAACTCTGCAGGATTTCTGCTGCTAGAAAATGCCAGGGATATCAAAAGGTAATTGCTCAGAATTTCCCTGAGGAGACTGTCAGTGCTGAGACTTTTATCGCGATCAGGATTTCTTTTTAAAGAAAAACTAAATTGGCCAGTTGGTTTTATTAATTATTGCAAAATTCTGCTTAAACTGTTCTACCAACAGAGGTGAGAATATTTTTCACAAAAAGAATATGCTCACATGTGAAGAGGTGCAAGCAAAAAAAATAAATAGTGTGTTACTAACAGAGTCTATACCAAACCACTACCCCAGTGTATCATTACTGACTGGGATCCACAGTTGGCACAGAAGTATTTCAGATGAAATAAAAATTCTGAGGTTTCCTTATCTATGTATCATCACTAAGGGACCTTTGGCAGTTTTCCGTGAAAAAGAATGTTATCTACATCTGCTCTCCACGCAGGCAGTTGTGCTCTGCCAAGCTCTGTTCCCCCGCCAGTCCACTGGGTGGTCTGTTCCCCTTTGCTTGGACAATTGAGCAGCATTTGCTGCTCAATTGCTACTCAATTGCTACTCAATTACTCAACTTGTGATTATCTGTGATTAGGGTTAATTGTGCAGCACCTGCAGGACAGGCTGATAGGAAGGACTCTGTATACAGAACTCGCAGTTACTACACATAGCCAAAGACATGCCTGGTGGGATCCCTGGGTACACAGTCCCTAGCGGAGCTTCAGAGAGTGAAAGAAGCTGCTGAAATAGGACATACGTATTATTCTCTGAATGGGATTTTTTGTATGTATTTGTATAGCTAACAAGATCAGAGCCTGTTTTGTTTGCTGAATTGATCCTTCATATTCTCCCAGTACAATTTAGGTTATCATTTGTTTCACTTATACACCACAAACACTCATAAATATTAGGTGTGGATAAGCTCTAAGCCTCCAGACTGATTGCATGCGATATCTACTTTCAAACAGAAATTACATATAGCAGCAAGAAAACCATACAGCTTTTCTTTTAATTGATCAGGTAGAAGTAAACATAGTTAAGTCCTAAGTCCTGGCGCTGAATCCCCATCATCCCTGCACCAATTGTGCTGATTTGCACACCAATTAGAGAATGAAAAGAGCTATGGGTGAAGTCCCATACCCTTTTTGAGGCCAGATTGCCAATGCTTCTTAGCACAATGGTGTTAACCTACCCAACCAGAAGGATCTCTTGCCTCCCATCCCCATAGCCCAAGAGAGTCCCCAAAACAGTATGCGTCTTTTCCAGAGGAGCACAGAGCAGTGGGGCAGGAACCCCATCTCACCTTCTCTCCCAAAGTGCTACATTATTAAATTCTGGCTGTATGTTAGGCTCTAGTTTTATTGTCAGCTTACTGGTGGCTGTGGAATTGATCGAATCTGTCAAGGTTTTCTTGAGATGGGAGGGCAGGACTTAGTGGACAAGCACAGATCAATTTTCACATGCTTGTCCATTCTCACAAGAGAAATGAGAAACATTGATTGCTTGTGCATGTATCTCAAAAGAAAGTCATGGAGGGACAGCACCCCCAGTGCATCCTAGAGGCAGTGACTGCAGACATGAAAGGCCCATGTGTGTGTGCAAACCAGTCCTCACATGGGCAGTAAACCTGATACAGGAGCCCTTAGGTATCCTAAGTACAGACCACCTTTTTTGTGCACTTCAGTCTATGGTCCAAGGTTTCATTAAAGTTTATCCAAAAATAAAGTTTCTATTGCAACTGCCCACATCAGTTACTCGCAGATAGGTGATGTTAAGCAATAAAATGTTTGTAAAAACAGGCTCTGCAAACCCCAGAACTTTGAGACTTACAGTTCTCTCCACCTCAGTGGGTATTACACCACCCCGTGAGGAGATGGCTTTGACGCATACCTAGTGACTGCCCACCACCCCTTCTCTGTGGCTGCTTAAACCTCCCACTGGCTTCTGTAGGAAACATCTATGCTTCCAATGGCAAGTAAGGTGGGCAGCCAAGTCTCCAAGGAGTCACATCCCTCTCCCTGGCAATGGGACCCCCAGCCCTTGCAAAGATTTGTTTTGTGGTTCCTCTCCATTTCTCCACTTCTCAGGCCGTGGTTAATAGAAACTACAACAAAAAAATGATCTGCTTCATTGCTTTTCAATTAGATAAGAACTCCCATTAGAGATGCAATTAAGGTGCCGTTGTTTAACAGCCTCCTTGACATTTCACAGTGCTCATTTGTTTTGCTTTGTATTTTTTCCTTTTCACAAAAACAGATGCAAAAAAATTATTCATTTGCAGAAACACAGACAAAGCAGAAAGACTCAAAAGAGTGGGAGCATGGTGAGGTGGGTATGTTGCAAGACTGAAGAAGGAAGAAAGAAAGTAAAAAAGAAATGCTTATGTTGTTCTGTAGAGTAGCTCCTAGGCAGGAGGAATACGGCAGAGAAGAGAAAAAGACCAAAGTTCCTCAGTGATCCTACAGGGCTGTTTGTTGCTGGAAAACAGCACATATGCAGAAAAGGCAAAATAGAATAACAGAATAGGTCAGGAATTTTTCCCAAGAAAACAGTTTTCATCGCATTTCTTAACTAGAATGAAAAATTAATCAGCTTTAAAATGTGTCAAAATATTTCATATTTTCCTCAAAACAGAAAAACACCCTCAACGACCACAATTTAAACTCAAGAGAACATTTCTGAAAAAAATAAATGTTGGTCTTTACAGTTGAATAAACATTTTTAACCATGAAATATCAAATTTATGAAGAACATTCGGAAATTAAATTGAATCTGAGGCTTGAAAAATGAGATGTCTCAAAAGACACTTACAAATCACTTTCCGCTGAGCTGCAGAGGTGGGACAGGAGGGCAGGACCTATCTGAAAAGCAGTGCCAAAAAGAAGGCAAAAACAAGCACATAATTCTATAGTGTATACCACTTTCAGCAACAAGTGTCACAAAGCATGACCCTTTCTTCTCGGGTCTACATGCTAATTGTTTATGCTGTCCTTGACCCCCTGTCTTTCAGATTGTCAGCATCTTCTGTTTTTCTTCTTCATGCAGACGTTTGAAAAGTGTTTATTCCTATCATTCAAAATGAATTATTTTGCATAATCCCTAGCTGACAGCTGATATTTACATCTATGTGATGAGAAAAAACAAAAGAGCCAGGGTTCAGCATCTGCTGCCTTTGAACTTCTCTTCCATTATAGCTTCATCAGGCCAAAGGCAGAAAACACAAAAATCCCATTTTGAAAACATTTCATGAGTCTGAGACCAGGGTTGCTAGAGCAGTTAGTGCATGCAACACACAGCCACAGAGACATGAATATGTTAAAAGGACAAATAAATCTCTATCCACTTCCTGATCCATTACCCAGAGGCTACTAGGAAACATTTATTTCTGTGAAAGGAAAATCATTCCCCTCTTCATTTTTCACCCATTCCCTGCTACTTCTATGCACAGGATTCCTTCTCCCAAAAATGCTAATATTTTCTGCCTTCAAAATCCTTCCTAAAATTATTCACACTTTTGCAAAGCCAGAATGGGCTCAAACCCATCTCCAATATGTCACAGAGAGTTGAGATCTCCATTGTCATCTCAGTGCAGCTTAGACTTATCTCTAGCTCTGGAAAATATTTCAGTGCAGAACAGCCATTGAATTTGAGCTAAACTGTGTGTTGCAAACCCAGGGAGAAGCCCAAAGAAGCAGACTAGTGTAAAAACCTGCATGCTCTGTTCACTGCCTTATTCATTAACCATCACTGTAATATCCACATTCAGATTGTTCTTCAGAGCTGCTGATTTTCATTCCCTGAGTGATGTACAACAGACCTGCATTTTCTCCTCTCTCATTCTTCTCCTGATAATGCAACATTATGATACCTTTCTTTGCATGCCAGAAAGAGCTAGTCACAGAATAAGGTACCAGGTAAAATTCTCTGGTGATGGGAGTAGATAAGGAGCTGAGCTGCTGCAAGTATCTTGCTGTTCTGTATTTGTGCAGTTCTTGACTGGCAACATCAGCAGAAAAGCAGTCCTGCTCAAGTCATCATCCCTGAATCCTCCCTGTAGGGTTGTCCCAAAATCAAAAAAACAGACTACCCTCCAGGGAAACAGAGCTCTTCTTTGTAAATGGGTTTTCCTCTCAGAGAGGGGCTGACACAATGCAAGGATCTCAATGAAACTGTTCCAGGTGTTTGGATCTGTAGCCTGCTCCTACAACTTATCCCAACTCCTTCCCACCAACCCTTTCCTCCTCCTTTGTGCTGACACATAAATCTTTAGCCAAAGTCACCATCATGTTCCTTGTCTATCCCAGGAGAGAGGCTGAGGGGAGCTGTGGGAGAAGTGACTGGGAGCATTCCCATGTTGTTGCTCTTTTATACTTGTAATGGGGAAGGGACTCATGGCCTTCTGAAGTGCATTACAGAAAATTTTTTAAATGCTTTGCCTGAGGGGTCTTGCAAAGCTTCGCTCTATTTGGGTGACTAAATCTAGATTAAAGATTCATGGCTCTGCCAACTGCTGCTTTTCAATTTAGATGCTTGCACTGTATGCTTATTTATTTATTTTTAGTATATTGATTTTGTCAGGAGGCGAAGCAAGGGTTGTGAGAAAAAATATAAGTCTAGAAGTCAACAGTATTGGACTTTTAAGGGCATAAGGAGATTTGCTTCTAAAATAAAACCTTTGCCAAGTGCACCAGTTTTATCTAGGCTACAAAGTCCCAAGTTTACAATCATTCAAGGGCAATGACAAAGTACCCTTGACTCCTTTGGGAGCAAGTCTGGGGCATCACACAGCTGCCAGCAAGCGATAACCTGGCACGGATATGAGTTGCCAGAGTGCCTGGCTGTGAGCTGCGTTTCCAGCACACCTTCAGGCACCAGCAGTGCCAGTACGATATCCCAGGTTAGCTTTTCTGAAGTGAAAACCCAGTGCTGTTACTGCAGATTTGGACCTGGTGCTGGGAGGTGACCCCATAGTATCCAGGGATGTGGTCAGGCCAGCACTTCCCTGATGGCATAGCCAGCAGATGCAGGTCATTGTCAGGATGCCTCCAGCCATGTGGCGTGTGCTGCACTGCATCCAGTTAATTTCTGAGGAGTCCCATGGTGATAGGACAAGGAGTGATGCGAGTAAAGCAGCCCCATTCTCTTGATGTGTCTATCAGGATAAGAAGACAAAGCGCACCTTTTTACCAATCATTTCACCTACACCTTTTCTAGCACTAATTGTACAATTAATTCCTTAATCTATTAAGAGGGAAAAAAAAAGTACTTACACTTAGCAGATAGTTTGAATCAGAGTTGAGTTGTGTCTTTTTTCTTTTAAACCTTTAAAACTGTATTTGCTTGAAGTACTTCAAATGTTTTATTGCTCGTACTACAGTACATAACAAAGTAATTGTGTAATTAAGAGATAATGTCAATGCAATAGACCATTGTTGACAAGCTAATAGTCTCCTGCTGCTATAGAAATGCCAAGGCAAAGCTAAAGAATATGCAGGAAAAACATACATGCAGGAAATTAGATGAGATTGTTTGTTTTTAAACTGAACTGGCAAGCTCTGATTGGCCAACCTGTAATTTAGTATAGGTTGGATTCCCTCCACAACAAAGTACTAGTTATACAAAGGAGTGCTCAGGTCTTGTACAGCAAGATGGTGCATATGGCAGGGAAGAGGATGAGAGGCAGACATCCGCCATCGCTAGTTCTGGGTCTGGTCTCCCAGGAAGAGCTATAGCAGGAGCATTCACACAGAAAAAATGCCCAAAGCCTCCATCAAGCGAGATGCTCTGTTTGCTGTCCTGTGGAGGCTCCCTGTGGCTATAACACCACCAGATGATTTGATCCTGTATTTCTCATGCAACCAAGTGAAGGAAGACACCTAAGCTTTAGCTGGATTGTGACATAGACTCCTCACTTAGCCTTGGGGATGAACACTAAACCTTGGGGCTAGAAGTTCACTGACTCCTGTGTGCTAATTCATCACTAGCCCGGGTCATGCTTCAGAGAAGTCTGAGCTATCCCAAGTTACTTCCCTGGAACTTTCTGCCAGCAGTACCAACTCAGTTTCCTTGTCCCCAGGAGCAGCAGTCCCCATCTGCTGTCCCCCTGCACTGATGAAACTGCAAGGATGCAGAGCTGGTGCCAGCTGCAGGGTGGCTGTGCCTGGGAAGCACTCACCATAGGCTTCCTGAGACACTCAAGCTGAGCCAGAAAGCATGGTCCAGTGTTTTATTGCTGATGGCAACCACAGCTCATGTTCACACTAAATTACAGCCAAACTCTCAACGGTGGGAAGAAAGCCAGGGCACCATTTAGCCTTCAAACTCTGAAGCAGAAAAATGGAGGGGAAATATGGATTGTCAGCCATGCAACCACAGAATCACTGAATGGCTGGGGTTGGAAGATACCAGGAGATCATCTAGTTCAACACTTCTGCTAAAGCAGGTTCACCTAGAGCAGATTGCACAGGATTGCATCCTGTGGCAAGGTTTTGAATATCAAAAGGCATCAAAAGGCAGGTTTTGAATATCTCCAGAGAAGGAGGCTCCACAACCTTTCCGGGCAGCCTGTGCCAGTGCTCTGGCATCCTCAAAGTAAAAAAGTCTTTTCTTATATTCAGATAAAACTTCCTGTGATTCAGTTTGTGCCTATTGCTCCTTGACCTGTCACAGAGCACTACTGGTCTCATCGGCTTGACACCCACTCTTAAGTCTTTTGTATGCATTGATAAGATTCCCTCTCAGTTGTTTCTCCTTCAGTCCTTCCTCAAAAAGTCAGCAGATGGCTGAGCAGTGATTCCTTGCCCTTGCAGGAATAACGTGTACCAAGATACACAGACATCCAAGGCTGATGGCAGAATTCTGGATAGGGATGCTACACGACATGACCAAGGAAACAATATCGTATTGGTGCTGCTCAAAGGGGACTGTGGCCTCCACAGCGTTCATGACAAGGCTGCACTAACATGTCACTACCAGCCATGTGATTTCCAGCATTTATTACAGTCATTTATGTGAGAGGGTTGCTTTCTTCTTTTTAAAATGTGTTTCATGTACCTGACAAAAATAAGTTATCTCTTTGAGTTGTCACATTGCCTTGGTACATTTAGTACAGCAAAAACCATCACATTGACTGGAAAAGGTTGAAAAGTGTCAAAATCAAAGATAACAATTAAAAGAGGTCTGTGAAAGCTTGCTTCAGTCATGTGTGGACAAAGCACATGTAATGGTCTTTAATTTCATGCCCACATACACCATCTTCAAGCACCCTCACCACCTGGAGAGTACAGTGGATTTTCTCCCCCCAGAAGCAGCTGTTCAGTAATTCATTTTATCTTAATTTGTCTATATACCACCCCAGGCGTTATTTATGTACACTGTGAAGACTTAATCTGAAGACAACATTAATCATAAGTTCTTTAAAACATTCATCATTACAATGTTTGAGTGGTTTGCAAAAATAATTGATCGATATACACAGCAAATCTTGAGAATTGATGTGATATTGCTACTTCCTGTAGAGATGGGGAACTGAGACAGTCAGATGTTACATCTGAAACATCCAGCTGTGCTGGGTGTTGCATTTGAAAGTCCTGACTTGGTAGGGGATGCTAGTTTTTGACGCACTTTAATTGCTTTGAGTCTGTTGCTGATTTCTCTCCTCTGTTTTACAAACAGACTCCACAGCTTGCATTGTGCACAGGCAGGATATGGAAAACACAGAGTTAGAATCTCTCTGCCCAGCATCACACGCAAGCCCTGTGGCTGCAGTACAGACAGAATCCATTTTTCCAAGCAGCAGCACATTGATTCAACCATGACAGCCCCACCCACCATCTTCTCCGGGTCCCTAAAGCATTTGCTGTGAACATTTCCTCCCAAAATCCACAGCAGTAAGAGATGAAGGTCGTGTAAGCTGTACTTTGCTTTACCTGCAGAGCCACTCAAAACCCCTCCTTCTCTGATTATCCAGACTAAATTTTTTTTTGGCTAATACAGTGGTTTTCTTTCATTGTGTGTCAGGGTTTCCTGACAAGGGAAATCAGGGCATTAGAAGGGGTTGATACACATCCAAATTTCTCCCTAACCTGCACTCGGAGGCACAAGGTTTGTAGTCAGACTAACAAACATAGAGGCCATCTAAGAACTGGAAATAGAGCAAAAGGGACCCCCCAGAGCAGGACTAATCATGTTCACTGGATGAAACAGAAATCCTGTTGGAAAGCATAGCAGTCTATCCCACAATTAGATAATCAGTCATAATGCACAGAGGGATCTAATTACGATTGTAAATCATAGCAGCCCTGAATCATTAGGGTATTTCAGCCATGGACTTCCTAAGTTTCATAGGATCTGGGGGAATAACGCAGACTCAGGGAAAATAACTTGCGGCAGTTAGAGTTAGGAAACATCAACCAAGTTTGGGGAGAAAGCACAGCTCTCTGGGTCGGTGGTAATCAGTAGTCAATGAAAACATGCAGGACTTTACTGAAGGGACCAGTGATCCAGCTGTCACCAGTGTCACACAAGGACAGCCAGGTGTTTAGAACATGAGTTATTCTGCATGCAGACCAGGCCCAGCAGTGACAACCAGCAGTAAAATGCAATTCTTTGTCCAAACCAGGAACCAGTAGATAGTGAAGTGAGGCTCAGTAACAGTATCATCTCTCCCTGCATGCATGCTGCACTGGCTACCAGACCTCGTCCAGGGAGACGGGCGGGTGGCTCAACACACCATGAGTGGGATTGACTTTCAACAGGATGCACTCCTGGAGGTGTAGAGATACTAGTCAAGCTCTACTTCTGCCACCCACTGCAGGCTAGTGTCTCTGTAGTCCCCCATGGGAAACACTTCTTCTAATTACGGTTTCACTGCCTGATCTTAAGCTTTTTGGCTTTATATCACTACTGGTGCCTGTGCTATAAGCTGTATGCATCTGGATAAACTGTCCTCAAATACTACATTGACTTTTTACTGGTATGGCACAAGACCTTTACTCATCTTACTTTCTCCTTGGCCCACACTGCAATTTGGCTCCTACTTAAAGAGAATAAAAAGCTTTTCACTCCAGCAAATGACTGAACTTTCATTCACATCATTTCACAAAAAAGGGATTCATATTTCACAAAAAAGGGCAAGTTTGGCAGAGTGCTTCTGTGATCACAAAACCACATGAAAATAAACCTATGATAGAGCAAACCAGTGCTTTCAACCCTTTTTTCCCCCTTCCCCTTTACTTCTTCTTTTTTAAAGAATTGTCAAAATTACATTTTCTTTTTGATTGCTAGAGTGCACCAGGTCTTCCAGAAGATACAGAGATTGTACATAATGAAGAGCTGGCTTTTCTGCAATCCTGCTAGATGAAACACTTGCATTCAAACTCTAAAAAGGTCATCATAAAGCCTGTCAAGGCTTTCTTTCTTTTCTTTTCTTTAAGAAACAGATTACTCTACATTAGCAGTGGGGTTGGACTACATGACCTTTAAGGCCTCTTGCAACCCAAACCATTCTATGATTCTACAATTTTTAGCTCAAGTCTTCCTACACTAGCTCTGTAATCAGGTATCCCGTTTTCCCACTGGAAAACAGATACTCCTGGCAACTGTCTGACACCTGGGCTGTCCCATTCAACTTTTGTGACCAAAAGCAAAGCCCAAGTACAAGGACATCACAAATGCAGTTGCAGAGAGCTAGCAGTGGGAGGTGGAGGGCAGGACAGGCATCTCAGTCTGCACCATGCACATTCCTACTTGTGGATATGTCCACATGCGCATCCCTCCAGCTGGCACTCGAGTGCTGCAATTGCTGCCAGGGACCTGTACGGCACCTGATGGGATGCCCAAAGGCTGGTACTGTACATCTACTGCCACTCCCTTCTTCACAGCCAAAATGGTGCTGGAGGCTAGGAAATTCTGTGTCAAAGGTGCTGCAGACAGCTCTCCAAGGCAGGCAGGATGCAGCCTTGATTAAACAAAAATTGAAAACTATTCTAAAAGCAAGTAGTGCTCAGGACCAGCTCTGTTAGTAAATGTGTCATGGTTTAAGAATGGTAGTCCCCCATTTTGTGCTCCCACTGAGACTCTCCAAACCACACTGCCATTTGCTTGCTTCCCTTCCTTCTCCCCTCTGCAGTGGGCTGAGGAGAAGAATTGGAGACACAAAAGGTAAAGATCACGGGCTGAGAAGAGAACAATTTAACGGAAACAGCAACAAGATAAGAAAACAGTAACAGCAACAGTATTAATTTTAAAAGTGTACAAAAGAGAAAGAGTAATTCACGTGCAAAATTCTCACCACAGAGCTCAAGCCAACCCAAATGCAACCCCACTATCCTAACTGGAAGAGACCCCTTCTCTCTGGATGCGCTTCCTTTTCCCTGGAAAAGTCTCTCTTCACCCCACCCCTAGCAATACATGAGGTGGTATAGAATAACCTCCGAGTCTTAACTTTCTCCCCTACGCCCCCCCCCCCGCCCCCAGCTACTACAAAAATTAACCCTGTCCTATCCAGAACCAGGACAAAATATCATCATTCTGGTGCTATGGATGTTACTTTCTGCTTCATAATTCCATATTTAGGTAAGATTTGTTAGAAGGACTCTTAAAGCAGTAAAAAATTAAGTGCCACTTCAGGTAAACCCTTAAGTTTGGGCTTTAGTAGGATTTAATCATATATTTGAGGGCTTTATTAAGCGGGGATATCCATAACTGCACACCTAAGTTAGTCATTAATGAGGAACATCGTCAAGTTTTTTAAGAATATTATTTTTATTACTTTAGAAGTGGAAAAGGCTTTCAGATTATAAATTAACCAACCTTGGAAATGATAGATTCATTGCCCTACCTTCATATCTGTTTATAGGTTTCTGATTTTTTGTGTGTCTAGCAGAAAGCTTACTTAAAAAGACATTCAATTTAGGGAAAGAAAGTCCCTCCTGGAGAAACCTCCTGAACAAGGACAATTGTACAGGATGCAGAAACATGCAGTGAAAGGTGAGGGAAGGAAGCACCAACGATGGCTTGCAAGTGAGGCAAGCTGGAGAGGGGAACTTTTAATTCCTGTGGCGATGGTTCATTGACATGCAGTTACACCCTCTGCACATCTGCCAGCCGTAGCAAAGGCCGATAAGCAGACGTGAGATCAGCAGTTTGCATCGGGCTCCTCGGATGGCTGGGAGCCATTCTTCTCCAACTATTCTCAGCTCTTGCTCCCAGTGAAGATTCTGACGGAAGTTTGCTGGCAGCTGGTTCAGACACCATCTCAGACCTCAGTGCTGTGTGTTCATCTTGCTTATTGTCCTGCTTGTTGTAGCCAATTAGACTGCTTTGTATCCTACAAACAGAAAACCACTTAGCAAGAATCATCTGCAGACACATCTCAAGTTTCCAGGGTAGAGAATGTAACATTTTTCTGTAGTTTCCATTTATGCAATGCAATTTAAAAACAAGGTGTCAGGGGGAATATCCAGTGGGTGGGCATTGCTTTCCCTCCTGCACCAGCTCTCATCTCATGGTGTGTGACAGTTTCTGAAGCTGAGAGACACATGCCAAGGCAGGATGTTTCACTCCAATAGCCTGTCCTATTAGTAGAGCTGTGTGTCAGGACCAGCATAATTGTGTTTGCTTGATAAATTTGAGGAATAAGTGCAGCTCTCTCCATCAGTTCCAAATGAGTCAAGGCCTTTGGTTAGTTTAGTAATTAACCTCAGGAATTGTGCCAGTTACTCAAATATACACAGTATGGTGTGAGTAGATGCAAAGCCAGCACTTGCTAAATATGTAAGCAGGGATCTTTTGAAGCATATAATTTACTCAGTTATAACATTGTATTTTGGTGCATGTTTTAGGCTTATTTCTGCCTCAGCAGACCCTGACTATAAGCTTCCAGTTTCTCTCATGTATGGTCATTTCTCTGTTTCTGAAGCTTTCCAGTGATGTGTGCAAAGGCCCAGTCCATAAACAGCACAAAGGCCATTTGCATGGGGCGGCAGATTCTGCAGAGACACCTGGGCTCCCAGGGCCTGTAGGAAGGCTGAGGGTCTCTGACTGAATTTCCCTGCTCAAGAGCTCCCACATTTGGCTAAGTAATATTCCTAGGTTTTTTCGTTTGCACCTACTGAATCTGCAGTCACAGGTGAAGTGCCACAACTTCCAATAACATGTGGCCTGACCTTTAAAGCCTGGTTAAGCAGGTTAGTGCTTACTGCAGATATCTCATACAAACTGATGTCTAGAGATGCCTATTTCTTTCAATCAAGCCTATTGCTTCTCTTCAAAATTAAACTCATACACTTTGTAACCAGGTAAATTTGTATAGGAGTTTGCGTATCACAGAGCTGTTCCTATGTCAATAACAGTTCAAGAATTAAAGAATTAAAATTTTAAGCATCCATCTTTTAATATCCCATAGTTCCAATCTGGTTATTTTTAAAATTGGATCCTCCCACAAGGTGATACATATTTCCCAGGCAAACACTGTCTTATGCAATAAAACTTCTCAGCTTTTATGAGTTATTTCACTCAACTCAAACCAAGGCCCAAACTAACACTACTTTATGATTTCCTGACCATTTCTTTCAATGAAAATGGGAAGAATAAAAAAACTATCATTAACCAACATAGGGTAATTCTTCATGTGAATTGAGTATGATTTCAGTTTGCACATCTGAATATATTTTTCAATTTGTACTCATGCCACAATAATATCTGTATTTTGATCAGTATCACCTCTTGAGACTGAAGTTGCTGAAAAATCCAATGCTTATTTTATTTAAACCAAAAGAAGATAACCTGCTGAGACAGTTCAATCTCTTTGCCTACTTTTCTTGCAACTTAATACATACAGATATGCATATTTTACTTCCAGTGATCTCTGAATTACATATTTTGCTGTTTGATTACAGGGACCTTGATGTGATAAACAAGCTAATTGCCATGGCAACCCTGCCAGCCCAGCTCTGCCTGAGGTCACTACCAGAACCCTTCCACTCTCCTCTTAGATATGACATGTCAAAGCCCAGGCTAATGTTCCCTTTCCATTTCAGGAGATTATTTCCCCATTATGGGTAGCATCTTTAGGCAGAGATCTAAAAGTTACCTGAAAGAGTTACGCTTTTCAAATCAAAACAAGGCAGGGGGGCAGGGAGGACCTGGGATCATCAGCAGTCACCACACAGGTTGGAAAGGAAGAGTGAAATGTTTTGACAAGCACACAATGGAAACAGAGAAGCCAACCTACATGAGGCCAGTCTCCAGAGAAAGAACAGCACTGAATTTTGCTAGTGTCATGGTTTAATGCCACTGGCAACTAAGCACCACACAGCCACTCACTCACTACCCCCCAGTGGGATAACAGAGAGAATTGGAAGAGTAAAAGTGAGAAAACTTGTGGGCTGAGATAAGGACAGTTTAATAGGTAAAGCAAAAACCAAACACCCAAGCAAAGTAAAACAAGGAATTTTTTCATCACTTCCCCTTGGTAGGCAGGTGTTCAGCCATTCCCAGCAAAGTAGGGTTCCATCACACATAAAAGTGACTTGGGAAGACAAACGCCATCACCCTGAATGTCCCCTCCTTCCTTCTTCCCCTCCAGCTGTATACAATGTGCAAGACGCCATATGGTATGGAATATCATGGTCAGTTGGGATCAGCTGCCCTGCCTGGGTCTCCTACCCGCTCCTTGTGCAGCCCCAGCCCCCTCACTGGTGGAATGGGGTGAGAGTCAGAAAATGTCTTGACTATATAAGCTCTGCTCGGAAATAACAAAAACATCCCTATGTTACACAGTTTCCAGCACCAATCCAAAACACAGTCCCATGCTTCCTACTATGAAGAAATTAGCTCCATCCCAGCCAAAACTAGCACAGCCAGTTCTTATAAAAGCAGTGTTTTACTTAATGCTCCAGCTCCTGGAATTCGGGGAGGATCTTTTTTTGTTGTTGTTATTGTTCTAGTCTCTCTAGCTTTTGTAGTTGCTGAGATGTGGGAAAACATGACCACTGTAGTACACAAAATGCTCATTAACCAGAGCCAAAAATATCAAATATCTACAGAAGTTTTAAGATTTCTGACTGTAAACCAAAATCAGTATTTCAGGGACATTTCTTTTCTTAGAACCATAGAAGGGTTTATTGGAACAGACCATAAAGATCATCAAATTCCAACCACCCTGCCATGGTCAGGGATGCCTTCCACTAGGCCAGATTACTCAAAGCCCCGTCCAACCTTGTCTTGAACACTTCCAGGCATGGGGGATACACAACCTGTTCCAGTGACTCACCACCCTCACAGAAGAAGAATTTCTTCCTAGTATCTAATCTAAACCTACCCCCAGTCGAAAGCCATTACCCCTTGTCCTATCACTCCACCAACTTGTAAAAAGTCCCTCCCCAGCTTTCTCACAGGATACCATTAGGTACTGGAAGGCTGCTATAAAACTTTTTTTTAGCTGCTTTAAAACTTTATAACCAGCAATTGTGAAAGCCACCCCAGAGAGCTTGAGCTGGCAGTCCTCACACAGTATTCAGTAACTGAAGAGGCAGGAGAAGGTCTGAAGCCCAAGCTGACAACAGAGCTACACAGGGTCAGCTTTAGTTTTGACAGCACAGTACTGGGTGTCCACAGGTCTCTTTAAAAAGAGGTTTCTCACAGGACTGCTGCTTCAGGATCCTGACAACACACATTTTACTTATCTCCAGCCATACGGAAGAAATGGTTCAGGAAAAATGTCAGTACTGATTCCACTTCACCCTTAGATGTTCACCTGAGGTTTCATTGGAGGCTTTAAAATTGGCAGGATCTGAAAGGTAGTGTTAGAACTGTTCACTCTTATTTACTGCAAACCAGCACACAGGCACCAACTGGACCTGATGAAGGAATCACTGATTACCAATGACTTCTGTTTGAGAAAGATCTCTTTTAAGGAATCCCTTCTCTGTTCATTTCCTTTTGTTTTTCTGATGCTTCTGGGCTTCTGGGATCAAGCAGCAGCTGGAAACACTAAAATGTCAGGAAAAAAAAGCTGTTTTTCTTATATATGCTGAACAGATTTGAAAAAGGAAGCCCTGGATATCTCATGAGAAAGTCTGTTAGGGTCCTACTGCTGTTGGCTTGATGTTATAGACGTGGGAGCAGAGCCAAGTAAACATTTCACAACAAATAAATCATACAATGAATGTCGCCATTTCGGTACTTATGAAATGTCCAGAGGCAGATTGGAAAACTCTCAGATGTGTTTGTTATTCACAGTTATCCGTGAACTTTCCTAGTGAATAATTAGCAGTTAGCTGTTCATTCCAGTTGTGAGTGGTGCACTGTTATATTCACATTTTGCCATTCACGCCCTAAATTGCATAATAACATAGACAAGTGGTGCAAGAGCAAACACAAGGAGATGTTCAGCTGAGTAGAGCATGTTTTGGAGGTAAATTAATGAAATTTATTATGCACTTTGAAGGTACACAGTAAAGAGTATTTGGGAAGCATAAGGAAATATTATTGTGAAGAATAATTTTTGCAAACAAAGTAAAATTCAATTTTGCCTGCCAAGCTACTTGGAAAGCAGTATGAGGAAGGCGCACCAGTCACCCTCACCCTTCTTTCCCTTTGCTGCTAATATGAATTAGTGCACTGACCCTATCATCCAAGAGTCTGGTTTTGATTTTCTGATTAATGGCATGATTAGCTGATGCTTAATCAGCAATAACCTGCCTCATCACTCTTTTCTCTCCATTCTTACAGATCCACTTCACTGCACAATCTTTGGTTGGTCTTTCTGCCTCAATTGACATCTGGCCACATCACCGATTCAAGAAAGAATACAAGCATGTAGTTCTTCCTCCTAATCTTCAGTGGATTCTTAACTAGCCAATTAGCCCAGGAGGTATGTTTAAATCAGTTTAAAGATGAAATCCTTTGATTTCATGAGGGCCAGTCTCTCATTTCACAAACAAATCTTCACAAGTTCTACATGCTCATAAGAAACCACAGTTGGAATGTTTGTTGCATTCACATCTTCTTGGCAGTCATAAGGTGGTTCCTGAAATCTTTCCACACAGTAGAGTCAGCACGAGCAGCATCAGTGAAATTATCTCCTCCTCATCCACTGCACAATGTGTTGCATTTTTAATAGCAATCAGAGGCAGTAAGAGGTTCAGCTCTCTTCAGTGATTGCTTCTGTCCTGGCAATCTTGCAGATGGATGCCAAAGCCAGGAACAGACACAACAACAGGAGGAAATAGGAAACACCCTGCCAAGGAAGTGATAAAAGCTCATGCACTCTGTGCACACAACTTCATGTGTCACCGTACATACAGCATGGCAGAAACACTTCTCAGTGTCACCCCAATGCTCCTTAGTCTTCCCAGCAAACCTGTCACCAGGACTCATGTTTGGGACAGCACTTACATGACCCAGTTAAGCTAATGAGACCATTTAGGCTCCCTAAAGAGACCACATAGTGAGAGAGGCTTCTCCATAGGCATTGCAGAGCCTTCCAAAACAATTGATCTCTGGGAAGATTACCAGACAAGCTAAACCCTTACAAAAGTTGTCCCTAGAGATGCATGAGTTCTCCTTCTTCTCCCCAGTGTATATTTTTGTGGTGCAATTTGCCACATGATTTTCTGTCTATCATTCTTGTCTCTTACAGTTCCGAGAAGCAAAGAAGTTGCTGTCACTGCCAGACTGGGCTAAACCTGAATTGGTGACCTTCAAGGTGAAAGTGTTTGTTCACTACTATTAATCAGGCCCTTGAACCATCCACTGTTATGGACAATGAACCTTTTCCATGGTCACGGCTTACAAACCCTCATTTACAGAATGACTCTCACAAAGAGCATGACTGAAGGTTCAATAAAGAAATCTGTCAGGGCCTGCCTTCTGGGCCATGACACGTGGAATACAAAATCAGATTCATTAGCTCCCAAGCCTTTGTTAGGTTCCCTGCTACTCTCTTTAACAGCAAAAATTATGACATTACTATGTAAAAAATGTTTTAAAAATCAGTGTTGATTAATAAAAGTAATTGCAAGAATCTGTACTAAAGAGTATTCAATTTTAAATTCATTTCCCCTGCCTAATTGTCTGAGAATATCTGAGTAATGGTATGGGAATATAAATGCATTGCCCATTCAGTCCTGGGTAAGCCTGTCTTCTTTGATGGCAAAAGCCCCTCACCCACCACCACTCCACCTCTAGTTTACAGCTGCTCAAGGGCACCTGACAGGAATGATAAGAATTTTGTTGTTCCTATTTTGCCATTGTGCAGAGTTAAAGCTCACTTTTTAGGTGAAGTGCTAGTTGCAGGTATAGTTTTAAAACAGCACATGAGAAACTAATACTAAAGGACATCTGATAACTACAGAAACTGTTCTGACTTCATAGTAGCCATGAGATCCTTACAACCGAAAGCAGCAAAAACGGTGTGTTCTCCATTTGATCACAAAGGGACCATTTTAGCAGTCCATTTTCTCTTTAAAAAAAAAAAAAAAGGCAAAAAACTTCTCCAGCTTTTTCCCTAGTTTTGTTGCAGGTCCTTGCACATGATATTCTGAGTGACACTGATGGTTCTTGTCTTGTCCAAATCACACAGAGCCTTCCAGCAATGCCAAGGAGCACTGTGCCAGCAATAGCAATTATTTTCATGGGAAAGTAACCATCTGGAAATGCTCATTGTGTTTCTCAGCTTTTCTGGATATTAAACAACAGACCACCAGAAAAAGAGGAGTTACTGATGCATGTTCTGTGGACAACCACTGTGTAACAGCAGGATCCCCAGCACTGAAACTGGCTAGAAAAGGACTCCAAATGCAGCCAAACATCAAAGTTTTGGATTTCCTGACCAAAGATTCTAGTGCATTTTATCTCTAGTAACATTTGGAGTCAGAAGTGTCTTCAAAGTCAAGGTCATTTTGGCATGATCCTATCTCCAGAAATAGCTCCAGGGATGGTGGTTTTTTTTCAAGAAAAAGCTTCAAAATGCTCTATAAACTTCAAAACATAGGGGCAATTTAACCACATGAGTGAAACCCCTCAGGTAAGGAATGTTTTAGCTGTTCAATAGTTCATGAGGACAGTGTACAAGAATACAAGATAGGAAGCACAAATACAGGGAAGAAGGAAGGAGAGAGGCACATTTTAGGGGAGCAAAGATATACAACAAAATACCTGAACTCAAGTCTAGAGTTAACCTTGAGTTTACCAATTTCCTCATTTAGTGTCACTTTTTTTATCTGGGAACAGAAATGATCAGAACTATCTGCTCATATTTGCACAATAATGTGAGATCTACTCCTGAACTGTGACAGTGAGTGTAAACTCTTAGTAAGATCAAAATCAGCGAAAACAATGATAGTGAAATCGTTTGCACTTTTTTGTCAATTGTATTTTAAAAGGCATATGAGCACAGTGTAAGTGGTACCATTGCCTCAGGGCAAATATTATTTGCTAATATTTGCCACCTTTTTCCATATAGAAATTTGACTGAAGTAACCCATCCTGCAAGGTAGACGCATTTGCAGCAGACAGTTCATGATCACAGATCTTCAGAAATGGCCCCTATTTCATAAGTCTCTTCAGTAACAGGCAAAACTAGATGCCACATGCAAAAGAGAGACACCAAAACACTTTTTATATCCCTGAAGTTTTCCTAGCAGCCAGGGGTTTCTTGTGTCTTTTGGGATCACATCTGACTGTTTAGTTGGGCTAAAGTGTGAATAATAAAGTGTGAAATAAGACTATTTCTCCTGTGCATAGTATGGCCCCTGGCATGCAATGGCTGGAATGTCCCTTTCAGCACAGGCAGGCAGTTTTACCTCAGGTTAGAAAATAAAAACTGTCACCTGTCACCTGCAATGTGGGTGTAGGCAAAGCACTTTGGAATTCAAAAACTCTACTGTACTCTGATTATCACTTTTAGCTCCTCTCTTCAGATGAGAAATAACTTTATTTCCCCTCCCAGCTAACAAAATATGTTGTGTGAAGGACAGAAAACACCAGAAGGAGACAGTGAGATGCAGAGACCATCTCAGATGTAAAGATACTCAAGATCAGAACAGGGAAATCCATAGCCGAGATCATATGATAACAAGGAAGGAGCAACAGAAATAGGTGGCAGTGTTTAAAAAAAAATAAAACTGAATTCAGGCAATGCAGATGGGCCTCTACAGGAGCAATTATCTAATCAAAGCTATTCTGAAAGACAAACAAGGAGCTGGGGTTTTTTAACTCCCACCAGTCAGCCTTACCTCCACTTCTGTGTAGAAAAGCAGAGCACACTTCAAACTGTGCCACCTCAGCTGTGCGTGGGAGGCTGCTGCGGAGCCAGCGTTGCTAGACCTTCTCTCAGACAGCACCACTTACCTGCTGCTCAGCACCAGTGACGTGTTCTCTGAAAGGCAGAAAGAGGGGACCATGACAAGCTAAATGTTGTGGGAAAACTGGCTGTTACTCTCACGACACTCAATGGGGGGGCTCTTGTATTCTTTGTTGAAGATGGTAAACAGTGAAACAAAGAGTGGCAATTCTCTGTGATTTTTGCAGGTGTGCACAAATCACAAAGCATCAAATGTATTGCTGATCAACTTTCTTCCGTTTCTGTTCCAAGGGTCTGGTGGTTCTGAGCTTCCCATGGATAACTGCACACTCCAAAGTGTTGCTCAATCTGCAGCGAACAGATTTAGTACTACTAATAATAACAATAACATATCTGATGTGGCATGACCTGTACCAGAGCAGTAGTTCAGGTTTTGCCTAGATTCAGAAGGTTTTCACAGGTGCAAATGGAAGAGATCTACTTCAACCAGAACAAAAAAACCTCCATAAAGACACCTTGCAGAGGTGCAGAAAAAGGTTTGCACTGACTGGTTCACGTAGTAATTTAACAGTCTAAGTTGCCAATGTTTACTCCCCACCGTGTGCTAATTTTGCTCATTCTTTCAAGGTGTCTCCCATGTTTAACACAAGGGATATAAGAGATCTTAGCAGACAGAGAGGGTTACATCTTACAACTCCCTGTAAAGCATAATCAGTAACAATATTAGGCTTGAGACAGTGAAATATGTCCTGGTGGCTCAGATCCCAGAAAGCATGAGATCTTTCAATCATTTATAATTTTAAAAAGCTTTTCAATTAAGATTTCCAGGCCTGCTCTCTGCAGGGCAATATTTTTATTTTATTATTCATTAGAATTCTTTGAATAAACTGTTCAGCAGCTTTTGAGACGGAAATAAAACTAGACATCCTTAGCATGTATTCTCAGAAAAACCTGAACTGCAACATTGAAGCAAACAGTAGTGAAAATTAAGCACTGGCATGCTTCCCTCCTTTGGGAGCAAAACAATTTTTAATCCAAAAATCAGGACTGTGAACCTGAACTGTGAAGCATTTTGCGAACAGCAGAGCCGGAAGGAAAACAAAATCTGGTCACCTAGTCCAGCCTTCTCCATCACAGAGACGTTAGGGCTTTCCTGATTCATTCCTGTGAATGATCTTTGGCTTGATCTTTAGAAAACATCTAGTCTGGATGGCAGCATTTTGCTGACAGAGGTGCAAACCTCTCACTAAGCACCTGGTGCCTGTGCTAATAACCACTGCAGGTAGAAATGCCTGCTCTGTTTTCAGATCAAACCCCTGGAGGTGCCCACCTCAGTGCTGCCAGGTGTCTGCTGCTGAAGGAAAAGCATCCATACATGCAGTACCCCTACACCAGCAAGGGCAGGCAATACACATTAAAAGCTACAAACGGGCTGGTGAATTTACTTTCAGTACCACTCAAGCCTCATCCTTCACAATAGCAGTATCGGTGTTTTGCAGTATTGGACAAATGCCTGCAGAAACATTACAGAATCATTATATTTCATCTCCCCACATTTTCTGCTGAAGATGAAGTAGCAAGTGATATTTTTCATTTACTTTTCAGCACACATTAAGCTGCACTCTATTAAACGACCGCTTTGTGTTCCCTGCAGGCAGTCTGCAAACCTCTCTGAAAGCCTCTGGGAGAAAAGGAGCTTTCCAACAAAGTTTATTCCCCTTCATTATTGATTGTTTAAAAGATTAATAAAATATGACTCCAAAATCTAGTCGTGTTAGGCAACCTGAGCAAACAAAGCTGTGAATCTGAGACTGCTCTCTTCAGAGCTATAACAAGTTCTGATAAAAGGGCATTGAATGTTGGAGGTAATGACTCCTCTTGGAGATGTGAAGCTAAGGAAACCCTTGTGCCTGGATTTACCTGTTTCATTCAAGAGAGGAGAAACATGAGAGCCCATTGTGCAACTGCTGGGTGTACATCAGGTCTTTCTTAGCTTCCCCCTGAGGTTTCAAGTGCCTGTGCCAGGTCTGAGATGCTAAGCTAGAAATATCTTTGAAGGTAAATCATTTGTTGTACAGATTTTAGCATTTCTATAAAAGACCAAGATGGTTTTCATTATACACATACCTACAATGCCTTCAATATGCACATTTTAGGGCACCAAATGGGATTAGGGATAATTCTCCTCCATCTATGTAGCATCTGGTTGTACAGCTATCCAGTGCATTACAGGAGAGTCTGTCACCTTTGAATCCGATGGGTATTTTGTCATTAATTCCGTGAGGCTGACATTTCAACACTATGTTTTTTCCTACTAGTATTTGATGCAAGTCCTAGAAAGAAGGTAGTGAGCTTGACATTAGCTTTTGCAAAATGCACCTTCTCTTTGATAGAAATGTGTCCTTGCCCTACAAAGCCCAGTGAAATAAATGAGTGGAAACACTTAACAATGTAGCTCATTTATGGGAGTGAGGAGTCAGCCCATCATTTAGAAACAGTGAATCTATAATGTCTTGTTTTGTCATTCTGAGTAATTTAGTCCCAGTAAGCACACTGAAAAGCTGCATTTACATTTGAAACACTTCTTGAGCAGGACTTCACAGAAATCATAGAACATCATTTAACAGTCCATTTTCCTGGTCTGTTTTCTTTCTCCACCCCCCAGCCCAGTGTTATTTTTCTGTAAACACATAAATCAGCATCATCTATATTCATTAGGTTACTCGATCTGTTCAGTGCAAAATTACCCGTTTTGCATGAGTCTTCCCCTTTCTGATTAATATAAATGACTTAAGTTAATTATGTTTCTCTTCATAGAAAAATATTTGTCAAACTGTAAAAGCATCAATAAATATAAAAATATAGAATTTACAAGGGGACAGATGTGTAAACAAGATCAGGATGGCTCATATCACGCTCTAGTCTTATTTCAGAAGTGGCTACAATCCCATCTAATCCAATCTCTGCCAAGGAGATCTTATCCTCAGTTAGCTGAGAACACAAATTTGACCTGAGACTGATGAGGTCAGCAGAAAATAATTAACCTACTCAGATCTATACTATTAATCTAGAGCAAACATGAGACCTTCTTCCTTCCTTGTGTCTGTTCTACAAGAAATTTCACCTGAAAATCCCACAAAATCTTGCATGGGTTTAATGCATCAATCAGGTTAACTTTATTTCTTTGTTCCTTATGTTCTTAAATCTGGAAGGCTTCTGAAAATGTCAGTTCTCTGTAAGTTTCCTCATCTACAGCGTCCTGCTCAGTTTTTGCTCTCAGGAACACTCTAAAGCACAAACTGCTGAGCAACATTTGAGCTTTAGTTTCTTTCCTTCCTTTTTTCTAGGCATTCAGCTGTTCTTCCCCATCTTTCTGATGGAATTAAATAAATAAATAAATAGAATAAAAGAAATCAAAAAGAATAAATAAAAAAAATTCTACAGATGAGAAAAAAATAGACCAAAAAGAGAGATTTTACCATCATAGACTGGGGAGCAGGAAGTCTGACTTTCACAGGAACAAGCCAGCCACATTCAAATCCCTCTGTGTCAAGACAAGGATAGCTCTTCTCTCCTGCATACAGGTGTCACAAGAGGGCTGGCAGCTCCACAGCCTGCAAACATGACCCATCTTCCACTGGGGCACCATTGCATTCTAAAATGAGTTATTTCCCATGGAGCAGGATGCAGAGTAAGTTGCAGATGGTAGAACCAAGCCCAAAGCCACTTTCTTTTAGTACCATTTGCAAGTGTATGTGAGGCTGCACCTGGACCCCATCCTTGCACTGCACAGCACAAAGTCTTGAAACTGTTTCTTCACTGAGGGCAGCAGCATTCCCATTAGAAACATGGATATATCCTATAGCCTCATCTGGGACAGGAAACTTCCAAGGAGCATTTCCAGAGTGAAGAAATGCAAAAGAGTATTTATTCATCTAAACACTTCTCTAGTCTCCAAACCATGTCAAGCCAAGCTGATTACTAAGTCTGAGGATTTGGGATGGTTTCTATTTGTTCCAACTCAGTTCTCCCATCCTTGCTTTATTCCATCTGGCCAAAGCAGCTTTAAATCTGAGCAGGCCAATGTGCCTGATATTGGATTTACTCAGCCCAAAGACAAAATGATTTTTGAAATTTAGTAAGGGAAGAAAAAAGTATTGGCTTCTGATTGACTTAATTCCCACTCAAGCAAAAAGTCCACTGACTTGTAATTGAAAATCAGTTTTACCTTTCAGGGAAACGAGGCCCAGCATGAGTTGTCAGCTGGGGTCTTAGACAGGGAACTTTTGCTCAAGAAGCCACTTTTGTGACCTTTAATTGTCACAGAAAGCTAAATGTAGAAAAAAGAAAAGCTTGCGCATCTGATAACAAATCTATGGTCACTGTTTCTAGCACAGACATAGGTTTTCCTTCCTTACTGTGAAGTGGCACTTCTCCCTCTCTGATTGAATAGCTATTCATCACAGTCAGTCGGTGTTTACTGCACACAACTCTTTACCTTGATAGGGCCAGCTGCTTTAAAAATCATATGACAGAGCTGGTTTCTTTTTTTTTTTTCAATTCCTGTCCCATTTCTTCATGCTCTCATAAGAAAATCCAATGACATGCTCTGCCATGATTAAATAGCACACACACCCACTGCTGCCACCACAGTCAAAAGTGGAGGGTCAACATGTCCAAAAATGATTTATTTTCATCTGCACAGGTCCAGCACCACATGTGCCAGACTTGCTACATATGTGACAGAAATCAGCTATGTGCCACCACAACAATCAACCTTCCAGGATTTCTGGATAGCTGCTGCTACAGAATAATGCACATAAGGAATCTGGGATGTCTTGGGCTGTGCCAGTGGGCTGGGACATGATGTGTAGAAAAAACAATCTACTTTCCAAATCAGCATGCTCACAATTATGAGTTTAGAGAGAGAACTAGAACTGGTAAGAGGAGAGTTTCTGGTTTGGGGCCAGGAAACACCACACTGAACTAAAACACTACGAATAGGGATTTCAAACCAGATGTTGCAGGTTTTATCCCTAATCCTTGTAGACACTTTTCTTCACAGCTCCTAAAGCATGTTTTGAAGAAAGGATTTTGTAGTGGAGGAGTTCTAGGGTACAGGAATACAGGATGTGTTTTCAAAGGTACAACTGGGAGTAACACACCAAATTTGCCCCAACTTTCACCTGAAGAAACCTTCACGAACGTGGCTTGTCCAGCTGCACAAAGAATATTGGCATCACAGCTGGCAACAGGATCAGATGCTTGCTGCTCCCTGCCCAGAGATCTCTCCACAGGAATACACTCTTCCTCTGTCTGGTTTCTAACACAACCCAAAGAGTGTATCTCTGCAGGTTCTTGCATCCCTCCAGCTTCTGATATAATTGATATTAATCTCCCAGTGTTGTAGATATTTGCAATGCACCAGATGGGCCATTGTTTAATTAATAGTGCTGCTTTCATTCAGTCTGAGTATGATTAAATGAAAACTCCATCTGTGAAAAACCAAAACCTGCAGGCAGAATGCAGGAGAGTGATGCTGCTACCAGCTTTGATGATTTTAAGAGAAGAGATTGTATGGGGTAAGGCTATACTTCCCACCATTTTTATCCAGGAATAATGCATGTTCTCTCTCTAGGCTGACATTAAAACTTGATGTTAAAATAGACTGGGAAGGAAAGGGAAAAAGAGTGTGTGACTGGTGTTGGGAAGAGGAAAACAAGAAGGTGGGATGAGAGGGGAAACAGGAAGCTGTGTTCTGCCTGAAAGGATGAAACCCAGGGAGTAGTGGTGGACAAAGAAGGCCAGAAGTCATCTTTTTGCCTTCAATATTTGGAGCTCATAGCTGAGTGAGCATGACTTGTGGAGCCCCTGTTCCCATCCAATCTTATTCCCTTAACCTCTGCAGACCTCCCTGAAGTTAAGATCCTTTGGCCTTCCAGCACACACCATCATCCATTTCAGACATCCCATCCTTGGGAAGCAGCAGAGCACAACCCTGTTCACTTTTGCACTCAGAAAATTAACCTGTGGCAAGTGAGAGAGTGCAGGAAGGAGAAAGGCTGTCAGAGAAACAGCTGAGCCCAGGGTGACCTGAAGCAGTTGGCCTGAGAGCACCACAGCCACTCCAGCACCTGCCAGTTCCCTTGGGACTGGTCTGGAGGAATGCAGCACCTTTTTCATACCAATGAACACCAGTCACTGTTCAAGGGTGTGGAAATGGCTTAGACCTCCATGCAGCCCAGCACTGTGTAGCCAAATGTGCCAGGGGCAATTTAGCTGCCCAAGTACAGTCCTCTAAATGCCTTTGGTACCTGGGACATCCACACTAGACACCTGCCAGCCCTATGTGAATGGCTTCAGTGTGTATCAATCTTTTGCAGGGAAAACAATTTGCACTGCCTGTGGGTTTTGGGGGTAGCTTTCCCATAGTGCACACAGCCTAAGTAGCTTTCCTTCTGTTCCTAGCATACAGCTTCCTTGCTGCAATCCCTTGTTATTCTTCTGAAACCAAAACAGGTGAGCTCTGAGGCTTGATTTCAGAGGGCCAAAAATAAATAGCTTGTAAAGGGTACATTATTTCAGCCCCTAGCAACTGATCTGCATTGCAAATTGCAGCATGCTGCTGCTGCTGCTTCCAGCCCTTAGAGAGACTCCTTTAGTCCGAACTAAGGGGTCTGAACACTGAGGCTGATAGAAGCTTGTTCTAAGCCTCCCTGACAATTTAGAGCAAGGGTTGTTGTAAATACTGCCTTGAGCTCTTCCAGATTCAGAAGGAGTTTGAACCTTGGTGTATATAGGTGCAGAAACTACACCTCCATACATGGAATTCATACAAAACATTGTTCACTTCCATGGAGAGATGAGATGTGATCTCAGAGCAATAAGGACCCAAAAGCCATAAACTGTGACTGACTCAGATTTTTGAACCTGCAGCAGAGCCCATGACCATGGATGGTAAACCCTGAGCCTCCAAGATCAGTTCCATTCATGGTAAATTAAGACATAAGGGATAGAATTTTCTGGATCCTTTGTTGATTCTGAAGCCATAGAGGAAGGCTTTTAACTTACAGATCAGCAGAACACAATTGGCTGCACATTCCAAATTCCAAAATTCCTGAACTGCAAAAATTCCAAATCCTGAACTGAGACTTTGCTTCACTGTATTTACTCACTGCCTCTATACCCAGCTGTTAGGTTCTAACAGCTCTAGACTGTCACCAAAAAGTCAGTCACAAAAAAAAAATTGTATTAAAAAGATTTGTTACAATTTCTAAAATTTATGTAAGTTTAAGAAGTCTGAATAGGCTGGATATCAGATTGATTTAGGGACAAACATGCTAACATACACACACTCTGTGAACAATCAGGAGAGCAGAACCAGGAAGCCAGACGGTTTGTCAGTGTAGTATTTTTCAGACTGTGCTCTGCTTCTGTAGCCCCAGAAATTTCCTTTATAAACCAAACAAGTAAATGAGCACTCGTTGAAAGGTGATAAACACAGCAGATAGTTATACTAAAGTCATGCTTCCCAGGCAAAATAGGAAACTGAACCTGCAAATTCAAATGTTCTACTCGGAACTTTCAGCCCAGCTATGGTCCTCCCCTAAGAATGTGTATGGATTTCCAAATGGTTTCAAGTTTGTATGCTCCCATAACTGTCCCCTGGGCTTCCCATCTGGCATCATTTCCAACCCTCCTTCTGGTTGTTTTCTTTCCCCCTCCTGTGGAATTTTATTTCAAAGAATTAATTACTGTCATCTTACATTATCCTTGACTCATTTCTTCCAGATTGTTCTATTATTTTTTTTTTCCCCAGCTACACACAGAGTGTTGTGGCCATTACTGAAATGGAGCCAGCAACAGCAGGGTAAGCAGACCCCCATCTGTACAATCAAGGACTTTAAAGACAGAAAAGCCTTAACAGTTTTTATCCACTTCTTCATTTTGTCTCCTGAAAGGATATTCCTCTTTTCTGTATGTTCCCTCTTAAAACATTTCCCATTTTTCCTCTGACTGACCTTATATTCTCCAAGCATCTGATTTCAGTGTCTTCTTTGCTTCTTTGCTTCTTTGCTTCAGTCTTGCACCAACAGATTTCCTCATAAGATGCTCCCTGCTATTTGGACTGACTACTCTTTTCCTTACTCTTCCCACAGTCTGGTTCATCTCTCTTAGTGGGTAACTGTAATTAACCCTCATCACACAGATGGGTTGAGGAAGGAAGAGACATGAAGCTGCAGAGAGGAGAGCAGATTCCACAGCTCCTGTCCACCAGGAGTGATACAGACGCAGCCCCGCCACGTCCCAGCACCAGCTCCTTCATTGCAGCTGTGCCATGCACAACCCATAGCCCTCTGATAGCAGGCTCCTGCCTCACTTTCCCCAGCAGTGAGGCCTCTGTCTTGCCCTCAGTCTCATGGCAGTGGTCACTCTCCCACTCCAGGGTGTCACACACCCCTTGTGTGCAAGGGGAGCATTTTGCAGGACTCCTTCTGACAGATACATCGCCAGCACTGGTCTCCATCTCACAGGTTAGAAGACAAGGTGAATGAGAAATTTGCCTTATTTGTAGTTATATCACTGATCAACCATGAATGTAGGATATGTCCTTGACCCTATTTATCTAATCTCCAGTCCTTCTGGAGCACTGCTGTGGTCTAGAATCGGACTGCATGGAGAGACTTTCCATTTTGCAGGCCTGCTGTAGTTTTTGCAAGAGCTGACTGACAGGGTTAAAGAGCTTGTTTTATCCCAGCCCAGAGTTCATAGGACACCTCTACCTTTTTCTGCAAATAATGAAGGAGATTATTAAGACAGATATATGATACAACTGTGTTGCAAAGAAAATGCATGATCAAAAGGGCACCCTGTGTAGTGCTACACTGCAAAGCTCTCTGAGGAGGATAAGAGGACCAGAGTCCTGCTGCGTGAAACCAATCTCCTCGCATGATCTGCCCATCAGAGCACAAAAGTCACCACTAGCCACTCATGGAAGGTGAAGTACTATTCAAAATTACACTTGCCGTGGGACTTGCAGCAGCTGCACCTCATCGGCAATCACCACATGCACCTTGAGTTCTGTTCTGTCTCAAGCAAAACAGTGGTTAAACAAAATTCATGAAAGCAAAAATTTTCCCTCTTTTGCTCTGTGTGTGTGCTTGTGTTGATGAATCATTCATCAACTAGTCAAAGAGTTCAATATTTATAAGCAGGGACTGAAGATGCAAAAAATCAAGGGAAGGGAATATTCCCAAGATCCACTCATCTTGCAGGCTCATCCTACTTATAAATTGCTTCTTGCTCCAGGTTTTCCTAGTCTTTAAAATGTGGCCGTCTCTCATACACACCTTTCCTGCAGGCTTTAATAAACAATGGAATACAAATGTTAATATTTCAGCCATCATCATTCTAAAGCTCATTAAATTTCAAATACCAGGTTCATCTGAGATGAATGAGACAATGTCTTGCAGGTACCAGGTAATATGTGGGATCAGAATGGCATTACTGTATTGGTTATATCCTGCTCATATTTTGAAGATTTTTTTCCCAATGGCACAGACAAGAGACTAAAATTTTATGTGTTTATATATCATGTATCCTAATCGAAAATGAGATTCTTGGACAGAAGAAGAAAGCATCAGGGAAAAGTACTGACTTGCTCCAAACATGGACAATTCAAGTCATGTTTATAAATCTTTGCCAGTTAGTACAGATAAATAATTTCCAAAATGTAATTTGTTCACAAATGGCTCACTTTGGTTCCCAGTCACTTGTGATATGTGAATAGTCATATGGCATAATTTTTGTTCTTGGACTCAATGTCTGAAACTTTCATGTGAGATATGCCTCTAAAAATGAGGCCAGTGAATGATAAATAGCAAATAACTCATTTCCAGAATGTATTCTTCAACCATTTAAAATTTGCAAACATTTTCATAAATTCCCAGTAGTCAGTGGGATACTGGTGACTAATGAGTTGCAGTGCCTCTGCGAATAGCCATGAATCTCATTCAGGAGGAGAGAGTCATCCAGATTTCATCATTATTCAACCAGCTGTAGCACACAATAACTCTGGAGCAACCCACTAAATTCCAGAGGCAGGTTGATCATCTCTGGCAACAAAGTGTAAAACAGTCTGGGTTAAATTATCAAATGCTGGTTCAATCTGCAAAGGTTGAGCCCAGATCCCTGTGTTTGGAAAATTAACTAGCAATGGGAAAATCAAACACCACTAGAAAAAGACATGCACATTTCTCACACCCAAGAGAAATGGAGATATCAAGACCCTTTTGAGTTTTTCAAAGACATTCTTTATCCTTTAGAAACACAGAATATATATTTTTCATTTTAGCCCTCCTACACAGGTGGGAAAAGTCCCTAATACACTCTCCTCCTGAGCAACACTAACAGAGAAAATACATACCCTTAGGAAATCATATTCCATACATCTATTCCACAAGAGGTAGAGACAGCAGACTGCTCCAAGTGTTTGGATAGCGCTTCCAGAAATTCACCAGAGGCCGATAGAACAGCAGTGTTTATTTAATAACAGAAGCACTCAACCAACAGAGCTAGGCAGGGTAATTAGCACAGGAACAGCCGTAGTCACAAGGTGGATTCATGGGAGAATGTGATGCTGTGGTTGCAGTATTCTCTGTGGGACCCCAGAAAGTGACAGGATAAGAATTAGAGCTTATGAATCTAGGAAGGAAAAAAAAAGGTGGCTGGGTCTTTATTACTTAGTACATCAAAAGTCACTTTCCTAAAGTAAGAGGAGCAGAGGGACTAATATCACCATGACGTCTTTTGGGCTCTGAAGATAGGAATGGGATGGGGAAAATGCCCTCTTCCCCCAGGTACTCCAGCTCAGTTCTGCTGTATAAAAGGCATAGGGACGGGGTTAGGATGCTGAGAGGCATTTACCTTAGGGAGATAAAACAGAGGGCATGAGGTGTCTCTGCAGGTGAAGGTGGAAGCAGGGAAGCCCACAGGGTGACTCACACCGTCTGCATTAGTCTTCAGAGAATTCCCATGTCTTTCCCAGTACACTGCATAATTCACCATTTTCTGAAGTCTCTTCACCAAGCTGGCCTTGTGGGAGCACAGAGATGATCTTGGAAATACTCCAGGCTTTTCTCTTTTCTCATCACCAGCAGAAAACACAGTCCTCCCTGCAGACCCATCTGTCTGTGTAAGCAGAGAAGTAGGAGATACCCCAGGATACCAAGCCACATAGGCACCTTTTCCAAGCCAAAATTTTCAAGGGGCTTTTATGTTCATCTTATGAACATTTTATTACAGTTATCTGAGGTCCCTCCAATGCTAAGGAGGTGTGATCTGCAAGTTCAAGGGGTGCTTGCCCTCTTGCAGATTTAGCAATACTACCCAGAGAACTGACGCAGCAGCAGCAGCAGCAGCTTTGGGGCCAGATACCTGGCTGCTCTGAGTTGGCAGGAAGCTTTTCAAACCAATGGGAAACTCCAGTTTACACCAAGTGGAGATGCAACTTTATCGGCTTTGGTGTTGTGTGGCAAGGTTTTGGTGGCAGGGGGGACTACATGTGTGACTTCTATGAGGAGCTGCTATGTCCGCCATGTCTGACACTGTCAATGCCATCTGTCAAGACAGATCCACTCTGGCCAAGGCTGAGCCCATCAGTGACAGTGGTAGCAGCTCCAGGATAAATACATTAAGTGGGAAGGGGAAAAAAACATTGCGCAACGGCAGCTGGAGAGAGGAGCAAGAACATGTGGGAGAAACAATGGTGCAGACACCAAGGTCTGTGAAGAAGCAGGAAGAGGTTCTCGAGGCACCAGATCAGAGATTCTCCTGCAGCCCATGGTACAGACAGTGCATGGTACAGTCCCCTGCAGCCCCTGGAGGTTCACACTGGAGCAGGTGCATCCACATGTAGACTGTGGAGGACCCCACACCAGGGCTGGTGGATGCCCAAAGGAGGCAGTGACACTGTGGGAAACCCATGCTGGAGCAGGATCTTGTCAGGAGCTAACAGGGAAAGAATTGCACCCTGTATAAGGGACTCCCACTGAAGGAGAGGAAGTGTGTGAGGAGTTCTCTCCCTGAGGAGGAAGGAGCAGCAGAGACAACGTGTGATGAACTGACCACAACCCTCATTCCCTGTCCCCTTGTGCAATTGAGGAGGTCACAAAAATCAGGAGTAAAGTTAAGGCCAGGAAAAAGGAAGGGGTTGGGGAAAGGTGTTCTAAGATTCAGTTTTATTTCTTATTACCCTCTTCTGATCTGATTGGTAATAAATCAAACTAATTTCCCCAAGTCTGTTTTGCCCATGACAGTAATCTGTGAGTGATCTCTCCCTGCCCTTATCTTGACCCACAAGCCTTTTGTTCTATTTTTTCTCCCCTGTCCAGCTGATGAGGAGAGTGATAGAGCAGCTTTGGTGGACACCTGCCATTCAGTCAGGGTCATCCCACCACATCATTTTCTCAGGTTTTCTCCAGAAAATGCATCTATTATACTATTTAGGGGAAGCAGCTGAATACTGCTGCATGGACCGATGTTCTTTAGATGTTGGTACAGCTGCAGATCCCTCATCCTTGTAAGATCAAGCTGCTGAAAGAGGTTTTACCCTGTATCTAGATCAGCAATATGTTTCCCTGGGGGAACCCCCATTCTTCCTGCTCTTACCCACGTAACTGTTTTCACCTCCAAGAAAGAGCCACTGTTACCTCTCAGTAAGGACTGTCTTTAGTGGCCAGCTGGTCATTAGCATGGCTACGTGCCCTGCTTGTCCTCCTGCCACAGACCTGACCTGCAGACAGCAGGTTTCCCATTTAGCATGCAAATGTGATCAAGCCCAGGGGATTATGGATTCCATTCAGCATGCAATGTGAGGATGGCCTTAAATTATGGGATAGACCTACCCACTGGGACCATGAAACTTGCACAGAATAGGGTCAGAAAGTGGCACTTATATAGCATCATCTTTGGCATTTATTTAAGAGAAGACAAATTCTTTTTCCAGGAAAACCAGAGGACAGACAGAAAGAACCCACGCTGCTGTACAAAGTACAGTAGGTAATACAACAGATTCCTTCTCAGGTCTTTCCTCTAAGATGTATAGATAAGGATGCTACCATAAAATGGTATTTGTGACTTCAAAAAGTAACCTGAATTTCCAGAGGGGTTTGGTTCTCTTTCATTTTGCATTAAAGCAGCAAGAAAAATACTGTTGCAACCGAAGTAATCTTGCTTTGAGATTAATTTAGAAGTTACTGTTTACCCCGACTCTGTGGCACTGCCTGAAGTTTCCTGTTGTGGTTCAGCCAGAGAAACAGGGACTGTGGAGAGAACAAGAACTTTATGCTGGAAGACAAAGCGATGTAAAAGCAGAAGACCCAGAGAACTCATCATGGCTCACTCTATGCTCTGTATCCAAGGGGAAAAACAACAACAACAACAACAACAAAAATTTTAAAAGGCTGGGAACAGCACAGAGAAAGGAGCTGATCTGGTTGAAATAAGCCCATGTCGACGTGACAGACCACCAGGTTGTGGTACACAGTGTAGGTAGTGATGGACCCAAAAGTCCCAAACTCTCAGCACCCTACCACACTCTCAGAAAAAATTAATTCCTTCCCAAAGCACAACACCACCCAAACCAACTGGAAGCAAAGATGCATAGATACAGGGACTAAAAATACAGCAGAGGTGTCCAGCTCTGGTGATCACTTGCTGGACAGAACACCTACCCAAAATTTCCATTGGGGCTAAAATCTGGCTTTGCACTGAGATCCTCCATTTAACAATATCTGCCAGAAACAGATAAGAAGGCATTTTGACCCCTCTAGTGTGGGCATGGTATGGACAAAAACACTAAAAAGACATTGACAATCACTCATAAACTGTGCGCAGAACAAGAAGGGAATGGGCAAAGCAGCCAGTATTTTCTAAGAGGTGATTCATCTGTATCAGGAGAGGGCCCATCAGGAAGCTGGGGAGGAGATATTTTGAGCTGCTATTGCTCATACTGCAGAGAAAGGTGCTAATTGTCTAAGATTTTTGTACTGCTGTCTTCTGTCCCAGAAAACTTTCTGAGGTTGTCTTAAGCATTAGGTTTCTTAAAGATGAAGGGAATACTGGGGAAAGGAATGATGACTAAAAAAATTTTGCTAAGGTCCATTGAGCAAAGCAGAACTAGGAAAAAGCAGCAACAAACCTCCTCTGCCTTCTACTTTCTCACTTAATAATTCTTACATATATATATATACACAGAGCGAGGAAAACTGCAGTCCAAAGAATATTAACCTGAATTATAATCATAGAATGGGTAAGGTTTTTCATTTTCTTTTTCCCTGAAAGGAACATGTGACATAATGATTCAAAAAAAAAAAAAAAAAGCAACCAGCAAAACCAACCAACAAGCTGAATCTGCTTTAGTCTGAAGAACAGAGAAGTGTCACTGCAAACTTGAGCAAGGAGGATATTATCTGAGGCACTGTAATAAAACCAGGTAACTTAATTGAAGCATAGCTTGGACCACTACAGGTATCCATGCCTGCAGCTCACCACCCAGAACTGTCACATGTCTGAACCTACCAGCTCCAAAAGGTTATTCAGCAATTCTTCCTCTCTTTTCCCTTTGGTTTTAATTTCTGTGCCCCTCAGTTTTACTTTGAGGGGCTTTCATTTCTCTCTCTATTGTTGTGTGCTGTGTGCTGCTTCGGAGGTTGTGAAAGGGCAGCTGGACTTGCCATCGCCCTTGGCGGGCAGGCGGGAAGCGCGGTACTGCTGGTGCATCGGAATTAGTTTGCTTCCTTCAGTGAGATTTCTCCTTCTCCATGGCACATGGCAGCACACCCTGGCCCTTCTGTTTTCAGACAATCCCCAGCAATACACCCCACAGGTGCAATGCCTTCGCTGCTCGTGGTCTCCGGAGTGAGCAGAGATGCATCTCCTCCTCTGAGCAAGTCATGGGGCAGTGACAGCACCAGTCTGGCCTCTTCTCCTTTTAGGTGCCCATATTGCCCACTTAAAGCCATATACATGAACTCTACAGCAATGTAAACCTACCCTTTCCTGTTTACTGGTTAAAGGATGCTCTGCCTGGTGCTCCCTGTGCTTGGATAGCCCATAGAACCTGGTAGTGAACATACACATCGCTGATCGCTCTCATCCTGGGGGAGATCACAACTGGATTTTCGGACTGAGGGCTGACTTGTTAGCTTTTAAATAAGAACCACCTGCACAGACCATTTGAATTTGTATACATGTACTTCTCTTCCCAGATTGAAATGCAGGTGTTTATTCCACCTTGCAGGTGTCAGCAAAGTCTTACAACTTGCACTCAGACAACACAAGGCAGTGGCTTTCACTTTTTTCTTCCTTTGTTATTAATGAGATAGCTTTCTCTCTGCGTATTGTGAGTGACAGGAGGTAGAGACCTGCCAATCAAAATGTTAAAAGGACATTGTCAATGTCACCCTTCATCCTCAGCTCTCCATCAGTTTAAACACAGAAACAATGTGGAAATTACAGTCCCATTATTTGCAAGGTGAGAACACAAGGTCTGCCCCTGCGTGCAGAAACATGAAAAAACTCCAGCTGCTGATTTTGTCTGGAAACTTCAGAGAATACAAACTATTTATAGACTTCTCATGACAGCTTATCTTTGTAAAATTACCATCTTGAGCATCCTCAGCCAACAAAAGGCCACATTTGCTCCCAGTTAAATCAGTGTTCAACTTCTTAACTTCTTCAGTGGAAGTGTTTGCTAATACTATATAACAACTTCTGAAGCAGTAAATATTTATTTGTAGGGAGAGTAAATGGGGACTCCTCATCCCTGAACATGTAGTTCAACATGTCGTTCAGTCTTTGAGGTTTCTTATGTTTTCTACATTAATGGTTAAACAGGTCATTTCTAATGTAGCCCCTTGTGATGTGGAGTAACACCAAATCCATTTTCACAGCTTCATAGACTTGGATACATGGAGAGAAGATACTCATGAAAAGAGAGTCAAAATCCATATTCAGTGTAATGCTCTGGAAACATATCACTTACGTGGCAGGCTCTGATTTTGGAGGAACCAATACACTCAAAGGCTTGGATTTTGTCCCAAATGCAGGGACTTATTTTAGGGCCATGACATTACAGGCCATGTCATGCCTTCACAGGGAAAAAGAATAGGGGAGGGGAAGGGGAAGGGGAAAGGGAAGGGGAAGGGGAAGGGGAAGGGGAAGGGGAAGGGGAAAGGAAGGGGAAGAGGAAGGGGAAAGGAAGGGGAAGAGGAAGGGGAAGGAGCAAATGAAACAGCGGACAAAAGCCATGTGCATTCTCCTAAAAGAACAGCATCAGTAGAGGTTGACCCTGGCTGGATGGCAGGCACCCAGCAAAGCTTCTCTCTCACTCTCCTCCACAGCTGGACAGAAGAGAGAAAATATAACAAAGGGTTTATGGCTTGAGACAAGGCCAGGAAAGATCACACCCCAAATACCATCATGGGCAAAACAGACTCAAATTAAAGATATTAATTGAATTTATTCATAACAAAATCAGAGCAGGATAATGAGAACTAAATACAGACCTTAAATATACCTTCCCCTCACCCCTCCCTCCTTCTCAGCTCTACCTTCCCCATCCCACCCAGCAGCACAGGGAGATGGGAAGTGGAGTTATGCTCAGTTTATCACCTGTTTTTCTGCCCCTGCTCAGGAAGAGGAGTCCTTCCCCTGCTCCACCATGGGGTCCCTTCCACTGGAGACAGCTCTCCGCAAACTTCTCCAATGTGAGCAATCCCACAGACGTGGGTCACTCTTCCATGGGGTGCAGTCCTTCAGACACAGCCTGCTCCAGCATGGGTCCCCCATAGGGTCACAAGTCCTACCAGGAAACCTGCTCCAGCAGGGGCTCCTCCCTCCATGGGCCTGCAGATCCCTGCCAGGACCCTGCTCCAGCACAGGCCTCCCACAGGGTCACAGCCTCCTCTCAGGCATCCACCTGCTCCGGTGGGTCTCCTCCACAGGCTGCAGGTGGATCTCTGCGTCCCCATGGACCTCCATGGGCTGCAGGGGCACAGCTGCTCCACCATGGTCTGCACCACAGGCTGCAGGGGAATCTCTGCCCCAGAGCCTGGAGCACCTTCCCCCCCCCCTTCTGCACTGACTCCCCTTGGAGTCTGCAGAGTTGTTCCTCTCACATTCTCACTCCACTCCTCTCTGGCTGCAATTGCTTCTGCAAACAACCTTTTTTTTCCCTTCCTCTTAAATATGTTATCACAGAGGCATTACCACCATTCCTGACAGGCCCAGCCTTGGCCAGCAGAACATCCATCTTGGAGCCAGCTGGCATTGGCTCTGCTGGACACAGAGGAAGCTTCTGGCAGCTTCTCACAGAAGCCCCCCACTACAAAAACCTGGCCATACAAGCGAAATACAGCATCTCATCACATGAAGGCTTCTACAAGTATGTTCAGAAGGAGCATCCCCCTCTTGATAGCAATTGCTGTTGTCACTACAAGATTGCGGCATTAGGACTACTGAGCCTTTGATTATTCTCAAGCAGTGTGCCAGATTAGACATAGCTCCCCAGAAGGAAAGCTTGGGAGTGCCTGATTTAAGCACAGCTGAGGAGAACATTTTCTGTGCAGTTTTTGCGCAGTAAAGTAGAAAATGTGCAGCTCAACCATTATGTGTTCTGGCTGGGTCATACAGATACTCCTCTTTTTCAGGCTATGCTGAGCAGTTGCTTCCATGTTGGCATTCAGGAGACAAAATTGTCCTTGTAATGAGTCCTGGCTTTGCATAGTTGTGATGCTGCTGTGTTTCTGTGTTCAATTTACACCCCAGAGTGGGTTTTGCAGCCAGTCCTATTATTCCCATTACCTTCCAACCCAGCTGTCAGCAGGATCTACTACTTTTTGGGGCATACACAGAATTTCTCAACTGTCAGCCTGAGTTACCATGTACTATAGCCATGAGTACCCAAGATGGCTGAAGTTACCTGTGAGGTAGCAGCTTTAGTATATGAAACATTATTTAAAGTCATTTTATTTTTCTAAGCATCTACACTGTTCAGGTCCTGTGAGTCTCAGAGAAGTATAATCATGACCTTCTTCACAGCTAAGTCAAGCCCTGTTTGACTCTTGAAAACGAATTCCTCACACAAATATAGTCTTTTCTGTCCTGCTGCTGTGCACTCAAACCTGCGGAGCTAATGCCCTCCAGGACCACAGGCAGGATCCTGTCAGAATCACCCTTGTTCCTGTGGAGTTTAGTTTATTGGCTTTTTCATGAAGAAGAGGCATGGCCTTTTTTGGGGTTTTTTTACATTTTTATTCTAATTTTTTAGAGTTGCCTCTTTAAAATGGTGATTCAAGATGTCACCTTCCTGCAGGTGTGAGTTGGTAAACAGTTCATCTCTGCTTTAGCCCTGGAAAGCTCTTAAGACCATTCTTCCTTTTTCTCCCTGACCCTCATATTCCCCCTAAAGGGATTTCAGGCCATTTTCTGCTCTCTCACCAGCCAAAGGTGTTGTACAATGTGGTGCTGTTTACTGTCGGGCAGTATCTTCCCTCTGTTTGATGTCTCTTACCCGTCCAAGCTTTATGGTTTTTTGTCTTTGATGAATGACCAGCACAAAGCATGGGCATCATTCTAAGTGAAAGCTGGAAAGAATTTGAACAAGTTATTTGGGTTGCAGCAAAGGATACAGATGCTGAAAACAAGCATCTGACCAAACATCTAGGGATTTTCACTGCTTTGCACCCTGCTTTCTGTCAGAGCCCAGCTGCACTTTTTCGAAAATAAAAAGGTGCACTGGAAAAACACAGCACCCTGACTTTCCACAATGACAAACAGAACAAATGGCATCAGCAGTTAGGTTAAATTGATCGCTATGTCAAGGACTTTCATAGCCTGTGTAAACGATATCTCCTCCAGCAGCAGGACAATGCTCCTCTGAAGTGTACTGTGGTGTTAGTATTGCTGATAGCAACATTGCAGTTGATGGTCAGTCTCAGAGAATTTTCACTGCACACAGTTCCTCTGCAAGAAGCCCTTCACCAAAGAAAAAGCATGTTAGAAGAATTGTACCACCAAAGCAAACACTGTCAGCTTATTTCATGACATCTTTGTGGTTTTAGGCAGCAGCTGCTAGCTTTTATGGGATCCTGATTGGTATGGCACAATTGTCCTTTCACTCACACCATAAATGGACTCTAGAAGAATTTGGACTGAGTAAACCCAGCCTGACCACTGCATGCCCCTTCCAATCCAAACCTTTCTATGATTCTGTGATTCTTACTCTGCACAACTCAGAGAGCATTTCAAAGAGGAAATAAAGCAGGAGTGATGAAGGAAATGCAAGGATTGGGTGGTCTGGATATATCTCAGATGGAGAGAACCATAATGTTCTGAGTTTCAATTAAACTGCAATGGAGGAGATTTTCTCACATTATTTCTTCAATGAAGTCACAGGTACTCACTTCTGGGCACTGGAAACACAAGTGGAAATATGTATCATCTCATCTCCACTTCTCCTGTGCCTATCACCTTTTTGGATTCTCAAGGAGAGACACAAAAAGCAGTACATCATCCTGGCAAGACAAACAAAGCACAAAGGAATATTTTGCTCCAATACCGCGCATGGATTACTACTTTTCTTACACTGAGCTTTCATATGGTTTTTCACCTAACAGAACTTTGTGGGAGAAGCCCATGTGGACGATACATGTAGATCCAAGCCTGGCCAGAATTTTGGGTCAGGGAGTCAAATTCACACTAATTTTGTTGGGAAAAGCTCTGATCCAGAGTTTCTGGCAGTTTTGGTTAGTCTATGGTGTCCATAGCCTCTTCTCCTCATATTTGCTATTTCCACTTCTGAATACACCATGCTACAGCATATTCCTCCTCAGCTTATAGTAAAGAACAATGAACACTACCCACTTCCTCAAAAAGCATTAGAGGCACGAAGAGAAAAAGTACTTCCTTTAAAGTTAGATAGCTACAGGTTAAACAAGGTAGATATGTACATGTGATCCAGACATCCTTTACTTTTTTGGGTCAAAAGAAAACAAAACAACCCTCAAGTACTTTTAGAGCTCTGTAAAAGCTCAAAACTTTGATTTTTTTCCAATTCCATCAAATGGTCTAATACAAGGTATTATCTTCTTCCTATAAATCCTGCCTTAATGTGTGGGTATCTGACACTGTGGAGATGATGTGTGGAGATCTTTACTAGGTGAGACAGGGATCCTCTGTGAAGCAGAAAAACGTAGCTCCTGGTGAATTTTGTGAATTTTCAGTGGCACCAAATAGCCTTCAAGCAGTCTGGGAACAACACAGCCCCTCCTGGTTTCCATGACAGCTCTAGCACAACCGCAGAAAAAACCAAGATCTTACACTTCTTCTAGACATTCTGGGATTAATTCTTCATTGCTTGGCACCAGAAATGGTCTTTTACAGCAATATAAAGTAAGACAGCCCCATATACACTGTGTCTGTGGTTCTGAGAGAAAGACAGTCTTGCCCTGACTTATAAAGAAAACAAGTTGAGCCTAGAGAAAATCGAGAGTGAAAACACACAGTATAGAATATGCACTGGAGGTTGATGGGCCATGTCCCTGCTCATTTATACACTGAGAAAGAAATGCAGAATGAGTTTGTGCTTTTACCATGAGTAACTACTGCTCATGGTGATGAATTTTATTGTCTCCACTCTGACCAGCCTCTTGTAAAGCTGGGGGCTCATTGTAAAAGAAACCTCGATCAAGCTGCTAAAATGTGAGACAGTTTATGGGTAATTCAGAGTCTATCTAGACAATGAATATTCATGATCTAGCTGGACAATTTCACATTCATGCTTAGATAATGCAGATTTATGCTCACACACAACAATGATTTGTGAATATTTATAGGTGAACACCTGGACAGTATTTCAGACAACCCTGAATATTTATAATTACATCTGAAAGAAAGAGAAAGGCTCTACCTGAAGTCTAAACCACAGACAAAGAGAAAGGCTCTACCTGATGTCTAAACTACAGATACAATAATCTAATCCTCTATATCTATTGCACCTTAATGACAATATGTACCAGCCAAAAACAAGATAAAGGAAAACATTACAGGTAGGGATGGGATCATTCAAAGGATCAGGAAAGAGGCAGGAAGCTTTTCTGAGCTGCTACAAAAATTCCCACTGGTTTAGTCTTCTGATGGAAGGTTTCTGGTACAGCACCTTTTCTATATGAAAATATCCTGGCTTTTTGGGGGGTCGGGTTTGGGGTTTTTGTTGTTGTTGTCATTGTTGCTGTTGTTGGTTTTTTTCTAAAAACTTTTTAATTTGTAGTCATATAAAAAGATTAAAATATTTATTGTGAGGAAAAAATGTATGCAGCTGAATGTGTGTGCCCACAGCTGTGTCCATGTGTAAAGGGTCTTCTTTGCCAAGCTAGCCTGTGTCTTCAAGGTTCATGTTTAAGTCCATGCTGCGCCAATTCAGATCCATTGTGCGTGGTCCTCATGGAGATGCTTCCAAAGCCAGCTGAGATGAGTTCAAATCATCACCTGAGGCATGTATAAGTCCTAAGAACCTTGGTGTACCTTGAGACAGGATAAAGATTCAAAGCAGAGATACAGATCGGGATTCCAGGAATGAAAAGGTGGCAGCAGAGAGGCCCAGGTCTGGGGAAGGACAACTGCTAGATTCAGGTCTGCCCATTCATGTGAATTGTCCTCTTAGGAGGCGAGACAAACCTGACACTGGAGCTCTCTCTAAGGGAAGGAAGAGCTTCTTGCTGGGGATTTACCAGAGCAGGAGGAAGACAGATCGCTGTCTAGTAGGTGTGTCAGCAACCAGTTACTCTATCTCTGATGACAAGCCTCTTGCCAGTCAGAATGCCAACTTCTAAATAACTCTATATTCAAGCCCAAAAACTGATCATAATCTCCTCATTCATAAGATCACCAAAATCTTCCTCTCTGCTATTTCCACTGCTGTTCATCTCATTAATGCAGGATTAATTAAACTCTCTCTCTCTCCTTGTTCACTGGGAACAAAAGAAGCAGTGATGACCTACTTCAGCAGCTCACTATCAGCCAGAGCACAGATCCTGGGCTGGGTCCAGTCACATTTGGCCATGCTCTGTCACATTTCATCCTGCCTTAGAGAAGGACACAACATATGGGGCAGCAGAACTAAAGTAAATGACATCACCCTTTCCTTGATGCTCCTCAACAAGTGTTTTCTACAGCCTGGTATTGTCTGGGCTAAGCTGCATAGCAGGCTCTTTGACCTAAATTCATTGAGACAGCTGAAAATTATAGCAGTTGAAAATAAAAGCATCTCCAGGCCAGTAAATAGCCTGCTTCTTCCCATTTCTTCAAATTATCTCAGCATCTGGCACTTTTCTCCTGATACCACCTCCCTGTGAGAGGAAAATCCAGCTATCTGCTGGGATGATTAAATGGATGGCATGCAGCAGTCAGATGTCAACACTGGGTGCTTGTTTCTGTCCCAGGCAGAGATGAGTTGCCTCAGCTGCCCTCTGCTCCTTCCTCAGATTTGAATTCTCATGCTCCCTACTCACTCTGGTTTTGCCTCTGCTTGCAATGAAATCCAGCAGCCTGAAGAACTGCCTGTGCAAGCATCTGTTCTCAGTTCATGTTGAACAAACAGCCTTTATGAGACCTGCTCAAGTGGGTGGTGCCCCTACAGTGGGCTGTGGCTGTGGCTGTCTCTGAAGGCTAAAAGTGAACAGGTGAACAGCTCTGTCTTCCTCTGCTCCAAAATTAGTTCCTCTTGGCAGCAGCTGGAAATGAAGCAGCTCTTGGTGCTGGTGCAGCACCACATGCTGGTGCAGCTGGGTCTCTCCTGATAACACTGCACAGCCATTCCCCACAGAGCACTGATATAGGACGGACAACACCAAATTTTATCCAGAGCATAGCATGTGAACCCTAAAGGATTAAACAACTGCAAACAAATGAAGCAAAGCTTTATAATTTCAAAACTGCCTGATTTTTTTAGACAACCTTATGCTTACAAGGATTTGTTTCACAATGTCTGATTAATCATCTTTGGACGTAAAGGACAACTTGATGAATGTTACGTTTTCCGTCCTCTCTTGTTTTTACCTTTGTTGTACTTTGCATCATGAGAAATGGAAGAATTTCTGTATCAGACGACTGCCTTTTGCTCAGTTTCTAGCAACAACCACCCAAAACATCAGAGGAAATGTAATGTCCTTTCCCCACTCCTTAATTTCTGAATTCCCATTGGACATGCTATTCTTTTTTTTTCCAGGAAACTTTCTTTCCAAGCCCATTTTAACTTTAAAAAAGGAAAACACAAACCACAGTATAGAAAAGGTGAAATTACAGAGACATTTGGTTACCAGTAGTCTCATCCTTTCTTTGAATTCATATGTATATTTCTAATACCTTAGGGCCAGGACTGTCTCTGTGCCTCAGTATAGCATCTGCAGCAGTGAAACCTCAGATAAGAACAGAAGTTGTTCATTGATAAATGATTAATAAGCAGTGGAGGCTACCTCCAACTGAGTTTAAATCTGTCAAACAATTTTTCACTGATGTCTCTCCCCTTTGAACCCTATTGCCAATATATCCTGAGGCTGTTAATTCCATGGGTCTGTCACATACTGTGGAATAAAAGTGGCTGCTTTCAACAACTGCTTCCATAAGTGCTGCCCTTTAGGTTTACTGTGTGTCTTCAGTGCTTCCTGCTATTGGAAGTGATTCCTGCTTACAATGGGAGGGTTTACATTGCATCTGTCAAGGTCCTTCCACTGACACCTTGCAAACACTGTCTCCACACGATGACTCAGGGACAAGCCTTCAGCTGGACACACAGTCCAGAGCTTGGTGGGAACCCCCTGTGGAAGTGCTGTGTTTGTGCAGTGCTGTGTGCCAGTCGTGAGTGTGAAACACAACATCCACCAAATGCAAGAGTCTGCAAGTGGCAGCTCTTCCTTTTTGCTGCTCTTCTTATGTGCATCTGAAATTCAAAAAATTTGCAATAGTACTGCAATTATCTCAATATCTTTAGAAATAAGTGCAAGGGATGAGAAGGGTGAATTCTCATGCATGCTCTTCTCTTTCCAAGCCCACAACATACAAGTTTGCACCACCTCTCAGGATTCCTGAAGACCAAAAGAAGAGCTCATTATCTCCATATTTAACAGGAAAGCCTGCAGAAATAAGTGTCAACCTGCAACATAATTCTGGTCACAGCAGCTGCCAGCTTTCACAGTAGCAGCTGCATTTACCTCTGGCAGATAAAGGCATGGAGAGACAGAACCACCCTGGCTCAAAGCAGGACACACCATCCCTGCACCTGCTGCCTCTGAAAGCAGCAGCAATTCCAGCGTGCATTTGATCAAGAGTAGCAGTGTCTGTTAGCCATCAGCTACTGAGCTCCTGCCTCGATCTCCACAATCCCATTTTGTCTCAGTTCCAGCATGGCTCTGCTGGAATAGTAACCAACCACGCCACCTGAAGCAGGAGGAACTTTAGAGCATTTATCTTCCTCTGACATCTGAAATAAAACAGGCCCAAAGGCATATATTAATGAATGTCCTCACTGCATCTGTCTGGAAATGCTTCAGTGCAATCGGCTTTTCAGTGGAAAACACTGGTTTGATAAAACCACTACTCTGCTTGGGACAAGCTTGAATTCAGCAAAGTACTGGGCTGGAAACATTTTTGAAATCTGGAATTACAGAGTCTCGGAGATGAAGAGAAGGAAGGATGGAGAAGGCACAATTATCATCCTATTGACTTCATGTGGCCAACTCTATTCTGTGGATGAAAGTCTTTGCCCTGGGATACTGCTAGGCCTCATTGGGGGGACAGTGGCAGTGCTGATGATGGTATTAGAACATTCTGAAAAGAGAATTCAGCCTCCAGCTCTGCCAACACGCTCTTTGAGCATTAAATTCATGCACGCACCAGGAAGGAGTTAGAGCAACATATTTACTCACAGACTCTTATTAAAAATGCCACACAGGGCTTAAATAACACATTTCTTTTGGCAATATTACCCCACAGCTGCAGCAAAATCTGGTTTTCTACAGCATTCTAGGGCCAAATTCTGCAGTAGATTGCACCCAGATGCATCTGCAGGGTGTTTCATTCAGCTCAAGCCAGTATTTACAGTGACACAAAGCAGAGCAGACTATGCCCTTAAGGTTCACCAGATATCCTTTCTCTCCCACAGTTTTTCTATTTAGCTTGTCAGTAACAGAGGAAAACAATAAAAGTCTCATATTGCTCCAGCCAGATGGTGATTCCATTTCCTCCTGTCTAGCTGGCTGCGTGGTGAGCTGAACTTGTGCCTGAATGAGTCTGTAGCTGTGTCTTTTCTTCTCTATCTTCTACCACGCTCCTTTCTGCCCTATGTACTCTGGTACAGACAAGTGGTTTTGAAGAGGGGTTCTGGAAGCTGTAGGCACAGTGGGGCCAATCCTCTTCCCAGGGGCAGGATCCGCTGGGAGCACAGGAGGATCATGACCTGACATCTAATATTTTTAAGTTTTCTCACTGAGATACCCAGCTGGGACAGATCTCTGCTTCTTTAGCTCCTTGATCTGGTCTGCCTGGAGGACCAACAGGAATTCCGGAAGGGAAAAAAGGGATGCTAGGGAGAGAAAACAAGATGCAGGTTGATCATTTTATCCACGTTGTCTGGGTACCATCAGAATACATTAACTCCTTCATTTATCACAGCACTATCATTAGAAATCTCAATTATTTGTGAATGCCACACAGGCAAAATGTTTAATTAGCTACTTTGTTGCATTTATCACTTCTCAGAAGCAAGGAAGGACTAGAGGCACCCATGCGGGGCCCCATTATTTTTTATAGAAATGTGTGGAGAGTGAGAGAATCTGTGATAAATGTCCCCATCATTGCACAGAGATAAAGGTCAGACACCCCCACAGCATTCATATATCTTATGGCTTTCATAGGTAGCACATGCCTGCCAACTGCAGCCTTCTGTGCTAGTGACAGGAGAACATTATGTGATGCCTCGGGACCAACGTGCAGAAACAGATCAGGCATTTTCCATCTCCCCTCAGGGGCTGATGCTGGTCCAGCATGACAGGATAAGTAAGTGGGGCTGGAAAGCAGTTCAGAAGTTACCATCAGAAACCTTTTACAGACAGGTTCTCTCAGCCTTTCAGGAAATCTGTCTGACACTGCAGGTGCCATTTTACTTTACATTATAAAAATCAGTTGTGCATGGGCTGGATGATATTAGGAGTGAAAAGAGCTGTGTTTCCCTTTTGCCTTGAAGTCACACAACCTACTGCTGTAAAGCCAGTAGCCATGGATGAGCCTGACCAACATTCCCATGTGACCCAGAACAGGCGCAGCAAGGAAGACAACACGCGGATGCCACACCAGCTCCTGCAGAGGCACAGCACCATGATGCACCATGATGAGAGACAGGTTTGCTTCAATTCCAGAGCCTTTCCCCTGCTTTCCATCCAGAGGCAGCAGGCATTGCAAGCAGAAGGGATTTGTCTAACCATTTATATTACACCTGTCTGTTGAGAATAAGACACAAGGTCACTTCTCATCATGGAAACACATGTCTCTGGCTGGACTGAAGTTATCATCTCATATAAATTACAGCCATTGAGTGACTTCAGATTATGACAGATTACCTCAGGGCGAGACCAGCTGGACTACAATCCAGTTTGGGTAGATATTTGGCATTCAAGGCTCAGTGAGAAGCACAGGCAACATTCTTTCCAACACTTAAAATCAATCAGCATGCTCATTTTGGATCACCAGAGCTTCCTAGTGGTCTAATTGCATGAGTTCCCTGGAGTGCCACATCCAAGGCTAACAGGTACCAAATAGTTGTTTGGATTCCCCCAGGGATCCAATTCATCAAGTGTCCTTCTCTCCAACATGCAGAGAGAGGAGAGAGAGACAGAGTTCATGTTCTATTTCTGAGACACTTCCCTACCAAGGGGGCCTTCCAAGTGTCAGACCCTTCCCCAGCACTGTTCATGCATTAATTCAAACTGGTTTTAATTAAAAAATGAATATGTCTAAGGTGATGGCATTAGAAATTCAGCTGTGGTTATTTAAGAACTGCTTAGGTTTTTCTTAAGCACTGGTCACCCACACACATCTCTGAGGTGTTTGTAAACGACTCACATTCATGTAGTACCCAAAGGCCTTTGTGGTGCCAGCAATCCTGTTTCCACTGAGGCACTGAAGTCTAACAGTCAGGGAAAGGATTTCTGCATAGCAATGATATGCCCTGCTCAGGATGCTGCTGGGTATCTGAGAAGACTTTCTACAATGTGCTTCGCTGCCAGTCGTCCTGGCTGGTTGCTTTTATAAAGTTCTGGCATTCATAAATCTGTGTAGTATCTTCATTTCAGGAGTGGCCTTCATAAAAGTTTGCAGAGAAGAAAGGAGAGAGCTGAGGTAGTTGAGCTGAGAACACACAAAAAATAAGAAGCATTTAATGATTGTTTCAGATGGAAAAATTAGTGCAAAGCATTACAAGAACATACACAGGGCAAAATGGGTTACATTTTGACTTATCAGTCATTTCTACATTTCTTTCTTTTTCGCCCTTTTTAAACCACACACAGCCTCAGAGCAAAGCCATCAAAAGCATGTGATTTCTGTAACAATCATATTAAATGGAGGGAGATGTTCTGGCTCACAAACCCCAATTACTTCTAATATTAGACCGCCCATAAAACATACAGTCTCCCTTGCTTTCCCCAACCGATAAACATTATCAGACAGGGATATAAATATAACTCATTAGTTTGTTGACACTCAATGGCTAATCTATATATGTAATGCCATCCTGCCATTATTGGCATTTTGTTAACGGCACAGTATCATTAAGCAGTAATGTTTTACTTCTATTAATATCATTTGGGCTGGTTCTTAATAACTATGCCAGAGCAACTGCAGCATCATCTGTAGGCTATAGATCAGCACACAATATATTCCTCACCATATTTTCGGCATCCTCCATGGGCAAAATTCTTCCAACTCCAGCTGTCGCTTTAGGAGACAAACTTACCCCAAAACTTGCCTCTTTGTTTCCCAAAACCCATGATGCCAAAATCCAAATGTAGTGACAGGTTACCTCTGTTCAGTGGCTTGGTGATGTGCTGTACCACAGTCAGATGCATGCAGGAAATAGCTGAATGGCTGGACACGGTGCCACTGTACAGAGGATTTTTCACTATGGCATGGGAACAGGGCAGGAGTTCACCATTTCTCCAAGGGTATCTTGGCTGCAACATTCTTAGTCTCTTGGTGGCCTCTGAAAAGTTTCATCAGTTTTTCCCTGACTCCTCTTTCCTGTTTGTCTCTTGGTGAATTCACATTTTCTTTTGAAATATCCCTCATTTAGGAAATCTGGGTGTTGACCCATGTTGCGTTAATGCTCAACAAAAGTCAAAAATGTGGGCTGGCAACATACTTTGCTCCTGTCACAAGTCAGATTGCAGAAGATCAACTTCTAAGTACAAGACACCTTCCTCTCTTTAAGTGGTCCAACCCTTTATTTTCTTTGCTCCAATCCCATTATTTGTCAGCTCGGTCAGGGTAAATTTGGAGATTGCTGCAAAGGCCTGAGGAAAGTATACTTGATTGTGAATCCTCCACTAAATGCAGGAGCTGATGAAACATCCACCTGGGTTTGAACTTTCAAGAGCAAATCATAGAATCATAGAATCATAAAATCATAAAACGGTTTGGGTTGGAAGGGACACTTTGCACTAGACCTGTTTGCTCAAAGTTCCATCCAAATTTACCAAGAGGCTACTTACTGCAGCCCCTGGCCTCAGGCTCATCTGTGCCCAAGTGCTGTGCCAGGGCTGTGCAGGAGCTGGGATCAGGGACAGCACAGCCAGGAAGCCTACTCTGTTGCAAACAGAGCAGTCATTTGAGATCCTTTCTCAATGTCCAGCAGGAAGATCAAATAAAAGGCTGAGAGCAAAAGAGAATCACCCCCACAGTAACACTGCAAATTATGGGAACACAGATTAAATGCAATTTCCTGCTAACCATCAGCTCTTTAATTACATGTGCTGGGTAGGGTACAAAATGCTGATATCAGTTATCACACTGAGCCCAGTGAGTAATTCCTGACCTATACCAGCCTAAATTGAACAAATTTCAGGCTTATTTTGCTTTTTTCCCTGGGGAAGAAACAGGCACCAAAAAGGAACAAATGCTTTTTTGGGCACATGAGCTTGATCAGAAAAGACTCCAGGCAGCATCTTCTCACAATGCCCATCCCTAGCCAAGTGGGGGAGAGAGAGAGAACCAAGCACTGACCACCTGACAGTGCCTGTGGGTGCTGTGGGTTTAACATCTCAGGCCCCAGCTCCAGGGATGATACTTTACTATCTCTGCCTGTCTCATGGTGACTGTTAAACCCACCAGCTCTAATGACTTTGTCAAACCTAACACATAACTGCAGTTACTGCAGCCAGTAATTACATGGTGTTCTCCAGTAATTCCCTCGCAGCAGTTCTGTAGAGGAGTAGGTTTGCATAGTATTTGTGCTCAGCAGCTGAAAAAGACATTATCCAGTCATTTAGGTCTACTTTTTCTCAATGCCGTGTGTGTGGGAGATTATAAAATAGCTTTTGTTTTTTAAAAAAGCTTCTTTTTAATCAAAATGTCATAGCTTTGTATGCCAAGCTGAAGGAATAACTCTTCGGCTCAAGCTGTAGAAAGTTGTGCTTTGGCATTTGCTTTAAAGCCCTTTGCTCTGCAAGACAGAATGGGATGCCATAAAGAAATAATCTTCTGTGCCTGAAAGCCAGATATTCTAGCTGACATGAAGCAAAAACTGCAAGAATTAAATAAAATGGCCAAAAAGCAGAGATGGTATTTTCAAAATTGGTGGCTTTTCCCACAGGAAAACATAATCCTGATGGAGACAGACCATACACAACAACAGGTTCAGTGAAGTCTAGAGTGCATCAGAAGACCCTAAAACAGTCCAGTCTGTCTATGGAAAAAAAAGATTGCCTGAAGTTGGAGGGGGTATTGTCATACAGCTCCAGCCACTGAACCTGCACAGGCTTCCTGTGAGAGCAGGGAGTGTTCTGGAGGTTTCTTCTCCAGTCTAAGACGGTCTACTCTTACTTGCCCCTCCCTCTGAAACAGGTCTGAAAACCTCTCTCTATAGGCAGAACAGCTGATCCTGATTATGGGAAGATCAGACATTTCTCTTCTCTGCTTTATCTCTTCAGAGCCTTTTATAAACATTAAGCAGGGAAATGAAGTGGCCAAACTAGCCAACAAAAAGAGCAGTCATTATCTTTGCAGGTGTCCAATGTGGCACAGCCCTGAAATGATTGAATGGTTAATGACATTTCTGGACTCGGTGGTTTTCTTCTCACCAATGCAAAAGCAAATGGCTTTATAGCACCCAAACACTCATTTGCATGATGCAGAGGACTTAGGAGCTCCTTTTCCTTCAGCTGGCATTGCTGCCATCTGATTGGCACACCACATCATTTATTTACTTTACTGATAGAACCTCATTAGGTATAATTGCTGAAGCATCTTAAATAATTCTAAATACAGGAATTGATTTGGGGATTAAATGGAATATGATAATTGTGTAATTGAACAAAGTAGCTGGAGTCCTCACTCTGCTAAGTGGATTTCATGATTGTGGCTGATTGCATCAGAATATAAATCAGTCTGATTTGCATGGCTGACATCAGCTCCCCTCCTCCTCTCTAGAGCTGGCTTTAAGTAGGTCACATCCTGCAGATCAGAGAAAGGGAGCAGAGAGCTTGGAGAGAAACCCCTTGGATTTGGTGCTAGATGATGGATCACTCCATGGTCTCTGCTCAGGGGAAACTATGTTCCTCTTGGGGGTGGGTGCTTTTCCTAGGGGTTTTGGGTGTTCTGTCACCAGCCAGGAGCTGTTCAAGTCCTGATTGGTTCTGGGGGAATTTCTGATGCTGCTTCTTTAATTCTTAAATCCCTCAGTAGTTTTGGCCATGGTTTCCTGGGAGATCTCTCTCAAGATAACCCTATCAAGGGTAATTTTCAGCAGAAGTGATGAAATTTAAGCAACTTCACCCCAAGGGAAATTGAGCAGTTATTTAAACACTTGGTGAAAGAATCTCTGTCTCTAGGATGTGCTTCTAGCCCCAGCTGAATTAATCCTCAGCTTGGATCTGCCACCCTCCTTGTTTTGTTGGAGGATTCCAATTTTCCGGTGGGAGTTGTCCAAAACAGCTGGCTGAGGCTGGAGGAGGGCTCTTCAGGAGGATTAGTTCTGTGGCCATACGCCAGTGTAATTAGGAAGGCTGGAAAGTGTGCAGTCCTTACAAGTAGCTCTACATGAGCTACAGGTGCCCTGTGGATTTTTTTTAAATTAAGAAAAAACATATGTGGTTCTAAAACGGGAGCTTTACATTGTCAACATCACGATTCATATTTTATAAATAATAGCACATGCACATCAACATTTAGAAAAGCATCATTCGCAAAAGTTTTCTTTTTCATTTCATCTGTGTGTTTGTGTGTGTCTATGTGTGCAATTTAAGCTCCAGCTATTGGTTCACTACCTTTTCGTGAGAGTTTATAACATTCCACATAAATGTTTATAACCACATTACTTCATGACTGCGTTGGCTGTTAATTGTTTGTTAACATTATAAAATCAGTTATATCAGTTGTGTACCTGCATTAGAAGCACCATGAGGAATAGAATGTCACCTCTATAAATAAGTTGTTTCTAATATTAAGAATGGCACTAAGTTCTACTAACATTATTAATTATGTGCATGTATATCACTTTGTTGCCAATGAAGCAAAACATTTAGAGAAAGATGGAAGTTTCTTGTGTTTGATCAATCAATCTGAACATATCATCACTCATTCCTAAGTCTTTTTGAAGGGAATATTGTCCTTCTTTCCCACCCAAAGTGGCCTGATTGACATTGATTGCTCCAGTGCAATGAAAATGCTAGTCAAAGGAAATGAAAAGAAGTCTGAGGCTTTGACATGCTCGTCTCTCCTTGAAACATTTCTGCTTCTCTTTGCATTCACACTTGTTTGCTGTCCTGCGCATGCCAAAGTTGCACTAGCAGAATGAAGACACCCTCCTGAGAACACCAGACCTGGTTTCAAATTAAAGGAAGGACCTGTTGTCCTTCAGACTGAGGCTTCTTTCTCTACACAAGGAAGGATGTTAAGTTCCCTGGGCTGCTCCCTGGCATTTGAAGCTGGAAGTCAGCAAAAGTTCAAAAATATACTCCTGCAAAACTAATAAATTACAAAATTTCAATCAGGCTGAAAACAGGGAAGTGTGTATGTGTGTAAATTAGAAAAGAAAAAAGAAATCCTTATTTTGGGGCATCTAATAGCTATTTCACTTTTTTAGGCTACACTTTATTTTTGACTTTGAAACAAAAAGAAGAGGAAATGATAGCTAATTGGAGATGTCCTGCTGAGCCAGAAGAAGGATTCGTATCAGCAGGGATTCTCACCATGTTTACCTCTGGCATGGGCACGGGTAACCTACCCATATTTACAGCATAAGCAGAGAATGAGCTTTGTGGTAGGTACACAAAAAGAAAGTTGGAGTAGCTGAGGCCTCACCTTGCACTTCACAACCTGCTTACCTTCAGTGGGGATTTCTGTCAGCAAGGAGCATCAATTTACACTTAGTGAAGGCACCAGTCATTTGTTTCCAGCCATCACTAAGCTTAGAAACCATTTTGAAATTTAGGGAAAGTTTCTTCCTGCTAGGCAGGCCACCTCTCAGTGCTTCTTAACATCTTGGAACATATATATATATATGCAATAGCCTGTAATGTTCCTATAGCACATTTTTATTCACATACTGAATTCCACAGATAACCTTCTTGACTTGAAGTCTATCAAAACTAGTTTTTTTGATTATTTGTTTTGAGGGATAAAATTTAACGTCAAGAAGATCAGTATATTTAGTCCATATATTTTAGTATATTCACTGAAGGTACCATTTCTAGGTTGGTCAAGGATGAACATTTGGAAGGGAAGGCAGAACGGTAAATAAACACAGAAACATACGTCCATTGTCATATTTTCTGTGGTACCTACCCAATTAACTCCAAACATGATTTATTACCCATTTTATGTGTTGTGGGACACTGTAGAGCAGCTAGTATCACCTGTATCATACTTTCAACTCATACTGGTATGAGTGCTCACATAAAGGTATAGCAAAATAAGGTTTAAAGGCATTCCAGAATTCTCATGTCAGTCTGTGGTACACAGAACCATTGTGAGAAAAAGCTTAAGGACTGGTGAAGTTCAGCTGACTGTATACTGATGCTGATGTTATATCCAAGCCTTTGGTTACTGTAAATTCTACAGTTTGAAAATAAAAGGACAACTACTCTGGCTTACTGACAGATCTCCATGATTCCACTGGATGAGGATGAATATTTGTATCTGAAGGGCCTAAATGACCATTTGCGATTTTTGCGACATTTTCTAGGCTAAGGACCTGGACCAAAATGAGGAGTTCAGTTTCATGCTGCATTTTCTTTAGAATATGCACCAAGAATAAGGGATGATGTTTATAAAGGCTAAAAGACCAAAAGGACTTTGTTATTGTTCTCTGCCTTCAAGTAAAACTTAAATCTAATTTCCACCTTCACTTAAAACATATTGGTGGTCAGATGTTTAATATGGGCAAACCTTAGAAGTCCCTTGATGGATTAAATGCCCTATATTTAAGGCTGTTGGACTTGAAGATCCAGCAAGAAATTAGCATTTTTAACCTTTTACTTTCAAAGCCTCAGCACTAAGTCACATAGCCAAAAGAGCATTAGCAAAATGAAGATCAGTGTAGGTCCCTTCCTATCTGCTCACAGGAGCAGTTCCTGTATAGCCCTGGTAAAGGCTTTGCTAATGCATTAGACACTAGAGGCATTACAGAAGCTTTAATGATGGTTGAACTGTTGACACCAGCCTAAATGACCTAATGATAAAATAAAACAGAGTTTAAACACCCAAATCAGGAGGCAGGTAAAACACCAAGATGCAGGAAGATTGAAACTGCATACAGAAGGTTGTACTAACTTTTCTGAAAGACATAACTTGCTTTGGTCATTTAGGGAAAGAGCGAGAAATCGTGCAGATTTCTGTTGATCCATGGGATGTAGTTTTGAGCTAACGCCTTAATGCAGCCATTCATGTGCTACATCTCAAAAAAGCAAGCATTCTCATACCATGCCAGCTGTCATTATTGAGGTCTGTGAGCCTACAGCATGCATTCAGATTAAGGCTTTAGCCAACTGGAGTTTAAAAGGCTGGTTTATGATCACAGTCAGGTTACTGATGCAACTAGAGTACTGAAAATAAATGGCTAAAGACGTATTGTTGCTCCACCTACAAAGATCCCTGGGCTACTTTGAAGGCAGCTGAGATGTGAGCACATCTCAGAAATACACAGCAACTCCTTTCATGCTTACATATTTCCAAGGCAGCCCCATGCCACTGTTTGAGCCATTTTTAGTCTGAGAAAATGTTGTAAACAATCTATTTACGGTTCTACAACAATGGGTATAACCTCTTATGCATGAAATGTGGTACAGCAGGTCCCAAGAGGTCACGGGACATTTCTAGGCACTGGACTTTGACAGTATCTCCCAGACACAATCACTGTTGGAGAGATACCTGCTTTTTCCAAACAGAGGTGGGCCTCATAGTTTTAAGAATTACTTTTGGTAATTCTTTGGTAAGGAGGTCTTGACAGTGAAGACACCACTCCCATCTTCAATGATGACCAAAAACCTCATGTTATATGCCCACTGCATATTCAAAGGAATTGTTTAATAATGTGTTTTCTCTGTGCACATAAAGACTCAGGCAGACATTGTCTATATGTAAATAAAGTGGACATTCATTCATGGTATTGTCTTTTTGCTTGATGGTTTTATATCACTCATTTCGTGCCCTAAAGAATATTTGGAGGCTGCAGAACCTAGAATGGATGCCTCACTTTCGCCACTCAGTAGAAACATATCTCTAAATTCCAGCAGGGCCAAGAATTGGAAGTATGCAGATTGCCACTGGAGTAGCCTCAGTGAGAACACGCTCATTCTGCATCAATGTCTGTTCTCATTAAAACTCCCCTAAGTCTCAGGCTGAGAGGGGCTCTTAATGAGATGAGATTAGGTCTTAAGATTTTGCGACAACTCATTTTCTTGGCAAAGACAGCAACAAAAACCAAGAACGACACAGCCTTAATCTCTTTCTCTGACAACTTTAAGGCTGTAATGAGAGCAGACAACTGCAGAAAATTTTTCCCTTTGCTTCTGGAACTGGAGTAATGTGTCCCTGCTATGGAGCACTGGTAGCAAGCAAAAATGACGATAATATTAATGCCAAAACAGCCACTGGCTTAGGCCCCTCATGAAGAGTGCACTGGAGCTTCTTCATTATGTGCAGCCTCCAGCACAGGTTTAGTACTCAGTAAAGCTACAGTCCCTGCCTTCAACTGCCTTCAATTCCCAGCATCTCAGCTGATCCATGAATATCGTTCTGCCAGGAGTACTTGCCAGGTCAGAGAAGGAGCCACAAGAGGCTGCATCAGCAGAGCTACAATCCAATATTGCTTGCAGTATTGTGGCCTGTGAACATAAAATTAAGAGAGAGAGAGGCCTACAAAAAGCACACTGAAGTAGACAAGTTAATTATCTACAGCAGATGGTGTCACGCAGAATAATAAAAAGCCAAAGAACCCAAAACATTTGTTAAAATGTTCAGCAGACAGGCCAACATTCTTCCTGTGTGGAAAGAACTGTGCAGGTTAATGTCCTTATTTGGAAGCATACTTAGCCCTTGAAAAGAAGAGAGGATTCAAGAGGAAAGATTCAGTCTGGAAGGAGAAGGCTGAGATGATGTATTGTAAGAGCACATGCACAAAGGGACTCACTGTAACAGAGCGCTTGCCTAGGATTTTTGCAGCGCACGTTTTGCAGAAGGCTTCTCTTTGGCAGATCTTCAGGGTAAGGCAGTTTGCACAGCTACACAAGCAAAAGGGACTCTACACACATATGCACAGATGAACACCTATTTATATATATTTAGATATATGTACACACATAGTATATAATAGATAATTCAATGTGACTTTCTGAAAGCCTTTTATGTAGAGTGCAGACATTTTTCCAAGCGATCCAAGGCAGCAAACAATGGGTCAAGCAGACCTCTGAAAATCAGGCAGCCTAACCTTTCTGTAGGCTGCACAAAGAGAAGCTATAACGAGAGCCCTAGCACAGGATAATGAGGTACTTGTGCATGTTTACATGAAATCCTCCAAAATGTGAAGAATAACATGGGGAAAAAAACTTACTGAGTACCTTTGCCAGCAAAAGATACAGAAGAGACTATCCTTGAGGGCTGATCAGAGGCAAGGTGAAAATTCTCACCTTGAAAGAGGAGACAAGGTCATGCTTGGTGGAAGAGAGAAGGGGAGTACCACTGCTGCCCCACCATTCTCTGGTGATTTCTGCTGTCTGGACCCTGCTTTTTTCTCTTGTTTTACACTCAGAGTTACACTTTTTTCAGGTTTGATCTTTGCTCTTGCTGTTTTTCAGGGCTGTGATATGTGAGCAGGTTTTCTTGTACTTCTGATGATTTTAACTTATTATTATTGCCCATTTTCCCAGATCAGACTCTGGGTTTCACCCTGCACATATGTAGACGTGATGCCATGCTGAAGGAACGCACAGAGGCAATAAAAACAGTGCATTCTATTAAGCCTGAAGTTGCTATCTCTCCAGCATTCATGGGAATTTAATTCATGTCAGATCCCAAAATACTGAAGGAAATAGTTCCCCAGCCTCCTCCACTTTTCTCTGCAAACATGTTCAGACTCCTGCATCATTTATTAGTACTATTTGCTGTTTGCTGATCCACATAGTTTTGGCCATGTGAATTTGGGTGATTGCTGAGGTTCACTTTGAGGTTTGGGGTCTTTCCATAGGAACCGGCAGAACAAGGATGTATTTGGACTGAAAGCTTCACCCAAAAGTAATCTAAGCTGGCCTCTGATTTACCTTCAGCCAGAGGACTTCTTCAGATTCACTGTTCTTTGCATAGAGTTCCCACTGAAAGTTAAAATGCCTGGCTAGATTTTCCAATCTACAATGAGGCAGAGCTTATCATACACCTTTTACAACATTCATTGTAATAAACCTACTTTATATTTCCAGTATAAACCAGACCAGTTTTAATTCCCAGTCCTTGACTCTTTTTGTCTTGTTGACTTTAAACCTGATTGAAGATGGATCAGACCACAGATCTTCATCTGCTTCAGTCACCTTTATGGTCAGGATGAGAAATAGGCCTGTCTTCAGTGTGGTTTAGCTGTGTTCAGAGACAGACACCTGTGGGGACATTTGTACTGCAGAGTCTGTAAATTAAATTAATTCCATGATCAGACTACTAAAGCCAAACTTAAACTTCTTTTTAAAAATGTAACAGTTTAAGCTCCCAGAGGAGCTCATCTCTAATCATCCCATTAGCTCTTCTCAGAAAACTTTGCCATCTTTTATCCCTGGGTTATATTAATGTCATTCTTACAAAACACATTGATCACAGAATGCATGCTCTCAAATTTTATGCAGCCTGGTTCCTTTCCTTCTCAGCAACATAGACATTTCACTAAGAGACAGCTTTTAAAGTTAAGGCGAACAGAAAATAGTATTGCTGTAGCAAAGTCAACTGTGGTGAGAGGTCTTGGCATGGATGAAGAAATAACATGGAAGCCAGCAAGGAACCTGAACCAGGCCCCATGTGCTCAGAGCAACTTACTGTTTTATTCTACATGATACATTCTGCATCAACAGATTTTTATTCAAAACAAATGAACAAACAAATAAAAAATCCAACAGCACAAAAACAACCACCCAAAACACAATCAAACAAAAAAAAAAAACCTAAAGCAATAAGTGCTGATAAGGTTAGAAAGACAAAATCCTTCTCGCTTTTTGCAACAAGGCCACTAAGGAGACCACCTGTCCATAAAATATACATAATGGGAAAAGCAGGGTTCAGCTTTCCTTCCAACTCTCCTGCCTCCTCTTCTGTGCTCCTTTCAGCACCATGGTCCCACTGCAAACAAAAAGAATCAAGGTAGTGAAGATCAAAGGGAAACAGACAGACTTCAAATATTGAGTTTTGCAGAGATAACAAAATTATTCTTTCATTTAAAGAAGTAAAATGTCACATCACCGAAAGCACCATGCAGATGCCCCAGAGGCCCCCTCATCTGCTTCACTGGAAGAGCACAGGAAGAGCACTGGCCTCAGCAGCAGGGGTGAAGGATGGAGCATCAGCCATCTGGAGAGCTCCCCTGGGATCTGGCTGGTATCAGGTAATTATACAATGTAGCAGGTTTCCTCCACAAAGTATTTTACAAATACTCATTAAGTAGCCCACATGGCTTCCTCTTTAGGGACAGAACTGGTTCTGTATCTGTATGTACAGAGGGGAGGAGCAGATGTAGATTAGATGATTTTCTCAAGACCTTCTGAGGAGTAGTAACAGGGCATATGTTTGCTACAGTCCTGCATTTGCTCATGTTTTAAAAGTGCCCTCAACACCACCTGTTATAATCCCTACCCTGTAATAAAAGGGACAGGCATGTTTTGCACTGCTGGCTCAGAAAACATTGTGGTTACCCCGAATCTGACTTTGCACTACAAGCAGAGCAACAGCAACAAACCTCCATGTGCACTAGCATACATTCTTTTAGTTAACAAAGCAGGAATAGTGCCACTTGCTTCACAGAGAAGTGAGCCTCATGTCCTAAAGACATCTCTTAATGTGTGTTATCATGTTGTTTCCGCACAAGCAGCCCCACAGGTTGAAGTAACTGACCTGGCCAGCGTATCAGTAAGAATCCTCTGAGTGCCCTGGCTGGCAGAATGAGTCTCTATTTTGTTTATATTCTACTTAGCAGTAACAGAGAAGAGTCATTCACCAGTGAGAGTATCTCTGAGGAGGGAGCAGGACCTTGCAGGAACCTGGAAAGAAGTGAATTTGGGGCTTGAAAAGAAAACCTGTTAGCCTGAGGCCTTTGGAGGCAATTTAATGGCTGGAGATCAGAGTCTCTGGGAAGGCAAATCATATTGCACCAGCTCTTGTTAACTGACAATTTTTCTATGTGTATATGTAAGAATCCTATATTTGCATTAAAATGCGGCTTCCTCAGTGTCTTTACAAGAACACCTCTATTCACTGGCACATTTTAAGAGGAAGAACTTTGGACAACATTTGTGTTTGAAACTATAGAGGGAAATTTAAGTAAGAAGACAAATTTATTAATCTGCTTGCAGCTTAAAAATATCCTGAGTTATGTACAATATTAATAAAAAATGAAATTTTGCACTCACCTAGTCACAGCTTCATTTTGCTATCGCACTTATGAGATGGCAGCACCAGTGCCACAGCAGTTTTTTCCTCCCTGAGTGTGGATACAAAAATGCTGCTAGCAAGGATTTTCTTGCTATTTTCTAAGCCCGTGAGTCTCTCACAGAAGAGGTAGCAGAGTTATGTAAACAACCAAACACCTGCAGCCTTGAAAAGTCTTGTTTATAGTACAGTAGAAAAATATTTTGACAATGAATGTTTTAGGATTTTGGCCAATCACCCCAAGGGGTGGCTGATCCCTTGTCCAATTAGACTATGAAGAAAAAAGTCTATAAAAGAGTTTGAAAAATAATTAAATAAATCAATCTTGCTGCACAATTCCTGCCTGCTGGATCTTCTCTCCTCTTCCTCTACAGCTGCGGGACACAGTGATATACCCTAGGGCCTAGGGCCGTGGTAATACCTGAGAAGATCATCAAACTTTGCAACCACTCCTGAATCCTACAACCAGCCTAAGATAGCTTTTATTTGTGAACTCACCCTGTGCCTCCTTCAGTTCATAGCACTAGTGGGACTGTCACTCTGACAGCAGTGCACATGTAGCAGAGGTTCCCCCTCTTCCCCTTGCTCCTTTGAGAGCATCTTCGTGCCTACAACTCTCTTGTTCCCAAGGTTAACTTTAAAAACCCTTTTTTCTCAAGGCTTGTCCTGTGTATGCCACTACTGTTGTAGCTAGGGACTCCCTTTTTTATTAAACCTTAGTTTTCAAGTGAAATGTCACAGGCAATTTGCAGGGTAAAAGAAGCAGCAATATCATTATGATGTTTCCAGAACCGTGACTGTCCTCTCAATTGAACCCCCCCTTGCCCTGAATTGTGAACAGTGAGGTTGTATTGTACCTGAAAGAGAAGAAAAGGTATTTCACTGACACACAAGACAGTGTTGGCTCTGAAGCACTCAGACAAAATGACTGAGTGCCATTTTTTCTGTGATTCAGAATAAAACACTGGGCCCTCATCCTCCCAAGATATTTTGAACTTACACAGCACTAATAGCCTATTGTTACTAGAAGTCTGATCTACTGGACTATCCATCAGATTAAATTGGTCAAAATATACAATAGAACTGGATTTATCCCTGCCATCCAGACTCCTATTTTTTTTGCACTGGTATTATTAAGGAAAGAAAAATCAGAATTTCTTTGTCTCCTTTGTTCAAACAGAGTTGCAATCTAGTAAATATCACAGATAGTATTTAGATGTAAATAGCACATATCTGTGCTTGAATTAAATTTTTAATTATATTGAGTTTTAAAGTCCATTTGAAATCTCTCCCCACACAACATCTTGTTCAGAGGCACCTGCAAATGTTACCTCAAGAAATGTCCTAAAAGAAATTTCAGACTCACTCAATTATTGCATGTACAAACAAAAATAGCAGTGTTTACCAGTCCAGTGATGAAAGACTAACTCATGCAGACACTGTTCAGGACTGTACTTCTAATCTTAAGAAGAAAACCTCACACTCAGATGTCTTCCAAGAATCTCGAATGACAAGGTCAGATAATAACATTCTACTCTGAAATATCAATGACACTGCAGAGAACTCCCCACTTACTCCACAAACATGCTATACACACAAGTCAGTGAAAGGCAGCTTTTCAGACAATAAATACCCTCAGCCTGCAGATGAATTGCATTCTGGTAATCCTTTCAAAGTCCTTGGAAGAAGGAAAGGCAGAGGTGCCCCGTGCTGGGATCTCTGAACTGCTTGAATAGCTGGAGTACCCCCTTCAATTAAGTGTGGGTCTGCTTCCCCTTTCCCTTACACCACTTTCATGCACCTGGTATTGAAATCACTGCAACAGTTAGTAAATTAAAATTTACATATTCAAGTTAATGCTTTGCTGCTTGTGGATCTTGACATGATATGCCTAAAACTTGAACAACCATTGCCTGGAGTTGTTCTCATTTTAAAATAATGTTTTACATTTTATTTTACATTTTCCATTCAATTTTGTTTTCACTTCAGCTGACAAGTATTTTTGCTTAATTTAATACCAAGAATACTAAGTGATCACTTGACGTCACTTCCCTCCCAAGTCTTCCTCTACTAGAAATAGTTATTATCACACCTGTTTCAAAAATCTTTCTCCCAGTCACATGTACAGTTGGTCATAATTTCTCCACAAGCCACTGTTGTGTGAATGGACATCATCAAATAAATACAAACACACTGGCACAGGTTCCAGTGTTTGCCACTAAGTGAAATGGTTTATTCCCAGTCATAAAGAGTGCCAGCAAGGCTTCAGCTAAAACAATGACATCTTTATGGAGCTTGCTTTGCGCCATTTTAGCCTTGCACGGTTCATGCCCTCAATAAAATTACTCCTGGTTTACACCTATATAAGCTATAGTGGACTCAAGTGTAAAATGCTTGGATTGATGTTTATTGGGAAATCTTTGAAGTGTAAATCACTTGCACCTGTTTCTTCAGCCCTGATGCCACACTCGGGTTTTCTGCAATTAACTGCAAATGTTTGCACAAAAAGCTGCTACCTTAATACAACCTTTTGCAAAATCATAGCCAGAGTTTAACCTTGAAGTGTGCCACTTTTGAAAATATATAGGTGCTATTACTAGGTGAAAAGCCAGCTTTCATGAAATATCAGGTTTAATAACCACTGCTTGTAATAGAATTTCTTTGGTCATTGCAAAGTAGAGAAAAGACTGAGTGTAGTGAGGGCCAAGAATAGGTGTCTCGGCTGGCACAAATCAAATTATCATGCCTGAGTTTGGTTTGGAGATGAGCTATTTTGTATCTGAGGTGTTCTTCTTGGGTTATGTGAGCGTGGCTTGTTTTTTGTTGGTTCTGTTGGGGTTTTTGAGGTTTTTTCCTCATCCTGTAAGAAGGTAGAAGTTGCTACGTTTGCAATGCAAAAACAACTTTCATGGAGCTCCTGGGTTAAAAAGTGAAATGGAGACCTTGTGGTTAAGACTTGGACTGGTATCTCCTATTCCTTTTTGCTTTGCCTAATGTGCTTTTGCAGAGGAATTTAGCAGCCTAGCTTGGAAGAGCACCATGACCAAAGGCTGAATAAATCTTGAGGGTGCCAGTTTCAGGAGCACAACAAATTGTAAATCAAATACCCAAGAATCACAATTGTAAAAACAATTAATTGATTACTTGAATTGATGAATTGAATTAACTTATGAATTGATGATGGTCTTCTTTTGTCTCCCTTCTGAACTGTGAGAATTAGCACATGGCTATATCAGACTTTCCAGATTACTGCTGCCACCTGAGAATTTCAAACCTCAATTTTCATTTTATTTTATCTTTGCGGAGAACAAAGACTCTCATGTAATGGCTTGTCTACAGGAGCTCTGGAGCTGCAGCTTGGAGAGGCACCTTGCTGATCACAAGACTTTAAATAAGGTCACCAGTGAGCTCCAGGGAGCAATACAGTTCCCAGATGTGATGGTTAACCTTGGCTGGACACCAGGTGCCCACCAAGCCCCTCCACCAGTCCCTTTTCTCTGCAGATCAAGGGGGAGAAAATAAGATGAAAAAACTCTTATGGGCCAAGATAAAAGCACTTTAATACAGCAAAGGCGAGGGTCACACACAGAAGCAAAGGCAAATAAAAGATTTATTCTCTCCATCCCATCATCAGGCAATGTATAGCCACCTCCCAGTTTCTCTGAAAGATAAAAATTATAGAAAAAAAAAATCCCCCTCTCCTACTCCTTTCTCTTAGCCTTTATTAGTAAGCAGATATCAATACAGTATGGAATATTCCTCTGGTCAGTTTGGATAGCTGTTCTGGCTGCGTGCCCTCCCAGGATCTTGCCCACCCCCTGCTTACTGGTGAGGTGGGGGAATGCAGGAGAGAGAGTCCTGATCTTGTGCAAGCACCGCTCAGCAGCGGCCAAAACACTGCTTTTGTAGAAAACACCTTGCTGGGTACCAACACATAACATAGTACTATGAGGGCTGCCATGGGGAAAATCAACTCTGTCCCAGCCAGACTCAATACACTGGACAACTATCATTAATTAATTAGAAACCAGGTGGTGAGTTCTAAGGGGTTTATTAATTTAAGCTAGAAATTAGAAATAAAAATGAAGGGTCAAAATAACTACAAATCCAGAAGAGGTGTTTCCATTAATCCTTTCAGTTCAATACTATAGAAGATTAATGAGTTCAGCTCAATCTGAGATAGGCATCCCGTACAAAGCCTTTCAAAATGTGTATTTCAGAGCTAGGCTGGAGAGAAACAGTTAACAGCAAAAGGGGAAAAACCTCAATTCAAACCAAAAGAAAAAAAAATTAGACCAATGCATCTTCAAATGCGCACCTGCATTTTCATGTGCATATTCAGTGATTAGCATTAAAATCACAGAAAGTGAATTCTCCTCCCCAGGACTCATCATCTTTGTGGATTATGTGTACATGGAGGAAACTCTTGGGAAGTGTTCCCCAAAGTACATCCATAGAATTCTCCCTTTTCTCTGATTTCTTGGCCTTGGTCTGTTTTATCACCAAAAGGTGAAATTTATCTACACATAAGGGCTCCTTGAGAATTTTTTCAAGTAGTAGTACTTTAAAGAAATGGCAGTTGACTTAAATATGTGTACGAAAATACAGTCTTTTCCTCCTTTACTTTAAATGCGTCCCAAACAGCTCACTGTGATTCACAAAGCAATATGTTCTTTGTCCACAGTTCACCAGCTTTGTCAGATCTAGGATATAACACACAGCTTCTGCAAGACCCGCTTGTTCAAGTGGGTTCACAAATTCAATGCAGCACAAAGAAATGAAACTTCATTTATGCTAGAGGTTCAAAAATTGGCAGTCATCACAAAAATTCATATATTATAGCAGTGCAGTGGCACTCAGAGAACCTCAGCTAGACATGTAGCAAGCCACAGCTTGCCTCGCCACTTTCTTGAAGCCAGGGTAAGCTCAGCAGCCAACTGTGGTGGTCAGGTTTGTCATAAATCCCAAAGGAGGCTCTGGATGCTCTTTCCAACCAAACTTCAAAACACTCTAGCTGGAAATGAGCACACCTGACAATTCTATTGAGGTTCAAGGTCTTCTGTTTTGTGATCCTATCCATTAGTGACAGCACAGAGTTCCTCTTCCTCCTGCTTGTTCAGGCTGCCCATAGGGCAGCCAAGAGAGGTGACATTTTATAGGACACAAAGTCACTGTGCAAAACACTACATGATTCCAAAGGGCTTATGGTGGCTCCCTTGGAAAAAAATCTCACTGCAGCTTTGGTTTCCATGGTGGACATGTTTCCAAGAAACAAAAGATACATAGTGAGATTCATAGAATAAGAAGTAATTTACGTCTGAATCAGCTGAGACAAAGTGAAGATGGAGTAAACAGAAAGACAAAGCCGGGTATGTTTCAATGAAGTCAGGCGTTCACAAGAAGAACTTAGGTGACTTCAGGCAAAAAAATACCTGAGAGACCATCATACAAGAGGAAGATGATTTATTTGATACCATGCAGCAAACCTCTTGGCATCAAACCACGCTGTATTTGTTCCCATAGACAATACAGTTTTTCATAAAAAAGTCAGATAAAGAGCCCTTGATTGCAATTCTACTCAAGGCTCCTGCCATGTACTATCTCCATCCTTACCTTTCATACTTATTCAAGATTTGGTCATGTACACTTCTTGCACCTGCCCCTTGTTCCTTTTTCCTCACCTCCATATGTTCTCTAAGCAGCAGCTCTCTTCAAGGACAACTGTGCTCCTTCAGAGATACCTCGTGGAAGTCAGTGTTCCTACAGGAGCCAGCAGGATGGTCCTCTGAAAGACAATGTGACCAGAAAGTCCCACTGCTTGTGCCCTTTTCCTCCTTCAGTTTTTTGTTCTTCCTTCCATGTCTCCATCTCCATAACTAGAATTTCAGCTCCAATTGCTGTTATTACTGTGCAGAACTTAGAGTAGCTTCCAGCCTCTGATAATAATAGCAAATAATAACTGAGACACGCAAAGAGGACAGGTGAAAGAAAATAGAGTGATTCCAAAACTGTCCCCTGGGAGACTTCTACTCTTCCTTTGGAAATATCTAACACCCATGGAAACCATTTAGCACACTGATCATAACACAGGCTAGACAGAGTCTGGCAACTTCTGTTTTAGCTGATGAACAGATAAGTGTGTTTGAAAAGCTCACTCACAAACACTTAATTGCTGAAGATGCCTGAATGTTTTCATCAAGATGCAGGACTCTGCCCCCATTCTCTAGCAAGGACTGGAAAGCAGAATGGGAATCACAAGTTTTCAGACTCTCCTTGCATTATAATATACTCTTCAGTGGATTCACCAGTTGACTGTCAGGTATTCTCTGAAATAAGTTAAACAAAAACTTTCTAAATCAATTCCACATATAATACATCAGCTTCAGGTACAATTTTACTTAGGGGTCACTGTATGTTTTCCTGTGTAAACTTCAAAAATATATCAATCTACCCCGGGATTTCTGGTCATTAGTGCAGTTTAATGAGCCTCTTCTTTATATAAAACCAACATAGTATGTTTTTGACAAATATTCAGCAACTGCCACTCAGAGAAAAAGGAAGATGAAATGACAGACCCCTTGCCACATTCAGCTGCACTTAGAAAATTCCTGTTGAACTCTTATGTATTTTCTGTCTTTCCTATAATTTTTTTTTTTTTCTTCTTTCCTTTCTCCTTCCAAGGTAGATGAAGCGGATCTAACAAATTCAGTCCTTCACTGGCAAAAGAGTTTGCACCCAGCAGAACACCCAGCCCTTAGAACCTAGATGCCCATGATCCCAACTGTTACCCATCTTCTGCTGAAGGGAAGGATCTGTGAATAGGTGTTAGCAGAGTGGGTGTCTCTTCTCCCTCTACAGAAAATCACAAATTTGTTTGTTACGGAAGATTACTAATGATGACAACCTCCTGCTACTGTCAGACACTCCTTTAACTCAGGGGCAGAGGTCTACAGCTGTGCAACTGAAATGTTCCAAACCTTATCATAGTTCATACACAGTCATCTGTAGCTACATGATGGAAAACTTGTTTTGAGCTACTTTTTTTTTTAATTTAGGACACTGCACACATACATTCAGGCACACATGCACACCCACTTGCAAAGAACCTTCTTGTGGCTTCAAATTCAGCAAAAGCAAGCAAAATACATAAATTTTAGAATTGAAGATGCCTATGCAACGTTTTTGTGCAATTATAATATAGTCCCTGGCAGGCTAATTTAATTTGATTATTTTCAACTCCCTGAGGATTTTTACAAGATCTCCTATGCTCCTCTATTCTTGGGGTTTTTTAATCCTAGAGTCTTCTCTTTTTTTTTTTTTCAAGTTGAAGGATTTGCAGAGAATGAAGACAGTGATTGTAAACACAAAAGAGACTGAAAATTGCAAAAGCAACTAAGTCATTATTCATGTGTTTCTTCAGATACATCATCTCGGAGTGTGGTTGGCAGAAGCACACAGAAAGCAGCTGCAGGCAACAGCGGTGGTGCTCTGTGAGCAGAGCTTGGCTCACACTACAGGGTGTTCTCAGAATCGCATACGGGCCTCTGAAACTCACAGCCTCTTTCGACTTTCTTATTCCCTCCAGTGAGTGGAAAACAGCACCCTGGTTCAATTCACCACGTCTTCTGAAGACAATTTCGAGGGGGAAGTGATAAGATACATCAGTAGCCAGCACCACAGAAAAAAACAAGTGGAAGTGATTCATGTCATCCTCAGAGCAGGGTTTGATTAGTTACCAGTAATAAGGAAAGGGGATGTGTCTTCATCAGTGATGGTAAAACAAAATATTGAGCAGCTGCTCATTAACGCTGTGTATCCTGAGCCCTGAAAGGAGGCATAAAACATATGAGATAATGTAATTAAAAACTATCAGAGCAGAGGTGCACAAAGCACAAGTTGCCTGGGCAGTGTTAATTTGGGCACTGATTCTGTTTTGAATGCCTGCTTTTGTGACCCTGTTAATAATCTCCAGCCACGGGTGTGATTGCACAGAGACAAATGTATGTGTGTGGCTTTTATCAACAAATGTAGTGGTAATACTGTCTTCATGAGGTTCCTAATGACAGGTGAATTATGAAAATAGCTAAGAAACTATTTCAAAGCTTCTGCCTCCAAATGGGACAATTATAATAATTTGCCAAATAAAACAGACCACAGAGTTTTACTTAAATGAATGTGATTATGTCCATTTCTGGTCGTGCCCTCATGCTTGACAAGGGGCTTTGAGTTTTCATTGCAGCAGTTCAGACGGTTTCTGGTTTACCCAGTTCATACACTGCTTGGCCCCTTTCAAAGGGAAGCAGCAGAGTCTTGTGAGACTGGAAGCCACAGGTTTAGACTTCAAAACCTTCACACACACTCTCCAAGACTGTCTTTTCCAAAGACAAAATTCAGCTCCCCTGCCTGCTGCTGCCTAACCAGACTACCATTTCTCCAGACATTAGCTTAAATCACAAAGCACTTCCTGCTGCAGTATGAGGCTCATACTGGTACCCCATCCCATCTGCACAATCCACACAATTTCTTCTTCTCCAACTCACTGACTCCCATCTCAGACAGGAAGAAATGAAAGCTGTCTGAATGTCAAAGTGAATTTTACACGGCTGTAACACATAGCTGAGATCCATGATGCCTCTCAGGGTTGCTTCTCTAATTAGTTGGTGGAGAGATCAGAAGAAATGACTTGAAAGAGAGCACAACTGTGAGGGCAGGTAAGGGAGTATGTCAGGAAAGGAGGGAAGATGATGCAGGAAGAAATGCAAATAAGGGGTTTTTGAATGCCATGCTTCGGTTAATTGCTAAATACTCAATTGCAAGTCATTGGGCTGTTTTATTAGGTAAGGAATTCTAATTTGACATTAAAGGAGCCCCAAACTTTGATATAACAGGGAAAGTACATTCACAACTAGCAGGTAAAAGGTAAAAAGAAATCTCACCGCACAAAGTATCACGGGTTTGCCATTATCCAGCTTGTACCCACAGATAGCCACTTTCTGAAGTGTTAAGGACTGGGTGTCCTAATTCCAGGCCTGCACTTCATGTAGCCATTTAAGTCAGGCAGCAAATTTACAGCTCAGAGCATCACCTGACTCACACTGTGCCCGGTTTCAAATCACTGCACAACTAAGCCATGCAACTAAGTCATTTCTCAAAGCCTAACTATCAAGCCCATTGGAAAATGAGAGCCTGAATGACTCATGTCTCTTGACTCTGCATTTCACAGCCACAGAAAGATTTTGGGTTTGCTTTGTGAGCACAGCCCATCTTTAAAGAAGTTAAAGCAAATATGTTGATGACAAAGCAGGTGAGAGAGGAATTGTGCTTTGGCAGCTGGTTTGCCAGGCCCAGAGTCTTCTTACCTGCACAGCTCCTGCTGCTGCTGCTTCTGCCATGAATTGAAGAAAAGGTCAGGTTCACACCCCATTTTTCAAGCCCCTTATCCCAGGTTCCTGTCTGTATGTTCTGGTTCTCTGGAGAAGTGGCAGTGTTACAAGTTGTATACCTCAGGGCTGAAAAGAGATTGCCGTTGTGGACAAACCATAGTATGACCTATGAAGTACGTCCCACATTTCCTGACTCACACCGACCTAAGCTGGCAACACCATAGGAGGCAGCAGCACCCAGCAGCTCTGTAGGACTGGTCACTGACATTTTAATGTATCTGGTATGCACCAGTAACGAGCCCTAGGAATGGGGGATGTTTAAAAACAAGGTTTAAAACCAAAACCACAATGTCAATAAAAAGCAACAGGAAAAACAGAAATAAGAATCAGTGCCAAGGAAGAAGGATCAGGGGTACCTGCTAAGTCAGCTTTCCCAACAGTGGAGCTACAATGTAAACATCTACTCTGAGATGTTAATTCCTCTGGGTTACACCAGAGCAAGAGACCTGAGGAACTAAAGGGTTGTTGGGACCCTCCTGCCACTCTGCAAGCAATGGCACATCTGGCTACTTCCAATATTTCACTGAAGTACACATTATCTCTCTGAGCCTCTCTTCCCCTGTCCTTGCTACAATGTGGGGAGCAGCTCACCAGGAACATGACAAGTGAGAAGTGACTCTCACTGAAATGCAACACAAAATGATGCCACGAAAGCCCAGCCCACAGATAATGAAAGCCCCTTGTGCTGACAGCCACCGCTGCAGAAGGAAATGTCGATGGGACTATTACTGCCAGCGATTTCACTGAGCTGATGGCAACCCTGGCCCTTGTGGTGCCTGCAGGCAATTTGTTTTCCTGGCTGCTGGAAAGCTGGAAAGTACCAAGAGACATTACAAAAATGATGCACGCCCTGACCCTCTCTCATCATCATTTGCTATGAGATGGCTCTCTCCTGAAGCCTGCGGCTGCCAGCAGCTGTGGCACAGCTCCTGCTGGCTCCATATGGTGACTCACGAGGTGGCATTTGGTGGGCACTGCCTCTGTTGGGCTGTCTCATGACTGAGCAAGGAGCTGGGGTGTTGCAGGCAACGAGGTTCACAGATCTCTGCTGTTTCCCTACTTCTCAGCTAACACAACTGTTCTTCAAACTCTGGGTACATTTGCAGTTACAAACAGTGAAACATCACTTCCAAACAGCAGTTTCTAGACACTTGCAGCAGAAGTAATAGCCACAGGAAACAAATTTCAGTTTCCCAGAGAAATTTCTTCAACCTCAAGCTGGATACACATTCAGTTTGCACATGTTCAAGATATCCATGACAATATCTTTACAGATGATTAAGTTCAGACAGCTCAAGATCCAAGGGAATGCACAGTCCAGAAAACAGCTTCTGAAGCCTTGTTACTTTGACTACTGAAATCTTAAGGTACCTAGAAGCCAAAGCAGCTGAAGAAATGTTTGGTTAAACTTCACGGCTCCTAAAGGAAGTCTGAGTCCCACAAGCCCCTTTTAAAATGTTCCTTTTTTCCCTGATACATCACAGATCTTGTACTCAGCTGCCAGATCTATGTCAATCCAGTCTTCCATGCTAAGTCAGCCTTCATCTCACTTACCGAGGAGAAATGCAATTCTGCTGGAATTACTTTTTAGTATTTTTGCTTATGGAAGCAGAACTCCAGCAGTATATGAACAGCAAATTTGCCTTGCAAACACTTCCTTCAGTTCTTCAGATGCCCTTCAGCCCATTTGTGACAATTACTGCTGTGTTCCAGTGCCATGTCCAGTGGCCATTACTACATTAACCTGTGTCTACACTGCACCCTCCCCAGTTCATGAGTTGGATTTCCTGATCTTGTTCCTTTTCTGTGATTGTGTTCCTTCTCTGTGTGGCCAAGGCAGCTTCTGAAATGACATCTCCAGAGAAAAGTATGTTGACCCTTCCCTTGACACTCCAGCATTATCCTACTCTTATCCTACTGTTATATTACATTCAGAGAGGACACAGGAGCATCCTTTCCCAGGAACTCAACCACATTTACACATCCTAAGAACAATGATAAGCCACTCTAGATTTACACCTCTAAGAACAATAATTCCCTAAGAGACAGCAGTTAGTCCTCTGCAAATGTGAAAATAATGAACTACAGGAGAAATTGAGCCAGATCAGGACTGTTTGCTCACATCCTTCCAGTCTCTCTGGCAATGGGGTCTGTCCTGCTGAACATGTCCCACAGCTTCCTCTGACAAGGTGAAAAAGAGTCCTTCAGGGATCCTACATAGCCCTTCTTGATCCTTTCCTCACAGGAAAGTTTTCTGCCTTGTCCCTGCAGCAATCTCTCGGTCGATACCATATCCCTCCACATAGATTTGTAAGCAGGCATTAAAACTTCTCTGGTGGAGCTGAAGTGGACTTGCTGTTTCCCTATCACGATCAGGAGCTGGAAGCTCCCCAGGATGGCACAGTCTTTTGTCATAAAACTGTCTCACTCATTTCACGGTAGATCCAGACACATCAAACACTATCTGTATTTATAGAGGACACCAGTATACCTTTAATGTCTGCTATAAAAGCCAGTTCTCTGCAGTTTTTTGGTTTTTTTCACTTATACATTGTCTGGGAAAGAACATGTTTGCCTTGAACGGGGTGCAGAAAACGGAAAAGTGTTGCATCATTTTCTCTTATTTATATTATTTTACTCAAAAAACAAAAGGTAAAAATAGGTGGCTTTTTGGTGGGACACCTTTTATTGGACCTTTATCAAATGTTAAGACTAATCTTTATGAAATTTTTTTTAAAACCTAGTCTACCACTCTTTGCTGATGATGGCCTCTTCACCTGGGAAAAGCAGGGCAGGGGAACAGGCATCCATATCAATCCACTCTGTGATTAAATACTTGAGTGTGACAGAATACAGAAACAGAAATTTGGCTGCTGTTTAATTGCCTCTGATAGTGGTGCCCACTGGGATGAGGAACACGTTAGTGAGTAATAGGTGAGAAAAGATTTATTAAATAAAAAATAATACCTGCAATATGTGCTGTGGGATACGACTTACAAAATTTGGACTTAAGCTGGAACCAGAGGAATGACCTCCTGTTCCAGTAAGAAACATTTGTTACCTTCCCATCAGGGAGATTTCTCTGCATAAATCATATTCAAGGCCACCTCTTGCTGGCCAAGCCCTGCCATGGCAATGTTCCCTGTACCACCTGGTGAAAGAATCCTGAGGGTTTCTCTGGATCAGTCTGCACTGCAGTACTGTCCAAGACACAGCTCACTCTCTGACATCGAGGCAAAGAAGTGAGACTGACCACAGAGATTTCTATGTTTCTACACATGAAAGGGGCCACGTATCTTTACAGCATAGCTGAAGCACAGCAGAATAGTGTAGCAGCTCCTCAGTAAGTAAGGCAAGGGTGTGTCTTCAAGCCTCAGAAGGAGGACATGTGCAAGCTCAGATACTCACCTCTCTACCTCCCTGCATCCAAGTGAGTCAGACCCCCACTGAATCTAACAGAAGCCTGTTATCAACATAACTTTGTTTTTCACTGACAGAACAGAGCATACCAACTAAATGTCCCTTTAAAAATGAATTAAAATATCACCAAAAAAATCAGGCCTCTGCTAGTGAGAGTTTGGCTTTCTCAGTGCTGATTTCAGTGCAACCTACATCAGAAAAGAAAAACCTCCCTCATCCAACAGCCTAAGGGCTAGTGCTTCTGCACAAGCATTTTATTCTTCCTTGGGAACAAGATTGTCACACAAGCACAACTTTCTCCTGGAAGCTCCCAGAGCTGTGAGGACATCAGTATTCAGCAAATAAACACACATCTATACATACCAAATCTGCATTTATTCATGATGAAGCCAGGCTGCTGGCTATCCACATAATACAGCATTTTTGCCCACGCAAACCACTGTCATATTGTTGGCACTTCTATGTAGTCTCAGATCCATGTTTAAATCTGTACAAAACCAGATAATCTGCTCCAAAGTAAAAACACAGAAAGTGAATGCAGCTTGGTGGTGAAGGAAAAAGAAGATTGCAGGAAAAAAATGAGCAGAAAAGAAATGTAAGTATATTTGAATGCCTGTCGCATTCTTGTGGCCATGTAGCATGAGAAAAAGGAAGAAATAACACCATCCCATTTACAGTGTCCAGCCATCTATGGTAATTTACACTGCCTGTCATCAATTTCCCTCCCCACCAATTTTCTCTTGATTAATTAAATACTGAATCAATCCCCATCAGACCTACATTAAAGTGTGACTGCTGTGCTCCCACCTTGGCAAGAGGGTTCCTGCAGTGATCTGGTTCTTTGTTTCAACACGAGCAGCCACGACAACATGGATGCCTACAGCTACAGCTCAGTTTCTCAATTTCCCAGCACCTAATTGATATGCAAGCTGTAAGTTTCTTTGGGAAAAGGGCATGGGACACTTTTTTTTGCCATCAGAGATTTATGTTTGATATATCATTTCCACCAAGAGCTTTGGACTCTCCTGAGCCAGCAGCAGCTGCAAAAATGGCAATTCCTAGTCAGGCCAAAGATTAAATTTCTGCAGTGTTTTGTCTCCAATAACTGCCAATAACTAACACTGAGGTGAACAGCATAAGAGGAGGATGAAAATAGAGTGACCCTTTCCCAATAACACTCCCCTACATTCTGGCAACCTGCTGTTCAGAAGTTTTCTGTGACGGTATCATTCTGCACTAAAAAATAGCCTGTGACAATTTCTTCTATAACTTTTTCTAACTGCATTTGATCCTTTGCACTGCAGTGCATGCAGTTCAGTGGCAGCTCAGACACACAGTGGTGGAGGCAGCAGGAGGCTGTTTCTGTACAGGAGATTTTATTCTGCGTGAGCCTGGAGCAGTGCATGACACATGCTATGCTGGCATTGGGCCTCTTGGAGAGGAGTGGATACCTGGAAACTGCTAAAACTTAAATTCAGGTGGAGTACCCAGACTGCAGACACATTCAATTAATTTCATTAGACAAGGGATCTCCCCCAGGCTAAAAGGCTTCAAAGTGGCAGAGGAGATAAATTATCCTTCCAATTCAGACTCATGGCCATCCACCACCTGGGAGCCTGCTTGGATTACTATTAATTTTCCCCCCCTCTGTAGCAGCAGAAAATACCTGTAAACAGATTCCAGAAGAGGGGACATTTCCAGAATACAAACTCCAAGCTTCCCCTTGATTGCTTTCAAACTTGACTCTTGCAACATCCTCAATTCCCCCCCTCCCTGACCAAGCCTGTCACGTTTTTCTTTATGTTTCTGAGGACTTGTTTAAAAAGACTGCCAGACATAATACTACCTCATCATTTCCTCCACGAGATGGATTACTTTTAGGGAGCCAGAGTACAGTGATTTTCACTGACCTTACAAAGAGACAGAGATAAATAGCCTTTAAGGGGAAAAGTTAGCATTCTGTCATAAGATGACATGAAAGAGCCTAGTAAAGCACAAATTGATTTGAAGTTAGGAGGACAGCATAGATGTGGAATGACAATCAATAGCTGTAGGAGAGAATTGTTCCATTTTTCAAGACACAGAAAAATTCACCTGTGTTGATGCACAAGCTATTTCTACACATATTTCTTCTCCAGATGGTTTAAGTTCAAAATATTGGGAAGTGGGGAAATAAAAAAAAGAGAAGGAGGTGTTTATTCATAAGTTTCATAAACTTCTTCCCATGTATTTCATGATGAGACTACTGCTGGTGGAAAATAGAGTGAAATTCTCATCCTGTTCTGGCTCATCGACATAAAGAGAACAGGCCAACCTACAATTAAGTGGTCTGACATATTTATACCTACTCCCAGCACTGCACAAGATAACAGAAGACAGTTCCTTGCAAGAGGGATGGGAAGAAAGGCCAGGAGATCAAATGAGGGCTATGTCCTTGGCCTCCATAGAGCTGCAACAACCCCAGAAAGTGCTGGAGCCCTGAAGGCAGCCCAAGACAGCAGCTGTGTTGTGCACAAAGCCACCGATACTGCACTGCAGAGGAGTCCTGCTCCCAGATAAGCAGACAACAAAACACAAAGCGTTGACATCAGGGTTCACACTGCAGTAGAAACCCCTGAGGGGCTGGCCAGGAATGGAATGCCCTGGTGCTGTTCATATGAAGCACTGTAGGGCAGAATTTGCTCTTCAACATCCTGAAAATTAGGCAGATAAAGAGGATAAAAGGGGGTCTGTATAGACGGAGTGCTCTGGATGCAACAGAGACGTTCCACCTTTTCTGCCTCTTGCTGGGTTAAATCCAAATACATTGGACTGTCCAGATGCTGGATGGACAGGGGTGGACACACACACACATACAGAGACTTCTGATACTTGCCTCAAGAGGTGTTTAAAGACTCCAGCCCACTTAGAGGCAGGGCTGCTGCACATTCTCTCCCTACCTGAGACAAACAAAACTAAAGCATCAACCATCCCTTTTTTCAGCACTGCTGACACCTGCCTGACCTGCTGGGCAGGAGTTGCCCCACGCTATAGAGCTGCAGGAGGTGAACAGGGCAGGCTGCCTCTGGGGGGGGGCTGAGCTACCCCTCTGGGAGGAGATTAGCTACATCACTACATTCCAAATTGTTCTGGCTGGCATTCCCCCTAATCCCATATGTCCCTTCCCCTCAAAGCTGCATGCATATGATCTCCAGGGAACCCTAAATGGAGATCAATTTTTCACTAACTGCATGCATGTCATATCAATGTCTTTTGCATTACAATAGCACCACAAGAATTTTGTTTCATTTTTTAATCCTTTGAGCTAAACTGCTGCTGAGAAAGCAAGGCCGTTCCACCCTCCATTATCTGGTCAGCTCTGTGCCACTGCTTTAGACTGTGCCTGGTAGGAGGTCTAACACTTAAACCTATCGCAGAAACTGAATTATTTGGCTGTGGTCTAAAGTATAAAGACCAGGAAAGAAGAATGGGGAGCAGATCTGAAGTGAGGATGAATGACAAGAGGATACAGGAATCAGTTTCCCAAGTCACAGATGGACTCCTCTGGCAGCAGGCGAGAGTGCCACAGCACCAGAGATCAGCATCTTTCCCATCAGTCAACTTCACTCATGCTTCTGTTCCCAGGAAAGGTAGAGCCAGGCCTTTCCCTGCCAGAGTCAGTGCCACTCTTGGCATAGTCGCCCCATGGGAGAAAGGGAGAGGTGACAGAGCAGTGGCTGCTGCATTCTGACAACAGATTTGTTGTCTCCATCGCTGCCTCCCCCGAGCACCCACGTACACTCACACATTTATACACACACGTGCTCAAAAGCCACGGAGAAGCTGCCATGCATTAATAACTCTATTAGTAATATGCAATAGAATTGTCAAAGCTACCCAACGCTGGCATATTAGGTAATTCTTCATCATTAACAAAACCTGCCAGTGGAACAGCTACCAGCAACCCACTGTTTAATTTTCAGACTGAGGAAGCTCAAAGCTCTCCGTGGGCTGCTCCTAGGGGAGGTTACCCTGCGGCCAGTATCTCTCAGGGGCTGGTATTTCTCAGAGGCAGAAAGTGTCATTGGCAAAGACAACAGCCAGCTGTTGTCAACCAAATCGGAGCTAATCACCAGACCCCAAAATGAGACTTTACTAACCTATGAAGAAGTTAAACCTGCAATAAAAATGAAAAAAATAATGAGCACTACATCTGTCTCCCCTGCCCCAGACAGGACAGAGGTATGACAGCACTGGGACACCTGCAGTGCCAGCACAGCTACCTTGACTTCTCCATGCACTTACAGCCTGGAAAAGGAGGCAGGGAGCTCCTGGAAAAGGATCCATGTTCCCTAAAGTTATTGTTAATATTTCAAATATTTCAGCTGCAACTCAGAGTGGTGGCCAGGGCCCCATCCTGCTCATTTCAGGAACAGCACCTCAGCCAATATGCTGGAGACCCAATCAGAACACTCAGCAACCAAAACCACCAACTGCTTCTGCCTCAGCTCATGCGAGCCCCAAGATTTTAATTTCTTCTTTTCTTAGTTCCTTGCTCTCAGATAAAGAGAATTGCTCATATTAATATGCACAGGAAAAATTAAACTCTGAATGAAAAGGGCAAAAATAAATATAAAAGACTTTTTGTAAATGCAGCTGATAGCATCACAGGGTCTGCAGGATCACAGCTTCTGGGGAAGCTGTGAAGAGAAGATAAAGAAAAAGAAGAGGGGTAAATTGTATTTTGCAGAGGGAAATCACTAAATTATATCATCAGCTAAATACTTTATATAAAGTCATTTTATAGAAAAATAGGCTCTTCTCCCCCCTCCCCCCCCCCCAAAAAAAATGTCCTTTACTGTATGCTTGAAGAGTGTTATTTAAAAAGTCACCACCAACTACTGGACATTTTCCAGGACAGGAGAAGGAAGAATGAAAAACAAAAAGCAGCTGTTTTGTAACCAAAGCATTTTCAGTTTATTGGAAATCAATAAATTTCATGGCAGACACTAAAATTCTGGGGATTTTTACAACTATGTGGGAAGAACAGTCAACAGCTTTGACTCATATGATGTCTTTTAGCTACCTACAGGAACCACTTTTCCTCCCAGGACCATGCAGATGGATGCAGAAAAAGCACACTCCTGACCACTCACCTGCCCACACGTGGGTGATGGTGCCTTTCTCTGAGTTGGTAAGACAACCTGCTGGTTGGTAAGGTGAGAAAACCTAGTGGTGAGGAAAAGGAGGAGAAGCTGCTGCACGGAGGATGTGAAATGTCAGGTGAGGGAGGCGCAAGGGCAGACAGTGAGTGGCCTGCACTTGCTCAGGGAGTGCAAGCAGTAGCAAGGAAGAGTGGGAGCCCCTCGTAGGCAGAAAGAAAACAGATGGAGGAGACAGAGGAGTGCACATAACCTGACTCTAAAGTGAAAAAAAAAAACAACAAACCAAAACCTTCCTTAAATGAAGCAAAGACAAGACTAAGGCTGACATCCATAAAAAATGCTACTGCACCCGTCTTCTCACCAAGGAGATCCTGAAGCTTGGCTTTTTTGTGTTTATAAATTACCAGAGGCAGCAAAGGGGCAGAACTCTGGCTGGCAGAAAACAACAATATTCATCTGGTATTAGAAGCATTAGAAAAGGAGTAGAGCAGGAACAGACAGCATGCCAGACTGTTCAAGTGCTCAGGGGATTTGTTTCAAACAGTGAAGGAAGATGCTGGCAGAGCAAGCCACTTTTCTAGGCTTGATTGCAATCAGTAGGTAGCTACTAGTTAAAAATCTCAGCTGGGAAGTCATTTGGGTGCAGTCATTCTGACATGCTGGCACTTCATGTTCTTTGAAAGTGAGGCAGAATTAGCAGGAGCCCAAAGAAAATACAAACTCTCCCTCCCAGGCTCCAATAGATTCAGCAACATGGCAGATAAAGTCTCCTAAGAACAGAATTTAAGCATAGAGGAGAGCAAAGAAATTTGCCATTACTGAGATAAACCATTTTAAAGCACAATGGCAACCTATCCTATTGTGATAGAAATATAGAAAGCTGAATTAAAGACCATTATAGCTGTGTCAAGTGCCCTTTAGGGACCTCAAAATCAAAAAGAAAATAGAGAAAATGTGAAAACTAGACCACAAAGCAAAGAACCAGCATAAAAATCAGAAATGCTAAAGCACAAATTTAATTACAATTAGTAATGGACCTAAAGCTGCAAGTACAAGGGTTAGGTTATCAGCAGAGGCAGGAAAAGAGAACATACAGGCTATTATTTAACAGGAAAAGAGGAGACGATGGCTGATATAGAGAAGGGTGAAGTAGCCTCATTCATCTCTGCTTAAGGCTCCATAACATACTTCAAAAATTAATTTGAACAAGGGGACAGAAATATAAGTCAGAAGGAAAAAATTCTTGAGATATGGTCAAATTATCAGTGTATTCTGAAATTCAGCCTCAAGCACTGAAGGAATCAGTTTTAAGAATATCTGATCTGTTCAGAAATCAACACTGAAATTCATGCCTTGGAAGAGATCCCTGGAGACACAGGAAGGGCAAATATGATATCTATTTAAAATAAGGGAAAAAGGGAACATGGGAAAATGTTGACTAGTCAATCTTCCTGGAAAAACCCTAGCAGAGATTGCTACCTGATCTATACATAAAAACCCAAAGGAAAACCAGTTGACAAAGAACAGCTCAGCATAATGAATTTATCAAGTAAAAATAATTTCAGTTCTTCATTTCAACAAAAAAGACAAGTCTGCTGTTTATTCCAGAAAAATCTAATTTCATCTTTGACAAGGTAAGGAGACTAAGGAGAAAGTAGTTGAGATATATGCCGTAGCAAAGCACTCAATATTTTCCCACATGGCCATAGACAAACCAAGGAAATACAATCCAGCTTAGCAGTACTTTCAGCTGTTTGGACCCTTGAGTATAACCAGATATAAACTGCCTTGCAAACACTGTCTGTCCTTACCATCAAACTTTCAATAGGAAAATATTCATAAGGAAGAATTCTTCTTTGCAGCACCTGCAGACCACCTGCTATGGCTTTGTGCTCATCAGCATTTCACAGGTGATGGAGTGGGAGTCACTGGCCTACATGAAATTGCCTGTCAGTGCAGCCAGGGAGAAAAAACAAAAACAAACAAATGAACAAAAAAACCCCACCAACAAACAAAACAAAACAAAAAACCAACAACAACTATACAAAACACACATAAAAACACAAAACAAAGCAAACAGACAACAAAAAACCAAAATCAAAACAAACTAACTAACAAAAAGGCAACACCAAACAGTAAAGTGTCAGTGATTAACTGTCAGTCTGAAATCTCATCCGGTTCCCAAAAGAATCTGACCCAGTCCTGGATCTGTTCCAGCTCTTCCTCAGTAACTGAAACAACAGCAGAGAGTGTGCATTATAAAATCTGCTGATTACTCCAGCTTAAAAGCACATTGTAGAACAGTACCTGAATTCAAAGTAGTGTCAATAAATTGGAGAAATGGTCTGAAATCAACAAGCCACAAATCAATAAAGTCTTCAACAAAATATTAGCTCATAAAAAACAATGCAAATACTGAGACATCAGACAGGGAATAATTGAGAAGTTAGAAGCATGTATTTCAGGACAGAGGGAAATGCAAGCACAAGGGGAATTTGGTTTCATTTTGGCAACTCTTGCTCCTTGTTGCCTGCCAAAATCATGAGGAAATCTCTGTGCTGTCCCACTCCCATGAGGGCTGGGCTGGTGTCTGGGATCCAAGGCTATGCACCAGATGTGAAGATTGAAGCAGGTGAAAATGTGGAAGACAGCTGCAGAAAAGACAAAATCTAAGGAAGCATGCAGCAGAGGAGACTGTGAACAACACAGAATTTTCTGATCTGGAAAACCAGAAAGGTATTTTTCAGAAAAAGCTGCTAGAAACAGGTTTCAAGCGGAAATTGACCTTGGTTTCTCTTTTGGGTATTTTGTTGTTTAAAATATAAATTTTTAAAAACTACACACTCTTTCATCATATATGCTTTAGATCTTAATACACTCCTTAATTCACTCCTCTATTATTTTCTCTTTGCTCTATTGAGGAAAAAACATAGGATAATGAAAATGAAAAAAACAGGGGAACGGGAGAGAAAAAAGTCAAGAAGTTAGAATTAAAAACTTGTTATTTTGTCAATTTTCAAAGATGGCAGTTAAGTAATAAAAGATAAAACAAAAATAATTAATGTTATTTCCTATTTCTCAATTTAAAAATATATTAAATAAATGGGAATACTCCTATTATTTTCGATGAAAGCCTAACTAGATATTTTTCCCCAATCCCTCAGCTGCCTCAGGAACTGAGATTATCTCTCTCTGCCACTGAAGAAAAGTGCAAATACCATACATCCCTTTCTATGACACTCTTCTCACCTTCCTCCCAGTGAAAAGTGAGACTTTATCGGCAGTACCACAGGCATTTTTTTTTGTCATCCTGTATTGGTTTGGCCACCCTATTAGCAACGATATAGATCCTTGTCAGAACTAATGCATCATCTTTGATCATCCTCCTAGTTTACATTTCTCATGTCTTTTATTCACATCTCACCCTCATTATTATACGAATTTCCAAGCTTTCATCTCCCAAAGGGCAGAGAGGGAATAACAGGGAAGCTGGAATGTAACAAGATTTGGCACTAAGCTTTGATTTATTGAATCAAAGGCCATGGGGAAGGAGCACAGAGAAAGGAAAGGGCAGGAGAGGAGTAATGCACAACAATAATTTGCAAAGATCTTAGGTGCCGGCGAAACCTTGATTGTTAATGACTGGCTGCTTTCTGCAGTGCTGATGGTGAAGAGAAATCCCTCCAGCCTCCTGGCCCCACAACTACTCCTGACACAGGGAGTCGGGCAAGCACCTGAGATGGAGCCCAGCCAGCAGCTCAAGAGCAGCCACCCTCCCCATGTGCAGACACAGAAACACCCTCTGGGACAGTGATCCCTGTTCAGGCTCAGCGAGGCTGGGCTATTGACTGCCTCTCTCTGCGGGTAAGAACACAGGCTCAGCTCACCTCTCTACTCAGCTGTGTAAAAAACTTCTGATCTCTTGGCTGTCCTGCCATGTCCCTCCTCTGCCTAACAAAGCAGCTCTTCTGGTAAGAGAGAGCAAGGTCAGCCAGAGGAGGGGGAGCCCTGGTGCACCCCAGCACCCACTGCACACCTACAGCAGAGCAGTGGGGCTGTGCAGGGGCTGCTCAGAGGGCAACAGAGAGGGGAGTTGGTCTCCATCATCCTCCCACTGCCCAGCAAGGTTGTGCTAGCCCTGAGTATGTGGAGGAAGTGTTTTTCACACAAGTCCATCCTCCAGAAGAGCACCAGAAGAACAGCAATGTCCAATGCCTCATCAAACCTCCTGCTCCTCTCTTGGTATGAGTTTCTGCTCCCCACAAAAGCTTAAATCCACTGTCTGTGGCTTCAGTCACCACTTCCACGGTTTTAAGGAGGAGAAAGCTGAGCCACAGCTGGAAATGCTGCCTGCTCCAGCTAAATGAAGGACAACACTGCCCAGCAGTCAGGACAAAGGGGCAGCTACTGACAGCCCACTGTGGGGTCATGGAGGAAGACAGCTCAGTTGCTCCTCGTTGAGCAACTATCTGCCATGTAAAGATAATAAGCACTCCATCTGCAAGATCCCTCTAGCTGTTGACATCTGCAGATAAAAGAAGCCCTTTGCAAAAGACAGACAGACACATTTCCTAATTTAAAAATCAGTACCCAGGACACTGGAGGTCCAGGCAACCAGCCTGCACAGTCAAAGGTGGCAGAAGTCAGCACAAATTGATCAGAAGCTTTGACATCTTCCGTACAAATATGCTAACCATGTGCAGAACAGAAAGGTTAGGTAGAGCAGAGGAGAGACAGCTGTACCACTGCTTATGCCATCCCTGTTTACTGGATAAACAAAGGACTCCTGTAGACAAACAAATATTGTAAGTCTAGCATTTTTTCCACTGCCAGAACTGCCTGATTTAGAGATAAACACACAGATGAAAAGCATTTCTTAGGATAAGCTGGAATGTTTTGGCTTTGGGCACTGGAAATGATAGAGATTCGTATCAGTGGGGCTCCAGAGTACATTAATCCTTTATAAATGTTTTTTAAATAATACATGTGCCCTGAAAGAACATGTGAGGATTGCCTTATTAAACTGAGATCTAAGATCTGAGATTTAAAGGTGTATTTGAAGAAAGGCATAATTTATTAAACTGCTGGCAGCACCTTCCAATCTCACGAAAAGCCCCCAGCACAAATGTCCCCTTCCTGCCCCGCTGGGTCATTCCCCAGCCCTGGCAAAGCCCACAGTACCCTGCTGAAGGACGAGGCGGGGAGCTGTGCAGCCCCAGGGCACTGTGATGCTCTTCCCATGACCACTGTAAGACCAGAGCAGGGCCACCAGCACAGGGAGCCCCTGCCAAGCCTCCTGCCCAAGAACTTGGTGCAAAGCCCAGGAGCAAGAGACAGCAAGCAGCAACCTGTGCAGACCTTGCCTCCCGCCCTTGAAAGTTCATACATGATGCAGAGTATATTAGTATATAGTAAGAAATCCCTTTTGCCATGACTTCCTAGTGCATCAACTTTGGCTTCTGAACTTCTGAGCCAGCAAACTCTGTACATGCTGGTTTTAAGCACATGGACGATTTCCATGCTTAAGGCGCAGCTCCTAGTAAGTGGTTTTCTCCATCAGGAGCCTGTTGACCTACCTTCAGAAGGAGAAACATGTCTGTCCAGAAGCAGAGTTCTCCAGACAGACCCTACCACCTATCCTGGGCCCCAGGTAGGTGCTGGGCTGGTCTCTTGTGGTTGACTCCAAAGCCACAGTTTGGCCAGCAAAGATAGCCCCGAGAATTTATCTAGATGTATATGCAGGATATATGGATCTCCTAGTCACCGTGAAGCCATACTGGTGATTCCCCTTCAGCTCTGGCACAACCAGCAGGAATACCAGCCTCCTATTCCTAGAGAAGATGCCCCTGGGCACAGGGTGCATTTGGGGATCTCCAAACACCTGGGCTTTAACTCACTGAACTACAGGAAGCATTGTTCCTGTTTTATCCTCCGGAGGAGATCAGAGCAATTAGCAACTCAGGCTCCTGCCATGAGGCCATGGCAGTGTGGGGAGCAGAGCATCAGAGACGTGGGCTGCTGACCCAAAATCTTCCTTCCTCCCCTTGGTCCTGCAGAGTCTGCCTGGCCTGGGGCTTGTTTGAGGCATCCTAGTTCACCTGCTCAGCAGCAACAGTTTTGACAATGTTTTTTATCAGGTGAACAATCTCATGTTCAGCAAAAGCATCAAAAAATAGAGACAGAAAAAAAGAAATTCCTGACATGGCTGAATTTGAGGTCTAACACCAAAGAGGTCTGCAGCAAATTGTAAATTTTCTTCACATAGTAGAGATCAATAAATGTAATTATTCGGACTTAAACCTCATGAATTCTGAAAAGCTTCTTGGATTTACTTGGAGAATAAGTGCTATTTTATATGATGTCAAAGCTGATCAGAATAACAACACCCACAGCAAAGACCCTATCAGTGGGAATGAAACCTTACAGTGTCTCACTATGTTGTTGCTTTTCTTAAAGGAACATTACCAGGGTATGAATCAAGTTAAAAGAATTGATGTCCCCTCTCCAGAGCTATTAACAAAGCAAGCTGGGCTTGTAAACCTCTCATCATTCCAGTCTCTATATCTTATCTTAAACCTAACACATTCTTCAGATTTCATTTGTTTTCCTCAGTAACACTGGCTGTTCAGGCTTATGCTTTCTTTAGCTGAAGTTAGACTGCCTGTCAGAGATGGGGCTCAAATCCAAGCCCTATTTCCACAAATCTGCATTCTGGGATTTGAGAGAAAATAGGATTGGCATTCAAGACACACTCGATATCAGAAAATTAAAACATGAACAGCAAGCTAAGTCAGATGCAACATCCACATTGGTTTGGTCTTTTCCAGAACCTTTACATTCACTGGTATGAATCAGGGGTAATTCCACTAAAGTCAAGGTGCTTCTCAGCTGGAAAACTGGCATTAGAAGAGAATTTCTCAGGCCCTAGGGTTGAATCACTTTCACTTTCCATTAATCCTCCCTGATTTTCCAGCACTGCACATCATGGCTGTGTTGAGCTCACAGCAGTACAGGACTAAGTCTGAAACCAATTTGTTCCCAGCAGCAGCCTACCAACCCAGAAGTCTATGCATTTTAACCAAGGCTACATGCTGGAGCCAAAGTGCCATCCTTAGAGATCAGATCATTTAGACTGCGCTTGCCTTGGTAGCAGTAAACAGATTTTTAACCAGTTCAGATGGTGCCTGACCTTATCGAAGCAGAAAATACAGCTCAGTCTCTCCTGTGAGCCCTGTGGCTGAGCTGGCCCCTCCTGGCTGCCGAACCCACTTATCCATCTCTGTGCACCACTCCTGGCCCCTGGCAACCACAACCTGCCTGAATACAATCCAACAGTCACTGTTAGGATGGTGGTGTAGATTGATGTATATTTCAGGTCAGAATTTGAAGCACTCCAGCAGAGGCAGATCCCAGATTGTGGCTTTTATTGTTCCTGCAAGACAAGCTTCAAGCCACACCATCTGCTGAGCTGTTCTTTCCCACTTAACTAAAACATCCAGAAAAGTGCATCCCAGCCCTTTGGCTAGAGCCCAAAGCAGCCGTCACTCCACATACCTGAAATCTGCATGTGCAGTGAAAGGGGCTGGTCAGTATATGCAGAGAGCTGTAATTATTCCAGCAAGTCTTTCTGTCAGAAACACAGCTAATCTTTGCTTCTGCCAATCTGGTTCAGAGCATTTCCCAAACTGCAATAAGCATCAAAGTTCACAAAACAACTTTTTTAAGTGGTAGAACATTGGCTTGATTTGCCAAGCTCACCCAGGCTGTCAGCAAAGACAGAACCAATAGGCAAAGAGCAAGTCACTGTGAGATGAGGAAAAAGGACAAAAATACCTGGAATTCCCCACACTTCAGGAATCAAGCTGGAAAACATCTTCAAAGCATTAATAAACTTCAAGGAGAAGTAAGCTAAGCAGTATCCTTCCTTTTCTTTTCCAGCCACTGCAGGACAGGCCACTTTGCAAGAATGCTACTAAAGGTGGACACATTGGGATGTGGATGATGCCACTTGACAGTGCCATGAGAGTTTTTATGGAGGCAGGTAGATAAACCAAGGAGGATCAAGTCAGGCAGAGGACAGGGAATTGATTTACTTTGTGCCAGAGCCTTTATCTACCCCAAGATGTCCAAAAGATATCAAGATAGTTGATGGTCACTCTAGCCTCCCTTCCTTGGGGCAGGACCTATCTGTGTACATGTGGTTCACTCCTTGGAGGCAGCTGAAACCTGAATGTCTCCTCTTGCCCTTGTCCCTTAGCACACTACAGCATGGACACTCTCATCACAGATAGGGACAGCCCCTCCACAGACAGACACCAGGATCGGGGATCTTAGGAAAAAAACCCTCCCAGATTCAAAAGAAATGTTAAAAGAAACTCAGAAAAGCCCAGTTTCTAAGCAGATAACCATTCTCCATAACTGACTCTGGTAAAACCATGCTGTGCCTGGTGTCTCTGCTGGTTGCACTAATTGCTCTTATAAGCCATCCGTTTATCACCTACAAGTCCATCCAATAAATCAAACAGCCTCTAAGGCCTGGTTACAAAATGCCCCCCAGGAAGCAGGAAAACAAGTAGGATAAGGGCTAAATTAGTAGAGAGGAAAAGGTTGATGATTTTGTTTGTTCTCAAAACAAAGCCAAAAAATGCCACAGGTGACCAAACAAGCAACCTCCATCCTTCTTCACAGCACCAATTTCACCACACTGATCATATTCCCTACAGACATGGGCAAATGTTCCCTTCAAACAGAGAAACTGGGAAAGATGATAGATAACATGACAGCCCAAAAGGAGTCATGGTCTGTCCATGGCAGCACCAGAGAAGATGCAGAGTAAGGGCCTAACTTCACTAGCTACAACTGAGCTGAGACAGGAGTCACGTTCAAGAGCTGACAAAACCAGCAAAAATGCCAACTGCTACCTGACATCAGGATGTCAGCTGATGTTTCATGTCAAAGGAATCAGCTTTCCAAAAACCTTCAAAATGATAGGAGGGAAAAACATTCCCCTACTTCAGCCACAGTTCTTTGCTTCTGCATTTTGGAGGCTTTCTCTTTTTTCATCTCCAAACAAGCAAATTGAGTTTTTCAGCAAATAATGACAGAGGATTGTTGGGAGATAGATGTCAGAAGCATCTCTGTATGTATGTGTCACGCTCCTGTTTCTATTATTCTTCTTCTGTGTCTTCTGTTTCAACCTGTCTGTGTTATTGACAGATATTGCATTCTGTTCTGCGGAGATCATTACATTTGTAATTGGAAACCTCGAGAAATTTTTCTTCCCTCATCCCCTCGGAGGAAGAGCTGACAATAGAAACTTGGGTGTCAAATTGTCGTTTGGATTATGGGAAAGGAGGTATAGCTATGGAAACGACCTAGAATTTTTCACTTTCTCTTTCATCCTTCAAGTACAGTTAAGACTTGATAAAGAGGATGCATAAAAAACCCTGAGTAACTGGGACCAGGGTGAGCACAACGATGGTAGGTAGAGACAGATGCTCTCATCAAGTGCAGTGCAATTTTAAGTCCTGACTGCTTTTATATGCAGTTGATTTTCTCTTCCAGTACATTATGGGCCCATTCTGCTCCAAGCTTCGACTCACAAGGAGAAATGTGCTTCCATAAGGGAGTATCTCCTTCCTGCCATGCTGAAACCACACTGACTGTATCAGCTTCAACATGCCACCCCACTCTGTGTTGTACTGCCTAGTATAAACTGAGATTTTCTTTTTTCATCTAGAAGCAATAATTGCCATTTTGTCCTGTGCCTCTGCAAAAACTGGCCAAAGTGACCTTGGCCAGAGACAGGGTCTCCTAGATGCTCTTGTTCTATCAATAGCTATATTTCATCATCTCGAGAAATTGCAGTAAACATTCATAATAATGATGATATTTGATATTCCTTCTATTACTGGTTTCACCATCTTGTGTTACAAGGCCCTGAGGCTGTGAGCAGAAAAACACAGCAAGAGTGGAGCGTGGAGTAGATCCTAATGGAAAGGTCAGCCCAAGCAGAGGAATGGCAAATAAAGTTTCCTGGGTAAAAAGAAGGAAAAGATGAAGTGGAAAGAATGGTATAGGAAAGGTTTCCACTTCTATTAAAAAAAAAAAAAAAAATTAAATTGGGGCTTAAACATCTTTTTGTGTGCAAACGCAACAAAAAATCCTCAAAAACTGAGACAAAAGAGCTTTCTGTCTATCTGTGGTACAGAAATACTTAAAGGTCTTTTTCTCTATATAGTTGAAAGGCTGGATAAGGATTGCATTGAAGAAAAGAGCAAAGCATTCTGCAATTATGGCATATTTTCTAAAAGGATAAATAAGAGTTTCAGCAAGAAATGAGAGGAGATGTGAGGAAGTCTCCCTTGTTTCACTAGTCAGGTTAGAAATTTTCTGCAGTACCTTTTATATTCATAATTTCTTTTTTAAAGTTCTGTCTGTTTAAAATATAACGAGCCCTGAGCTGGCCATTTCGTCCAGTCTCTTCAAAACAGTGTGAAGCTGAAGCTGTAAACTGTCATGCTGTATGTATTTATTACATGTTTACAGTAGCCTGCCATGCATGCTGAGCAGTTTCCAGACACTGAAGAAGAATGGAGCCACATCTCAAGATCTCATACTCTGAGAGAAGATGACAGAGGTTAAGAGAACAACAATATGCAATTTAGGTTTAAAGCTCATTTTACACTCAGGCAAATTTCTATCACTTTGGCAATGTAAAGAGGATACCACATAGTAAAAAGGGTGATTTATTATTATTTTATGGCTCCTTCATACATTCAAGATAAGAAAAAGAACCCTTCTATAACTAAAAATTGATCTCCAATATACAGATCTGTTCAGTTCAGAGTAAACAACCCAGTAGTAATGTGCCATTAAAAGGATTCTAAAAGTAGAAAGAGAAATGCTACCATACATCCAATGTTTCCAAATATCTTTGGCTTTTTCTGCCTTCAAGCATGCCCTGGGCAGATTTTCTATCTGTTTATCTGAGATTTCTCCTTTGCTGGCAAAGGTGAGACATTCCCTCTCTGCTCAGCAGCTGCAACACGTTGCTCTCCTTGGGATCAGCTCACTGAGAACTGAAGCCTCAGGCGGGGGAGTGATCTCCATCATCCACACAACGTTCTGTGGGGTCCCATGTGGATGATAAACTCACTGTGAGGACAAATGCACCCTGACCCGAGCAGGCAGCATGCTGACTGCTTGTACACCCTGGCAGAGAAGTGGTGGACTCAGGGCAGCGCCCGGAGCCGGACAGAGGACACAGAAGTGCACCTGTGTCTGCTGGCAAGTCCACAAGGAGCCGGTTCATTTTCACACAGAAAACACTGGGCAGACACTTCTCTGTTCAATTACCTGTACATATCTGGTGATCAGGAGTTGGTCTTCTCCACGACTGACCCCCTCCCACCCTGTGTAACACCAGTCCCTCCAAAATTCTTCCCACATACGTTGCTCCATCCATCCCAGGACCAGACACACAGCACCAAGCCGTTCTCTACCCCTGCAAAGATGGCACTCACTTCACGGCTTAGGAAGCTGTGCAGAGCAAGGTTTATACTGATTTATGAGGCTGTCATGCTGCAGGCCAGATTCCCATCACCCAGTTTGTAAATCTGAGTAACCAAGCCCTATCTCAGAGCATTTTTCCAGCATATGCTGTTGTAGCAGATACAGTTGTCGGCACAGGATCCTTGACAAGGAACAAAATATTTTTATTGGGTTCTCTACTGCAGTGATTCATCTTTTTTTTCAGGTTTCATGTATTATTAATTGTTATTATTACTTTTTATAATTTGTTAAGCACTTATAGCATATTTCTCCACACACATGACTAAATTATGGTCCTGATCTTTGAGAGGCTGTATTTTCAGTAGACAGATTTTTCTCACAGACTACTATAAGCTCATCATAATTTCTGCAGTATTTACAGTGTGTCTTAAAAGTCTACCACCTAGATCTTCAGCTTTCATTTTATTTTTGTGGGCCTTTTTTTTCCTTCTATTTGCAATCAGATGAAAGAGACTTAGAAATCTAACAGATCTGTAAGAAAAATGCCTGTAGTTTTTTCTTATTAATCATTTGATTTCCCAGACAATCCCATGAATTTTCAAGAATTTCAGAAGGCTCATGAAAAAAATGTGTGAAAGCAAGTAGTGGTAAAATTACACTCTTCAAGCACCACAGAAAGAAATACCCCATATTTTATAATCATTATCATAATTCCTATACCATAGATTGTGCTACATGAGGGGATACAGGAGAAATGAGCTCTGATCTCTTCTGGAGATCATGCATAGGGTAGTCTCTGATCTGGGGATCTGGGCTCGATATGGTTCCTGCCCACCCTCTCCTCCTGACCACAGTTTCTCAGGGCATGTGTTTGCTCTGTGTAATACAAAGCAAAAAAGATCCAATCTTGGAGGCAAGGTTTTACTTATGGCCTTCACAGTCCTTGCACGAAGCACTGCAGTTTTTGATTTAGACTCTCTTTTCAGATATAATGAATAAAATCACAGAATTTTTTGGGTTCAAAGTGACCTTAAAGATCATTTAATCTAATCCCTCTGCCATGGACAGGAACACCTTGCACTAGACCCGTGTCCTGGTTTTCAGCCTAGGACAGAATTCATTTTCTTGCATTAGCCATGAGAGGGTAGAACCTGGAGATGTGAGGGCATGTCCAGGTTGTTATTCTTTACTCCCTCACCTCACTGCTGGAGGGTGGAAGGAAGGGATTTCTGCTTCTGGAAAGAGGCGGGCATGGCTTGCAGCAGGGGGAGAGCGTGGGCACGCAGAGTGTCTGTCCAACATTGGTTTTCATTGTCCCAGGCTTGGTGAACATTTTTGCATGTAAATCACCTTCTCTTTCGTATACTCTTGCCATTAGTATTGTTGCTGTTACCATTCCTTCCCTTATCTCACTGGTGTTTCCAGTAAATTGTTCTTGCCTCAGCTCAGAATCTTTCATTACTTCTTCAGGGAAAGGAGAGCAAGCAAGCTGTGTGTGATTTGGGAGAGTCTCACAGGGCAGGGGAGAGGGCATTAAATTAGAGAGTGCCATTCCTAAACCACAACAGCCAGGTTGCCCAAAGCCCCATCCATCCTTGTCTTCAACAATGCCAGGGATGGGGCACCTGCAACTTCTCTGGGCAGATCATTCCAGTGTCTCACTACTCTCACAGTAATGAATTTCTACCTTATATCTATCTCTCTCAACCTGCTGATCATGCTGGAATAGAAGAAATAATATCCATGGCTACGGACAGGGCCAGCAAGTGCTGGGATCTGCTGTTCTAAAATGCCTGGAGCAGGAAAAGCAGCCTGCAGCAAGGAGTAAATGACAGGTGTGAAAGCTCAGGTCAAACAGTAGTATTGCAGCTGTTCCATGCATCACCTTTGAGAAGCAGGATCTCTTTTCAGCACTTGGAGGCAGGAAAATAGTTCAGAGACATCCACAGTGCCTGATTCTGCTGGCCAAACAGCCACCTTTCACTCTCCCAGCTGATAGCAATACTATATATGAGATAGGAGAGAGACTTGTGGTTATTTATTGTTTTAAAATGAACTAGGCATATTGATTATTTTTCCCCTTTTCTTTCTGAAAACACGATTAAGCTGGTATAACAAACAGCTCCACTAATGGACTGTGTCAGTAACTGATGGCCATCTTTGGCTGAAGTTAACTGCATCCTTCTCTACTTGTTTCACCCCAGTGTTCCTTGCTCTGGCAGTGGCCACATACTGACTCATGACATCCTTACAGACCCACCAGGCATTGTTGTCATCTCAAAGTGAGTGTCATCTTCCTGTTTCTACGGGGCCATGGTGCATGAAATGAGCAGATGTAGCTCCTTCATCTGAACCTGACTCCCTATCCCATTTAAACAGCACAGGGCAGTCACTGTCAGCCAGGGGCTCAAGACAATGCTTCATGCCTTTTCAGAATCTGTCTGCTGGGGAAGCACAGGAAGGTGACAGTCCCCACACTGCTACCTCTCCCCCTCCCACACAGAAAACATGACAGAAGTGGGAGATGCTGCTCACAAAGGTAAACTGGAAAGAGGATGACTGAGGACATCCAGTCATGCAGACAGTGTCTCAGCCACTGGCTCTCTGGGACCCATCTCAGAAAAAAAGCCCCTGTTTCATGAGTCCAGAGATGAGACTAAATAGAGTGAGAATGTCCCAGCAAGGCTCCTGCAAGCAAGGAGTGGCACTCTTTTTTGTGCCGTCAGATCCTTCCAGGACCACGTCCCCAGGCTTCCATCACCAAAGCATCACAGTGCCATGACTTTGAGCCTACCTTGGGTGTAGGAGCTGTCAGGCTCATGCCAGGCCACAGGATGCCTTCTGCACTTATAGCAGTACTAGCACAACAACAGCATTTGTTGTTGGACTGGCTTTGCACAGGGTCATGCACCACAGCTGCCTGAAGGTCTTCTGTTGGTCCATAGTAAGTTTGGTGGAATCAGCCACCCCTGTGAGCTGAGCCACAGGCTGGTGGGGCTGCTTGCACACTCCAGATTTGGCACGTGATTCGAAGCACCACTGAGTCGAGGGTCTGTTAGACAGGGGAGGGCCCCAGCTGAAAGCACCCACCCCCTGTGCTGTTTCAGAGGAATGAAAGAACCTTGTGCAGAGGGCTGAGAGCATCAGTCACCTCTCTGAAAGGATGGCAGAGAGCGACCTTGCATATAAATAACTGAAACGCACAACTCGGGACTTTCTGTCTCTGTCAGACAACCCTCAATAGACAGTTGTGAGAAATACAGCAGCCACACGGTAATAAAAAACAGGCTTACATTTGTCACCTCATTGAATCCAGGTATAAAATATGATGCATCTTTCTCCAGCAGACAATGTCCTCTGTATCATCTTCAGGCCAGGTTCAGCCCCCCCGAGGCTCCTGAAGGAAGGTACAGATTACATGCACATGCATGCACAGGGGAGCTTCCACAGGCACCTAAATGGTGAATTGACCACCTGCCTGTAGGGGAGACTCCTGCACAGAAGATTAAATAGCCACCACTTCTGTCTATTTCTTTCTACTGCCTCCAGTGAGAACCATGAAGGTATACTCAAAGGCAGAGGCTGGCTTATAAGTCTTCACCTGAAGTGTCTAATAAAGCATAACTCCTGTATTTTCAAACAAGCTGACTGCCATGCTACAGTGCCTTCTCGTCACAGTAACACCTCAGATACTTGCAGAGTACTGGTGTGAAAAAAACTATACTTGTACACAGTGACTGTGCATGGACAAGATACTACCAGGGAACTTGCAACTGTTGGTAATGCTGTGCTTTTCCAGGTATTTTTCTACCAAATTATGTGAGGAGTGGGCCAGTTCTTCCAGAACTGCAGCAGGACTGCAGAGTCACAGGAGCACAACTCAATACCCCTCCCCCACCCACCACTGTGGCTGCTCAAGAAAAACCTTAAAAATGCAAGTATTTTCCAATGAAGCACAGTTTCAGTCCCAAATTCATACATGATGCTCAGAAAGCATACGTATTTCCCCCAGCTCACCACAAGAACCTTTCTCCTTCTGTCCTAGACTCTGTCAGCACTGGGGATGGCTGCAGTCATGCTTCCTGGATCGAGTTGCATGGATAGTTGAATTTCTTTACATCAGAGTGGTGTGTCTCCCTCAAATCATCTCTGGGTTATGGTTGAGAACCTTCTCTGTGTCTAAAGATGCTCTCATACAGTAGAGCTTCATTCTGTTACGTCAGTCTGATGTACGGCTCCTCTCAAAAAATACAGTGGAGATGTGAAAGTGGTTTGCAGGTGACTGGGTTGCACAGCCCACCTTGCAGTGGGCAACAGGGCTGCAAAACCTTAAGCTGAACTCTGAATTTGGCCAAAACAACTGTTATAGTATGTAATTGGGAGTTTTCTCTTTCTTTATCTTTGTTTGCTTATTTCAAAGGCAAAAAGAAGACAGAGAGGAAAGCAATCTAGGAATCAACCCACTTCCACTCACAGACAGGGAGAAGTCCTCCACATACTCCCAGCTTGAATGAAACCAAAGATTATCAGTTTCATCACATTTTCACAGAAAATATTTTTAATTCATTGACGATCTATTTTAACCATGTAGTTGGAAATGCAGCTACAGAGAATAGATTAAGCGGTAAGACAGGACTTAAGACTCTCTTTAAACAAAGATCCAAGGCTGTCCAAGAGTACCTTGAGACTGATAGATTCCATTGCATTCAACACACATTTCCCACACCACCAGGACCCTGAAAGTCCCCAGTGCTGCCATGTCCTATGATGGGACCTGTGAGTTCTGTACCTGAGCCAGGCATCCTCCAAAGGCTCTGCTGGGGAAGGAGAGAAAAGCAGTGCTCCAGGGAAGAGGGGCATCAGCACAGGTCAAGGCCAGGAAGGAAGGTAGTGCCAGGCAGGTATTCCTAGAAATTGTTCTAAAAGTCCAGCTTTCCATCTGAGCAAATATTTGTGTTGGTACTAATCACAGCTGCCTTTCTCAAGTTCTGGTAATGCCTTCATTCATATTCCTGTGTAAAGTTCTGTTTGTAGTTAAGAGCCTCCACAGACTCCTCTGTACGTAGCACTGAAATGGGGTTACTTCATGCTCTGGCAGATAGATGGGATTGTAGTGTGTATATTTACATTTTTAAAAAAGATATTGCTAATGCATTTCAGTAATGATAATTTTAAAAAGTCTTTCTAGCCATTACAGTAATGGCTTTGAGCTAATTGCTTGCATTTGCGCTCAAATGTGGTTTTCCCCTCTCTGACTCATTTCCATTTTTATGGAAATCAGCTTGCTTGCTACACTTTTAACTCACAGCTCATGAGGACCAGCTGTTGTCTGACTTCCGAACTCAGGTAGGAACCTACTCCACTGATTGCAGTAGGACCACTTGCAGAGGAAGATGCTACTTAGCACAGGTAAAATTTCCAGAACCTGACTTACAGTCCGCAGGATGTGCTGGAAGATGCTGTGTGCTTTTTGTACCTGGTGAGTTACACCCTGAGGACTGCAGGCAAGCAGAGCCATCTCCCCTCGGAATTAGCTTTCTTGCAGTTCTGCCTATTGCCCAAAGGCATTAAAAAATAAATAGAGCTCTTTCATGTCATGGGCTGAACATGCTGCTGCTCCAGAAAGACTTTACACTGTGGCAATCCCTGTCCCCTCAGCCTCCTTGCTGATCACTGGTACAATAATTTCCATGTTAATAGGCATCTGTTCTCCACGAGGGTCTATGCTGTACCTGGGACAAATCAAAAAGGAGGACCAAGGTTGCTTTAAATTCCTTTGAACTTCCTGTTTGACAAGTTATTGGAGCCACGGGTGAAGACAAAGGACTATGAGGTTGGAAATTTGCTTTGCCCAACCTAGAGATAAGAAAGCCCATTCTACAATGTATAAGCTGAGGCCGTGGTCTGACAGGATCCACAACCGCTGACAGTCTTGCTCCAGCAACTACAGGATGGCTCCTTTTCTCTTGAGCACCAGAGAAGAGAAATGTGACTTAGACATGCATTTGGAGTCACCTTCAAGTATTTACTGAAGAACACAGTGACTGACTCTTGTCAAGGGTTGTTGCACATTTCACAGGAGAGCACAAAACCTGTCAGAAAGTGTCTGCTGCCTAAATGCTGCAATGCTCCCTCTGCTTGGAGCACACCCAGACTAGCTTAAAACAACTGAGAACCATGAGCAACAGACCCTGAACTCATGGGAAAAGAGCTCCAGCTCTGAAACATATTGGACACTGACTTGCAAATGAAAGGAAGGTATTCCACTGCCTTCCTGATGTTCACATGCTCTTTTTCCACATGTAATCTGGCCATGCAGAATCAGAGGGTAGGAAGGGAGAAGCACCTGAAAGAGGGATGTGTGCTGTGCCAGGGTATTTTTTCTCCAGGGTGTTTGAGAGAATCAGTAACACCTGCTGAGCACCTTCATTTCATCTCTGCTCAGCACTGTGAAGTCCTAGTATCCAGTATGGGGAGGACAGATTTTCTTAAAATACCTGTTTGCGTTGCTGACAGACTCAAGTTTGGGCTTGTGTTCCCAGATCTAGATTACTGTACTGTACTCAGGTGCAACTCTCACAAGACTTCAGTCATGTTAGGGAAATTTCCCTAGGCACCTGTGTCAGAAGTGTAGGTTCTGGTCATCTTCCCTTTCCATTCAGCAGCTCAGCTGTTCTGAGGACCCACAATATATTCTCTCATTCCTCTTTATGCAGATCCATGTACTCAATGTTCTCCTCATCTCTTTGCATGTTATTTATCTGTTATTTTCCCCTTTTCACTCCAGACTTAGAAAACGCAATCCAGTCTTTCTTCAGGCAAAGGCATCCGTAGGTGTCCCCAGGAATTTTGTCCAAAGATTGTTGTGTCCACTTCAATGCTTGACTTAAATTATGTGTCTATACCCCTGAAAACTGAATGAAGTTACTTTATTATTTTGTCCTGCTGCATACATGTGGCTCTTTTTCCTCATTCATGAACCAGCTGAGGGAAAAATTAAATGAGTATCTTATAGATTTACATTCCCAACACAGAATTTGTTGCTTTATGTCCCTAAATCTATCTGTCAGCTTCTATTGCACATTAGGGCCCTTGCTGGAACAACGGTTCCACCATTCTTAAATTAGTTTTCCTTGTTGGTGTTTAAATGAAAAGAGACATCTAATTTGTGACTGAAAATGTTTGTCACTTCTTAGGGGGATCTAGACACACAAAATACAATTAACATCTCTGAAGAACATTGCATAGAGGTTCAGCAGCAGCTGACAGGGAAAATGAAAACAAATAAAATCAGTTGTTCTAATACCATAACTCGAGTGGCAACTGTAATCTTCTCCCTTTATCTGAGGTCGGAATTGCTTTCCTGCAACAGCTTTCATTATGAAAATGCGGCACTTCTCAGCACCAGAATATTAAGACAACACATGCCCACAGGGGCCCAGATCATTTTAACAAGGAACAAACAATCCAGAATGCAGCTTTTATGGGTTTTTTTCTGAGCTAACACCTGCTTTGCAGGAAATGAACAATGGTAATGATAAGCATGACAACTCACACGTGTCTGTGCTGAGATGTGCGTCATCAGCGTCTTTTTCTTCCTATCATCTCAAGAAGGGCCCAGTGGCCAATGTTACTTTTAGGACTGCCAGAACCTTTGCCCACTGGCTGAGGACAAGCTCTGTAATTCCTCAAGCTGTTGATATTATGGGGTGGCCCTGACATGCTCAGAAGACTGTAAGATTAGTCAGGCTACTGAAGGTCTCCCAGCCCCTTGAGAAATTTATTGAGGAGTGGATGGAAATTTACCCCAATTTTACCACTGTGGCTCAGGACTCCCAAGACATTTGCTTACAGTCACAGAGTGAATAAATGGCCCAGGCAGAATAGAAACAGAAGGTCTGATCCCTGCTTTGTGGCAGGTCTCACAAGGGTCCCCAGCTGTGTATATTTTCAGCATCAGGTTGGGAGTAGGAAGAGATGGACAAAGCAGGAAGATGCATATCTACCTGTAGTTTTCTACAAGTGATTATATCAGATACCTTTCTTAAGGCCTAACTGACATCACCATCCAGAAAAAAAAAAAAATCTTGTAACTATACTAATTCTTAAATCCAGTTTTATTTAGTCTCTAAATGAGCAGTTATCAGCTGTGTCTGTGAAACTTATGCGCCAGAACTCCTCACAGTGGAACCTCCTACCCAGACCAGATTCGATATCTTGTGGCTGAACTCTGCCAAAGTTTACACAGTGGCATGTTTCCTACCTTACTGGGAAGACCCTGTGTTTTCTGCCACTGACTCTGACTCTCAGAGAGCAGCTGCCCATGTTCTGGCTGGTGAAGGCAGAGTGATGCCTGGCTGGCACAGCCAGCCCTGGAGCCAGTGCAGTGCAGCCCTCTCAGGGAGAGATAAGCCACCTGTCTGGAAGCAACCCATGGACTAATCAAGTTGAGCCACTCTGCTCCGTGAAATAACTTCAGAATAGTGAAATGTAACCTTGAGACTAAGATCCAACAGATATAACAGCTAGCGAAAATATTATTTAAAAATTATTTTAAAATATCTTTAATTTAAACAGGGATTTCCCAGATCTTGGAACTTAGTGCAAAACCAAAAAGTATTAGCTTCGAGAATCATATGACCTGCCTTCAGTTATTTGCCACTGTTGTTTCTCCAAAATTGTTCTTTATGTCTTGTCCTTGGCTTACTTCTACCCATTATTTTCACTACAGATTGGATGGTGGAAGAGAGATTATGCTTATTAAATTTGCTAGCACTAAGCTGCAAGGGACTACACATACAGTGGAGGACAAGGTCAGGACTCAGAATGACCTTAACAGGCTGTAGAAATGGTCTGGGGAAGGAACATGTTAGAGAAAGGGTATGTGTGAGATCTTATACAGCTGAATAACCACCAGCACAAAAACAGTGTTGAAAGGTGTGGATTAGATAGGAGTTCACAGGAAATCAACAACACACCCTATGGTACCTTAACCTGCAGCAAGGGACATACAGGCTGCTCGTTAGAAAATACATTTAAAAAGTAAGGGAAGCAGCTTGGTCATGTACCAAGACTCTATGGACTCTCCCATCACTCAAGGTCTTCAAGGAGAGATGCGGACAAATGTCATTCATTAATCATTTGTGTACCAGTGATCCTGAATGAGACAATGGACCACAGGGCCTTCTCTTCCACCTCTGTGCTTCCAATGAACTCTGAGGCAGACCTGTTGCAGGACAGCTCTGTTTCTGCACCAGGGATTCCAGATGGGACACAGGAGATCGACTACCCAGTTCATCTAAGATCTGGAGATGGCCAGAGGCTTGACACCTGGAACAGCCAGGAGCACCATTAACCTTGTAACCACAACAGAATCTTTAATGTAGACCAAGACCAGTACATTTGCCAGTAACATCCGCAGAGAATCTAAGACTAGCTTGACCTAAGGATTATTTTTCCTCAGGCTTAGGACAGATTCACAGTTTCTGGTATGGCCAGTAAGATACTGTCATCACTTAGGTAGTGAGTTGCACAGGATTTGCAATGCTGTAAAGCCAAGATACTTGGAAAGAGTTCATTTCCAGAGCAAACTCATGTAACTGAGCAGCCAGCTGTGGCCTAGCTCTCCCTCTGCCTTCCCAGTCTCTAGAGCTTACAGGTCTCATAGAGACCTCTTACCTCGGGTCAGGTTATAAAAGGGGTCATGCTTTTAAGTTCTGGAAGTTCCCCAGATCAGTCCCTGGTGTTAGCTAGCATAGCAGTCATCCCAGTCACATTGCTGTTGCATTATTTTTGCTCTGTGGATAAAAAGAGGATTAAAGTCTTCAGAGCTGCCAATACAGATTCTTTGTGTTGCAATCTGCTCATTTATGCAAACAAAACCTGCAAAGCTGGAAGGAGACTGACACATAAGATTTAGGGTGGAGTGTGGAATAGTGATGCTGCATTTTGCCAAATAGAAAATCTATGTGCATCTCACTGGGAAACCAAGCAGACACCTTAAAGAAGATGGAGGGGAGCAGAAAGGATGCCACAATTCACCCACACACACTTAAAGCAAAGGACAGGAAGACCCTCAGGACCTACAACTGACAAGAAAAAGAGAGAATGTAAATAGCTTTGACTGAGAACATGCATTGAAAACACACAAAAATGCTTCCGTACCTTCTTGTTACTTCTGTTTCCCTTAGGGATTCCACCGTAGTAGGTGGGATGGCAGCGGAAGTGACAGAGGACATAGAACACTGTCTTTCTGTTGGCAGAACTTTGTTTTTCCTCCTTCACTTTCCTTGGAACAAAATCATGATTCTTCCATTCTCCGCAGCCTGCTCCATTTCTCCTTCCTCAAAAGAAGATTTTCTGGTTATATAAAATAAATAATGGAACCCATTTCAGATGCAGGAGCTACAGATGTCAGTTCTGCCACTCCCCGTCTCCCTTTCTCTTGTTCTCATTAATAGGAGAAGCTCATCACTCCTTTCGGAAAAGGATAGAAAAATTTCTTTGCAAGACAAAGAACACATTTTTACTAGTCCTCAAAGAATTACTGCTTAAAATGTACAATCTGTTCAGGTTTACACACTGAATATCTACATGTAAAGCAGAATTTCCAGGACAATTCAGGATTTCTCAGAAGGGTTCTGAAAGGGAAATTTTAGTCAAAAGATCTACTCTTGCATAAGCTTTGTTCAGCCTGCCAAAAAATTGCTAGCTTTGTCTAATCCATCATAAGATATGACACATCAGAAAGCATGACACAGCTTAAATGAAGGGTGGTATTTTGTAAAAGGATCTGACCTCATGCCAACACCCATCTGAATTCTCAGTCTGCTCACATCCCCATTTTGTCTCTCTTGTTTACCAGGAGCTGGAGCCTGCCCAGCACACTCAACTGCACACACAGGCATCCACTAGCAGAAAGATATGATGGAAAGCACACATTTACCAGTGGCTAGTATGCTTTAACTTCTGTGTGGGCAAACTCAGTCCTGACAGAAAATGGTGAGAGTGACAGCCTTGGCTTTTGAAAGCCTCTCTGTAGCGAGACCAGGCAGCATAATGTGAAAGCAGAGGTTGTTATATATTCACAGGTTATCCCAGTGCCGTTCTGTGGGGAGACAGGCCTTTAGCCTCCATTCAGGCTTATCATGCTCCTCCGAGGGTACAGCCAGGGAGCCAATTAGCACTAACGATGGCAGAGGTGATTTAGTGATATGGACATTTGTGTATAAGCAAACGATGGGTGTTGTCAGATCAGTGGAATAAAATATCACTCCTGATGCAGCCCAGTCATGCCAGTTAGCTAGAGGCATCAGGTGTCCAGAGAAATGAACTGCAGATCCTGACCTAAATATAGCCTGATGAGCAGTTTTGGTTTGGTTTTTTTTTTTTTTATTCAGCAAAGCATTGAGGTATACGCCTAATTCAAAGCACATCCATAGCCTGTTCTTCATACACTTAAAATCACAGATGTGCTCATCTGAATTGCTAGATGAAGGACTAGGAGCACTACGTGGTTATCCCAAGCACCCAAACCTCCTCTGGTCACACATCCCACAAGATGATGACAGAAGTAGCACAGGAACTACTCATAATCCTTAGGGACTGTAAATGATATGATGGCAACAGCACAGCCACATATATAACTGTTCTGTATATCTCTGCCTTGATAAATGCATATACAAGTACTAATTCAGTAAATCCTAAATACATGCCTACATATATTGACCTCTCTATCTCTTCAGCTTTCCCTGTGTCAATTTGAATCACTGACATCTCATGGATGCAGGATTCCTGGCAGAGGGAGAGGGATGAATCAAGACTTGCAATTTTTAACTTTTGGAGTTCCTAGAACAATTAGTTTCATCTTTGTCTCTTTTCTGCCTTTCCTTTCACTTTTAAATCCTTCACCCCTCTATGAATTTTCAGTATATGCTCCAAGAGCTCATATTTTCTGCCCATGTGAGGCTGCACACAGATTTTCTGTGGAGACTGTCACTTTCTCTTCTATCTGTGATTCCAAAAAGAAACCAGTTCTTTCACAGTCCCACACTGGCACTCACAGGTACATCTACTTGCAGCATGACTCTGCAAAATTACCACTGTGCCTCACTAAAACACCCTAGAAACTCCCACAAACAGCACTGAAGTCTGAGTCTGTAGGTTCTGAAACTGATTACGACTGTGGAAGGCATCAGACTTGTGAAGAATTTATAAAATAGAATAAGCAGAGTCTCTGCATAAAGGTCTGTGGCCAGCCCACAATCAATCTCCTTTCTAGCCCACAATTTCAAGATCAGATATCTTTCATTCACACTTGTTTCAGGACCAGGACATCAGTTAGTACATTTTCTAGGATGATTCTGTATAATTAAACACCTTACAAGATAGGGATCTTAGAAGGTATCTTATTAGATGCTCTATAGCGAGAAGTACATTCATTCATTGTGGAAGTACATTTTGCACACAAGCCAACAAGAACATAATTTATCAAAACTGAGTATGCAAACAGAGTGACAAAACACAAAAGAAAACAGAAATCACTGCCGAGATCTGTATAGCTCTGCCGATTTTTTGTGAAATGCTAATTTTTTTAAAGACTGGAAATGAGTGCAGAAAGGTGTCAGAGCTTTGGGCTAGAGGAGATGAATACATGAAGGACAGTGTCTCTTTAGTTATTTAATTTCTCTGCTTCCTTTGAAGTCATTGTGAAAGATTTGGTTATACTGAGATGTAGCTGGTTTGCTCACTTTTTCCCACAGAAAAATTCATTCAGTAGACAAAGAATCATATTTTATTTTATCCTACCTGCCTACATGTTTAAAAAGACACTGTATTATAGAGCATCTGTAGTTAATAGGGCTGTGACATCTCAGCCATATCAGACAAATTTAATTCAGATATCACAATATAAATGCAACTACTTTGCTTTCAATGTGACCATCAAAGAAGCTGGGAACTGGATGTGTGGTTTTGCTTCTTTAGGCCATAAGAGGAAGACCCAGGGTTTTTATATACTACAGCTTTTTAGATTAGAATTGGTTCATGTAATTTTCATTAGGCATTCAGAGTTACCAGCAATTGGCTTCCTTGTTTCCTTTCTTTACTAGAGAAATCCAGGACTGTTCTACAATAGAAGAGTTTGTATCGACTCAAATAATAGCAAAATTATGGTATTACAAGAGTCAAGAGACTGACAAAGTGAAAAGATGGAGAGTGTCAAACTGGTCTGGTTACATTCATTTAAGTCTATTCACTGCTGGGCATTGCAGATGAAAAAGAATGGGTTTGCTAAACATTCAGCATCACTGTCTTCAGAGGAGCTGCTGCAGCAGCAGCAATGTCACATTCACCAAGCACACTAAATTTCCTCCGGCAAAATCAGGAACACCAAAAACCAACACTGTGGCTGCTCCATGAATGAAAAATTTAACAAAAGAAGGGAAAGAAAGGAAAAGGAAAAGGATCCAAAACCCACCAACAAGGGGGAAAAAGGGCCTGCTTGTCTTGTTTGTATTAGTAATGGCAAATACTATCATTTTTCCAGCCTTTCTCCAAATACTCTGAAATTGATACCCAGAAAGGCTAAGAAACTGTAGTTCACAAAATCTTTCATGGGGTTACCTTTTAACAAATGCCAGCTTTGGCACAGCAGGCAATACAGACCCCAGAGCACGTACCATGCTCAGCTCTGGCGCCTCAGAGACTTCCTGCCTCATCTTCTCCTGCTGTACAAGTTCTGCCTGTCCCCCTCCTTCAGCCTGAAGGCATCAGGGATGGAGGAGCTTTATCCCAGAGCCAGAATGCAGCACACCTTCCATGCTGGGAAGTTTGTCCAGCAGTAACAAGATGGGATAACTGAGACGAGCCATCAGCTTTTACAACTGTTATATTTACAACAAGTTCCAACTTCCTTTCCTCCACCAAGAGAAAGAAAATTCTGACGAAAAGTAAGATAAGTAATCTTATTGGATTTTTTTCAACTCAGGGAAAAAAGTTGCATCCTACGTCTGTTTGCAACTCAAGATGGGCAGCAACAATGTGCCACAAGAAGCTGGGCAGCGAGGGCACAGAAACGCTGTCAGGAGCTCAGGAGGACAATGAGCAATGCAAGTCAAGGGAGGGATGAAACAAACCTGAGTGGCAAGGATGAGCAGAGGCAGCACGATGTTTGGATGGGCAGAAAGCTAACAGTGAGGCATACCTACAGGGACAGTTTGGGCTCAGAGGTGGCAGCCCAGATCTGAGGGAAAAGCACACAGTGAATGCCAGGGCCCTGACAGGCACCAGAAGCAAAGACCCCTCACAACACCCAAGCCTGTCATCCAGCTCACTGCTGCGGCCCCGCTGCCTACTGCAATGACAGCCTCCACACTTACTCAAGGAAGGGCACCTGCAGTCCAGGTGCACAAGTGATGCTGACACGACTCCTGAGCCGATTCCCAAGGGAAAGGGCTGATCCAGGAGCAGGGGCTGTTTCTGGCCTGCTGAACCTGAAGGGAAAGACCCATAAACTCTGCAAACCGCTGAGGATCACTGCAAAAAGGGGCGACGGCCCTGCCACAGATCCCGCAGCCCCATTCTCCCCACTGCAAGAGCGCTGGGTGCCAAGCCCACTCCTAAAGATATTTCATCCTAACTCATAATGAGCTCGACTTCTCTCACGCAGCGTTTCCATAGCAACAAAACGGAGATTCTAATCTCTAACATAAAAGACGCAGCGAAAAATGACACGGTTTGGAGTTTGGGGTTTTTGCGGGGAGCGCAGAGGCTGCGGCTGCAGCGCAAGCGGCCGTCCCTGGGCTGCAGCTCCTCCCGGCCGGCAGCCCCCGCAGCGGCGAGCGGCCAGCACCACCCCGAGGCCACCGCAGCGGGCTCGGGGCGACACCCGGGAAACCCGAGGCTGCCACACAGGCACCCCAGGCTGCTGGAGCAGAGCGATCAGAGGGCTCAGGCTTCAACCTGGTGTTGGGAAATGGGAAGGGGGGATTGCTGTCCTCTGCCTCCAGGTCCTGGCAGGGAAGGGGAAATACAGCCCCGGACTGGGGACTGAGAAATCCATTCAGCAGTACAGGCTTGGGAGGACCAGCTGTGCAGGCGGACTGTGCTCAAGTACAAGGGTGATGGGAAGTACCGTGATTATTATTATTATTCTCTCTCTCCTGGCAAGCAGCACAGGCCACTATCCTAATTCAGGGTGTGCTATTTGCAATTGCCTAGCAGGGCTAGCAAGCATCAAACCTCTTTCCTCAGCCCTACCATGACAGAGCAGAGAGGAAAGCACACTGTGCTTCACTCACTGCAGTCTAAAGCAGTTCTCCAGAAAAGAAAAAAAAAAAAAAAAAGCCGAATGTAAAATAGGTAGACCAGCACATAAAAGAGCAAAGCACACAGCTTGGAGCTGGGCTCCTAGGTAGTCTCTTAATATAAGCAGTAGAAGTATATATAAGCAGCTGCCCCAGAAACAGCACTTGCTTATGCTGGATGAATACCAATAGTAGCACTGTAGTTCTAATATCACCTCAGGGGCCCACTTGCACTGCCACCTGTGCAAAATAAGGCTTCCATTTTCCATGGCCACATCCTTGAATTACACTTCTGGTCTTCCTGGTTGTGATATTAACACTGATATATCATCCCAGTACCTTATTCAGGCCTGCAAAAGGTCTACTCCAGATCCCACGTAAGGGTAAAAAGAACCCCGAGACCAGCTTTTATGTTCACAGTCTCATTCTCCAAAACAAACCAAAGAATCCACACAACACCTTTAGGATTTTTATTTCTGAATAGTTTTATTTATTTTATTAGAAATTTCAAAGAAACTCTCTCCAGGAGAGCAAGAAAAAAAAAATCCAACCCTGAAATATTTCCAAGTAATTTTGTTCCATATAAACACAAAGCAAAGTTACATATTTCACATGCATGTACAAAAACATCTTAAGTAAAACATCCTTCACACATAACATGTGCATTAGTCTCAGAACTGAGCACATAATCAGATTGGCCTCACCTACCCTACCTAATCTTATTTTCCTGTTTTCTTTTTAAATTGTAAATTTCTATGCAGAAAACATCTCTTTTTCTGCACAGCATTATGCATATTCAAATTAGCATGGATGGCCTTGGAATTAAATCACTAGGTAGTGTAGTCTGACATAAAGCTGTACACATATATTGTTACACAGCCATTTATACAGCGAACTTTACTGGATACCAGGCAAAACTCTTCAAAAGGAATAAAAAGGTATTGCTAGAGGGAAAAAGGAGTATGATACACAGCACTCTCTCAACTACAATCCCGTATGATTCCTATGCAAAACACTTCAAAAGCCAAGTAATTTACAGATCTTGCTCTCCAAATGGATATCAAAGTTCCTACCAATTTCAATCATGGCAAAATAAATCACTGTAAAACATCAATGCTACTGGATATGGACATGGTCAATACTCAATATTCCCATTTTTCATCCACCCACTTTTGGAAAGAGAAGGGAGAAAGATGAAAGAACTGTAAAAACTGCAGACTGTTGAAGCAGGTGGGTCAGCAGAGTGCTTTACCAGCCATCAGCAAGAAACAGCAACTGCGAGAGCAGAGCTTCATTCCAACCCACTGCATAATCTCACTGTGGTTTAAAATTTGGGGATTACATGGTCAATGAACAGACCTCACTAGTTGCCCAAGGCTGCATTAACATCTAGAAAAATCTTATTTGATTCATCAAAAGAGCATATTGTCTGTACCTGACTTTGTGAGCAAGATTTTAAATTTCACTATTTCATGCATGATGAACACCACTGCAAATCTAAGAACCATAAATGTTCAGAGGGGAAGGGCTCACCCAGAAGGTAAAGCTTCCACATGCATAAAAGGAAATGTCAAGCACACTAAGTCAGCTGCAACCCTTAGCACAGTGGGGAAACAGGAGGTACAGCTATTACTCTGCCATCATTTTTAAGTGTATAAGCAATGCTGATGGGTTTCTCACCTCTGCATAAACATGCATCCCAAAGAGAATCAATAACACTTCTCCCTTACACTGCAACAACACAGCTGACTCAAAAAACACTGAATATGCAGTGTATTTAAATACACTTGAAGTACTCAGGCTTGGCTTGTTGCAGAGTGTGTGTTACAGGGTGAAATGGGTGTGGAAAATGGATGTGAAATAAAATTCACAGAAGTTAAGACAGAACATCTGCACACGAACAATACAGAGAAAGCACTTAAGATGGACACTTAGGAGGTTTAACAAAAGCCCTGGAGAACACTAGATTTTCATTTTTAGCCCACTTGAAGTCTTGCAAATGACAAAGTGATGCTGGCAGCAGTCACTCTGTCATTTGGGTCCCAAAAATAGTGCAATGGACTTTGCATAAGTGCCCTGGCTGCAACTTTACTACACCAGTTGGCAAAGCATCTACAGAGAAAGGCCCAATGACAGGTGTTCTCACACAGTGCCAAAGACACAAGGGGCAAATCAGGCTGAGCCTCAAGGCACCATCCTGGCACATTCTGTGTGTTGTAAAGAACCCTGGATCTGCTGGTGTAGCTCAGATGGGCAGCCTGCTCTTAGCCCTGTACAACCATTTGAACAGCAAGCTCTAGTAAATGTGCAGAAAAGAAAAAGCACTGACCCAGTAGGAGGAAGTCTCTGATTCCCACCCAGAAAGGGCTTAACTCACGTCACTTAATTCATACACTAACAGTGTGGATGTCTTCAGCTGAGGTAGTCAAGTTGAACTCACTTTATGGGCACACAAAGGAAAAAGAGACATTTCTAAAAATGCCATTTAACCTGCTTTATACTTCTACCTCAAGGCCAAAAGGACAGTGACCTAAGAATGACTATTTCTCTTCAGCTGCAAGTGTGGCCCAAAGGAATACGTTTAGATGCAGACATCTAAACTGAGTGAGAACCCCAAATGCCTTCCTTGTACTTGGGCAGTTGAACAGAAGAATTGTGCTATACTTCTTTGTTATCAGCAGTTTTGCTTAAAACCTGTGTCATATAGGACATTTCAGTGACCATCTAAGCATTCTCCAGCCAGCAACAGTCCAACTGAAATGGAATAAAAGCTCACAACTCTCACAAAACTCTCTGAATGATTACTGTGCCTTTTTTTTTGCAGAGTAACTAAATCTCAAACACACTTCTGAACGGGAAATATTACTATTCTGTTTCTACAGCTGAAAAAATGGGGACATTCCAGCTTGGCTAATGGTGACTCAGGGGGAATCAGAATGAAGATTTCCTGGTATGCTCTTCTACTACTGAATAGGCTTAAAATAGTGAGAATTTACCCCCCAGGAGAGACCTTTAAAACTGTGATGGACAATTTTAACTCTATTGTCCATGAAAGCCTATGGTCACGCATTCTTATTAGACATTGAGGAATTTTATGTTTGGATTCCACTTCTATAAAGTGGAAGAGAAATACAGTTAGGAAAAAAGAATTAAGGCCAGGCATGTCATACAGAAACAAAAATACTATGCCTGAAGCTCATTCTCTCAAAAGATAAACCTGCAATTGTAAAGATAAATGGGAGGTTTGGTAAATTTCCCTCAACCATCCCAAGGGGTTACAGGTATAAAGCCAGTTTAAGTGGCTGTTCCTTCTTGATTCATGTTCATTCTAGCTCTTTTGAGAAAGAGACACACTGAATCAAGTTAAAACCCGAGTTGATCAACTGAGGATTGTGCAGAACAAAAAAAATGCCATCAGTCAGCTGAGCCATAAAAGCAAGCAGCAAAACAGATTCTGTTTCAGACTAAGTTGTCAAGATAACAACCTTGAATACGGGTGCTCGGCCAGCCTGAAGTTGCTGCACTCAATCCAATGACAGCAAACGAAAAGTTTGCATTGCCAGTACGGGCTCACACCAATAGGAAAAGCTGTTTCATTCTCTCCAGAAAAGCACATCAGCATCCCTGAACAGATGATCAAGTAATCAACCAGGGAGTAAGCTCTGCTGGTCTTGTTTCTAACAAGGAAGAACTGGTGGAGAACGTGAAGGTCTTGGCTGCAGAAGACACAGAATTGTGGCATTTATAATCCTGAGAAATGTGTACAAGACAGAGTCTTGTACCTTTAGGTCAACATATTTTGGTTTATTCAAGGAATCTCTGAACAGAATTTCACGAGGGACTGTCCTGGCTGCCCAAAAGAACTCAAGTGTGCTGCTTAATCTTCAAAGACAGCCCTGTCAAAGTAAAAAATCAGTCCTTTCTGACAAGCAGAAATTACAGCAGGCATGACAGAAGGCCAGCACAGATGATTGAGGAACTCCTGACTGATCACAAACGCAAACAGAAAGGTACACGGAAGTGGAAGTGAGGATGGGCTGGCCAGCAGAGATACAGAGAGACAGCCCCTGTAGGCAGAGACCATTAGGAAAGCCAAAGCTCAGCTGGAGTTGAAACTGTAAGAAATAAGAAGAAGGGCTTCTTTAAGTACACTGGAAGCAAAAGGAAGGTTAAAGAAAATGTGGTTTACTGTTTAACAATGTAGGCAATATGGTTACAAAGGATGATCTTTGTACTTTCAGGCTCATGTGTACAACACCTTTTTTTGCCGGTTTTCACTGATAAGTTCTGCCTTAAGGCCTGCCAGGTCCTTGAGCCTTCTAGCAGCATGTAGGAATAAAGCATTGCCTACAGCACAGGAAGACTGAGTTAGTGAGAACTTAAGCCCATTGAAACCAACAGGCTGAACATAAAGGCACTGAGGGAGCTGGCTAATGGCACTGTGAGACCACTCTACAGCATCTTTGCTAGGTCATCAGCAGCAGCAGAAGCTATGGTTCTCCAACTAAAATACCCTGACCTATGACTCTCTTGCTGCCCACCACAGTCAGCAAGCAGGTAGCCAGCACACTGAGGGAAATTATTATTCCTCTTTATTCAGCAATTGTGAGATGGCGTTTGGAGGATAGCACCCACTTTTGTGCTCCCCCTAACAAGGGCACTGCAGCAATTTCAGTGGAAGGTCACAGAGCTGGTTTGAGAGCTGGAGCACAGGATGAGTAAGGAGAGCTCAGGGAACATGGTTTCTCCACACTTAAGAAGAGAAAAGGCTAAAAAGATATCTCATTGTATATAATCCCTTAATAGTCATACTCTTCTCAGAGATGAACAATGACAGAACAAGAGGCAGTGAACACAAGCTGGAACATGGGAAATTCCAACTAGATACAACTATATTTTTGTTCTTACTGTGAGAGTTGTCAAATACAGGAAAATGTTGCCCAGAGAGATTTGGCATCACCATCCTTGTAGATACTCAAAACTCAAATGGACAAAGCCCTTAGCAACCTGCTCTAACTGGCTGAGCTCTTGAGCATGAGGCTGGAGTAGAAATGCCACAAGGTCCCTTTAAACCAAACTATTCAATGGTTCTGTAACTTGGAAAATCTCCTCACAACTACTTTTCACCAACATGTTCCTCATTAATTTGCCAAAGCAAGCTATGCCACCATCAAATGTAAAGGGTGATCTTCAGTCTCATGAATCAGAATGGAGTACAGAAGCCAGGAAAGAGGGGAGCTGAAGTGCACTACACAACAAACCTCTCACAGTAATTTTATGCAGGTCCCTCACACACGGGGGCCAGCCCTGTGTTGGAATCATCACAGTACTCTTCTAGTTGCTTTCAAGTGTCTGTTGCACACCATCAGGACTAAATAAAAAGACTGCTCCTTTTCACATCTTCTTCATCTTTTTTTTGCAGCGCTGGTTGAAGACAGGTGAGGATCCCATCAGGCTGTCGGCAGAATGAGAACCGTAGCTGCTCTCAGAGCCATTGGGGCTTTGTGGCATCCCAGCTTCACTCATGCCTGACATTGGTTCCTCAAAGACATCACTGCCTAGCACCCCGTGGCCATGTACATTAGCCTCCTCATTTTCCTGCGGCTCCATTTTCACCTGTGCCAAGTTCCAGAGTGGGGAAGCATTCACCTCAGCCCCTAGAGAAGGAAAAAGCACACAACAGTAACTGAGCAAAAAGATAAATCACGAACAGCACGCAGATATGAGGGACAGCAGCAAAGGTAAAGATAGAGCAAAAGCAAAGCCACAGGTTTACTATGCTGGGGGGAAACAAAACACACCAAGCACTGTGATCAATAAAAAACAGCTGTTGACTTGTTTAACAGCCCAGAAATTGCCACTCCAAAAAATATGATGGTGTCCTTTCAATGTTAGCCTCCATGTGATTTTCTCCATGAGAAACAACTTCACATCACTCTCCAGAAGGAGTGTCCCAGCAGCAATGAGTACACCAACAGCACACAGACTAGACCCTGCATAAGCAGGACTTCGAGGCAGTCCAGAAGTCATTATGAGGCCCTTGCAACTGTCAGACACACTGGGCTTCTGCAAGGGAGGCGAAGTGAGAGGGCAGAGGAGTAGGTAGATGAACAGTCCCAAATATCACTTTCAGCACTGAAATGCAGGGACATCAGAGCTGCAGTCAGCCACCTGCCTGCCTGCCTCCTTGCACTCAACACCCACAGGTCTCATCCCATCCTTCAGCAGAATGGAGAGAAATCCTTTTGGCTCAACCTCATAGTTGCCCTGCTGGGAAATAGCTCCCCCCACCTCACTTTCTTAGTAAAAAATTCTGGACTAGTGTGCAATCTGAGCACTAATTGAGGACTTTCTGAACAAGATTACGAAACCATATTCCTTGATACTAGCAAATGTTTTTCTCCCCAAGAGCAGTAATTACAGATCGCATTATTTCTGTTTATTTAAAGTTTTAAGAGAGACAAAAATCCTATTAAAAATACACTAATTGGTCTTCTTGCTGAGATGGGCATAAATAGCCCAGAACTGAACACACTGTGAAATCTCTCTCTTGTGTGGGGTTAAATTCACATGGAAAATAAAAAGAATTAAAACCAAAGCAAAACAAAAACCCAACGAACCAACCAAAAACCAAAAGCCATAAACAACAAAAAAGACCCACTAAAAACCAACAAACAAAATAGGAAACCAGTTTTAGTAAGTTTTCCAAACTTCATATATCAAAGGGCATGGCACAGTTTGAAAGCACAACCAAAGCTCTTGTACTGAGCCAAACCTACTACCATTCCCTATTATCAATATACTAGTAACAACAGTCCCTTATTAGTAAAAATTACAAAGAGAACAAATGTTCAAACATATCTGTGCCAAGAATTCTCCTTTATGAAGAAGTCAGGAATCTTTTCCAGATCAGCTTAGCCCAAACCAGAGTTTATGAGACCTTTATGATAACACAGCCTACATTAGCTCAGTTGCCTTAATGAAAGTCCTTCCTATGTTAATCGTAAGTAAATGTATCCCTCTCAACAACAATGGACACATCATTAAAATGCTATCGGTTCCAGAGTGACAGCTCCAGTCTACATAATAATCAAAGGTGCTCACTAAACTAAACTGTCTTTCCTTCATCAATTGCTCTTCACTGCTCAGCCTTATTCCTTTCAGCTCTGTCACCTGTCACTAAGAGTGTCACTAATGACTAGAAGTACTTAAGCATCAACACAGGATGTTTCACCTTCAAAGCCCTTTAACTTCAAAGTACTTTACAAATAAGCTAATCTTCATGTTATCCTGAGAGGCAGAGGAACAAGAAACAATATCGCCTCCATTTCTCCAACTGCAATGTCAGACATGCACAGAAACACAGGAAGAACATGAAAGGCTGTAATGAGAGCTCTGCCCTCAGACACTGAAGCCTCGATGCCCTCCCTGCAGGCCTCACACCTGCATTTTGAGATGGCGGTGTCCTAATTGCAGCAGCTTTTTCTCACTCCTTAGGATATTACACTCCCCAGACTGCCCAGGTCTACACTGGAACTTCTCAGAGATGAGATTTCCAAAGGCTCTTGTGAAGTGAAGAGGGATTTTCAGGGAGGAACAGAGCACTTGTATTCTTAATTAGAAAACATCAATTCTGTATCAGAGAAGCAAGAGGCATTTAATATACAGCTAGCACGCTAACCTCTGGGTCTCAAGTGGTAGATGCTAATACAAAGCTTTCCAGATGAATCACTCGCAACCCTGGATGGGCCAGAGGAGTCTGCTGTTCCTTCTCCCCCAAAACTGCAAACACTTCACATTTCAGAGGTGCTAATGGAAAACAGTATGAGCTTTTAGAAAAACATGAGATGGATTTATGTTTTTTAAAGCTCATCACAACGCAAAAAAACGAATGGACTCAGAGGTATACTCTAACCTCACTATGTATGCTACTTAGCTTAGGGTTAATAGGAGGACAGGCTTCATTGTTTTTTAACCAGATTTAAAGTGAAACAGTTACTATTGCAGGGACTTCCAGAATTCACATAGTTCTATACAAAATCAAAACTGTCTCTTTTCATTCCAGGAAGTTCAGCTTCACTGAACAGTGAAGAGAATGAAACTTCTATGTAGATATAGAGCAGGCACAGCAATAGCAGATTCTCCCATGCTTGCCACCAGTGTGCTTCAACGCCAACATCAAGGGATAGCACTTTGAGGGAAAGAGTGCAGTCTCCATAACCCCACTAATTCATTCACCATTTCACTTTCCATGGCCTCAGTCACGTACAGCAGGCTTTGGAGTAGAGATGCTAGGAGGGATTCCCAGGAGCCCATTTCACACAAGTCACTGATAAGCTTTCATAAAACAGTGACTGTCATTACCAGGGTAACTCCTGAATATGGAGGACAGCACCAAGTACCATTTGTATTTTCAGAACTCATTCAGTGCCTAAACTATGTAAGAAACATGGCTTTCAACTTTACAGGAATATGAATCTCTGGACACAAATCCAAAACTAACCAGAAGAAACAAGATCACATGGACCTGCTGAAGGGCTGTTTACAGGAGAAGCAAGAAACCCCTACCTGAAGTCTGTGGGGAAGCTTCTACTTCCAAGTTGGCAGAGAAGCGCTCACTTTGAGCTCCAAGTACTCCAACAGGCAAAGACTGGTCACCAGAAGCCAGATCTCCTTCCAGCTCTTCACTTATGGGGAAAGTAATATCACTAACAGGTTCCTCCTTAATCTTCACAGGTTTTGTGTCTTCTGCTGCCTTTTCCGGGTTCACAATCTTCTCATATTCTTCAGAGAGCTGCTTGCTAACCTGTCAAAGATCAGTGGGTGAAAAAGAGGCCAGAAAGGTGAGAGTGACTTCAGAGGCTCTGATGGTAATTACATTGCAGTGCACTCTGTTCCCAGAACATTATTAACATCTGACCTGAATGAACAAGTAAACAACTTACCAGCTACACAAGAGAGATTTTTTTCCCCTTTAAGTGCTTCTTCTGTCCTGTAACAAGGGACTTTAATAAGAGGTTTAATCCACTAAAATCTGACTGATAAATATGAGCACCTTTATTTTACAAACAGAGGTGATGAGGCCCAGAAATTTAAACAGAGCACGAAACAAAAGCAAAGTGTCTCAGTCTTACTCGCTGGTTTTACCTATAAGACTGCCCCCATCCTCCAGTAACAAATTCACCCCAGCATTAAAAATCAAGCACCTCAGATCTTCAACAGCCCTGTAGTCACCACTGGGCAGAGCCTGAGTACATTCTGTCAGATTCAGAGCAAAAAACACAGAAGTTTTCTGCAGTTAGAGAAGTGAAACCAATACAGGAATGAGATTTAGAACTACCCTGTACTTCCAGAAACTTAACAACAGTAAACAATTAAATTTAAAAATTTCAGATTTCATCTGCTTCTAACAAATGCTTGTTTATGCAACTAAATCCAAACAGCCACTGAACTGTGGTCAGGAAAATCCCAAGACATTTTAACAGCAGAAGCAAGGAGGAAAAAGAATAGCAAAGCCAATTTACCCCTTCTAGATATACTTCCAAATAAAGGGGCTACTGTGGACTCCAGTCCTGCATAAAGAACAATTATTGTTAAGACAATGATCAGCTGCAGGATGAGAGTGAACTGCAGTAGCAGAATGATGCAGAAAACCCAGATTCCAAAAGGATACAACATCTGAACAAAAACATTTGAACAAAAAATGAACAGAGCGGGTATTTTGAGTAGGAATGTTTCTAACAAAGACAAATCTTTATGATGTTATTTTTATATAAGAAGAAGGTAGCACCTGTGTGACAGCTCAGATCAGCAAAATACTACACTATACTCCTAAAGCTTAAGGAAGTCACTCCTTGCTTGTGAACATAAGCCACTCTACAGCCTAGAAATTTGTATCTGCTTACATGTTTTCTGAAATGTTAACCAGCCAAATATCCCACTAAAGCAGAAAATTCAGTTCATCAGTCAGTTCTGATTTTACCTCTACTTGATAATTTTGTCTGGATAATTTAAGAGCTGGGGTACTCTTCTTAAACTCAGGTAAGCCATCAGTAAAGCATCCTTAGTCTCAGTAGGGACACAAAACAGGGGCTGTCTTCCAGTCAGAAAGTTCCTGTTCTCTTTCCCTTGATGACTCCTCTCCACACCCAGGAGGTTTACCAGTCAGATTTCCCCTCAGTAAGACTCAGGACTTGCCACAGGAATAAGCAACTGTACTGGAGGTACATTTCTTGGTGCTGCCAGGTCTCTACTGCTCTTCTCACCTGAAGCATGTAGCTGTGATAATCCTTAATGCGGTGCTGCCAGAACTTCTGCAGTGAGAGCACACTACCAATGCCCACTTCATGGAAGACCTGCTCCATGACGTCAGGAAAAGGGGTGTGCCCAAGCCGAGCTTCTCGATCCACAGCGAAGCGCAGCAGCTTGGTGAACTTGAGGCAGTACTCGTGGGCGATGTCCGTCAGGGTCTCCAGGACGCTCTCGTTGGCGCACTCAAAGCCCGTGTGTGCCAGGATGGTGGCCATTGACTGGTACAGAAGCTGCCGGCAGGAGGACCAACTCAGCTCTGTCACTGGCTCCCCTTTTCCTCTAAAAACCAGGAGAGACAAAAATAGCACACTTTCAAAAATCTGAAGGAGTGTATCAGTTGAAGAGGTACTGTCAATAATAAGGTGATGTACAAAGGGAGAGCAGAGGGTTTGGGGTTCTCCATGGCTTCTCTGTTACAAATGAACACTACCTAATAAGGGTTTATCTGCTTTTCCTTCCTCCCTCCCTCTAAATCAGGACTTCCAATTTTCATTTTCCCTTCTGATGCCACAAGATTCTTCAGGTGATTCACAAATGTGGGATGCAAATCTTCTTCACCCTTAAGCATCTCCCTTCCCACCCAAGAGCTTTTCTCCTGGAGATGTGAATTAAATGGGTCCTTGACACAAACAAAAAAAAGGCATTTTAAATTACATGAATGCAAATCATTTCCCCTTTCAGTTAATTACATTGCTCTTCCTTATTATCTCTGATGTCTCAGGCCTAATAGAAACAAAGGCTTCTGGGATAGACAAGATTGGAATTTCTAAAGAAAAAGACACATATAAAAAAGCAAGAAATGGAATACACATACATTTCATAGAGGTACACTGTACCCAAAAGGACTGTTTCTCTGCCCTCATTTCCAGTAGTCACTATGCATGACACTGAAAGAAGTATCCCCATATGCAACCTAAGATGTGAACACCAGGCCCTAGGAGGAGGCCTGGAAAGTTCAGCCATAAAGCACCATTCCCTGGTCTTGGGTTTGAGACCTCCTTCCTCTGTTGCTAAGCAGGAAGGAGTGAGTACACAGGATGGAGGAGATGGAGAACAACTGACATGAGCACTTCAATCATTCACTTATAGCCACACAACCAAATTTTTCATCAACAAGATGAAATTCCACAGAGGAAATGAGGAGTTAAGGCAAGGCCTCTGATAGGTAAACATACATCTACCAGATTTCTCAAGTCACAATTAAGTGCATGTAATCTATTTGCCCATATCAGTAACATGGACTTCAAAAGCTGATATCAAAAAATCAAATTCCATTACTGCTAAGTATGATACTTATACACTTTTTTACACTCCATTCAGCACCAAGGGCAGAACTGAGCTAACAATTTCACTCTTCATTTGTCTCTGATCAATTTCTCCCAACATCTTCTACATTCCACCCAGAGATTCTCCTTGCTGTTACCCTAGATTACCTGTGTATCACCACACACTCTTTCCAGTAAAAGGACCTGATTAAACAGTATACAGACAGTATTGATGGCTTGATAAAATTCTCACTACCTGTCTCCAAAAAGTCATGAGGTACCCTTCAGTCTCACTGAAAAGCTAGGCCACAGAGCCTCAGCTTCCCCTGATCCTCAGAGCTGACACATAGAAAACTACTGAAACACAGCAGTAAAAAAGTGAAGAGGATTGAAAAGGAAGGTGAAACTTAGAGCTATCAGGATGAAAATCATTCATTTTTAAGAACACCGGCACAATACTTTCCTATTATTCAAATAAAAGGGGAATCACACTATATTAAGAGTGGGATATGATCATATTTCTAAGTAGATATTAAGAATACCATGTGAATCTCAGGTCACGCATTCATCCCAGTTATTAATTGATGGAAAATGACTAGCATCCCAATTTCTACTTAATTATGTAACTACTTTGCAAAGAATACAGCAGGCACCCTGACAAGATGAATTAAAAGATCATCAGTTTCTTTATAAACCAAGTGTCACCCATTTTTACATCTCCCTCACTCCCTCCTCCACCTCAGCAGCAGAATTCGGAAGTTCCCAAACAGCCATATCTCTCACACAACACCAGGACCAAGAGGTTACAACAGAAATAAACAACCACTGAAGAAAATCAACCAGAAAACAATCCTTAAAATTCATGTCTCTTCTTTTTTAGTACATATAAAGGACATACCTAGCAGCCATCAGTTGAGAGCATCTTACGCTACCAAAACTGAATGCCAGGCTACTATTAATACAGAGACGTTCACTAAAAATACTATGGGCAAACTTAAATTAGACATAGATTTCGGCAATCCCAAGCTGGATACTTAGCCACTTGCAAAGTAGAGCAAAACAACCACTCAGTAATGCATATCACTGCTCAGAAGCAGCAGAGAATATTGTGTCTCTTTTAAAACTCCTAGAGGAAAAGGAGCTAATTGTGAGCATTAAAATGAAGCAAGGTCACTATGCTGAAAGACATATAAACAACTTGAAATCTAATCAATTAAAGACAGAGAAAAGACATTTCAGGCACTGTACTCAAATCCAAATCTCCACTTCTTGCTCTTGGTAAGGCCAATTTTGTTTTGTTCTTATGTTTTCTTCTCTTGTTTTCCTGTTTCTCACAATAAACAATAGGTAAATACAGTTAAAAGCTAGAACAGAGAGCAAAAACTGAAATGTTGTTGTAGATGTTAATAGAAACCAACAAATAAGAAAATAATTTTTCTTCTCTTTTAAAAGAGAAGAAGGTACTTTTAAAAGAGAGTCTAGGTACTCTCTGGTAAGAACGTACATGAACAAAAACAGTCATATAGACACGTTTATGTTGAGAGCAGCTATCTAATGTCAAGCCTTCCCAAAAAGGACAAGCAAACCTCTTTTCCCTGATGATCATAGCTAAAGAGCCTCTGTCTTAGATTTCATCCAGATACTCAGCACCAAAAAAGCACCCATCCAGATATGATCATTATGCAGAATGCCACCCGCTGCAGCATTTAGTTCTTTTCCTGAAAGTCTCTCCATCCAGCAACCATCCAAAGCCAAACCTACTTAATATATTAGCAGGGTCATTATCTGCAAGTTAACATGAGTGCTTTAATCCCTGAAGTTTTGTCACCAGAGACTAACAGGACAGGCTGGGAATTAGGCCTGTGACGTGGAGGCAATCTCCTCTACAGAATGTATGGTATGAAATTTATCACAAATACTGGCCAACTTGCACACTCTTCAATTTTGCATTTCTAACAGAGTGCTATGTATTTTATATATGGGTCACCAACACTAGACAATGTTCCAGAGAGAAATCTACCTGCCAAGCTACAAAGTCATTAGACCCAAAGGCCAGCCTTGTCTCACCACTACCCAAAACATGCAGAACTTCACAACAGAAGACATGAAAATAGTGTCCATTTACACCAACCAGACTTATTTGCTGATTTAGTCAGTTTTCAGAACTCACAAAAGGCCCATTTTCTGTGTCAGTCAGTTAAATGACAACAAGCCACCCCACAAAGGCAGCACAATCCAAGCTCCTTTCCTGTAAGCCTGTTTTTTTTACAGGGAAGGGAAGCTCATGGTTCCTTTCCTATGGAACTGTCTTCAGGGGACAGTGTCTGGGCTAAGTCAGCACAAGGATCAGCAGATGAGGTTCAACCAACTGCAGGAATGAAGTGCTCTGCTCCCTCCTAGGTGAGCATAAGCCAGCAGCAGATGGAGGGAGGGACTGTTTTTCCTACAAACAGGACAATTTATGAAACATTACACTGTGAAGCTGAATTTCTACCAAATGAGGTGCAACAAGGCTGCTTTAGAGCCATTTTTCCAAAGCAGTAAAATAAAGGAGAACATTGTAGAAACAAGATATACTAGTCAGAGAGAGCACCAAAGAACACAGCATACTAACTCAAACCAGAAAGTTATTTTCTTTCAGGAAAGAGCCTTTTACTCTCATCCTGGGTAAGTCTCTTTTCACATACCTCTGCTTTGTCTACAGAAGGCTGCACAGGTATGAAAAGAAACTGCTCAACAGATAATGGCAAAAATAAATTGGGCTCCAGTGGCATAACCCAGACCAGTCAGTTTAGAAACAGGCTAAGCCAAAGCGCTTAGATCATCAGGAAAAGTGTCTTCTGCCCACTTTAATTATCACTTCTCCAAATCCTTCCCAACATTAAAACTGCTATCCCACTGACATGTGATCCTCTACCTCTGTACAAACATTTCTTCAGTACAGGTCCTTCTGCCAAGAACTGTCTTCCCATTGCAAGCTCCCAATTTTGTTTCCAGATTACCTTTCAATGCAATCCAATGTGGCCAGGAATGCAAATGACAGATAGACTGAGAAATCTGTTAAGAAACCAACCATGCACACACAAGAAGAGGCACAAGAGTAGGTCAGGCTTCTTTTGAAGATGGATCCATGCTAATCTGAGGAAGCTGAGCAGAGAAGATGGAAAAGCTAGCAGCTGTTATATGGTAAGTCTCCTGTTGAAACTGGTAATTTCAAGTCTACAATTCCTTACTAATTCTTCATCAATTACACTTTAAGCTTCTTTTCTATTTCTACACCAACCAAAACCAAATGTTAATCCCTTATTGTGACATCCAAGAACTGTAACATCATCAGGACCAGATGGTAATTCATCCAAGAACACTAAAAGAATGAAAGGATGAAATAGCTGAATAGCTGTGGTGAGTCACCTCTTGCTTTAAACCGCCCATGAGGACCAGAAGGCAGAAAATGTGAAAACATTTTCCTTTAGTACCTTCAGAAGAGATGTGAAAAACTGCAGGCTGGGAAGCATGAATATATTTTGGTGCATGAGGGAAATTCAAAGAACTAGAGGACACACAAGTAAATATGTTATGCTCAGAAAGAATCCAGAGAAGGTTTTTTTAACTGTAAAACCTGCTTCATGAACCTACCAGAGTCCTCCAAATCTATCAACAAGCAAGTAGGTCAGAGATCTCCACTGTGGAGTCCAGGTCTTTCCTGGGAGATCTGTGCCAGAATCAAGATATTTTTTATCATGTTTGTTTCAACATATTTATAAACAGTCTGGAAAACTTTAGGAGAGGAATAGTGTAGTGATTATAAAACCATTGTTAGTACAGACTTTGGGGGATTGATAAGACCAAATCAACTCAAAAATAGCCATAAATTAGGCTCTGCCTCTTCCTCATCATACGAGGAGGTAGGGGTTACACATAAAGGGCAGGGCAGAGGAAAACCAAAATGAATTCGGGGATAACAAAATAAAAGACAAGGGGCCAGTGCGTCAAAGAATGAAAATGAATAACATGGAAATAGAAGAGGACATGCCTACATTAACTACACCTGTGATCAGATGCAGGCTGGCTACTCTTATCTTCCTTTCTTCCTGTGTCTAAATGTACCTATACACTACTCCTCAGACCCAGGCTACTGACAAAAAAAAATGGAATTAAAATATTAATTTATCCAAATACTGTAATTCTGACAACCGTACTTCAGAAGGCAGCATAGAATTAAGCACTCCCATGTTTTATCAGAGGTAAGAATGTTCTTCCTTTAATTTGATTTTATACACTAAGAAGCATTGGTAAATCACAGAACTTCATTTTTGCTACTGAAACAGCAGCTATAGAACATCTGCTGTTCTTAATTCATGCGTCTCAAAACAGTTAAGAACAAACACGCAACAACAAACTCAAAGCCTTCCTCCTGGAAAAGCATAAATGTGTTTGGGTTATCAAGGACACAATTAAATTCTAGAAATACTGCACCTTATTAAAAAGCCACTGTCAGCCACAAAACATTTCATTTCAAAACTGTCTCCAGTTTCCACAACGTAGTCCTTACACTCCCCCATGTGGCTGACCACTGAATAACATTTCTTTACCCGGACCCCAGAAACTCGGAAGGAACAACAAAAAGACAAAGCAGCCTTTCAAACACGGCCAGAGCCACAGAAAACTGAACTTCAAGCTGAAGCCACTGAGGAGGGCAGAACAGAACTCTTCTCAGTTCTACAAACCACAAGGCCACAGCACGGGAGTCACAGGCCATGACTACTCTCACACAACTGTATTCCCCTTCACCCCTCTCTGCTAATTACTTTGTTTCTTCTGAGAAGGATGATGGTGTTCCTCCAGAAACAGCACTAAAGAATCACTCTACTGTTCAGAGAGACTCTGTTACCAAATGCGACATCTTTCAGTAAAATGCATTTTAGACAACCTCAGGCTATTAAAGATCTCAGTGGCATTTAACTGATAAATTATATTCCATTGACGCACATTTACCATTTTAAAAACTAAAATGTGTTATTCTCTCCCTCAAAATGCTCATTAGTGCACATAGTAGCAAGGATTAATCCCTTAATTTAAACGCATATAACCTACAAAGTATCGCAAGATCCTGCCAGGAATGCAACACCTCCTTGTGAATTTAGTGCCAGTCAGAGGGATAGACAGGCGATGGTGGCAATATTACTTAATCAAAGGCTGGCAGCAGAGGTACAAGCAACACAAATTTTCTTTACATTTTCTCCAGCCCTTGGCTGGTGGAGCGAGTAGCCAAGACAAGAATTCCCTTCGTAAGACAAGTATTCACTTCCAGCTCTGACTGAAAGACCACCAAACTGGGTGGAATGTCATAGTCACTGTGTCACAGGTCCTTGGCCACTGAAATCGTACAAATACATTATCAAATCATCATTTCAGAACCTACAGCTGAACAGCCAAAACCTAGTCATGTGTTTTCTGGATTTTCAATTACAGAAACACAACTTTAGTTGTAAGTGACCTAAATAGAAGAGACTTCACATCCTGTAACTAAAACTGTCAGAATACCACTGACAAAACCATGCACACACATTTAGCATAGCACTAGCAAGACAGAAATCAGCACTACACATCCACATCTTACAGACAGGAAGCAAAAGCAAGCAACGTGCATGTTATTCACACAGGAAAACTCCAAGTATTTCCCTTCTGAAGCCTGTTTTAAACTTTACATACAACTGCTTAACCCTTCAGCCTAAGGGGATCAACATAACTACATATATATTTTAAAACACTCAACTTTCCTTCAGCCAGGAACTAACCTAAAGAAATACCAACACACCTGTAGAAATCACTCTCTGGATCACTGTGCCTCAGCTGAAATGGCATTTTGGGGGTTTTGCTATCCAGAGGAAGCAGGTCATCAGGGAGAGGTGGAGAGGCCGGACAAGATGGCAGAGGTTCATTCTCTTCGGTTTTTATGCCCTCTGCTTGCTGCTGGTTTTGAGCCTGGGCCGCGGCGATGAGGCTGCGCAGCCGCCGGTTGTGCTGGATGAGCTGGATGGTGTGAATGGTGAGGCTGCAGGGCTCGGAGGGGATGTCCAGCATGGTGGTCGGACGGGGTTTGTTCGCAGACGGCTGGTGCAGTGGAGGATCCTGGACTTCCACAGTACGGAACTCACGCTGCAGCAGGTCAAAGGAGCTGCGGTTGGCCTGGTTGGAAGAAACCGGGATCTCGCCCCAATATCGCAGCATTTTTACATAGGTCTCCTGTCGTGCTCAGAGCCCAGAAGAAGGCTACCAAGTACTGTGGGTACTAAGGACCCTTGCTGCAGGCAAAAGCACTTTGGGCAGCAAGAGACACTGGAGCTGGGATGACGCTCCAACTAACTCAAGTTACGGCTGCCAAGCAGGCTGTCGCTCAGTGCCTCGCTGAGCAGCGCAGTATCCTCGACGGCATGAGGTTGCCACTCTCGCACTGAACAGATCGCATCGCGCTTTTCCTGAGGGGAGAGGGGGCAGAAACAAACGCACTCGTGAGACGGAAATTTTTTCTGTGGGTAACAAGGGCTGGTGTGGGCCCACCTGGGCCTCACTGAGCGGAACCCGCGGCGTGGAGAAATTCCGGGGGCCGCACTCGGTTCACCCGCCACTCGCCCTCTTTCCCTCCCCGGACCCGCGGCTGCCCCGCACCCCAAGCCCGTGGTTGCCCGCCCCCCGTGTACCCCTCCGCTCCGCTCCCCTCCCGGCCGCCCAGCCGGAACTGCGTCCCGGTCCGCCACCGAGAGCGGCTCCCCCGCCATCCGCTCTCCTTCAGCCCAGAGGAGGGAAGCACCCGCCGCCGCCGCCGCAGCCTCCTCGCCCGCCGCTGCCGCCCTCCCTGACTCGCCCCTACACTGCCCCGGGCCGCGCTGGGCGGCGGCGGAGCGACCCCGGGAGCTGCGCCTTACCCCCGGCACTGCAGCGCCGCGGCGCTCGTTCCCGGAGGACTCCGTTTGGGGACGGACTCGCGAAGATGGCGGAGGCCACGGAGGCCGAGCCCGCCGCGTTCAAGCGCCCGAGCCGCCCGCCGCCCGCCGCTCCCGGTGACCCGGGGCCCAGCCCGCCAGGACCCCCCCGCACGGCCGCCGCCGCGCCGCGCTACGAGGAGCCGCCGTGGGGCAGCCGCCCGCCTGCCGGCTCCGGGTACGGGCTGGAGGTGCTGAAAGGCGGCGTGGTGCTGGGCTCGGTGCGGCTGGAGGACAGCAGCTGGTTCCTGGTGGGGCGGCTGCCCGGCTGCGCCCTGTCCCTGGAGCACCCGTCGGTGTCCCGGCACCACGCCGTGCTGCAGTACCGCGGCGCCGGCTGCTCCCCCGACGACCCCAGCGGCGCCGATGCTGCCGGGTTCTACGTGTACGACCTGGGCAGCACCCACGGCACCTTCCTCAACAAGGCGCGGGTGCCACCCCGCACCTACTGCCGGGTGCGAGTGGGCCACGGGCTGCGCTTCGGCGGCAGCTCCCGCCTCTTCCTCCTGCAGGTGGGTCGGGGCTCGGGGTCGGGCGGCTCCGGAGCGTGTGCGGGGATGGTAAAGGCTGGCCCGGATCAGGCTCAGGAATTTACCGACTCCATCGGGTGGTTGTTTTACTGGGTGAAAAGCTGTGGGTATCTGCTGCCGGCTCTGCAGCGAGGTGTGGGGTTGCGGGTTTCTGCTGATGCACAGTGAGTGTGAAAGGCATTTTTCTCCAACAGTGTGATGTGTTAGGAATGTCTTTCTGTCGCTATGATGCCCCACTAAAGTAAAGAAGTAGTATTTCTTTGTGAACAAGGGGAGCGCTTATTAGTAGGAACTTTGACAGCACATCGTGTGCTGTACACGCACTTCAGAAGCTGCTCATTCCTCAAATTCACCTGGGTAGTTCTGACCGGAATTTTTGCCTTCAGCCTTCAAATTACAGTTATATGTGAGATGGATCTGACTACAAGTACATAATAATGCTTATTTCTTCCTTCCCTGCTTTTGAAAATGCCGTTAAAACTAATATATTTTGGAATGCAAACCATAACTAATGGTCTAATAATTCCACTTTTTGAAGAGCAGTGTAATGACGTGTTTATGTTATTATATGTAATTTGCATGTGTGTTGGAAATACTTGTTTGGGGGTTTTTAAAAACACTTCTGCTAATTTTCTGTTTGGACTTAGGGACCCAAAGAGGATCAGGAGTCTGAGTCAGAACTAACTGTGACTGAGCTGAAGGCCCTGCGCAAGCAGCAGCAAGCAAAATTAGAAAAGACAATGTTGGGAGAGGATTCTGATGAGGAAGATGAGAAAGAGGAGAGAAGTGAAAGGAGTCAGAATAGTGATATGAGCTGCTCGTGGGGAATGGGTAAGTGATGATGTATCTATTGACTGATATGCACTAGAAGATCTGTAAGCCAGTTTTCTCTGAATATTAGGGTTGATATTTCAACTGGCTGCCAAGAGTCACAATCCAGTCAAAATTTTTGGGTACAAATTAATCCTTTTGCTGTTAAAAAGAAAGGTATGTGACAAGCTAACATCTGGTGAGCTCGTTTTAAACAGGAGCTCCTTTTAAACAGGAGGAGGTCATTTGCCTATGCCTATAAAAGGCCATGAAACTTAGAGTTTAATTAATGCTGTTTGGTTTGTTCTTGTGATGATGTCCACACTTTTGCCCAAGAGGTGCAATTTAACTGCTTGAGACTTCTATGCAGGATGTCTTTACATTTAAACAGGAAACCCTCATATTAAAGCTAGATAAATTGAAATTAATGAGCTTTTTGCAACAAAGTGAGTTGGTTTTTTCGAATGAAAATGTGTAAGCTCATAAACCTTTGAAAGTGCTGAAACTGACATGAATCTGAAAAACTATCATATGTTGGAATGACTAATAGCAAAAAAAGGGATCTTTTTTGATTGCATACAGAAATAATAAAGTTAAGGGAAGTAATTTTAGTAATTTTGTGACAGCTGCTACTTCTTTCAAATGAATGCTTTGAATTGTTGAAATATACTGGTGTTCTCTTTCTGATGTTCCATGCGGTTTTTTTGCACTTTGTATGTCTTCTAGGTGAGGATGCTGAGGACGATGAGGTTGAAGAAAACCCTATTGCTATTGATTTTCAGGATGTTCAAGATGTCTTTTATGTGAAAGATCCTAGGAAGGCCCTACAGGGCTTTTTTGATAGAGAAGGTAATTTATTTCTTTTTTATTATTATTAAATGTGATTCTCTTCTACTTAGCAAACTGTTATTTTGTTGCTTATTTTTGCAGGGGGATTTAAGGTGTGATGTGGGAGCAAAACCTTTCTGTTACATTGTGGGTAACATTTTTTGTTTCATCAGGTTTTGGTGGGGATTTGTAGTGGTTTGCTTTGGTTTTTTTTATTAAAACCTGGCTCACCATTGTGTATCTGAGACTTAGTTACTAGTTCCTAAACTGGGAATTGCAGTGAGTACGTTGTATTCCTCTGGACTGACACTCAGACTTCACCCATGCTTTGAAGCTATGTTGAAAAATTAAAACCCAATTTCCAGACTCTTTGCTTTGGAGATGGCTGTAATTGTGTATAATTGTAAAATGGGAAACTATTAAAAAGACAAAAGGCAATAACTAAGTGATCTAAAGTTTCAGTGGTTGCTAGTGAAACTTAAAAAATAGTCACTTACTTGCTGAAGTGAAAAATCAATCTTCAAGACGAACAATATCTATGAATTCAGATTGTTGCTTCAGCGTCATTTACTTTAATACATACAGAGACAAGATTGTTTTTTTCTTTGAACTATGTGTTCCTAAACAGGCCACTTAGAGATTTTTTGATCTTAAAAACCCTTGATTTTGAAAAAAAAACCCCAAATGAGCACACCAAATGAAGATCCCATGACTTAAAAAAAAAATAAGTAAGGCAAAATCATGATATGTAACAAGAGCTTTTTATCTCTTTTGTTTACACGAAAGTTCCATGACATTCTTCTCTGCTGTAAAGATTATTCCTGCTTATTTCAAGTTTGGTTACTATGTCAACTTTCTTTTCTTCTGCAGGAGAAGAGTTAGAATATGAATATGATGATCGTGGACATAACAGCTGGCTATGCAGGATCAAGTATGTACATCTCCATTCCTTTGGTACATGGAAGTTGACTGTTGAATTTGCAAACAAAAGCTGAAGGAATTACTACTTGTGTCACACTTGGCAAGGAGGCCAGCTAGAATTAGACCTAAGCCCTGAAACTGAGAAAAAAGTCCAAGGATCAGTGCCTAGTTCAGTGTCTGCACTCCTTTCTGTTCTGACAGGATTTGGTTTTCCTAAGGGATGAAAATTGGGAAAGCAAGAGTCTAGGTTTTTTCAACTCCCCTTGTTTAGAGCAATATGTGAAAAGCAATTGAAATACAAGAGAAGAAACTAGGCAACAATCTCTTTGAATTCCTATTGGGGAAGATCAAAAAAAACCCAAACTTAATTCTGTGTGCCCAATTTCAGTTCCTGTATGGTATAAGACAGTTTTTGATGGGTTCCTGATAGAGGCCACTAATGTCATTCTTTCATAAGGCAGGAGAAGGTGAGGTGGAAATTAAGTCAACAAGCCTCAACATGGTAATGATTGTACTGCTTAAAAGTCCTTTGCTTCAGCATGGAAACTATTTGTTACTCATGTTATATGGGTACAAGATACCTGTACTTAAAATTATTCAGGGACTGACATTTAACCTTTTAACTTTCTGTATTTCCAATGGAATAAATAGAAGAAAAATTATTGTTTGGACTAGTGAAACACAAATTTACTTGCATGACTAGGAAATCATGCTTATGTTTTGATTGGTTCTGTATGAAATGAAAAGTGGAAATATTTAACACAAAAAAAGATTAAAATGAAATGGGAAGAACAATGCCATTGTAAAATACCTGAGTAGCATCCCTGAAAAGCTCCTTGTATGTGAGCTGTTCTCTGATCCTTCAAACTGAACAGGTTGCCTGTGGATGATGCATCAGGGAAGCAGCTGGTGGCAGAGGTTCTCCATTCAGGAAAAAAGAAGGAAGCAATGATACAGTGTGCACTGGAAGCTTGCAGGCTGCTCGATGCTCGAGGAGTACTGAGGCAAGAAGCAGGTGAATAACTGTGATCCTTCTAAATGCCCTAAATTAGGGATTTGAGATTGCTATCTTGAATTTGCTTTATTACTGAGTGGTATGCAAATCATTTTGTTTCTTGCCTTCTCCCATGCCTTTCTCAGTATCCCGAAAAAGGAAATCAAAGAACTGGGAAGATGAGGATTTTTACGACAGTGATGATGACACCTTCCTCGATCGAACTGGTGCTGTGGAAAAGAAACGACTGAACAGAATGAAGAAAGCTGGTAAAATAGAAGAAAAACCAGAGACTTACGACTCCCTGGTAAGAATAATTATGATGACATGTTGGGGTTACTCTCTCATGCCTGTATTATATTATGAATAAGAAGAAATTGTAGTGGATCATGGCAGTGGGTGAATGAAATGCCAGAACAGGATACTTTTAACTTAGTTTTAAATCATCGGAAAATAATTCCAAACTTTTAAGTCCACAGGACACATCCCAAAGAAATATCTCATTCTGCTTCAAAGAATAAGAATCCTGGATTGACAGGCATATGACAACTATTAAGTCCTACAAAGACAATAGGGTGTGAGGGATAGGAGGGGTTGGAGGCTACAGTGGTGGTGTAACACTGCTGCAGAAGAATTATGCATACTTTCATGTTTCAGGAACTGTTTAAATAATTTTCTATGTCAAGGAATGAATAAGTTGTTTAGGAACAATCTAGACTTCTAATTTTTTTCAGCCCAGAAAGTCCTGGTCAAAGCTTAGAAGTAGAAAAGTGGAAGTAATTTGGTGGGATATTTGAATAACTGTTAAAATGAGATTTTAACAAGATAAAGTCTTCTAAGCATGTTGTTCTCTCATAGGTCACAAAGCTAAAAGAAGCAGAAAATGAGCTTTCCGAGATAACAGAGAAGCTGAAGGTTTCAGGGAAAGGTAAGGTGTGAAGTTTATTTGATCATAGTGCTTTCCATAAAGAAAAATACAGAGCTTAAAGTTATCTTAGGGATTTCTCTTTTCAAAGGTTTGTGATTTGGGTTTTTTTTTCAGTGTCCACTTTTCACAAAGGGATAGGAAGGTTTGCAGGTCACTGAGTTAGCTCGAGAGAATTCTTACAATCTTCATTCAATAGTTTATGTACTCTGTTTATAGTCACTTGCTAATGACTGCAGCTTTTTCCAAAGCAAGCAACATCTAAGTTAAAGTAAGGTGGCAAGTGTACAAGCTTCTGGAGTTCTAAGAGGGTGAGTATTATTACTGTGTATCTCCCCATATTGCTGAAAGTGACCCAGTTTGAGGAATGCTGTTTTTTCCACTCCTTAAAAAAACATTTATAAGGGAAGAGGAAAAAACTTTCAGAAAAGGTAATATATTTTCTTTCACTTCTCTAATTGTAAACACACTGTGAAATGGAAAAGCGGGAAGAGAGAAATGTGGAGACAAAGCAGTTGACACTTAACCCGTATGTTGAGTGTACATGCCAGTACATGAGGGTGCCATTCAGGTTCTAGGATTATGCCTTTGTTTCTAAAGGCAGAGCCTTTCCAGAGCAGTGATTGTATCTGTTGGTGAGTTAGGTTTAAAAGCAAACTGTACCAATAGCTGCATTTTGCTTTCTGTTACTGATGATGTCTTGTGGAGTAAAAGGAAGGCAGTAAGGAAATGTGTTTAGGCTGGGTCTTCACAGAAAAACCTTTTTAAAAGAGTTGGCATTAATAAAGGTTGCAGCATTAGTTTGTCAGAAGTTTCTGTCCAAGAAGCCTACCAATGTGACAGCTGGGCTACCGTCTGTGCATTATATGGTTGTGTTTCATTCTAGTTATTCAGGTCCACACCAAAACTAATTTGTATCAACACTTTTGTTGGTGACTGATTATACCAGATCCCTGTTCAAAGAGCACTACCGTTCCACCAGGCATTCTAACTGATGTTCAGTGTGTTTGAAGCAATTGTTTTCAGCCTTATACTTTTGATAAGTAGTTGTCAATTGACTAGCAAAAGAAGCTAATGCTTAGACTGCCTGAGAGGTGTAATTCCAAGCTTTCCTATGTTCTGATACCTTTGTTTCTACTGATACTGTTTCTCAACAAGACTGTTGAATTATATTGTAGTAGAGGCTGGGTGAAGGGAGAGTCAGTCCAGTTTTATACTTCTGCTAATACCATGTAGTGCTGCAGGCCCCCTCCTCACCAAAACCTGGCCATGCAAACCCAATACACGTACTTTTGTGAGTTGCAGGTGGTTACACAACTAGTTCAGAGCTTTGAAATAAAGTGCATTCTTGGCACTCACTGAAGTACAGAATCATTCAGTATTGGATGGGAATTCCCTAGAACTAGACCAGGATAAAACAAACATAGCAAATATTGCATCAGTCATCTGCTTTGTTTGGGTGTTTTCTAGATCCTTGGGTTTTCTCTTATTTGAATGCTTTAGGTTAATCACAGATGTTGAGAAAGCCAGGAGCAGGGTTATTGACCATGGAACATTCTTACCAATGTCATGAGCTATCCAGCAAAACTGCTGCATTACATACAGTTCTGAAACCTTAATGCACTTTTGTTTGCTCTAAATGATTATTTGGAGCCTAAGGACAAGAGTGTAGAGACACCAGTGAGTGAATGACAGGCTAAATTGCTACACCTCTTACCAAACACTTGGAGGAATTAAGTAGTTGTCTAAAAAAATCTCAGTCAAAATTCACAAATTGTTCCCTGGGGTTCTTCAGAACTAATTACTGATAGACTGACTTGGTATCTCTCATTCACTGATGCTGCTGAATGCAGATCAAATATATGGAGCTCTTCAGTCTCATCTTTGGTTGCCTGTTCAGGAAAAAATACCAATAAGCTTTTTGTCACTGGGATATGAAGTATAATAGACATGATTGATTCACCTCATACTAATGTCAGATTTTACTTCAATAGTGTAGAAAACTGCTGCAACAGATCAGGAATGCTGACTAACTCTGCAAGCTGAACTAGCTGGTATTAGGCCCTGTTGGTGGAATCGAGCAGAGAATCCGATTTGCAAGAAGGGGCGATCTGACTCCCTCAGCATCACTCTCTGACCGAAGCACTTACACGGCTGTGCCGTACAGCAGTGAGCTCTGAATTGAATTGTGGAGCTGTAATTGTTCTGAATAATATGACTACTCACTAAACCACATCTTTGTAATTTGATGTTTAAATCAAATTATCATTCTGCTCCGCTCCTGCCTGCAAGGAGGTTCAGACTGATTGTTAACAATACCTTTTCATTGTTGGTTTTTATCTTGGTTCGTATTAATAGTTGTTATGAAAAACAAGAGTATTTCTATCAGAATTTCTTTTATGACATGTTTTGTCATCATTTATGCTTGCATGGAGGTGGATACTACAACTGTTTCTTATCTTTTGAAGCCTATTAATTCTGTATATCTTTGAACAGTTACTGTTACGGCTTTCATGTCTTTCCAAATGGTAAACTCTGTTTTGTTTTACACCAGAACTATCCTTTTCAATTGAATCAATTTATGAGCATAAATCTTATTAGACTTTCCTCTAATTATTTAAGTCTTGTAAAAGTGCTCAAATATGTACTCTTTAGAATAACTTAGTCTGTTTTATTTTTATGAATTTAAAATTTCAAGTGCTACTTAATTAACTCAAGCTGAACTGAAAATAACTCAGTGATCAAATAATTACGCTTGTGCATTTATACAAAAACACTTATAAGGCAGAAAATACATATTGGATTTGCCACTTTTCATTTAATATTAAAAGGCAGAAAACTATCTGTCAAAAGACTTGTTAAAATTCTGGCAAGAACATTCTTCTTTGTTTGCCTCCAGGTTATCTTTGAATACCATATAACAACTTCTGAAGCACTGTTCAAGCCAAAGAAAGGCATTTTTCTGGATCTTTTTGTTTGGTTATTTTAAATCCAGGTGTTAGAAGTCTGTATTTATTTTTCTTAGTCATTAGAGATTTAGTTTTACCTCCTGAGTTTTATTTTAATTAGTCAAATATGCAAAAAATTATTAATATTTTGAAATTAATTGGAGTAGGAAGACTGTCATTATTCTTTTTCAAGTTCAAAGCAGTTTTCTTGCAGAAAATCTAGTCACAACAAAGGTAAGTTCTGTGTGATTGGCCTAATGCGTTAAATTGGTTTTGTATGCACCTTTTCAGGGGTAGAAGGTGGCGTTGATTGATTTTGAACTTTGCAAATGTTATGACATAAATATTCCAGGAAAGTCAAAATCGGATTCCCTATGCAGTGGTGTAGGTTTTCTTGTGACTGAGATTATTTAACTTTGTGACTACAAAAAAACCCCTAAGCCACCTTTTCAGGGAGAGCAGATCTAGAAGTGAGATGTACAACCAGGAATAATGCTCACAAAGAAACATTCAGTTTTAAAAGAGGCCTTGTTAGGTAAGTGAATTAAAGTTTCCTTTCAGGCTTTTGTTGGAGAAATGCTTTCATCTTTCCAGGCCTAACAACCTCCGTTATTTCACTATTCAACAGAAACTCACTGAGAGGATAGTTGTTCCTGTGTACCTTATTCTCTAAAGGCAGGACCTGATGGCTACAGTTCTTATCTCCCCACCATAACATTATGTCTCTCCCCTTTATCTTGCCTAGTCCAGTCCCATCCAGCAGCTCAAGATTCCTTGGATGAATTCATGACCGAAATAAAATCAGGAGGCACCTTAGATAGCGTGGCACGAAAGAAGCTTCACTTGCGGTCGTTTGAACTGAAGAAAGAGCAGCAGAGACTGAAAGGGTTAATAAAGCTTGTCAAGCCTGCAGAACTGCCTGAGCTGAAGCCCCAGTAAGTCTTGGTGAAAACATAAAACGATTCCTTTTCCCTTTATTGTTATCCATGGGCAGCTGTGCAAGCCCAGTAAATAGACAGCTTTCCAATCACAAAAGCAGGACAGCCTTCCAGACTACCTGGCTCATCTCTTTAAGGAACTGCTGTGCCTCTGGGCTATTGCAGCATCCATGGCTGAGGGGAATGCACAACACTGGAGTAAGACCAGCCCAAGCTGGCAGGATGACACGGGTAAGGGACTGGAAGCATAGTGTTAGCTTCTTTAACTTTTTTCCCAACCTGCATCCAAAAGGAACTGAAGAATTTTACAGGTATTATATACAACATGAAACCCACTTTCACTCTGTGAAATGTATTTGGAAGTCAAATGTAGTGGCTGTTCAACTACTGCCTAGCAGCACCACTGCAGTTTGAGAGGGTGTGTGCTGGGTTCATTATTTGCTAACGGCAGCTTGATTAGAGGTTAATTACTTAATTCGTTTAAATTGAGGTTTGGCCTCCAAGTGTGGTTTTATATATAAATATGTGTGTATGTATGCATGCAGTTGAATTTAAGGGAGTCTGTGTGATACAGAAGGTTTTCTCCTTGTTTATTTTTTGCTTCCTGTTATGGCACATATCTGGATCCTACAACATATATGTAGGATGGAGGAGTCCTCTCTTGCAGCTTCCTCCTTGGATGGTGCAAGTGGAAGAGAAATAAAAAGATTTTTTGTATATCCACTTCTCATAGGCAGACTTTTTTTTTGCATTTGTCTACATAAGATTTGTTTGATACTTTGTATACTGTTTTCCTTTGTGTCTAATTTTTATTAGGGGTGGGAGTTACAGTCTGAATGCAGAGAACAAGCCTAAAAAGATGAACCTGCCTCTCTTCGGTGCAATGAAAGGGGGGAGCAAATTCAAACTGAAAACTGGAAGCCTAGGCGTAAGTTGGACTTTAAGTGTTGCAAGTCAGTGGCTGTTTGTGGGACACCTTCTCAGGCTGTGGAGGCTGTAGGTGGCAACTGTGTCTTCTCACACACATGGAAATAGCATGGAGATCCAGCCTGTGGCAGTGGGAGGTGCATGGACAACGAGCAGTGGTGTTGGAGCAGTTGCCATTCTGTGTCCTTGTACAGCCAGTTTCCTGGGGCACAGCTGTGGTCAAAAGGCAGTGGACAAATAGAGACAGTCTGAGGGCATCAGGTTGAACCAGTGCTCTACTTCAACAGCTGGTCCTTTTCTTGTTCTCTGTCTTGATAACCAGGATCACATCCACAATTGATTCAGTTTCCAGTGTCCCTCTTATGAAAAGACTGTACTTCTTGTTTATGGTCTGGATGTATTTTTTCATCTTCCATCTCTACGAATAACTTTTCCTTAAAACCTAACTATTTGTCATCCTGAGAGTGTTTCCTTACCAGCTGTCTCTGACAGTAGTGTGTGTGCTTTCTCCTGTAATGAGTATCTGTGACAGCTGCCTCTTTCTTGGCACTGATGCACAAGTCTTTGTCTTGCAGAAGTTGCCTGTTAAGCGTCCAGACATCCCTGAAAGCTTGTTAAAAACAAAAGATGATGGACCGGAGGAGGAGGAGGAGGAGGAGGAGGAAGAGGAAGAAATGGAAGAGCAGCAAGAAGCAGATGCGGTAAACAGCAGAGTATCAAACCTGGAAATTAAAATGACAACAGAGAAAGAAACAGGAAAAGAAAGTCTTGCTCCTGATGGCTCTCCTTGCAATAACAAGAATCTAGAATCCCTTCAGGATGGTAAACTGTTGTTTCTGATTTTTTCAGTAATGAAGATGAGTCTGTTACTGCTGATTTTTTAAGAGCTATGTGAATCAGATGTTTGAGTCACAGGTTCTCCAGCCTGTTTCTTTTCCATAGTTTTTTTGCCATGAGTTCAGAGTCTGTGTGGCAGCAGCTGAGTATCACATGGTTCTAGCTGAAACTCTGCTTGGCAGTCAGTGTTTCATGCTTTTTGGTAAAATAGAGTAAATCTCCTGGATGTAAGAAAGTCCTATTTTGTTAAGCCCTGTTTCCATTAAATTGATTGTCCAAATGAAAACAACTGCAATGTTTTGTTGGCAGTAAAAGTGACATAATAAGAAAACAAATGTCTGTGCAAAATTTCAGATCCATTTGTAAGGAGGTAAAACAATTTCAAAAGTGGTAATGGAAAGGTATCTTTGAGGTATCTCCAATCCCTCCTTTTCTGTATCAGCCTGATGCATTTGAAAACTGAGTAATGATGTTTCTCATTGAACAATATTTTTGATAACAGAAAGCTAGGTCTAGCTTCTTGGCTTAATGCTGGACAGGTTGCTGCTGAAAAGTGTTCTAACAGATCACAGAATTTTCTTTATTGTATTGCAATGGACTTGGTGGATGAAATAATTGGGAAGACTTTTGAGAGTTCTCCCTGAGACAAATGTAGCAAAGAGTTCCCTTCTGCACTTGGTCTCAGGGATGCAATCTGCTCATTCAAGTTACTGCAGTGCCCACCGAGCTCTTTCTTTTTTCTGTTACAGGCGTTGATTTTCTGCCTGAGCCAAAGGTACTGAGGAATGAATCTCAGACAGGACCCTCACAAGAGAAATCCCAAGGTGAACAGTACAATACAGACCATTTTGTAGTACCATGTGGGTTTAGAAACTGACTAAAGGGCTTACTGTCTAATGTGGGTCAAAGGAAACTGAGCCTAATCTAGAGCCTAAAGAATCTAGAATTGAACTGAAAGATTGTGTTTTGCTTGGGAAGTGGTAAGTGTATGGTAAAGACAAGTCACTTCCACTACAGTTCTCCTTGCTTTTCATAGTCATTAATTGCTTTGAGATCCTTTGTTTTAAAAAAAACAGTGTGAGAACAAGAATTAATTTAGGAGAATATGATGATGCTTTTTACTCCCTTATTCTTTTGCACTAGCTCTTAACGCTACAGGAGGACAGAACTTCCTTTTATAAAGTGACAAATGCTACATAACACATTAGGTAATAGTCTGCTAGTGACCTTGATGATGCCTCTGCATGTATGCACAAATATCAGAGCTTCAAAATGAAGAATGTTGGGTGTACATGGTGGAGATTTTTAAGACCTTTCTATTTTTTCATAACTCAGACTCCTAAGAATCTATCCTCATCATCTCACCCATACACTTAAGCCATGAGAGTATCAATATTTCAGAGACGAAGTGGAAGAAAACCAAAGAATTCTTCTCACCCATCAACTCTGAAGTTTGGTGTTTGTTTTGTTGGGGTTTTTTTAAAGCAAATTAGTCCTGCACATTTCCTACTCGTTCCTTTCTAAATCAATCACTGCAGGGATTACAGATAGTGTCTTTTAGAAAATAAACATCTGCCATTAACTAAAGTTAACATTACGGAATCACTAGTAGAGGATCTTACTAAACTGCATTCAGTTACATGACTGACAGTGTATTTAACATAAGTTAAATCTAGGAAAAACAGTAAGATGTGCAGCAATATTTTTCTTAAGTATGAATTGTGGTGCAGTGAGATATCTTGGATTTCCTTATGGATGTATTAATTTCTATGTGAACTTCCTGTAAGTTCATTTCTGTAGAATTGGTCATTTGTGCTGTGTCATAAAACAAATCTGCTTTCTTCCCAGCATCCAAGGTAGTAAATAAGGAACCTGAAGAGACATCTGAGAAAGTTAAGAAAGTCCATAGCTCAAGCAAGGTCAGTTATGACACTATGACTCCTGCAGCTTGAGAGAAAATAATTTCTAGGCCTTTTTTTTAGTGAAATAGTAACAATTTGATGGACTCTAACTTGGTGATAATAGTGATTCTCTGCTTGACTAAGACCCAAATGTAGAACTATATTCTGCTATTGAACACAGATTGTGGAGTCTTTGAAAAGGCAAAGCACAGCATTTCAGACATGCTAGAGGTTCTCTGTTCAATCACAAAAGTTATTTTTTTCACCTTTTCACTTGGCACTTACTAATTGCTGCTTCTCCGGTATCACAAGTGTTATAGCACATAGGTTCTCTCCAGGCTTTGAAATGTCAATGCAAAGTTTTCCTTGGAGAGTAGCCTGGGAAATACATATTGGCTTACACAGAACACTCTGTACTAAAGCTGCAGTTAGTCTGTATCAAACCTCATCCTTCTCTGTAAGATGGGAAAAGAGATGAGTCTAAGAGATTAATGTCTTTTGCAACCAAGATGTCCCTGAATTTGAGTGGATGTACCAGGTAATGTTTCTCCTGTGCATAAGATTTGTATTAAAATGTAAAGTATATGAGCTTTGCACATTTTGGGACTCAGTCAATTGTCTCCTTCCTGGAGCTGGGAAGGATCTTCTCTGACAGCCTAATGATTATTGTGAGGCTCTTCTCTTTAGAGGGCATCCCACCCTTCTGCTGACTGCTATCCCACCCTTCTGCTGACTGCAATCAGAGGAGATGACTCTACTTGGTGGACCATGAGTTCTGACCACTGGGGCAGTTTCTTTGTAGGGACCATCTAATTTTAGCCCTGCAGCACTTACTGAACCTCAGTTCCCTGCATCCTGTGTGTGCTGACTGCTGCCTTGTTAGTCCTGGCAGAGGACCCAGGGATTGGGTAGGCACAGTCCTCAGAACTGTCTTTTGTTGCTGGCCTTGCTAAAGATGCTAGAGAAATCAAGAGTATATTTATAGTGGTAAAGCTCAATTTTTACCACTTTTATGAATATGGGAGGACAAGGCAGTTTTTCATGCTGAGGCAGTCAAGTCAGCACCTCTCATCAGCAGAGAGTTTGCTCTAACACTGAGCATTCTCCAAATGCCAGATGTATTAGATGTATTCCTTCTCCCATCACAAATCACTTTTTCCACATGCTGTCTCTGCCTTTGGACTCAGATCTTGCATGGAAAGTATCAACCAGAAGTCAGCTTTTTCTTTTTTTTGTAATATTTCAATAACTTTGAATCATGTAAAACTGGAAAAACAATTTTCAAGTGATTGTTCACAAGCCAGATTTAAAAGCTGTGCAACTCTGCAGTCTCATGTTTTGGAAAACATTAGTCTTCTAAAAAAGCTGTTTTAGATGTTAATTTGGGGAAGAAAAGTTTTTGAGGGAATGAAAATTTGCTTCAACTGCATAACTTGAGATTGTGTAATGATACTACAGAGTAATGCAAATCAGTGCTGAGTAACTTGGCGTTATTCTGAGCTTTTAAGTCTTGCACTCTACAGTTGTATGATTTTTTTACCTGTAGTTGTTGAAAACAGAAGTTGTTGAGAAAATGATGCTGATGTGGCAAAACTTAAAAATCTAGGGACAAACAGATACTGCTATGTCAACAACTGCATTGCAAGTGACCTGTTTTCGTTTGCTTTAACATTTCAAGACGCCAGTGAGACCTGAAAAAATTCTTTTCTTTTTGAAAACAAAGCTGTCCTTATATAACAGCTGAACTTTTATAAATTCCAGTTTGAAAGTCACCTTAAACCCTAAGTTTTCAGTGGCATTGTGCATTGAAATCAGTAAAGCACTTATTGAAAATCCTACTCTAAAGCCTTCCCCTGCATAAAGAAATCCTATGTCAAATGATACCACCAAACATTAGGTTTATACTGTCCTGAAGTGAACAGGTTCTGTTTTGAGGGGGAAATTGGGCTGGATGACCTCCAGAGGTCCCTGCTAACCAGCATTTCTGCTAGTCTGTGACTAATAGAAATGAACTGGGTCTCTTTGAGGGTTTGATGTTTCTTTTGTATTACTGTTTTCATCCCTGACTCTTGTAGAAATAACCCTCTCAGTATTTGTCTCTGAATTAATGAGAGGTTTAGTGGCTGTGACACATTGGTGGAGGAGTGCAGCACCTTAAAAAATCTTCACTCTCTTCGCAGGTCCAACAACCTTTTTTTTCCTCACAGTACCCGGATGATGACCCAGACTACTGCATATGGATTCCTCCTGCAGGTATCAACCATTTCCTTACTGGTTTTAGTCTCATAACTCAGGAATCTTCCTAATAAGTTGTCAGGATGTTCTTGTAAACCCTTGAGAAAAAGCTAATTCAGGAATACTTCACCCAGAACCTGACGTTTTGTGGCATATTATGCCCCATGTTTGTTGTATGGTCATGCAAGTCCTGCAGTGAAATACAGACCATATCTGTAGTAGCTTCATGGCAATGGAGAGATACACCTGAAGTTTGTTTTTCAGTTTTGTAACACCTCAGAGAGCTAACTGCATTCACACATGGTGGTATGATGATCTAGTTGAAAGACAAGCTCAAACCTTCCCTAGGGATAAATGCTCCAGCAATTTTAGTATTCTCAGTTTTCACTGAAGTCTGTGAAATCCAAAAATGCTTCTTTGCGGGTTTTTTGCAAAAACATTGGAATACAAACACATTTGTTTTGGCGAAAAGTCTTGATAATGCTTTGGTGAAGGCACTGAATAATTGATACACTCATCCAACATATGTTAAACTTGAATAATTTTTTTTTTTTAGTTCCAGGGTTTTTTTAGCTAGGTGAAGTTACTCTTAAACAGGGTAATGAATGTTCAGTTCCTCTAAAATAGAAAACTCATTTTCATGCATTGAGGTTTTCAGAGTAAGTTCAAAGCTTAGCCTTCACTTCATAAATTCATTACTATAATTTTTGTAAGGCTGTTGCAAGGTTATAGAAATAAGAATAAATTTCACTGAAGAAAACTGTAATTTAGTGAATCATGCTTCAATGAAAAGACTGCACATCTCTGGCATATGAATCCACAGGAACAGAATACTGGATTCAGGTCTGATCTGGGATAGTTAAGCAATCTGTGTCCATAAGAGGAGCTCTGTTTTCTATCTCTGCCTGCTAATAAATAGTAAAATGTTCCTTCTAGCTGTCGTTATGAGGACTCCAGAAAAAAAACCCAAACAAAACAACCACAAAACCAGGAGTACCTGATGTAATCTTGACACTTAGTAAAATTGAAATGAACTGTAAGTGTAAATCAAAAGACACATTGCAATATGCAGCCTTTTTATCCTCTGTGCTTGTATGCCTGGTGTTATCTAGAGACTATTTCATACAGGGATACACGTTTCTCTTAGATGAGGGGATAAAGGAATAATGCAACTCTTCCTCTTTGTCCATTAGGTCAAAGTGGTGATGGCAAGACTCATCTCAATGAAAAATATGGCTATTAAGCGTCCAGTGCCCCAGAGTACATCTGAGGCTTGAAGGAACACTCTCTGCTTTGGTCTCTTTAACTACACGTGAAGTGAGGGATAAGAGACTTGGGTTTTCAAATGCTGTTTCAAATTCAAGGGCATCAGCAGCTGCTCTGGCTCTTAGCTCTCCATGTGTGTCCTCTGTTTGTCTTCCAGATACTTTTTTAAAGTAAAAGCCCACACATTCTTCTGCCTCTTCTTTCACTTTTAGCCTTGTTTGTTGTTTGTTTTTTGTTTGGCTTGAAACTGTAGGTTCATTTTTCCTTTTGTAAATAAAAGTAGACAAAAATGTTAAAAGAATACACATCTGTATACTTACAGGCTTGATAAAATTTATTCATGTTGGGTTTATGCAATTAAAATAAGAAACACTACGGTTTGTTTCTGTGGCTGCTGTTTGAAAATACTGTCATGGTAAACACCACTTAAAACTTGAGGGTACTTTTTTTTCCTTTCCTATGGAAAAAAAAAAAATTTCTGTTTTGCAAAGGAAATTGTTTTCATTTCTTCCTCGTGCAGCTGTTGGAATACCTGGTATGGAGTGGACAGGAAATGGTGAGTGTACAATGTTATAAAGGTCCAGCAATGCCAAAGAACTGAAGAGGCTGGCACTGCTTATCTTGAGTCAGGGAGTAACAGAAGAAACAGATGGAAGGATATCCTGGGAAAGCCTGTAATGAAGTGTGTTCTTCTCGTGTTGCAACATGAGCAAAGTGCCATCTTGGTGCAGTTCAAGGCATGCTTGCTCTTGGCTTATCACTAATATCGTTTTGAATGTCTGTGTGATTAGGCTATGAAATTCTTTGCCATCAAAAATTGTTCAAGACACAAATGAAGTTAGGTTCAAAGAGCAAACAGGCATCTTTATAGAGAGGTGACAAGTGGAAGCTTCTTGGAAGCTCCTAGTGTTTTCCCTGTACCCCAGGGTCCATTGGTGCAGGCAGTTCCCCCCCCCCCCCCAGCAAGGGCAACCTCCTCATGGCAGTGTGAATGGAAGTAATCAAACAAGCAAAGGGCAAGTCCATGTTCCCCAACCTTCTGAGCCTGCACATCAAGTCCTCTTTGGGGTGGGGGGGAGTTGAAGAGACCAAGGGAGTGTGAGTAAGCTGGAGTGTGCCCTAGGGCTATGGAGTCCTGCAAGGAGGCCAGCAAGGGACTGCCAGGACCCTGGGAGCACTGCCCGACCTTCCTGTCCTTGCCCAGCCCCTCTGGGCTCGGACAGAAAAATGAATCTCTTTTGTTTGTTGCAGTTCAAGTCCAGCTTTGAATTTCTAAGCAGCACTTGGGACCTGTAGCCTCCAGCTCAGTAACACGGCCATCACTCATCAGCTCACCTAAATAAATAATCTTTGTCTGGGAGAATCCCCTGGGTGACTCAGGATTGTCCCAGAGCCTGTGCTGTGGTAAAGGCATGGTCATGCAGGATGTCTGAGGTTTTAAATGGCTGTAGGCACAACCATACAGGGGCAAGGAAAACTGTAGAAATTGCAGTCTTGCAAATCAAGGACACACATCCTTTGGTGTGCTTCCACCAGCCAGTGGCTGCATCCTCATGGACAAATCACAGGAGGGCACGTTAGAAGCTGGGGTGAAGGGATAACCATACAACTCCTTACTTAACAAGCTCAAGCTACAAAACAGCATCTTTCTGCCTGTAATCCTCAGCATATGTAGCAGGGTTTTGTCTGCATGTGCACACCAGGCTGGGCAGCCTAAAGCTTCCTGCTTCTGGCAGAGGCATATCTTTATGTAATGCAAGGAAAGGCTGTTGCCTCTCTATTCAAAATGCCAGACCTCATGGGTTTCACAGCTGTAGCCCTTCCCCAGAACCTTGTCCGGTTCCAGGGTATACCAGGCAACTGCAAGGGACTTCTATTCAGCAGCAGCAAGCCTGCCAGGTTTCAGACAGGGAAAATAACAATTTTCCATTTATGCTCATGAGAAGCACTAGGGAAAAGAGCCCATGTAAGTACACCTTTATTTTTACCAGTCTAAAGTAGGTGGTCAGTGTATCTTTTCATCAGGGGCTGCTTTGTAGTACAGACAAATGGCATTGACCTGCTGCCAGAAAACACATCTCTGGGGATAAGGGCCTGGACAGTTTGGTCCTGGCTAAGACCATGAGCTCCCCATCTGTTTCTTTTCATAGCAGCTCACTTGTGCTCCCATCTGGATCTGATGGTAAACCCTGCTTTCATTAGGCCATCCATCTTTCATTTGATTGTGTAACATGAACACCCAAAGGTTGTCCCCACTGGATGGTTCCAGTCATTTTCATGGTGGCATTCAATAAAACCATGGAAAAAGCACCCATTATATTTGAAAGTTGTTGTCCTCCCATTGCTGATCACTTTGCCACCCCAGAAGCAGTTTCTCACTTGATACCCAACAGCTGTGCAATGCATGACAGGTTTGAATATTCTCCTTTTGGGCCAGGTACGTATGTCATTTGTCAAATACCTTTTTCCTCCAATAAGAGCTATAAACCAGTACATGGACATGGGAGTAGAGGTCACCATATTACACAGAAAGGGCTCTACAAAGCAATAAAGCTTCACCTTTTCATCACTTTCTTTCTCATCCACTGTGTGACAGGCCATCACCATAATCATCTCTCTGTATGATCTGCAGGCCTCCCTCCAAATTTTTACATCTTGCTGGCAATAGTAGCTCAGCTCTTCCTGCAAGTCAAAGATCTCCTGATGGTCTGTGTGCATGTCAAGAATTGCTTTTTTTTCCTTAGGCACCACACTGTGCACCCTCTAATAATCCCCTTGTGGAAGAGGGCCTATGTAACTCTGATTTTAAACAGTGCTGAAAAAATGGAGGAAATAACTTTTGTAGCCCTTGACACCCACAACTTAGGGAAGACTGCTTAGTTTCATGACTAAAAAATGTAAAGAGTCTATGAAAATGAAAATTCTGCTTGCATATCAGTTTAACACCCTGGGTAATTAATTGCAGACGTGTTTTTTCTTTCAGAAGCTGGCTGACAGCGGAGCAGCCATTATAGCCTCTGGCCTTAGAGAAGCGCAGCCCTGAAACTTGTGTCATTAAGCAGCTGACTAAAGTCCACGTGTCTCCTTAAGCTCTCATTCACCTTCAATTTTCCTTTGGACTCCTTCATCCCATGGGGCATCTGGCACTAACTCCACGGCAAAAATGTGCGGTTTCCTGATGGTTTGCAAGGTCATTTTTTTCTAGATGACTTGGTGACTTTGGCCCAGCACTGCTGCATTTTCTCTCCAATTCTTCCGAAAGCACAGATTACAGCAAACAACCTCCAGATGGAGCTCACGATGCACAGACCTCACCCCACCTGATGTGTCCTCCGACCCAAGGAGGAATCCCGGCTGTACCCGGGTACCTGTGGTTATGGTGCCTGAAGGATGCTTCCTCTTACTTATCTAAGGAAAACTGAAGCTACATGTAACACTCCACTTTTTAGAACAGAAAGGAGTATTCATAAGATTCTCCAAGCATTCAAAGACGCAGAACGCCTATTTGGTTAACCCAGTCAAACTGGGTTTACAGCACTAAAAATCTCCAGGACACAGAGAGATGTCATTAACGAGCTGCCCATCCTGTAGCAGCTCGCACGCCTTGCTCCACCATTCCCAAAGTGATTGTTTAAAGCTGCTGTCTCCTGCACAGAGGGCACGATTAGCTCGTATTTTCTTTGGAACATGTGTTTACCTCATTATCATACTTACTTTCCACTGCTACAAAACTTCCAGTTCTGTATTCACCTAATAAATACTCTCAAATTTATGAGGCATCAATGCCCTAAGGCCCTTGAGCACCTAATGTTTGGGCAGCTGGCTGCGGTTCTATGCATAAAGAGTATATATTTTTGATACCTGTGTAGCATCACATTCTGCTGTTCTGAGGTACAGAATACACAGCATAGCTGTAGACTTGATATGGGGGGACATTTTTAGGTTTATTTTTTTACATTCTGAAAATGAAACGCTGTCTTAAGAGTTCTCAGTTTCATTTTCAGTGAAGTGAATGTGAGGTAAGACGCTAAAAATGTTCTTTAAGTCAAAGAAAATACCTATATATCAGCCTGATTTGCTTAATTATGCTTTTAAATTGTGGAAGTGTTTTGTTGATTGTGCAGCTGTGTGGATGTATATGCAGGTGTATGCATACTTTCAACCATGAATATATTACTTTGTTCCTCTGCTTTGACCTGTTAAACCACTTGAAACTCAAGTTTATTCTTTTGCTGGATGCAGTCTGCTGAAACTGCAGTCTTAGGGCATTTTGAGCAGCTCACCTGTTTATGCTGAGTACCTGTTTCTAATCCAGTTTCTTGTAACACCCAGAAATGAGATATGTAGGCTAAGCATGGCATATGATATGAATCCACCTGCAGGTGACTGCTCAAGGGAAATCTAATGGAGATTAGGCTCATGGAACAGCAGATCAAAACTCACCTGTGCTGGCCCAAGTGATGAGGGTGCTTGGACGATGATGAGGGTGCTCATTAGAAGGCTCACCAGCACCCCAAGACCCAAGGCAAAGAGGTTCTCTTGTTGTATGGATCATGTTTATACCCCTGCATACAATGATATACAAGGCTGAAGCATTGACCTATGGCTGATAGGCAGTGTGTGCAGTACTTTGGCTTAAATGCAATGACAAAAATCGATGTTCATGTGAATCAAAACTCTTCATACACATTGAAGGTTTTAAGAGCTGGCATGTGTAATACAAGCAGAACAGAGTTTGCTCCAAAAGGGCAGTTCCTAAAGGGAAAGATTTATCCAGTGACTTCTTAGAGTTTCTTCTGATCATTTTCTTTTCATGCAGAAGCCAGGGACTAGCAGATACCTCTTGAAGCCATCCCTTCACAAAAGCTTTCCTGATTTAACTTGATCTTGTATCTTTCTCACACCAGACTGTTTTGCTGCTACTGCTGCTTCTCTGTTCCGCTGTTGCTTTTCCTGTATATTGAATTCAGTTCAAGCTTAATTGTTTCCCATGGGACAGGACATCGTTGTGCTGAGCCTCTTTCTTTATTCCTCTTCATTCTCAAGCCCAACTCTACTTATCCATATGGCAAAACACCCCCTTCATACTTTTGTCCTGCTCTTGAGTTGCACAGGTGGTTCTGCTGGGAGTTGAACTTAACCAGAAACCAGCCTGAACCATTATTTTTTTCCATCCATCAAGCAGAAACTGAATCTGAATTTGTATTTCAAAGTTTTGAGAGGAGCCTCCAATCCCAGTGGAACCTGAAACAATTTTTTGTTTGTTTTCTTTTGGGAAAGTAGAGTGGGGCAGGGGGACACACACAGTTGTCTCCTAGCTGCTCCTTTTCTTTGGAATCTGTCACATCTTTCTTTCTGGGGGGTCCTTCAAGCACAGAACAAAGTGGACAGTATCTGTGGCTAAATCGGGTTTAGCTCCATCTTGTGCCCTTACCTCTGCCAGGAAGGGCTGGCTCCCACTGTGGCAGCTGTCCTGGGCAGGAGCTGTGTTTGCCATTCGGGCAGAACTGAGCAGGCTGCTGGGGTCTGAGCCAGCAGTATGAAGTGGCACAACACTAAACAGCTGCTGCCAAATTTCTCCCTTCTTCTTGTCCCTCATCAGAGAGGAGTCAGGGAAGAGTTGATATTTGCTCTTATGAATTTCTTCAGGCAGGAAATGGCAGAGCTGTCAGCTTGTGATGGGGTGGGACGACACTTCTTTGCAAAAAGCCAGAGGATTATTTATGTGAAATCTCATAACTCACTCATTCATACCCTTATTCCCCAACCACAAATAATCACCCCACTCCCATTACACCTCTTCAAACAGGAATTCAGGCTGCTCCATGACAGCAAGGCAGTAACATTCTAATTGCTCTTACATGTGAGGGTAACTATAATGGGGTCTGTGGTGGAAAGATGATTTATTTTCCAGTGTTGAAAGCACAGCTGTAAGTACACAGACCTTCTCTGTGCTTTCTCCTGAAACAGCTCCCTTGGCTTCTCAGGTGTCTTGCTGCAAGACAGATGAAACTGTTTTCTCCCTCCAAATTAGCAGATTTGCCTGAGAACTGTCATCTGCTCTTGCAAAGCAGTCAGACAAGGAGACATGTTGTGAAGCACTGATGCACTGCACATTCTCCTCAACTGCTCAAAACACACAGACAAGTATTAAACATTTTAGGCTCTGGCCCAAGCAGAATCAGCTACTACGATTGCACCCTGACCCACTCCCAATCTCTGACTTCCCTATGGCATTTACCTCTTCCTGCCCGACACATCCAGCAGTAAAATGTGTCCAATTTCACAGAAATGCAGCTGTACTCGGTGAGTAAAACCCTGATCTCTCTGAAAGACACTGACAGTACATTTAGGGCCTTTGTGAAGACCTTTGTTAGCCTGGTGCAACCAAATGTCTCCTCCCCCTGGAGATGGGATTGGTGTTTGGAGTGGGAGGGAGAGAGGGGAGGATGACCGGATCTCTCTTGTGTAGAAAATGGCAGAATTTAAGCTATGCGTCAAATTACTACACAAAAGCTGTCTATATACTTAGATAGGCCCCTGAAAGCAAATGGGCAGGAGATACAATCTTATTATGCCCAAAAAATTACGCTAGTTAGCTGTTGTGGCACTGGGGTAACTAAAATCCTCTTGGAATAAGCCCTGGTTGTTCTCCAAAGACAAATGTGATGTGGTCTTCTTAGGGTAAAGCATAATGGTGAGAGGTTACAGCTCTGACTGTATGATTGCTTCATGTGATAAAATGAGAACAGCATGAATAAAAAAACCTCTAACATCAATTAGGAAGAAAATTGGCTGGGAGCTCCACAGGTACAGATAGATTAATCTCCATTTACCTCTATCAGAAATAGATTCCATGCCTGTGAACACTAGTCATATATTTCTCTCTAATCATCCTTTCACAGGCTAGGTCACACCAGCTGTGGTGTGTTTGGGGACAGAACAACTATGAAATCCCAAGCAGCTTTCCCAGCAAGAAGATTATTTCACAATCAAGCAGCTTCATCATTTTTGCCTCTGTGCTGGGAGAGAGTTTGGCCTCATTCTTCTTAATGGCTCTAAGCCCAAGACATATGCAGCTATGCCCAAGCAAGTCCTTTGTCCAGCAGGATTTGATGATAGCTTATCTCCAGTCCTATAGTGCTGATCTGTGGTGGCTACATACAGAAAGAGAGGCAGAATATCTACAAACAATACTGAGTATCTAAAAACAATATTGTTATCTTGTCTTAAAATAATATAAAATCTCCAGCAAATTGGATTTCATTGTTGTATCCTTCCTCTTTATCTAGAAATTGTCAAAATGTGTCATGCATGACAGTAGCGTTAACCCAAACCAGTTGAACTCCTTTACTAATGGCTTGTCTTCCTTTCTAATAGCTGCAAAGACTTGCTTAATGTTCTGTTGTGCTTTTTAACAAGCATCCAGTGTCAATGGGACTTCATTAAAGAAGGTTTTATTTAACTGTAGTTCTTGCTCCAATTTGTGTTTTGTAATAATCATGCTTAAAGAGGAAAGAAATATCATGTCCTAAGCCATGAGGGGGGCATGTGTCTAAATAATACAAAGGAACTGGAGCTGTGCAACAGCAGGAGAAGGAAGAAAATGCCAGATCCTCCCCACAGTCACTCAGAGTTTACTAGAAACAGGAATAGCTGCACTGGGCCAGAGCAAGACTCCACTTGCTTGTTATCCCTTGGATGCACAGAGGAAGGACAAAAGAAACCTTGTGTGTGTGTTTATATGTGTACACGTGTGGGTCTGCAGATGTATTCATATGTGTGTATGTCAGACTGTCCTCAGAGGTGCACAGTGGTAGGACAGAGGCAGCAGTCACAAGGTGCAGGAAAGAAAATTCCAATCAGGAAAATTTCTTCACATCTGGAAGGGCTCAGCACTTAACTGGACAAGGGCCTGAACAACCAGGTTAGGCTGTCTTTCCAGGGATTAAATATGATCACCTCCAGAGGGGTTTTCCAGCCTGAATGATTCTAATTCATACATATGTATATACATATGTGTATGCACATTCACACATAGACTTTTAAAATATATGAAGATACATATATATGCATGTATGTGGCACATTCCTTCTTCATATTCTGCATGGAAAACTGTAACTTAACCTGTTGCACTGTTAGCTAGTCCTTTTAGGGAAAAGAGAGAAGATCTTTGGGACAGGACCCTCCAAACACATGTTCAGCAATGCTGTTCATGCAAATTACTCCTGAACTGAGTAGGGTTCCTGGCCTGGGCCATTCTCGTGAGAAGGGGTACAAGACCTGTTTTAGAACAATAATCTAAAGTCAAACCAGAGAAATCATCCTACAGAAGATATTACCTGGCTACATGATCAGTTAAGCTACTGGATCTTTCCTTTTTGAGTCTGAGCAAGTGTTCAACCAATGGATAAGGGTGGATGCTGAGGAACTGGAAGGTCAGATACTGCGGAAAATGATGACCTTTCTTCTGTAAGGAATGATAGTGTGAAATGAGCACTGTGCATGAGGGAGTGAATGGGCTGCTGTCTCTTAAGCTCTGGTTTTAGTTCTTTCTTTGGATCTATTACCTTTTGCACAGAAACGTAGTTTATTTCCACATTCTGCTTCAGCCTAAAGCAATTTATAAGTCTGGTTCTTCCCCTTTTGAGTGTGTGGGAGGCTTTTATTTCAGAATCCTTCAAATAACCAGATTCAATTTCACCCTCATAAATCTGATCTCCTACACACATCCCCTTACTAAATAAGCAAATATTTTTCCTAAAACCAGTTTGGCTTATTCCTAGGTTGACCTTTTGTCAACAAAACATGAAGATATTATCATGATTGGAAAAACTGCTCTCAGGCCTATAAACTGTCAAAAGGAAAAGGGGAGAGAGGAGGAAGGAAAGTCTGGGGCTTAGAAACCTCATTTTGGAAATGTCAATTGGGCAACTAAATAGCATGAATCATAAAAACAGTGAAAGAGGCAAAGAGACAATGTGTGAACAGTTATTGCAGTGAAAGAGCTGGTAAATCATTATATACTTAACAATCTGTCCATTAGGCTGGGAAACGATATTTCACTTAGTCCCGTGGCACAGGCAGGGGTTTTCCAAGCATCAGGCTGGGTTCAACTGGCACAGCCTCCTCAGGCCAGGCACAGCAGGGGGATGACACTGGGCTGCCTTGCAGGAGTCGTCAGCTCGTGTACCACCATGAATGGCTTATGCCAGCTTTGCCAGGAGGGACACCAGGGATGCATGGGGTCCCTCCTCCAACCCAAGTGTGGCTGCCAGCCTGGTAGGGAATTTCCATGTGCCACAGGTGAGGGAGAAGCTTCTCCCAGGTTCCTGTCACCTTCCTTTGCCAGCAAAATTAAAGCTAATGGATGTTTGCTCTTCAGTCCCCCAACAGGAATTATCCTTGTCAGGAGTGCAAGTCCTGCTGCCTCCTCCAGCAGCCTTCCAGAGGACCTCCAGACCTCTCCTACCTCTACTGGTCCCCAAAGATCCAACCATACAGGTTTGACCCATGCAGTGGCAGGATTCCCCAAAACAACCAAGGGCACAAGATGGTCTCTGTTTTTCCTTTCCTCATCCATGCCCAGGCAAGGGTGAAGTGAGGAGAGTGATTGGACACAACCTTTTCAAGCAAGCTGCTCCATAAACCTAAATAAAGACTTTTCCAGAAGCTGAGAAATGTTCTTCCCATGACTTTTAATGTAGTTGAGAGGAAAGGCCTGGGGAAGCGCAGGAGAAATGGTTCAGTAAACTCCAGAGTGGCATAATCCCTGCTTGGGAAAGCTTGCTACTCATCATACAGGACCTCAGAAGCAGCAGGAAGGGATGACCTATCTCAGTGACCTTTCTTGGATGCGCTTTCCCAGCTGACTCAAGCCCCTCTCATCACAGCAGCATGGATTGGCAAGTATGTGCTGTTGGGGAACCAGAAAGGACCCACTACCAAAAGAAGTCCCTTTTCAAGGGATTGAGAGGCACTTGCATGCTGACAGAGTTTTCCTAATCAACCACTGACATCAACCTTCTGGATCAACCAGCAGCTGCTTCTCCTGTGATACTGACTGGGTAGGGAAAACCAAACACAAAGGCTTAGTGGATAGGACAGTCCAGTCCGGGCTACGACATCCCAGAGCAGTCTGGGTGTCACTCAGTTCAGGGAATCATCCTCTCCTGAGCTTTGCCTGTGAGTCATCCCCTCTCTTCTGGCAGCACAGGCTTGCACACATGAGGCATCGCTGGTCAAAGCACGGCAAGTGAAGGAGAAGAAATGTGATGAAATTCATTGTGGAGTCAGGTTAGGTCTGTTCCACTGACAGAAGTTTCTTCCTTGTAGCAAAGCACCACAAGGAAGAGGCAGCTGGGCAGCTGTGGGGTCAGGCAGGGCAGTGGCTGTTTGAGCTGAAGTTGCTCTGGCCTGCTCCCATCTTTTCCTCCTTGCCTTAGACAAGCCGCATCCCGGACTAGCCCCTGTGTATCACCACCACCAGTCACGTCATCAACTTCAAAATAACACAGAAGAGTTGTTGAAGAACCAAATGGTGAGCGTACAATGCTGCACTAGAGGATCAAGATATCACCAAAAGTACACTCAGGACTGGGTGCAGGGCAGATAGTGCCCATTATCGGCTGTGGTCAGTGAAGTGGCAGAGATCCATCTCTGCTTTGGCGTTCCAGCTTGCCATGCTGGATGTTTCCCTGCTATCATAGAGGGTAGAGAGGATGGGGAGATGAGAACACAGTTCTTAACAGATTTAGGGAAATGCTGAAGCTGTAAATCAAGATCTTCAATGCATTTCATCTCCTTCCCTTTCAGTACTCAGCAAGAAAATAAATGCATACCCAGGAAATAAGGAACAGATGCACAGACGCATCTTGGGACACATAAATTAACACGGAAGTAAGCGGGCAGGCGAGAGTAGCAATAAAGGGTAATTAGACCACACAGGCACCACCAGTATGGGACTGTATCTCCAAATATTGCCAACACCCAGAAGGTCCACAGCAAAGTTGAACTCCTCCATTTCTTGCGGTTACGGTCCAAGGCCAAGACGTTGACTATGACAACCTGATGCTTTGATGACTGGATGGGTAGTGATGCTCCCCAAGAATAAACAATCACCGAGGGAAATGAAATAGAAACAGAGAGAATGTCCTGGTTCCCTCCTTCTGGGGCAAATTCCCTCTTCCCACAGAAACTAAGCTGTGAAACAAGAAAGAAATTATGGCAGGTATTGGAAAGCCACTGTAACCTGTAGCTGCTCTTGGGTTTGAGTGTGACCAGCACGGTCATATTCCACCCTGTATGCAGAAAGGTATTTTTTTTTCTACTGAATCTATTGAGTTTGAGATATTTTTCCCTTGTCCCCACTGCTCCATAAGCCCTTAGTCAGCAGTGTCCCAAAGCACCAGCCTGCAATGCTGTGCAGAACACAATCCTGCAGCACCCACAGAAATGAGTACAGCCTCAATGAACTCCTCAGAGGCCAGCAGCAGTCCTTAGGTCCCATGGAGTCTTGAATAGCAGAGCAGAGTTTGACTCTGAGCGCCTGGAATACCTCAGGACCATGTGCTTACCATGCTCCCATCCTGCTCTTCTGGTTTCTGCCTTGTAAACATTAGACTAGCATCTTGTATGTGCTTTACTCAAAGGTCTGCCCAGCCTTTCCTGAATAAACTGAAGGCATCCTATGGCACAGTCACTACAGTGATTCGTACTTAGGCCCAGGTAAAAGTGAAGCTCAGCTATGAGCGCCTGTTTATTCCTTTACATTCCCCAGGTTTGATTGCATGCACTGGACTGCGAATGCAGGAAGGTTATGGTTTGTATTGCACTTTGCACATCTGCTGAGCACTGCTGGGTGCACAGCACAGTCCTGGCAAGGACTGTGCTGTGTCACAGCACAGAGAGATGGCCTAGGGATGCCTGAGGTGCTACCACTGTCAGGAAATGAGAAGAAACAGCGACACAAATACAGCAGTACCTGCACAGCAGCACATCTGCTGGAAGGGCAGCTCTGCTCATCAAGCACTGTGGGACAGCTGACTCTCAGGTCATCACAGCCCACCAGAGCTCCCAAAATGTCCTCACTGCTCTACTGGGCCATGCCGGTTTCCTCCATACTCAGCCATTCAGGCAGCTTGTTTCCCGACATGCTCAAGGACTGAGATGGCATTTCTTTATCCAGAACCATCTGCACAGTTTCCCCAAGGTGCTGTTTGACATGGGATTTTGCTCAAAGCCTCACTTGCTCCAGATAAGTGCAAGCTGCTTTCCAGTGAGACCAAAGCATTTGCTTAATATTTGAGTTAATTCCTATGTTCCCCAGATAGGGCAAAGATCAGGCTCTCGGAACAAAATATCTGTGCAAGACCTCCCTCCCAAATTACAAATGACAGAAGCATGATTTTTCTTTTATGCCTTCCCTCCAACCACAATAGATATTGGTCCTCCTTTTTCTGTCATCTACCTCCCCTGGACCCTGTTTCTTCAAGTCCTAGTGGCATTCTTTTCTCCTGTCCCATCCTCTCTCCTCTCCTCTCCTCTCCTCTCCTCTCCTCTCCTCTCCTCTCCTCTCCTCTCCTCTCCTCTCCTCTCCTCTCCTCTCCTCTCCTCTCCTCTCCTCTCCTCTCCTCTCCTCTCCTCTCCTCTCCTCTCCTCTCCTCTCCTCTCCTCTCCTCTCCTCTCCTCTCCTCTCCTCTCCTCTCCTCTCCTCTCCTCTCCTCTCCTCTCCTCTCCTCCCCTCCCCTCCCCTCCCCTCCCCTCCCCTCCCCTCCCCTCCCCTCCCCTCCCCTCCCCTCCCCTCCCCTCCCCTCCCCTCCCCTCCCCTCCCCTCCCCTCCCCTCCCTCCTCTCCTCTCCTTTTCTCTCCTCTTTTCTCCTGATGTACATTGCACAAATCATCTGCCCCTCCCCTCCCCTCCCCTCCCCTCCCCTCCCCTCCCCTCCCCTCCCCTCCCCTCCCTCCTCTCCTCTCCTTTTCTCTCCTCTTTTCTCCTGATGTACATTGCACAAATCATCTGCCCACACAGGCAGGAGATGGTGTTCATCAGGCCTCTAGAGTTATCATGCTCTTTCATGAGCTGCCTGGAGAACATTCTGGAAGGGCATTGTAGGCCATCCTTCAGTGGTCAAGCACTTTGGTGGGGTGTTGGTAAGAAAGCCTTCGCAAGTCAACAGGAGAAGTTGGAAAGGAGCACCAAATCACAGAATGTCTGGGTTGGCAGGTATTAAATTTTCTGTTTCTCTTCTTTTTATCTTTCTCCGCCTCTGTTTCTTTTACTCAGAGTTCAGATTAAAACGCAGGAGACGCGGAGCTTCTCTTCGGACTCAGATGTTTATTATTTCTTATCTATAGCACAGCTGCACGGAATGTGCCTCTAAGTTAACAAGGTGGAAATGGCCCCAGAGTTCTACCTGCCAAGGTCTTTTAAAGCCCAAATTACCCAATTATGGAATGCCAACTAATTTATTTTTACTTATAATCCAGTAACTAATCATTCATGTTCTGCACTGCGGGTTTTTTGAACCAATACCAGATCACCCAGGCTTGTGAAGAAGAAGGAAGAAGAAAGAAGAAGAACTGACCTACACCCGAAGTCCTCCATCTTGTTGCATGTATATTACTATATCCCAGAAACCTAAATTCTCTGAACCCAGGGTTACAACAGGCAGGGACCTTTAAAGGTCACCTATTCTGACCCCCTTGCAGTAAGCAGGGACATCTCCAACTAGCTCAGGCTGCTCCAGAGTCTGACTTGGTGCTGAGCACGATGGCCTGATGCTGGCCGTCTTCAGCACAGTGCAGTGTGCAGGCAGGAGGGATATGGTGCTTTCCATTGTCAGAAGAGCATTTTCCTCCATGTCCTCCAGCCTTTTTCTGGAGGAAATATTTTTTGTTTCCTTCATGTCTCCATATCAAAAGGACTATCTCCCCTCCTGCCAAACAGAACATCTTAACGCACACGCATTTTGTCTGAAAAGTCACTTCCCTGAGCAGCCTGCTCTGGTGAGTCTCCCTCTTTCATCACAGGGCAACAAGAACGGAAGAGACCTGGGCTGTATCTAGTCCTTTGCTGTCACAGGCAAAGGCCAAAACTAGGCCATAAAGTCCTCTGCAGAGACTCACCCTTAGCTCCATGGAACTGTTCTGGGGAATGTTTGGTTAGCAAGACTAATATTTATATTAAGCATGAATGAGAATCAAACATCAAGTGCAGGTTTCAGTTCTGGTTTGGCATTTCCTGAGCAAAATCCCAACAACATATGAAATCTTTAAACCTTCAGGTTTGCATTTCACACTCTCTCTCATGTGAGTGTGTGCCTCCAACCAGGCTATCTCGGCATTCTGCAGTATGGCAATAACAAGCTTGCATTTAGCTGAAAGACCCTGCTCCCCTGTATCACCCACTGAGTGGGTCCCACAGTGCACGACAGGCTACGGAAAGGTTTCTAGAAATCACTTGGGGTCCTGCTGAGAAGCAGCCACCTCTGAACATATTGCAGCACTCACTGAATGGCTTCCAACAATGTGAGAGCTTCATTTGTGAGACTCCTAAGGAAATTGCATCCAGTTGTCATTGCAAAAGAGGGAATTTAAGGCATGCACAATGTAATTATTCCCACTGGGAACTGCCAAAAACAACAGGGTGGCACCCCATTGCTGGGAGGGCGGAGGAGCGGGGGAGAAGCTGTAGAATATCTCCTGCTGTGTGTAGCCAGGACTTTGATGTCCTATCTCCTCTGAGCACAGCCCATCCCCACAGACTCTCAGGCCCTCCCAGTGCCACAGGGGAGCACCAACTGGGCTGGAGGCAGAGGCGAGCCCCGCCAAGAAGCCACAAGCTGTTTGGCTGCCTCGTGTGGCAGCGGGGACCTGTACTCTGGCAGAAACAGATGCCTCAGGGTAAGGCCACCAGCATACGGTTTGGAAGGTCAAAATTTCATTTACAACATGTTACCAGCAGATCACCTAGATCCAAGTAGGCATTTATGCACTGAGTTCTCAATTTAACAGGAAATTGGACGTCTAAACATTTTTGACGATCTGTATGTAAAATGAGACTAACAGCACCTCAGATGTTACGGAAGGTATTTCTGAGGTGACAGAAGCTCTGCCTGGTGAGGTGGGCAGCACTGGCAGACACAGAAGGGCACTGCTCTCCTTCACCAGGTGCTCCCCAGCCAGGACTAGCGCAGGAGGCTCTGTGCCACCACCGCTGCTGCCCTGCCACCCAGAGCACTTCCTGTCAGTGCTCACAAGCCACAAGGCCTCTGCCTCAGGTGGCTCGCTGCTTCTGCAGAGGTCTTGATGCAATGAGCCCAAGACAGCCATTGCTGGGTTGTCAGGCTGGAAAGGCCAGGGAAAGCACACATCTGTAAGCTGTCCCAAGCTTCCCCACCACCTTCTGGGCTCTGCAAAACATCTTCAATTGTCACCAGAGTTTGAAAAGACCCGGGAAGCAACACCTGGATCAAATCTAGGCTTCATTAATCTGTAAAATGTCTTTTTTTCTCTACCCAAGCTCTTCTCCTCCCAGTGTACAAAGCAAAACATAGCGAAGAGCTCTGGGGGAGGCTGGGCCTGGAAGAGGCTCAAAAGAACCTAATCTCGTACTTCTGTGTATGTTTTTGCTTTGTAAAGACTTTTGTATACGTTGTTGCTCCAGATGTCAGCAGCAGAAGGGAGCAGTCAAGCTGCAGCCAACAGAGCAGCCACAGGAGAGGGATGTCATGGACACACTGCCCAGCCAGGGGCCAAACCAGCAAAGGTGGCATCGCCCTCACTGTCCCCACGGCAGCAGCCAGCTCTGTTGGTATTCACAAGCCTATTCTCAGTGCTGACCCTGCTGGTTTGAAAGACAGCCTGGCCACTGTTGTTAAGGGCATCTATGTCTCATCTGCTCTCCCACAAGGAGGGGAGCTCAAGGGAAAACACTTGGTTGGGTCTGAGCAATGGCTAGAGCTGGATGTCATGGGCATGACATTGTCCTACCAGCTACCAAAATGAAGGAAGCGTAACACAAACAACCAGTTGTACAGTGAAATGGCCAAAGCCCACATTGATTAATCTCCAGCATCGGCTCTAGATTCCAGTAGTTGTTTTGATCTGTGTGTTAAATAACACCAGTGCCTTACTGAAAGTACATTTGCAGAGGTTTAACAGCAATTAAATGCATATGTATCTCTTGCATGGGAGCTGAGCTTCACTGAATATGGTTTCAATAATCAAGTGGTATTTTGTTTACATGCTGTAATTATGATATTAAAATCTGTACCTAAACCTCACTGGAGACAGATTTTTTAATGCATGGCAGCCTTTGCAATGGACAGCAGGATGCAGAGGTAAAAGGTGACAAGATGGATGTGGGGTGAGCACTCATAAGATTACCCAACACCACAAACACAGCTGAGTGGGGTTCCTGGTATCCAGCAAGATGGGCACAGTTCTCAGCTCTTCAGCTGAAAACTACTGGATGGCTAGCTGGAATCCCTGAAAGATGGGCACCAGCAGGAGACCTATTTGGGATGCTCTGTCTCCCAGCAGAGTCATAAGATGGATGAAGTATTTATCCTTACAGCTGTGGCTGTAAGATTCAGCTAGGGCTCACACTTAGCAGGAAGATTATGCTCCACTCAAGTGATAGGATGTAGGATGCCAAATCTTAGCCCTTTAAATTTGTCTAGGCCTGCTAGGTAGGGCTCAGAATTGCATGGGGGAATTTACCATTTGGAGTAAAGCTTTCTGGAGAACCAGAACCACAAATCAAATACAAGGTACTCAATACCATCTTTGGCTCAAAAGCTTTCAGCACTTTCCCTCTCTGGATTTGTATCTCCCTCCTTGTGCTGTCTTCTCAACCTGCAGTGTAAACTTTTGGAGAAAGGCGCTCAGTTGATACCGAATGCTTGACCCAGAGCTTGCCTAACAAGCCATAGCCAGTGCCCCAGTGAGGACATATCCAGCACATTTAGCCCAGGAGATAATCAGTAAGAGGTGGTGAGAAGTATTTGAGATCTTATATTTTCCCTCAGTTGTGAATGTGGACAACCCTGCCCCATTCCATGGCAAAGTCAGATCATGATGGTGGGAACAAACCTCCATTTGCCCACTGGAACTGGGAGAAAGAGCTAAATGCAGGCAAGTAAAGGTGAAAAGAAGTTGTGTTTTCATGATTTTCATCTCTCCACCTCACAGCCCATGCTTTTCCCTGCCACCTCCCACCAGCACCCCAACTACACTGCAGAAAGGAGTGACTGGAGACTGCCTGGTTGGGATGTCCTCCTCCAGCCTCAGTCAAGGGATTTGGTGGGGAAGGTCAGTATGTAAGTAGTAAGTAAGGGCAGAAGCTCTAGACAAAGCCCCTGCATGGGCCCAGGCAGTGTAGGTGCATTCTGTGCCTGCCCACAGCACCATCACGGCTAGTGCCAGGTCAGATCCTGCCAGGGACATGCCAACCTCGCCATGCCAGTAAGCTGGACACCACGGCCCAGGCTCTCTGGGCTGCGTTATATGACCAGCTGAGCAGGATCTAAATGACTGCTCTTCTCTTTAAAATCTGTGGCCACAAAGGAGAGTTAATTTCTTTGTCATGTGTTGAGTTGATGAATTTCCTCCAAGCAGAGGAGCTGCGGGAAGAGAAACAGTCAGGGGCTGAGATTAAACGGTACCTCCAGTCCTAAAAGCGAAGCAGATTTGCCTGTAGTGAGTTTTCCTTTCCAAAAGCTGCGCCTGGATAATCTCAGTTTCTACCTAAGAGATAGCAGAGCTGTCAGGACATACTGCATGCGGCCACACAAGAAAACACAGACGTGACCCCTTGGCTCTTAGGAACAAATGTAAGGGGGAGGGGAGGAAAGAACTAGCAGGGCAAAGAAAGCAACAAAACCCAAATTCATACAGCAAACAAATGTAAGAGCTGCTATTTTTACTCAGTAATCTACATGCCTGGCCACCTTCCTATTTCTTCCATTTTTAATCTACAACAAATATCTCTGAACTGTGCTGAGACAATAAATCTGGGGCCCTTTGAAGACCTTGGGCGGCAGTGCAACAACAATACACTTAATAAACTAAACATTTTAGAGATTCATTTTCCCTTTGATCTGCAGCATGGTACCCCCACTGCATGCGTGTGCACACCCCGACGCACGTGCATGTCCTGCTGAACCCACCATGCCATGGGAGGTTGTTCCCCCACCGCTGGTGGTGGACATGAGAGAGGTCATAGATGGCTGTAACACACAATGTGCACCCGCTCAGAGATGCACATGTGAGCAAAGCTCTTTCGGTAAAAGGACACCGTCGGAGCGGTGACCACTCCAACGCTGGTAAACAACAGAATTTAAGGTCACAGTGGCAGAATTAATTGTTCAATGGTAGGGGCAGGAAGTGGTTATAAGCAATAGGGTTTGTTTCTTTTTAAAGCACAGTGAGAGAAGAGGAAAGGAACTTTATTGCATGATATCTTCCTTGTACCCACAGGAACCTCAGCAGAGTCACGTCCATGAGATCTGCTTTGCAGCCTTCAGCCCTGAACTAGCAGAGTTAGTGAGGGCAATGGCTATTTGTCATCCTTTGTGTAAGCCTGCACTGGACACTTCGCCTGTGGGGTTCACAGACAACTGTTGACAGTGGAAAAATAATGAGGCACTGATCACTTCACCACTCTAGTGGCTCTATAGCTGAGTCCACTATGGCCTCCCACAGCCATTGAGCTGAAAGGATGCAGAGTGTTTATGAACTGCACGTTACTCACCAGTGCAAGACCCACTTAATTCCCAAATACAGCTCCCCTGGGACAGCAAAATTGTTGTAGATTAGCGAGAAAATGGGATCTCTAAGCACAGCAATTTGGGGCAAGAAATTAAAAAATCACAGCTCAAAGAAAGAGAGTGAAATCTGGCTGTGAGAGGCGTGCGTGGCCCAGGCTCATATTTCCTGGTCACAGAAATGTGAAGGCCCTGTTTCATCAGATCAGTCTCCAGGGTCAGTACTCACAGAGCTCTGTCACAATAGGCTAGGGAGATCAGTCCCACTGAGCCAGAAAAGAGGTGGTCACATGTGGAGACAACCTGGCCTCTTCTCAGAGGACTCTCAACCAAGGGCCAACCTGGATCAAACGTTTTTGACTTACATGAACTGGCACGATCATGGTAGGAGCGAGGAGATCCATGAACGTGTCACCGATGCTGCAAACAGATCAGCTACAGCATTTGCTGTGTGATGTGTATGTTGGAGATCCTGGGGAACAGACAGAAGGTTGCTGCCTGTCATTCTTACTCATTTTCCGGATAATCCAGCCACTTACTACCCTGCCATTGTGGAAGCATCAATTCAAACTCCAGAATACCAACTTCTACTGCTTTTTTGGATTCATTCCTGACATGTATGCCCAAAATGGTTGAGCTGTCACCAGGAGGTGTCCCCTCACTTAATTGATTCTGGGGAAGAGCTGCACCAGGCACATGCAGCTGTGGGGCCAGAAGAGCAGGGCAGTAGCTGCAGCATATTGAATCAACAGCATCCTCCAGCCCCTGCACTCCAGAAACCAAAGGGAGGACAAAACCCAATCGTTTGACACAAATTAATTTCCTGCAAAGACTTCAGAGTGAGTTAAAAGCACACGCGAGTGCACACACGCAGAGCCCAGACCCTGAAACCCGACCCGGTGCAAGCTGCAGTGAGTCAGCCGGACACGGAGGGAACCGGGAAGCTCTCCATCCCTGCAGGAGACGGATGCGAACTGTGCTGCCCCTCATCGGTTTGAGTCGGCAAGCGGAGGGAAGCGCCAGTGTTTGGACAGATGCAGGTCTGTGTCACAGGCAGAAGGGCTGAGGAAAACGCTGATCCTCCGCTGCCCACTATGGATCCCCCCATAATAATTTTCCAGGCTCCTTTTAGCCATCTTAGAAGAGCTTGTTCTCCAGCTGCCTCCCAGGCCCCTCTCACGCTAGGTCTTCTAACCATGAGGATTGTCAAAGCCAAGCTTCAGGCAATTCTCCCAACCAAAATCAGAAGATCCTTCTTAAAAAGTAAGATTTCTTTTTAAAGGGTTGAGGTCTTCGGTTTGCTTTCTTGCTGTGAAGGCTACACGCAAGCTTTCCTCTCCCCTCAGGAGGCCTGTTGTCATTGCTTTGAGGACGTGAGAGATGAGAGCCACGTGTAAGCACAGCACTCCAGGAGCTGGAGCTTCAAGAGTATTCAAATGGCAGACCCCGAGGAGAGGGAGTAAATTTGTCTCTGGTGTCTCAGATCACACACAGGGGCTGGTTGTCCAGTGCCTGTGAGCAGGTGGGGGTGGCTGGGATGTTCCCCCAAACAATTCATTCTGCTTTCAGACAGTTCACATGGAGAATAAGTATGGGACTAAACACTGGTTACACGCTCTGTACAGCTTAGAATTTAGGGGTCAGAGGAGCTCAGAAATTAGGGCTGGAAAAGCCTACAGGAGGCTGTTGAGTCCATCACCAGTCTCAAGAGTGCATCAGCTATTGCTGCACTGCTTCTGACATGTTTTCCCAACCTCTCCTTTGAGATACATCCACCAATGGATTTCCACCACTCTTCCATCCATTAGCAGGGGTGACCTAGGACATGCTTAATTTAGGCAGGGAACAGAGAAAGTAAACCCTGGGGTGACTTTACTTTCCAGGATGAGAGAAGAGAAGAAAGTCAAACAGAAGTAAGGAGATGGATGGGAAAGCTGAGAGGAGCTACAAAAAACTGCCAAGATTTTGAATTTTGTCTCCTTCCACCCTCCAAGAGCTAAACAAACCCCAGTCCTCCTCTCACTACATCTGGGGGCTCGAAAGGCTTCCAGCTGGTTGACAAAAGAAGAGTCAGAGCCACGTCAGCACCGCATGAGGTCACATCACCCCGGGAGGTGATGCGTGAGACCGTGACTGTAAACCCCCGTCTTTGTCACAAGCCAGCGCTGACCCCAGGAGTAAGGTCGTGTTGGGGAAGACACGTCCCCAGTAAGTGGCACTGCTCTCTGCCATCCAAACAGCCTCTTGAGGTTGTCAGGTGTTGGTGGTGTCCATGCCAGGGCCTCAGTGCTGCAGCAGCTCCCCGGCAGTTGGCTCATTGCAGTGCAAGGTTCCAAGCCTGTTACAGCCCCGTAATAGCAGAGCAGCTCCACTCAGTACAATTCAACATTACCACTGCTGTTGATCTTGGCGTATTATTTATCCATCTTCCGAGCCATAAATTTCCTTCCTGGACTCCGTGACTGGCTTTATAACCGCGCTCTTTGCGCTGAGACTGCAAAGCCCTGGGGACAAGACCTTTGCCTCCGCACTTTCTATTTAGGGCCATGCAGCTTTATGACACTAACAGAAAGAGTAACTTCCCAGATGACTTTGCAGCCATCCCAGAAGTTTCTTGAAATGCTACTTTTTTGGCTACTCAGAAGGTCACCGATAAGAGCAGGGATGTCTCAAGCCCAAGCTGCTGTCTCATGGGGAGGAGGAGATCCTGGTAGCTCACTTGCAAATATGACCTTCAACAAAGCATGAACTCTTTCCCGTGTTCTCCCAGATGGATCAGCATGACATTCCCCCCCAGAGTCTCATTACTTGGCCTCTGTCTCCCAAGTTTGAAGCCTTTAAGGAGGTGAGTAGCCCCACCACATTATCACTGGAGGCTCAGCTGCCTGTACAATCTCTGCACCAAGATCTGGGAGCTCAAGGGAGACCAAGGTTTGCACTGCACACGTTGGTGTTTGACTCTCACAGAGGCCAGAGCTCGCCAGCCTCCTGGCTTGTGCATCAGGACCAGCATCAGTTGACTCATGCTCCAATCCCCATCCCAAAGTCGGTTGTCCCCACCAGCCTTCTTGCTCTGGGCCTCTGCAAGGGTCACTTCTCATTGGGGTGAGAGAACCTCAACAATGCTTTCCATCCCTGCCTGCCTTAGCTTGGAGGGGTCCCTTGAGCACGCCATGAAAGGAGAGGCACATCTGGGCTGGATTACGGGGTGGTGCAGTGGCTTTTATAGCTACAGATTCCTGCATATGTTTCTGAGCAGGACATATATGCTCATAGATCAGAATGCAGAGAGCCCCCAGGGTTGAGGACCCTCATTTTTTATATAAGTCATTCCAGGTTGTCCCCTCTTTGGAGGGCTCAGCTATGGACACCTTGCAGGCTGGGGTCAGTTGGAGGAGATGCTCTGGCCGATGCTGTGGCTGATGCTTTCCCACTGGGCACAGAGAATTGCTTTCTTTTGAGAACAGAGGCCAAACAGAGGGAATCATTTATACCATTGAGAAGTGGGTGTAACACTGCAATTTACTGGCATATTGCAGCCACAGAGGCAGTGACTTCGCATGGATAAGGAGAGCTCTGAAGAAAACAAGGGAGGAGGCAATGAGGCTGAGAGTAAATCCACAGAGATCAATAATGTTACATTAGATTTACGCCAGTTAGTAAACCAAAGGTTGTGGTCTGCGCTCCGCAGCACTGGTTTATCACAGCTCCAGATTTTATGCCACGGTCACTGCAAGCAGGATCTGTTCCCTGAGGTTTTAGAAATAACCTCTTTCTCTCAAAACCCTTTTCTTTAGCTGTCTGTGGGTTCAGAGAAAGAGACAATGATGTGTGGATGGAAAAACAATAAAAAAAAGAACTAAATTAAAATTAAAACGCAGCAAGCTCCAAAGAATTTACAGATGTCTCTCCTCTCCTTCCCCCCCTGCTTCCCCATGGTCAGCTGTAAATATTTATCTGGCAGGCTGCAGTGAAAGGCATGGCCCAAAACACTTAATCACAATTCCAGCATGGCTGCCCTCCCGAGCACCCCAACCTTGGGGGACGGTGTTTTTTTCTGCAGCATTGCTAGAGGAAGGTACTTCTGTCCTTACGAAGGCAAACAAGCACCTTCAAAAGCAATTCATAACATCTCCAACATGGGCTGCTGGGTCCTTTGTCTTCTTCTTTGGATTTTTTTTCTTTTTAAAGGGCCTGATTTTCTTTTTTAACCTGAGTGGCAAAGATGGGCAAGCCCTGCCACCCCACTGTCAGCAGCAGCCTGGTGCTGATTGACAGGCAGAAGTGGAGTTGAAGTTGGACTGGATCAGTGAGGAGGTTTGGGAAATATTCCCCAGAATCAAAGGAATCCTATTTCTGTAATTCACCTCAAACTGTTCCACAAGTATTGATCAGACCTGACCCTATCTCCCCTATGAAGAGTGGCTGTTTCCAGGGTGGAGCCTTGGCAGCTTCCATGGGTCACTCAGCAGAAATTTGGGACAAGTGGAAGCACTGCTAGAGGCTGGCAATTTTAGGGGCTTTGCTTTTGAGGATGCCCAGTAAGAAATACTGTTGGCACAGGGATTGCTGTGCAGCAATAGGTACCTTCAAAATCAGGAGCAAAGACCATGGGAGCAGGGACTTGCAAGCCTCACTCCCTGGTTTTCATTTTCGTGGCGAGTCTGGCCTTCTGACGGATCTCCCTGCAAGGATACTGGGAAGAATTTCCCTGCCTTCAGTTGCACTGTTCCTCCCCACACACAACCATTACACAGGGCTCTAAACCCTGTATATTTCTATTTTTCTATCTCCTGATGGTTCACTCTCCTGTTTGATATGGACGAGCTTGGAGAGGAGAAAGGACCATTACACACAAGGCCGTGGCTCCTGTGGAACACACCCTCAGGGCGTCCCTCTAAGTTTGCTCCAGCCTCACAGACAGAGGCTGGAGCACATAAAGAGGCAGCCAACGTTCACTTTGTGTCCCAGCTTCCAGCCTCCCCAGCCAATGCGTGGCAGAGTCTTCCTTGGGAGAAGAAATTAAATGTCCCACCAAAAGCTTGGTTGCTACTTCACCATCGTGATTATTGCCTCCGTTTCCAGCTGAAACACGAATGTATTTTATTTTTACAGTTCTTTGCTATTTTCTGCAGGGAGTGGCACACTTTGGCCAAGCAGAGCCATACGTGACATCATATTTTCTTATTGGCCTTTATTGCACTGCAATTGCCTCACCAGTTATTGCCACTTACTGCCGAGTAGCTCGTTTTCACCACCTGATTATTTATCAGCCTGCCTTTCTGCCTTCCTGGGCATTGAGATTCACTTCACTTTCTCCCTCCTCCTTGCCAATGTTTCCAGTGTAAATGATGCTTTGTCAGCACATCTGCAAACATGTAGATTTCCTTGAAAAGGTAAGTCCACTATTTGGTCATTTAGAGCAGTAACCACACAGATAAAGTATAAGTAACCACACAGATAAATTGGTCTGAGGTTAATCTATTATCCTGTCAGGGGCCATAGCAATTTTTAACAGACTCAGAGCCTACAGAACTTTTAAAGCCCCCTCCCTGTAAATATAAATATATGATAATCTCAGTTTCCTTCAAGAAATAAACTCCCTCTCTGCTGTAATTATTGTGACCTTGCCATTGCAATGCAAAGGGTACCTGAAAGTGCAGCCCAGCTAAACCCAAAAGTTTTCAAAACCCAGAGTGACCAGAGTTCAAATCGCACAGTTTTTTAATCTATTTTTAAAGCCAGGGCTGTGAGATTTGAGGCCTTCTTTGATATTTTGAAATCTCTAGGGCTGCTAATACTGTAGCAGTTAACTGTGTGCACTGACACCAACTGCAGCACCATAGGGGGCTGTGGGATGCTCTGGGAACAGCATGTCCTCCTACGGCAGGCTTTTCCAAAGGGCACTGTTTGCGTTGACCAAAATGGACTGCTGACTTTTTATTACACATAGGGTACTGTACCATGGGAGATTTCCAGTCTCCCTACTGCTGCCCATGTCTGAGCCCATCCCATTGGCTACCCAGCATCACATCCCGAAGTGCCAGGCCCACCCTTTCCCCTTGCAGTGTAATAAACGGCAAGGCGCAGGGGGCACATGGGGAGAGGCTGCTTTTATGGGAGGGTGTCTGGGGTCCTGGACAAGACAGAGTGAAGGTGAGGGGTGGCTTTGCATTATCACCCCTGAGGACAGCCCCAGTAGTGCCAGGCACTGCCTTGGCAGAGGATGGGACAGAGCTTTGCTTTGTGTGCCCATGCAATCGGGACCTGCTCATGCTCCATGGGGTTAACACAGTATTGAGATTACCCAGCTGTAATTCCCATCATCTGTCAGTAGCTGGTCCTCATGTCCAGCAGTCAGGCACTCAGGTTGGCTGGTTCATCCATCAGTCCCCTGTCCATTGGGACAGCCAGGTACTGCTGCCTTCATCCTGCTGAGGCAGACCATGGCAGGGTGGGGAGGGCATGTGGGCAGAGAAATATTCTCCATACTGCAACTGCTGCCAGGCTGACAGCAGTGGCCAGAGCCAGGTTTTCCCACGGTTCCTTCACCTTCCCGTCAGTGCTGAGGGTGAGGTGCCAGCCTAGCCCGGCTGCTGGCGGGCTCTCAAGGGGTGGGGAAGTGGAAGGGGCTGCCCAGGCTCAGCTGGAGCTTCTCTGACCCAGACATCAAGCACGATGCCGTTTTGGCAATGCACTTTGTCCTCCTGTTTTGTGAGCCAAGAGTTTTTAAACCCACAGGGAGAAGAACCTCTTCTTCCTCTCGGGCACCACCAGTCCTGCTTTTGGCTGCAGGCACTTCTTTGCTGCACGCCCCTGAGCTGCAAATGGGTATCTGCTGCCACTCTTTCTCTTGGCTTATCAAAGGGAACAAAGGAAAGAGAAATCAAGCAGATCTTTGCTGTTTGCTTTGCCTCTTCAGGAACTGATTACACAATGGGAACAGCAGTTTGTCAGCCTGGCCAGTGCCACCCTCCTCCCTGCCCCTATTTCACCCCAGAATCAGCAAAGTGGCTGCTCCAGGTAAGTCCCTGAGAAGCAGGAGGCTCATGTTGCCTGCAGGCACCATGGGGATCTGCTGACTGGAAGGCAGCTCTGCATGTTCCACCATCTTCAAGGGACATCTTGGGTTCAGGGTCACATCAGCTCAGGCACATCCCCATCTGCCTGGCATTGGTCTCAGGGTCTTTCTGCTGTTCACAGATACAGGGGCACATCTCTGCTGGCAGCTGTGGTGGGACACCTGGACACAGCATCAAAGAGAAATTGAACCTTCCCTCTGTCCCTGCCATAACGGGAGCCCCCACCACAGCTGCACATCCCCAACAGCCTGGCCCAGCCAAGATCATGACATGAAACGATGACATGAGATACACCCTGTCTATTTCTATCCCTGCTCTTCCTGTCACAAGCCCAGGAAGCTCAAATTATTTGCCTGATACAGAGGAGGCAATGGAGTGATTCAGAGATCAAGAAACTTTTCATTTCTCAGGCAGAAAAAAAATACTGCACCTTTGCAGTAAGTAAATCGTTTGGCAGTGCCAGCACCACAACAAAATGTGTTGTTCTCCTGATTCAGGATTGTCAAAGCCGGGCCACCAGTGAGCTCAGCCATCAAGCAGAGGCAGCGCTGGCATCTCCAAAGCCTGATGGCTCTCCAGAGGCTTCCAACCTGTACAAGTCTTAGAGAACTTGTACAGTTTCTGAGCGGCTATCGTAAGGAAAGGGCTAAAACTTTGCCAGGAAGCTGCCAGATGCTGTGGGAAGGTGAGATGAGGAGTTACCCAGTCTATGGCACCCAGCCTCTTACAGTGGCAAGCAACCGCGCAGCAAGTGACCACAGCTGAGAAGCCTGAAGTCTCTGGCTCATGTCCAGAGCATTTCCAGGCACACTAAAATCAGCCCAACAGCCTTGGTCAGCCTCACCTCCACAGAGCAGCAGCATCACTCACAGAGAAAAGGCCTGGTCATGCAGGAAGCCCTTGGTAGCATCCCCAGCTCAGGAGGTGCCTTTTGTGGGCTTCCCTGAAGTCCTGGGTCTGGAACATAGGAGCATGATGGAGCAGCTCTTGCTCTCTCCTGGCCTCTGTTCCCTCCTGACTGGGGCTGGAGAGGTATGGAGGGACTCTCAGGTCTCATCCTGCACACCCTGGACAGGGTTGCAGTCCTGGTTCCTATGGCCCAACCGAGCACTGGGCAAAGCCACTCAACCACCCCAGCTCCTCACTCTGCTGAAGAACAGCTGTAACACCCTTTGGCACATGGACAAAGCTCGTTGAAGGAGCAATGGGAAGTGTGAAGCCTCTCTAAATACCTTGTTCATGGTGTTTAGACAGCACTGCCTGTGGGCCAAGGCACAAAGAGATTGGATTCCCATGGCCCCAAATTATAGAACATGTTCTTCTTTTAACTGGTGCTTCAGATGATCTCAATCACCTGGGATCAATTGTGGTGGTTAACCACTCTGCAGTATCTACCTCAAGTACTCCGGTTAGCGGGGACACTTCTGCCACCTGCTTCCCTTTCCATTTCAGCCCCAGCTAACAGTTTCTCTAAGGACCTAAACTATTTGCTTACTCTGTTCTGCATTTCAGCTCCAAAGAGAGGATCTTTCCTCTGTGCAGGACCTGTGAGATTCAAAAATAGCTGGAAAATTCAGTATGCACAAGTAAATTTGGTGTGCACAAGTAAAATCCTATTTACCACAAACATTGTGCTGTCTCCCAGGGGCAATCATTAGATTACAGTTTGTAGAGCACCAAAATAATGAAAGCCCCAGAAATACCACTGGAGATGGAAAGGTCAGGTGATTTAATAGGAACCATACGTGCTGCTCCAAGTTTTCTGAGTAATCCAGCTTCTGCTTGTCCTCGCTGCATTACAGACATGATGCATCATCTCCCCTTTCCTTGGCTTCATTATGGGGAATGAATCTCCCCTGAGACCCTAATTGCTTCAAATGCTCTCTGCTCTATTTATATTTGATTTTACCCAGTGGTTTCAAGCAATACTGATCCTGAATGACTGTTGATCTAGGGCTGTACCCTGGCTGACATCTGCTTTGAAGGAATTGTGTGCAGGTCTGTTTGAGTAACATTACACAGGGCAGAGAGGACTCTGCTCTTCAGTTAGAGCCTTTATAATGATCCAGTCAATACAATGTTTTTCTTCACAGAGCCATGTGACCACAATGGTTTTCATATCTGTGGATTTAGTTTCAGGCTAATGTGTATCTTTCCCCTATCTTCGTGTGGGGTCCTGGCCTCAGCTGCCCCCTGCCTCAGTTTCCCCCTCACAAACTGGTCATAGCTCCCCTCACTTGGGCCAAAGTGCTGCCAAAACCTTGATAATCCACCCTGCCCTATCTGAAAAGGGACCTTTCCTGCCCTGCATAGTGGAAATACCCGCAGCAGGCCCCACTGCTGGCAGCCCTGGCATCCAGAGGTCAGCAGAGAGGGGGAGGAACATTTGTACCCTCTCAGTGCACACAGACCTGCTTCATGGCCTGGGCAAAGCGGTGCCTTCCCTCTGCTGCCACAAGGACAGAGGCACGGCTCAGTCTGTGTGGTGGCGGAGGGTGGGGGGCAGGAGGAGCACAGAAAGCAGACAGATGGCTACACAGCCAGCCCGGCTATTACCGGAATAAATTGGGTAAATCACAGGCTAAGCAGTTGCTCTCCCTGCGGTAGAAGAGGATCTGACACTGTGATTGAAAATTAGCACCATCTCAGAGGCAATCATGGCTGGGAAGCTTGCTGTGCTGGGAAGCTCCGCTCAAATGGGTGTTGCACTTGGAGTATGTTATTACTGCACCTTAAACCACAAGAACAAAATGTTTGGGACATGCTAATGACACCAGGAGAAACAGAAGCATTTTGATTTGGTAGTAATTGTAGTGATTATTTGCTACCAGGGCAGACATGAACACAATATAATGGGTCTGATTATTTATCAGCATTCAACACCAGAAAGAAAACAATGCTGGTAAATAGCAGAGGGTTTATTTTGGGGAACTGTTTAAAGCCAAGAAAGGACAAAACATCTCTGTTCAAAACAGGGCCCATGGAGGGTCTGTGGTGAAGATCTGAAAAAGGCTTTCAGGATTCACAAGAGCTGTATATGATTGAGGTTTGGCCCTGATGTGTTTGGCTTGGTGGCACTGCCAAGGCCAGGTTTGCTGAGAAGCCTGCCCTTGGGCAAGACCCTGACCAACATACTGCCAAATGTCACCCACTGGCAATGAAACCACCCAGGGCAGAACACTCTGGCAACCCACTTTGGAAAAACTTGGCAAAGATGCTTTAAGCACTTGCAGGAGCATCACAAACAGGAGAGCTGTAGGCACACCAGGACAGGTCTTACACCAGCAATACTCACCGTCCCTCAGTGGGGAGCAAAGGCCTGTGACACCCCTGCTGTAGCCTGCCAACATGCTCCCAGGCCACTAGAGCAAGGACAGATGCTGACAAGCCTGCCTTGGAGTGTCTACAGCACATGCCAGGGCAAGGTAGGCATTGCTCCTAGGGGACCCTTTGGTAGAAAACAACTTTCCTCCCTGTGCAGATGGCAACCACTTTCCTTTCAAAGGGGCTTTGTTGTCTCCCTTCACTTCCCCACTTGGCATCCAGCTCCCATGGCACTTTCGGTTCCTCCACTCATCCAGCCTCGGTGCTACTCTGCTGTGAGCACGTCAGACAGGAACATGCAATCAATGCTGGCCAACCCACTAACAGACCCAGCTATTATTACAGCAGGCACTGATGTGAGCAGCCACAAAAGCAAACAGAACTTCGGGCTCCTCGTCTGTCCGGAGCTGCCTGCACGTCCTGCCCCAGGTTAACTGAAAACATGTGGTCAGGTCCTGCCAGGCTGGCATGCAGCTACAGATGCTCTCAAAGCATCTACAACTTCTGTTTCCTCACCCCTTTGCTTGAATAAGCCCACTGAAATTTAGCTCAGGAAATGGTGAGATACCAACATGCTTAAATGTTCTCGTCATCACTGATGTTACTTCTGCAGAGCCTTGCTGCTTCAGCTGCATCCTCTTTGGCTTGCTGGGTTGAGGTTTACCATGTGAGGGTTACAAATCACTGGAGGACGCTTGCCCTTGCTTTCCTAACACGTTCCTAAATTTTGAAAGATAATTACATGCATAATATACCCATCATAAGCCTGCAGCAGTGCTTAAACCAAACTCACTTTGTTCCTATGACACATCAACACTGCCTGCCACCCAGGACAGACCTCACACACTTCAGAAACCTGAGCCTGAGCTATGCCTTTGTGACCAATCTCTGCACACAGCGACCATGGATGATTCAGGCTCAGCCTAGCTGTGCCAAGGGACATGATGGATGCCAGACAGCCCTGATGGCCCAGGGTTCTCCCAGGAGGCCCCAGCACCCACACTCTGAGGGCAGAGAGGATCTGTAGGTTGCCCATGTGCAGCCATGCAGATAGATCAGCAAGCAGCCCAGATTTCAGGCACTCCCTGAGTAGCAGTGCAGTAGGTGAACGGGGTCACCCCTGGGCTCACCATCAAACACATGAGGGCCAAGTCACCACTGAGGCTTCCACATGCAGAAATTCTTGGAAGTGTAACGGCAATGAACATGCATAAAAGGCAGTGCTGGAATGGCTGGTTGCTGGTGCATGTGCCTGTTTGGAGCTACTGGCCCACCTCGAACGCTGGCAGGAGTAGACCCTGCCACTGAAGAGGCACAGGAGATGGCACTGGCACACAGTAACCAACCCCAGAAACTGCCCCCATGTCACCACCCTCCTCAGCCAGAGGTGGCATTTGTGAAGGTAGTTTCCTAGGGAGTACTTTTTATTTTTTCTTCTTTCTTTCAAGTCTGTAGCCACGTAAATACCAAGCAGCCACAGCGTCCTGTGGCACAGGGTTCCCCAGTGCAACCCTGCACTCTGTGCAGATCTACCTCCGGTTGTTTGCTTTGAACCTGCCACCTGCTACTTTTATTTGATGTCCCTGAAGTTCTTGTCTGAGAAGCAACAGAATACAATCATACTCTAATTTGTATTGAGGTTGCTTTGTCTTGAGTCACTGGTGTTCAGGTGCCTGCTTCTTTCTAATTCAATGGTGAAAGCTCCCAAGTGCCTCAAGGGCACAGATCAGGCATTTGCAATTTTTTCTCCACTTTTCCAATCATTACTGGTGTGATGCACTGCAAAAGTCTGCCAGTTATTACCACTAAGGGATGAGAGTGCAGAAACAGGAAAGGAATACTCATTACCCTCGCCTTGGCATATGTAACCCATCTGTATGTCCTCCATGCATCACTGCCTGCAGACACCTGTGAACACACAGCCTCATTCATGCCCCTCCCTCCCCTGCATGGGCCCTTCTGCCCCTGCTCCAGATGCACATCCACCAGCACCCATCCTTCCAGAACCACACTTGCATGCAGGCATGCCCCTTTACCTTTACTCCTCCAAGACATCCTTCCACTTAAAATATAACTAATATGCCATAAATACAAACGCCACAGGCACATAAATGCCACTGTAAATGCACTGTGTCTTTACACCCATGCTGTATCAGCACATACCCCATTCAATCCTAACTTGATAGACATCCTTGAATGCATTCTCACATCCCACACCTTGCCACAACATGCTATGCAGCTTCAGGAAGAGCAAGGGAAAGCCCAAAGCTGTTTGAAGGACATGGTCTGTCCAGCTGGAAATTCTGCTTCTCAGTTTTTCCTGTGCCAAGCCATGTTTCAGTGGCCTCCATCAAGTCTGGGGTGAGAACCCTGGCCCCAGCAGCACTGCCAGCTTTGCCCATTTTCCTGGTCAATCCCATAGGTAGGCTGATGGGTCAACACTCAGCACACAGCTGGAAGCAGGGTGGTGGGTGGGTTTTCCGAGCACCACTGTGCTTCGCAGCATAGAGGTGGTGAGTGTGCCACAGATGGAGCCCTGCCAAAGACTGACCCAAGTAAGCACAGGGCACCCTGCTTGTGGGTGACTGTAAGGGGACAGAGATTTCTGCACAAATGAAACACACAGGCAGAAATATATAGATATGCATATCTCACATGTGTGCATGCAAGTACATACATATAGGTAAGAAAATGTTTGAATAAAACAAAGAAGAGATGATTCTGGGTGCTGGCTGCAAAGGGACACCGAGATACACATGTAACAACCCACTTTGCCACTGCTGTGATCTTGGTTCCTCTGTGTTATTTTTATAAGGCCATAGCATTAACCTAATTAATTTACTTTAATTGGAGAACAGTATTAGCTTAAATGGTCCCACTTAAATAGTAGAGAAGCCGTAGCCAAGCTCTTCAAACAGCTGCTTGTCCCCATTCACCCTCCTGCAGATGGTTAACACAGCTGAGCTGCACTTTGGCACAAGAGCCCTGCTCTCTTCACAGAGTGTTTTCTGCTCTGAAGGGAAACACCTGCACGTCTCCAAACAAGATGGCTCAGAGCAGAGAAAGGACTCAGCTTAGAAGTTACAGGCTCCCCTGCACCAAACCTGGTGGGAAGCCTAACACTGGAGCCCAGAGTTCCAGCAAAGCAGAGGTCCTGAGGGACCCGCGCCAAGCTGACCATGCTCACAGTGCTTTGCTCAGACCTCAGCCATCATCCCTGCCTGCTCTGGCAAAGGAGGGAGTGTTTGCACAAGCTGGTGTGGAAGCCACAGAGGTGAACAGCTCTGCACTGATGGATGCCAGAAGCAGCAAAAGGGGGCAGTGGCTACAGCAAGGAACGGCGCTCCAAAGACCACAGCTCAGCTCTCATTTCCCTGGTTTCTGCTGATAGCTCCTGCAGTGGGCGTTGGGAAACTGCTCCCATATGCCAGGGTCTGGCATCCAAAGGAGGCCAGCATCCTCACTCTCCTTTGTCAGTAACATTGGTAACTATAGCTGAAAGTACCCTGTAAGATCTTCATGAATACCACCAGCCTGAGCTTCAGAGTTGATGCCATATTGCAGTTTATCATCATGCTTCACCACAAAAACTGCCCTGTTTTGTTGTTAACCTGGAGGCCCAGCCTGCAGGGAGAGGTGATGGGTGGGCCTGAGTTAACTAAACCCAAACACATGCTGGGGGCCTAGACAACAGCCCCGGGGGCAGCAGCAGCAGCTCTACCCCCAGCTGATCCTGGTCCATGAGCTGGCTATGCACTGCCAAGCTGTATGCCAGCTTCCCACCCTTCACCAGCTGTACCCTGCCTTCGGAGCGCTATGTGTCCACACCACCAGCTTAGCGGATACAAGGTGAGTGCATCCCTCTCTATGAGTGTACAAAACGGACTTGTAACGAGCTTGACCTGGCAGATGCCTAGAGATGATCAGCATTTGTGGAGTCACAGCCACCACCACAGTTTTCAACGGCATCTGAGGCCCCAAAGGTGGGTGTGCTGAGCAATTGGGCTGTGCTGGAAGAAACATCCCAGAGAAAGGCATTCTGTAAGGGAGGTACAAGAGCAAGGGCTCAGGGGAGCCAGCAAGTCACCATCCAACCCTTGCAAAATTGGCCAAGGCCAATTAACAAGCTGCAGCTGACAGAGAGGGGAGGATTTCAAGATAAGAGAGATGGCAAGAAGCCTAGAGATCAGAGCTTGGAGGGAAGAATGGAAAAGGCCTCCTGGGAATGAATCTAAGTAGGACTGCTAAGGGAATTTATGCTAATATCTCTCAGGAGGCCTTGGAAAAGGGGATATAGGTAATAGCTTTGTGAGATGCTGCTGAAGATACAGAGTTAGGAGTGGGGGAGAGACAGGAATTAGCTCAAGTAGGTAGCTGGGGGTGGGGAATGCACATTAGAAGTACCTGAGATGGAGTTTTTAGAGCAAGATCCAGAGGAAGGGGTGAACTATAGCTAAATTATGGAGAAGAAAAAATGCTCTGGCTGTAAACAAAAGGGCTGTAGAAAATCTCAGGAGAGATGCAAGACTTCCGGAAGTTAAAATTACAAGCCAAAGACCAGCTGGGTGGTTACCCACCCTTCTGTTTTGCGGGGCTGGAAACCTCCAGTCACGCTACATCTGATCCCCAAGCAATAGGCAAGGCACTCAAAATCCAAAGCACTGTCTTGGTGAGGGAAGCACCAGTGAGGGACAATATACCACACCAGTACACCATACCTCACATGGAGCAGCTGCACATGCAAAGAACCTGGCATTCATTTTGCAAAAGCTCTTCATTTTCAAAGCCATTCACTCGCAGACGTGGCCTCCTTGTATTGTGGAGTGCTTGGGACTGGCTGCACTGTGTCATAGCTCACTCTACTCCACCTCCTCCTGCACCCCTGCCCACAAACACCCAGGAGACAGCAGATGCACGAGACCCACCAGAGATGTGAATATAGCAGCTGTTACACTTTATTTCACTGTGGGGTTTTAATTTTTTTTTTTTTTCCTTCTGATTGAAAAAGAAAAGACAGAGAAAAGTTACAAAAGTAGTAAAAGGCAACAATATCGGCAGGACATCCCTGTTCCCTGCTCCTACCCGGGCAAGGCAGCCTGCCCCACCTGCTGGCTGGCAGGAACACACCGCTGGGCGCCAGCACCTCGGCAGCTCTTGCTGAGCAAAGCCTGAGGCTGCAGGGCCATGCAGGGGCTGCCAGCCCAGCCTTTTGCACAAGGAATGTGCCTCTTAGATGGGTACCAGGCTATGGCTGTCCCATCTCCTGAGCACAGGGATTTGGTCCAAAGGAGCAACGCTTCCTGTCCTGCACTGGTCAGCTTGATCTGGCAGCAGTTAAAAAGCTGAAGCGTGCCATCAAAACAAGACAAGCAGAATTTCTACAGGGGCAGGAGGAATTAGCAGAGGAATTAGGCTCTCTTGGAAAAAGGGACTTGCAGGGAACCATGATGGTCTGCCAGAGGTTCCTCACCAGTAAATACAAGTGACCTCTTGGAGGTGGTGCTGGTGCAGGGGGTGGCCCAGCTGTAACAGTCTGGAGCCAAAGAGCAGGCAGAGCTGGGACAGCATCAGGACAGACATCCCCTCACCACCTTGCCCAGCTGCTCTGCCTGCCTGAATGACAGGCGTTAGGGAGGGGGGGGGGGGTGGGATTCAGGTCCCCAAGCCTGCAGCCTTTCCCCAGGGGTCTCAGTGAAGGGCCCAGGCCAGTTCACTCGGTAGCCTCCTACTGGCAGCTGGACTGACCATTGGTGTCAACCAAAGAGCAGCATCAAAGACCTCCACACTAAGGCAGATTTGAAAAACCAAGAATTATTCTGTATTACTCACAGTTGCTCCTCTTGATCTGGACAAACAGTAAACTACCTGCTTTCCCTTGCACTCAGATACAGGCTCATGGTGGGGAATGCCTACACAAAGAGGTTACTCTCTCCACTAGGTGCAGCAAGAGGAAAGTGCCTCAACAGGAGAGGTGGGAGCTTGTTCTATGAACTCCTGCCTTGTGCACAAAACACACACGCCTCGAAGAGAGATCCCAGTCAAACACCAGTGGCAGGCAAGGCCGAGCATGGTCCTAACAGCCTCAGAACTGTCTATGGAGGAATGTCCCCCACCTTCACCCGAACTCCTGTTATTTCCACCAACAGTCACAAAACTGACTGCTTCTTCCCACTCCTTGCTTCATCTGGGCATATTATACCAGAGGGGTCTACCTGAATTTAGCTAGCATGAACAAGGGGTGTGGAAAGCTTGCTGGAGACATTAAATTGGGTTGCGTTTGGTAGTACCAGTTACCTCCACCATCATGTAGTGGGACAATACTAAGGAGAAGTGTTGCATACCCCAGAACACAGACTGCCTCAGCAGAGAGGAGACCCATGAACACACAGTCACCCCCAAGTTCTTCTCTTTGATGATGAGGAGTGTAGTGAAGGTGGGTGCTGTGTGGCTTAACACAGACCTTCCACTCTAGAATTTTATTCTAACCTGACCTACATATGGATGTCTCACTCTCCCATTTCAATCTCTTTTTGGACAGTATCACTGAACTGCCAGCAGATCATCTGGAATGCACAGCTAGATGTGCCAGTTTCTCCTCCACGTGTCTCCCTGTCCTAGGGTTTTCCACTTAAGAGAGCTTGATGTGAATGCAATTATAACAATCTCAGAGAGGGATTTTCTTGTTTTGCAAGCAGCTCTGTATAGCCTCTTTCTTCAATCCTGAGCTCACTTCTGAGTGGGAGAAGTGTCAGGTCTACAGCAAAGCACTGTTGACCCAGGTATCCTTGGGAAACTGACTGGATTTGGTTTCACACCCTGATCACTCATCCCTGCTGCCATGCAGGACACTCTGACCCCTGAACGCCTCATGTGTATCTTCAATTACCACCATCCTCATGTTTGACACTGCCTTGGTGGCAGCTCTTGCAGTTTGTGGACCTGACTGGTTTGCTTTGCCCTGAAATGCAAAACTCACTCCCTTTGCCACTGCTCAAATACATCAGTGGTATGGGAACAGGCACTGCTGCCAAGCCATTCACTTCCTCCTGCCAGAGCAGCTGCATTGCAAAGATGTGTCATTGCCCCTTCTTCTCCCACCCCTCCCCTTGGGTATCACCACCTCCCCTTCTCCCTGCCAGGCAGGACATTGGTTGATAGTTCCTGAGGATTTTTGGAGAAACTCCTTCAGTAGGCACACGACGGTTCTTCCACTGGAGCTATCGGGCTCAGCGGCTTCAAGGTGCTGAGGGAACGGAAGGCAAAAGTGGAGGGATCATACATAAAGTGGGGCGGCGGGCAGCCTCCGCTGATGCTCTGCAGGGGAATAAAAACAGGCATGAAGTCAGTGCTCGTATCAGCTGCAAACAGTGAAGTTCTTGCCTTGAGTGATTTGTCCTCCCCCTCTCTGATACAATTACACCTCCTTGAATGGGTGGTCATGCTTGCAATTAAAGCATATGGCATTAATATAAGCAGCGGAAGCACTTTGCTCACATCCTTGCTCCTACCCTTCAAGGTAAAAAGCTGGCACACCTCCTTCCTCCAGTTCTGAGGTCCCTAGGATCCACATGACTAGGGCCCATGGCACCTGTAGCCACTAAGTGAAACAGGATATCCATGAAGCATTTAGAGTACCAGAGTCAGAAAGGTCAAAAGGTGTCACATGGAAAAACTAAATTCACTTGGCCTTGAAGTAAGACCTAATAACACTTTTAGAGCATGGAGACAAACCAAGCCAACTCTGAAAACTCTTTCTTCAGCTCCATTTTAAAACAATTCTCCAATAAGGATTTACAAACCATCCTTTCTTGAAGTCCAGGCATGCTGAAACTCTCCCGGGTTTTGGTTCCAAACTCCACAGTTTGACAAGGAATGGCTGAGAGATATGCAGAGAAGATCCAACCCCCAAGGCCTTACAGACTGGTTTCTACCATGGCCACTAAAGACCATTCTCCTGCCTTTGACTCCCAGTATTCAGAGCACGGTCAGAGCAGCTCCAGAGTAAGTAGGCCAGAAACCCCCATGGACTCCCTGCACTGCGTGACAGGACAAAAATGCTGCTCTCCACTAGGCTGTGCTGGGATGTGTGGATCCCAGAGAAATTAAAGTGCCAAAGAAGTGATTCTACTCTGTTAAATGTGAAGAGCTTTCTTTTTTACTTTTCAGGAACTTTGTTTTGTTTCTTTCCTTATGCAAGCATAAAGAGTAGTGGGGCAGCTACTTCACTGATACTTTTTGGCCAGGAGAGGTCAAACTGCTCTATGGGCCAGGAAAGTGTTTAATCATGATTCTGCCGAGTTAGTTCCCAAGGAATAGGTGGGATGTTCAGCAGCTCAGAAACTCATGCAAATGTCCCCTACTCTCATCTCACTTCCATCACTCTTGGGAAGAGCTTTACCATTATTTTCACACAGGTTAGGAAAAAAAACCAGTGAGAAACAGGTTAGAAAAAACCCAAAAACCTACAGGTTGGGCAGGGAAGTGATTGAGAGCAGCCCTGCAGAAAAGGACTTGGGAGTGGTGGTTGATGAAAAACTCATTGTGAGCTGGCATTGTGCACTCACAGCTCAGAGAGCTAGTGGAATCCTGGGCTGCATCAAAAGCAGTGTGGCCAGCAGGTCGAAGGAAGTGTTTCTCTTCCTCTATTCTGCTCTTGGTGATAACCCACCTGGAGTGCTGCATCCACTTGTGGAGTCCCCAACATAAGGAGGACATGAAACTGTTGGAGCAACTTCAGAGGAGGACCATGAAGTTGTTAAGAGGACTGGAGCACCTCCCTGATGAAGACAGGCTGAGAAAGTTGGGGCTGTTCAGCCTGGAGAGAAAAAGGTAGCATGGAGACCTCACAGGAACCTTCCAGTGCCTGAAAGGGATCTTACAGGGAAGCCAGAGAGAGACACTCTTCTGCAAGAACTGTAGTGACAGGACAAGGTGTTATGGGTACAAATGGGAAGAGGTAAAATTTAGTCTAGATATTAGAAAGAACTTCTTTCCTGTGATGGTGGTGAGACACTGGAACAGGTTGCCCAGGGAGGTCATGAATGCCCCAACCTTGGCAGTGCTCAAGGGGAGGTTGAATAAGGCCTTGAGCAGCCTGGTCTGATGGGAGGTGTCCCTGCCCATGGCAGGTGGGATTGCAACTAGATGGTCTTCAAGGTCACTGCCAACCCTTAACATTCTATGTGATTCAGACTGGGCTCTGGTGTTATGTGACTCCCTGTTCCTTTTCTAGGCCTTTCCGAACTAGAACCATGGTTTCCTTTGCTCAGCCTGCACTGTGGGACTGTTCCTCAAAGAATTAGGCTTTTTAGGAACAATTACCGACTCTGCTGTCTCATAGAAGACAAAGGTTCATTTTAGCACTTCAAATTCAGGTCTGTCAGACAGCTGCAACCACATAAGAGCACGGCAAGGTGATGTCTTGCTGCCTCCACCTCTGTTCTGCCTGGGTTTTAACTTGTCATCACAAGACAAGCACATACAAATATCCCTGCTTAAATGGTTTGTCTCACCCAGACATAGCAGATCAGAATGAGCTAAGGAAGTGTCCAAGCCCAGGCCCTGAATGCTGCAGTAACTGCAGCAGGATCTGGAAGCCTCTGTCTCCAGGCTCTGGGTCACAGCTCAGCCCCATGGGGCAGCATCCTTCATGTCAGGAACGACCTCTAAAACCAGTGTGGGCAGCTTATTCCTGCCTAGTTGGTATCTCTCCTGCAAATTAAGATGGGCACTTGAGAATGGAAAATGCCAATGTGGTGCTTGGCATCAGCTGTGCGTGGAGTTTCAGTCAGACAATCATGCCCTGCTACATCCCCCTGACACCTTGGCCAGCAGCATAAGAAACAAGAGAGGCAGATTTAAGGGCCTTTACTCAATAGCCACCTGCTGTGGGGTTATATATGGTGTATGCTCTGGCAGGCCTCAGAGCTGGAGGGTAACATAGCAACCCCTATTCAAAGCTAAGGGGCAGAATAAATCAGCACATTTGTCCTTCTCCAGAGCAGAGAAGGTCCCCTGCCAGTGCCAAGAGGGAATGGGAACAAAGAACCTGGCAGTCCCTTCCATTTTGAAATGCCAGACAGGATTAGGGAAGGCAGCTGAATCTGTTCATTTCTGGCAGACGGCAGATGAAGAGGCTGGGGAAAGATGGGCCCAAAGGACAGACAAAAGTCATCTACAAAACTCACCAACCTTGGGTGAGAAGTTGCGCTATGATTTCTCTCTGGGCCTTCTTATGGGGCCAATGTGTGGGGCAGAGAGCCTTTCCAGGGCACTGCCAGGATGATGGGCACAGAACAAAGGTTGAGGTGAAGGTCAGGGATGTGAGAAGACACAGGAGGATGCAGAGATTCGCAGGTGGCCAGGCAGCTGCGAGGCTCAAAATGCACCCAATCCTGCCTTTTCATCATGGCACCTCTCAAGCAGCCACAAGATGACCGCTGGCTTTCAACAACAGCAGACAAGGGCAGAGTGAGAAGGGGCCTGTGCCCAGCTGCAGGCAGTAACAGGAGAGACAGTAACCTGACTGCCCTCATCCATAGCAACACCCTGACCAATCTGCACTCCTTTATAATCCCAAGCAATACAGGATCCTCATGCACCTACTCCCTGACTGACAGGGCAGCACCTCTGCTACTGACCTTGCTGGAGGTAAGAAACCTCCAAATCCCTCGACTCTCTTCTTGCAGAGGAGCATTTTTAGATTGTAGTTCGTATCCAGCCCTAGGGATCACCAGACCTGATCTGGCTTAGTCCAAGACACCATTTGGGATCACAGCATGTGGTGGTCTGCTCCTGATGAGTAGCACAAGGCAAAGCTCTGTAGACGTATTTCCAGAAAGAAAATGGAAAGAGCCAGCTGCCAGAGAGGGGAACATGTTCCTGCCACCCTGTTGCTTGGGCCAGCTGCCTCCCTGTAGTCTGGGCAAACGTCCTAGCCAGCCTGCCCTTCTCCTTGGGCACACCATGCCTGGGACTTTGCTTTGACTAGGGAAGGGTCTTAGGAGTCATTGCTGCTGCAGCAGGTCCCCAAGGAGTTTGCCATAAACCTGCCTGACAGCCCCTGGTGAGCAACCCCAGGCCAGCTCCTGCAGAGGCTCCTCAGAGTGCAAACAATCCGCACTTGACATTAAAGGCTCATGTGTTCACTCTAATGGCATTCGGACAGCTGGGTACCGCTCACAAAACGGAGCCTAATATGGGCCCTGTGCTAATGGAAATCATTAACCAGAGCCCTCAATTTGCTAAGCAATGTATTTACACAGCTGGAGAGTGGCCCGAGTCAGGTTCACTCAGCTGCCACAGGAGAGCACACAGGCTGACATACATGCTGTCACACACACGTGCTCACTTGCACACACTCACCTGCCCTCACATGCCTCAGGTTCTCCCCAATACACATGGGCTTCCCTGGTCACTTGCCCACATCCTTCCGTGCACAGAGACTCCTCCTCACTTGGAAATCACAAGGAGAGCTGTTCCGCTCATACAAATCTTGCCTGCTCCTAAAGTAACTCAAGCCATGCAGGGCTGGAACTTCACAGCATCCAGGGGATGGGCTAAGGCACCACAGCTCATCACTGCTCAGAACACAAGGTAGGTCCAGCACCTGAAGATACCCATGCTGCCCCATTGCACACCTTTTTTGAGTTAGATGAGCTCCTAAGGGAGGTAAACTTGTCTTAAATACATTTCAAGCAACTATGCACAGACCACCTTGGTCAAGAATGCCTCTTCACCCATGTACATGTGCCTACACATACACTCTTGCCAACATGCACTGTTGTCATCAGTAGCAGTATCACCTTCAAATACAGGGGAGCAAATAAGCAACCAGGTTTGAAACATATCTGAAGTGCATTAACAAAGAAGCACACCTAAAGACAGTGAGTGGAAGGAATTGCCTCAAAGAAGACCAGTAAGAGTAAACATCTCAGCAGAAATGCTGATTTCAATCATATTAGCAGCTCTCAGAAAACAGACAAATGCACAACTGTTCCATAAACCCATCTATAACATAATTGTGTATTTCAGCAAGGAAAGAGTACACAGGAAGAAGATAAACATGTAAAGCTAAATCTATTAATATGAAGCCATATTCCTCCTAGAAACAAGTCCCTTACTTCTATGAAGTCTGGGAAAATATCCCAAATGCAGACTGTAACATAATTTTGGTGTCATGATTCCACAGAATCATGATTCTCCTCTTTGGACAAAGCCAAAGTGAGCACAGGTCCAAGTGAGCTTTCAGTTGTGGAAATTACAATGCCCTCAGGAGGGGGGGAATGCAGTTACCCAACACAACAATGTCTCCGAAGAGAGTGGTGTGCTAAGGGTGATGGAAAATTAAGAGGACTCTTTGGTCCTCTTTCTTAAGAGCCCTAGTATCCTGGTGGGATTCAAAATCAGATCAGCTTGTGCACTCTGCCAACTCACCCCTACTCAAGGCCAATCCAGCACAGGAGTCCCTTCTTTCCTACTCTTGGCCCCCAGTGGTTGGGAAATGCTGCTGAGCTCCTTTTAAAGGATGCTGCCTTCCAGCGGTGGGTGAATGATCCCTTTGCAGTCTGCAGACTCACTTGTTAAAAGTCCTTAGGGATGAAAGGCACCATGTAATTGCAAGTTGTAAAGGCGCATCCGATTCCCACCACCACCCTGTGTGGAAAGGAATAAATCCCCAGAATAGCTTTGGCAAGGACAGATTCCTGCCTGAGATGCTGCCTGTTTGTGAGACAGCTGCCTTGCCGTGGAGTGGGGAGAGCCAGAGGTAGCACCAATGTTCAGACAGCGCACAGAAAAAGTAAAGGCTGTCAGACTCCACAGAGGAACATTTACAGGTACACTGATTCAACTCCACTTTGTCCTCCTTCCTCTCACCCCTGCTTAGTGTTAGAAAAGAAACTTCTTCACACTTCACCTTTGATATATGAAGCCATCAGCAGTGAGCAAGGGAAGGGGACCCACACACCTGCTCCTAGGTACATCTGTAATTCCAAACATGGCTCTGACCAGGCCACTTCCCATCATCTCTGCCTCAGTTTCTCCAATGCATAGTACCTACATGTTCTGGTTTCTGCTGGGATAAAATTGATTTTCTTCCTAGTAGCTGCTGTATCCTGTTTGAAGGTTTAGATTTAGGATGAGAATAATGCTGACAGCAATAACTAAAAATATCAATCTGTTAAGCAATGTTTATACTAAGTTAAGGACTTCTCAGCCTCTCATGCCATGACAGTGAGAAGGTTTGGAAGGGCATGAGAAGTTGGGAAGGGAACAGCCAGGACATCTGACTCAAACTGGACAAAGGACTTTTCCATACCATATGATGGCATAAGCTGTTGTTTCACCTTCCCAAGTAACCATGATGCAGCCCTCCTTTCCTGGAGATGGCTGAACACCTACCTGCCCAGGGGAAGCGGTGAATGAATTCCCTGTTCTGCTTTGCTTGCTTGCACAGCTTTTGCTTTCCCTATTAACCTGTCTTTATCTCTCCCCACAAGCTATCTCACATTTACCCTCCCAACTCTCTCCCCCATCCCACGGGGGTAGCAAGTTAGCAACTTCATCATGGGGTTAAGTCACGACAGTACACCACAGCCAGGCAGCCAGGATGAACTAATTAACTTCTAGGTGTTTCAGCCTTCTGATGAGAGGTGATTTCTTTTCATTTACAGTCTTGCTTCAGGCAGTTTTCAAGAAGTAGTCGCTGGCAAACAGGACCAGCTCCTCCAGTGGAGCAACAATTCACATTTAACTGCTTATTCATTAACTCCGATAGGGCCTCTGACACTTTATTCCAGTCACAGACCTGGAGCAGCTCAAAGAGTAACTTTTCACAGGCAAACTCCTTGCCTCCTGAAAGTCTGTCCTCCACCCCCAGGTTCATAGAGAATTTTATTTCAAGGAAGAGTTAAAAGATAGACCATGACAGAACTCCATTTTATGACTACTCTGTTCCTTTCTTTTCCAAGAAAACGCCATCTCCAAATGTTGGTCTGACAAGGAACCCAAAACTTTGCAGTTAGCACAGTTTTCTTATGCTTTTCATTACCCTCCCCTAAAAGACTGAAAGACCTGTCTTCCATCACCAACATAAGGCTGCCTAACACCTATGTCCTTCTATACCACCCCATTGCAAAGAGCAGTTCAGTGGTTTACAAACACATCCCCGTTCCTCTTAGAAAGGTTAAAAAAAATTTTTAAAAATATCAAACATTTGCAAATCTGTGTGCAGAGTTGTCAGGTGGCAACTACCAGACTTACAGAGGTGCCACCAGACAGACAACACTGAACCTTTTTGGAAGGTACTTCAAAGGGCCTAGCAGATGCTTGTTGGTCACTTGCCCAAAAGCAGAAACAGCCAGTTTCAGCTACGGGTCCCTGCTGGCACCAGCAGGATAGGCCTTTCTTCTTCCCTCTTTCACACATCTTTAGATGCGTTTTTGACAAAGCTGACTGCAAGCTTTGATTCTGCCTGCCTGACAACCTGAAGGAAAGAGGCTGCACGAATAAAAGGGACAGATGGATCATTCAGAGGGGCAGTCTGTTGGTGCTCCCTGGCCAAGCTGGGGAACTCGTCACTCCAGGATCCCAGTAAAGGTCATGCTCTGAAGGCAAAACAAATCTCTTAAGAACAAGTGAATGAACCCATGTTTCCCTACTAGTGAGCTGTGTCTTGCACCCACTTTTTACCTTGTGATAAGGAATTGCCTGTGGTTCCTGCATTCCTGCAGTTCCTGCAACTACTACAGGATCTGCATATGCCTGAGCAGGAGGAGAGGCAGGCACAAGAGTAGCTCCAAACAAACACAGACACAGACAAGGCACAATCTGGCCCTAAATCTCCAAGTGCATCTGAGTCCTTAGTTTTGGTCTGTACACAAGTGACACTACCTCATCCTTTCCTTCCTCTCCACCCTCCCCGTTCCAGCTCTTGCTGTGTAGCAGGAACACCCTCCTCTCAGAGAGATCACACCAGCTGCCTCTCAGTCCTCCTCCCTTGGGGCCAGGAACCCCAGGTACCATGCTTCCCAGAGCCGGCACGTGGTGTGTACTTGGGCATGTGCAGCTTCCAGTTTGCATGAGGCCAGGGCAAGCAGATTCCCTCTGGCCAGGCAGGCTGGCACAGAGCAGCACGCTGCTTTCAACTTGAAGGGTACACAAATTAAACCTGCAAAGTGAGGATTAATTAGCCTGGCATGAGCAGGCTGCGAACACATGCTGACATAGTGTGCTTGCCCCTGGACAAACCGCCCCAGCTGTGGAAGCCAAGCACAGGAAGTGGGTGTATTATGGGAGAGGTGTGTGGGAAAAGAGGATTACAGCTCTAGGGACTGGGAGGTGCCAGGTTCCCACAGCCAAGAAACAGCAAACAAAAGGGAGCCGGGAACCACTGCAGTGGGCCTGGATGCAGTGAATAGATGTGCCTAATCAGCCATCTTGGACTTTAAGCTCTAGCAGAGAACAGTGGCTCTCTGTCACCCTGTGCCGTCCCCTACATCTCTCTCTCTGCTCCATCACCCAGGTATGACCCAGAAATCATTAAATCTGACCCTCTCTCTGTGAAACATGCCTTGCCACTTTCCAGTCCCTTGAACCGCGGTGCCACTAGCCATAGCCGCCACTGACACACAAGGCTGTCCCAGGAGCAACTGGGCTGCACCTCCTTTCCACCACTCCCCACCTCCCCCTATTCTTAAACCAGACCCACAACCCACATCAGACCACAAGGCAAGAACAGCACTGAAAATAGGAAGTCAGCCTCCTCACTCACCAGCCACTCGCTACTTTCATGATGCTGAGTGGATTACAGAGCTCTCGGCTATTTCACAAAGTCTATTCTGTGGGCACTTACATGATTCAACAGGTGTGAGGGCATACATGGCAGGAATTTATGAAAAGCAGGAAGCAATAAAAGTTCTTGTCCTTAAGGAAACAGAAGAGAGACATGACAGTCCCATTTTTACTGCTGTAGGCAGGCTAAAGGCTGGCTAGCCTTTGCCATGAAATCCAGTAAAAGCCAGATATTTGGAATCGTTTCTAAACAGACAGAGGCATTCCCCCCTTGGCTACACTGGACCCTTCCCCACACTGAGCAAACTCTGGAAAAAGTCTTTTGTCAGGAATTATTCAGAACAAGAGCTGGGGTTCTCCAGGACCAACTATCATCTTCAGCAGGAAGTTCAGTGGCTGGGCTGGGAGGAGTGTAGGATACCCAAAGGGATGTTCATGCTCCCACTTAGCAGAGGCCCTTCTCCACTTTGCTCAGCAGAGGCATGCCCATCAGCTGCAGACAAGACACCACTTGGGGAACTGGAATGCCAAAATCTCCATGAGGGGCTTCTGAGCAGCAAGTAATCCAAGGTTGTGACTGGCCAAGGAGGTGAGTCTCTCTTGTTGATTCTAAGGTCAGGGTCAGGTTTAGACACTCAGTCACATACTGAAAACAACCAGGAAGGTTTGGGAAACTGTTAGCAAGCTGCAGTTTGGGATTTCTGCTGCCTGAGATGCCCGAGCTGTTTATACTCATGATATGGTATGAATAAGGACATAGCTCCAGGAACACGGCTTGAAGTTCTCCTCACCCTGTCCTTCTTCAGGTGAGTCACACTTTCTGCAGGTTTCTCAGTATAACTCACTCTGAAATTGTAGTCATGGTATTTATCTGTGTATTTATATGCATCCAATGCTAAATGCTTGCACAGCTCCTTAGGAGCCTGTGATAGAAGGGGCAACATCTGTATTTTATATACATGCATATACACACAGAACCTTCTGGCTTTTTAGAAATCTTTACTTTGTGCTGTGCAGCCAGAACCAGAGGTTTGCACCAATATTGCTCTGTCACCTGGTATGCCTTGTATTTGTTAATAGCTCAGGCATCTGCCCAGGAGGTTCTGGCCAACACATCTCCTGCTCAACTCCACACTGAAAAGGTCCCTTGTTTTAGGAGAAGAAAAGCCAGCATGTTTCTGCAGTGGCCTTTTAGGATGTAGAGTAAGAGATAAGAGACAGGGAAGTCATTCGAGGGATCTGGCCCCTGTCCAAGCAGAGGGCGTTCTCAACATTGATAAGATCAAGGCAAGAGCACAAGAGGTTTATGTTCCAATTTAAAATTCTTATTTTTACATAGCAGAAAACATCTCTCTGATCAGCCAGGTTATCAGATTGGCCTTGAAATCCTTCCTTCCTTTCTGCCAGCCCCAAAAGATCCTTGAGACACAACTGGTAAGCCCCTGGGTTACCTACTGCTCTTAAGAAAAGCTCAGCTCCACTAATCCCATTCCGAGATTGCATGTAGAAGTTTGTGAAGGAAGAACAAAAACAGGAATAAATTACAGACTTTTAACCCTCATCCCAAAATGGCCTGGAGAATTGAAGACTGGTGGTATACAGACACACTGGAAGACAGGTCTCTGCATTCAGAGCTGGCCAAGCCTGGCCTAGGGCAGAGGCAGTTACACCCCACGAGCACATGGTCACGGTCATCCTCCTTCCAGCGCCAAGGAAGCATCTCCATTGCAACACCCACCTCACCCCACAAACACACTCTAGACAGTAAAATACTCACACACGCATGTGCCCCTCTCCCACTTCCAGTGTCTTGCTTCCAGTTACAGACATGGCACTGGCTGACACTTTGGGGCACCAGTGACCAGGACTGCACACTCACACTGCCCACCTCACGTGCAACACCCACATAGGCCAACGCCTGCCCCTGACCTTGCAGTGACACGTGCTTTGCTACGTGTAGCTATTATGTACAAATCCATAGTTCATGTACATGCTGTCACCTCTAATTTATCTCTGCTCACCTGCCCACAGGGGCTGATTCTTCTGTTCCATTATCTTTTATTGGGTGGGAAGAGAAGCAAGATTTTTTTTTTCTTTTCTTAATATTATTTGCTCTTCACTGTAGGCTGCCACCTCTCACAGCTGCTATTCCTGAAAACATTCCAAACTGACTAAGCTGCTGCATGTTAGAAAAGGTTATTAATCTCTCTCCCATAATCTGTCTAGGTTCTTAAACTAGTCACATCACTATCCATCATCCCACTAAAGAACCACTGAGTGAGTGGAAAGGCTGTAGCTGATCACCACCCAAGCTGGCCCATGGGAAACTTAAATACAGGAAACAACAGCAAGGTGACACCTTAGTGTTAAAACAGCAGCAAAACCCAACCCAGGTCACCTGCTTAAGAAAGACTCCCAAGGACCACAAACATTTCCAAAGGCTGTAGCTGTGTTTCCATGCCAGAGGGCAAAGACACTGCCCCTCCATCTCACCTTCCCATGGGAGACTCCTCCAGCAGAAGAGGGAGGAAGGCATAGCTGTAATGATGCATGAGAGCACAACACCTTGCACCCTGACATGCCAGCAAAGCCCCAAGATGTCAACCCAACCAAAGCAACAGCCAGGAGGAAAAGTTTTTTTAAAAGCAGACATCATCTCACAACCACGAGACACTGATCTCAGCAAGAACAAGATGAAAGTGCTTCACTGATGATATTAGACGGTCACTGTCATCGTTGTCCTCACACAAGACAGAATAAGAACAATCCCTTCTCCTATGAGTTATTCAGCAGCAGGAAAACTGAAGGGATAAAGCAAGGATCCTTCCTTCAAATCCCTGGCACAAGCTGTTAGATATCCTGCCTGTTCCTCAGATCAGTTCACTCACTACATCTTCATCCAGCTGCATGCTGTCTGGCTATCTGTGGCATCTCAGTTCAGAAAGAGACTACCTGATCTGAAACAGGAACACTTGTGCATCAGTGCTACAGTGACACAAACAAAGTGGTTCACATGGTGATGTTTCCTGTTCAGACATGCAGACAGCTGCCTGGTTCCTCCTGTAACAGCTCATCAACCCATCACTATGAGATCTGTCTTCATTTCTTCTACCCTCACCACAATGGACAGGTCCAACAATGAACCTGTGCCACCAGACCCTCAGCAACAGAGGGCCAAGCCTCTCGCTTTGCCTCCTGCTATCACTCTTGGCAGAAGGCCACATTCAGTAGGCCCTCAGAATAGCCCTTCCAAGAGAACTTAGGTCCCTGGTGTGCTCTGACTCCATTACTGAATGTTCGACAAGACCCAGAAATCACAGAAGGGCTGAGGTTGGCAGGCACCTCTAGAGATAGCTGAGTTCAAACCCCCTCCTCTGAGCAGGGTCAGCAGGAGCTTGTTGCCCAGGACTGCATCCTGGCACATTATGACTCTCTCCATGGACAGATTCCACAATTTCTCTGGGCAACCTGAATATCTTACATTTCGACTTGTGCCCGTTACCTCTTGTTCTGCTGCTGGGCAACACTGAGAAGGAACACCATGCCAAGAATGTCCTGCTGGCTGGATTGAGGTTTCCCTTTATATGATGAGAGCACGGCACTGTCTTTCAGAAGTATTGACCTCTCTCAGCTGCTTCCAGAGCTGAGGCACTTCAGCAAAGAGTTCTGCCAGGGACCTGCTGCCTCCTTTCTCAGCTGGTTACAAAAAAGTGGGCACTTACAATCACTTGAAAAATGGAAGCAAAAATGCACCTTTACTTAACAGCTCTGCCACCACAACAGACCAGCAAGAGGCTGTGAAGTATCATATGCTATTACCATGGAAGCCACAAGTGCCTCAGGTGGAGAGGCACTGTCCCAGCTTGGCAAAGCTGGCCAGAGAAGAGTGGATTTTGTGCCACCTGTCAGAAAAGCGTGCTCTCAGTTTCTGCTGTTTATTTTAGTGCAAGCTGATGTGGGCTTAAGGAGCAAAGGGATAATTCTCCTTTCAGATTCTCCAGGGGCACAATAGTAAGCCACAATAATGAGCTTAAGATGTCAGGAAACCACCTCAGTGAGGCATCACTGAAACCCAAGGGACTGGAGAACCATCATCAAGCACCACTGGAAATAGCTGGTGTCTGGGGACAGACACCCAGAAAAAACCCAGTGAAAGAGCACGGGGCAGGCATAAAGGAAGGTGATAAACAAGATGTGCTAAAACATTGCAGCAGGATTAGACAGCTGGTAGGTCTGAAGGACAGGCACAGTCTGGGAAGAGCTCATGGGGCACAGGAGGACACAGCTATACTGAAAACAATCCAGGCAGAAGCACATGAGAGCACATAAGAAATCAGGATTAATTGTGCAATCAGAAGTACCAGGTCCCTGTGGGGCTGCTGGAGACAGGATTGAAGAGCCCTGGCAGAAGGCATACGAGAAGTCAGAAAAATACCACCCCCAGCTCTGCACAAGGCTCTAGCCAGCTCTACCTGCTCCTCCTCCTCTCAGATACCAAATTCATTTCCAGAGCAGTGATGGGCAAGGGCATCCAACAGCGTGCTTATCAACAGCTTCTGGGTGCACAAAGGCATCATTCGTACTGCCTGCTGGGCAAGGTAAAAACCTTGAAAGGATCCAGGTCTGTCATTCATCCCTCTGGCAAGGCCATAAAAATACTGCAGTGAAAATAGCAGCTTTATCATGAAGGATGTTTGTTTTCTTCACCCTAATCTTTTTTTGCCTGTGTATCACAAACATGGAGAATCATGGGGGGAGGTACACCTGCTTTGGTGACAACATGCAAGGTCACAAGCAAACAGAATCATAGAATGTTTTGCGTTGGAAGGGACCTTCAAGATCATCCAGTTCCAACCCTCTGCCATGACAGGGACTCCTTCCACTAGACCAAGTTGCTCAGAGCCCCATCCAACCTGGCCACAATTCTTCTTCCAGAGATGGGGAAGCCACAATTTCTCTGGGCAATCTGTTCCAGTGCATCCATCACCCTCACTGTAAAGAATTTCTTCACAAAGTCTAATCTAAATCTACTATCCTTCAGCTTAAAGCCATTCCCCCTTGTTCCAGCACTACACATCCTTGTGAAAAGTCCCTCTCCAGCTCACCTGTAGCCCCCTTTAGGTACTGGAAGGTGATTTAAGGTCTCCTAGGAGCCTTATCTTCTCCAGGCAGAGCAGCCCCTGCTTTCTCAGCCTGTCTTTGTAAGGAAGGTGCTCCAGGCCTCTTAACAACTCCATGGCCTTCCTCTGGACTTACTCCAACAGTTCCATGTCTTTCTTCTGTCGGGGACTCCAGAGCTGGATGCAGCACTCCAGGTGGGATCTCCCCAGAGCAGAGTAGAGGGGAAGAATCACCTCCCTCAACCTACTTGTCACATTTCTTTTTGATTCAGCCCAGGATGCATCTCTCACAGCACCATACAGCATTGATCAAAAGAAAGGCAAGGTACCCACAAAGGACGCAGGAGTTGGCTGATGAGTCAGGGAACAGGCTGCTAAAGACAAAACTCTCAGAGGTGCAGGCAAAAATCTACAAGGATGAGACCTGAGCACACCTGATAGGGATGCAGGCTGTTAAGCACGGAGATGCTCGGGACACTGCAGCATCATCCCAGCTAAAAAGCCATCTGAGCAATGCAGCTCTTATCTGCCATCACCCAGTCCCATATCCCATCTGGTTCTGCAAACACCAGTGCACCATGCAGGTATAGTCCTGTTTCCCCAGCTTTTTACCAGGCCTCTCACCCCTACCAGACACCACTTGGTCAAGAAGGATCCAGATGACACCCTACAGGACAGCTATGCTGTATGAGCTCATAGCATGGGATGTAGGCTTTTACTCCAAGGAAGCTTTAAAACTACAGTCTCCAAAATGGAAAAGACCACGTATTATGAGCCTTGTCAACACCTAACCTAAATTGCAACTACATTCTATACTCCACAGTAGCAACTTTTGTAATGCAGCTGATCAAGCCACAGGAAATCTCCAGAAATCATCTTCTGGACACAGATGTTCAGTGAGAATCACCACATTAGGAATATGTGGAAAGACAAAGGAACCGCACCGGAAAAGAGCAACTTACACGAATTTTAATTACTCTAGTCTTCGCTCCACAATTCTTCTTGAGCAGCATCTTCTGAAAGAGAAGTAGAATCCAGGGATTAGTAGAAATATCATGAAGGAATAGAAAGAGGGATATTGTAAGGAGTCTCTTTTCATCAACATTTCATTAAAACAAGATGGATGGATGGTTAAGTGAGATATGAAAGATTAAGAATTACCAAAGGTGGACAGCAAGTAATCATCCTAATCTGAGACTGTCTCACACAGCCTGCACAGAGTCCTTTGGCAGGGGCTGATACCCTGGGTTTTGAAAGAATATACAAGAGATTTCACAAGGAAAGAGATGGAACAACTGCCTGAAAGGAAGTTTCTTCTTAATTTCCGTCAATTACTGGTTAGACTTTGCCCTGAAGCAGGTGAATTTATCTTCCTTTACAAAGGAGAAAATAGACTATTTCATGTAAATGTGGATGTTCCCATTATTTAACAGATATTTTCATTATGCTTATTTATTCAGAATTTTAAAAAAACAAGGTAAAAGCACCTGCCTGCAGTCCTAAATCTCTTTGCCATATACTGCAAGAGTCATTAAAGTTGTCATAACGTGAACCACACAATTTAGCAAACAGGATATACTCGAACCAGCAATTATTCTGGGAAATTACTGAAATAAACGGGTGAGTTGAAGCTCTATCCCAGTTTTGAGGCAGTGTTTTGAAAGCTGGAGAATGAATAAAATCATTCTTTCCCCTCAAAAAATTGTCACAAAACAACTCCCAAGTGGAAAAACAAGGCTTCAAGAGAACAGTTGTCCATTTTAAAAATTACTTCAATTACATTTTTCATACTGAAAGACCTGGTGAGGGAGGCATATCAGGAAGAAACTTCTCCATCAGCTTTTGAAAGAAAGAAAAGATTTTCCCAGCTCCTGTTTTTAACACTTCTCCAGTTGGAAAGCTGTGTGAAGTATGGGAAAACACTCCCCACACTCACATGCTTTTGCAAAGCAACTGAAGTGTTTTTCAGATGAAGTTCCTAAAGAGTGTAGAAAGACATCCCACCATTTTACCAATATGAGTGGTAAATAGCGAGACTTTTCTATTTTCTCTCTTTGTTTGTTGTCTTTCTGCTTTCTCTAGCACAAAGCAAGACAAAAGCAACTCAGTACAGGGAGCCTTGGAAACTCAAAAAGCTTAAAAAATCCAAACATACAAACAACCTCCAAAAAAATTCAGAAGAAAAAGCACCACCCCAAAGTTGAAGTCAGCACTTAGGTGAAAGTATTTATTATTTTTCCAGTAGAAAGTACTGCTGGGAGGTGGGAAGAAGTCCCATTCCTCCACCGCCCTCTGTCACTCTACATCCCATAAGCACGTCTTTGCAGTCCCAATCCACATTACTACCCAAAACTTGGAGAGGGAGTTAGCGATCCACCCAGCATTTCTACACACATCAGCCTCTTTGATCTAAAATCCAGAACTTGGCACACTCACACCCCACTCTGAAACTTTCAGATGAGTAGTTTGGGGCTCAAGGACAGCATATTTCACTATCCAAGCCTGCATGGGGAAGAAGGGAGGTGCTGCAAGGATTTCGAGCTTTTACTGTTAATCCTTTAGCAGGTGAATCCTATTGTTGTCTCCATTATTCAAAGGGCTCAACAGGAGCCATGCCGGATTGCTCTGTCCCCAGGTCTGACCTGGCAGCACAGCTCCAAGGTTTCTAACCTAAAAGGACCCTACCAGTCTTTGCACTAACCAGGTAGGAGCAACAAAAGGAACTGCTGAACTGAACTAGCCCAGCCCAAGGCTGTCCAACTGAACAAGTAATCCTCTGGGAATTCCTATAAAGTATTGCAGGACTTGATTCCCAGGCAGGCTGCAAGGCAGCTACTGTAAGGCTGGTATTTACTGTGAGGTCACTGCCTTTCTTGAGACCCCCACAACCACACAGTGAAAAAGACAGAGAAGGAAGGAGACCTTGGTAGGGCTCACAAAACCCAGGGTGCAGGGAAGGGCAAAGTGAGGAGCTGTGAGGTCTTGCAAAGTTGTGGTCTCTCCTTAAGCTTTTCTTCCAGCTGCTGTGAAATGCGGGTGGGTGGGTGGGATGAGGAAGGGCAGGCTAGATAGCTCAAGCCACAAGCCCACTGGTGGGATAAAATGTGCGAGACACAGTCAGGTTGAGCAATGGAAGTGAGAATCAGGACTTGTGATTTTGAGCCCCATCCCTTAGGGGAAGAATGCTGTTAGAGCAGAACTTATCCTGCAGCATCCCACTCGACCATAAGCTGCATGACTTTGGGTGAGAACCTCAGCTTCTCCAGGCTGCTGTAAAGCTGAGCTTTTTAGTGGTACTTGGCTGAACCCCCAGGATAAAGTGAGGCTGTGACACAAAATTCTACTGTCTCAGTAGCACCACTGAATCCTCTGCTGAAAGGGGAAAAACAGAGCTCTGTTGGCCAAGGAGCAAGTACAACACCTTCCAGTACAGTCCAGCGGGATGAAAAATGCCTAGCATGGTCACACCCACGGGACCCCCATGACTTCATCAGGGCACAACAAAAGACATTATTTCCCCACTATAATCAGCAGAGGCAGCAAGACATTTACCCATCCTGGCCTTCTATTAAAATATATAGGGAGGAGCAACAGAGACAGAAATTACAAGATGACACCAAAGACTGAATGAAAGGCTTGCAGGTAGATGGACAACCAGCCAGACTCTTCCAAGAGAAATTCAAGTGCTCAACTGTATCCCAAGTCCTACTCTTCTGGCAGAAAACAGAAGTGATTTTTAGTGATGCTGTTGTGATAAGCTTTAATTATATGAGAATCTTACCACTATTTACGCTACTGCTGTGGTTTGCAAAGATTTCATTGTGCAGCAAGACCAAGATACCCTACATAACAATTTTTGTTCCTCTTGTGCTTCCTTTTTGTTCCTGGCGTTCCTCTTGATGGACTTAGTAGAGAAATAAAAACATGACATCCCCTCATCCACAGGGTGTTAAACTGGACCATAAACCTCAGCATGGGAAGCTCTCTGGAACTGCTAGGTTCTCTTATTTCCACTTAGACTGAAAGGAGAGCAAGACCACTTGTGCTGCACTCTCAGAGCTTTCAGGTCCCACATCACAGTAAGGTCCAAAACAGAGAGAGGGAGAGAGAGAGAGCAAGCCAGCCACATGATCCTGCAAGCTGAGAATGAATACATGGAAGGCCAGTTATCAAATGCTATTCTATTTAATCAAATTGCTTCCACCTCACTAGCAGCCACACGCTTTCTGCACCCAGCACAGTAAAGCCATGCTTTACAAAAAGTAAGTCAAGCCATCTTTGAATGGTTTTCCATCCCTCAGCTTTCCCTTTCCTTGCCAAACCTGAGTGCAGACTTTCGGACAGGGAAGCTAAAATGCAGTGATGCCTAGCAACAGCCAGGGACTTTCCACGGCAGCCTCTCCTCATCCTCCCTCTGGAGACCTCCACGTCACAAGCCAACCACGAGATGCAGCAACTCATTAACTCCTATTTACACAGATACAAAGCAGAGCTGAAATAACATTTATTTGGCTACATGACTTGCAGTTGCCTAAAGCAGGGGAAATGGCCTATAAGGAAGGTGACATATTCAGTTTAGTAACTCTGGGATCATTCCTAACTACTAGACCAATGTAAAAGTGCACTTTTATTTCCTTGAGCTATTTTCTGGGAGTTATGACAATGAGCAGAGCAGAGATTTCTCAAAGGTCATGGAGGATATTAGTAGCAGAGCTGAGAATAAAACCATAGGGTATAGTTTCCAAAACTTTCTTCCACCTGCAGAAAATTGAATGCAAGAAAAAGAGGCAGTGTCCCTATTTCAATTAAAAAGTCTTTCCTGCTGGTCTCTGACAGAACTGCTGGCATCAGAGCTGAAACATACAGCTTAGGAGCACTATTATTTGCATGAAGGGAAGTTTATTTTGCTATCTACTGTGACTTCTACTAAAAGGAGGAAATGACATGACTAAGGAAATGTTAAAGCCTTTTTGAGGACACAACAGTTATGCCTCACTCTAAAAGCAAAGCTGAATTGAAACATTTCAGGGTTAATCCTCCAGAAAGCAGCAGCATCAGTTCAGCCCAAGAACCCGCCCACCAATCTCACCTCCTGCTCATAACCCAGAGACTCTCTCAGTCCTGGGCCTGGATTCAAAAGGAAGTTGCAAGGACTGGAAATAATAGAGTCACATATTCACCAAATGAAATGTGGTAATGAACCCCTGATCAGCCACACACATGGCTTTGCTGCACATCACTGCCACATCAAAATACCCCCAATTAGAGCAGAGATGAGCCACCAGCCCTGCTTCTCTTTGAGCACAGCTCTCCAGTCCAGCCTTGCTTCAGCAAGTATCTCCAACTGCTTAAGCAGCAGTACTCCAAGCCCTCTAACACTGACTTGAGCAGTTCTGAACTCACCCAGAAGGAAATGGTGAATGCCTGCATCTGCTTATGCACAAAAGCTACCATAGAACTATTCTCTACAAACTGCACCATCCAGATGACTGTAATATATATTAACAATCAAAATACAGGCATTCTGAATGCAAGATCACTCTAGGAATAGTGATATCCCCAAGATGAATGAATTTATGTCACACTGCTGCAACAGTTCAAAACTAAGTATTTAAACCTCTGTCAATGCACAGTTTAAAGACAGGCATCACAACTTAATTTTCAAATGTATACAAGTTTGAACAAACTCTTAAACCAGCATACAATGCAAAATATTTTACATTCATATATATTAATAAACACATTTCATCTTACATCTGCTTTTTATATATAAATTTTTGGTTGTAGAATAGTTTCATTTTCACTACCTCCACAAGACAGAGCAATTCTTTTGTCCATTAGTGTTTTGGGGGGGGGTTAATTTCTATTATTTATTTTATTATCTAATTTAACTAATTTATTATTAGTTTTAAACCTAAGGGCCTGTCCAGAGTTGGATGCAGTTTAACTATTACTGGTTTTTTCAGACTAGTTTAGTCTATTTCATGCAAGAGAGCACAGGCACTCTCAGTTTCCCAACATAACTCATTATTTAATGACACACTTCATCAAATGCTACATACTGATATACAATCAGCTTGTTACAATTTAAGAATGCTGCAGGGATTTTCACTTGCTTAATGAAAGAGATTTCAAAATTAAAAAAAAAAATCTGTATTCAATAACTGTGCTGTGATTTGACTCAAAGATCAGACTTTCCAGAGACCAGCAAGCAGGACAGAAGTCTGCCTCTCTTTAGTTTTGCTTATGACCCTCCACAGGACAAGTGCACTTTAAAGGTAGGGACATTTCTGTTTCTTGTTGACATCTTAAGGCTCTTGACAGGCTACAAAGTTTTTAAGAAAAAGCCTCCTCAGCTCTATAACCCCTGTTTTACTTCCATGCTGTTAACCCTACCAGACAGCTTCCCAGTTGTCCAGTCTTTTAGGAACAAGAAGGCAGACCAAGCTTGAATGGCTAGCACAGAAACAGAGAAGCAGACTGATGATATTGCTTGCTTTGTTCAAAAAAAATAAAAAAAGAACTGAAAGAAGAAACAGTACAGTGTGAGGAGCAATTGCACTCTAAGTCACAGCAGAGGGCTGATGAAAAGGGAAAAACCATGCCCAGTGATGCAATGTGCACAGAGAAAATTGCCTCACAGCAAGGCAGGGAGGCAGTTTCATGGCCCATTAAGCAGAGGATTGAAAGGGCCGCAATAAGACTCATCTTGGGACAGTGAAATGGATGCTGGTGCAGAGGCAATGCCTACGTGAGCTCCAGCCCAATGCCAATCCCATTACACACAGTGAGCCAGCCAGGGAAGCATGGCCCTATGGCCCTCCTCCCCTGGGGAGGCATTTCAGAGCAAAGGGCCTGCCCCATCTCCTTTCCTAACAGCCCTCAGAGACAGGTTTGGGCCAGGAGAACAGCTTTTCCCACCAGCCAGCTGCTGCTGAGAGCCTGTCCCCTGCCCCAGCACTGCTGGGGCGGGAGAGCATGCAGAGGGTTAAGGCGCAGGGCAGGGGTGCAGCTGCAGCACAGTGGGCAGATGAGGTCAGGGGCTGCACAGAGTGGCCATTGTGCGGCACACTGCGGCTGCAGGCTTCTGCTTGACCGGGTGCCACCTCCCTCCCACCGCGTGGCACCATGACAGCCCAGGGGCCGCAGGGCGGGAGGCCCACAGCTGCTACCCACCGGAGCGGGCAGGCACATGCGGGCAAACCAGCAGCAGCCTCACACTACTGATGAAGCAGAGGATTCCAACAAGGCCCTTTTTAGAGCACAGGCTGAGTTAAAGGAAGGGGATCGGCTACCCCCAAAGGCAGTGCTTGCAGAGGCCAGATGTGAAAGCCCAGCAAGGCCCCAGCCAGAGTTCAGTAGCAAGGTGGAAGCTTTCAGTGTTTTCCCAACCCAACAGCTCTGTGCACCTTCAGGCTTAAACATCACAGCCCAGTGTCTTCTGCTTCAGAGAAATCCTCCACCCAGGAGAGCAGTACTTCATGCCCACGTGGCAGGGCACAAGGGAACAGAGCCATGGTTCCTGTCCTTTTGCCAACACAGTGTTGGGTTTTATACAAGGGGCAAAGCCAGGTCTGCCCTCCCAATTTATTGGGGAGGATTTGTTTATTATTAGGAGAATTTATTATTTAGGAGAATAACCAGTAAAAAAATTTTAAAGCTATTTTGTATGTTGATTTTGGACTGGCTTTTTTAATTCCTTGGCACTGAGTAGTGCTGCTAGGACATGGGCATCATCTCTTAGCCCTTCAGTACAAAAACTGTACAGAAAAAAAAAGTAAGTCACAGGCTCCTCCTTACTGCTTTTAAGCTGAAGCAACTCCAGCCGACACTAACCACCATCCAGGCTCAGGCTCCCAGGCACACGACTTAAAGTGGCAGACAAACCAGGGGGCCAAGCCTTCCTAGCAGTCACCTGAGGGTATTCTGCAATTGCATCACCAGGGATGCCCTGTGCTAGGGGAACACCCACTGTCTGGGCCCAGGCGTGCAACGCCACTGTCCAGTACATCCATGTACCAGACACAGACACAAGCTCCCTGCCCAGCCCCTGAAGCAGCACAGCAACAGGAAGGCTATAGTTCAGCCACAGCTTTAAATTACAATTATCATCAGTCACAGCCTCCAGACGTCTCCATCAGAAGTTAAACAGCCTCACAGCATTTTAAAATACAGGCTAACTCAAATGGTTTGGCCAACAGTCCCCTGTCACAAAAACAAACCCCAGCATCCAAACACTAAGCTGTGGTGATACTGTGGAACATCCTGAAAAGCCTCTGAACTCTTTTGAAAGTTATTTCTAGTTAATATTCAGTTGAATTAGTCATTCATGCTCTTTTTGCCACATTTCTCCTCAGTCCATCTGCAGTTTCTTCAAAACATCAGCACATTTGGTCTCTTAACATTGTCATAAAGGGCTCCCATCTCTATCAAGATGGGAGTCTCAGTTACGCAGGCAGCACCTCTGCCAGCAAGGGCCAAAAATCCACAGCCTCCATAAAATGTAAACACTGACAACTTAGTGTATCTGGACAGTGCAGCAGAGGAAATACTGATTACTAAGTGATCATTGAGAACAAATTCAAATTAAAAAAAGCCAGGCAAGGCCTTACAAAAAAAGATGTACTGCAAGGACTTGCACAGCATCACACAGTCAGCAAACAGTGCACCATGAAAACCAAAACAAAGTCATTCCTGTGGTCACCAAAATCCTTTTTAACACAGTGTCTTTAATCACCTCATTTTGTGCACTTCTGGGAGGGGCTCAGCTGTCACTGCTAAAGAGAAATGGTGAGAGCCTACAGCAAATACAAACTGGAAGAACAGCAAGTCAGTCTCACCAGTAACTGCTCTCTAAATAAGCACAGCCCAGTTGCACTGCAGTCCAGAAAGGTGATGTGTAAGTGATCACTGCAGAGTAGCACCAGGCTGCTGGGCTTGGTCAATGCCTGCTACAGTAGAGAGTAAGCTGAAGTCTGGCCAGCAAGGTCTGCCACCTGGCAGAACATCTGAATTCCCACTATTCCCAAGGCCCAGAGAACAGATTAAGTTATTCAAATTACAGGCTGCTTTTTGAAGTTTTCCCTGCATATCACACTAGAGCCACAGCTAACATAAATACAGCTACCTACTCACACAGTTGTGGTCTAAGCAAACAGACTGACTGCCTGTCTGTAGGTGACTAGTTTTCTACTGCTCCTCTGTCTCCTTTGTGGCATACAGTTTCCAAATATACTCTGGATCTGTACAGAAGCCCTGCCCCTTTAGAAACAGATAAAGTGGGCCATATTTGCCCTGGCACTTTTACCACTAGCCCTTTGATTGGAATTTGGGGATGGAGGAAGTGAACACTCTCTATGGAGCATCTCTGGCTCAGCAGCCACTTTCCCTGCTGGTCTGGCAGAGTCTGAGTCTGCTGATCTGCAGGGTACATCAGATGGTTCATCTATTCACTCTATGCCAACCCCAAATCTCTCACTGAGTTTTCTTTGAGGCCTGGAAAAAACGCAAAGCTCCATTTGTGCAGGAAATAGACCTGACCAAAAACTCCAGCACCTGTGGAGCAACAAAAATCTAAAGAAAGGGCAGGATTCATTAATTCCCTATCACTCATCTGCACATGCCAAAGTTACCAAAGTTCAAATGTTAGGCTTGCCCCTCCTGCTCACTAGAGTCTGTGAAGGGAGGAGGGGTGCAAAGGGACAGGGGGGTCTAGTTTCACAGCTGGCAGGCACGGTAGCAGCTCCTGAGAAAAAGCTTACAAAGCTTTTAATTCAGGGCAGCCAACATGACTGTTTCCTCCCTTCCTTCCTGGCCTTGGCTCCAAAGTTGTCCACAGGGAATGTCCAGTCTAGTCTAACATATCATCTGATGTCTCTATAGTTAATCTCACTTCTAACTGAAGCCTTGGCTCGGACATGACTCCAAAGCCCTCCCTCCCCATGGACTTTTGCTTCAGGCAGAGCTAGGGCAGAAGGCACACTGCCTCCTGCAGCTTTATCCCATTCCCCTCACCACTGCTGCTGCAGCACGTGGGAGCTGGCAGCGCTGGGGGCTTTAAACAAGCAGCCCCAGACTCTTCCACCACTTACTGTTTAGATGCTGTCCCCAAGTGCCCCAAGAAGGGGTTAAGACATCAACGCAAGTCAGGCAGTAAACACAGTTCCCCTTTAAGCAAGGAGATACAGAGAGAGCTCTAAAGTCACACAGATGTATACCCTGGGAAAGAAGATGAAAAATACTAAAATCACTGAAAGGTACCAACTCTTGTCATCTGTGATGTTACAGGGACATGGAGAGGAAGAGAATCCACAGATGGCTGCTCCAAACCCAGAGGACACAGGGGCAAAAGTGTGTGCCTTTACACTATCCTTGGGTAACTGAAAAAACAACAAGACATTCCAAATGCTCTGTGCAAGCCACAGGGCCTCATGCACACCAGCCACAAAGTGAACAGCCAAGCATGTGGAACACCAGATTTCCAGAAGAGACTCACACAGGTTTGCCACATGAAAAGATAGATGTATGTGTGGATGGCAAAAGGAAAAATAGGCCAAAACGACCAGCTCAAAACGGTTTCAAGTCTAGATTTTTAAGCCAATTTCTTCCTGGTTTTGACACAACTAGAATATTTTAGATATTCATATGAAGTATTTATGTTAAAAAGTAAAAATTCTTGGACCTGAATGCCTGTTTGTCAGCCCAAAACCCTGCCCTGAAGTTTGCACTAGGAACTTTTCAGGAGGTATAAAACACTAAAAAGATCTACCTAATCCACCACAGAAAACATCCAGTGGAGATCAGTGGGTTTCTCTGAGGAGAACCTGGAATATGTACCTTTTCATCAGATTTTTAGCCAGAGGATTGGTCTTACAGGAGCTTCTCAAAAATAGGGCAACATGAGGTATACTCATTGCTCTAAATGAAGAAAGGATTTGTCAGTGGCCTGGATCTTCACAATAGAAACCTCAAAAGGTGGCTCTGAATTGCCTCCCACGCTCTCCAGCTGAGTGCAAAGGACATCACTCTGTGGGAACCCTTGCTTTGGGTTCATCTGGTACTGCTGGGAGCACTTACAAGTGGAACTTTAAGCAGAAAACACATAAGGTCACGTCTTCAGATGAGAACTTGGATTCATGGACAGTGGGGAAACTTTGAAAAAGCCAAATGCGGACTGACTACATAAACAGCTTTGGAAAGCCAAAACAAGCCTGTCTTAAACAAAGACGCAAACATCTCAAGTTGTGGGGCTTGCTTGGGCTCTGAACACAGGGCAACAGAATCCCTCTCCTTCTCCTCCCAAGACACACACACGTATCATGTCTGCACTGCCCTGCAAAATATTTGAGCATATTCTCCTTTCACATGACTATGCCTGTTTCGGAAATCTCTTGTGTTTGCATGAGCACATGAAAATAAACAAATACTATATTAGAAACTGGAGACCAGAAGATGATTAACAAACTGTGCTAGTTTGAAAACAAACCAGTGGGAGGCACCAAGTCAGAATAACAATTTAATGGAAATTAAAGAAAAGGAGAAAAAAAAAAGGTAAAAGAAAACACTATCAAACTGACAGAGTCAAGGTACAACCTGACACCCTGTTAGGCAGGGTGGTGGTAGCAGTCTGGTAGAATGGTGGCTGCAGTCCTCTGAAGCAGTGATCCTGTAGTGAAACAGTCTGCTCTTCCTCTGGAAGTCCAGTGGTGGCTGTGTAGCTCCTGTCCTCTGGAAATCCAGTGGGAAGCCCCAGTCTCTGGTGTTCAGCCTCAGCTTATATCCACGCTGGGATGCTTGGTTCCTCCCTCTGGGTGGAGCATCTCACAATGGGGTGATGAGTCATGAGGCCAAGTGTTGATTAGGCTCATTAACAGAAGATAGTTCGGAGGGAGTTATCTGTGAGTCATGCGGCAGGACAATGATGGGCCATTAACAGCAAGATAGTCTGGGGGGAGGAGGCAAGGAAACACTGCCCCACCTGGTTTCAACAGCTGATGGGGATGGTAATAGAATACACTGCAACCCAGGACATTATCCACCCCTTATTCTATTACCATCTACATTATCCCAAATCAATACCTTCTTAAACTCTAAAACACACATACATATATATATATATATATATATATACACAGTGAAACCTACACACTGTTCTCACCTAAGATTAGGTCTCCTTGTGGTACACAACGGGTTTCCCCATCTTTCTGCATTACCCACCAAGTGCAACCAGGTCCTTGAGCAAAGACAATCCCACGGATGGGTTTGCCTTTGCCTGAGGTGGGATTAATCCAAACAGTCTTTCCTAAAATACCTCTCAGGTGTACCACAGGGACTCTATCTCCATCCACTGTGTGCAAGGGTTCAGACTCGGCAGGACCAGCTCGATTGATGGACCCTCGGGTATTGACCATCCAGGTGGCCTTTGCTAAGTTCACTTCCCAATTTTTGAAGGTCCCCCCACCAAGTGCCTTTAGGGTAGTTTTAAGTAGTCCATTGCAGCGTTCAACTTTTCCAGCAGCTGGTGCATGATAAGGAATATGATATATCCATTCGATACCGTGTTCTCTGGCCCAGGTGTTGATGAGGCTGTTCTTGAAATGAGTCCCGTTGTCTGACTCGATCCTATCAGGGGTGCCATGTCTCCACAGGACTTGCTTTTCCAGGCCCAGGATGGTGTTCCGGGCTGTAGCATGAGGCACAGGGTAGGTCTCCAGCCATCCAGTGGTTGCTTCAACCATGGTCAACACGTAGTGCTTGCCTTGGCGGGTTTGGGGAAGGGTGATGTAGTCAACTTGCCAGGCTTCACCATACCTGTACTTTGACCATCGTCCACCATACCACAGAGGCTTCACCCGCTTGGCCTGTTTGATTGCAGCACAGGTCTCACAACTGTGGATGACCTGTGAGATGCTGTCCATGGAAAGGTCCACCCCTCGGTCACGGGCCCATCGGTATGTTGCATCTCTCCCCTGATGACCAGAGGCATCATGGGCCCAACGAGCTAGGAATAATTCTCCCTTGTGCTGCCAGTCCAGATCCACCTGTGATACTTTCACCTTGGCAGCTCGGTCCACCTGCTCGTTGTTGCGATGTTCTTCATTAGCCCGACTCTTGGGCACGTGCGCATCCACGTGTCGAACCTTCACGGTCAGCTTCTCTACTCGGGCAGCGATGTCCTGCCAAATCTCAGCGGCCCAGATGGGCTTCCCTCTGCGCTGCCAGTTGGCCTTTCTCCAGCGATCCAGCCATCCCCACAGAGCATTAGCTACCATCCATGAGTCGGTGTAGAGATAGAGCCTCGGCCACTTCTCTCGTTCAGCAATATCCAAAGCCAGCTGGACGGCTTTAAGCTCTGCAACCTGACTCGATCCACCTTGTCCCTCGGTAGCTTGTGCAACTCGTCGTGTGGGGCTCCATACTGCAGCTTTCCACTTCCGGTTAGCGCCTACAATTCGGCAGGAACCATCAGTGAAGAGGGCATAACGTCTTTCAGTCTCTGGTAGCTCATTATATGGTGGGGCTTCCTCAGCACGAGTCACTTGCTCTTCCTCTTCTTCAGAAGATAATCCAAAAGTCTCACCTTCAGGCCAGTTTGTTATAATTTCTAGAATCCCAGGGCGATTCGGGTTTCCAATACGGGCACGCTGTGTGATGAGGGCGATCCACTTGCTCCATGTGGTGTCGGTGGCATGATGCGTGGAAGGAACCTTTCCCTTGAACATCCAACCCAGCACCGGTAGTCGGGGTGCCAGAAGCAACTGTGCTTCAGTGCCGATTACCTCTGAGGCAGCCTGGACTCCTTCATAAGCTGCCAAGATTTCCTTCTCTGTGGGAGTGTAGTTGGCTTCAGACCCTCTGTAGCTTCGGCTCCAGAATCCCAGTGGTCGGCCACGAGTCTCACCAGGCACCTTCTGCCAGAGGCTCCAGGACAGACCATTGTTCCCGGCTGCAGAGTAGAGCACGTTCTTCACCTCTGGTCCTGTCCTGACTGGGCCAAGGGCTACCGCATGAGCGATTTCCTGTTTGATCTGGGCGAAGGCTTGCTGCTGTTCAGGGCCCCAGTGGAAATCATTCTTCTTGCGGGTAACCAGGTAGAGAGGGCTCACGATCTGGCTGTACTCGGGAATGTGCATCCTCCAGAAACCTATGGCGCCTAGGAAGGCTTGTGTTTCCTTCTTGCTGGTCGGTGGAGACATCGTAGTGATCTTATTGATGACCTCGGTGGGAATCTGACGTCGTCCATCTTGCCACTTTACTCCCAGGAACTGGATCTCTTGGGCAGGTCCCTTGACTTTGCTCCTTTTGATGGCAAAGCCAGCTTCCAGGAGAATCTGGATGATTTTCTCTCCTTTCTCAAACACTTCCTTTGCTGTGTTTCCCCACACGATGATGTCATCGATGTATTGCAGATGTTCTGGAGCCTCACCCTTTTCCAATGCAGTCTGGATCAGTCCGTGGCAAATGGTGGGACTGTGCTTCCACCCCTGGGGCAGTCGGTTCCAGGTGTATTGCACACCCTTCCAGGTAAAAGCAAACTGGGGCCTGCATTCTGCTGCCAAAGGAATGGAGAAGAAGGCATTGGCAATGTCAATAGTGGCGTACCACTTCGCTGCTTTGGACTCCAGCTCGTACTGAAGTTCCAACATGTCTGGCACAGCGGCGCTCAGTGGTGGCGTGACCTCATTCAGGCCACGGTAGTCCACCGTCAGCCTCCATTCTCCACTGGACTTACGCACTGGCCATATAGGGCTGTTGAAAGGTGAATGGGCCTTGCTGACCACCCCTTGGCTCTCCAGTTTGCGAATCATCTCATGGATGGGAACCATAGAGTCTCTGTCGGTGCGGTATTGCCGACGGTGCACTGTTGCTGTGGCGATTGGCACCTGTTGTTCTGCAACTCTTAGCAGTCCCACGGCAGAGGGGTCATCTGAGAGGCCAGGCAATGTACTCAGTTGTCTGATATCTTCTGTCTCCACAGCAGCTATCCCAAAAGCCCAACGATGTCCTTTTGGGTCCTTGAAATATCCATTTCTGAGATAGTCTATGCCGAGAATGCACGGGGCCTCCGGGCCAGTCACGATGGGGTGTTTCTGCCACTCGTTCCCAGTTAAACTCACTTCAGCTTCCAGTACAGTCAGCTGCTGGGATCCTCCTGTCACCCCAGAAATAGAAATGGGTTCTGCTCCCACATACCTTGATGGCATCAGAGTACATTGAGCACCGGTGTCAACCAAAGCCGTGTATCTTTGTGGGTCAGATGTGCCAGGCCATCGGACCCACACAGTCCAAAAGACCCGATTCTCCCTTTCCTCTACCTGGCTAGAGGCAGGGCCCCTCTATTCCTGGTCATGTTGCATGTTGCTCCCTTCCAGTGAATACGTTCCTGAGGTCCCTTCAAGAGGATCGGTCATAGTATCATTCCGGTACCGTCTGGAGTTCTGTGTGCGGGAGACCGGAGCAATGTTGACTCTAGATGCGCTTCTTGTGGTAGTTGTCCCTCTTTTTAGTTCACGTACCCGAGCTGCTAAGGAGGAGGTGGGTTTTCCATCCCACTTACTCATGTCTTCTCCATGTTCCCGAAGGAAAAACCAGAGATTACCTCGTGGGGTGTATCCTCTCTCCCTGGTTGGGGGTCGCCGGCTCCTAATGGCAGAGACTCTTGTTGGTTCTGGTGGGATGTGGTAAATCTCTTCCTTAAGTTCCTTTTTCAGTTTCTGATGGCCTTCTTCAATCAAGCTCCGGACTTGCTCAGCCAAAAGACTTGTTTCCACGGATGAGACATGGGTGCGAAACGGGGCTGTGACGGTGTCCTCGTAAATCCTCAGTTTGTTCACCAAGACGCCCACCCTGTCCTCGCCTTCCCTCCATTGCAGTGTTGCCAGGTAACGGGAGTATATCTCTGGTCCAAGGCGTGCGAACCTCAGCCACATCTGTGACGTGCACTGGACACCATCTGGGCTCTTAGGAAATCTCTCATCTTCTGAGAAAATGATCTCCAGCACAGCCAATTCCCTCAGGCACCGGATACCTTGTTCCATTGTGCTCCATTTTCCTTGGTGCACCTGGAGGTCTTCTTTACAAAGGTACCTGTCCCTTACACTTGTAAGCAGTCGCCGCCAGAGGCTGAGGGTTTCTTGGGTTCTCCCGATCCCCTGGTCAATGACCACATCCCGGGACAGAGATCCCAGTTGCCTGGCCTCACTTCCGTCCAGAATGGTGTCATTGGCTGCAGCGTCCCAGATGCGGAGCAGCCAGGTCAGGATAGACTCGTTCGTCTGGCGGGTGAATTCCCTCCGCAGGTCTCGCAGCTCACCCAGGGATAGCGACCGAGTGATGATCTCTGGCTCTGCCTCTTCTGCTGGGTGCGAAGGTCCTGCTGCATCCTCGTCAGTCACTATGCGGACTGATTTGCTTTTTGATTTCTTCTTCTGCACGGGGGCAACTGCAATCGGTTTAGGCTGTTCTGGTTCAGTGATGGTTTGCGTGGGGACGCTGACAGTGCTTTTGGTTCCCTTCTCCTCTGTGTCAGTCTGCGTGGACATGGACGCTGTTTTCTTGCGTCTGGGTTCTTTCTCCTCTGTGTCAGTCTGCGTGGACATGGACGCTGTTGTCTTGTGTCTGGGTTCTTTCTCCTCTGTGTCAGTCTGCGTGGACATGGACGCTGTTGTCTTGCATCTGGGTTCTTTCTCCTCGGTGACAGTCTGCGTAGACATGGACGCTGTTGCTTTGCATTTGGTTCCTTTCTCCTCTGTGTCAGTCTGCGTAGGCATGGTGTTTGTTGCTCTGCTCTTTTTCCCTCCCTCATCCTGAGGATGCTGTGCCATAGCTCTGATTCTAAGCATGGTGTACATGGTGCAGGCTGTACAGAGAAGACAAAGCAGAACTGACAGCAAGTTTATGCCGTCTTTGACATCCAGAGGGAATTCAATATTTTCAAAAACTGCTGTGCCCGGCCTGAAAGGCTGGAAGAAACCACTCTCTACTCCTCCCACCAGGGGCTGGGTGCGATTGTTGAGGAGATCCCAGACATAGGAGCCCAGACTAGGACAGCCAAACAAAACTGAGTATATACTCCGAATGGTATTCATCGCCTCACAGGTTATTATGCTGTAGACATAATAAACCATTAAAGCAATTCTCATACCATTCCCTGGTTTTAACAGGAGTAATACTACAGGCAGGTAGTTCCCCATGTGAGGAAAAATATAGAGAGCAAGATACAGTACCCACATAGACAAGCTGAGCACCATGGTGAATAGGTTTCCGTTAACACAAAATTGTAATTCTGACTTTCTCTCAGAGCTGCCCCACGTTGGGCGCCAAATTATGTGCTAGTTTGAAAACAAACCAGTGGGAGGCACCAAGTCAGAATAACAATTTAATGGAAATTAAAGAAAAGGAGAAAAAAAAAAAGGTAAAAGAAAACACTATCAAACTGACAGAGTCAAGGTACAACCTGACACCCTGTTAGGCAGGGTGGTGGTAGCAGTCTGGTAGAATGGTGGCTGCAGTCCTCTGAAGCAGTGATCCTGTAGTGAAACAGTCTGCTCTTCCTCTGGAAGTCCAGTGGTGGCTGTGTAGCTCCTGTCCTCTGGAAATCCAGTGGGAAGCCCCAGTCTCTGGTGTTCAGCCTCAGCTTATATCCACGCTGGGATGCTTGGTTCCTCCCTCTGGGTGGAGCATCTCACAATGGGGTGATGAGTCATGAGGCCAAGTGTTGATTAGGCTCATTAACAGAAGATAGTTCGGAGGGAGTTATCTGTGAGTCATGCGGCAGGACAATGATGGGCCATTAACAGCAAGATAGTCTGGGGGGAGGAGGCAAGGAAACACTGCCCCACCTGGTTTCAACAGCTGATGGGGATGGTAATAGAATACACTGCAACCCAGGACACAAACCCAAGATACCATTTTTTGCCTACAAATAGACATCCATGAAATGGGAGTATAACAACACTAATCACCACAGAGAGAAATGATGATGTAAGCCAACTGTTCCCACATTCCCCACCCAATCACCTACTTGTCTCCCTGCTCCTCTTCCCTAGTGAACACTGCTTACGCTTCAGTGACAAGGGAACATGCTGAAGCAGCTAGTCAGCTAATAGGATAAAGGCCTCTTACTCCAGGGAGCTAATCCATTTATGTAGAACATAACTAATGACTGCGCTTGGAGAATGCTCTCCCATGCCCATATGCAGCAGTGCCTGCCCACACGTGCCTCACAGCACAACCCTGTATAGCCCACAGGGCCTTGCTCAGGTGGTGCTTGAGTGTTTAAACTCAGAACTTGGGATGGGGTTCAACCTACCAACTTTGAAAGGGCTGGCCTAGGCCTGTACCCATGTGAACAGCTTGCAAATACTTCAGAGGAGCCAGTATCTCCTGCCTGGCGTGCTGTCCTTCCTCTGAAGTAGGCATACAGTTCCCTTCAGCACTGCTGATCAGCACTTGCAGATTCTAATACCATTTTGCATCCCTTCATTCACATCCTCACAGCTGCACAAGGCTTGAGATGGCGTAGAGCTGGTCCAGGGAACCATCCCCAGCGCAAGAATACAACCAATTCAGCAATCAGGGCTTTTCCCTGGACACTTCAATGAGCTTAGTGAGCTTCAGTATCTCTACTTGTCCATAGGTACCAGCACAGGATACACATTACTCCTGCCAACTTTTTAAAATTCCCGTGTGAGGGCAGTGAGGTACCATCAAAACCAGAAGCAGATCATTGCCCTTCTGAACAGGTTAGCAGGGTACAGCAACCCTCAGAGCTGTGCATGAAGTACTTGTTGGAGAACTGCTGCCCTCAAGCATGCCACTCCACTGTCTGCATCAAGATCCACTTTCCAAACAGTTGGAAATACACCATCAACTCAATAGCTTGCAAGATCCGTATCAGAGCCTGTATAACACCAGTGTTCATAACACAGGCATCAATTTTAATGCACAAATCATTTCAGTGTTTCCTTCTTTCAGCTCAGGATTTTGGCCCATCTCACACTTAGAAAATGGTCATGCCCTAAGACCAAGAGTTCTCCTTTACTCACTACACTGCAGAAGGGCAAAAGCTCAGATTAACTCATTAAAAATAGACCAGAATGTCCCAAGGCCAAGTTCATTAGGATCTCCTGTGCAGATAAAGGTTGATAACAAGAGCAAGTTTATTCATTATATGAATAGTTTTGAGGGTGTTTGAATTATTTGGACACTTGCATTTGGAAAGCAAATGAAACAGTGCCTCAACTCAGTACAGAGTTTTATACAGCAGACTGAGCGACAAGTCTCACAGTTGGCAGCAGTAGTTACAGCTGCTTTCTACCTCTAACCCTACCAGCAGCCCCATCATGAGGCAGCAATCTGATTTTTTTTCAGCCTCTTGTGGTTTACCGTTTCACTCAGCTCTAGAGAGAGTCCATAGGCTGTTTAGCATAACTGCCCATAGTAAGAGTCTGCAAAATGCAAACGGGATGAACTAGCACAGCAAAAATACCTTTCGCATTTCTTGTAGCAGTCAGCCTTGAATAGAACATTGGTGTATTATGAAAGAAAAGATACAAGAATACTAAAATAGTTGTACTATAAATCTTAGAAAATATTTTCCAAGAGCACCACTTCCAGTGCTCATAATTGCACTCTTTCCACTAACAATAATTAGAAACTAATAGGGTTGGTTGTGTTATTCAGAGGATGACAAGAAATTATATTAAGTTAAAAATTAGTTAAGAGCTTGATTGGATAGCACACCAAATTCAGTACTACAATGAAAACAAACATACCATTAATTCACTGTCCTATTTCCACCAGAGATCTGAACAAAGCACTGCATCTTAGATTAAGACTTACTTTAAAGTATGCTCAATATACGGTCTTATCATCCAGGCAGGTACACCATGTTCTTGTGTGAGGTTTGTCTGTCTTTCCTGCACATACAGCAAACAGTACCAGTGACAAACTTTCCTGAACAAACTCAGGGCATTCCCTGACCTATGGAGGTTCCCCCAGCTGCAAACCACATCACTTGAAACATAGCAAGGAACAGGTTTACAGAAAAATCAGGCATCTGACGAGCTCTATTTTAAAGATATTTCTACCCATACTAGGAACTACACAGATCCACTAGATTTGCAATTTGGAAAATGATTTTTTAAAAACTGTTCCTTGTTTCTTAATTATAATATGCCCACATACCATCATGGCAGAGCCTATAGGACTGTTTGATGAGCCTCTGAAATGATTGGAAAGATAGGGAGTTTCTAAAGCCTCTACAAGTAGACAAATTTTTATTTTGTTTATGCTGTCAAAAGGAGCATGCTTACAATAAAATTGCAAAGTAACTTGCAAAGCATTTTAGGGTTTTATCCTTTGCACAGCTATTAACCTTTTTTTTTATAAACAAACACGTGAAGGTGAACTTACAGCTGGCAAGGATATGCCGGAATTTTAAAGCACAAGCGTGTTTTTGAATTAAAAATACAATTTATCCTAGTATAGACTTGACCACAGACTTCATTTACATTAAGTTTCCAACATTCTAGACCAAGTTCAGTTTTGCAAATTCATTCCTATGAAAACTGCTTTGCAGAAGCAGTCAAAGTCCAGCAGGAAACCAAAAAGATTATCTACAATGAGGAAAATCAGCAAGTTTCATAGAGTTTCTCTTAAGTGTCTTCATTTGTGCTTTTTTTTTTTTTTTCAATTTACCTGTGGTACCAGGACACTTATGTTTTTGAAACCTTTAATTTAGAAAAAATGTTGTTACATGGTTTTTTGGCTTGAAGAGGGAGGGTTGGTCTCTCCCTTATTGGTCATCATTTCTTCAAAACAAATTGCAGCTCAACAAGAAGCATATCTGGGCTCACAGCTCTGGAGAAGGGCAGGGAGTTTTACATGTGAATCTGCTCTGGTTTAACTCAAGTCTCCATCTACATGAGAAGTAGATGCCTCTATTGAGTGCCTCCTCCTGTGAGATGAGCTGTGGACCAATGCCCAAAACTCTCATTGACATCAACAGGCTGAAAGAAAGCACAAGCAGAGCCCAGCAGTGCGGTTCTCATGTGAGCCAACAATGGAGAGGCTATTCAGAGCTAAGGCAGAAAATCAGAGCTAAACCCCAGTCCATGCCAAGGACAGCTGTGTTGTTGACAGCCAGGCTGGCTATTCTACCACTCCAAAGCTTGTCTCAAAAACAGCATTTCCTGGAGTGTTTACTCTAGTCACGGGCCTTAAAAGCTCAGCCAGCTTCTGCCTATTGAGCAGTAATGGCTGCTGCATTTTCAAGACTCAGACATGCCCTGGACAAGCTGCTTGCTCTCCGTCTGTGGTGACAAACTGGAGCACAAACACCCGGCATTAATAGTTAATCAGCACCATCACACGGCTGTCCTGTTCCTGCTGTTACCAAACTCACACTACCTCCTCCCTCCTTCCTTCTCACTCCCAGGCAGTGCCTCATGGGAGGCTGCAGGGTGCAAAGTACACCCATGTCACCTCTCAGATGCCAGTGCCAAGCCATGCTGGGCAAGGAAGGTGTCCTGCTTCACAGATACAGCACTAAGCAATGCCAGGGAAAAGCTAAGGAAAAACAAGCTCTTGTTTTCCATTCCCTCCTACCATCTCTTCTGTATAGTGCTTTGAACAAGTCTCTAACTTGAACTCTAAGCAATAGCAGCCCGTTATCTTGTGGCTGCTGAATTCTAAGGGAATTCAATGCTTAGTGGTGGCAAAGTAGGAACAAAGAGGAAAAAACAAACCCCTAATCTATCTCTACTGCTTACTTCAGTTTCTTAACCTATATAACACAGTCAGAAAAGCAAGCAGAAAACTGCTACCACCATCAGATGCCCTCCGGACTATATGAGGAATAACCACACTGGTTCTAAACAGCCATTCACCCTCTCCAGTTTCCTCAAGCCACTTCACCGGTCCTCCAAAGAACTAAACTGTAAGGCTCTCTCCTTTTCAGAAGTTGCTACCACAAGCAAAAGATGCAACTTATTATGCCTGAAGAGCGATCCATTCATCCACAGACCAAATACAACTTGGGCAGTGACAGCATATGGTGAAGCCGCCTGCAGACTCCTTCTCTCCCCAGGCAAGGATGAGATATTTGTATCACAGTGAGCCACATGCTACGGGAGGAGTGGGCAGGGAGAGGTATCTGGCCAATTCAACAGCCACACTGGGACCCAACCCAGGCACCCCTCTAGTCCAGACACACCAAGGCTGTGTCACCGAGGTGAGGACAATCCAGCCCTATTGCAGAAGAGGAGAGCACTGTAGAGAAGGTCCTGACCTTCCCTTCCAAGCAGCATCTCCAAGCTGGTGTTTTTGAAAAATATACACAGGTTGCAGCAAAACTTCTTAATCTGTCAGGCCCTTGAGATTACTTGGGCTGAACTCAGGGACTGGAAAACAGCATGCCAGCATTATCCTCCTGCACTGTACTGTGTCAAAACAAGAAAGAAAATATCCTTCAGAAAACCCTATTGGAAAAGGACCTGCAGAAGTCAACACACAAGAGATAGAACACGCATATATTGCAGGATGGCCACCCTTGGGGATCAAACCCAGCACCCACTCTGTGACTGCCGCTCACCCCACATCCAATCACGTTTTAACCAGTTGTGTTGTTGCTGCAGTTAGGATCTCTCAGTTTTGCTGAATGATGTTTTCTGTGGCCAGCTGGCAGCCCACCATTAAACACTGCCAGTAGATATGGGAGACTGGGCTTTTCCTTCTATTAGTTCAGTAGGCATCATTCTGTGTGGTGCTCTGAGAGCAAAATGTTAGAGGTCAAAATCCCAACCTTGTCCATTCACATGCAGAGTTTCTGTCAGACACTTTCAGGTGGAAGTGCTTTAACTCCCTCCCAATTTGCTCCTCCCAGGCCTACCTAACCCTCAGAGTCAGATCAAGAGTTAAGTCCTACACAGCATCGCTCAGGACTGCTCCCTGAGTCACATCCCCAGGCCACATGCCAGTGGTGCCCATATGCCCATTTGATCTCCTCTCTTTGGTCTGCAGCCAAAGACTCAGCTCTAGTTTAATACCTTCTTACCAGGCTTTAGAGCTTTGAGGAAAAAAGAGAAAGACAGCAGGGTTGGGAAGGTAGTCAGCAAGCCTGCCAATCTAAATGATAAGCCCTTGGCTTTAACCTCAGGCTTATAATTTTCTGCCACTGGTGCCAGGTGCTATTATTGTCCCTCTGGGAATCTTAATACAACAGAAATACTCTCTCTAGCTCTGTCTCCACCATTCCTAACCTTCCTATTCCACAGATCTCTGCTGCCTTCAACATGTACTCTGTCAAACTTCAGCCACATCAAACTTCCTCCCCTCATCTTCCTTTTGCTCAACCAAGCTCTCTGGTGTTCTCCAAATGACCCTGACCAACCTAATCCCTGCTCTCTTTCATGATTTGCAGCAGCACCTCAAGGAACCCCATTTCAGATGTCTCAGCAGATATTCTAGCTACCGGCTCACCCTCCCTTGGTAGTCCAAAATGGATACATTCGCAAACATGCAAGCTTCCAGGAAAAGGCAGCAAAATTACACAGCCACATACTCCAGGAAAAAGACTGGCAAGTATTTCCAGACAGAAGCTCATTTGTCCATCTCCCCCTTGAACTGCTGCCCCTTTGCATATGTTACAAAACCAGAACAAAAATGCAGAGACAAAACAAGGAGGGAAAACATCAAGGGAGAAGAACAGAAGCACTTGGCTCTAGGAATGGACAACACATTCTGTACCAGGGCTCACGCAACAGGAGAAGAGGTGCAAAGAGAGGTGTGTGCTCAGAATGAAAGTCTGCTAGCACACCTGAAAGTTGAACACAGTACACAGAACACAAGAGATGCCATAGGGCACGGCAGAACTGGAGGGGACTTGCACTAAAATTAATTCTGTATTTCAACAATGTACAGAGAACACAGATCCTCATGGAGAAGCTGTTGACGTAATGGCTGTATAACTTCCAGAGGGCCTTTGCAACCTCAACCACTCTGTGAGAATGCTCTAATGTCTGGAATACTGATTGATGCTGAGAGTTTAGGAACAGGACTAGATTATCCTGCCTGCCTTGCCTTTGGCATTTACAAGCTGGCAGCAAGATGAACTTTACCATCAGTGAAAAGAAGACATAGTCAACTTACTTGCCTCCTTCAGGAAAGAAGAGGAAATCATTATGCTTTCTAGGAAGCAGCTAGGACAAGTCCTACGTGGGTTACTGCTCTCTTACATTCCGATTCATCCAGCTGCAGCTGCACACAGACACTTCCTAATGTTTTTGCATGAATTAGATAACCATCCAGGGAACACTTCTGAGACACAGAGACAGAGGTATACTGCCTGGCAGTCATAATCACTTCCTTGGGGCTGGGTGGAGTTCCTCATGCCTTCCCCCCCTATTGAGTCTCTCTCCACCTCCCAGACAGCACGCTTTCTCCCCACCCTCCTTCTCTCCACCACTGTCAGACTACCAATGTCTGATGTCAGCAAACTGGACATCAGCTGGCTGGCCTTGAGCCAGAGTCTTTAAAACAGAGATCAAACCACAGGAGAACATCTCAGCTCCTCCAAAGATGCAAATAACAAGACACCTCTAGCATGCCCCATCTCCCACTCATATGGTACAGGCTTAGGTCTAGACTCCCAGAGCCTCCTGCCAGGGAACTACATCCTTGTAGGCAAGCAGACCAGACAATCTCAATCATGTTCAGGCCTGAACTTCCTCATGCTAGGACTGCCTTGCAGCAGCCACACATAGCATTTGTTTGCTGGCCACTTCAGTGCCAAACACTGTCAGGGTTGAGACAGACAGGCACTTCTGTGCTGGAAGAACAGCTGCTGTAGCATATTTCTGGGGGTGAAAAATTAAAGTGAAATTGCAGGAGGTTACTAAAAGCAGAATTTCTCATTCTGTACTGATGCAATCAGTTTCTGCAACACTTTCTTTACTATGTTGCTTCAACAAGCCCAGGGACAAAGAACTGCTATGGCCCAACTTCCCACACCTGATTGACAAGTTCTGGTACTGGGCCCCTTAAGAAATGGTGTAAGCCATTTCCTCAGCACAGGCCCCTGAACTCCACTCAGGCACTCTGGAGAGTGAGGCCCAGGGCAGAGTCTGTGATGAAACTACCACCAGCACCAGCAGTAGATTTTCCGGCACCCTCTTGCCACAGAGAGAAGCTCAGATGGGCAAACAGATGGTAACAATTCCCAGGAACTGAAAAGGCCTGGATTCAAATGGGAGGCCAAGAGGTGAAAAGGACTCATGAGCTCACACGTGGAAGCTATCTGGAAGCTATTTGTCAAGTCCTGGAGAGACAGGCAAGGGCAAAACCCAGCTGTGCTAAGGATATGGAAATCTCACCCTGGAGCCATTAGCAGCCCAAAGCCCAGACCCCAGTGCACCCAGGGTCACACACTGGGTCCTTGGTCACGTGTGGCAATTGCTGTTCTGTGGCCTCTGTGCAACCAGTATTGACTCAAAGGAAGTTTTTGGTGCTGATCACCCCACCAGTGCCCAGTCCAACCAAAATACCAGTATTCAACAATACAGCAGAAGGAAGGAGGTCTTGATATTACACAGCTAAGCCCAGATCAGGACTCTCATCAGGCACTATATCCAGGCCATTCCAGTGTCAAGTCAAGATGAAGTTCCACTCATCTGTCTTGCACTGAAACTACTCCCCCACCAAAGCGGGTGCAGAGCCTGCAACAAACAATCCATGTGTTAGCATGGGATGCATTTTCTCTTCTCTGATGGCCTTTTTCATCCTAGCATCTCAATGCATTTCAAAGAATGCACTAAGACTCCAAAAGAAAATAGTATTGATACTCTGTAGAGGGAGCCAAATAAGGAGCAGCTGCGATCACTTGGCTTGTTTAGTCTGAAAAAGAGGAGAGGAAGAGGAGAGTGAAAGGAGTCCTCATCACAGTCTAGAACTTCCTTATGAGGGGAAGCAGAGGGGCAGGCACTGCTCTCTTCTCTGTGGTGACCACTGACAGGAACTGAAGGAATGGCCTGAAGTTGTGTCAGGGGAGGTTTGGGTTGGATATAAGAAAGAGTTCTTCATCCAGAGGGTGGTTGGGCACTGGGACAGGCTTCCCAGGCTAGTGGTCACAGCACCAAGCCTGCCAAAGTTCAAAAGCATTTGGACAATGCTCTCAGGCACATGGTGTGATTCTTGGGGCTGTCCTGTGCAGGGCCAGGAGTTGGACTTGTGCGTCCTTTCCAAGTCAAAGTATTCCATTAATTTCTGATTCTGTCTATTCATACAAGCAGGCAAACCATGGCAGAAAGCTCTGAGCAAATGGTGAAACCTATCTAGTGACTTTGCAGCGTAACTGGGAATATACCCATGTACCCATATTCTCTGCCTCATACTTTTAGATTATGTTTTCCATATCAGCCACCTACCCACACAAAGAATTTGGACTGCTTGTTGTACCACCCCAAAGCTGCTCTCCTCCAAGAGATCTCTCTCCCTGCAAATGCTACAGTCTGACTTTCCAAGCTTCCGTAAGTAGATTTCAGAGGTGCTCCTGGCAGTCCCAGTGAACAGCACAGGAGGATCCTTTACTTCCTCTCTGTTTACACAACATGCCAAGACCAATTAGTCCACTGGTAATGAGCTCAGCAGCTCCGAGAAGTCTTTGTGGCACCCTGGACTTCCTTATACCTCAGGTGAACCTGACACCTTCACCTTGAACCAAAGGATGTCCCTGCTCTCCTAGACCTTGTTCTCTCAGCATTGCCAAAAAAGCCAGATATGCTAAAGTGGCAGCAGCCATGCAGGGTGGCAGCAGGCTTCATTAAATAGCAAGTGGTTGGCAGCAGGGCCTGCATGCAAGGACATGTCTGTCCAGGGACCGTGATTAAGAGGTGCTGGGAGAGGGCATTCACTTCAGCAGTGCGAGTGTCTGCACAAGCCAGGGTATTTCTGCCCAATTAAGGGAAAGAATAGAAGCCTTCTGAGCTAATTTTCTAGTCCTTTGGAGAAGTGAAGAAAAGCGTGCATTGAAATATCCTCGCTCTGCCTCAACAGGGAGACACTGGGTGGCCAGCTGACCAGCCAGGGTGGGAAATACATCTGCCAACAGTCCAAACTTACATTTGAAACAAAAAAGGGCTGAATTACTGTGCCCTGTGAAGCTGGAAAGGCATAGCCTGGCATCTAACCAAAACAGGACTTTTTAAACCTACTCCTGGTACAGCCTTCCCTGCTGCAGGAGGTTGAACTGAAAGGCACGGATGATGGAGATTTCCATTTATTCACGGGCCAAGAAAGGACAGCAATTCTCTAACTTCTTAAAAGTACTCTGATTGCCCCCAACCCACCTGTCTCCCAAGTTTGATCCTCTTTCTTACCAAAAGGCACCAAATTACTGGAATACAAGGAGACATTTAGACACCACTTGCCACTGACCCATTGGAGGAAGCAAAATCTGCTTAAATATCCCAACACAGAGCCACTCGACACCACAACTCTCTGCACCAATATTCCATCACCATCCAGCATAAACAGAATTTGATGCAAAGCACTTGGCATCTCTTCATCCACCCTTGAGTTACCCATACCACATCACACCCCCAAAGTGTCTTCTTATCTCATAACACATTTGCTTCAGGCACAAATTCATCTTCCCTGATATTCTTTGTCATCTGTCAGCTGCACAGAGCTGCAGGAATGGGAAGTAAGGCTCTGGGATAAGAGCGAAAGCCACATCTGCTACTCAAAAAAAAAGGTCTATCTGATAAATGTTTCAGCTGCATTCTCATGGGCAAGCACATGACAGCAAGGGCAAGAATCACAAAGCAAGAATAGCTTGGTGTTCGGAGCCCAGATGAAGCCTCAGACTAGCCTGTTTAATATTAACATTCCTCATATGCATTGTTTACCTGACTAAGAAACACATGATGCCACACACTGCCCAGGCAGTTAATAAGAGCCATTTTTGTTGGAAAATGGAAACAGACCAGAAAACAAACACCCCGGTCCCATTTTATAAGTGGGGAATGGAGGTCTTGAATGAGTTTCATAGGAGAAATAAGGACAGGTAGCAAGCAAAGACTCATCATAAAGCTTCAAGATGTTACTGGCTGAAAGCTAACCAATTAAAATTATAAAAATAATACAAATTACCAAATACAACATTCAGGCTGCATCTCACTTTGCATGTGTGTGTCATGTCATGTTGTGCCCTCAGTACATTTTCTTTCAAATTAAATCCACCAGCTGACTAACCTTTCTTTATAACATGGATTCCACAACCTGAAATGTTAATGACATCCACAGTAAAAATGTTTTTTAAATAACACACTGCCACCTCCACTCCAGATTTTAAGTGCTTTTGCAAAAATCTTTGCCACAATTAATCCAGAAGTGTAGAGAGCAAATGGACAAGGAAGCCAATTATTCTCACAAGGTTTCCCGAGAAAAAAACAACAGTTTGGAAAGCTTGTTTAAATTAGCCCCTAACCCTCACCAATACACTCCTAAAAACAGTGCTGAAAGGAGCTTAAAGGAGAGCAGGCAGATGCTATGCCTGGGATCCAAATCAGAGAAATCACCTGGGCCAAAAGAAACATTTCCCCATTTACTCATGTGCACTGTGAAAAAAAAGAGAAGGCTGGGCACAGGCTTACTAGCTTTCTTCTCCTCTCATAAGGATGTGAGACTAATTAAAGTCTGTCAGTATCAGTAGAAGATTTGGGTGATGTGAAATGCAAGACTGGGCCTTTTGAATGTTCTGTGAGCAGAAACTTGGCTAGAAGGTTGAAAAGGGGGTGAGGAAAACTGCACTGAAAACACAAGTCTCTGCATTATGTATTCATGGGATGTATGCTGCCAGCAGGACTGAGAAAAACCAGCAATGCAATAGGGAAATGGAAATCTCACTTTTAGACATCTTAGAAAATAAATACATAGTCTTTTCTTTTAATGGGTCCATCTTGTAGGCTTAAAAGGAGTGTTGCAAGCAAGGTCAAAACTAGTACGTCCAACCAACCAGAGGCAGTGAAATTCCTCCCTAATGAGAGGAAATTCACAACTGAAAATAATTGGTTTTAACTTACTGCAGTGTACCAGGGCCAGCAGATGTCTGCACATATCTTTTTAAACTGACACTACACCAGTGCAAATAGAAAAACAAATAATGAAGAGAGCTGAAATACTAACTCTACAGCAAGGCCTTTTGAAAGGGAGGCACCAGATGGGAACTGCACAGGGCAGCCTGCCTCATTTCCCAGGCCATGCAGAGAGAGACAAGGCAAACTTCTAGCATTTCCACACCTCAGTCCCAGGCCAAACTAAGTCCTGCAAAATCAAGAGTAACTGCATCTAGAGGAAACTGTAAACAGTCTGTTTGTAAAGTGCTAAGAAGGTAAAAAGCACTGTTTTACATTCCTGTAAAACTCCTACGAGGCATAAAGAGATCTGGGCCCAAGGAGGTCAACAAGTGTGGAAATACCTATCATCATCAAGTCTCCAACCACTTTCACCAAAGGCTTTTTTTATACATCCCTAAGTGATGAATTAATTTTGGAGGAAGTGATATAGGTCAGATCATGGAAGCAGTGGTAACCTGATGAAAGCAAACGCCAGTGATTTTGTTCCTGTGCCGCGCGATGAACTGGACAGTACAAGTGCTGCCTTCCTCATGGGGTAGCAAGAGAACAGCCCAACTGCAGCAGGAGCCACTCAAGAAGCAGTGCCTGTACCTCTCAAGAGGGGTATCTACAGTTACCCCAATCTATCCTAGACAGACAGCAGAAGAACCCTGCAAGTATGCCCCTGAAGACATGACCACAAGAAGTGAGCCTTGCCTCAATAACCCTTTCCTGTCTTTGCTTACCACACCTTTTTTCAAGCGATGCTGCTTTCCTCACGTGAAGTTCTGCCTTACCTGCTGCATTTTTTCCAGGTCAAGGCTGGGCCTGCTGACCTTATCCCCATATCCTTGTCGATGTCTCTTACAAGGCATGACTTGCTCAAGGCCCGCCCCAACACTTGTGAAGATTAAAGGTCTGGAGGCTGGGCTCCGCACCAGGGGCTGGAGTCTCTTGGGAGGGGAGGCACTGAACGGCACGGGGCTCGGGCTGGCGTGGAGGCCATCACCCTGCTCTGCCACGGGCCGGAAGGACATGGCGCACAAGTTCTTCACTTCTTCGTCGCTGGAGGAGGTGTTGTTGCCGTCGCTGCAGCAGGCCAGCCGGCTGACCTGGGACCACTTCCGCTTCTCCGTGGCAAACTCTCGGTTGATGCGCTCCAGCTCCTCTTCTGAGCTGTGGCGGTCAAGGCTGGCATGGAAGAGGGCCCGAACCTTGCAGCATTGGTTCTCCTGGTTCTGGAGCTGGTTGGTGGCCAGAGGAGTCAGGGCACAATTCCGTCTTCTCTCTAGTGGGAGGAGGAGACAGAGGAGCCTAATAAAATGGGCCTGTTTTCTCCTGACCTGTTGTTTTCATCTCCTCCCAAGTAAACTTCTGAGCTGTTTCTCCACCTTCTCTTCCCCAGATCAAACACCCCCCTGCTGAATGCTTCCCTTTGGAAGTTTCCAGACCTTTGGTCAGACCAGACTGCTAGATGTCATCATCCCCTTTCAAACCATCACCTGGAAGTCTAGTTCCAGAGAAAGAACATGGACCTGTCACCCACCTCACCTCCTCAAGGTGGAGAAGACATGAGCTTACAAACGTGTTGCAAGGCACTTGCCTCTAGCTGAAAACATTAACTTCTAGTGACCAGTTCTCAGGGCAGAAGAGGTGAGTAAGTGACGCTATTCTAAACGTCACCTTTACGGCTCAAATAAATGAGATCTGGTTTCTGGAAATAAAAATCCTCTATTATGAGACTTGTCACACAAGAGAGACTGTCTTCAGTCACAAGCTAGGCATGCTTTATCTCTTCTGCTGAGCTCTTTCTATGCTAAGCATATGGAGCAGGGATTTGAATTCTGACAGGACATGTCCTGTGGGTCAGGAATTGAACTTCTGCTGCCTCGGCATAAGAATCCACTTGAACCTGGGCACAGGGCATGCACTAATGGCAAGCTTAGCATAACTCAAGAGATGCATTTAATGCAGATTTCACCTGCAGCTCTAAGCTACTTAATATCAGTCCAAAAACAACAGCAGAGCACCTGTATCTTCTCTGTCAAAGACTCTCACTAGATGCAAGAATAGAGCTGCACAATACCAACATTATAGGAGGAAGGGAGAGAGATAAATAATGAGTCCAGCAGAATGAAGAAACTGAAAGTTAAAACTCAAAATAGCAAGGATGAGGAAACCTAGAATAAAGATGACACAAGTGCAAAAGCATGGAATAGAAGATAAAATTCTAGTCCCAGCTCTGCTGCTGGAAGACTTGTGGACCATCTCTGCCCCATGTCTGCAGCACTGGGACTTTAACACATGGTTAACAATGTCTGTTTCTGGTGGTAAAAATGCAACTGCAGCATCTGATAACACCAGCCTCTCCTTGTGAGGTCCCAAATGCTTCAAGGTGACTGACTTAAGGCGTCTGATTGTGGTACATTGGGGACTGAGGAGGCACTTGCAAGAGCACAAGCGAAAAGAAAAACTGACTTCAGCCGTAGTATCCCGGGATCCTTCTATCTTCATCCCTTTACCTCTGTCGATCTGAGCAAGTTCCTGGTTCTCTCCCTCAGAGTCATCGCTGTCCTCATCACTTGGGGGATAGGAGATCTAGGGGACAAGGAGAAAGAAAAGGCTTCATTGAGAACACTGAACATTGCCCTGCTGCTGCCCAAGCCACTTCCCGCACCCTCCCCCTCTCATATCCTGCAGGCATCCACCCCACCTAACCACACACACCCAGCCATAGCACCTCCCTCTATACACGTCCTCATCTCCCAACCCCAATCTCCCACTGTATCCTCTTACTTTCAGCAACACAGAACACACAGCCTACTGCTGTCTCCACCATACTGCACTGCCAACTCTTTCCCAAGCACAATGAACATATCCTGCCTTTCGCTTCCCAGACATGTAGCTTATAACCATCATGGCCTACCACATCCACATCACGTGGATAACTGAATCTCCAAAATCTCCACTGCCGAGATAAAGACACATCCTGTCAGCAGCACTATCATCTTGCAAGGCACCCACAAATGGAAGTGGCACGTTAACTTTAGCCATCCTGTGTATGTACCCACACTTCCCCCTTGAAGTTCACACATAAGCCACCACAGAACAGACTCGCCTTGCTTTCCTACAGGACAACCCTGAAGTATTTAATAGAAATAAAAGAAACATGATTTCACAGAAATGCAGACAATACTGTTATGCTGTCCCCTCCAGGAGATAATTTACAGTACCACTGAGCACCCTTAAATGCTCCAAGAGTAATGACAATTCACATATTTTGTCAATATCAAAACTTTTCAGGAACATTTGCTCTGTGTCAGCCAATGGACTTCAAACCACTCACTCAAAACAAGCCTAACATTGAACAAACCTGGTAGCTGCCTATCGAGAGGGTTGAGAGATCTGAAACCAAGCTTTTACAGGTCAGATAGATCACGCTGCTTCTGAGTTTCCTACACAGAGGAAACCCTACCTATCTTGTTCCTAAAGTGACTTTTGTTTGGCTGCATAGAGCCTACCTGGAAGTTATTAGATCAAACCTCTGAGCTACACAGCTTAGTATGTGTCTCTGGCAACAGCCAAAACCAAATGAGTCAAAGGAAGATGCAATACTTAAAAGAAACCTTTATAAGAAACAGTTCTGGAATAATACGATCACTGCAAGATGAACTTCATTATTCCTTACACCTTTTTATTCAGAATAACAAACACTGCTGTCATTCTCAGCTGGCTCAAGCTACTTGCTCACAACAGAATCCAGTGGCAATACATTTCAAAATGTTACATGCTGTGTTTCCATTTTAAGTGTCATGGGCTGTGCTTGACTTTTATGGAAGATGAGGCAAGCATGCAACCATTACACTGATTTGAACCTTTTTTACCTCCACCACCCTGGGGAGATGTCTTTGTAGCGTTTCAGCAACCCAGAGACACAGAAGAGTAGCTACACTTAACTAGGTGTCTATGAAAGACACACTGCTGATGCAGATAAACAATAACAGTGGAGAAATTCTGATTGATACTGAATTTGACAGCTATTAAATCAACACACCTATTTTGTGATTATCCTCCAGGATTGTGTTTGGAGGGTTTTGTTCCCCCAAAAGCATGTTGACACCTGTTTTCCCCTCCTTTTTTAGAACTACCTTTTGCTCTTCTGTATTTACACTGCCCTTTGAGAAATCAAAATATATTTTCCTTCCTTGCTATTCTTTAAACTACATTCTCAGCTGTCAAATGATGAATTGGGCAAGTCAGATTTCAGATTTATCCCCACTGCAGATATTCCTGAAGTAAATGCAGGACGTTGTTTTTCCTACTACAACTATAATTTTCTTGTATGTGTTCACACACATGCATCATTTAATAAAGGCAGCTGGCACTGAGGAACACTGCCAAACACAGAGACTTCTAGTTGTCCCCAGAGCAGGTATAATACCTTGTTTGTACCATGGCAGTTCACAGAGGGGACAGCTGACACTGAGGTGCCATTGTGTAACTGCTGTACAGACAGAGGTCCTGTCTCTGTTACAAAAGCTAAGGCTCCCATTCTAACTTGAGAGGTACTGACCTTAGTCTGTCCCTCATTCCCACATAAAAACCTTTCATTTGGACATGGCAGGGTTTTCAGTGAGGTTTAGCAGCTCTGCGTGGGAAACCTAGCAGCTTCAGTTTTTGTACAATGTCAATACATGGCATGGCACTGCTTCCAAAAAAAGAGGCAATGAAATCTAGCACATGCAGGTCAAACAGCTACTGCACAATGTCACTGGCTTGAGATGCTTAAGATAGGAGTTGGATTTGAGTCAATGATTGACATTTGAAGGCCTTTGTGCCTACCAGTCCTGGACTTCCAAAACACTCACTCTTCCCTGTGCAAGTGCAATTTTGACAGCTCTTCGTCTCATATGGGTAACTCTCCTCTACTGAGCCCTCCACAGTCCCTCAGGCAACCAAAGACCAATTCCCTTGCGAGTTGCCTTAAACACTTTGCTAGAGGCTTTCTTCAGAGCACCTGCAAGAAAAATCTCTTTCAAACAAGAGACTCTAGCTTTCATGCTCCCTAACAGAAAACCATCATTCATAGTAGGCTAACCATTAATCTTGCAGAGTTGAAATTTTATACCTGAAACTCCTTGCCACGACACCCCACACAGGCAAAGATTAATGAAAGATCAAAAAAACTATTCTCCCTCTGGATAACACAACTTTCCAAAAACTATACATTTGTGGAATCAAAGGCTAATGCTCTGACTAGCTGGAGATATATATTCTCTCCCTTGATTCTTCCCAGGCTTTAACAGTAACCTTCCCCTAAACATTCAGAAACATTTCACTAAACACAGCAGTACTGCCTTCAGGCCTCCAGCCTCCCTTGCACAGTCCCTGTCATATATTTGCCACAGATTTACTTTTGTCCAAGGCAGTACAGCCCCATTTTCCTCAGAAATGGCACGGCTATAGCAGAAAATTTAAAAACTCCATGTCAAAAGTCCCACCAGATCATGGCTTCATTCACAGCGCATCAATTGCAGAACTGTTTAGACTGAAAGACACCTCTTGGTATCACGGTAGTCCAAGCTCCTGCTCAAGCTGGAACAACTAGAAAGGTTGCCAGGACTGTGTCCAACACACACTGTGCCTTAACATGCAAAATTGAAAAGAATAAAATAAAATCTTCAATTCACATAGATGTGTGAATGTTTGCAAACTATGGCACAAAAGAAGCCAAAAACCAAAGGACAGGTGCCCCATCCACCCTTCAGTCTTTCTTCAGGAAACACATCAGAAAGCAGCCTCGTGTTGATGAGGATCTCAGTGTTACACCTGGGTTCTTCAGCTATGGCACCTGATGCGCCTTCTGTCAGGATAAGGACTCCTCCCGTGCCAGACGGAAACATGCACTAACCTCCCCATGCATTTCATTTTTCATCCATCTCTAGTAAGGAAATATGGGTTTGTGTAAAATAACCAGATGGTATTTAAGGAAAACTTGAGCGTAAAGCTTATACCTTTGAGGCAGTTTTAACATGAAAGACAAACTAGCAGATACAAGAAAAAACTAGAGATAGAAAAATATGTCTTTCTCATCACACTGACACTTGTCTACTGAGTAATGATAACTAACTGCAGTTGAAATTGCCCAGGTCCTAAAGGGTCACATCGCCCTTAAAATCTAAAGCTCTGAAATGCATCAGACAATAAAAAAGTCCCACTATGCTAAAGTGGAGCTCCTCTTGGTTTGGCTTCCAGAAGAGAAATTATCCTGCTATCATACAATCAGAAGTAATGACATTAAGAATCATCTGTGAGCTTACAAAGGATAAGGAATCTCACTTCTAAGGTAGAATAAAACTCTCCCAACAGGCTTCACTTAAAGGCTGCATTGTCCTAAAAACCTAAAACACCAACAGCATGGTTTGGTGTGGTGGAGGTGTATTCATGAGGAAGAGATAATATAAAGATACAACTGACCACAGGCAACCCCTTGTTCCCAGCTTGAATGAAGAACGCACACCGGCAGGAGGGCATCATTCCCAATCTCCCTCTGGGAGCGAGGGAAGGAGGGAGTTACCTCCAGGGAGGTGGTTTTCCTGGCAGAAGCCAATACTGGCTGTGCTGCACATATAAGGCTATTTGTGACACAGGCTTGTTAACTTCAGGCCAGCCACTCCACGGAATCTCTGTGACTACGTAAAATCCCCTCCAAGAGCCCTGGAAAGAGACTTTGCTGAGTTGGTCTCACACACTGGTTCCTGGCACAAAACCAGAAAGCAATGGATGACCTCAACAATGACTACTGATATCTCTGCGATGGGGAACTGATTTCCATTTCTTCAGACTTCAGACTGGAGAAATGAAACTAGGGCTCACTTACCTCCCCCCCACCACACTGCCTACAGAGCAGCTGCTACAGACATGGACAACCTACAGCACAGGGCTCTTCTCAATTTCCACTGCTTGGCTTTAGCAAAAACATTTCACTAAATTTCCCTAGTGTTATTTTTCCAGGTCAACAACTGGTGCAGTTGCCATGGGACACTGCCTGATCTTGAACGAGGGAGGTGCCATCCTGCCAATTATAAGAAACTCTGAATTAGAGAGAGTTGGAAAACAAGGTAGATGATGAGACATGGAAAGGCAGTTTTGAGCCATGGAACATGAGGAAGAAGGAAGGAATGAGTCAAACAGACCTTCAAATTAACATGCAACTCCTTTCCCAAGATCTCCTTTAATTTTGAGAGATACTCAGTATTACAGGGAGAATTTATGCTAGTACAACAGGCTGGTTCTCTCCTCAAGAAAAGTTGCCAAGCTGAAGTTCAGTTCAATCTTCAAACATGCACATGTGAGACATGACTACCCAAGCTATATCTGGGATTTACAGCTGGGGTCCTTCAACAGCTAAACTCCCAGCCAGAATCATCCTGGTTTGCAAAAGCTTTTCTAGAGTATTTTTTCCACATTATGTTCCTTTTTAATTTTCACAGTAGGTGTGCCTTCCAACTCTATTCCCCATTTCCTTGCAAATGGCTACAGTTCAAACCCAGGGTTCATAACCCTTGAACATGGTCTTGCTTGACAGAGCAGCTGAGTCAATGAAAGCAGGGATGGGCCAGTGGGACACAGCACTCCCTGAGGCTCTTGTTTCTAGGCCTGCTCCATGCCAAGGACAGAAAAATTCCTATTGTAGGAATGCCATCTTCTAAATGGAGCTAGAGTGTATTTAATTGTCAGTGGTTTCACAGATCTGAGGGAAGCAGAGTCACTCCAGGTAGCCAAATCTGCAACGTTTTAATAGTCCAGTTATTATTTTTGTTCAGTGCTTACCATTCTCAGACTGCCAAACATGGTGACTGGCAACACTCAGGGTACAGGTGGTAGCAGTCATTAACCAAAGAACATGGAAACCAAGCTTCTGCTCTGAGGAGCAATGACCGAACTGCATTTCCAGAAGCATGGGCTTAAACTGGGTTGCCTAGATCTTGAAAGGAAGGCACAAGGCTTACACAGAACAGTGAGGATATGAGTGGTGCATGGGTGTGAGGAGGCACATGCTTGGTCCTCTTACTGTTTTAAATCGTCTCCCTCATCCACCTGCATTTTCACAAATACATACGTGTGTTTTGACCATACTGTCTACAGCTTCTGGGAAGAATTTACCCCTGTGGACAAATCTGACTAGAACTAAAGCAGATACACTACCCTAGACTTGGGGATCCTCATCTGTGAGTGGAATAAACCAGAGGACTCTATGCAGACAAGAGCACAGCTGACTCTCTGCACTCTCTCATCTGCCCCACATCAGTTCTCTTTGCAGCAGACAGAGCGTGCAAACCTCTTTCTCAAAATCTTCCCCTGCTCTTCCCAGGGCTAAGCTGAGATGATTTTGCAGGGGAAGACTAAAGATAGAAAAACACCAGGAGGTTTACAAAATAAAAACCAACCAGACAAAAACCCCCAAGAAACCAAGCAAGTCCCGATGCTTCACCATTAATCCAGAAAAGTATGTATACAGCAGCAGTGAGCCTATGGTGCTTGAATACGTGGAGTCCACAGCCACCAGAAACTGGATACCCCATGTTCCCTGTCCTGGGGAAGTGAATGCAGCTGATGCCTACAATTGAGACTCCTATCCACCCTGGTCTATTCTTAGAAACTCTGGGCAAATATTGTTACAAGAGTGCAACCAAGACCATGCTTTTAAATTCCACACAAAATAGAAATAAGTACTTGCAAACAAACTAGAACAGACTCAGTTCTACCAATGGTATAGGCACCCATATGGATGCACACTCCTCCTACCAGGCATCACACATCTGTGACAACAAAAGACACAACATGAATGCTATCAATTAAAAAATTAGTCTTTAAAAGGCCTCCTAGGCAAAAAACACCCAGACTCTGTTCCTTAGCACCCAAAATACTCCAAATCTGAGAGAACCCCATTCAGTTTATTTATCCTCAAAGCCACTATGAGAACAAGAATCTCTCTGATTAAACATAGCTGCAGTCATGTTTGGGGCCATGATTTCAAAGGTTATAAATTTCACTTGTTAAAAATACAGATAAAGCAAAATCACTACAGCACTCACTCAGCAGGTGGATGGGGTCTGGTAACAAAGGTGTTACCACAGAAATAGAGCCTTTAATCCTTCAATTTCCTTCTTGACTTCCCAGACTACTGTGTTCCAAAGTAAGACTGCTTCTGCAGTATGGGAGCCAGGGGAATAGTGCAGCTCCATGCTGTGATATATATCACTCTCTCTGGTAGCAGGAACTTACACAAAATTCTCAAACTATCCCTATGTTGTTAGCTTAAGAGGCTAGTTAAGTTTTATAGCTCTTCCTACAAGTGACAGAAACCATACACTACTCCAACTCCACTTCTACCTGCAGGTAAAGCTCACAGATGTTCCACTTCCCAGTAAGTGTCCCACAAATCTCCTACCCTCCTCCCACACTCAGCTTCTGCTCCATACAGACACCCAGCACAGCCTGGCCTCAGGTGGCAGTCACCTGCATGGACCCACACTATGAGTTTCTCAACAGCTCTGTTACTCTACTTACAGCTTTGCTGATGCGATGAAGAGAATTATGGCTAATTCCTACCCAAGTTTCAAGGATTCTCATGGAGGCTGGCATTCACCTGTTCACTTTCTCATCCTATGAGGGAAGACAGCATAGCTCAGATGAGAACTAACAAAGAAAAAGGTGGCAAAGCGTTGGAAAGCATCCATCAGAAAGAAGCAGCAACAGTTGGGCTGCAAAGAGATCCCTTTCCAAAGGGGGTCAACTGCCCTGACGGCTCTCAGCTTGGAGCCCTTGAAGCCTGGCTGACACCCAGCAGGAGCAGTGTTATTCAGCAGTGTTGACACCACAAAGCACAGCAATCTGGAAAGACAAAAAGGACCCTGAAGGATTAAAGACCATTACAGGGCCTCATCCATGCTGCACTAAGATACAGTGACTTAGCTTCATCTGTAACTTACAGCCCATTTGCTGCTAAACCTTAGCTCCAGATAGTCAGATTAAAAGCAAAACTATTTATCACAGGCTGACAACCCTCTCAGACATAGGGAGTTCTAGGGGCACCTAGAACTGGAAGGGCACCTATAATAGCTGATCTTATCTGTAGTGCATTTACTCAGGGAGGGAGGATGGGAGCTGACTGCTCACACCAGTGCCAGCCATTCCTGCCTTGGCCACAGGGATTTAAAGACACTCCTCCCGACTCATACCCTACCCCCACCAGCGTAGCTCAGTTACCATATTGCTGTGATGGGAAAAAGTTTCTTTGCACAGGCCAACTTCTCTGGCAGTTTACAGCAACTCCTCAGCATTCCATGAGTCCTGTCAACCAGGGAAGCACGGCTGACAGCAGCTGGCATAAACAACACATCTGGTAACAGTTTTTCCATTCCCTACTCAAAAGACTCAGAGGGCAACTGCCTTTGCCCTGAGATACTTCCTTAGCAGAGGAGAAGCTGCTTGTGTTAGGAGACCTCACTCGACACTCACCTCTGCTCAGCCATAAAGAACTACATTAGCCGCATTTGCAAACACAAGGAACAATGCCTTACAGTCAGGCTGGAAAATACATTTGGAGCACATGAGACATTTCAGGCTTCTCCTCCTCTCAAAATCTCACATTAACCCCTCTGAGTGCAAGCAGATGAGAGCTGTTTCATCTCTATGGATTTACACCAAGCTTCTTGTGTTTTATCAGAGAGCAAACCAGTAGGATAGTCCTTTCAGACCAGGTCTTTGATCCATCTGGTCAGGCACCTTCGAAGTAAGAGACAGGGACATGCTATAACTTGCAATGGCTCTCACTGCACCAGATTCTTTCCTGGTAAACTTTGTGTGATTCCAAGTGGTTCCTAGTTGGGAAAATCTGACAAATGGGTTGTCAGATCGTCCCACACATGGAGGGATGGGCTAGAGATGAGCGCACAAAGACAGAATTTGAATAATCACTCTCTTCTCCAGTATACAACACAGAAGGCACAAAATTAAATTAGTATGAAGTAGGTTCTAAATAAACAACAGATGATCATTTGGCAGTGTGTAGTTAAGGTGTGAAATACTTGCCACAGGATGTTCTGGATGCAAATACCCTACACAGATTTGGTGGTGTAAAATGAACAGGTTTAGGTAAAAGAAGCCTACTGGATTGCTAATGCAGGAGATGGGATACTGGGGGAAACTGTAGGTCTAACACAGGATGCATGCTCCTAAATCCGATTCATGGAAGAGGGACACAGAGTACCATGCATTTACTTACAATGTCACAATGTAAGGGAGATTCACAGAGCAAAGTGTTAACAGTGTTCCTTCAGGTCAACTCACCCCACCACAGAGTGCTACTGAGACAGTGTCCAAGCACCAAATACTAAACTAGCATGCCCACATATCAGTTTGGGGGCAAGATGGGAAAAGCTGCATTGCACCGCAGCCCTCTGCAAAATACCATTGAGCAGTTTCCCAAAAGTGATTGGTTCTGTCCAAGCCAGAACAAAAAGGGTTCTCTGAGAACAAAAATATGTACATGGAATCTGCTGATTTTTCAAGCTTGTAAATTACTTCAGTTTATATGCTTCACACCAAATACCTCTGTTCTCTCCTCTTAATTAGCCTTTGGCCATAGAACTTTATTTCCTTGGAATAACCAACTCATAGGAGTAAAGAAAAAAATTATAAAGAAAAAAAAGAAACACACACAACAGTCTGGCTGCAGACAACTGTCTGGAACAACCACTTGGCTTTGTGTGTAATAACTAGGTGACAGGATATGGAAGGATTATTTTCAACTTTTCCAGCTTACATCCAGACACTCTCAGCAAACTGGAGAACCTAGCTGCCTGTCTGGCACCTTTCCCCAAGATGGGAAATTCCCCATTCAACCACAGGAAATTTTATTCTCATCTTATGCCCATATAGAGCTTGGCAGATTGTGGCCTGTCATGCCAAGAAATAAGGATATCAGTTAAATAAAAACCATCATGCATCATGGAAACAATGTGACCCCATTAGGAAGGAGTAAAATGAGACAGATTGCTGAATAAAATAGGTGTGAAGGGATAGGATCTTCGTGCTATCAGCAACTCGAATTGTGTGATCTCCTCGAAATCCTGGCTCAAAACCAGGTTTGTAGCCAAGACAAACCAATTAATCAGCTACCAAGCAATAGTTTGGTCCCTAGAAATATGAGAAACCAAGGCCTGCCTATTCTCATTGGGGACATTTATGAATATTAAGGTATTTGGACATCTCCCAAATACCAGGTATCTCCCATCCTTTCATACACCTAAATTCAGGTAAGGACCATCTACCTCGAAGTCAGGCAACAAACCTCAGGTGAACCTATCCATGAAATGGGAGACATGACTAATAAAAGCCTCCTCTGGAGACCTAACTCTAGACTTTGGTTTTTCCTCCTCAGAAAGTGTTTCAATAGGTCTTCTCATATGGGCTGATGCTGGAACTAGGATGGGCAGGTGAATCCAGGCAAAGCTGTAGAGGGCTTTTCTCAGGTGTGTTTGCTGGGTACAAAGACTGACCAACCCAGTCGTGCTGTTTGAGGAAGGTAACCCATAGCCTCACAGTCTACCATGCCTTAGGAATACCTCCCTGAGTTTCACCACATCTCCTCGCTCACAACACTCATCTGAAGGGTGCATGCCAGTGGAGCACGGGCATCGATCTGCTCTCAGCACCACGGCTCAGGCCTTGGCAAGCTGAAGTGGCTCTGCAGCAGGCTGAGCCTGGATGATGAACTGCTTGGAGAAGTGTGCCAGGGGAGGAGAGGGCTGGAAACAAAGAAACAAGGGGCTAGTCCACACCAGCTGCTTTGTAAAGCACACACAGAATCTTCTTTGGGCTTTTAGCCCCTGCCACCCTTAGATAACACTCCGCTGTGCTAACCCAGAACAACTAGAAAGAACCAGGATTTGGATTACTGCACATGCAGCCATGTGGCAGCTTCAGTGTAAACTTACTAAGCAAGATACTTTCTCACATACACATCCAACAGGAAGTTTCCAGAAGCATCCACGGTATTTCACTCTTCATGAAGCCATCAAGGATGGACTAGAGAACTAATCATGTGAGCTCTTCACATGGGTACTCTGTTATGGCATTCCCATTGTGCTAGAGCTTCTCAACGGGATAACAGCAAAAGTTCACCTGGCTGAGCACGTGGTGTGCTGCACTGATTACAGAGCAGATTAAAAAAATTTTTAAAAAAACCAAACTACTCACCATGTAAGATCTGCTCCCTCTGCCTCAGCCAGCTCCCAAGACGCCCCAGCCTCAAAACACCTACCCCACAAGGACTGAACAATTCAGTGTGACATATAGACTTAGGTACATATGGATGCCAGGTCTGTGTCCAAACAGACCAGCCCATGGCAGAAAGGAGGTTATAATGGGCACAAAAACCAAGAACATAGCAAGAGAGGGAAGAAATGCCTAGAGACACCCTGAGCTGTCCACCCCCAAGGAGCGACCACGCTGATCCAGAAGAAACCTTCTCTGAACTATGCTTCACCTGTTTGTTGCATCCCCACAGCTTGGGCAGCCCTGTGCCCAGCCTGGCACGGAGACAGCTCTGCATAGGTCACGCTGGGCCGTATGTCCTTTACATCGACTTTTAGGCCTGGGTCACAGCAGAGTTCACTGCACAGGGAATGCTTTCAGTGCAGATAAAGGTCACAACTAATTGGCTTTTCTCGAAATCCTTGCCTGGGTGTTCACGCTGAGTACTTGTGGGTGGTGCTGGTGCCTATTCACAAACAGCTTAGCTGGCTGACTGCTGGTCACCGGTGGCAGGAGGACAAACAGGCTCTGCCCACGGCCACGCACAACAGCTCCTGCCGCAGAACATGGCCCGAGCACACACATACCTGTGATGCTGGTTGCTAGGAAGAGCTGGGTCACCCAGCAACCTGAATCCCACTCAACCGGAGAACAGGAGCTACAGATAAAGGCACGGGGGTAGGAGGGGTTGGTGCTGCCTACAATGTGTGTGGGAGTGTTACTTCCCACTGAAAAGGGAACACAGCCCTTGGTCCCCATTCTGAGGAATCCAAACAACACTTCTGTGACCTCAGGCATGCTCCAGGAACAGACAGAGAAGCTGGCCAGGCTGACACATTACAGCAGTGGTGCCCTGCCCACCCACCACTCCACAGAATTCTCCTAAGCGGATGCAAGCCTTGCTTTTTGCTGTAAAAAAAGGTGAACCCACTTTTTTGTGACAGCCATATAATTAAAATAAATAATGACCTGGTTCTGCTTTCTATTTTCACCTCAAATATGAGCTCTTTTCATGCTCAGGAAAACGTTTAGCATCCCAAACAGTGCAGCAAATTTGGAACCTGGAGGACAATGCATGACAGCGGGAAATGAAGAACTGCACTATCCAGCAAAGAAAAATAATCAGTTTTCACTGAAATCCCAAAGTTAAATACATAGCACTGACTTTTCAGAATTTAGTTTTTCATTCAAATAAAATTCAAAAATTGGGAAATACAAGGAAAAGTAATGAGATTTCTTTGTGTCTCTGGGAGGTGGACTTTTTTTCAAGCTAGTCCATAGTTTCCTATCAGTCATAAAGGCAAGCTGAATGTCTCAATGAACTACCCCAATGTCAGTGAATGGCCTATCATGCTGTATTTGCAGTATCTGCAACTTGTCTGAAGTACCACTCTTTGGAATTAAGTCTGTACAGGAGATTATCAGTGCTGAATGTCTGCATAGAAAAGATGACAACCCTTAGAGATTCAGACCTTCGAAGCCAAGTAGAAAGAATTGCAAAGCCATTATTTTACAATGCCTCAGGCAGAAGTTTCAAAAACCCAAAGCTTAAAGTGTCTGGGATTGCCTGTTCTATTCTTAGCCTTAGCTAAGTATCTACCACAGCATTTCAAACCCACTAACATATATATTTTTAGTCCAAATTATCACAAACATAACTTCAGGCATATTCATAGATACTCCAAAAGTCAAAATTGTACTTACACACTTAGATTTGTGCGCTTGTGTCTTTCCTGAGATTACAACAAACCAGAGGCATCTAACACAACCAGTTGATGTAACAGGAAGAAAAGCAAAGTTTCAGTATAAAACAGAGTCCTCCAGCTCTAGAGGAATGAACTTGTTTGGTGGGATCTGCTGAAAACTCCAGAAAGGAGAGAAAACCTGCATACACCACAGCAGACAAAGCTAAATTTTCCCTGTGCCAAGCTGAAGACCTGTGACACATGACAAGCAATCAGCCCAAAGAAAGACAGAAATCAGTCTGTGGTCATTCATAGTAAGCACGAGCACTTATGCAGACCTTTGAAAGCACACCCACTGTGCATCAGTAACAACACTACTCCACTCTCTTTTGGTCTAAGGAGAAAAAAATAACACGCCCGGCTCTGCAGAGTAACAAGCTACCACAGGGACAGTGACTCAGGAGTCACTGCCTGCAAGCTTGAGGTTCACTTTGCACGGCCAGCTGAATCCCCTTCATACAGGGAGGATGAAGATGATTTCCAGTTGCCCGTCAGGGCTGGCCAGCCAGCCCAGACTCTCATAGCCGATTCCAGATACACAGGCCAGTAGAAAATAACTGAGATGACTTTCTGGTCCCCAGTGCTGTGTATGCACACATACAAGCTGCAAGGGTACATGAGGAGAGCTGACGCAGTGGCTTTGTTAATGCCTAGCACACAATTCCCTTTAAGCAAGCATAAGGCTAAAATTATGTGGAAGAGAAATGCAGTTCTCTGTCACCACAACACTCACATATGACTTCATACCATTGATCAAGGAAGTGACAAACATGTCTGAATTACTTCTGCCCAGGACCAAAATGAATATGCCTAGTACATAAGTAATTTAACAACTGCTGTGGATTAGAACATCAGTTGTATCACCTCCAAAGTTATTTGTGTCAACAGCAAAGTTGGAATGAAATTGCCACCTTTAAAGTGCTCAGTTTTTTTCGGCTGCATGTTCCAGCCAGTTAATTTTTTAACACACCACAATCCAACTGTTTCACTGTGATAACACCTAGGGCCACTAATTAAGGGCTTAGTTTGACTGGCAATGCACAGACTTGTTCCAGCCAGATGCTCCATACCCCAAGGACCTTGCTTGCAAGCAAAGCTCAGAAAAGAGACACCCACACTTTAGCCACTACATAAATAGCAAAGCCACAAGAGTTAAAGAGAAACTTGGAAGAAACACATTTGTGTGAGAAATCCCTACCCCAAATTGTGGGGATGAGCAAGACATTTGATTTGCAGAAAGCTCACAGAGTTGGTCAGAGAATACTTCTAAGGGCTCAATATCAGTACTCCATCACAAACCCACATGCAAGCCCAAGATATGCATTTTAAAAGCTCCTAGATCAGCCTGACTTATAGTTCAGAAAGTGTTTCTCAGGGCTACCAGTCCAAAACTATGAAAGGAAATAACAAAAAACTGTACTAGACTGTAATATTGGACAACTAACACACACCAAAAAAAAAAAAAAAAAAAAAAAAAAAAAAAAGGCCCACAGTTACAGGTCCCCAGGTCCCTCTCACTTTCCTGGTTTGAAGTATTTCACTACAATATGGGACACTCCCCCTTCTCACTCTTTTTCTCCTGTCCCAACTGCTCTGGAACAGATCCAGTTGCCAGCTGTTATCAAAGATGACCCCTAACCTGTTAAGTCAGATCTGCTTCTGGTTTAAAAACAGCCAAAAAGGTTCCTGAATCCGGCCTAATCTCTAGCAAGTAACACCAGACCACTGAAGCAAGAGGTAGACCAAAGACTGAGTCACCAGGCAATTCCCTCTCCTTTCTTGGATTTAGCCACAGAAGCTGAGGGTTGAAGAGCTGAAGCTCTTAAACTAACAGGCTGTGCTACAAACTACAAGAGCTCAGGAGCAGACACGCTGCCCCTGCTGCAGGGGCACAAGTGTCCAGTGGGAAGACATGTAGGAAAACTTGACACCCACAAGTCCACAGGCCCTGATGGGATGCTTCCAAAAATGTTGAGAAAGCTGGAAAATACCATAGCTAGGCCATTCATGATCATCTTTGAAAGGTCATGGCAATCAGGAGAGGTGCCTGAGAACTGGAAGAAAACAAATGTTACCCCAGTCTTCAGAAAAGGCAAGAATTAGGAGTCAGGGAACTACCAGCCAGTCTGCATCACCTCAATCGCTAGAAATGTGATGGAGTGCCTCATTCTGAAGGCCCTGTGTATCCACATGGATGACAAGGAGTAGTCAGCATGAATTTACTAATGTCATGCCTGACAAACCTGACTGCCTTCTACAGTGAAAGAACTACCTGGCTGGATGAGGGGAGAGCAGTGGATACTGTCTACACTGACTCCAGCAAGACTTTCAACACTGTCTCTCACAACATCCTCATAGGCAAACTCAGGAAGTGTGGACTGGATGAGGGGACAGTGAGGTAGATTGACAACTGTTTGATGGTCATAATGAGGGGCACACTGTCTGGTTGAAGGCCTGTCACTAGTGGTGTCCCCCAAGGTTCAATACTGGGCCCAATATTGTTTAACTCATTCATCAATGACTTGGATGAAGGGGCAGATGCCTCCTCAGCTAGTTCATAGATAATACAAATCTAGGAGGAGTGGCTGATACCCCAGAGGGCTGTGTGACCCTTCAGAAGGGCCTCAACAGGCTGGAGAGATGGGCAGAGAGGAACCTCCTGAAATTCAACAAAGGGAAGTGCAGGGTCCTGCAGCTGGGGAAGAATAACCCCATGGACCAGCACAGGCTGGGGGCTCAGCTGCTGGAAAGCAGCTCTGCGGACAACAACCTTGGGGTCCTGGTGGGCGACAAGGTGTCCGTGAGCCAGCAGCGTGTCCTGTGGCCAGGGAGGCCGGCGGTGTCCTGAGGTGCACTGGGATGAGCACTGCCAGCCCCTCTGTTCAGCCCTGGTGAGGCACACCTGGAGCGCTGTGTCCAGTTCTGAGCTCCCCAGTACAAGAGAGACATGGAGCTGCTGGAGCACGTCCAGTGGAGAGTAATAAAGATGGTTAAGGGACTGGAATATCTCTCTTACCAGGAAAGGCTGAGGGAGCTGGGCTTGGTCAGTCTCAAAAAGAGGCAACTGCGAGGGAATCTCATCAATGCATATAAATACCTAAAGAGGAGGTGTCAACAGGATGTCTCCAGGCTCTTCCCAGTGGTGCTGAGCAATAGGACAAGGGGCAACAGGCAGGAACAGATGCACAAGAAGTTCCACCTGAACATGAGGAAGAACTTCTTTACTGTGTGGGTGACCAAGCCCAGAGAGGTTGTGGAGTCTCCCTCACTGGAGATATTCAAGAACCATCTGGACACAATCCTGTGCCATGTGCTTTAGCATGACCCTGCTTGAGCAGGGAGCTTGGAACAGATGATCTACTGTGGTCCCTTTCGACCTTACCTATTCTGGGATTCTGTGAAGACAGCAAGGTCAGCTATCTTCCAAGGTGAGGGGCTCAAATTTGAACCCCAACTATCACACTTGAGAGCCCAGCCACCCTTATCAGAAACTGCTGGCTGAGCATGCTAACCCAACATCAGGTGAAGTGTCACACAGTCCCTCCCTTCCCACCACGGTGACTTCTGGAGAAAGGGAAATAAAGGGACACTTTCTGAGAGACACCAGCACATCTCCTGAGTCAAACTCCTCTGAGCAGCGCTAGTTGTCAACTGCCTAAAGCTTCAGTAAGGAAAAAGAGAAGTCCACTACATCAACACCCAAAACTTGCATATTTTTTTGGTTTCACTTACAGAAGGCCATGGCACCCTCTCAGCTTCTCCAAGTGGGAAAAGACTAGGAGGACCTATCACAGCCACACTAAACCAATTCAGGACACATCATACAAAAATAAAACCTTACAGTGGGCAGAAATTTCATCCTGAAAAGATTGCCAGAGCCTGGTTGCCAATCCAAGGTTGGTCAAATCTTCCACACTTGTAAAAATGAGTTGACAGTTTACCCAAGGACAGTCTCCTGGGACTTTGGCTGATTTCAATACAGTTGTAAGCTAGAAGCACAACAGCAGCTTGCTTTTCCTTGAATTTGGGAACCTCCCATAGAGGTCATAAAGTGCAAAAGCGAGTGGGCAATGAAGGAGAAGAGCAGCTAAGCACACTGTTATTAAAGCTCAAAAAGCTCTTGGTTTGGGTGGTGAATGCAGATCAATTCTTACTCTATCCAAACTTGATGCTCGTTCTCCACTTACAGGACTACAGACCTGATTCTATGCTCTCACCTAACTTTTCACTAGGTTTCAACGACAGCACACTGGACCTTTTAAATAATGCATATACCATACAAACCAGAATACGTACAGACCTGCATAGACACAGACCAAGGCCAAGAAAGCAGAAGTCTGGTCAGTGCCTGGCAGCCCCACATCATGAGGGCAGTAGTGCAAAATGGTACAGGACACTTGGCCTTGACACAGGGTCCATGCACAGCACAGGCACCAGAAGCTCCCACACTGCTCACCCCCTGTGACACCTACCCCAGGTCTATACCTGCAAGGAGCTCTGGTCCGACACCTAAGACAGAGCACTGCACACTCCATTAAGCAATTAGTATGCTGCTGCAAGGCTCAACCAAGACCAGGCAGCTGTACATGGTCCCCAAAGGCCTACAAAACAGATTTAAACCCAGAGTTTGCAAGTCTGGCTTTCTGCCCATACACGTGTACCAGTCATTGTACCACTCCCCACTGCAGGCTGCAAAGACAGCTCTGATGGGCTATGCATTAGCCTTGCAAGCAAAGCACAGTGCAAGCTTAACTTTCTCCATTGAGCCTGCAAAAATGCAGACCACCTGTCTGCAGCACAAAACCTTGGCACTAATATGAACAAAATGGCTGCAGATGCCCACTCATGCACATTTTCCTGCATGCCTCCAAGCATCCTGAAGGCTGTATCTACCTCTGAGAGCGCCTTCCAAAGATTCTCATGGTTTCACAACCTGAGGCTCCAAGAGACAAACAATAAAGCTAAAGGAGATTGCAGCCATAAGGCCAAGAAACACAGTGTTAAAAAAAAAATCCCTCACTGCTTCTGCAGATACTCTGCACTGAATCAATCCACTACAACCTAAAGCATTGTCCTTATTTTACTTCCAAAAATAAAATCTAACCCTGCCTCCCCTGAGAGCCACAGAACGTGCAATCCCCAGGGGAAGAAGTACAGCAAACTTTGTTAGAAACAGTGCTGATGTTTCATCAAAGTTGCCATCAGCCTGTCCAGAGTGACTGCGCAGAAGTGCAGCCACACGGCAATGAGCCTCTGTGTAACACATACAAAAGACTCCACTGGAGTCTGGTATACGGATCCCCAGCCCCCAACTCAAGCAACGAGGGCTGCTACTTTTCCCAGATCCCTTCTTTTATTTGGGGCCAGGTGCTACATTTCCCGCAGCACTGGTGCCAATCCAGAGTAACTCTGCTGATTTCACGGGATATTCCTTGATTCACAACAATTTTGCCAAACCAGGATCTGGTATTTTTTTCTCATTCGTCACAGATCCATTTTTATCCCGTGGTATATGGCTCAAAAATTCCTCTTTGTATTTTGCAGGAAAGGCTTAGACAGTTCTTATCCTGAATCTGTGATCCTCAGTTTTATTTTAAACATTAAAAACGGATGTAAGAAGAATCTGGAAAGCCATGGGTCAATGCAATGATCCAGTCTGCAAACTTCAGCTCAGATTCTGGCCTTCAGGACCCGAAGAGAGAGAAATGCAAATAACGAGCTGAAAGGCATTTTAGGTAAATCATGTTTGTACAGTACCTAGCACTATGGGGTTCTAGCCTGGCAAGGACTGGGAGGCCACAGATTGCACACATACAAAGGTATCTAGGCAAATGCCTACACAGTTAAATGTGAATCCCATCTAAAGGAAAACATTCTAAAAACCAGACAGATACATCTGTCTTCATACACCTTTCTGTATTATCTGAATTGTGCAGGGTAATTCTGGATGCCAAGGAATGGGACTTTAAGTAACAGGAATACAGCCTAGGCCAGTTCCTCCTGAGCACACTGGCTGAGAGGAAACCGACCCAGCATAATAAACACTGCAAGCTTCCAGCTCCTCGAGGCCCCCTTAGTAATTACCTGAAGGGGACAAAAAACAACCGAGACAAAAACGGGTTTTCTTACCTTTAGCTGGAAAGGTTGAATTTCGTTCAAACTCTGGTTCCTGAGCTTTTTGGTGAGGATCTTCAGCATGGTACAAATCCGAGGAGCCAAGAAAGGGTTAAGCATACACACACACACGCATCTGCATCTGCCGCGCCGCTACGCTCGGCGGAGCTGCGCGGAGCTCGCATCCAGCACCCCAGGTACGCGGCGGTGGGGGCACGGCTCCGCACAGCCGCTCCCAGCTGTGCCCCTTTCCCCTCCGCCGCCGCACTCTGTCCTACAGCCCTCCGCGCTGGGAGGCACAGGGAATCCCCCTCCAAAGCCTACAGAAAAAAAAAAACGAGCACCAAACTTCCTTTGCCTTCCACCCCCTCCCCAGTTACGCTTCAGAAAGGAGGGAGGTACCAGCTGGCAGCGTGCTGCAGGGGACAAGAGACACTCGGCGCAGAGTGCTCACTGCGGGACGGCAGAGCTCCCTGGGCGGGACACCGGGCTCCGCTCATGGCAGCGCTCCCGCCCGCTCGGCCCCAGGCGGGCACCGAGCATCGCGCCCCGCCGCTACCGCCGGGCGCCGCCGCCCCGGGGTCCCTCCGGCACCGCCGCCACGGGAAACTTGTAACAAGCGGCGCGGCAGCCGCGGCGCACATTGGCCCGACGGGGCGGGACAGGGCGGCACGGGGCGGGGACTCCGCTTAAAGGGTCACCGGCTCTTCCCGGCCGGTCAGCGTTCCCTGAGTTTCCGATCCGGGCGGGCTGTGGTCGGGATGTAGTGGAGTGGCCGCTGCCTGTGCGCTGCCGCATCCTGGCTTGCAACCCGCTCAGCCCAGGAGGGGAAAGGGATGCGCTGACCTGTCTGTCCTGACCTCCGATTCAGAGCACAGATCCACAGGGAGGGCTCGTGTGTTCTGTCTCGAGTCCCTTGAGCCACCCCGGGAGCTTGCATGGGGCCTGCGGCAGCAGGGAAGCTCGCCACAGCCTTTCCCCACAGAAACGCAGGCCAGACCAGCACCAGCTCCTGCTGCACCAGCTATCCTCGGGCACAAGCAAGGTGCCCCATTCCCATGGCCAGTCCTCCAGCACCTCCCTGGCAAAACAGTCAGGAAAGTTATCAGGGACTGACTGATAGGCTCCCAGCCACTTAGAACCCATGGGAAGCCGCCGACACGTTTGCCGGCAGTAACAACAAAGGGCTTTCACCCACTGCCAACTCCATGCCAGCGATAAACTCCCCGTGTCTAGGTGAAAGGTCCCTTTTGCCCATTACCAGTCCCTTGGGGCCAACAGAGCCTTTTGTCCCATCCTTCCTTCTGGGACAAGCTAGGAAGCGTTACAGAGGTCTCTGCTTGTGTACAAATTCCAGAGGAGCACAGGCTGGTTAACGTATGGGTTCGCAGTTCTCAGCCAGCAGGCCTGTAACAAGATAAGGAAAGAGCACTCCTAAAGTGCTGACTGAGAGAGAACATCTTCGCTGCAGGGGAAAGGGTCTCGGTTCAGCTCCAGTTAGCAAAGTATTTTTTCTTGAAGGAGTACAAAAAGCACAGAGTCTGAGCCAGAAAACAAAATTTCTGCTTTCCAGATAGTGCCTTCCTAGAAGAAGTCTGCAATAGAAAACTGTCTCAGCTGTTAAACCATACTTGCTCTGTGAGTTCTGCATTCACACTGTGGACTGCTCTTCATCTATTTTTCCCCCATTTCACACCAAATTGAAATCACAATCCAACCTTATGACTCTAAGCCACCACACATTGCTATAGATACTCCTGCTTTTCTTATTGCATGTATTAAAAAAAACAGGGAATAGTGCACATGAGCAGATTGCTACTCTGGCATGCTGCATCCAACAGGAGGGAGTAAAATGCCAATTGAAACCAGAAATCCTCCACAGAGATATGCAATAATATATTTAATTTTAGATAATAATTACTCCTGGTCCCTAACCAATAACCAAGGTATATCCCACAGTCCAACACTTGAGACTCTCTTAAAATTTTTTCCTTTTTTTTTTTTTCATATAAAGCAAAATTCCCCAAGCCATTATTCGTTCCTTATTTCAGCTCTGGAGACACTGGCTGTCCTCGTAATGGTCTGTAAGATATGACCCATAAACCACAGTCAGCTTAAACTAACATGTATGATTGCTTTCCCATTCAGAGTTCAAGCACTGGGACAGGCACATGCCAGGGCCCAGTTGTTTGTTTCAGATCAGATGAAGCTGAAAAAGCTCCCTGGAACAGAGAAGAGCAGAATCTGCCATCCCAGTTGTAACACATCACAGCTCACCCCACCCCACTAAGGCACAGGACAGCAGTGGGGACCACAGCCTGGTGAAGGGTTCCTGCTAGGCCTCCTAACCTGCTGCAGGGCCAGGCCTTTTCAGGGCAAGCAGCAAAAACAAGTGCTGATAAGGCTTTTTAGGGGCACTTGTAATTTGAGAGAAACTAATACTACAAATCCTGCTTCTGCAACCTTTACCTACATGTGTTTCAGCAAATACCTGCAGAGCATCTGTTTCTTTCTTGCTTTGTATTTCGTATGACCAGAATAGCCAGAAACACCAACTTTGGGTACACCCAGTTCTACTGGAAATCTAGTTATAGATACCTTCTCCCAGTATTCCTCTTTTCTCAGACTGTGTATCCATGAGCATCTCTGTGTTCCAGCAGACTCAGGAGAAAATCACACTCTCAGGTTCCTCCCCAGCTAACCTTGCACCTCGCACTGGTGAAGTACCATGACCTCTCTCTTGGACCACAACTGCAATGCCAGGAGCAACTGATTGACAGATCACAATCTCTGCGTTGATCACAGCATCCAGCATCTCCTCTGAATGAGACACGGTGACACACTGCTGTAACCAGCGACAAGCAATTTAGCAGACCCCCCAGAGGACAAGAAACCCTCACAGAAAGCAGAGCTGCAACCTACTGCTGCAACCTTTGTGTTAGGTGATCTGTGCCCTGAGGATGAGGCTCAACATGCTAAATGGGTTCCCAGTAGATGACAAGTTACGCTGCTGCATCACATAGTGGAAAGAAGGCTTCCTGAGCGGCCTGGAGGTGTTGCTCCTCCACATACAGGTTGCACAACACTACCAAGTAACTTCTATCCAAAGATAGCAAAATATTTTCCAGGGGTAAGTAATAGTATTATTCCCAAGGAAAAACCCAAGTCAGAGGAAGGTTACTTGACTTTCTGAAGGTCACTGAGGAAAGCTGTGGAAGATCCAAGAATAGAAGTGGTACCTCCTGGCCCCTAGCCGTATGCTCCCAGACTGTAATCTAGCCTGTTACTAGATCACACTGCTGGAGCTATGCAAAATTCAGTGGTTTCTGTTCCCAAGCATCTCATGTGATCACTCTGCTCTGGTTTTGGTTCCTGTGGGTTTCTACCCCTGGAGTTTTGATCTGCCTACTGGGTTCAAGCCAAATCTCAAATCTAGTCCAAGTTTCCTCTGGTCACATGATAAAAGCATGAAAAATGCATCACACAACATTTAGGATAAGCCCACATGCCTGCTCCAGCATTTCTTGAAGATCTCTTTAAATTCCTCGTGACCAGACCAGGAGCAGAAAGGAGGCAAGCAGCAAGTTTCCCCTGCAAGAACACATGGCATTGAGGTGACAGGGAGAGGGCAGGGGACTGTGAGTGGAGGCAGGATGCTGGTCACTTCCACGTGTTCCTGCCTGCTGCTGCCATGGGGAAGACATCCCTGGATGTCTGCTGTGCCACATCTTAACGTTCCCTTAGAGACATTCCTCTGTGGGAATCCTGACCAAGCAGTGCAATGGGAAGAAAGGCACTAGGGATGAAGACAATGCAGTGAGGATTAGTTTAATGCACAGATTCCCTCTGGGCTGTGTTTCCTGCTGTGCTCGGAGGACAAGCTAATGCCTTTTGCAGTTTATCCTGCCCAAGGTGTACCACTGACACTGCCAGGTGCAAGAACAGGAATGTGTGTGGGTGCAGAAAGCCTCATTAGGCAGGCCTGGCCAAGCCTTCTCAAAAGGAAAGAGATGGTTTTTTCACCCTTTGAAGTCGCCTGGGGATCTGCTTGCCCCTTCTTACACACTGAACTGCTCTTTGGTTTCCTTTTTCCACACACTGTGCCATAGCAGGCTTACACTGCACCCGTGCATACACTGGTCTGAACATCCCGAGGTTGGAGGGAAAAAAACAGCCAGGGAAGAGGTTCAAGTGCCATCTATTGGGGATCTCCCCTCATTACACCAAGGGAGACAAGGATGAGCTGGAAAAACCCCATCCATCCCCTCTCGCTTATGACCCTAACTGGGTGATGTCCAAGACAGACACTGGAGGTACTGCCAGTGCCAGGCAGGGAAGGCGCATCTCCCAAGGAAAATGCTAAAAGAGAATAACAGGGCAGGAGCAGGCTGAAAGCTGAGCCTGGAGCTTGCTTGGAGGAAGATGTGGACCCAAATCCAGGCACATCTTGGTGTCCCAGAGCAGAGCCATCCGCCAGCTGATTCAAACACAGTCCAATGTATGTAGGTAAAAGCAGGAGAGAAGGAAAATCCACAAAAATAACGAGAATTGTTCCCAGAACAGTTTGACTGACAAAGCAGACAAAGGGCACTAAGCTCTGTCCCTGAGCCAGCCACCAATCACTTGTAGCATTCCTCCTCCCAGTGTGAACTGCTGAGCCTGTGGGCTCGTCCAGAAGGGATCATCTCTGACTCGGCCTCTGCACGATGTCTGCCCTAACACAGGCCAAACTAAGCTGTGTCCCCACCACACAAACCACAAACACCCCATGACCCCGCTGCAGGGGTGAAATTGCAGCATACACAAGGGCTCTCCAAGCTCTGACTATATCAGGAGTATGGGACAGGCAGCTGGGAAACATCCCACATCCCACACATGAAGGAGCCCTTCAGTAAGGCTATAAGCAACCAAAGGTGAGAACTGCCCACCATTACCTTAAAGGCTACAAACTGTCCCAGAACTGAGCCAGCTGCTGTCATGCAAACACTTTGGACATTCAGGGAGAATCAAGAAGGGCTGGTTAGAGGTGGCTGAGGGTAACAGCTATCTGTTCTCTTTTAGATACATATCTTTTAAGCTAATCTGAGCAATGAACTACCTAGGATACATGTTTTGGCATATGCAGGTTTTGACTGCCATAAAAGAGGAAAAGAAGGAAAAGGAAATTGAAGAGATGCTATACAACAGAGAAACAATGACCATCCGATAACAGGCCATGTGACATACATTAGAAGAAGAGACAATCCTCTTAACAGCACTGCTGGGCAGCCCCATCTCTGTTATAATTCCCTTGCTGCCCATTCTCTCCCTGCAAATTGCTTGGGCCAATTGGAAAGTCAGCATGTGGCTGATACAACGAGAACCAGAGAGAGCAGGCCATTTACACGGTGCTTCTCCTGCTGGTACTGCAGACACTTGTTCCTCTGCAAGAGGGCCTGGAAGGGCCCCATGACATCCACTCGGTAACAGGCTGCTGGGACAGCACTCACAGTTTAGCTTGGCCAGCCAGAAACTCCAGGGTAGCAGGCAGCCTGGCTCCTCAGAAACACAAGCAAAGAGAAGTAATGATTTCTGCTTTGGATAGCTTCTTTCTAATCCCTGGAGAAGAGGAATTGTCTCATCTGACCTTCTTTCCTTCAAACACAGCCCCTGCAACTCACTTGCATCTCTTCCTTTTCAAACGCCTTCTCAATAACAGTCCTCAGCTGGAATCACAGAGTGCTTCTGAGCCCTGCCACGTAGCCAGGAGCACAGTCCAAAGATGAAAGAAACATCCAGTCTACCCCCACAGAAAGAGCCTACCAGCTCATCAGCTGCATCAGACTTGAGGTCTTCAGGTCAAAGACAAGAAACCTCAAACTATAATGGTTAGAAGGGCAGCAACAGAGAGAAAGGTCCTAGGGTCCTGCAAAAATGGGAAACTTCTAAAGCAAAAGTGCTAGGAAACAAGCACACACAATCTCTGAAGAGGAGGGGAGAAAATATTATTGTGGTTCCTGGTTTGATGGGGGGAAATTCCTTTCTGGAACTTCCTGGCTGCCCAGACAGCCTCTGGGCTTATCCCAAGTGTATAAATAAAACACAGCTTTCAACATCAGAGAGGTTTCCCAGTTCCTCTAGTTGGGCACCCCATCTAGATATGTATTTGTGAGCAGCTTCAGTGCTTCTAAGGGAAGTGAAAAAAGAGCCAGGTTAGTATCACCAGGGAAAGAAATTCTAAGAAGAATTTCCAGGACACGCATGTTTGAATTTGTTGCCTTAATGCGGGCACAAGGCACGGATGAGGAGTGCAACAACCAAGCCACACCCATGCTGTACCCTGGCTGGCCCATCCTAGGCAGCTCTTGGCCACAGTACCCCGCTTTGAGCCTGGCCAGACCTTTCAGACTGCCATCAGATGAGCAGAAAACACCAGCCAGCACTGGTGATATTTCACAGAACTGTTAGGACTCCCATCTGCCTCCCTGCACCTCATCTCCAGCTGCTGCCAGGCTCCAGTTCATCACTGGGCAGGGAAGACAGTTTTAGGTCTGCTGAAGTCACTGTGTGAACCTGTGCTGCTGAGTGGCTCAGCACGGAGGGAAAGCTGGGAGAGGAGCAGGAGCACTGCCTGAGGCCTCTGTGGGAGTGACAGCACAGCAGAATCCTCAGAGAAAGTTTTGCAGGTAAAAGACATGGCCCTTAAAATAACTGTAAATGACTGAGGACTTGTGGCCACAAACCAGCCATAAGCAAATGGAAGGGGTCCAAGCATTCAATAAAACTGCACTGTGAGGAACAGAAAAAGATAACTTGTCTTCACAAGCCTCTGCCTCAAAGGCTCAGATTGCTAGACTGGCCAAGGAGCAGCCTTAGAAGATTTTGACATGAGCATAAATCACAAGCACGCTATTTACTCCTTGCTTTCTAAACTCTGTGATTGCACATTGCACCTGTACCTCCTCCCCACCTCTTCTAGAGGCCAAGACCAAATGATGCAACCTTTATCAGTTTCCCACAGCTAGGGACAGTTATTTGCAAGCAATTCACCAGAAATTCCACTTGAAACAGCTCTCTAGGCTGTGTAAACAAGGATGAAAACAGCCTTGGGAGGGAGGAAATGAGATTTGGCATCAGAAACCATGAGCTCTGCATGCAGTCACGCTAGCACTACAAATGGTCAAAAAGGTGGGGGGGAAGGGGTGGCAAGAAAAGATGGGCTAAGACAAAGGGCTGATAAAGAGTGGGGGGTGAGATGTTTTCATGGAGGCCTTATCATCCATCACTCCCTCATTTCTCTTTGTTTCCAAGCTCGTGAAAAGCCTCTCCTGTCTCGGACCCGACTCCTTCAGTGCCTGCACTGCCGGCCGGCCGGCCCCAGGGGGCGCAGGAGACCGCGGCTTGGCGCTGTCCCGGCTCTCCCTGTCCGGCCGCTCTGCCGGGAACCGGGACGGCGGGATGCATGGATGCAGGGCTGCAGGGATGTAGGGCTGCCCCAGCTCTGCCGGAGGGTGTGTTCTCCCGGCTGGGCTAAGGGCACAACCGGCATTACCACGGAGCAGCAAGGAGCTGCTTTATATCGGCGAGCACACGCTCATGCAGGAAATGGCACTTTAGTAACCAAAGGTCTGGGTGTCTCACGCAGCCAGCCACGTTGCTGCTCCCAGTCTGCACACATATCCAGCCAGGTTGCTGATCCCAGGCTCTGCCAGCCCCCTTGGCGCAGAAGACCAGAGTGAAAGGATCAGGCCTGCCTCCGAATCCCATCCTAGGATGACCTCTCCTCATTCGAGTGTTTGAGAAGTGGACACCAGAGCCTTACACAAGTTACAGCCCCACACCAGGCTCCTAGCCCTCAAAGGCAAACCAAGTCACACACCTGACTCCACTCGGAGGAGACAATGCAGAGAAAAATTCTTCATCTCAGTTTCCACACCACAGCCAGCATTCCTAGAGGTATTGATGAGTCATTTTCTGGAGCCTGTTTTTGAAAAAACTCTCCTCATTCTTAGCCATATCTATTCAGATGTATTCTGGCTGCCCTCTAGATGGATAATGGGCCCAGATACACAGCACCAAATCCCCTGAATAAACCTGGCCACGCATCACAAAGCCACACATGTAGCAGGTGTGGGTGACTCCTTCTCTGGGAGGCATGTGTAGCAAATGGCAAAAAAGCCAGGACAGACAGATTCAGTCCAAAGGATCAGATGTTCATCTCATCAGTTCCCAGCCCTCCTCTTTTCTCCCTTGTAAACCCAAAGGATGACTTCTGAAGAGCCAGCCTAATTTGCTTATATATGGCAGACACTCATCATACCCACAGATAAATGGAATTTCAGTATACTTTTGCCCACTTCCTTGCTGCTATCGTCACCATAGTGCACAGTACCAGAGCTGTCCCAACATGGCCTGTGGTTGGGATGATTGGATACTCAGGTCACATATTGCACAGTAGAGCAGCAGTCCCACAGATTGACTGGAGCCGCACAGATAAGAAGAGACACTCGTTACGTCAATGTTCATCTCAGCCCTGGCCCGTGTGTCCTGACACTAATGTGGTGGCTGCATTGACAGAAATGAAACTCAAGTTGTGGTAAGAGTCAGGCTAAGTGGGTGACAGCCAGAAGGAGTTAGGAGAAAGAGCTATGATTAGACCAGACAGATGGGTCAGGAGAAGTATGTGACTCGGAGCACTGCAATTAGCGTCCTGACCAAAGGAGTTTTGTTCCTGCGTTTCAGTGCAGGTTTGCTGCTGTCAGTCAGATACCTTTCTGTGCTCTTCTTCAGAGGACATAGAAAAGCTCAAGGCTCAAGTACATTCACGTACTAGAAACTCAAGAGCACCATTCCCAAGAGATGTAGTACTACAGGGAGCAGTGTAACTGAATACACCCGCAGGGGTGTTCCTTTAAAAATGTAATCAGTCCCTCCATAATTTCATACAGCAATATTAATGTAATCTCAAAATCTCCAGGTTTTACCTGAAGACAAAGGAAGTTATTTTCTACAAAGTCTGATGAAAATTAGCCAGGCTTTGAAAAATTACTGGTTTGTATGGTTTCATTTTTATCTCCTATGTTTTATCTGACTTTCTCCTTAAAAATATAAAAAAAGTGTTAATTAAACAGAGCTCACTATTGTTATATGCCACTGTCATGAAGACAGTGATAATAAAACTACATAATTACAACCCACTTTACTTTCCACCAGATTTTTACTATTTAGGGAAAACACTATAAAGGGTCATGAACACCAGAAGGCAAGGCTTTTTAACTAAGGTGATAGAAGATTTAAAGGCTCAAGGCCCATGTCCACAAAAAAACCCAAGGTTCCCTAAAATGGATCTTGGGAGAAATCAGCTACCTAAGTCCAGGCATGCAACCCTTAAAACCCTGCCTAATCCCCTGGGCTCATAGACTATGTCTATACCAGTAAATTAAACGTGCCCAGGACTGTTCTCTGGCACCAAGAGCCCTGGCACAGGATGGCTTGCACCAGTAACATTAAACTCTTTTATCCTTCAAGCAAGGCATTTGAATCCAAGTGGTTGTTGGGAACGGCCCCTGGCCCACAGTAACTCCCTCAGTCGTGCCTGGGAATTGTCTGGAAAAGTGTTAACTGGCACAGGCCAAAACCATGGCAAGAATAAATTAAATGGAATCATCTATTAATTTCTAGACGACGGAGTTGTACTGCCCCAGATACAGATTTACTGATAAGACATAGCCCTAAAATCCTACTGTGTGGACATGCATAATTTATATATACTTATATCCTATCTATATAATATACATTTATGTAGAATATTTTGCATTCATACCATATACTTACAAGTATCAAGTTTGGTCAGCATAGGAAGCATTTCTTGGCAAAAGTGTGGCAGATAGGTGTTTATGTTGCTGGTTGACCAGCTATCAGCAGTCCTTCCTTTCAAGTGTCTTCATTCCAAGTGTCCCTTCCAGTTAATGGGAATTTCTAGCTTCTCAGACACTGCAGTTTTATTCTGAATAATTGGAAACATTTGGGGGCAAGTTTCACATCATTTTTCACAACTGGACTGTCCATTTGTCCATGCTTAGAGGTGTTTGTCTAGAAATTGCCTTGGCTTTTTGAGGCTTCTGAGGTTGTGAATCTCTAAGATTCTCCTATCTTGTACATAATTTGGCAATTCCCAGTGTAAAGCCCAGGACTCTACTGTGACTGAGCACCTCATGTCCACCTTGACAGAGAAGAACCTGAACCACCAGCTCTACCTGCTCCTCATGGTAAACAACCCTGCAGCTCTTCAGAGCTGAAAGCACTTGTTCTGTCCTGTCTGCCTGATGTCAGTCACGTGATGTCCCTTTCGCAGAGACAAACGGGACACACAGGCATGGTGGGATTGGCACAGCCATTGTGGGACCATTCCTGTTGCACATATAGGGCCTTGAGCGTGTCCCGAATTACAAAGCACACTTGACTATCCCCTGGCAATAATAGCTGGTTTTCCCTAAAACTAGTCCAGCCAAGTCATGTGGAGGCATAGGGTATTTATTTACAGGCTTAGCTTTCAGACCACTCTACTTATCCATGAATAGGATGGCATCCTCTGTCCATGCAGCGATTTTGCTTCAGCAGTGCCACATGAGCAGTTGCTGGTCTTGACTTTTACAGGAAAGAGTTTCAGCTACATAGTCAAAATCCCATGCTGTTAGAAAGGAAACATTTCATTCACATCAACTTGTCCATTAAATTTCATCATGTACTTGTTCATATAAAACTGTACACTGTACACATCTTAGGTGCAGAGCAGAGCCTCTGAAGGGTTTGGACAATACCTGAGTTTAGGCTATGTTTCACTGTACCAGAGGTGTCTGAATCAGCATGAGCTAAAACTCGCTGCCTTAAGACCTGACTGCCATGGTGTGCAATGCTGGGACACTCACAGAAGCCTGTTTATCGGTGCAGTGGATCTTTCATGCTGGTATGGCAGTCTGAGCTCGGAAAGTCTGCTCAGCAGGACCCTGGAGCTGACTTGCCAGGCCTACCAGCCATGCCAATGCCTTTAAACCAGCAGATATATAACGGATGTGTTACTATACCAGCAGATACATGGGGATGTATAGTGGACAGGCTGGGGAATAGCACCCTTCCAGCCGCAGTTGGTGGTTCTGAGGGACCCGCAGAAGCAAAGCCCGGGGCTTGTCTCCAAGCTGCCCCACAGCTCGTGTGTGAGTGGGAGAGCAGATCCTCACAGCTGGAGACCTGAGTCAAAAGCCGGAGCAATATAGTCCGTGATTGATGCCGCTGAGTCAAAAGGAAATGACCCACAGTTAGCTATCCCTGCAGGAAGTGCTGCAGGGATGCAGTCACACGCAGGCCCGGCCCGGGCAGGGCGCTCTGTCAGAGCGGAGCCGTGCCCGCAGCCCCGGGCGCAGCGCGGCCGCGCCGCTCCCGCCGCTCCCGCCAGGGGGCAGCCGCGGCGCGCGCACCGCGCGGCCAGAGCCGCCTTCGGCCGCGCTCCCCTGGCCGGGAAGGACTGGGGCCGGGAAGGACTGCGGCCGGGAAGGACTGGGGCCGGGAAGGACTGCGGCCGGGAAGGACTACGGCCGGGGCCCCCGTCGCCACAGCAGGGCGGTGCCACTGAGCCCACGGGGAGCGTGGCCTCGGCCGCCTCCTCCGCCCAACGCGCGGATCCAGCGCTCGGGTTTGTGGCTGCCTTCACACACCCTGTTCTGAGCTTTCCTCATCCCGGCGCAATCCCTTCTGGTAACAGTTGGGACATTGAGGCCGATTGCAAGACTGCGTGTGCAAGTCCCTGCCAAGATTTTCCCATTGTCACAGCTCACTGAGTTCCTTCCCCTTCCTCCACCCACCAAATCCTGCTGGGTTACTGGAAAAGCTGCGCTCCAAATGTACCAGTGTCTTCAGGCCACCTATCGCATAAAGGGATTTTTCCAGGAAAGGCACATAACACAATCACAGTCATTGCCACTTGAAATTGCTTCTTTTCCACTCCTGAAACGGGGTGGTACGCAAGTTACTAGAAAGACAATAAATAAATAAATAAATAAAGTTTGGTGGATCTGTGTTGTTCAAGCTCCAGGACACAGACAAGCCAGCCAGCCTACTCCATATAAAACCCACTCCAGTCACTAATTCTGTCACTTCATGGTGACCAGCCAGCAGGTGTGCAGATTGCCTAGAGAGTGTCTCCTCCTCCCCACAAACCTTAGGAAATTTGGGGGACGCACACAACAGGATGGGACATCACCAACCAAACAAAACAAAATAAAAGAACTCCACACAAATAAACAAAAAAAAACCACCCCCAAAAAATCTGAGGAGACAATATTCTCTAGGACTCAGAACAGTAAGAGTCAAAATTTCTGTACTACACAGTGAACTTTCATTTTCCAAATCCTTGGTCACATTTCTTAATCCCTCTGAGCCTCATAGTTTTCAATATAGCACCACCTTACCCACCTGCGCAGTGGCTGGTGCATTCTGATGAAGGTCATTATAAAGGCAGGCACTTTAATTACATGTTTAAAGCGACAATTGGATCTTTTTATGATCGTGACCTGAAGGAAAACCAGACTGCCTATTAACTAGAGGTGGAGAACACTCCATTAATGAAGGCATGGAAGGCAGGACTGTGAAGTTCTTGTTCTCTTTCTTAAGGACAGATTATTCTGTACTTTTGCATAAGCCAATTAGTTTTTAAATGCCTTGGCTTCCCAAACTGCAAAATGGAGGAAAACGCATATTGCACAGAAGCAACATGAGATTTATTTATATAAATAACACTGGCAAGATTCTTAGAAGCTGACAGATAAAGCATGTCACATAAGAACAAAGTAAATAGGGCCAATAGCTCTATTGTGAAGTAAGTAGGAAATATCTTAGTCTTTATGATGATGAGAAATATAAGGAATGAACAGCCTTTTTACACTGTGCTTTTCACTCTCTTGCTGAGCATTCCCTGCTAGATAGAACTCAGAAGGACTCACATGTTTTTGTCATAGCACATCAGACATAACCCTACAGAGAACGAAATGCAAACAGAGAAACAACCAGAAGCTTTCTTGTACCATCAAAGACGTAGAAAAAGGGGCAAGAAAAGGTGGCAAACCACAGAGTTTGCCCAACAGAGAGGCCAAAACAGGGAAGAGAAGTATCAAAAGCAGCCACGGGCATCTGAGAGGAAAGTGAGTGGGAGGAAGATAATGCAATAATACAAAAATAAAGCCCCTAGCCCATTTGGGCATGTTCAGACTGACAACTGTATTGGAGCTCTTCCCCAGGGAGCAAGGCATTGGGTGGTTTTTGTATACAACAAAAAAGCTTTAGGCATTTCTGTTCATGCCAGCTCCCTTTATTGAACTGGTGTCTTTCCCCAGGATGGCTTTCCCCATCAGCCTTACCTGAACCCTTAAGGCAAGTGCTGCTTTTTCCCTGCCCACAACAGCACTGAGAGACAACATCCACCATACACATCTCCCCCCACCATTGCCTGCCCCACTAGACCTACCAAGACTTCTCTTTCTCTGGGCGTTCTGCAGACAAAAGTTACAGGGTTTAGTCACATTTTAGGCAGTCGCTCTACCCCACTGACCTAACACATGAGAACAATTAAGTGGTGCTGGCCAGCTGCACTGTATCCTCACGAAGGAGCTCACAAGGAGCCAGCTCTGTACACAGTACCTGTAGTTGTGTAAACTGGAAAGCAAATAGGAAATCTCCCTTCTGTCTGTAACTCCAGCAAAGGTACACACATAGCAATACCCTGACATGCTTTTTTAATGGCTTTTAAAACATTCCGTTCTTCCTCCACAATTCAGAATCCTCTGCGTCCCTGTAGCACAGCATACACAATGCAGGTGGATTCAAAGCCCCTACCCCCATCTAAAACTTTTCTACAAGAAGTCATCCTCACAGCCCCAGTCATCGCCCGTAAGTAAATTCTGCTCCAGTTTCGGCATCTTCCATGCACTTCTGGAACCTCAGGACCCCTCCTTGTCTGAGAAGACCTCACAGTTTAAGAACAGGCCCTGTAGTTCCCCTTTTCTCCACTGTATTTGTGATCGATGGAGAACTGGACTAGTGGGAGCCTCTAGACTCCACGCTTGAATGGTTGGGGGAAGTAGACCAACCCAGAAAACATGAGAAAACCCGATAGCACTTCAGGCTTTTTCATGCCTCCAGGTAGTTGGGGTGTGATCTTACCCCATCCTGCTTGAAGAATCTCCAACCAAACTGCCCACAGTTCTTTAATGAGATGCGTGAGGCAGAAAGGATACAGCCTGGTTTCTCCCAGAAGCTTGGCTCACCAGGTTGATGGCAGAGTGCTTCTGGTGTAAAATGATGGGAAAAGCCTGAGTATCAGAGCTGTTGTTTCTCCTGGCTCAAAGACTCACTAGGGAAAACTGGTCCCTTTGCTTTCCTAGATCTGAGGAGCTTGGTTTGACTCCAGAGAGATAAAAAGTGCTGAAATGAGAGGGAGGGAAGGATCCTGCCATTAACAAAAGGCTGGTTGCAAGTCTGGGGAAGGAGTATACACCATCATTAAGATATCTATGTTCTCTCTGGGAAGCCTTTGACCTGGAGTAAGAATCTGAGTTCAATGTCATTCTTCAGGCAGTAATTAAGCAGAAGGCTGGAGGAAGCAATCTATTCAATCTCTCTCTCCTGCTCCTGTCTCCATAGACCTCTTGCACCATGAAACAAAAGTCTTTACCTGTGCACAGCCCTTATCTATTACCAAGTGTTGGGAAAGCTGTGACTTCAGGAACTGTTAAGAAAAGGTCACTGAACTGCTAAAATCTGACAGCTTTTCCATCACATCCAAAGCACAGCAGCCAGTTTGCTCTCTGCACCTCCTTCCCTAGCTACAATAAAGCGAGCAGCCCAGCAGTTAATGCTGGCAGCTCGGGGTAATTGAATTTGCACAGGGCCCATTTCCAGCCCTGCTATTGTGCAAGTCTGGGAAAGGCACCATTTCTCCCTGTGCTCTCTCCCCCGCTCCCCCCCGAGTGAAACAAAGCACCCATCAAGCAGCAGGCTTGCTTGTCTGAATGAATTAATACCTGTAGAACAACCTGAGTTCTACACAGGTCCGTCAAAGCCATTATCAGTACTGATGCTGGCTATCACCCCCTTGTTCAGAAAAAAAAAAAGGCACACAGAGGCTACATCAGGCAACTGCAGAATGACCCAGCCTCAGGGAGAAATTTGACATTATGCAGATACCTAACAGTAACATTTATCAGTCAGGACTACATAGACTTGACTTGAACGAGGCAATCTGGAGTTTGTAGCCATCCCCTTAGCTCCAAAGGCCCGGAGCCTTAAAGGATTTAAGCATCTAAATATCATCAGCGGCCTGAAACCTAAATACCTTTGAAGAGCAGGGCCTCAGGATTCGCCTGCTAACCAGAAGAGTCTAACTTCATGCCACTGGGAATACCAGCCCTGATGTTTCACCTGATACTTGCAAAGAGGCAATTGAGGATTGAGAACCCACCTTGTTAATTAAAGCAGGGTAGTATCTTGCTTCTTAATAGGGAGATATAATCAATGTTAATCTTTTGGGCGTGCTACTAAATATCCAAAGGGGATGTTTGTCTTGCAATTTCCCTCTTCCTTAATGGCAGGCAATGGTAGGCTTTTCCCTGCCCTGCACAATTAGCCACCCTGCAAATCACAGCTATAAATATTTTGGCTTGTTTGATAGCTGTAGCATTTCAGCGTCTTTCACCTTGAGCTCTCTCTCAACCATTATCCATTGCTCCTTTGTGGCAGAGTTTTTGAGCTGATCTCCTCCTGTTAAGCTACACATGTTGTGAGCTCAGTGTAGACTTTTCCTCATGCTCTGGATTCCAGGCTCATCCATACCACATACCTAAAGGAGTAGTAACAAAGGAGAGCAAGCTCCTGCCTTGAGCAACTCAGAGAAGATGCAAACCATTTGCCTGAAGCATCAGAGCCTGCAAACCATCTCTGACTGAAGAAGATGCACTGGATTGGGAGGCAGGGTAGACTGAAAAAGCAAATAAGGAAGGAAGGGGATAGGATGAGCAGTCAGGAGAAGGACAAGGGGAAACATGGCAGGGGAAGGCTGAAGCAAGAAAGGCAGTGGGGGAGAGGCAGGATGTCTAGGAAGAAGCAAGGTTTGAAATGAAGGAGTGGGATGACTGTCAGAGTGGGCATGGCTTAGAGTCAAACATGAAGTTTAGCTGAGGAGCCAATGTATATGGAAGAATGGAGATCATGTGGACAAAGGCAGTCATGGATATGGATGGAAAATCAAGTTATTGATATACTTAGGTTCCTGCCAGCCAAGTCCCAGCTATGGAAGCAGTTTTGGAGTTGCTATACAGTGGCCTTAGCAAGGGCAAAAAAATTCATCTGCTTTTCACAATGGGGCTTGAGAAATCTCTGATATGGTGTCTGGAGAGGACATACCTAACATGTGACTGGAGAGGATGAAATGTTGTAACGTGGAGACTTCTCCTACCCATAATGTTTGGCAGAGTTCAGGATAGTTTGTGAGTAAACAGCAGCAGAAGGTGCCATTAGTATTTCTGGAGGAAGAAAGGTAGAAAGGATGTGCAGAGGATATGGATGGATTGAAGGAAAAGCAAAGCTGGTACTGTTGTTCCTGGCCTCTTGGGCAACCACGTGCAAGTGCCCTAGATGAAGCTGGCTTTGCTTCACGCTTTACAGCTAATGCCATTTTAATTTCTGACATGTCACTAATGGAAAAAGATTTAACATGTACTATTCAATGTCACTAAAAATACTCCAGCAGTTGCAGAGTAAGGAGGATAGGGCTGATTGATGGGGGAGGGTGGAGAGGACCTGCACTTTTGTAAAGGACTGAAACATAATGCTAACAAGCAGGATTGGAAAGACTCTCTCCAGTAACTGCTAAGTATCCTCTGCCATGAAACCTGCTGTCAAGGTGTCATGTCAAATCAGGGAGACTATAGGCAGAGACTGAGAGAGATCCTTTTCCTAAGAGCAGCCCAATGGATGGAAAGTAATTGTTCTGCCTCCAGCATTGCCTGAAACCTGTCAGGTTCTCACTAAAAACAAATACTCTTTCCCTGGTAATGAAGGAAAGGTTTAATCTCGTTTCACTCCAGGTGAGTATGTTCAGTGCAGTTGCAGTGAGTCCTTTTGCCACTGTTAGGCACTCATGTTAGCTATGAGTGGTCTTCTGGCAGGTTTTAATCTACTTCACAAGTCAGTAGGAAGTGTGGTGGCAATAGGTCAGCTGATGAGAGCAGCTGGGTGCATCATTTTCTTCCCCCCTTCTCCTACGTGGTGCAGAGCAGGTCACTGGCTCCCTGTCTTGTGCTTTTATCCCTTGTCCCTGCATGGGGAGGCGTGGATCTGCAGTGACGGGTGGCAGAGGGCCTTTCTTGCCCCAAGCTGGATGCAGCCTTGGTGTACAGACTGTGCAGGCTGTACAGCTCTGCCCCTACTTCCACACTGTGTGACCTGGAAGGTAGGCAATTCACCACAGCTCCCTGCCCTCCTTTGGTAAACCTGCCCTGCCTCCTGCCAGAATAACAGAGGGGATTTAACGCTTCCTGGGCCAGGGCTGACCATGATGTCCTGACTCCTCCAAGCCAAATGGGCTTTTGCTCAGTGAATCACAAAACAATAGGAGGCTTTTTCGCTCACAGTATGCAGCTCTGTCCCTATGCTTGCTAGAGATGGGCTCACACAAAATGTTAAGATTCAAGCCTCCATGAGCACCAAGGGAATTCAGATCCAGATTAGATAGTGCTTGGATGCTTTGGTGATTGGCACCTTGGAAATTACATAGATAGACAGAGCACAGTGGAAATAGATGGGACTTTGCAGCTTTGGCTCTTCTTTGCTAGTTATAATTATTTAAGATGATGTTTCACATCACATTCAAGCTCCTGTGCAGATAGCAGCGGCAGAGAACAAGAGATCTCTGCCACCTAGGAGAGGATTATGTGGATATGACAATGTTCAAACCCACTGGGCTCTGCCACGCTGCATTATTTAAGCCCAGTAACCAAATTTAGTAACCAGCCCCTGAGGCGCTGAGAGAAAAACACAGCTTCCAGAGCTCCTTCTCTGCAGTCCTGTCGGCTTCCTCCCTTAAAGGAGCCACCAGCTTTTCTCTTCCTCCCTCAGCCCCACCAGCCAGGCCTGACTTCCCACATTGTTCCCACCAAGGGGAGCAATGGAGTCCCTTGCACAGGTGTAACACATGACCCAGGTACAAGCTGTCGCACACAGTGTGAAGCCTTGGGAGCCCAGTGCAGAGGTACCTGCATGGGGAAAATGAGCCATCCCAGCTCCAGGGCTTCGGGATGCAGGACACAGAGGTTTCATCTGTGCAGTGAGGTGTGAGCTCAGGTATAGACAGGACAACCCTATAGTCAATGCACAGCCTGTCTGGGCCACTGGCTGCTTCCCAGCTGTAGTTCTGTATTAGATATCTATGTATACTTGGGCTCCTAGTGCTCCCCACTCTGCCCAGAACTGGCTCTCACCTTTTCAGGAGCTTTGCAGTTCCATCTAAATCTGTGCATAAACATGCCTGCTGGTAAAATGTATGGACAGAAGCAATTCTGGACATAAAAACAGGCTCAGACTTGAAGATCTCTCCTTGCCTCCCTTGCCTACCAAGTGCTGCAGATGACAGGAAGAGGTGAGCACAGCTCTAGCTCTCACCAGCTCTGGCCTCCCTTCAACAGCAGAGCTTTGTCACTGCTCCATAATGTTACAATGCCAAACAATGGCACTTGTTAACCAATTTTCAAAAGGAATAAAGCCAAGGGAGACTGGGAGGCTTGGGCAGACTCTCTGCCAGCAGCTCAGACTGTAGGTCATCTGTCTTGTGTTCAGTGAGCAGGTGCTCTGCCACAGCAGGCCCTTGACTGCCCAATTAGATAGGAGTGCCCCAGACCATGTACGTGGCCAAGATCTCTGGAGCAATCTATGGGAAGGAGAGGTTGAACAGAGTAAATATTTAGCAGTGCTGTGTCAAATGCAAACACATGTCTACTGTGGTATTTATCATCACAGGGCCCTGATCTCGTATGTACACTTGAGGCAACGCAGCTTAACTCCCCACTGATTCTGGCAGAGCTGGCTTGAGATACGCAGAATTTACCTTGGCATGTGAAGAGGTCATTTCAGTAAAACCCAAGCTCAGCCTCCGGGAATCATGAAATAGTGTTGAGACCTGCTGGTACTGTAGGTGACTCCCGCCACCATGGCTATTAACTGCAAGGCGTATCCTCTCCGCCACAGCAATCGGACGCCACTGCCTCTTAAAACTGTCTGCTGTCTCTTAGATCCCTCCCTGGCCTTCTGCCCAGAGCCCCAGAGGCAGAGTCAGAGACTGGTGTTTACAAACAGTCTTTTAAACCATGTGCGGAATGAGAAAAAGGAGCAAGCCCAGCTGAATGGCCCTGGGAGGAGCAGATCTCATCAGAGCTCGCACAGAATGTCTTCCTGAGCCACCTTTCTTGACCTAGATGAGCTCTGAGCTGCAAGGACAGGGAACAATGGCAGTAGTAAGGGGGCTCTCCAGGCAGTCAGGGCTCCTGCCAGGTCCATCTCCCATGAGCTGGGCCTCTCTGGTTGCTACCATGCCAGGGAGCATACCGCAGTGCTGATCATAAAGACCAGCTCTGCAAGGAAAGAAAGATTTCGGGGTTGTATGGATGGTATCAGCTAGTCCCCAGGGCATGGAATCTCTGCCATTTTGTGCCATTCCCAGATGCCAAACTGTGGGTATTCAGGATTGTTTGGGCTTTTTAATTTCTGTGTTGTTGTTGTTGTTTATGCAATTCTCAGCCTGACCAAACTTGAAAATGGGTTATTTATCACATACCTCGAATGCTGTGACACATATGGCCTATTGCACCAGTGCCCCTAAACTGCCCCTACACCACAGCCATTTTGTCTGTAAACCACAAGCTCTTTCCCGGTATTCCTATTGTTCAAGTGACCACCAGAGCCTATACCAGCATTGACCTCCGGTGGATGGTCCCGGCAAGCAGGCAACACCCAGTATAAACTGGATTTTTCTCCCTCTGTGAGCCGCTGTGCCCAGTCAGCTCTTCCCTCCACCACACAGACCCCCAACAAGATGCTGTGAGTCTGTGCCAGCAAGGATACTGGCTGTCATGTGGACATCAGTCCTTGGAGAGCTGTCCTAATCCAGCACAGGACACCAGACTCCTGTCAGCTGCTGGCTGGCTCCTGCTGCGCAGTGCTGGGTGTGACACCCAAGAGCAGGGTCATTTTCTGTAATGACAATTTATTCTCGTCCTTTTTGAGGTCCTTTTTCTCCCCCTCTTGAGGGGGAAACTTTCCAGTGTTGCTGTTGTGGGAGAAGTTATTCTGCCAGAACTTTAAAACAGTTGCCCATGGGCACATAGTATGCTGGAAAAACAGTCATTTAATTCTGGTGTGATCACTTCAATTCTCGAGCCTGGCTTTTTCCCTCCCTCCCATCCACTGGAAATTAGCTTGCTCAATTCAGTTGCAAGCTCTTTGCAGGCAAGGATGAGAGGGCCACAGTGTGGCCTGCAACAGGACAGCTGCACGGTGCTCCTTGCTGCTTCAAACCAGCGGCAAAGTGTGCAAAGCCGGTGTGCAGCCTGCTCTTGGGAAGGGATGTGACTGCCCAGCCTTTTCTGCAGACCCACATGGAAACCCAACCGTGAAAATAAAAATAACAGTTCTGGTGAGAGCACAACAAAGACTTTCAGCGGCTGTGACTAACATTAAACCACTTGGCAAAGGGCTTCTCACTCTCACTCTCCGCCTTTCCTACTCTCCGGGAACCTCAGAAAGGGCATAACTGGAATCCCTGTCTGGGAAAGGGGAGGACAAAGAACATGCAGATGCCCAGCCTGAGATTTCCTACAGCTATTGCTTATACCACGCAGATAAGAGCCACGTGCAGCAGCTCCAAAAGCAACTCACAGGAAGGGAAAGGCGTGAGATTGTTTATGTGAAATGTATACATCAGGACTGGCTGAAGGCAGCCCAGACCTCTATTTTCCTGGAAGTAGAAGCAAGGCCTGGGGTTTTGCCAGCAGCCTGCTGCCACCCTGCCTGCTCTTATACTAGCAGGATTCATCTGCAGCAGCAAACATCCAGTCAGAAGAGATTTTCAGGATGGGTTGCTTGGCAGGGAGGGAAGGGGCGAGTGGGTATAGAAGAGGATAAACCTGTAATGTTCCTTAATTGCGGTACAGAAACAGCCTCAGATTTCCTCCTAGGGCTCAAACTTACCTCGGCAGAGCTCTTATCAGTGCTCAGCCACGCTCGCACACAGGGGAAGAGCCACCACTGCCTGGTGCACCAGGCCCTTCCTGGGACTGCAGGCTCCATTCTTTCTCTGCCCTAGACTGACACAGTTACAGCCTTCCTCAGGGCTGAGGCGGTGGCAGCTGAAAGCCACAGCAAGACATGTGGATGCAGACAGACCGAAGTTGTGCTCTGGCACAAGCCGGATGAGGTGGTTGCTGGTGGGGGAAACTACTTGGGGGTTAGAAATCTGCTGATGGCTTTTACACAGAAGCAGGCTCAGGAGAGAAAACCCTTGTTGAGTACTTGAGCTCTGTCCTGTCTCCTCTATGCCACAAAGCACGTGCCACTGGTGTACGACCCTTCTCGTTAGATGGCTACACTGGCCGTGGCCCATCATTAGCCGCTTTCCAGCTGGGTATCCTCTCTACAACACTAAATTCCCTGAGAAGGATGGAGATGGGAATAGCACTCTTAAAGCAGTCTGTCCTGTAAACCATGACCTCAATATTGTTTGCACTGAAATCCAAAAGCAGGAAGAAGATCACCCTCTTCCTATGTTTTGTGGGTAGTCAATAACTAACCTCTGGGACCCAGCTGCTTACAAGAGGGAAAATTTCTAAAAGACAGCAATAAAGAGGACGTGGGTGCAGGGGGAGGAGGAAGGCGGGGAGGGGGAGAGGAGGGATACGTATGTCACAGCTTACCTCAGAGCCAGAATTAGAAGCTGGGTAAAAAAAATAAAATCACAGCAGGAAATAATGTGTGGCTTAAAATAGCAACATCAAATGGGAGCGAGAATGGGGAGTGGGTGGCATTTGAGGTTGCTGCTCTGTTCCTCCCTCAATGGCAGGGTGATTAATATGTCTACGATACTTGTATTTATGTAACAAAGGGCACAAAAGGCCAAAGCTGCATTTTCACCAACACTGCAGGGGAGTCTGAATCTTTTCTTCCCCCCATAGTATTAAATGGGAGGATCTGCACTTGTGCTTCCTGCCTCAGAAACCAAAAAAACAATCTTAAAAAAAATCTGTGCTTCAGCACTGCACACACAGTTACATTTCCACAGCTTGGCATGGTGTCACAGAGACCTTTAAGGCTTTGAAAGCATTCCTGCTGTCTTTCATGGCTCCCCACAGAAAAAGCCTGTTCCCAGAGAACACCTGTAAATGCGTTTGGGTTGTCTCTGGCTGGAGGCTGCGCTGTAATAGCAGGCAAGGTACCACTACATGTTACTACACATTTTCTTGCTTGTTCTCTGTATTTGCAGTGAATCATAGATCTCTGAGATGGGTGATGCAGTCCATTTCCTTGCCAGCATAGGATTGTTCCCAGCCATGTACTTAAAACCCTCACGTTTCTCTTGGGAGACAGTGATTCAGACTGATCACTCCTTTCTCTTCATGCTTTGTATCCTGAGAACTGCATTAAAGACTTGAAAGCACTCATGTGTTTTGATAAGAAAGGGATGTTGTTCTTGGGTGCATCAAGAACTGTTTAACCCACCACATCACTGTTCACTGATGAGTGGCTGCCAAATGTATAACACTTGTTATTTAGACTCCTCTGGACTAATAAGCAGAGCAGGCCTGCACTGAACTTGCAGTGAACAGTAGGAAAGCATCCCAAGGGGCGCAGGAGGCTTGTGTCTCAGGTGGCCACACTCAGCACCTCCCACTTATCTGAAAGGCCATGTGCTGCCAGAGTTCCCCCTTCTCAGTGTCTGGTCCCCTCAGAGAGCAAAGGCAAGAGCAAAGACCTTCCTTCATCTCCACACACACATAAGCCTCGCCCTGCTACAGTCACTACAATCAAAATGCCTGTTTTCAAGTATCTGTACATGCAAATAGACCAAGTTTGTAGTGTGATAAAAACCTGCTGCACAGGCCTGATCCTGATATTCCCTGACATCAGCAAATATCTTTGACATAAGCTGGGCCATGCTGCTGTCAGAGGAAGGAGAATCTGGCCCAGATCTAATGCAAATCTTCCCACAGGCAAGCAGAGCAGCACGATTTGTTTAAACATGGCATGCTGGTGGCTGCAGACAGAGACCACTCCCAGCAACTCCATCAACATGCATAATATCCTGCTAGTTAAATCCAGCCATGGTAAATATCTCCAACATGTTAACCCTCCAAGCAAATATAGTACCTGTATGGAAGAAATTCCTCAGAATGTTTCCTGTCTGGAGCTGAAGCTTGCCAGGGACTGAATTTCCTGTGAGGCTACAGTTGGGAATGCAAAGCAAAGAAGCTAAGAAGAAAATGAGATGATACATATTTGGACCTGCTTTATACAGATCCTCCTAAGCAAGCACATTTCCCCCTCCAACCCCCCCGCCCCCCCCCCCCCCCCCCCCCCCCCCCCCCCCAATTTATATAAAAATTAAGCACTTTGATTTTCAAATATTGGCCAGGTTATTTTTCATAACGCATTCTTATTTTTACCCCACTGCCTCCCTCTCTACCCAGTTTTTTCCAGCTGCAATTCTGTGACTTACACATCCTGAAAATGAAAGAGGTTGTTTTTGCCAATAGCAAAGTGCTATGCATCCTTTCAACCATCTGGAAATGGATTTTTTATTCTTCCACTCTCCCAGCCACACACGCACGTGCGCACACACAACTGAGTCTTTGTCTCTTGGAATCATTTCCCGCACCAAAGTTGATGGCCATGAAAAGAATTCAATAAAAAGTTCCACAGGCATTAAGAGGCCGAGACTGAATAAACAGGGTGACTTCCTGGGCACTTGTTCTCATCCAAACTGCCACCTCATGAGGAAGTGATGAATGCAATGGAGCATATGGCTCAGTTGTTAGAGATTAAGAGAGGTAGTTTAAGGCTCTTGCGGTTTTGTCCTGGTTCTGCTACAAACCTCCTTTGTCACTAAGAGCAAGTTGCCTACCTGCTTGGTGCCTCAGCCCCCCTAGCTGAAAATAGGGATACACTTTCTAACTCTGTGTGATGATCAATGCATTTGTGTTTGTAACGTGAGCTGATCTCCAGAGTTGAAAGAAGTAATCTAAAGTGAAAATTGCCATGATAACTCTGTGCTGAGCCTAATAGAGTCAAGCAGGACACTTTGGGAGCCAGAGACTAGACTTGATCATCCCTTGCCCAGAGGCAAATGTTAAGTGAGCTATGTCACTGTGCTATCCAGATGACTGCAGGTCTGCAGGAGGAAGCAAAGAAGAGCCAGAGCCACACTGACTGGTACAAACATGCTTATAGTGTCCAGCTGAGAATGAGTAACAGCTGCTTGCTCATCATCCTGATTTCTGTCACTACTAGTGTTTCTGAATGCTGAAGTGTCCCAATGCTGTGACTCAGGGCTGTGAGTCATGGCCTGTATGTCTCCACCGCATGGAATCACTCACTTGCTCTCTGATGAGATTGCAGAAATCACAGATCATCTTGGGTCTCTTACAGTGGTAAGTCTTAAAAATATAGACAGATATTTACAAACACATCCAGAACAAAGTCATTCTGTCTCAAATACTGTCTTCTGGGGATTTGTAGTAAAGCTCAATTTCATACAGATCCCACTTAGGGATCTGTAAATCTAGGATAAGTATAAATAAAATACTAAATCTAGGAATAAATAAAATAAATCTAGGAAAAGTATAAGTCTTCTTTCTTTCTGTGGACATTTAATTCCTATATCCCCAAAGCTCTAGCAAATCTGGGCTAAACAGGATGCAGTACAGGTAGTACTCAACCTTTTGCTCCCCTGCTTTTGTCAGTCACATTTTTAGACCTGAAATGCTGACATTGTGGCAACACAATGCTTTTTGGCATTGTACCTGCCTGTCCAGGCTCTTCAGCATTCCTGGTAAGGGAGCTTTGATCTAATGACATTCTCCTAACTTCAGTGCTAGGCACTAGTTCCATGCAGGGCTGCAGTGGGGGCCCTCTCAGTTGGCTGTGAGCAACTCTGTGAGTTGGCTGTCAAGACCTCAGAGAAGACACCAGAAACTCACAAGGTATCATCAGATCTGTGTTGACCACATACAGCACAGCGGACAACTGTCTCATCTACAGACTGCAATAGCAACCAGCTGCATGTTCAGGAGCTCACCTCCAGTTTCTATAAGTTCTCTGTTGATACAGGTGCAGCTGAAATGGCCACCACTTCTTCTTGACATGAGAGAGCAGGGGCTCACCTCAGCACTGACCTCACCACCTGGGAACTTCCTGCGCTGTCCACCCATGCAGCACCTAATCAGTGAAGCGGAGTGCCCACACTGACAAGAGTGGGATTGCTGATACTCCTCTAGTGGCAGCACAGTGTTGGCAAAAGAGTGTTTCTGTTGGCATATGCCTCTTCCCAGAATTGATTAAGTCATGCCTGTTTTTGCAAAAATCTCTGCAGCAAGGTGTTTTACTGGTGTAAAGATGTGTAAAGAATCGCTCTGTCTGCTCACAGCCAGTCTGAATCCTTCCCATGAAAGTATGTAAAAGACTGTGTTGGCAATCTCCCCAGGTGGGCTTCTGTGTGCTGGGACAGGGTGAGTGCACTTATATGTCTGAACTAATGCAGACAACCACCGAGACCCATACTAGGAAAGCAAACACAATGCTCTGAGCACAGGGACTCCCAAGTGATAGGAAGTGACTTCAGCACACCAATTCCTCTATTCCCGTAACTCTCTGTGGGTTTGCCAACAATCCTTATCGTCCTTGCTGAGAAAGGAGAGCTTTGCTAACTGATTACATCCTCGTTTCCTTACTGTGGTCAGTCAGTTGCTGCATGCCAGAAACAGCTGGTACGATTGATAGATAAGCACACGTCTCGATGGATCTGTCTGCTCTAACCACATCCATCCCTGCGGCTACAAGACAGGCAGTTCTAAAAAGGAGTGAAACAACACAGAGCAGTTTTGGTACCAGTACTAGTACTCTGGAAACACTAATGCAGGGCATACCGACTTTTCCCATATTTCCTACAAAATACTGCAGGTCTCCATGAAGAAAGCCAGGATGGTCCCAACCCTCCCTGTCAGTCCCCCAAGACAGTACATCCCACAGCCCACCAACCTCTGCAGATATGGCAGTTCAACTGCTGGACCAAAAAGATGCAGGCCTCAAGACCCCGAGTTATCAGGACCTCTAAGCAAGGCTCCATGCCCTGCGCTGACATGGGGTTGGGTCTAACAATAGCACCTGAGACTAGCCAAGAAATCTGCAAGAAATGTGGGCTCTTTGAGGACGAGCATGAATGCATTTGGAATTTTACCCCGTTTTGATTAAAGCTCTCTGCACCTTGAGTTCAGCATTTTTGGATGGACTGAAGGCATTCTTCAAATGCAACAGCACAGTTAAGTAATAAAATGCCTCAGGATCACCTCTACTCCAAGCACATTGCCCTCTTTTAAGCAGCACACCATGACAAAAGTCATCTCAGGCCAAATTTCTCTTCAGTTTGAGTCACAGGAGTGTCATCAGAGATTGAGTTAGCTCAGTTTTTTAAGTGAGTAGAAGATGTCCAATTTTATTTTGGTTTTTGTCTTTTTTTTTCTGTTCTAGTTCCTGGAATCTGGTTTGTAGAAGTGGCCCTTCCCTTGCTGTGAGCTCACGCATTGAGTGGGCAGGAGTGTTCGAATAGCATCTTCTTTGACCTTTCTGGTACTGAGATGCTCGTTGCTGCCTTTTTTGTAAGTTTCTGAGAAGCTCTCACAAGCGTCTGTCCCCCCCCCCCAAAATCTCCTGAACTGCATCTGCAGCATCCAACAACAGTCCCTCTGGAGGGCAGCGTGGCTCTCGCAGTGACGACACCACACTCCTAATTTGTTCCAGCCTGTTTCACACTGACATTTTAGCACTGACGTCATCAGCTGCTGAAATTTCATTGCTGCTGCTAAGAATAACAGCCCTCCTCATCCCCCACCTTACACCAAATAATTATTTTAATACTGTAGGGACCTAGGCTTATCTTTTCTGACACAAATCAGGTTCTGGTGGTTGGAAGAAGTAGTAAGAGCAAAGCATTGCAGATGCTTTTATGTTCTGTCAGCCTAGGACAGAAAAAAAACCCCAACACAAAGATAAAAAGTGTATTGCTAAGCTGTAAGAGTGCTATAAAAAATGAACAGGAAAAGTTCAGACTAATTTGTTTTAAAGCTTCTTTGTCAGAAAGTCCTAGGCATTGTGAATTGCCTAACTAGCCTAGGCTACAGTCTGCCCCAGAAGTCCCTTACAATGGCCTTCCAAATTCTCCAAGGCTTTGTACCTTGAATATGTGCTTATACTGGTGCAGCGTGGGCATAAAGTTCTGCCAAATCACAGTATCCCATTGACTTTGGGGTCTGAACCAAATCCTGTCGATTTCTGTGGGAGGATTTCTATTAACTTGAACGGGCATTGAATCAAACCTAAATTGGCAGTGCTCTGCACCCATTTGGCACAGTGTAGTTCTCTGCATAAGGTAGAGAATCAGGTCCAAAGACACTGAGAAATGCTTTAATTAGGAGCATTATTGAGGAGAGCAAGCTTTTCCATCATTAAGCCGATAAACTGAATTTGTTCTATAACTTTTAATAGCAAAGGGTCAGATTTTCAGACACTTGATCTAAAGATGACGCCGAATGCTTACAGGATTTCCATGAAATGTTATAAGGCAAATCAGATGCTGAGAAGCATTAACAGGTCTCTTCACTTATTTACACGCTTTCAGAAATCCTAGGAGCTACCAATTGGTCTTTCTTGTAGGCTTATAAATCTAATCAGAAGTTATGAAATGACCATTACCTGCAGCCAGCAGCCAGGTCTATTCACCAGTTCCTGGTCAGGCCTGGGCCCTCACAGGCACAGGGAGCAGCAGCTGCAGTAACTGCACCAAGTATTGCCTATAGGTACCTGCCCCCCCATTCCTCACAGAAGGAGAATGGCACCTCTGTCAGGCACAGCAAGTCATCCACAGTCCCTTCTGGGCAGAGGTGACAAAGGCCACTAAAAACCAGACACACAGAGGTCCTGGAAATGCTATTTTCAGCCTCTGCTGGGAAAGTCAGTGGCTAGCACAGCTTCCGCTCCAGAAGCAGACCTGAAGCTAGACAGACCAGCATCCGGTCAAGGAGAAAACTCTCACAACTGCTTTGTTACTGCTTCCCCATCATCTCCGAGGTCCACATCATTTCCTATGTTGCTGCTGACCCTCTCAGGCACCTTCCTCTACTGCTTGATCTTTAGCAACTGCTGCCCTCATTATCTCCGCATCTCCCTTCACTGCAGAATAAGGGAAGTTTTAGGAGCTGGCATTTCTGGTGGATCCTTTGGTTCCTCGGCTGGACTTATTTTGTCTGGATACTATTTTTAATTTGGACTTCAGTGCTTGGCATACTTTTTCTGGAAAGTACAGGCAGATTTATCATAAGCCATGAGAGACAGACATCCCTGCTTAAAAATACTGGAGGCTGCAAGAGAGAGAAGATGAAAGCAGCACTATCACACTAAGAAGCCTTCCCATGAAGTGTTGCAGGGAAAGAGATCCAGAAAAGGTTGATGCTAGAGAGGAAAGCAAAGAGAAAGTGAAAGTGGTGTCAAGCCGAGCCTTGAACGCGAAGCACAGAAGCTAGGAATGTCTGCTCCGACCCCTGGCAGCCATTCTCGTTCAGCCATTCTCGTTCAGCCTGAATCGGTCAGCAGGGTCACATGCCGATGGGCTGACAGGAGCATATCTCTGAGCTGGCGTGCCTCTTCCGGCAGACGTCAGGATGGACTTGGCTGGAAGCCTGCGGGGTAGTTCGGACACCTGATTTCCTCAACCCCCGTGCTAACCTCTTCCTCTCTTCCTCCTCATGACTAATTTCCCTCCACCTCCTCCTATGCACACCCCGAGATCCTCACCCCGTGCATTTTTATGCACAAAAGACACTTGTTAAATTACACCACCTGCTACTGGGATAAGTATCAGGTAAAGAGATAGGAATGTACTGAGGAATGTGACTCCTACAAACCAAGGAAACAAAGAAAAATTTCTGCCCTGCATTGGCAGGCACAGAAGCAGCTCTCAAACCATCTCCTTCTGATAAGAGCCCTGCTTCTAGGTTGGGGTGCTCTTAAAAAAACCCATTTAAGTTGCTAAAGAAGTTGCTCACTACAAACAGTAAGGCCTCAGATATGCTCATGTCTGTCTGGGGAGTCAGCAGGCCAGGTCATACCTGAGCTGGTTCAGCTCCAAGAGGGTAAGCCATGACTTGAAGCCATGCACTGAAAGCAAAGCTGTGCCCAGCAGCATTCCTGGGTGTGAGTGGGAACGGTGCTGCCCCACCATACACTTTCTGCTTTCTTTTGCTGACATCTACAAAACTGCTCCCAGCTTCGGGCTGCGGCTCTGGTTCTGTTCTGTACCACTTTTACTGTGATACTGCTCCACTGAGTACCAATTTTGAGTCTAAGCTTCCCCAGGGCGAGCAAGAGGGGGAATGGGCCTAGGGGGTTTTTTGTTGCTTACACCAAAAAGAATTATCTAATTAAAAATCACTGGAAACCACATGCATTTGCAGAAATGGCTCTGCTTCAGAGGAATCTCTCGAGGCAAATAAGTGAGTAATTCTTCAAGGGTTTATGAAAATAGCCTCTATAGTTACACTCACTGGGATAAAATTACAAGTGTTTTCAATCCTCATACTTCGGGGCATAAGTTGATCCTCAGCTGGGGGCCAGGGAGGAATTTCCTCCCAGAGGATATTATTGTTCTGAGATGTATCTCATGGGAGATTCACATCCTCCAAAGTATCTGGCATTAGCCACTGGAGGTAAAAAATAAAAAAAAAAAAAAAACGGAAAAAATAAAATAAAAAAAAAAAAAAAAGGTACTGCTCAAACCGAGCCCGTGCCCTGGTCTCCTCGCATCACACCTCGGGGCCCGGGCCGCCCCCGTTGTTGCACAAGCTGCCCCGTCCGATGTTGTAAGGGTCCCGGAGCTCCGGGAAGGGCGCGGAGCGGCCCCGCTCCTTCTGGGAAGCGCCGTGACTCACCCGCCGTCCCGGGCCCTTCCCGGAGCGCCTGGCGCCCCGCCCCTCCCTCGGGGACAGCCAATCAGCGCCCTTGTATTTGCATGAGCGCCCGGGTGTCTCTGGGATAGCGGCGGGGCCTCGCCAGCCGCCCCCTCCCTCTGTCCCGCCGCCGCCGCGCTCTCTGCTCCGTGGGGGATGTTTCCGCGCTGGGAAAGGGCGGAGGGCGCGCTCTGGGGGAAAACACTGCTCACCCTTACCTAGGGGCAAACTATCTAGGGGACCTTATATATGGTGTTGAGGAGACGCAGGAAGTTGCCCGGATGACCCTCAGTGGTCTGGGGTGCAGGCTTCAAACCTGTAGCTGTCTAGCGACAGAGTGGTTCAATTCCACCTTTCGGGCGGGGCGCTGGGAGTGGAGCTCCTGGTGTGCCGAAACCTTTTGTCCCGGGAGACGGCCGGCAACGCCAAGACCGACCATCCCCAGGGGCAAAAGGCAGCGCCCGCCACGCCATCCCCAAGTGCCGCCACTTTACTCTTCTTCCACCTTATTCCCACGGCACTCGAGTGCTGAAATGGCAGTGTGCCAAGCAGAGCCGAAGGACAGTTCAGGTTTTAATTGGATTTTTCTGCTAAGCAGATCTTTGTTAAACTGTGTCACATGTCCTACAAGAACAGAAAAGAAGTAAATAACAGAAGTCATTCTCTAGATCTGCTCCATATTGACGATAACCCATCTCCCACCCACGCTGCAACAAAGATGCTTCACTTCAGCAGTGAGCACGGGTGCTAATAATGTCACCCAGCCCCACGAAAAATAAAGGTTACCATCAAGCTAAAAAACATATTCTGCAAGCAGAAGGCATTTATTTTGTGATATTCTGATACGACAACTCTCCAGTCAGTGATTTGTGGAGCCCCTAGTTAGGACAACACCCTGACCACCCCTACCACAGGGGACAGCGAGGATTGGAAGGGCATTTTCACATTATCTCCTGGCCCCACAAGTAAGAAGGGTGATTCTGCCTGGTGAATTACAGAATACTGACTGAATTATCAGATCTCCCGTGTTCCTGGTTGCTTTTTGAGGGGTGCAGTGCCATCCAGAGTTAAGTAGGTAAGCACGCCTGAGGATCTAAGCCAGAATGACTGTGCTTCCTTTACATGGAATGAGTCACTCCAGCTGAAGACCTAGGAGGAGAAGGGATGGGCACTGGGAGCCCTGAGACCGTTCCTGATGGCGGCTACTTCTGCAACCCCTGAGCTGGTTGGAGAGGAGCAGCCTTGACGCTAGCAAGGCATGTTGCTCCAGGAATACACTGTTCCATTACGGGAAATCTAGGGGGAAAAGCCCCTCTGAAGCTCCCACAGTGCGTGCCAACTTCTCCATGGCCTTGCAGATGTGCGTGCACAGCTGGGAGCGAGTCCCAGATGGCCATCTATGTGCTCCGTGCCGCTCTGCTTGCCAGCCAGCCTGCTCTGCCCATGATGAACTTTCTATGTGGAATTTCTCTGCGGCCTCAGAAATTGGTATCTGCACTGCAGTTTGGCTGGGGGGGTTTGTTTTGGGGGTGAGGGGGAGACTGGGAAAGGCCTTTGCCCAGTAGTGGGCAGCTGAGAATGTTAGCGCTCTATGTCAGTTACCAAGCAGAACATAATACGGCTCTTTCATGTGGTGTTTATAACTGAACATGCTGTTTTGTGTCAGCCTGATTTTTTTCCTTCCAAGAAGTAGTTTTGGATTAAATTATGACAATTACATTCTTATATTCACACACACACACCCCCGCCAGCCCCCACCCTTGCCCTGCGTGCACACAAACACAAATGGAAATTATGTGCTCTGAGCGCGATTTGAACTATACAGCCTGGGATCTGTGCCTGGCATTGAGTTCCCTTTTTTTTCCACCAGAACAAAAAGGCCACATCTACTCTGTACTCTTTCATTGCCTTAGGAAAAAGTAGGATGGTCAGATTGCTGGTGTGGGTGATTTGTCCCTCATGGAGCTGATAGGCATGAGACTTCCAGGCATGAGACTTTCAGGCACGAGAGAAGAGGCTGGGGAGCCTTGCCTGGGGAGGTTGTGGTAAGCAGTGCAGGGACCTAGCTTTGTGAAATCCCCTGTGACTCCTTACTCTGAACTGCTTACACACCCCCAGTCTGGCTCCTGTACCTGGGCAGTGCCTCATCCGGTGGGTTACACAGGCACAAGCAGGAAGCAATCCTGTCTTTTTCGGCTGTGCCCTGCAGGGCTGCACCTCTAGCACATGGCTGAACACAGAGAAGCACGGGTGTTCATTAGGACAAGAGACATGGCAAGGCTGCTCTTGCAGCCTTTAGCTGACACAGTGGGTGGGACAGGGCCTTAGGAAACAGTGCTGTTATATATATTTTATATATATTTTATTATATTTCAGTGCTGTTTTTTAAACACTGGTTGGAGGAGAACACCAGTGTGGAGCCCCGTGTAGATGATCTGTCTGTAGGAGGGACATTTTGTACAATGCCATCCATGTCTCATCTGAGTCAGCTTTGTTTGGAGTCACTATTAGTCAGGCAAAGCTTCCAGTGTTTGAACCTGAATGTCACTTTCTTCCCTGACAAAGGGCCAAATTAAGAGGAGCCAAAGGCCTCGCCACTGGTTAGAAGGCAATCCAGGGGTTACTCAAAGCCAAAATGCACGAGAGCCTGGATCCTTAGTCAAACATAATCTGCCTCCTGTTGTTTTCCCCATGGAGTCACAGCACGGTGAGGAGGATGTGCTGGTGACAGATGGCTGACACGACTTGCTAAGCGTACGGGTGACTGGGCTGTGACTCAGCAAGGGTTTGGTTACAAGAGACTGGGAGCATGTGCTTTTGCACTGGTAGCAGTGGTCCTAGCTGGATCTCCTCCTGGGAAGATCAGGCATGGGGTCTCATGTGAAGCCTGTGACGGCCATCTTCCATGGGAGGGAAGCAGGCACATGTGGCCTATTAGAACAGAAAGTCAGGCTCCTAAATTACTGTTTACATTTGCAATGGATAATGTTTGAGTGTGTAGAAATACATGACTTGCCAGTGGTGCTTAGATGTCCTACTGGCCTTCAGAAAGGAAACATCCTGGCCTAGAAAAATTACCATCTTGCTTGGAGGGAGTAGGACTTGGAATTGCAGTTGAGTCACTAGAGGGGGACAAAGACCTAGCCTGGATATGTATCCATCTACCACTTCCCCCAACTGCAGCTGTGGGAGACACCTTGGAGAGGCAGCTGCAGAGATGGCCCTGGTCTTTCTCAGGTTTGAAGGTGCCCAACTGCAGGGAGAGTTTTCCAGAGGCTGAGCATGCAGGTGGGGACTGCATGAAGCCACTCCTTTTCCCTCAGAAGGATGATGGCACATGTATGTGCACGAGTACGTTAGCAGCCTTTATTTTGGCTCTTCCAGCATTTCTGCCTACCTAGAGTCAGTTGGTCCACAGATGGCCCAGGCTTTCAAAGGCTAAATTCCAGGCATTGCACAGCACAAAACAGTGTCACCTGGGCAGAGGACACAGACAATCATGTATGGTTACAGGCAAATGCCATTCTTCTCCTTTCTCCTCTTTTACGAATGGAGGAGAGCTGAATTCTCAGGTCTGGATAGGTGCCAGGTGTTACTGTCTCTGTGAGTTAAAGATGTCATGGAAATACTGGAGGTCTTGACCAGAGTGTACCTGTGTGCATCCCACATGCGCACAGAGAGCCCAAGTGGCTGTGGCTGTGGCTTGCGAGTGACATATTGACCTGGAGTGCTTAAAAGCTACTCCACACACTGTCCTGGGGAAATGGAGACCGTAATGACTCACACGAATGGATCGTGATGTGCAGCCCTCAGCCCAGCCAGGCTATGTGTGGAACCAAGACACTCCCGTTTTCTCCCCTCCAGCATACTTCCCTGACCAAATCCAGGACTGAGCCATTTGGCTCTGACTGGAGCTGGTCAGAACATGTTTTTCTTTTCTTCTCTATTCCCCTCCTTCACCCTTTGGAAAATGTTGACATTTCAGCAAAGGGCTGAAAACCCAAACCCTGAATATTTTCCATTGGAAAACGCTGGGGGAAAGGGAGAGGAATAATCCCCAAACTGCCAACAGTCAAGTCTCTTTTGCTTTTAAGGCTTCTGGGTTTATGCAAGGAAGGCATATTTGGAGGTCAGTGAACACTTTTTAACGAAACTACCTGTTCTCTCAAAACCAAATTTTTCACTAGAAGTGTTCCAACTGGCATCATTTTCACTGGTGATGGTTTGGACACTCTCTACATCTAATTTTGTAAAGGACCTGAAAAAAATTTAATTCATTTAATTGGAATATAAGGCACAAATGACACTCTCACAGCACAATTGATACTGGGTATTTGTATTCTCAGTATCACCAGACTATACCGTGATATTCTTTCTTTTTTAAGAGCAAGAGCAAGTTTGGAACCTTGTCTATGGAAACACCATGCTCCCACAGTTCCAGCTGAGTTGCCTCAGACCTCAGAGCACATTCCTGAAGGGAACCTACCTTTCACAAGGTCACATCAAAGGCTGCAAAGGAAGCAATGTGCACTGAAAGCCGTGTTACCTGCAAGTATCCCTTGAGTAACTGATAGCGTAGAACACTTACAGAGCATTTTATTCTGGTGTCTTCAGCTGATTTAAATTTCTGTCTGAATTGTAATGTAGACCTGAAACATGTTTCATCTTGGTTTTGCATATTATTCTGCTTTCCTGTAAGTTAAAAATAAAAAAGAAAAGGGACAATGTTAGCATAACAGAACACACATATTTGTAGGGGATTAATTATGCCCTAAAACCTTCACTAAATGTGGCTAATAGCAGGTTAGAGTTTATAAAAAGAAAGATCTCAAAATGGGCATACACTGGTCATAAATAAATTGAGGCTCCAGACTTGCAGAAACTTTCAAAACAACAGCAGAGTGAAGTTCAGAATAACCTCCAAAGAAAAGCAATGGGAATAAAAAGCTCAACTGTTTGAAGACAGATCTTTATCAGTTGTGGGATATCATGACAGCAAAGGAATAGATTTGATCACACAGACAACCCTTTTAATTTATCGTGCCACTTACCCCATTATTTTCCACGCTGAAGCTTCCCAGTTACTATTTATATTCTCTCTGGTATGATTTAGCAATTGCACTGCTGCACTTCATTCTGATTTAGTACAGCTCCCTGTCCCCTGTCACTCCCAGGTTTTTCTGAACTAACCACCTGTGTTTGAATTCAGTCAGCACCAAAGAAGGGGCATATTTGACTTCATCAAATCCCTGGTTTTTATTCTTTCCAGTTTAGGAACATGTCATTGTAATTGTTAAACCACATAAAGCAGAGGGTTTAGAAAGAAAATTATGCAAAAATCTCAGTTTTGGACCTCACCTTTGTTGGTTGGGGACAAATAAATTGCATATTGATAAAAAGAACAGGCACTGAATGTCTTTGATAACTTAGTGGCAAGAAATACAGAGCTCCCAAGCATCTGCATTGGTGCTGTACATGCTTTCTCATAATTTTTCAAGATAAGCAATTTTTCACTTACAGAACCTTACTCTTGAATTAATAAAGTCAAAAGATAAAGAGTTTTAGCCCCTGACCTTGGAAACACAATGGCATGCAAGATGCCATGGCAGAAACCTGAGGAAGTGCCATCTGGAGCTGCAGAGCTGTAACTAGCCATTGAGAAGCCACACACACATAGCTGAGATGTAGCTATGAGCTGTTCTTGCTCCCATCAGTACTAGGGGGGAAGATGCAGAAACAAGGAGATCCCAAATAAGAAGATAAAGAGTCAAATGAATCATTCTGTCACTGTGTGAAATGTAATGACTGGGAGAGCAAACAGATTAAGCCAGGGTTTATGACTGTTAACATTCACGGAAACATGTTCCACAAATTCAGCTTTCAGAGAAAAATTGGATTCTACTTTCCTTCTGGTAATTTAAAGAGGCAACAATCTGTTCATATGACCTTCAGATTGGGCTGGTACAGGGACTGAATCCTACAATAAAAACTGAAGAATGGCCCTTTGGGGCAGAGTAATGGTCCTCCCCACCCAGCACTCTGCTCCCAGCTAGGGCAGGGTCCAGGGAGCACACACACACCTGGACACTTCCCTCCCCTTGCTGTTTTCTCAGGATTCACCTTTACTGGATTGGGATGTTAGATTACACACTTTGCCTGTTCCTTTTAGTGTCGTTTTATGGACCTGTTGCCTGCAAATTTGTTTAATCCCATTTTGAGCCCACTGATGCTCTCTGCCTCTGCAGCCTTCCAGGCCAGCAACTTCCAGAAGTTCTCTACCTAATGTGATGTAATTTCTTAAACTTAAAAAATTTAAGAAATTAGTGCTCCCTGTTCTGCTGCTGATGGATTGGCTTCTAATGGCTCTGCATTCATCTCAGCCACCCTGATTTAGTGAATCCAGTCCTTAGCCACCAGAAAAATAGGGAAGCATTGCAATACTGGTTGCTCAGCTCGCTTCAGACCCTGACGCCTGCTGACCTGCCCAGAGTGGTTTTGTGCCTGGAGCACTCTGGCTCAGGGGAGAAAAATGATGGCAAAGCAAATGGAGTGCAACTCTCTCCCAGGGCTGTGCTCCCCCCGCAGCTGTTCACCGGTGACGCAACGGGTCCCCTTTGCGGTTAAGAGCGGGACGCTGATGGCCCCATCCTTATCCTGGGGCTCTGCAGTTCCGGGCCCAGCAGGGGGCTGCAAAGCAGCAAGCAGGATTTCGGGGAGGGTAGGCTGGCAGCCCTGGCGGGGGTGTCCGGGGCATCTTCCAAAGTGGCTTTAATTAATGAGCACATGTGCAGCGAGGAGAGTTACAGCATCCCACTCAAATTGTTGACTTGGAGCCGCTTCTGGAGACAGCCGTATTCTGCTCATTAGGAAAGAGCTTTTTTGCAATGCCCTTGGATTGGACAGCTCTTGGATTGCACCACGAGATCAAGTCCACGTACGGGCTGCCTGCCTTTCAACTGCCAGCTCCAAGAGGGTTGTTTTTCTTGTCTTCTCATTCTCAAGGAGTGCTCAGCCAGATGGCCTGTTTTCGAATGCACTGTGCGTTGGTTGGATGTGTGTTTGGAGAGTCTGCCAGCTTCATGAGAAGGAAGAAAGAGCAAAAGAAAGGGAAAAAAGCACCATTTGGTATCTATCTCTGGGACCCAGCCAGAGTTGAGGCTCTGTTTGAAGAAGGGGGGAGTCTTAAGAAGGAAACTCTAGACAAAATTGAAAGCTGGAAAAACTTTCAAGCTTGACAGACTGGGAGACTGAAGTTCTGTACAACATCCATCCACTACCTGGCTCCATTGCAAACGTGTAGCAGACTTCCTCAAAAACAACAGTAAGAGCAAGCACAAGCACCAAGTGTCTGTCTCTGCTCTCCCAGTGTACCTCACCTGTGGGCTGGGATGTGGAGAGGTGACCCAGCCAGCTGCCCACAAAGGCTGGGTAATGCTGCCTGTGGGTTTTGGGATTTTGCTCTCAGTTCACCAAAACCAGAAATTACAGCATGCCACCTGGGCACATCAGCTCAGGAAGAGGAGCTGCAATGGAGTAGTATGAAATACCCATCACCATGGCCCAACTCTTGAATAAGCTAGCCTTAATTAGTAAATTAAGCCAGGCCAATGTCATTTTCTTGCACCCCCTGATGTTCATTTCCCAGAAACACCTTCTATTGATTCAGTGCAGCAAATAAATACAGGCCAAACCAGAGCAATGGCTTTTTCCAGCACTCACTGGCAAATAATTTGAACCTGATAAGAAAAATCTGTTGTTGAAGGAGAGAGGGAAGTTTTGAAGTTTGGGTGGATTGTGCTTGGCTTTGTTTTCTTAACTAGATGTCATGTTGTGGTAACCACATATTGTTCCAAGCAGCAGGAGGAGGTCTTGTTGAGCAGAGCTGGAGAAAGCCACATTTGTAGCCATCCCCACCGGCTGACACGCCACTTTGTCTTGCAAGCAGGCTTGTCTGCTCACTTACTGAAACTGTGGCACAAAGACCACGGTTGCAGGAGCACGTGTGTCTGTGCAGGTGGGTTTGGTAACTGCAAACCCCACTTCTCTGTTGATTGCACCAAATTATTTTCATTGAAGTGATCAGAGTTCATGGGTCCTGGGTGAGCAATGTGGCCCTGGCAACACTGGCTGGGCTCTGTGTTGCAGACACTCTGCCGACAGCCGGGGCAAAAGGGGCTCTTCTCACTCCTGATGTGGGACACATCTCTGGCCAAGCCTGCTGCTGTCCGCAGCGTGTCAAAGCCCTGTGGCTTCTCAGGAGTTCCTGGCTGTCACTACTCCAGGTCCAAAGAGGTACACAACATGGACTTCACAGCAGTCACAAGGCCCCACCATGTAAAGAGCAGGACCTTTCCCCACACACAAGGAAACATCCTCAGCTGTTGCCAAAATAATGTCTCTGACCTAGAGGTGCAGATGCCATCCTGGAAGGGAAGGAGGTTTAGCTGGCTCAAGACAGTGATTACACCACACAAATACGTTCTTGCATGGGTAGGAAGGCTGCACAAAGAGACTGCCTCCCTTCCTACTCCAACAGGACCTAGTTTTGGTAAATGACCCTGGCATAAAAAAGCAGGCCACGGTACCTACATTCACACTTAAGATCATTACAAGAGGATGGATTTTCTGTGCCAGAAAACAAGGCGCAAAAGTCTAACAGTAAATTCAGTCATTCTCTCTGGGGCTTTAGAGGGCTCATTACACCACTCAGGCAACTGCCTGATTGTCACCAACGCTGTCACGGAGCTGATAAAGGAAGAATTTCTGTCTTTAATTGCACAGAAAATTCAGGGGTCTAGGAGTCACAGGATTGGGCTCCTCCACATTTGGGCTAGTTAGGCTAGTTACTGCACCTCTTGGCAAATGGAAATAATGATTACCACAACATTCACATGAGTACTGTTGGGAGAAGGTGGCTCCCAAAGAAAGGTCATCTGTGCACTTTGGGCAGGAGATCAGCCAGAAAAAACATCTAGCCGTCCACTCACCCAAGCTGCACTGGCTGTGTCAGACACAAATAGCAGCCTCTGCATTTTTCACATATGGTAGTTTTCCCCTGCTTTATTTCATTGCTCTAGGGCTGCCTGACTTGCGGACATGTGCATCTCCAGCACACTGCCCAACATGGCATGAGTTGACAGGCCAGTCTGAAAAAACAATTCCCTGTAAGTTATCTGGCCTAAGGTACAATTACATACCTAGCACTGTCCAAGGAGGGGAAGCTAGAAAAATTGCCCAAACATGGGATTTTGGAAATTTGTCTACTGTACAGAGAGATGAGGCCTGCCTTTTGGCACCAGTCCTGGCTGCTCCGCCACCAGCCTTTGTGTATAACTTTTTTAGCCACTCAGTACCTGGATGGGAGATCTCCAACAGAGGAACCAGATGTTCAGAAAGTCATCTCTCCAGCTAGGGATAGGTCAGTACACACCTCAGCATGGCATAAGTAACATTGCACTGTCCATTAACAAGGGTCTTGAGTGTGGCTGCATTCGAGTTCAGCAGCACCCACTGAGGTACTGCAGAGGATGGCTCCAATTTTGCATCTGAGCAGTTAATTTAGGCAACATCCTCCTTCAATAGCTCAAGGTTTTCACAGGGACTGAACTCCCCAAATCAGTTAAAAAATGGCCACATTTCCGCTTCCTCCATGCATGGCCTCACTCTGCACCCAGAAGCTCTCAGAGCAAATTCTTAACTTCATTAAGAAAATCATGTTTCTAGCAAGAAGAGATGATGATGAGCACACACAGCTTCCATTTCCCACCTGTGGGGGAAAACTCCGTGTGCTACAATTCCAAACAACAGGAGATGAGATGATGGGCACAGGACAGAGCTGAACATCAGTACCAAGGATGTGAGGATCGAAGCTGGAGATCTGGTTTAAAGCCTAGATATACACAGAATGGACAGTGCCTGAGATCCATGCTGCTTATGTTGACAAGCTTACACAGGCTTGGAGTAATCAATCCTGTTCTCATGGAGTGTCTCACTCACATCCTTTCTCTCAGTCCATGAGCTTCCCATGGTTTTATTGGTGGTCTGTATCTTCTGTAGACCATATGTTTGACATTACTGGGGAATGCAGAGGTTAAAAAGATTGGAACTCCTTTTGAAGTTACGGGAAAGAAAAACTTTAGAGAATGACTTACAATTAGAAGTAGATCATCATTCAAATGCAGAGACCCATTTGACTCATAGCTGGAGTTGGATGTAAGGACAAGGATGGTTGCTTTAAAAATTCCCAGTCAAAGGTAAACCAGAAAACCATAAAGTGAAAGACAACAGAGCACATGTTTAAGAAGTGGAATTCTAAGACACAAATTCAATTCACTACCATGCTGACTGACTTTTAAACTATGACTACGCAGTAGTTCACAAGCCTGTTTTCAAAAAGGGCCTGCACATGCACACACATACAGGTAAATATAATATATGCAGTGCTTATCCATATGTGATTTCTTGGCAGGCATTTTACCATGACCTTAGCAAGGCTTGAGGCTGCCTACCACAACATTCTTGTATTCAAGTTTGGATGTTATGGTCTGGGTGGGTAGACTAACAGACAGTAAAATACTGGTTTAGATGGTCAGACTTGGAGAGGACCAAATATATGTCATGCCCTACCTGGAGGCTGGTAACAGGCTGGGTACTGTAGCGGTCTGTCCTGGGGCCTGTCCTGTTTAAACATCTTTAGCAGTTGTCTGGATGAGACAGTGGAGTGCTTGCTCATCAAGTCCGGAGACAACATCAAAGTATTAGAGGGCAGTTGATATGCTTGAGTGCAGAGCTGCCATTCAGAGGGCCCTGGACAGGCTGGAGGAATGGGCTGAGAGGGACCTTATGAAATTCAACAAGGATAAATGCAAAATCCTGCACTTGGAAAGGAAGAGCCCCTGCAGCAGTACGGGCTAGGACTGATGGGAAGAGGAGCAGCTCTCCAGAAAAGGAGCTGGGTATGCAGGCAGAGAGTACACTGGGTGTGAGCCAGGAGTGTGCCTTGGCAGCAAAAGAAGCCAAAGGCTGAACAGCCAGGAGGGTGACAGATGTGTTTATCCAGCTTCCCTAGGTACTCGGATGGCACTGGAGTACCAAACCCAGTTTTGGATCCCCAATGCGAGAAAAACATGGACACACTGGAGCAAGTTCAGCAAACACCACCAAGAGATTTGAGGGCAAGAGCCCTCCGAGGAGAGGCTAAGGGAACTGGACTTGTTTGGCCTCAGAAGAGATGGCTTTGAAGGAGACAACCAGCACCCTGACAGCTTTTACAAGGAAGTTATCAACAAGATGGAGCCAGGCTTTTCACCATAGGGCATTGTGGGAGGACAAGAGACAATAGACCTTAATTAAAATGGAAGATGTTTAGGCTGGCTTTAAGGAAATGCATTTTCACCATGAGAACAGCCAAATACTGCCCAAAGAGGTTGTGCAGCCACCATCCTTGAAGGTTTTCAGTACCCAACTGTCGAAAGCCCTGAGCAACCTATCCTCATCCTTTATTTGACCTTCTCCTTTGAACCAGAGGTTAATCTAAAAACCTCCCAAAGTCCCTTCCAATCTAAGCAACCTGAGTATTTGGAAGGTTTTGTAAGGTATTTGGGAGCCTGAGCATTATCCACTTAAGGAGCAGACACAATACTATGTGAACTGATTGGCCAATCATTCTGCAAGCAGAAACTACTCAAACAAAAGCCACAGTGAATTTGCAAACTACTCAAACAAAAGTCACAGAATTTGCAAAAAGTTTTGTTTGCATAAATCAATTGATTGAAAATTTTAGACTAACAAGTAGTTGAGCAAAAGTCTGTCTGTTCTTCACTGCCTGAGAAGAAATGCAATTTCAGTGAATTTATGACCCAATTAAACACTAGTTTTCCTTAATGCCCAGCAACCAGTTAGGAGATTGAAAGCTCTGTTTTCTCTGTGAGGGCTGTCTTCTACACATGAAAAAGAATGAGAATGCTAAATACCAAAGCAGCTAGAAATATTTCTTAGATTATTACTATGGTGTCTTCCAACAGAAAACTCAGATTGCTTCACTGCTGTTAATTAAGTATGCCTAGAAACACTTACACCGGGAAGTTTGATATCACCACCCCTTTTTACAGATGAGGGGAAAACAAGATATAACATTCAGAATTCAGGGTTACTCAGTGAATGAGGGGCAGAACCAGAAATAAAACCTGGGAATCCTGGCTCAGAGTCTCCTCTCATAATCTCTGAACAAAGCTTCTTTCCTGTAAAATTCCATCTAAGCTCTTCATAGAATAATTAGAGCCAATTTATTTCTTCACTCGTTAACGATGAAATCTGACAGGCTTTGTACTCAGGATGCTGAAGCTCAGTTAGGGGAGCAAGGCTCTTCTCCATGAGAGGAGGCCTGGAATGTCAGTCTTTAGGTGGCTTAGTAGGGGCATGGTTCCAGCTGCCAGGTACTTGAACTCCTGCCCAAATCCCTGTGACAAAGCTTGAAGGAAGAACTGGAATGTAAATGTGATTTACCATAAATGTTAGGGAAGGATTAGACAAATAGAAGCTGGTTTTGCAATGATAAAACTTTGCCTTCAGTGGCACTTAAGAAGTATGAAAGAACATTTACCTGCCTTGGTATTAGGTAGGTTTCTCCTTTCCTTTGGTTTCTTTTGCCCCCTTTTCAGGTGAACAGACTGAAAAAGCTCTGAGACACAGAGAGATTCATGGCAGTACTTCAGATGTGCCCCTCAATTCTACCTTCTTATGTTCCATCAGATCTGGAGGACACAAAGTTCCTCAGGGCTTACAGCTCACTTGCAGCTCACGAGCAGTGACTTGCACTACCTTGAGATGTGCAGTAAGGTCATGAGTCATTCTCCACCTCCCCTACCCAGGGCAAATGGCTCACCATCCACTCTGTCATCACTCCCAAGGTTTCCTCAGAGGTCAAGAAACTGGCACATGAAGAGCAAGAAGTGCTGACCGCTCAATATTTTGAAACTCTGACGGTTGCTCAGAACCTCTTAACTGCAGGCCACTACATTTGAAGCTAGAGCAGCCCATAGTAGGGAGTACATTTAAACATGTGCCCTATTTGCTCAGCATCCCATGATGGAGGCTCTGGTAGAGGAGGGCAGAGTCAAGATTTCCACATTAAAAAGCCTGACTTTTGCTGCTTTTAAATATTTTCCTTCTTCAAAGCAAAACAAGAAAGACTATTCTCACAGAGCTTAACGGAAAACTCTGCAGGCCCTCTGCCTTGCTCTCTTCAGCTTTTGGCAAAGTAGAGTTGAGGACACTGGCCATAAAGTCCAGACACCAGCAGAGGTGAGGGAGGGACCATCTTTTACAAGAGATCCTTGTGGAGTGTGGAAGCTCATCTTTCCTGTTTCTTCAGTGTCATCTGCCCCATCTTTCCCAAGGCTCCAAGCTCCGGTCCAGTAGGTGACATGTTTGAATTGACTTTGATCATCTAGAAATAGTTTGCAGTTTGCTGTCCCCTTGTTCCAAATGAAGATTTATGGCTATACTTGGTTAACAAATTGCTTCTCCTTTGGCCCCAGATGTCTGCTGTAGCCCTTTCCTTGTAGCAAAGGGATGAAAATCTTGGGCATTTTCAGTCACCAGGACAGTGTGCATCACCTCCTGTAGTGGAAAACATTGACAGAAAAGCCCATTGTCTTAACATCTGGGGACAAATCACCCAGACTCCCTCAGTCCAGCATTACCTTGGTGACCTATGGAGCAGAAGTTCATACACACCTTTCCCTACAGGGATGATAAGGTTCCAGCCAAGGTCTGGGGCGTGTGAGGAGGCTGAAATCAGGGAATAGAGAGAAGGAAAGAACAGAGAAGAGCACTTATGTCTATCAAACCAAAACTAAAAGGTCTGGGGAATAAAGGAGGTTGGCTTTGGCTTTGGCTCAAGATCAAAGCCTGAAGGTGACTGTGGCTTTCTGATCTTCTAGCTCAAAGTAGCAGAGGCTTTTTTTCTTATGATACTGACAGCACTGAGAGCTGCTTGCAAGAGTCCAAAATCTCAGGAAGAGAGCCACAAGGATATGAGCTTTCCCATCACTTGATTTTCATTTGGAGGGGATGAGGTTGGTGGGATTTGAGTATCATGTAGCAGGGAAGAGTTGAGGCTGCAGTACCTCAAAGGCTTCAGGGAGACCGAGAGCAAACACAACCACAATTGCCTATCTGTTTGCAGCAGGGTCAGGGGAGGCTACAGGATAGGGAAGGGGCTATTTCTTCACCAAGCTGTGTGTTCAGTGGAAACACAAGCTGGCAAGAAAGGAGAGTTCAGCTGAAGCCTAGAACATGAAACTGAACAGGTGGCTTTCTAACAAAAAGCTAAATGGGAAATTCCTGAGTCTGCTTCATTGCAGCAAATGATGGCAAGCCAAGGAGAAGGGAACCGGGTTAATTTGAAATCCAGAGGGACTGGATACTCTGCTGAGCTAAAATTTGTGTCTTTGTTACATAGATACAGTTTTCTTGTGGGCATCTACCTTTTTCAAATGTGAATCAGAATGGCTGAGGACACTCTGGGGAGAGGACAGCCTTCTACAGTGTTGAAACTTTGCCCAGAAGTCACACCAGCCTTCTGTTTGTTCACAAATAACCCAGCACGTCAGTCACTGACCATGGAGCCTGGCAATTGAGACAAATCACTGGGACTGAGAGGTTAGACAGCACCAGATACAGTAACTAGCATCCATTGAAGCAGACATTTGAGCTTCTGGGGGTGATACACATCCCCTCCTTTTAGGAGATCCACAGTTCAGGAGTACAGTTGATATATAGTATCTCTTCCAGAATTTCTTGCATATGAAAAGATTCTGGCAATCTGCTGGAAACCAGGAAAAGAACTGAGCTAACCCAAGAGGAGCTGGGTTTTATGTCCTTTTCCATCCTGAGGCATGGGAACATTTTTACAAGTTAGCATGTTGGTGTCTCCCTGTAGCACAGCTGGGATCAATGGCAGATGGCACCGGGGCTTGTCCAGAAGAAGGACTAACAAGGCATGAAAATGCCTTCCATGGCCAGTGGAGCTGTAGGAAAAGAGACCTCTGCAGCTGTCCACATTAACAACTCACAAATAATATAACTAACCAATAGGAAGGTTACTGTAAATTCATCAGACAAATATTATTCAACCATCTGAAGAACAGCTTGACTAATGAAAAAGTTATTTGTGAATAATTCCAGAAGGATGGTAACACATTGGGAAAAGTACAGAGAAGCGATACTGGGCTGATTAAGAAACTAGAAAGCAGGCCTTAGAGTGAAAGACTCCAGGAGCTCAATCTGCTCAAACAGAGGACATGTGAAGGGTTGACTTGGTCACAGTCTCTTAGTGATGACATAAAACCAGAGATTTGATAACTGAAACTGGATGAATTCTGACTAGAGAAAAACCTTGATATTTTAGAAGTGAGAGTAATTAATCAGTTTATGTAAGGCTTCTGGTAGATTTCTCCATTCATTTGCAATATTAAAAAAATAAAATCCCCTGAAAGTCACTCTGCATTTCCAAGAAAAAGCAATTCAGAGTGATACTGCAGCCTATGGTTTGCAGGAGCTCAGACTAATGATATCACTGGCCCCTTCCCATTTTGCAATCTCTAAACTAATGAGCAAGTTACTCAAAACTGACAGCAGAATTGTATGTGGATTCATTGCATCATTTAGGTTGGAAGAGACCTCAAAGAAGGTAAGTAGCTGAACAGATACACCGTTTGTCAATGTTATTCAGCAGGCTCTAATTATGATGTTTGCAATGACTGAGGAGATCAATGGAAAGACTCCTAGTGACAACATCAACCTGAGTAAAGCACTATCTACAAGACACACCTTCACTCCCTTTGTTCTTCAAGGAGAAAAGTCCTCTTTGCAGATGCCTTTTGCCCCTTGCCGTACCTGTCTTTCTCTGCCTTCCACCAGCAAAAGGGACTTAACACTAACTCAGACAGGATTTAACTCACTAATGATTGCACAGTGCTTCAGGAGCCTCATTTGGGAGATTCAGTCTATTCCTGTGTGATCCCACTCACTGATTCTCTTAGACAAATGGGGGCAGGTACTTGCCTCCTTGTATCTGGCAGCTACTGCAATAACAGCTTCAAAAATAGATTTTGGCAGAGAATTAAAAAAAAATTAAGTCTCCTGACTTTAAAGGCTAGAACAAGGATTAGAAAAGGCTGCTTCATCTGGTAATTCACAGAGAGATGGAAAGTTCCTTCAGTGATGACTGTGTATCATTTGTTGAATAGAGTCACTGCCTGAAACTGCCTTCCCAGTTCCATGTAGCTAGAAAAAAGTAAAAATGCTGTTCTTCTTGTGACCAAATGTGAAGTCACTCTTTGGATCATGGGATAATGTCATAAGGGCTTGGTCTGACTCATTTTAAGAGAGAAGATTTTCGAATCAGTGAACAAGGCAGTTCAGCATGGCAGTTCAGTCTCCAGCCTGTCAGTGGATTTCACATCTAAAATCATAACAAAAGCTGCTAGAAGGGAAACAGGCCCACTGCTCAGCTGCCTTTCTTTGTGTATCTACTTGAACCCATCTTGCAGAGAGCTCTTAGCCTCTAGACTAAACACTGCTTGGAGCTGAAATAAATATGAATGAACAATGGTTAGGATGCTCGAGTCAGTTGGTAGTGTGGTAATGTGGTTGTACTGGACGAGAAGAGAGGGTGAAGAGACAGAAGTCCATCTGTATGCACTCCTTTGACAGGGGGTTTGTTTTGCTGAAGTATAATCACTTCTCTCCTTTGTAAAGACCACCAACTTTTTTACACATGAGAAGATAAAACTGTCCTTATCTCAGAGCTGCCAAGAGGTACAAACAGGGAAGTGTAACTGTCCTTACCTCCGAGATGCCAAGAGTGACACAGAAAATGAACCGTGTGAGACCACACAGGAGTACTGCCCGATGTAAGGCTCTTGACTGGAAGACCTAAACCTCAGTTCTCATGCCAGTCTACTGCTGATGGAAGGATATGATTTCACCTGCTCTCTGGAGTGGCACATTACCCTAGTTGACTACAGCAGTGGATGGGACTTCAAATATCTAAGGTTGGATGGTATCAGGTTAAGACCTCCGCCCAACCTCTTTATGCTTTGTTTTAGCTAAAACTTCCTCCACAGAACTCATTGAAATCAGTGGGAAACCTCTTAAGGATGCCAGTGAGCTCAGCAGAAAGCCATGTAGTTGAAGATCCAGGCCTTGGTGGTTTCAGCTTTGTTTTGGGAGTTTTAGGCTAGATTTTCAAAACAGTTCAGCTGCTGGTACCAAACAATTGCCAGGGCTGTTTCATTCCTTGTGACTGGGAATGGGTGTCATATCATGTGGGAGAATCAGAGGCTGGGGAGGTGCAGCATTTCCCCAGTGACAACTCTGAGCCATGCATATGGGGCAATCACACCTGTTTCCAAAGGGGCTGGAGTCCTGGGTGCAAATGCACTTGAAGATGGTCTCTGTATGTGTGCTGTCCCACTCTCTTGGATTTCTGGATAGCCACAGTCATACTGGAAAATTATTAACTTTTTCTGGAGAATCCCAGCCACTCCAACCTAATTTCTCTGTTGATCAGTGAGTTACAGGCTCCTTCTGGAACAGAGACAACCTCACAGGAAGCAATGTCAATGAACACAGCAGAGCAGGCAACTACTCTATCCTCCCTTTTAACCAGAGACTGCAGCAGAGTTATAGAAGGTTACACACCCTGAGCATCCTGAACCACAATGCCAATTGCAAGAGTCTCCTTTTCTTGAGAAAAAAGTCAGAATCAAGCAAACGGCCCTTGCTCTTTCTTGTATTTCACACTATTTGACCTTTCTACTCAGCAGTTCTAAGAACGAGAAAATTAAGCCAAGATTGGCTGCTGGTAGATCTCCTGAAAGGGTTAAATGATAAATTGTATCTGACTGAATGAACCCATGAGGCCTAAAGCAATTCAGTCTCTCTAAATCTTGGGACTTCATTGGGAGGGGTATAGCTGCATATGAATGAATGTAGTAGGGAGACAGGAATGCCCCCTAAGTTTCTAAGTTTACACCCAAGCATTTACAGCAGCTGGAGATGTGAGATACAATTGTGGCTGAAGAATGGGCTGGGACTCTTGTCAAGGTACCAGTTAGTCACTGGCCTCAGTGTGCTGCTCTCTGAAGACAATGCAGTGCTGGGTTCTGACCTCACATGAAAAGAATGAAAAAGAAACCACCAAAAAACCCTACAGGGGATATTTTCTATAGGCAGAACTAGAAAAAAAATACGAAAATTGCCCTTTTTTGGATGAAAGTCTGAAATCTTCAGACTTTTCTATGTAAACTAATCGTGTTTTTTAATGTAACAAAAACCCCAGTGAAAAATGTTTACTCTTTTCCTCATCTTGCCTTTCTCCTCTTCCACTTTTCTCCATTCCATTATTGAAAAGGGGTTGAGAGGAAAACAGACAATAATTCTGAAGAGAGTTAAATGTTCTTGAAGGGAAAAGTTTTGAACAAAGGTCTATGAGCACTTCCACTTCTGGACATTTGATATGTTGAACTCCCCTCTCCATAATTTCTGCATTCTTCAGGGAAATCCATTTGCCCCTGGGGTTAAGTGCTTCAATTATTAATCCAGGTATGTAATCAGGGCTGAATGCAGCCACTATGTGACTGCTCTCTCATCATATGAGTGGGAATATTCACAGAAAGTATAGGGAAGGTGTGGCCTCTTCATGTTCCTGTGTAACTCGGCTCCTAATTAAATTCCCTAAATGTGAACTGAACAGCGGGAGACCTCCTGTGGGACAGGTAAGTTGGTACAGAGGGGTATCATTATTCCCACTTTCCAATTATTGCTTCATGAAAAATACTCAGTTATAAAATGTCTGGAATGGATGCTGAGCTAGATATAGAAGTGAACTGTTTGCCAGTGTTAGATGCTTCTATAACATGCACATCACCATGCCTTTCTCAGCTGGTGAGCAGTAGTTTGCAAAGTCTGGGTGAACATGGAGTGGTTTTACCAGACGTTGAGTGAGATGCTATGGAACAGCAGTCGTATGGTGTTTGAGGTTTGTCTTTGTAACTGGCTCCAGCAATCAAATACACCTCCTCCCAAGCTGTTGTTTCCTACTCTGTACATAAATCTTCCATCTACTTAGCTTGAATTTTGGGTTTTGCTATGAAAGACCTTCTAGATATGAGACATGATTGCCTAGAGAAGGCAGGCAGATAATCTCAGTTGTAGAGTTATATTTTTCAGTGTTAGCTTTCTGGGTTTGCCCTTTAAAGATATGACAGTTGTGTATAAGTGGAAGTAATTTAGCCCTGAAGGGGTGAAATTCTTTTTTAAGCTCTTCATGTAATCTTACTTTGTTATTGCAAAAAGATCTCTAACCAGGAGGAACTGGGTCCAATCTGATGCTGAATTAAAAATAACTAGAAATCCTGGGGCAGTCCTCTGCAGTGCCAGAGTGGTTGCCAGATGCAGTTGGCGTCAGATGTACGTCTAACTCAAGTGCATTTGCCTGTATTTCACCCACAGGTATTGCAGGCAGGAGATCAGCTGGAGGGGTGTCCTGCTGGCTCTCTTGCAAGTCGAGGCTCACCAAGGCCATCCTGTTGATGCAGAGGGTTCAATGAGGTGCCACACCACAACACTGGCAATTGTACAAATACAGGGTAGAAGACAGTTCCTGTCTAGAAGAAGTAAAAGGCTGCAACTGGCAGCAGAGAAGTGCAATGATTGCCTCTGGTTGTTCAGCAGCTCAGAAAACCCTTGGAATTGATTTGGCTCTGCAGACACTTTGAAAACAAATTTAATCCCATTCCAGTAAATTCTTCTGGTTTACTGCTAGCATGAAATGCTCTGACCACTATTTTACATGGAAGCAAGAGGTCACTACAAACAGTACTGGTTTATGTGAACTCTTCAGTGGCTGCAACAGGATTTCAAAATGATGCAAGAGTATTTTTGTGCTGAGGAAGAGGTGAGATCTTCAGTTATCCAGAACTAGGTCATCAGAAGCTAATGCAGGGCAGGGCTGGGAATATCAGTCCACCAGTCCTATCCCAGCATGGACTGGGTCATGTGAGCAGGCAGAATATTTGGACAGGAATTTATCTAAGGTCAGATGCTATGGGCCATGTTTAATCCTATTTACATATCTGATTTTTAGGCAACTATGCCCCTTGGACACATACTGAGGTTAGACTAGATAGCAAGGTAACCTTAAAGATCTGGGCTAGAATTATGGGATCAGTTACATTTAGAGAGCAACACCTAGTCTCTTACTGATCTACACAGTTGGGAAGAGCAGTTTTTCCTGTAATGGTGAGGTTAGAGTCCATGTTGTGAGAGTTGGGGAAAAAAGGAAGGTAAATAGTTTTCCTGATTCCTTTGTTTAGGGTAACTTTTAGGGAAAACATGTGATTCAGTCTGGCTTTGTTTTGTGGGCAGTTCAAGAATATCTTGGTCTATATAAGATGTCGAGAAATAGTTTGTTCTTTTTCAGACAAGGAGTATTTCCAGAAAGATAGCTTGAGCTACATTTACATTATTTGATCTAGTAGTTTGACATCACTGAAGAATATAACATGGGCTAAAAGGTGACTGAAGTGTACACATATCTTTACTGATCAACAAAACCCTTGAAACAGGCCACCTATGAATATTGTTACAGTCTTTATCTTCTTAACCTGGTAGACTGCCTCCCCTCTATAGGAGGGAGACTATTTCTTTATATTTGGGGATGATGGGGCAAGGCCAGATGGTCATTGCTTATGAAATAGAAAGAGGAAAGACAGTCTCTTTGCAGGGATTGTGCAAAGGTCAAAGAACACACATTGTGCGTCATTAGGGCTTTCAAATTGCTTGTATGTTTTTAAGGAAAATGGGTCTAGGGAGACTACAGCAGAAGAAAAGGGTTTAGGGAACTAGCCAGAGACAGTTATGCAAGAGCCTAAGACTTCAAACAGATTTCTACATACATTCCTGCTGAACCTCATTTCTAGTACTTGTTCCTTTATGATGATTCCTATGTTTTTAAGTATTCATCCCAGGTCTAGCTTGAACCTGAGCTAAGCAGACAGAAATGAATGGAACACTGCCCTGCTTAACTCTGTTTTTCTGCTATCCCATCAGGTGTGAACGAGTGACTGGCTTCAGAAGCACAAATCTGTGGAAAAAGGAGCGATGATGCATTCAGTGCTTGCAGCTATGAAGCCCTGGGGCCTTCTAAGCCCAATGTTCATACATCAAATATCCATCAAACCACAAGACACTGCAAATCTATGTCCCTCTCCTCCTTCCCAGCTCTCTGCCCTTCATAAAACCCACCAACATACCTACTCAAAATTCCTCAGAGACACACTTTTACCAGACACAGACAGACAGATAGACAGACATCAGTGAGGTACAGCTCATAAGTAACTCACTAAACAGTCTTCTGGGATAAGGGAGGGAACTGCTGTGGGTGTATTGTTCCAATCCCATCATTTCCCAAAACACTAAATGAAATAATAACTTGTTTATAATACTGCATGACATCAAGGCAATGCTACATAGCTGCACTTGAGAAACAGCTTTGAACCCTGTGACCTTCCTTCAAGTGAGAAAGTCTTTAGGGAGGTCATGGGATGCAGAAAGCTGTATCCCTCTTCTTGTTCTCTAGATCCCCTTGTACACTTGAACCACCTGTTTTCTTTTCCCTTACAGCTGATCACTCTGGCTTAAAGCTAAAGACATCCCCTTGCCAAGAAGCGATGCGAGTGATACACCAATTCATTCCAGAGCAGATTTTTGACATAAAACAAACCAAGTTCAGGCACTTGATACATTCCCATCCAACAAGCTACAGGAGGAAAAAAATTTATTCCCTATCTGTGTCACACCATGTTCACATTACATAACTATCCTCTCCCTTTGCCTTTACCCACCCTGCTTAAAAGTATCGGGTCTTGCAGGTTCACAGCTTTGATTTTGATACACTCTTTCTTTTTCCTAATACTACAACTAAATCCTTTGTATTACATAGCAAACAACTGCACCTTCCTTTGAAGGTGCAATAGGTACACTGCCTGATTGAATTCAGTGTTTCTAAGCAATAGAGAGCATCTGCTGACCAGTTAACCTCTTGTATTTTCTTCTTTTACAGTACAGTAAAAATGAAACCAATCCCAAATTTAGAAGGGAAAAAAAAAACCGTGCCAAAACAAATGAGAACAGACCCTGCTCTACTGAGAGAAGGTCTACTTTAGAGATGCAATCTAATGCACCTCCTATCTTGTCTTTCCCCTAGGCAGCTTCTTCCAAAGAAAGGAATAATATCTTCAGCATCAGTGCGGGTGCCTTATGTCTGGGGGACTAATCGCTTCCAGGACTGAACCCTGATGACTTAAGCTGCTCTGTGTACAAAACTCCATGCATGGAAAGCAAAAACATCGTTTTGTTGCCCCAAAAAGGGAAGAAGGTTTCAAGGCTTGCTAAAAACAACCTCTGATCAGCTGTACACATCTAGACACTGTTGTCTTTGGTGTCCCAGATGGTCCCAGCTGTTGGCATAAGCACTGACAATGACATTCATTTCTTTTGCACACAAGTCCTATGCAAGCCCAATTTTTCAGCTGCCTGCTGATGGGAAGTGAAATTCACACAGAGAAAAGCTGTCCTTGAGGCCCACAGGATCCCAAAGCTTGTGGAAAAAATGGGGAGGATTAGTTGTGGGATCACTTCCGGCTGCTATCTAATTTTATCTGTGTGTCACTGATACAGAACGTCATTCTTTTTATTATGAGAACCCCTCGACAAACAGGGCTAAAAATAAAAAGCAAGAGCTCGGAGCTGGCACAAACTGTGCTACATGGACTCCAATTTGTATAGCAGGAACTATAATCACTCTGAGACATGCCCAAGCCCTCGGGCATCCCACGGGATTTCAGTCACTTGTTTACAAGGTGTTTTGATTTGCAGCTGTTTGACTGTGGCATTTCAAGAGGGGGCGGTTTGAAAGGATGTTGTTACTTTGGATGCCGGGATTGGGAAATGGGTATTGAAAAATCACACAAGAAACAGGCGAGTGCTGTCTTTGTTCTTCCCCCCTTACATACGAATGACGTCGGTGCTGGGGAAAGGAGCTCCAGAACAGATCCAGAGACCAATGCTCTGGAAGGAATAAGCAGGGTACAGGTAAATCTCTGAAAACAGAGCTGTGCCCTAACCACACCAGAGTGCCCCACATCTGATCTAGGGGGACTAAGTTCTGGAGGTAAGAAGAGAACTGTCCAAACCCATTGCTTTTCCACGTTTTCTAACAAGATTATCAGCAAATAAATTGATACTGTGTCATGGACACACCTAAGAACTAGGCTAAAGGCCATTACTAGCTCACTTCAAACAGACCAGCAGCTGAAATGGATTTAGTCACTAGCTCAAAGTGATTTAGCACTTCAGATGGCTCTTTCCATAATTCCCGCTCTCCTGACCTGAACAGTTCCTCTTTCAGAACTGCATTAAGCTAATGCCCATTTTCTTCTGGGCCCTATTGGGATAATGGATTCAGATATGCAGAAAGAATGTAAAAATCCATCTGTTATCTGGGATGAGTGATTTGCACAATAGTGCCCATGAGTGTTTGTTTAACACTGCGGACAGCAGAACACTGCTAAGTGGTAACACGCTGAGAAAGGGAAAGCAAGAAGGGAGGAGAAACTACCCTGGCTGTTTAAAATCTATGTCCACCAATCTGTCTGCATTTTTTTGGCTTAGTTAGCTGCTTCCCTGTTTTTTGTGGGAAACCAGGAAGGACACGTGGAGCTTTTCCCAGGCTTCAGTGTTATTCTCTTGTTTCCAGCACTGGATTTTGTATGCATTAATTACAGTAACTCACGTAGAAGATCTAGTGCCAAGAGGATATTTACCTTGCAAACATTTCATCTGCTACCCCCCTCTCCCCTTCTGTGACTTTTTTGAGCGATGAGTGACTGGAGGTGCCGCGTGCACTTGAAGAAGCATCGCCCTTGCCAACCTCAGACACCAGCCCTTTGCCTGCTCAGAATGTGCCAGAAACCTGGCTGCGCTTTCTTGGCAGGGAGCAGCCATCTCCTCACTTCCTGGAGGTGAAGGAGGGCTCAACCTAGAATATAAAGCATAAAAATGGAAGAAATCAGTTAGATTATACCATGACAATTTTTTGTTTTTCTAGCGACATAAAAACCCACCCTATGTTTGATTCTGAGTGACATTGATCAGTTTGGCAGAAGCATCATCTCTGCTGGAGTCATGAGTGACTTCTCTTTAAGCAAGTACCAGAATTATCCAGGCTGGCATTACAGTTCATCACACTCTTAGCTTTCTTTAGGCAAAGTTGAAGGAAAAATCTGCATTTGCACTGCACATGCCATCGAAGATCTCAAAGAACATGACTTATCCTAGCCCACATGCCAAACCTGAATCGGAGCCAGGGTCAGAAATTCTCTCTCTCTCTCCTTTCCTCCAGCCAGGATAACTTTTCCTCAAGGTCAGCAATGACTGTTGCCAGCAGGGGCATGCGACACTGTCAACACCTTGCCACACATACCAGCTTCAGACTCCCTGGGTTTTACCCATAGCTATTGAAAACTGTCTACAGAAGAGGCTGCTAAAAAGGAAGTTGAAGACTGTCGAAGTCTATTCTAATCCACAGTGTCTATATTTATGCAGCCCTTGTCACAGCAGAGCAGAGAAAATGTCACTGGAACAGTTCTCTTTTTGCCAACAGGCAAGAGGTTTAAAAAGAGACAGTAACCTCTATTTGATGATATATTTCTACAAATGTTTAACTTGCTATTTAATTTAGAAATCATCTTTAATGTTGATTTATATTCCTGGCAGTGAAGTCAGGAGGTTGGCAAACCTATTCCTTTTCAGTCTGTGCTCTGACTGAGGCAATAACGCAGATCAAAGAGAAGGAGTCTTACAGCACTCACATTTTATCATCTTGAATGTTTTCAAGTTCTCACTCTGATATTCATGGGCAGATTATGTAACTACTAGATTTATATTTCTGAAGGCCACATAGTAAAGACTGAAATGTTGTATCATTAAGAGGAAGTATTTGGAAATAATTGAATTGAATCAAGGAACAACATCTCAAGTGAACACTTGACACAAGCAGCAATGCTTTCCTGGAGATGTTGTTTTGTGCCAGTGTTTTATTGGGTCAGCCATTTGTTTTCATGCCATAGAATATAAAATCAACTGCATGTTTTTCATCTAAATATGTCAAGCTGACATTCTTATTACCTTAGTAATTGCTAAATATTCAAGGATTTGAATTCCATCAATAACAGTTAACGTAACTGATGGAAGCAGAGCAAGCCACAGACCTTCTGTGAATTTTTTAGAGGATAATATATTACAATTCAGTATCTAAGGGGTCAGAGGAATATGAAGACTTGCCTTGGTGCCTGTTTTGAGCCTCCCTGCCCATGGCTTTTGTACAGTATCTCATGAACACTGATAGGTTTAGCTGCCTAATGACTTGGGGACTTTGACACCATAGCAGCACCCCCTTTTTTGTAAAAAAGAAAGGCAGGCAGAGGTTAGTAGATCATAGCATTATCAGGGTTGGAAGAGACCTTTAAGATTATCTAGTCCATCAACCCAGCACTATCACAGTGACCCCTAAATCACTACATCATCTCCCTGCACCAGATCCAGACACCTCTTAAACACCTCCAGGGATGGTGACTCCATCATGCCGCTGGGCAACTTATTCCAAAGCCTAAAATGCATTGAAGGATGAGAGAACAGATTGAGAGCAGCCCTGAGGAGAAGGACTTGGGGGTGTTGGTTGATGAGAAGCTCAACGTGACCCATCCATGTGCAGGATGGCTGGGGCTCTGAGAAACTTGGTCTAGTGGGAAGTGGGCTGGTCTAGTGGGAAGTGTCCCTGCCCACGGTAGGGAGTTGGGATGAGATGATCTTTAAGGTCCCTTCCAACCCAAAGTGCTGTATGATTCTATGCAGTGGGGCAGAACTGAGACGTTCTGCCAGCCAGGGGGCACAGGCTGGGGGGCCATCACAGCCGGGCATGTCCCCGTCTGCACTGGCCCTGCTGCCGTGAGCGAGTGCCAGACACATGGATGGGCTGTCGGCACGTGCCTGGATAGGCCTGCATGGGGACATCACAGAATCACAGAATTGTTAGGGATGGAAAGGACCTCTGGGAATCATTTAGTCCAACCCCCCTGCCAAGGCAGGGTCACCTAGAGCAGATCACTCAGGAATGCACCTTTAAATGTCTCCAGAGAGGAAGACTCCACAACGTCCCTGGGCAGCCTGTTCCAGTGCTCTGACACACTCAATGTAAAGAAATTCTTCCTCATGTTGAGGTGGAACTTCTTGTGTTTTAGTTTATGGCCACTGCTCCTTGTCCTGTCACTAGGCACCATCCTCTCGGCACCCACCTTTGAGTATTTACATGCACTAGTGAGATCCCCTCTCAGTTTTCTCTTCTCTAGATTAAACAGGCCCAGCTCCCTCAGCCTTTCCTTGTAAGAGATGTTCCAGCCCCTTTGTTGCCCTCCACTGGATACTGTCCAATAGCTCCAAGTCCTCTTCTGTAGTGAGAGCACAGAAACTGGACACAGCACTCCACATGTGGCCTCCCGAGGGCTGAGCGGAGGGGCAGGACCACCTCCCTCGACCTGCTGGCCACAGGTTGTGCTGGATGCAGCCCAGGCTACTGCTGTCTCTTCTGGCCGCCAGAACAGCATTCGGGACTCCCCACGCCTGGCCCCCTGGCACTGGGCACGGGCACGGCAGCGCCGGCGGCCCCGCCCCCCGGGCGGCCCGGCCCTGCCCGCCCGGCCCCGCGCCCCGGACGCGGTTGTGGCGGCGGAAGGGGCGGGGCGGTGGCTGCGGGCCCGGCGCGATGTTCCTGACGGCGGCGGCCCGTGAGTGGCGCGGGCGCGGCGGGGCCGGGCGGCGGCGGCGGCCGCGGGGGCGGCTGTGGGGGCGGGCGCACGGGCGCGCGCCCCGGCGGCGGCGGCGGGACCTTCCCGGCCCTTCCCGGCCCTTCCCGGCCCTTCCCGGCCCTTCCCCTCCTTCGGCCGCGGGGCCTCCCGGCGTGCCCCGGAGGAAGCTCAGGGTGACCTCAGCAAGACTTGCGCAGACACAATATAGATGAGCTTTCTTTTTTTTTTTTTTTTAGTGGGGTTTTGCATTTGTGCTGCAGAGGTATGATTACTTTAAATTCAGTGAGCTGACAGAAAAAGAATTCAGCCTGTTTCATGCTATGCTGCGGGTGAGAGCAGCGAACCCAAAAGCAGCCTCGTGGGAAGGTCGGGCTCGGCTGAGAAGGGCTCCCCGCTCTGCACCTGTGGCCATGCAAACCCCTGTGTTGGCACCAGAGCAGGAGCCGAAGCAGGAGTGGGTGGAAACAAGTCGGGGAGACTGGGACTGCAGTTTGCACCAGCAGTGCTGCTCACACCTGTCTTAACTTCACATTTACCCAGAGAATTCATACTCAGCACTGAAGCTGAAAACTCACTGAGAACATCTGGAGGCTGCAGCAAGTGCAGCCTGTCACGCTGGGCACTGCATTTGCACAGACACTTACAAAGGTGCTATGATGGCAGAAAGAGCAGGGAACTAACAGCACTTGCAAGAATGAGTGATGCTTTAGCGTGACAGTAAATCTCTTTGCACTATCTCTCTGGGGCTTTAGCAAAGTCAGGCAGTGGAAAACACTTAATCTTTATTTACTGCATAAAAGGAAACAAGATAAAATGTTAACTTTTCTTCTGTTTTTCTCCATGTGGCAAAAATCCCCAGTGGCCAAGAGCAAATCTAAGTAAGTGATGTTTTCCTCACCAGTTTTTGATTGCTGGTATGTTATATCTTTGCAAAATGTTAAGCTTCTCTAGATCTTTTTAATATACCCGAGAGAATTGCAATCCTTGAGTCTAGCTGCCTCCTCTCACCCATTCTGTATATGTGTCTTCTCACAGGTAAGTACCAGAATGGTGGGAAACTCCTCCCATGGGTGTTCATGGGTAGCAAAGGCAGGTTTTGTCCTATGGGCTGTCACACTGAGCTCAGCTGTAATCTCCAAAGCGCCCTGCACAGGGGGAGGCACACCTCTGTGTTCTGTGATTAGAGGCTGTAAACGATCCACATACTCTTCCTGTTGTTCACTTGTCATACCTTTTTAGCTGAGAAGAGGAAACTGAGGTACAGCGTGGATCTTTGTTGTCTGTGGCGTGGACTTTGGGCAGGTGCTCTGAAGCTTTCCCATAGCCAGAGTGCAGAACACTTCCTCAGTTTAGCACATTCCTGTGTTTATATGTGAGGAGTGGACAGGGTGCAGTTAGGGCTCTGGGCATCTTAGCTTGCTCTGTAGTCCAGCTCAGCAGAGATGTTCGTGGGCTCTGGAAGAAAATTAGTCATAGTCCTCTGACCTGTAAAGAAAGCTGATGGTGTGTTAAGGGTTGGAAAGGAAGGAATATGTACTTTGAGCACACCAGTACTCTTACAGTGTGGGCACAAGGAGACAAGATCATGTTGAGAAACTGACTTGGATCCAAAATGCTGTTTGTAAGAAAATTAGCTAGACAAATCCAAGAGGCTAAACTGGTACATTTATGTGAACACATTCCTGTCTTCCCATTCCCAGAAGTTGCATTCTGTGTGAGTGTATTATATTTGGTACCCCACAGGCCCGGGATCTTTGGTACATTTTCTGTATTTTGGTTTTTTTAAGAATCTGCCCCCTATAGAGCCAGGACCAGCCTCTTGCCACATTTGAGCAGATTCTTCAGTTTACAGAATTTCTGCACAATTGTCAGGCTTTTAAATTAAGAAAAGCGCTTCCCAAGTATGTGCCTGACAGAGAGCAGTTTGACACTCATCATTCTACTGTTACCTGTTCATAAAAACAAACAGAGCAAAGCGGGAGATTTCTGCAAGGTGAAAAAGGAGCTTTTTTAAAATGGTGTTACTAATGTTAATGTAGGGATTTCTACCACACGCTCAATTTTATTTTATTTCATTTCATTTTATTCTGTTTTTTATCCCGATGTTTCTTTCTCTGTTCTTTTACAGTCCCATATTCACTTCAGCAATATGTTCTTATATTATTTATCCTTCTCTACCCCCCTTGGGTTTCTTCCTGTGCCCCAACAGCTTTCCAGTCTTGTTTTCTGCCTCTGCTCCTTCTTCCATTTCTTCACAGGGGAGTAATTCTTTTTAACGAGGTGTATTGTTCAGAATAGGCTTGGCCTCAAATGTGTAGTGCACAAGAATTTCAAGGCCTGGTCACACTGATGCCACTGATTCCCCCAGAAAGGGGAAATTGCACAGAGGCTTTGAGGAAGTGAGTGAGGTATAGGGAAAGGAGTCTTTGTGGTTACTGGTGCTTCACAGCACACCTGCAGTAGTGTACAGGAGAGGGATAATCCCAAGAATATCCTTGGTCAGTTGTCTGCAGGAATCCAGTGTCTTTATTTGAACTCAAATTCGATTGCAAAGCTGAAAAGGAAGAGCTTAAGGAAGTTACACTGGTCAGAGCTGCACAAGTGAGGAAGAATGGGTTAATTTTGACAGACCATTTTGTGTTAGAAACAGGAAAATAAAGGCAAATGAAAAAGTGAACTGAATGCCCACATGCAGAGGTGTATCCATTTCTTCATTGAAATGGAAGAGAAAGACGTAATTTACAGACTGGTTAAAGGGGTTAATAACGTTTCTTTTGAAACTTTCAGAAGATGCTCTCTGTCTGGGAAGTTGCTTGGATCTTGCATACTTCCAGACTGGGGGCTTGGAGCAGCTTCCTCAGTCTCCTGCTCCCAGGACACCACAGTTGCTGCCAGCCTGCCCCGCAAACCGAGAGCCCTCCAGTAGGGAAGGGGGTTCCCGTGGCTGGGTTAACATCAAGCTCTGTATCTCTAGCAGGACGGATGGTGCCAAGGGGTTCTGCTTCCCTTTTGCATGCCTCTTAGCTTAGCTATCTTAGCTTAGCTTTGCATGCCTATCTGCTTAGCTTCCTCTCTGCATGAGGAAGTGATAGTCTGCGATACAGTGTTATCTACAGCCTGAACATCTTTAATGACCATCATCCTTCCTCTCTTGCCATTAGCTTTTAAGCCATAGTGACTCAATCATATGCTGATTTTCCTCATTTCTTTTTTTCTTGTTTTTATTCCTCCTACCTCACTTTTCTCTAGGCTTGTATCCTGTTGAGGAGTTATTTACCTAAGCTTGATGCTGGAGCTTATGGTTTAGTGTTTGTCTGTGTTAAAAGTTAAGCATACAGAGTTTTCATTCTCCCATCACTGAAGTTGAAATGAAGTGTCTTATGTGACTGTGCCAAACTGTGTATGCTGAAAGCTTGTCCATTGGCCAGTGCCCTGGCAGATGTGGGCCCTCACTAAATGCCTGTGCACTGACACAGAGACGTCCCTTGTGACTTTAGATACATTCTGGTGAGGATGAAGAGCGCTGCGGAGACAGGCTACTGTTTCAACATCAGGAGACTCCGACTGCAGGAAAAACTGGTCTTACTGAGATACGATCCCATCGGTAAGAACTTGGGGAAGAAGTCAGCATGCTTTGTATAAGCTTCTCTGACTCTGGGGGGGGAAAAGATTTGAATGCAACAGGATTTTTCCCATCTAAGCAGAATATGTCATAACATGTTTCATACTCAAATGACTGTATTGTTGCTGTTCTTCATGACATTCCAGTGGGAAGTAAATGTTACCCTCATTTTGCAGATTGTGGCAGTGAAACAAAGCAATAACTTGCCTGACACATCAGAGACTTTGATGACAGCCATGCCACATGTCACTGGCGAAGTCAAGTGACACAGGAGTTCTTTCATTCTGTTTCTTTGTGTGGTTTGCTAGACTGTGCTACCTCCAACAAGCAGGCACAAAGTACACATCAACAGAAGTGTTCTGTTCAGCTGCCGTGGGAGCTCTAGACCAGAAATTTTAACCATCTCTTACAAAATGGACTTTTTCTTCTAAAGAAATAGGCACAAATTCTTCCCGTTCCACAAATGATTATCACTCTCCAGATGACAGTTAGTGGATTCTTTTATGTTCCCCTGGTCCTTGCAGATATTCTCAGTTTAAGAATCTGATTTGTTGGACAGGTTATAGCACTTGCCAAACTGCCTTTTGCTCACCCAGCTTTTTGAAAGGTGACTAAGGGTTCAAGTTTCTGTAGTTAACATTAAAAAGCTGAATTTAATATTAAAAAGCTTAATTTGGGTAAACTTAGAATTTAAACCAAACTATGTCAGAAATAACATGGTGGAGCTAATGCAAAAAAGGCTTATTTAAAGTTACAGAATATAAGAAATTTATTAAGCAGCTCTAAGTACATAATGCATGGACAGTAGTTACATGACTCAAGCTTATTTTTTCTTAAAATTTTATATTCTTGTTAGAGGACTACCTTTTCATTCTCAGAGCTAACAGTACAGGAGCTCTGAGAGGTGAGAGAAACCACCAGAGAAGCAATATGCTGTCATCAAAGGTGACAGAGGCTGTGGCTTTCTTTTTGAATTCCACACAGAAGGGGAATCAGAGATCTCTGGGACTATTTTCTTGAATAAGAAAAATAAATTATTGCATTGAAACATCGTGCAGAGTGATCCTCCAGAAGCTTTGCAACTTTTAGGGAAGTGAAGAAAGAGAAGAACTCAGACAGAACATGTAGTAGGTTGCCGAAGAAAGCTCTGATCTTTGTAGCCTGTAGTAGAACACAAGTGAGAAATTGATGTGAGAAAGTGTTGCATGTGTGAAGGGAAGTAAATTTGAGTCTAGATAACAACTCACATCAGGAATATGTTAGGAAGCATTTTCACTTGGCATGTGTTTTCACCTTATGTTTTGTACTTTCTCAGAAACCTGGGACGTCCGCAGAATGAAGCTTTTTAGTGAAGTAGTGGCAGGCTTTGCCCAAGTTTCACTACCTCCCAACTGCAGCAACAGAATCTGTAGTAATCTCCAGTATTTCTTAAAACGAAACTTTTATGTGGAAGAAGCGATTTTGTTGTTGTGTGGATTGCTCTTGCGTAGCTTTTCAATGGAATTCATGTAATGAAATTCAACCAAACAAGTGTTGATTTTCAAATGGCATTGTAAAGCTTTGCTTTGATTATTTTGTAATTTTTGGGTTTTATTAATGTATTGACTATGCTTAACCTGTAGTGACTTTGCAAACACCTGCATCAGGCATTGGGGTGGACAGGGCCAGTTTGTGCCTTGTTGAGAGATCCAACAGGACAATTGGTTAACTTCTCAGTCAGCCTGTGAGGCTGACTAGATCCAGCTCATCATCTGTAGTTGTTTGGGCTCTGCAGTTGAAGAGTAGTAAAAAGCAGAAAGAACCTATTTTGTCCCAACATCGAGCAGCTGTGACTCAGAATAGTCACACAGAGCAGCTGTTGAATGTTTTCAGTCACTTGCATCCTGATACTTATTCTCACAGAGGTAAAGTGGACATCTTAGGAACTAAAAATTACATGTGTAAAGTGAAAGCACCACTAAACTCCTTGAAGAGTTGGTTAACAACAGTGCTGTGCCAGTCAGTTGCTCCACACTCATTTAAGCAGTGAAGGCAAGCCAGGAGAAAAGGAACGTGGGCTGGCTGAATTGAATTTTAACACTTCAGGCTTCTTAACGGATTCTTTTTTCCTCTTTTTTTTTTTTCCCCTGTAGCAAAACAACGTGTCCTCTTCACAGAGAAGAGAAAAATCCGCTCTGTGTGAACAATGACTTGGACTTGATTTATACATGAGGAGAGGATGGTCTGGGGGAGGACAGGGTGAACACTGATTCAGAAATCCAGCAACATGGGCTGAAAAGAGAGGAAATGAACTGGGATCAACCGTCTCCTGTGATTTGAAGGCCATTGTGAATAAAACAATGTAGAGAGAGATGTCTGGACATAGATCATCACAGTAACATTTATTTATCTTTTGAGTTATTTTTACAGTGCTCGATTTAAAAAAATTAAATAGCAAATCCCATTGTCTGTGTTTTCTATTGTGAAAGAGGCTGTAATCTTCAAAGGAACTATTGTTTTATAAAGCAATAAAAATTAACATTTTCCACAGCAGGAATTCAATGGCAGGATTGCAAGTTTTTCTAACCTACCAGCCACAGATGCGACAGTAGTGACCACGAGCTGGTGTCATTACTTGGAGGGGTAATGTTGCACCAGCTCCTTCTGAGGAAAGAAGTAATGGGAACCTAGATGAGTTTTTGGATAAGCTATTACCATGGTTAAAAGGGCTGTATTATTTTCAGCCAGGTTAGTAGGATGGATTTTTCACTCCTGGGTTTTTGTCAAACATGAAGGAAACAGACAAGGTAGTTCTCCGATGTGAGGGGTTTTTTTCTGTAATTAGCTTGCCTGTGTTTAGAGCAAGATGGCTAGAAACATTTTTCAAGGTCTACCTCCGTAGCAGTCCTGTCCTATTTGCAGTTGGAGGGACCCTCCTGAGTGTGGGGAAGCACAGAGTGCAGTGCCACACCTGAGGCACGTGGGCACAGGTGGGCCCAAGTTTGATATACAGGCTTTGTTGTGAGCCAGACAATGGCCCTGGTGTTTGAGCGCTGAAGTTCCAGTCTCAAAGCTGATGCTCTGCTTCATGTGCTGCCATTTCACATCAGAAGTTCTGATAAAATCAAGTAAAAATACTGCCAAGAGCCCAATACCTTCCGGGTGTTTTGTTGTAAACTTCATGTAGTAGAGCGCACTGTGTGGGATGACCACAAGCTCAGGGCTGTGTGGGGCCAGAGAGACTTGCTGTGCTCTGTTTGAAAGACCCACCACCCCCACCCCATCTTACTGCTGTAGAACAGGAATACACAGGATTCCTGAAATAAGAAGCAAAGAGACTCTCCTGGCCTTTCCAATCAGCAGAGGAGAACCTCAGTGCAGTCAGGAGAATAATGCTGTCTGGTATGAGATAAAATCAGTACAGTGAGCTAGACAATCAATTAGAAAAGGTCCTGAGGCAAGTCCTTCCTGTAAGGATATGAAGATTGTGTCCCCGGTGCCTGGACACTCACTGATGCGACGCAGTTAGACTTCCTGATCATTTCCTCCATGGATAACTTGGGATAGTGAGCCAGGTAGAAGGCTAGTGCTCCCACAAAACTGTCTCCAGCACCCTAGAATAAAATAACAAACAAGCTGAAGTGTATTTGCACAGGGAAACAATTCAGATGCCTTTACAGGAAAGACACAAGTTGTAGCACTGATTGCAGGGGTCAGGAAATTGTTCCGTGGTTGAGTTCAATTCACTTTTCTATGCCTAGGAAATTCTGCAAAGTTAAACTAATGCCACAATACTATCCTTGTGCCCAGCTCTTGAGTCAAGGTGCACATTATGGCTTAAAACTTAAAGAAAAAGCAAAGCGTGCCACAGTTCAGCAAGATGCTGTTATAAACACTGCTGTTGAAAACTTCCTGTTGTTGGAGTGTCCGATTTTGATTTCTCAACCTGGATGTTTTCATTAAAGCTATTTTTCTCTTATTTAACTTCTGTTTTTCATAAAGGTCAGTGGTAGAAGGGGCAGAGAAAAGGGGGAAAAAAAATAAGCCATGTGGCTTGTGGTGTCTGTAAATTCCTAGTTGCGGAGTGATACAGTTTGATGCTTCCAGAACTTAGCTTTTGTTTATTAAAAAAGGTCCCACTGACATTAAAAACTATGATTGTGTCTACCACATAAACCACTCCTATTCCTGGGGCAAGCTTTGTCACCTGTGCTGAGTTTGACCATGAGGGATGAGGACAGTGGGTGGCATTCACCTGGAGCTCTGGCAGCCATGGCCCTCTTGAGCTACCCGTCATTCCCAGGCCATGCCCTGCCTGCCCCGTGGGAGCCCTAGGGAGGCAGGGAGTACATCTGTCCCACATGGGCACCAGCGACACCCCAGCTTGCTCTGACCCTCTTGCCCAGATACCACTGGCTGTGCTCTGGTCAACAGGGAATGACAGCTGTTCACCTCCCAAGTGCTTTTTAACAATAACTGTTGTTTAGCGATGTTCAGCACTATGAAGTGTCCCCAACAACTGGCAAAATTTAACTTGATTGATGGCCATTTTTAACTTGATTTGCTCATTTCAGTCTACAGTGTTCTTTCCTCCTCCTTCCCTAAAACTGGCTTGATTTCTAAGGCCAGACTGATACCAATTCTTGTTGGTACCATAAAACTGGTCCTAAGGTCCCTTTTTTTTAATCATACTTTTGTTCCAGTGAAGGCATTAAACTAGACACACTAGTATTATCTTATTTCCTTCCAGATCCAGCATATGGACTATCTCCCCTGAGGGATTTTGCCTCTTTAGTTGTCATAAATAGGCCCCAAGAGTCATGGGACAAGAGCAAAGGGCCTGGAAAAACTTTGTTAAAACAGCTCAGCAAAATTTCTACTGGAAGTTAAGACTAGGAAGTAATTTTCCAATTTCAAGTACTAGTGTTTCTCAGTCTTAAACTCATACTTGCCCTGAAATCAGCTGCATTTAATATCATTCCAGCAAAACAATGCCACTTACACAGAAATTTGTTTCTAATGTTGCAAGCACCTGACAGGGCAGAGCAGTGAGGACACTGCAAGCGACACTAACAAGGGTGAGCACAGGATAGGGGCCCTACCCCAGGCCTGGCCTCTCCTTGCCCAGCCATGGCACAGTGGCTGTTTGAATTGGTGTTTCCAGTCAGAAAACTCCCTGCTTAACTCTTGCTTGGCCTGGCGTTTGAATGCTCTCTTCCATCAGGATACAATGGAGAGCATGGCCTGGCAAATGACAAGTTAATAAGCGAAGCAGTGCCCCTGCATGCAGCTGTAGCAGCACCTGTTTCAACAGTTCTGTGTTCCTGAACATACCAAGGGCAGGTGAAGGTTTTTATCAATTTCTGTTGGGCCTTTGTCTCCCTTCTGGTTTCCGGAGTGCTCCCACAATGGCAGGTGGAGCAGGAGCAGGTGACTGCTAGTTAAGCATTGCCAGTGCCTTTTGTCTGATGCATAATACAAAAATCTCCATCCCATCTCAGAGTTCGTAATCTAATCAGTGCATGATTAATTATTAAAGCTATTTTGGTGCTGTTGTTATAGACAGGAGTAGGATTTCAGCATGCAGATCTGTTCTGCTGTAGCTCTAGCAGGAAGAACATTGTTTTCAGTGATCACTGGGAAATGGAAGTAGCCAAATATTTTAATGAGTAATACTCAGAATATCTGGTGTCAAATAGCATAAACTATTACCTGGCAGCAGCATGGAGCAGAATACTGTCTGTCTGACTTTTTTTAATAATTGCTGCACTGTTGGCTATTGGAACAAAAACGACTAACCACGTGTCACACAGGTCTTAGTTCCTATGCCAGTGAGATGGAGTGTACGTTCTCCCTGCAATGTTCCTGTGGCTCCCTGCTCGTGCGTGACACTCTGAGGTTGTGAGATGGTTGGAGATCTCCCCTTTAGTGTGGCTGAACAATGATAAATGGCTCTGAAAGCAGAAAAGGGAGAGAACAGCAGACTCCCATCCAGAATCGAAAAAGGCCCCCTAGCATTTTTTTGCAAGAGAAAAGATTACAGGGTGATTGGAGAATATACTGAAGGATTTGATGCCAGTAAACTTCTGCTGAAATCCTCACTTCCCATGCATAGACTGAAGCAGTCAGTATCTGCAAAGCCTAGCTATTACAGACCTGAAGGGTATCATAAATTCAGCTGTTGGTAAGTGAACGTTTTGTGGAGGGGGTGTTTTCAATACAGGAGCTGCTGCACTAAGAACAGCATCATGCATCAAATTGATTATGTAGATACCCTGCTCAGCCTTGCTTCTGGTCTGTGCAGACATGACTGGTCAAACATGACTAAAAGAGCAATAGCAGAACTGATTCAGATGCAAGGTTAACTGCAGTAAGGACTATATCCGGCTTACAGAAAGAGACCTTCCTTCTTTGGTGTTGTGGATTAAACTACATTGGGTTTGGTAGATTCAGAAAAGGTTGGCACAGAGTACTAGAAGAAATAGGCTCAGAGTAAAATCAAGATTACACAAACACTGGAATAGCAAATAGCAGATTTACATTTAGCTGTTTCAAAACCTGCTCTAAGAAAAATAATTCTAACTTACTTCACAAAAAGAAGAATTTGAAAATGACCAGACGAGAGTGCCCATTGACAAAATATAAATACAGAGTATGTAATATTTTACATTCTTCAGCATTTGTCTTCCGGGAATTCTAATACACTGCACACTTTGAGATAATCCTCATATCCTTGAGTGCCTGGAGACAATTCATTCCATAATTATGAAAGTATAACATATTTAACCTTTCTGTAAAGCAGGAGATGCTAGTTTGTTTGAAATAAAATAAAGAATTGGATTTAAAAATTGTCTGATATGGTGTGGCTCATTCTTAAATATAAATGTCATGGTTTTGACTAACTTTTATGGTTTTGAAGCAGTTTTGAAAACCTATTTATATTCTGTGCCACTAGTCTGTAAGGTCCTTGTTTTCCTGTGTGTCTGGAAAAGGGCATTTTTGTTTCTTACAATCCCGCACTGATTGAGATTCTGTGCCTCTAGAGAAGAGAAGACCCATGAAAACACTTCTATTTATACCTTAGCTTTTGTTAGTCCTGATTTGTCAGAAGCTGGTTCACAACTTTAGTATAACTATTTTTATACGACGCTGCCCTGAGAAGCTTTTTAAGGAAAGTGCTTTGTAAGTGGAAACTATATTGTTCAACAGCCTTTCCAGCACGTAAAGCCTTTTTCAATCCATCATGCACAGACTATTAGGATGCATTTCACTTATGCAATAAGATAACTTGCTCACCAAAAAAATTTGGCAGCCAAGAGGGCAAAAGCTACAATTCACAAAGTGGCAGCAGCTGCACCACCTTGTTCCAGAGCAATCTTTTGCTCAGCCTTCGCCCTCTCAGCCTGTCCTGGGCAAGAGCAACAGCAACATGGAAGAACATTGAGAGGGCTCTGGCTCCCGAAACCCGACATTGTTACTGAACCTCAGAAAACTTTTCTCCGGTGATTTTTAAGAAGTCGCAGTCCTAGTGCAGTCTGGCTATTAACATGGATTCACTCCATTAAATAGATTGTAAGAGCATGTTACCAAGGCCCAAAGAAACACCTGAAAAGGATGTTGTATAGCAGTACAAGAGAAATGTTTTGCCTGTAATGATAAACTCTTCATTTAGTGAATAAATTAAAACATCAATCCAAAAGCTGTCAAAAACTGCATTATGATGTAGAACCGTAACTGGGAACATGCTACTGTGGTCAGTAACATTGCTCACAATGCTGCTTATAGTCTCCAAGGAGCATTCACAAAAGTGCACAAATGAACAAAGCCTGAGGATTACACTGATTTAGTGCAGTCTACATCCATGGCAATGTAGAGATGCCCAACTCTGTTGAAGGAATTGGGCCTTGGAGAATTCCTGTTGTATTTATAGCACTCCACAACTGTGTGATACTGGATTATGCCAAGGATGTTATCACTCTGTCACATCTGCTCAACATTCCTTGCTGTACCTCTGCCTACTCTGTACCCGAACTGCAAATTAGCCCTATGTAACACAAAAATAGCTGTCAGCAAAGGCACTCACTATCCATTGCTCAGAAGTGGGAAAAGCCTACGTCTCCCTACAAGAATCCCTGGGCTGTGCTTTGATGAAAGGTTACTAGTGGAGCTGGAGAAACATTTACAGCCTTTGGATATATTCAGATAGTCTTGTGCCATTAGGGTCTATGTCTCAGCTAAGGGATGATTTCAGCTGAAATGCTCAGGGAGTAAAATATCCTTTGGTGACAGCATGTGGTGGGGAGACCCTGGATGGACACCAGAGAGAAAATAGAACAAAAGGCTTGTGGATTGGAATAAGGGCAGGGAGCAATCACCATTACAGGTAAAATGGACCTGACTTGGGGAAATTCCCTTATTACCAATCAGATCCGAGTAGGATAATGAGAAGTAAAAGCAAACCTTAAAACACCTTCCCCCCACCCTCTATTCTTCCCAAGCTTAATTTCACTTCCAATTTCTCTACCTCCTCCCCACACAGCAGCACAGGGTGACAGGGAATGGGGTTTGTGGTCAGTTCACCACATGTCTCTGCTGCTCCTTCCTCCTCAGGGGGAAGACTCCTCACACTCTTCCCCTGCTCCTGCAAGGGGTCCCTGCCACAGGAGAGAGTCCTTCATTAAATTCTCTAACATGAGTCCTTCCAACAGGCTACAGTTCTTCATGAACTGCCCCAGAGTGGGTCCTTTCCACATGGTTCACTCCTTTAGGAACAGGTTGCTCCAGTGTGGGTCCCTCACAGAGTCACAAGTTCTATCAGCAAACCATCATGTGGGCTCCTCTTCCATAGATCCTGCCAGGACCCTGCTCCATCATGGGCTTCCCATGGGTCACAGCCTCCTTTGGACATTCACCTGCTCTGGCGTGGGTCTCCTCCAGAGGCTGCAGGTGGATCTCTGCATCCCCATAGTCCTCCATGGGCTGCACGGGCACAGCTGCCTCACCACGGGCTGCACCACAGGCTGCAGCGGAATCTCAGCTCCAGCAGCTGGAGCACCTTCTCCCCCTCCTTCTGCACTGCCCTTGGTATCTGCACAGTTGCTTCTGTCACACATTCTCACCCCACTCTCCAGCTGTTGGTGCACAGCAGCATTTTTACCCCTTCTTACCTACATTATCCCAGAGGTGCTACCACCATCACTGAAGGGCTCAGCCTTGGCCAGTGGTGGGTCCCTCTTGGAGCATTGGCTCTATCGGACATGGGGGAAGCTTCCAGCAGCTTCTCACAGAAGCCATTCCTGTAGTCACCCACTACCAAAACCTTGCCATGAAAACCCCACTCACAGTGGCTGAATCAGTTATACAGCTTTTGGTTTTTTATTATTTCCTTCTTCCTGAAAGAACCCATGTTTATCCTCTATGTGATGGAGAATGATTTATTTCTGGAAATGTTCCTGGCTGTTTTTTTTACTTCTGCATTTATTTGCCTGTGGAATAGCTTTTAAAATTATTTTCTGGGAGGTTAATATTTTCCTCCCCACATATTTCCTCATGTTTCACTGGAAAGATATTTTGGCAGTTTAAATTAAGATAATCTTTAAATTAAACTAACTTCACTATCTCGAAACTCTCCTGAAATTAAACTAATTTGACTATCTTCAAACTATTTCCTCAGATCAAGGCCTAACAAGGGTGACTACTCCCACAGTGTCTGGGGTTGCTGATCCTGTGTGGAAGCATTGCTGTCTTTCTAGGGCACCCTGCAGATACTGGTGTGGCTCTCCACGGCTGTGCTTAAAGGAGAAGACCATTTGTTACAAACCTCTAAAACATGAAATATTTGAAAATTACAAAGAGATTTCCCACTAACACAGTTATTCCTGTATCTTTGCATGGAATTTTGAGCCAGAACAAAATGATAAGAAGTCCTTAACTGGGAACTACCAAATTTAGCAATAAGAACCAAATGAACTTGAATCAAATAGCAGGGCTTGCCTTGCTAGGTCTAAGTTAGGCTTTTGGTACTGACTAGACAGCACTGCAAAGGTATTTCGGTTGAAAATAAAGGAGAGGATCTAGGAAAAGCACACTGTACCCCAGAGCTTGGGGTCTGGATCCTCAACTCTATTACTGTGCTCAGTCTGTCCTCTGAGTGTTTCTGCAGTCTTGTCACAAAGAAAAAGTAGATGTTACCCTAAGCCAAAGGAAGATATATAGAGAGACTCATGGTAGTGGTGCTCGTTTGTTCCTTTCTTCTTCCCCTCTGCATTCCCCACACAGCCCTGATGCTGTCTGATGCGGTTTGGGGACCTACTAGGACGCTGCCCCATCAGAGCTCCTTCCTCCCAGCCACGTGCAGAATGGCTGGGCTCAGCCAGTGTTTAACAACGGCAGGAGGTGTAAGCTAACACATTTTAATTTGCATTCCCTGTAGGTTGACAGTGCACTCTTAATTCCAGTGATTCAGACTGCAGTTTCATAATAGGCTTAAGCCGATCCATGGTTATGCTCTGCTGAAAGGCTCAGTCCCCACTCATGTTTTTATCCTTGTCTCATGTTCCCACGCCCTCCCCTACATCAGATTTAGTACTTGTGTGGCCAAGCAGTGAAGCAGATCAGTTCTCTGATCCTTCTGACAACTGGGCCAGCCAACACTGACCAAGAAACAATAGTTTCCGCCCAGATCAGCAAGTTGCTGTATTACCACATGACAGTTAGTCCACAGCAAAGGAGAAAGACGTTAGAAACACTCCTCTCAGCATGGTCTTGGATCAGCTTGAGCCAACTGTGGAACCTCGCCCTCAGTCAACACCAGGCAATTCATTAACTCAGTTGTGTATCCAAGTCTTAATACTCTGGCTCCTTGTCCATACAGGGAAAGCTGCCTGTTCCACTCTTCTCCCTGTACTCTGCGGGCTCTGTCCGGAGGATTGAGGGAATGGTCACACTTCCTTTCTGTATCTTTACCAGACTCTGCTCTGGGAAGCTGTGGGAAGGAGCAATCCCTGACTTTCTTGCATTTATGTTGTGATGTACTTGCACAGCCATGAATGGGGAAAATTTCTTGTTCACTTACTCCAGTTGAACAAGGCCATCATATCATTGGGTCCTTCACATGGTCTGGGAACTTAGAGGTAACTAAACTACACCCAGTGTAGACTATCAGTTGGGAAACATCAAAACCAAAGCATACCACACAATGCTTCACATCAGCCATCAGGAATTTTTACCCACTTCCTCACAGATTTCCTGATGGGTCATTAACAGTGATTAATCAGCCTGACCGTTAACCCCCTGCATTCCTGAGAGATTAATCTCAATACAAGGCCTCCTGCATGCAATTTCTTTCCTTTCTGAAACATCCTACTACATTAAGTTATGCACTGTTTCTAAAAAGATCAGTGACAAGCATTACAGATGCATGAATTCCCCTGAAATGTTTGGTTTGTGGTGAATGTTGGAAATAAAACATACAACATTCACAACTCTGCAATTTTTAATTTGTATGTCATCTAAAAAGCACAGATGAAAGTATCTGCTTTACATTTCAAAGCCCATATACAGCATCTACTTTGAAGGCAGGTAATAGTGCTCTCATTTCATATGATGGGAAATTAACCCAACTTAAGATCAAGGATGTTAAGAACACCCACTTTGAGACATCTGTGGGCTGAATCCAAAGCTCCAGATCTTTCATGGACTAACAGGAGTCACATGAGCTACCCATCCTTTGAAAGTGAGGCACTGCTTGGGAACCCTAAATCTGAGATATGCAAAATAAGTAAGTGGACCTTCACAGCTCTGCTTGGACTCAATCAGGATGAGAACAGAGGAGCTCCCACCTCACTGTTTACAAGAAAAATACTGCAAAGCGTCTTTGAGGTGACTGCTTTCTCTTAGTGCACACTGAAGAAGTCTGGGAAAGGTCGCAGGAGAGCTTCATTTTCCGGGATGATAATATTCCAGTATACTGCTAAGCACTGGAGAACTGAGTTATTCTGTGTAGTAAACTGTTAGTCTAACCCCAGAAAGCCAACAAAGTATCCACCCACAGGGAGCACTCAGTTTTCTGAATCATTGAAACAATTCAGTGTGATGATGCTCATATAAACTCCTTTCAACTCCAGACAGCATTAATGAGAGGTGACGAATTTATTTCTTTCTTACACAATGGAGTAAGAGCACTGAACCAGGAGCTCCATATACCATTCTAAAAACAATGGATCAATGTTGCTGAACCTGTGAGATTCCTGTCAACCAAATAATTCACCACTACTGTGATTCCAACACTGCCAGAACAATAGATACATTGGCATGGAATTTTTCAATTTGGAATACACTTCTGTGTAAATTTTCTGTTTAAGACTGAGTTTACTTCTGCCTTCATTACCTGCTTCTTCCCTGGTTCCACTCTTGAGCTTTGATCTGTGACCTCCTTTCATTTGATCTGGAAGTTCATACCTCACACAGAAACTCAGAAACAGCAGAAAAAACCCTCCACACTATTTTTTTTCCCCCTGTGGTGCAAATAAAAAATGTATGACATACAAAATGCAGCACTGGAAAATTCTCATTACACTTCATCTGAACACAAAGCTCTCCAGTGGCACTCTTGCAAAGTACAGCCTACAAACCACAATGTGTCAACAACAGGGAAGCGCGCAGACATCACCACTAATAGACAGAAGATGGACTTTCAGTTGAACATGCTATAGGAGCTGTATCTACTTTTCCCAAAATTTAAACTTGCACAGAATCAAGAGTCGTGGTTGAAACCTGGTGCTAAATATAGCAGCTCCTCAGAAGGTTGATTTGTACTTCTCAAACTGGTTTATCAAGCCTCAACAACATGTAGCTACTCTCCTACTCTAATCAAAAGCTTCACTTATCTCATTTCCTTGAGCAGTACTTCACTCTTTTCATTATTCATGTCACACTTGTGCCAAATTGTGCTTTCGTCCCAACAATGCTCATGCTTATGTGTTAATTCACAAATATCATTTAATGATGAAATGAAACTACAGCCAAAACTCTGCCCAAAATACATAATGGTATTTTGATAGTACACTGGAAATTCTGGCAGCGGGTTTCCCTCCCCAACCAGGAGAGAACTGGCCAAAATGTCACTAACTGTGTCACCCAGTATCACACATGAGCCTGACACGGCTTCAGGAACCCATAATCTAACAGTTAAATAAGAAGAAGGAAATCTCTGTGCTGGGCAATTTCACTAGCCACATGTGGTTTTTTCCTCTCAGACTGAAAATGCCAAAGGACTCTTAGTGATCCCATCTAATCTGAGGAGAAGCACTCAGAATGACACAACTGCCATCTCGCCTGGAATTGATCAAAATAACATTCTTTTTTTTGCACGAAAGCTCCATATGCTCGAGTGCCTCTTTCAAAACCACAGCATCTAGCCTTTGTTGGCTGGCCACTGCATCTGCCTACCCATGAACTACACATCCTGGAAGGGAAAAAAAACCCACCAAACTTCAGGAGGTTTTTTGTCTGAGCTCTCCCCAGCTTCGTCCCCTTGCCAGCTCCCTGCATTCTTTTTCCAACGGAGTTTGTGTAATCGTTTCGATGACTACTCAAGCTGTATCTCCTCTCTTGAATTTCAGTTAGATGTGCCTTACAAGCCAGAACTGCTGCTCTGCTCAACAGTATTGTTCTCTGCTACCCACTCATTCTCTTGTCCTTAACCTGTGGGGCAGGAATGCAGAAAACAGGGCTCCCTCTGACACCTCACTCATGGTCTTCAGCAGTAGGTGACCACCAAGGCACTGCTTCTGACAGAAGGGCATTCTCTGTGAGATTGCCTGTAAAATGGATCTTTCCAAGAAACACACTGCCTGCTTAATGATTTCAGCAACAAAATCACAGATACCAGCAATGAGGCATGAGCTTCCAGAGAACTTCCTCACTTTTTTCCTGTATTTCTGTGTCTATTTGTGCTTTGAAATGAATTTTAAAAATACTCCTTATAGACATTTGGGTAGCTGACAAACTTTGCTGCCAAAATTCAGGAATCTGCTTTTCTACAGATGATTTGTTCTATAGCTGGTTTTATGTCTGTATATCTACCTTGGAACACACAGACACAGAAGAAAACCCTGAGAAAAGTGGCAGAATCAGTACACTCAACTTAAAAATTGCTATTAAAGACATTCCTATAGGTTACTGCTACCTGTCACCAAAACTTAAGAGTTTTAGCTTCCTTCCATTTGTCTAATGAAAGTTTTAAAATGTATTCTGTCCATGGGACAGGCAACTAAAGATTAACTCCTTTATTCTTGATAAGAAATACAACTTCTGGCATTTTCTGTGGTTAGAATTTGCAAAAGAAGCCTGATTTCCCCACTGTTCTCATTTCTCTGTTCTTGTTCTTTTGAAAACCTAATTATGCAATATCACCAATCCAACTCAAACCTTTCTGGTTTCTTTAGTGACCAAAATTACTTGGCATTGAAAACTCTGTTGGGGAAAATAATGAAATCTGATATTGTTCAATATCATCATTACTGCAGTTGGCATTTCTGAGCAACTAGGCAGATGAGGGGCTCCAGAGCCAGGTTTGCCTTCTCTCTCACCACAGCCAGAACTGATGGGAAGAAACTGAGAAGAGTAAGTTATGTTCCACAACAGCCTGGATGATACCTGGTTCTGCAGAGAATAGTTTTAAAGAAGAAAGGGAGGCATATGACATTTGTTAGCTAACCATGAAGAGGAAAAAAAATGATGAGGAGTTTGGCCAAGAATATGCTGCACTATTACACAGCGGATTGCATTTGCAACTTCCTACAGCTCAGGCCAGAAAAAGATACTTGGGAAGGTGACGCTCTGGATGTGCCAGAAGCGCCAGCTTCCACTAGCTATTTTTAACTGCAGGAATTTCATTAGAAGGGATGGCTGCACACAGTTGGTCTTCCTTCCTCTTCATCCTTTCTGCAACACAGATATCGTGAAGTGCTATCTACCATTACAACTGGCACTGCCTCGTGTGCATGCACTGGCAGCCCAGGATCTGCTCCGACACAGGGTGAGCTACATACCAGGACTGAGCATCCTCTTGGAGGAGACCCTGAACTGGACTCATCATAAAGTCAAGAGGAGGAGAGCAAATCAAAAAAGGGATGCAGCATGTTTTGCTGCAATGATTTTCACTCGTGTTGTACAACACAGTTAGCCCAAGAGAAGCAATAAAAGTAATTTCCTACTCTGCTCTCAACCTGCATAAATGATACCATTGTTTCATTCACTAAAGCATCCCAGAAGTGAAATAGCACAAAGATATTTCTGAACTCAGCCTCTCTAGACCTCATCGGATTATATTCTCAGGTGCAGATGTTGGATGTGGTATCATTCATGCGTTCTGGCCCACATACAAAACATTTGAGTTGCTACCTATATGCTGCCATCAACCCTACCTTTCTATGTCCAGAATAATAATCAACTGGGTTAATTTCCAAACTGGACTATTTCTCAGTATGCCAGTAGTGGAGCCAAAGCACTTGTCCTCGTACCATATTTCCATAAACTCCCTACAGTCTCTTTGAGGAGGAGCATCCAATGCAAAGCAACTCTGCCTTTCTATGTACTTTCTCCTTTATGTGGACATTTACAATGATGTCCAGTTCTAAAAATGAGACAGCTGATAGCCTGACAAAAATTTTCCTCCAGTCCTATTTTTTTTTTTTTTAAGAGAAGCATAGAGAACAAGTCATGGTTAAACAAGGGAAACAGGTTCACTTGCCACTGACAAGCCAGTGTCTGCATGCTTTGTTCCCTATCTACAAATCAGCAGTCTGAATAGTACTTTCTTAATGTTGTAAGTACCCACGTAGCAAATAATGTAAGATGCTTAGCAACTTTTTGTATATGTATACATGTATATGGAATAAAGCTGTAGGACACAACTGGACACAGTGTCATGACTTGTTACTGATAATGTGTAGCTAAACCAAACTCTTGGTATCACTAAAGTAGTTTCACTGTGAGTTTTTTTTGTTGCCTGGCACTCTACAATCTTAGAAGGGGCTTAAAAACTAAATATTGGCTTTAATCTTCTTTTTATAATATGTCTTCATTAAGTACCCCTTGTAATTTAATGCAATTTGTGGCAAATGCTAATACTGCTCTGGGCCCACTTCTCCCTGTCAGCTGTATCTCTGTTAAATTATGCATTTCCATCTGGAAAGAAACTGTACAGGACTGTAGGCTCTCTTCCACTTAAGAGTCAGGAATGGAAAGGGATTTAATTAGATGCTCCCTGGTTGAGAAAAGGACTAGAGCAAAGCCTGGGTGGTCCATGGAATCTTCCACTGGAAAACAAGGCTGCAAATTGTTCTGTACAAGCCTGCTTCTGTTTGCTCATTTTGTTTACATTGTTTGTTCTTACAGATTAAAATAGACAGTTACTAGGCAGATAAACAGTGTTTCCTTCCATGACAATGTTATCTAGAAGTTAAGAGAGCAGCATGGGACAATATATGCCTGTGCTTCATTTTTGGCTTCATCACTCCAACTCCCCATATAACTTGGAGCAGAACATTTTTAGCTTGTGCTTCAGTGCACCCAGCTAACATTTTTGTTCCACTTTTCCAATTTGTACAAGGGGCATAACATAGCTTTCTGCTCTCCAAGGGAAAAGAGGATGCATCCAGCTTGCTCTACACTTTCTCAGTTGACTGCCAGTGCGGAGGGATGCTACTCTTGCAATCCCTCTTGTTACTGGATACCTGTATAGACTTAGGCCACTGACTAAGCCTTAACAAACTGAAGTGTCTTTAGAAGGCCTGAATCAGAAGCAGAAACTCCTGAGGAACCAAGCAAGTCCCATCTAGATTTAACTGTGAGTCAACTCACATGCAGTGATTTCAGTCATGTGCCCTTTCACAGTTCAGCTGAACTTCAGAACATAATAGATGCAGCTTTATTTAGACTTACAGTGCAGATCGCTGACTGGAGTGCCTGGCAGATTAACTTATTCCTCATGGTTTTTCTGTTCCAAAATTCAATGGATGCCGTATTTGTAAAAGAGGGAATGCAGAAGGCTAAGTCAGAAAGTGGGCTATGACTGGAACTAAACTTACTTATTAACCTATTTGGGTTGCATGTTAAAGAAAGGAAGCTATTATGCTGTCGGTTTGTGGGATGTTAATGAGAGCTCTGGGCATAATTACTCTGTGTTGGTGTGTGTGAATAAACTCTACTGATAAATAGGATGTTTGCCTGATAGTAACTTCTCTTTTCTTGAGAATGAGAGGGAAGATGAGGGAAAAAAAAAAAAGAACTGAAAAAGAGAAAAGGAAAAAAGAAAAAAGAAAAAAGAAAAAAGAAAAAAAAGAAGAAAAAAAAGAAGAAAAAGGAAAAGAAAAAAGAAAAAAAAAGAAAAAGGAAAAGAAAAAAGAAAAAAAAAGAAAAAGGAAAAGAAAAAGAAAAAAGAGAAAGAGAAAGAAAAAGGAAAAGGAAAAAAAGAAAAAGAAAAAGAAAAAGAAAAAGAAAAAGAAAAAGAAAAAGAAAAAAAGAAAAAGAAAAAGAAGAAAAAAGCTACGTTTTAGGGTTAGGGAAAAAGAGAAAAAGGAAAACCACAAAGGTTTACTCCTTGTTACATCCTTGGGTAGGAAAAGGTTAAACATTTAACATTTTTCTTTTCTTAGCAAGTTAGAGAACTGTACATCAGACACATTGTCTGCCAAATGCTTCATTTACTACCAGCTGCATTTTTACTTTGTTGAGAGATAGCTGAAATAAAATCACTGTTCTTTGTGCAAACGGCGTGCTAAATAATGTACGGCTACAAGATTATTAAATAGCAAAGGCATTTGATAATATTAGAGTCAACCACAAGTCCCACTTCTGCTGATGCACAGAATTTTGAGTAATTAGTCATTGCACAGAGTGTTGTATTTATATCCCCTTGAGCCTCAGACGTTAGGCCACAAAGTCAGGAGACAAAGAATTGCTGTTATTAGGAGGACTGTTTTGGATTTATTTATATTCTAAGGCTTTATTTCAGTGTCCACTTCACTCTTCTGGCTCTGGCTTCCTCCAAACCAGAAGATACAGCTAAGTCAGAGAATTTTAGTGTAAACCATATTTTTACAGACAAGACCTCTCAACTTCAAGCAGAAGCACTTCAATGAGTTTGCAAAGCCCCCAAAGAAGCACAACTGGCCTGAGGTTATATGACAAGCCTGGGAAAAAGGCCTCCCAGGTTCTGTTCTGATCTCTAACAGACTTCTCATGGCTTATATGCAACACATTAATGGCAGCTCCAATTTATGGACAGATAAATTGGGATACAAAGAAGACACGTAACTCTTCCAAGGATTTACAGCAAGTCTTTTGCAGAGCCCTGGAACTCTTAATCAGTCCTTTGTTCAAATTGCTAAACCACACTGCCTTCTTTAGACCACAACTGCTGCACAGGCCTGAATACTGTGACATATCTAAAATTATATAGCTATACAGTTATATGAGGCTTTATTAAAATAAAAGTTGCATAACATTTTCAGAGTTCAATACAAAGCTGCTCAGTGAGCAATCTACTGTTTAAAGACAGTCTTCATAACTCTCTCCTAGTAAAAGAGATAGATCTAATAAATTGTAATAAGAAACCTGAGAGAAACAACAGGATTTGAACACATAACATCTGATGACAATTCCTATTGTAGCAATGAGCCTTTCTTTTGCAGAACTGACACACAAAAAATAATGGTAACATTTATGATTATGACAAATAGTATGTATCATATCTCTGAGAATATTGCACAGAAAAGGACTATATAGAATAAATCATATGCTCACGTCAAATTTCAGGCAAAGTAGATTAAATGTTGAATTTTATTCTGTCTCTTAAATGAGTTTCATCATGTTTACAAGCATGGCACTTCAACCTGTGAGCTTCTTTTAGTAGGTTATGCAATCTCTGTATCCAAAAAGCATAACCAGACAGGGAAAATGTTGGTAATATAAGAAATTACATGGTAATGTAATGGTTGTGCTTAGAAATACTGTGAAGCTAAACATTCTAGGTTCTCCATGACATTTAAAAGGGGGACTATTGACTTGCTGTGATTCCTAGGGGCAGCACTGTGAAAAGTGATTCCAAATTTTCATTTAAATGTGGTGTGCCCAAGTGCATCCATGCCTAAGCCAGACATGCAGATGCATGATTCCCTGGCTGTGAGTGTACTAATGCAGGACTTTTTGCACACAACATTGGTATGTGTAAACCTAGAGGTCAACTGACGAAGAGATCTTAAATAGAGCAACTATGCTATGCATTTAGAAGACCAGATGAGACAAAAATTACAAAGTCACCCTAACTGGTGCAAGTATATATTCAGCATCTTGATCGAAGCTGGGCTATGGAGCAAACTAGAGGTTACAAAAACTAACCCTAGATGACCTCCTCCCCAAAGTGATCTCACTGCTCTTTAAATGGGGGGCCAACAGAGGAGCAGCTCCAGCTTACTTTGAGAACTCCCCATTTTCCACTAATGCCATTGCACAGGAGAGATTCTGCCAGTGCCAGCTCTCCAATTCGAATCATGGACCTTAGACAGGACACCCCACCTTCAACTGCAAGGAGCAACCACAGAGCAAATCCCAGAGCCAGCAGACATGTTCCAGCCTGCCATAGCCACTGACCACCAGACTGCCCCACCTCCAGAGGAGGCATGGCATGGTTCTGAAGCCCAGATTCTGAGTAACCTGGAGCTCCAGACAGCCTGAATGCTTCTGCAAAGTCCACCTGCAGATACCAAGCCCCAAGCAGGCCTCCGGAAGTACCTCAGGGACTTGGCTTGGTTCCCAGATGTCACTGGAAGCGCTCAGCTCCATACTATCCCATAGTGCTTTTTTCAAAATGGAAGGGAACTAATCTCACTGCTGGCCAAATTCCAGCTTTGAGTAATTACATTCTTCTGACAAATTTTCCTTGGCAGTTTCAATGGAATATAATTAGTAAATGTAAATAGATGTAAATAGTGCTGTAAATTACACTTTGCGTGATTGTCAGAAGCAGAGGGGGAGAGTGAGAATGAAGGGGCAAAAAGAGCAGAGCTTCATTCTCCAGTATGGATGATGTTGTGGCCTTCTCTCTCATCAGACCACGTGTGTCTCTGCCAAGACGGCTTGTTCGGGGCTGCTGCAGCAGCAGATGGCAAAATCCAGGATCATCGTGTGGTTCATCACACAGATCATCCCCTTCACCTCAAGTACAATTCTGACACGATGGTGTTAGGTCATGTCCCACAGCTGCTTGTGAGCAGCTGCCGTGCTCCACCTCAGCTGTGCTTCTGCTTCAGCAGAGACAAACTGCTTCACACACATGCTAGTGTAAAATGTGTGTATATGATATTATTGTTTTCTATGAAATGCTTATCAAATTTGTGAATGATTTGTGAAACCTTCTGCTACCAACAGAAGAAGTGTCATATAAATGGAATTATATAATTATCCTTCACAGCTATTTTAATGTAGCTTCATGTACTAGTTTCACCTAAAGTGGAAATAGGTTCTGCCAAAAATAAATGCATATATTTAACTTAATATACTCAACTAAATTTAAAAGCAACTATTTAAAGTAATGAAAATAGAATATAATGTATACCTATATTAGTACTTTATTATGTGTCAAATGTCTCATGTACATCAACTGTTTCAAATACAAATTGATATAGCTGGTGGGCTTAATCAGATCTTTCTGTCATACACAAAATTCGAGGATTATTTTTCAGTAATTCACTTATTTTTCTGTTTATTCAAAATTTGCATATAGAAAGTAGATAGCAGGAACTAGTAAAATGAAGGGAAAGTTAATTTTCTTAACAAAAGCTTATTGCACTATTTAGCTATAACAGGAGAAACAGATGTTTCAGCTTTACAATACCATGTCTTGCAAAACTTCCCTCTGAATGACTATTCGTGCTCTACATGTTTTGGACTGCGTATGGAGAGCTCTGCTAACAGTCATGAGAAGCATTGCATACATAACTAAAGCCCACACTAAGATAATTAGTACTAAAAAAAAGAATCAACAGGCCTTTTTTCCCTCTTTATAGTATTGATTTAGTGTGGGTGAAAAACGCCAGATTTTCAATCTTGAAGATTCATGTTCCACCACAGAGTGGGAGATGGAGCCAGCTTTTCCCAGTGTTCTGCCAATAAGCAGTTAGATTTAACCACCTCAAGGGTAGGGAGGAAAAGCCAGGCTCTACAGTCTATGAACCCTTAGTGTCTCTGATGAACCTGTGAACATGGAGAATGGGGAGCACACAAACTGGGATAAGGAACTCAAATTCTTAGTCTTTGTGGCTGTACCTACCCAAGTATTTTGTTGTTCAAAAATTCCTAAAATTGCTGTGGGCAATAGAAATTACCAGGAGTCATTACTGAAGTTGCAGTGCAGCAAAGAGGACTCTGGGCAGTGGTAGCAGGTATGGAAAAATTCTACAGCGAAAGGGGACTTGAAGATAATTTTGTATCTTACGTGTGTCTTCTAAATGGAAAATTCCGTTTTTTATTAAGGACTGCAGCCTTTTGCAAATTCTGCGATAGGGTACACGCGTCATTTAACTCTTTGTCTGGCAGTAACTTTACCTTCTGCGATCTAAATCGTATCAGTACAGATACAGGTACATAACCAGATGTGATCGTGCCTAGTCCCTCGAGATGCTGAAGTCAGGGCAGTTTAAGGTAGCAACTTTTTTTTTAGTATCAAATGGCAGGCTAAGAGCATACACATGACAACTCTGAATACCCTGTGGGTAGGTGGCTACTTGGTAAGCTACCTCACAGCTTGATCCTTCTCCTGGGGAAGGATCTACTGTGGACATGCCTTGAAGAAAGTAACATGTCCTACTAGAATGTTTAATGCTTATTTTAATAATAGAGAAATCCAGGTTAGTTGAGGATGACATTATTTTCTTTAGTGTTTATAAGGGTTGCTTTAAAACCACTTGCTTTCAGGCAAAGTGATAATCAGGCTAAGCACTGTAAGACTTTTATAATGGAAGGCCAACACATATTTTTTCATTCAGGCTGCAAGAATAAACCAAGAACAGCTGTTTTACTGAAAACAACCCACTGGTATTTAAGTAGATTAACAAAATTAACTGTGAAAATCCTCTGCTATGTGGAAGCCAATAACCTGTTGGCCACAAGGAGGCAGGGCAAGGATTTAGTAAATTAAAAGAAACTGTTTTTATTTAAAATAAAAAGAATTTAAAAAAAAACCCAAACAAACCAGGAGCATTACATTAGTTCAGACATGGAACTCTGAACTGCTACGCAAGATAAAAAGCATTTTTCATCCACAGCGTGTGGTTTCAGTATTGCCGTTTTATTCCAAGAGCAGCAAATCCTTATCTTTAAGATATCAAACAATAGCTGATCTGGAAGCAATTTTCTTCTGAAGAAGAAGCAGATCACACATATTTATTCAACATCACTTCTGTGTGATAGAGAAAAAACTCTAACAGTAAACTTCGATAGAAATAGTGGATTTAACAGCTCAGAGCAGCAAGAAACTGTACTGCCAGGTTCACAAGGTGTTGCTCCCAAGCTAATAAATCCTGATTCTGGGCAGCTTTGGGAGCTTTCACTTCCTTGGCACTTCTAATTCTGGGCTAAAAGCAAGCAGAGGCAATTTGGGTTCTGTAGTGCCCTATCAAGAACTTTATGCAGAGTACAGTGATGTCTGCTTCCCCTATGTAGCAATTTAAGACATTCCAAAACCAGCACTAACCCAATTTCAAACTTATAAATGACAAAAGGGGCAAAAGGGGAAAATAAAACCAAAGTATCTCTATTTTGGAGTTATGTAGAAAAAGATTATATTGAACAATGAAACAACGCTTTCCACAGTATCAGAATATCACAGTCCAAACCTATGAGCGATCTTCTGACCGAGATGAAGTGACTTTACTCTTAGCTCTGCTACTGCATGCTACTGACCTAGGTAATTTCAGCTCCCCGTGCCTCTGTTTCCTCATCCTTTAAGCAGTTGCCTTTCCTCTTTGTGAATCAGTATGAGGTCCATGGATAAAAAACATGCTACAAGAACTAGTTGTTATTAATGCAATTCAGATATGGAATGTACCAGATGGTAAAATCTCCAGGATTTTAATGAACTATTGTAACAGAACATATGTAATATGACGTTATTATAACAGGCATTTAAATGTATAGTTAGTACATATAACACGACCTGCTCGGCTCTCAGTAACTCCACTGGAATTATTTTGGATTTATGTCAGATAATACTAGGAACACAAAATAGCCCCATATGTGCAATGTGGTAAGGTTTTCATAGCAATGCTATCTTAACTATTGCCTGCCCTGTTTTTATCTTTTGCTGGGGGTATTGTATTTTGTGGTTTCACAGAGTATGTTTTCTGCACTTAGTTCTGAGCACGAAGCAAAAAAGTACCCTAATGGCAAAGATTAAAATGCGCCTGACCAAGTATCCCTTACCTAGCATCATAAAACAGTCATCATGAAGCAGCAAGAACTTTTGGGGGGGTTTCCACTATATTCTGCAAAAATTATGTCTTTAATCACCTTACACTAGACTTGGTAAGTAATTCATGCTTTGTCAGAAGAATCAAACATTCCGTTTCAGACTGTGAGTAGTATCTCCATTCTCTCACAGTGTCTGAGTTCTGGACAAGATGAATTAAATGACAGGGCAAAGGTGAAAAAACAGGACTGCAGCTCAGGCCAGTGGCATCACACACTACAGTGAGAGACAGGTACTTCAGTAAAGGAGCAACATGAGGACACCTTTAGTATGTATAATAATTCTAGCTCATCTACAATACAGACTATAAAACTCAGGTGAACTGACATTTAATATATGAGACACTGGAAGCAAGATACCAGTTTCACATCATAAATTAGCCTTTGTGCTAGTGCCCAAAGATTTGGCTGATTACTCACTGCTTTCCCCTAGTGCTTAAGCAGTCTTTTCCAAAGCAAGACAGTTAAACCACAAAAACGTACCGTAGTGTCCACAGCCCTGACCTTCCCAGCAGGAACATGCTTTGGAATGGGTTCATCTCCTGATATCATCATGCAGCCTTCTGCTCCAAGAGTAACAATTACGAGCTTACACCCTCTTTCTAACAGCATGCGTCCCACCTTTTCAGCATCTTCAAGGTTGCCAACTGGGATGCCCGTTAAAATTTCTGCCTGGAAAACAACCCACGCAAACGAAAATCATAATCTGACAGCATTCACTTTTGGACAACAGTTGCATTTGAAAACAGTATTTAGTAGCTTTTTGAAATGTGTATTGTAGGATGATCATGAAACCACTTCCTACACTGATATTCAGCTGTGTCGTGCTCCTTGCTTGAAATCAGTGTGTACTTCAGGCACAGCAGACTAACGGAGAGCAGCCTAGGCAGAGAGACACAGGAGGTGTGGGTTCTGTTCCAGCTTCTACAACTTACCTGGCATAAAACCCTTCGTAAAATCACATTTTTCCCACATACCTCAGTTTTTTCATCTGTGAAATGGACACAATGACACAGTCTTGGCAAAAGCATTTTATGGTTTAATGTGAAGAAATGCTACAAGCCAACTTGGTCACTATTCTTGAGGGATATTTATCACCAAGTGAGAAACTTTTTAAATACTTTTAAAAATTCTCAGTGTTCAGCTAGAGGGACATCACAAGGGAAAATCTCTTCCAGGGAAAACAAATTGCTCAATTTTGACCACTCTGTTCAATTTAAAATATATTTTTGTATGAGAATACCTAAAATTTATCTGAAGCCTTCTTTGGACAAAGGCCCATTAAAAGTCTATTATATATTTGTGTTATGGCCATGTCCATACCCTTCTGTCAACTGTGCTGGCTCTGTACTAACACAGCTAAACTCTTCTTCTAACTGATGGTGAGCTTAAGTAAACGTCTTCCAGTTGGGTCTTAAAATCAATCTCTTCTAGTTCCACCCAACTAAGAGCAAAATTTCCCCAAAGTCTGCAATGAAGACTTCAGACTCAAACAACATTTTCACCACTTTATACATTTTCTTGATGGCATTGTATTGTCATGTGCTTTTTCTCTTCTTTTTGGCAGGGAAGAGAACAAGAATGAAACAGGAAGAAAGGGAAGAGAAATTGTCTTTTCTCTGAAACAGTCTACCAGGCAGTACTCCTTCATAATACTGTATGCCTTCAGCTGCATGTAAACAGACAGACTACATTTTGATGTCTTCACTAAAATTTGTCCTGCTTGCCTGAGAAAAGGGAAGCCTTACTGTAGGTTACATTACGAGGTTGCTGCTGGATCTTGTAGAATGCAGTCTGAAGCATTTTCAGATAACTGCTTCATAGGTGAACATAACTTCCATACTCCTAGGGCTTATTTTCAGTGGAAAACTTTCTTTGGAACCTATTCAGCAGCTACTCTCCTGACCTTTGCTGCATGGGCAGCTCAGCTTCCTGGGAAACAGCTGCTGAAATATTTCAAACTACCTTCCTCTGCATGACTGAAACTCGAATTCAGTGCTCGCAGTTCTTGATGTAACAAACTGTAAACTGTAGTGATTAAACAAGTGCTTCATGGAGCACAGGCCATGCCTGTAGTAAAGAGAGGGCGGGCAGACAGCTGGGGACAGGAACTACTACAGCCATCTACAACAAACCGCCCCCAGCTGTGAGTCAGCGCCCGCTGCTCGCCACTGTCATTTCCTGAGTTTCAGCCCGACCCAGGCGAGAGCAGCCACCCTTGGGCTCTGAAGGGCCACATTATGCCAACACACTCCCTAAACTTCATAGTATCCCCAGCAGAACACTTACCGGTTTTAATTTTTAAACTTACATGACCAAGTTCTGCAGTTCCTACTTAGACAAATGCACAGATTATTTCAAGCACTGTTGATCTGATCACTATGAGGCAGAGCCTGGTGTGGCAGGACTTGGTTGTTAAACTTGTGCACTGCACAGGGGCAAGGCGTGGTCAACACGTACACGCAATTTAAAATCACTTTTTTTAACCACACTGATCCCAGACAAGAATATAGTAAGCTTTAAATTATAAGAAGGCAACTAAATCTATCCAATTTTCTCTTTGGCATGTCACCATGCTGCTCTAAATTCTCTTGCAGTATAAACTATTTAAGCATATTAAACATATTTCAGTATTTAAAAGGTTATAAAAGTATTTTCAAGTAAGAAAATTTGTTTTAAAAAGTATCTCACAAAACCTTTTGAATGTATCTTCTTGCAAGGTTTCCAGGGAACCAATACTATAATAATGGTTTTGGAGTAACTACAGATAGATGACATATAATATTAAAATACATATGTACACTCTATTCAAGTGTCTACATATTCCATGTCTCTTCATGAGTTTTAAGATTTCTGGAGCAGGAACTGTGTATTCCTCTATTCAGAACACCTTGTACATTGTGTTAAAAGAATAAAAATGTATTAAGACAAATCCTTGAATGAAACAGGCAAACTGAATTTTCAGTGCACTTTATGAGGGGCTATAATTCCAAACATTCTACCTCTGTTGCAAAGTTTCCAGGATGAAAGTGGGTTTGGTTTTGGTAGAGAAACAGTAAATCTAATATTGGTTTATTTACCTGGTACTTATACTTCTGTAAGCTCATGAGCAAGGTAAATAAAGTATTTAAATATAATATTCTTCCTAATGAAATGCTCATCCTGTATGCTTAGCATTAAGACAGTACTCCTCTTTGTGCTTCCTATGTCCCAAATCAACAGGATTTTTTGCTTGAGTAGTGAAAGAATTGTTTTATAGGAAAGGTTTTGTAGAAATCTTTCTTTTCATCTTTACAGTGCTTATACCAATAAACAAAATTATTTTGAACAGACAGTCTGTATAAAAGTAGATCTTCGGCTGCTTCAAACCACTGTCATCTAACTCATCTACAGCAGGATGGTACAACTAAAAAACACTGGAACAAACTGGAAGAACCATAAAAGCAGCAGAAGCCAGACAGATTCTGTGCCAATAATTAGAGATTGCGGTAAATGTCAACTGATGTTAAATACTGTGGTGAGTTTTTAAGTTCCTCCCTTCAGTAGAATCTTATTTAAAAAACAAACTGTGGTACAATTGAGGGAAATAACTATTGGTTATGTAAAGAAAAAATTAAATAACAATACTAAAAGCCCAAGTGGACATTTGCCATAGTACTGTACAAAAGAACAGCAAATGAAGAATTTTATTTTTCTGCAGCTAGTCTCATAAAACTACTCAGTTAAATGGACCTATTAAAGCAAGACGACATTCCACACAACTGCTGTCAGAATAAACCTATGATGGATATTATATAATTAACCTACAAACTCTTTTCATAATTTTGTTTACAAGAGTGGTAGAAAAATTTAACTAAAGTTTTTAATTTCATTGATATGAAGGTTCTTGGCCATAATCCTCACTAATCTTAGTTAAGTCTCCATCTCTCTTTAGACTGTGGAGTCTAGTCATGGTAGGATGACACAAACCAGAAGTGCTGCAGAAAAGAAAATGGCCCTGTTTTTTCCCTGCCTGACTCCTGTCCACATAGCCCATTCTCTTGTGCCAGGACAGCCATTTGTGTGGCCTGGAAACAAACTGGATTGCAAGGCAGATCTGTGTTAAAATTAACACCACCCCCAATCCCACATTACCCCCAAAAGTCAATCCAAAACAATTAACTTCTTTCAACAGCAATAGTAATTTACACTGGCTAAAACTGAGAATGAGCCTAGCATATGAACATTTGCCAGCTGCTCCTAGCTGTGGTGCATTTGGGGCAGCCACCTCCAGGGAGATATTCTGGATCCTCTGCTTGGCATTTGCAAGAACAAATCTGCAGCATTGTATCTAGTTTTGGGATCCCTGCCACAAGTAAGACACTGACCTACCACAGCACACTGCAGTGGAAGGCCATCAAGACAGTCAGAGGACCAGAGACCAGGACATACAAGAGAAGGCTGGGAGAAGCAGGCTTGTTCAGCCTTAAGAACTCCTGGCTAAAGGGAAATCTAATTGCTGTCTAGGGCAATTTAGTAGGTGCGAATAGAGAGGATGAAACCAGAGTCTTCTTGAAGGTGCACAGGGATAGGGCTAGAGACAACAAGCACAAACTAGAACATGGGAAATTCCAATATTAGGACAAGCTTTTTCACCACAAGAGTGATGAAGCAGTGGAACACATGCCCAGAGGTCACACAAGTCTCCAGCCTTGGGAGATTCTGAACTTGACTGGACAAAGCCCTGAGCAATCCATCCTAAACTGGACAGGCTTCACCAGGGTGTTGGACTAGTTGAACATCCAGAGGTCTGTTCTTAACTTCCACAATCCTCTAATCCTCAGCAAATATAAACTAAGAAGTCTTAATTCTTTGGGGAGCAGTCTATCATTTGGACTGGGTTATGTGCACCTAGCACAGTAACAACTTTGCAAATGTTGCCAGGTACTGCTGGAAGAGAAATAATAAACAATAACAGGGAAACTGTCCCAGTTTTAAGGCTAATGCATCTAAAACTACATATGATAATTTAAAATACTTTTAATTTCAAATATTTAAACACAGTAAGTCACTTGGCTACAAACTTGGCCTGTACCTTAGGAGATTTCTTTTGAAAATGACAAAACAAGAACTCAATCTCATTAATTCTAACACATGTGAACAGTCCCCAAGAAGCAGTGCAACAGATTTAGTGTATAAGAAATTGCAAGGTCAGGCTACAAGCCAAGCTAGTTCCAGTTGTTTCAAATTATAAAATTTTTACATACATACCGGCAGAAATACTTATCGTGCTAGAATAATTAAAAACTGATTGAAATGAATTGGCCTGAAGCTATTCATTTCCCTCCCAAAAGTAACATCTTTCATTTTAGACTAAATATGGGAAAATTCATAGTTTCCAGCAACTGATAAAATGGGGTTTAGAACAAAGATGGAAATAAAATAGACTGTGAATTGCTGGCAACTTCTGTGTAATGGCAAAATAGTAGCTTTCTATTACTTAAAACACAAAAGGCAAATTCAAGAGATGTTCTGAAATATTTTATTTCTAAAGGACCTGGTTTTGTTTTGACCCCTAGAAATATCAATTATATTTTCTTAAGAAAGATTATCCTTAGTATTAACCTCTCTGTATTAATAAGCAGTGTCTTAAATGTTCTCATCCCAGACTACAGATAAAGTTTTATAAACTTGATATTCTCTGAATCTTGCAAAAGGCAATAATGTCTCTTGATTCTGGACATACTAACAAATATTTATTCCAAAAAATGATCCATCCTCTGTTAATAGACAGTAACACTTAAAAGGAAACATTAAGAATGTATGTATTTTTCTGTGTTATTTTTATGTATCTTACAGCTTTATTTAACAAAATTAGCAATTAACTTGTACTGCTTTCTACTACTGAAGCTCCAAAGCATTCCGCTAGCATTTCATTAAATCTTTGCATGGCCTTCTTTAGATCAGAAATCTGATACCCATTTTACATTGGGGAGAAAGTAGTTCCCAATTTTGCATTAAAAATAGCTTGTCAAACTTAATCATTTGCTGTAACCATTCAGGAGTTTTTCTTCTCCTGAAGGGCTCCTCAGTACTCTTTGAACAGAGAAGCAGCTGTTCTTCAAAACATTCAGGATCAAATTGAAATTGCTGATGTGCAATATATTTTGGTTCCTAACCTGCAGGGCAATGTAACTGCATGCACACGCTAAGACAGAAAAACAACACATGAACTGTATTGACATTGTGGTTATGCCTAGAGGAGTCACACAAATACGTGGGAAAAAAAATGTTAAGTATTCCAAAGAGCTCATCTTGCATAGGGTTGTCTCTTTTTCAACATTTATAGATGACTGAAAAGAACAATCATTAGTTTTCACCAGGATGACATTGGATACATTTATTTTGCATTAGAAGAATTAAGGGAATGGAGAACTAGCACATTCCTGCACAAACCTCAGGGATTAGGCTGTGCTGCATCTGAGAATTAACAAACTAGTCTCAACAAGTTTGATCTTTCTGGGAAAAGATAAAACTGAACTACAGGCTAAGCAAAGAAAGAACTGATAACCTTGCAAGATTTGTTCTGACTTCTTTTGTTCATGAACCACATAAAAAGAAAGTAATGTCAGACATAAAAACCCCTGTTATTGCAACAAGCATGAGTGAAAAGAACAGCTTGTGAAGAGCCTTCTAGACAAACTAATGGTAGATAATTCATAATGATAGTGTAATTTTGTTTGCTTCTCTCTAGCACGTAAATCCATAACGAGCTATGCTGTAATACCAGATACTGTGTGTGATTTCATTAAATCCTAAGGCATTTAATAAAGAATGGAATATCAAGTGTTGATGTTATATTTGATATTTTTATGTTTGAGAGCCAACATCCCATGGCTGACACTATAGCTGACATCTTTAAACTTCTGTTCTGTGACAAAGGCATTGCAGATCAAGACCCTGACCTTTAGAGCCGTAAAAAACAGAAACTTCTGACTCAGTAATAATTCAGCTAATCACAAGGACTATCCCCTTTTTCTCATCTTTAACAAACACTTCACACAGCCTATGAGACGTCTTAAACTATATGGCTGGTGTTCTGTTTGACAGCCAACATAAATTTCTGTTACAAACATACTATTCACATATTATCTGCAAACCACAGGATTTTATGATTTAAAAGTATTTCTTGACGAACAAGAAAGAGAGGGACATTATGATAAAATTGTGATAAATACTTGTAAAGGTAAATTACTAAGAAAGGCAAACCAAGTAATAAAAAAACCCCAAAACTGTGTAAATTTAATTTTGTCTTAGAACACACATCTGTGTTAAAAAGAATGTTTTAGAAGCAGTTGAACTGGGTAGCTCAAAAGAATTCATCTTCAAACCCAAGGTGATTTATTAACTATTTAAAAGACTTAGTAAAGATGAAGCAGAAATACACTTTTTTTTTCCTGGAAGTAGCTTAAAATAGCAGATAAAAAATAAAATATTCCAGAAAAGGTAAATTTGGAGCATAAATAGGATTTTGGCTAGAAGAAAAACATTTGAGACTTAGAAATACCAACTAGGAGAGGCAATGGAGCTGGAACAGAACGTCTCAGGAAGGCAGCTGTAACCAGGACATTCAATAAATTTGGCCATAGAGAATAGTAATTTTTAAAAATCCAAAAGAATGACCATAGTGGCTTAGACAAAAAGTCCATCTTATCCAAATGCTCTTTTCTAACTGTGACCGTTAGTAAATACTGAGGGAAATTTAAAAAAAGGATAAAAAGATCTCTTCCCAGTATATGTTCAGGATCACCAAAGTCTTACGTACTTCGTGATTTAAGATAATGATGGAGATGTATATGTCACTGGTTGAATGGATAAAGTTTAAAAAATTAGAATTATCTTTAAGATTTGTAGAATTAACTTGTTGCTTTTAAGTGCCATACAGAGATGTGACTGCTAACCTTTACTGGGTATGTAAACATTTATCTGTATATCAAACTTCTCAAGTGTATTCATTACAGAGATCTGAAATTAAAGCAAGTCATGAAAGAAAACAGAAAACAGATGGTATATGAACATATAACAATTACAAAAAAAACTACTTTCAAACCTGTGACATAAGAAAAACAAATGCTTGAATTTTCCTTTTTTCTCAGCAAAAAGAAAGAAAAAATGGTAATAGTCCATCCCTGAAAATCAGTTCAATAAATCAGACACACAGAACGAAATCAAACAAAATTGAATATTACATTTGTGCTAACATAATCTATTTCATTGCAAAGTTTCAAAAGGTTGTTTTTTAAAAACAAAGGTATTTATATGCCATTGTTGTTCTCAGAATATGCTGAAGGAGTCCTACACTTGGATTTATGCTCCCATGATATGGCTGGCAGGAACTTCCACATGTCTAGCATTTCCTTAAATTCAGAAGAGATGAGCCTCCTCAACAGCAGAGAGCATACTTCTGTGCCTGACCTTGCATTCAGTGATTCTAGCTATCTTCACATGGTAATTACTTTTTAAAAGAAAATAGCAGAAAAGAATGCAAACTGTACCCCCAGCTCTGCAGGAAAAGGTAGATGAGTGAGCAGGGATCTATTATAATTATACACCTGTATTTCTTGTTCTCTAATAGAAGTAATTTTCTTTCCTCCATGTGGTGGTAATAATAATACCCCTGGCTCCAGCAAGCTACACTTCTCAAAGAATGCCTCTTTCAAGACTGTCCTCTAGCAATAAAATACAACAAAAGGAAAACTTTAACATGTGTGATACAAAGAGAGAAAAGTCAGGAACAGACAAGTAATGAAAAACAAAGTTTTGTTTCTAACATATGGGGGATAAGTTTTTGCAGGGGAAAAAATTAACAAGTGGCATTATGGAAAAAGCAAACAACGAATGACATTTACTAAATAGTGGGAGAGTATGGATGTTCTCAGCCCAAAATGTGAGCCACTGCACCATTTAGCCAATCCAGAGGCATAGTCCAGGCATAAGAGCTGCCTGACAGCATTAAGAAAACATGATACTGGTGTTCTGCGAGTCCCCTGAAGAAGAATAAATAGTTTGCCTTAGCATTCTCTTCACCACATAGAATTGAATTCTGGTATCTGTTGGGCAGTGTCTGAGCCACAAATTGTATCACTGCCAGTTATCCTGGAAACTCTGGCTTCCAGAGATCTGAAGTGCCGTGGCATCTCCCACCTTGCTATTTTACTAATTCCCAAATTCTCTGGAGTATGTGAACTTGGCAGACACATAATGAAACATCCCAGAATAAAATTTAGATGTCCTTTTGGGTTACTTAGGCTGACCTTTAAATGCTAGAAGACTCACAGGCTGAGAACTTCTGATACAGTTTGTGATGGAGTTTAACAGAAATTTCAAAAGACGGTAACTGAGTCTTCAAAAATTTACACTGACAGACATTGTCATCAGACAAAATATGCTACAAGTAAGCAGGGCCATGCTTTTCTCTTAGCTCTTCCCCCTCCTCTCCACCCAAAGGGATTATGTTCATTGCAGAAACCATGTTTCTTAGACATAACTTTAACTCTGACCAAGGCATGGTTTCTATCCACTAGGTTACTTCTCCCACATTCCTGTTAATATAAAGAGAGGGTGAGGGGAAGGAACACAGCGAGCCTAATGCTAATAAATAGTAAATTTAAACAAAGGTCTTATGAGATGAAGTTAATTTGTCTCTTGTGACAAAACCAATTTCCTTTGGGAGAAATAACACTTGAATTAGAACAGAGAGGGAAAGGAGGGGGAAAAAAGAAAAAAGGAAAACATACAGTTGAAGGCCAGAGAAGATTCACTGAAAATAGATCTGACAGGAAGAGGCATATGAAGCTACTATTTACCATCAAGTGCAGCAAGCGTGCATCACCTCCTGGCAAGAGAGTTTAAAACTGTCAGAACACTATGGCTAATGCATTCCTGCTAATCATATCAAGGGACTGCAGAACAAGGACAAGGAACTATTTTAATATTTACCACTCAGTGATAACATTTAACAAGTGTCCTTTTATGGATGTGTTTTGCTGATCTACTTGCAAGGAAGGCTGGACCCAACTTTCTGGCTGCAAACAGCTAATTTAATTTCAAGTGCAAGCTAAAGTTATTTTGGAATACTACTCTTTGCTGGTTAGGTCAGGAATCAAACCTGTCACCTCCAAAAGTGCTATGTAAGAGGAGCATGGTTCAATTTTCCTGCTCCCTATGCTGCATTTCTGAGAAGAGCATCCTTCTGAAATTTTCCTGCTTAATACTCCTTCTTTAACATGACATATGACCATTACCTCAGTTTCATTGCAGCAGAAGATATCAGAATAGGTATAAAACTGTGGATCTAGATCAGCAAGGGCTGGAGCTGGATTAAACAAAGTCTTTACTGGAAAAAAAAAAAAGAAAAAGAAAGTCTAAATCTGTAGCGTTTTAGATTCATAAACCACCACTTGAAAGACCATTGTGTTTCAATCACAGACCCCAATGTTTATTATTAACACATGAATGACTCTCGGTTTTTGTATCCTCGTTTTACACAACTGCTAAAAGCTTTGTTTATTATATTAAAGTTCCATTCTAATTCATGTGCAGGCACCTGTCATGATGGGAACATGAGAAAAGAGTAACAGAAAAAACCCCAAGAAATCATTAAATTTAAAAAAAAGAGAAAAGCCTTAGACATTAATGCAATTTGTTTAACTGATGATGCTTCTTCCACGATATTAATAAGTTTTACAAGAACTGATTTAATTCTAGAATTTTTCAGTGTCTTTATCTGAGTTCTGTACATGAAGAATCACGAGTTATGGAGTAATGAAGGGCATGTCCAGACAGGGAGTTAAATGTGCTTCTGAATGTGTTACCTAACTTGTTCAAAATGCCACATTATAAAACTGTAGTGTAGACAAGGAGCTATATATTTTTAATATGCTATCTGGCAGAGCTGGACCTAAACTTAACACATGGTAGAATATGTGAGTTTTTACTACCTAACTTTAAACTGTAGTAGCCTAAGGCCCCTTGTAGCAGCAGAAAAGGTTTGTCGGGAGGACAGTGTAAGTGACTTACTCACTATTAACACAGGAAGTCTGCAGCCTTGGTTTTTCACTTTGCCAATTCTATGATTAATACTTGTGTCTTAACCACAAGACCATCATTTTTAAATAAAGCACACACTCTTACTTCAGAAATATTCCTTATAGTCAGTGATCAAATCTTCCAAATTGGATGCCTAAATTTTCAGTCCTAAACACATATTTTGACTGTAAGCTATAGCATGTCAGACACCCTGAACACCTCTGAATCCCAGTTAATGCCCTAATAGACAAAGATGCACAGAGACTTCTGAAATCTGAGTACCAAGAAGTTTAGGTGATTAACACTTTGAAAGTTTTAGTCTTTGACTGTACAACTTTATCATGCCTCTCTACCTGCCTCATTAAAAACAGTATTAAAGTTACAAAGACTTTTACTCAGAAGTCAGAAAATGCCAGGATTAGGAATTCCAATGAAATCTTAATTTGGCTCCCTTATATTATTACAATACAGTATGTATTATAATAAACTCTTTAATTATATGATCACATACCACTGAAAAACAGCATGTGATCACATAATTAAAGACTGCAACATAATGCATATGCAGAAAGGAGACAAATTAAGGTTTCACAGGCAACCTTAACTCTTGCATTTCCTATTTTCTGAACTGCAACCCTAATGAAGTGTTCTTAAACATAAAACTTTAAGGCACACTTTCCTAGGTAAAACAAAGAAACAGGACATACTGGAAAACAGTCATGTGGCATCACACTGACATACAAATGGGTCAGGAGCAGCACTGGAAGTGTTCCAACTTGCATTTTAAGTACTACAGACTCATCATGAACACACTGTAATACACTACTGTTAGTTTTCTCCCATATTTACTATCTGCTGAGCATGGGGGGAGATAGAGGAACCCTAAGATCCTCTTTCAGGCTGTGAAGAAGAGCATGGCTTTTGAACAGGATAATGTTTGGTCCTCCTGAGGAACTTATTTTCTGCCCAAATTCTTTCATAGAATCACAGAATCATAGAATGGCCTGGGTTGGATAGCCACTTCCCCTCATCCTCTTCATTACATGCTTTGTAAAAAGTTTGTCTCCATCTTTCTTGTAGGCTCCCTTCAGGTACTGGAAGGCTGCAATTAGGTCACCCCAAAACTTCTCTTTTCCAGGCTGAACAATCCCACTTCTCTCAGCCTTTCCTTGTAGGAGAGGTGCTCCACGCCTCTGATCATCTTGGTGGCCTCCTCTGGACTCTAACAGGTCCCTGTCTCTCCTATGCTGGGACCCCAGAGCTGGATGCAGTGTTCCAGGTGGGGTCTCAGCAGAGCAGAGCAGAGGGACAGAATCCCCTCCCTGGCCCTGCTGCCCACGCTGCTTTGGATGCAGCCCAGGACACGTTTGGCTTTCTGGGCTGTGAGTGCTCATGGCTGGGTCTTGTCCAGCCTCTCACTCACCTGCACCCCCAAGTCCTTCTCAGCAGGGCTGCTCTGATCTGTTCAACCCCCATCGGCCTGCTCCCTGACTCTACCTCCATATTCCAATCTCTATTCAACAAATGCTAATCTCTGTTCCAATTTTCTTTCTCTTTCAGCTTCTCCTTTTCTTCCTCTGCCACCCGCAAAACTCAAGGAAAACTCTCCTACGTTTCCTTTGTCTGAAATCAGCTCTCCATCCCCAGCATTCCCATCCAGCTTTGTCTCTTCTGAGACAAAGAAATTGTCTGTATTGAAATCAAGCAGGCTCCTGCTCTGTGCTTCCTGGGCCTACAACAGATCTTTAACAGTGTAAAAGAAGTTGCCTAAAACCAGATTCAGGAGTTACACTGGAAGTCATGCTGCCCAAATGGACAAGTGCTTGTATGGACAGATGCTTGGCTAGCTGTGAAGCTCTTAATTTTCTGATGTCTGTGTGAAAGGTACTTATTTTCCAGAGGCCAATAATACAGTTAAAATCAGGCAGGTTTCCATAGCACTGTGAAGGCTTATCTTTAAAAGGAAGCTCCCCTGCTATCAAGTCTTAAGTAAATTTTAAGGTAGCTGGTATTCATAATTCAAAAGCTAGGGTAGGGTGGGAGGCATTTTCTATTGCCTGGTTTCTGCAACCACAGTGCTTTAGCAGAAATCACAAAGAGTTTAACCACAGACAAACAGCTGTTATGAAAAACTGTAGCCCAAGATTAAAAACTTGAAGAGTCCAAAAAATAGATCTGTTTCTTGCAAGTGACATGGAACCTTTAACTGAGGCTGCTTCCAGCTCATTCTCCATGACAGTATTAATATGCTGGGCATTATCAGCCATCTTTTATGGAGTCTGTCATTAGAGAAGCCCAAAACCAGACTTTCTGGAAGCAGCAGCAGCTTCTCACCATCAACCACTAAAAACCCGTAATTGTCCAGACAGATTTCCACTCCAATTTATACCTACTTCATATAGTTATTCACAACCCTTCCTTCCTTCCTTCCTTCCTTCCTTCCTTCCTTCCTTCCTTCCTTCCTTCCTTCCTTCCTTCCTTTCTTCCTTCCTTCCTTCCTTCCTTCCCTTCTCACCATGATTGTCACAAGAATAATGAATAATCAATGCCACAATGAGAGGATGTCATACATGAGATGTCCCTCTCCAGCTTACAAAACCAGATCACCTTCACTGAAGAGAAGCAAAGAGTTCTTGCCCGTCTCCATATTCTTTCTCTCTTTTGTTTATTTCTTTCAGTGAGAATGAAGAAAAGCAAGCAAAAAACCCCATTGTAACAGAGGTTTGAGGCATCTGGGTATGCATCTGTTTTACACAAAAATAGTCAAGTGAACATTCTAACATGAAGTGCTACATAATACATGAGGGTATTGCAAGCTAAAAGAAGGGAAATTGCATTAACAATTTACTGTTGGCTACAGATAGGTTTTTACAGTGCTACAGACTCAGCTGTTTACTTAGATTTGATGGCACATGACATTTGAACATGTGCAGCCTATTGTTTTAAAGCAGAAGCAACTAAACTTCCCTGACAGAAGAGCTGCACAATGATAACACACTGACAGCACAGAACTACAGCTGGCCCAGAGTGAACTACTATCTTTTCTTGATATATTGTGCTATCTACAGTTGCTAAGTGTTTGCATATCTGTTCTGTGTATCAGGTTTTAATTTTTTCAATTGCTTTTAAAAAAATCTTGTCTTTTCTTCTGTCACAGACTGGTGTCTTGCCATAGGAGGGTGACAAAAGTGTGAAGCATCTTGCCAAAACTGTTTATAGAGTTAGAAATAGACAGAATAAGTCATGGATAGTGATTCATGATTCTACTATAGTCCATTAACCACTAGATTAAGAATGCTGCTATCCATTTTCACAAAATGTAATGAAAAAAATACTGTGCCACAGGTGCACAACAGGTCATGGTGCAGAAGGTGAACTGGAGAGCCCACAATTCCAGCATGCTGTGGTCTACTGGAGGTAGCCCGGGTCCAGCTTCAAGAAACCAGTTAGCTCTGATCCCAGTTCCATCCCTGATCCGCTGCATGACTGACTATGCTATGAGCTGTCCCCTCCCAGTCTGATCTTCTGGATAGAAGGGAAGAAATTTTTTTAAATCTCATATAGATGCCTCTCTTGCATAATTATTTACTTAGTGTTCAAATACCGTGGTAATTGTGCTTGAGTAACTGAAAGCATTACAGGCACTTAAACAACAAAAACATTATGTTGGTAATGAAACCCCATCCTGTTCAAGCAAAATGTCAGCTTTCATCTACATATACACTACACTGAAGGAACAATGCCCTACATTTAAAAGTACCAAACAGTAACAATTTTCTAATAATTTCACAGACCATGACTGTCTCTATGCAATGGCATCATGCCCAGTCACACTCTACGAATTTTGGTTAGAAAGAAAAAGCTTCTTTTTTTTTTTATTTTAAGGATGTAAACTACTATATAAAAAACCACAGCCATACCTACTGCTATGCTGGGAGAACATGGGCCCTAAGTCTGATTCTGAGGTAATTTCATTCACTTTCCTGTGTGTGCAGCTTTACAGACCTGCATTCATTACTCCTGTTCTGCTCTGGAACCATAGCAGAGTCAGACCCAAAACTCCTGACCTACCAACATTATACTGTATTTAGTCACAACACAAAAATAGGAGGAAAGGCAGCACCAGACATATACAGGAAGATTATAAGGGTATGAGTTGATTTGCTATTCAAGGTTAACACTGCAAAATTTTTTAAGTGAATTCAGTTTTCATGAGCATAGCATGAATTTTTTGGCTATTGTTTCAATTCTAAATAAAACTAATACGACAGAAACCAGAATAGACTACAGGATCTTTATTTAGAAAGCATGATAAAGAGTATTTTTCATGTAGCACAAACGTAAGAGAGAGAATGGCTTTTGCTAAATTACCTCCACTGGCACGTGCCATTTTCAGAGCTTCAAGAGAAACAGCAGGGGTTATTTCTAGCTGGCAAACAACCACTTTGGCTTTACAGATGACATCAGAAGCCCTCTTCAGGTCTTCAAAATTTAAAAGCAGGTTAGCTCCTGGGACTATGACAATAACGTTCTGTCCTAAAGAGAAGATATCATGTTTTTTACTTCAACTTTGGCAATAAAGTATGTAAAACAATTCCTTACACTTTTTATAATACATTTCAGATGAGTATTTCAATTTACTTTCCAAAAAACCCCAATAAAATTGTATGCATTGCTGACATTTTCAAATACACAAATATTTCAAAGGATAATCAAAAAGATCAATGTGCTAATGAACTAACACTGCACAACAAATGCAATATATATTCCTTTGGGGAAAATCATGTATGGGCATTCCCCAGTCTTATTTTGGTGTTTTCTGTGAACTCTAAAGAAGCACTGTACTAGTCACAGTGGAGATGGTAGATACAAGCTGAGGGTGATATTTGCATCTTCCTGAAATATTCCAGTAGCATTTGGAACAGAAAAGCATCAATGTGATTACTGAATTCATATGCCAAAAATGGCATAAAAATTTTAATTTTCCCATCAGCTGGGAACAAAAAGTATTTCACAGCTAAGAAAATTATGCATGTTCTTTAGATTTCAGAGAAGCAGGCTTGCACCATTTACCTGAGACATTTCAAGTTAGGGCTCCTAAGCATCATGAAAACCAGAACCAGTTTGTCACCGAAGCCCAGAAAGGTGATGCCTGTGTCTAGGCAAAGTTTTATCAGAAGTGAGTAAACAGGGTGGGCAACAGCCTCTCCTGCCCTTAGAGCTGGCCAGGAGAATGGTCTAAGCAAAGCTGTGCGTGTGGAAGCTCGGCAGTGTCTCAAAGCACAACTAAGATCCTTTTTAGTCTTGTAGTTTGTTTTACAGTTAGGTGAGGTTCATTTACGTAGGTTCCAAATATTCTTTTGTTTTTCTTCAGACACACACATCACCTTCTTTTATTGCAGCTTCTTTCTTTTTTTAATCTCTGTTACAACACTTAGAGACCTTCAGGCATGGGTGCCTTCAAATTAAAATTTATTATTAATCACTCGGGTATTAACTTCAATAAGTCAGTTGTTCCTTGATTTACAGGCTCAGCCCGCCCCCGCTGAAGATTCCTTTAAGGACTGCCAATCATTAAAGGCTACCAATTCTGTAATGAACTGAATTACTCTGCAAATAAATATTTATGTTTTTAAATACATTATTTTTGTTGAATGTGACTTCAAAGTCCTTTGACTAAGAACGTGCAAATCTTCTCTCCCTAAATACATTCTGCAAAGAAAGCAGGACAATGGAAAGAATAATATAGTGATCTCAGAGGGAGGGACCGAAGCTTTCCAAAGCAATTCTGCTGTCAATGGTTTGGTACAGAACAGCTGCATATGAAAAGCAAAACCTCAGCACTTAAAGCCAACGCCCTGCTTTTCAACAGACAATGATGGGCATCTTGGATAAAAAACAAAAGAAAAGAAAACAAAAAACCTTCTGCAATAAGTAAATGTTCCCAAAGATATCTGAATCCTGTTGAGGAAATATTCAAAGGCAAACTGCACCCATTTTGCCAGGCATATATTTTGATAGCTTTAGGGTGCAGCAGTGCAAGCAGTAAAAGACAGGGAATCAGTGGAACAAGAATCTCTTTCATTTCTGCCTGGCCTCTGTGCTTCCTAGAATCTCAGATTCTATCCACATGCCTTGCTGCATTATCTTGCTGAACTATTTAGCTGTACTGACATGTATATTATTATTAGAATTTAGAGCTAATGGCCCAAGGCAGTAAGGAGGGCTGTTTGCTGAAACCCGTATGTGCAAATTCAAGGTAGACCATGCTACACTGGATCACAGTCTGAAGCTTTTCTTCATAACTACAAAAGGTCAGATACTTAAAGTCTGCTTTCAAACCTGCCAGGGAAATGCAGTACCTACTGTGGTGCAACAGTCCAGACGGACTAAACTCAAGCTGGAGGGAAACCCCCCCCCATTCTGTTCTTAGCTATATATACCACACTTACTGAATGACAGCAGTCACCACAAACTTGCACCAGGCATTCTGCATGAAGGCAGAATCTGGACCCATGCACGCACAATTAATACAAAATTTTTATTAACAGCAACCATTTTGTTGAAAGCAATTATTTCTTGCCAGGGAAATCAGATGGGAATTCAGCATCAGGGACAACAGAGTTAAAGACAGATGGCAAAGAGGGGTGAGATTCATCTTGTCCAACATGAACTAATTTTTTAAGTTTAAAAAAATCCTACACACTAGAAAAGTCTAAGAAAACTAATTTCTAAAAATTATTTTTCTATGTGCCTTCAACAAGGAGAAGAGACAAATATTTTCAGAGGTTTTTTAGTCTTACATATCTTAGGTATCTGTTTGAGGAGGAGATAAACTATTGTCCAGAAAAGTCTATGTACCTCTGTTAACCCTAAGGGAAGCCTTAAGCTGTAGACCTACCTTCTAAAACTACTCCAGTGAGGTAAAATATTATCCACACCAAGAATGAGAATAATACATTTACTGCATTACCGTTAATTCTAAAATCTCTTTTCTTAGACTAAAAATATCAGTTTTGATGGGTACATCTATATAACTTTGAGTTTTTGCAGACATCAGCTAGACTATTAAGGGCCACATTCACACTTGCTATAAGCTGTAACAGCTAAATGAAACCGATAAGCTTGCACAAGCTTACACCAGATGGGGATTGGGTCCAATCAGGATGAATGCTGCATACATAAAAACTGTCCTAAGCTGGGCTTCTAAAATGACTACTGCCAGTTCTTAGAAAGATGGATAACTCAAGCCAGACTGTTTTTTTACAAGGGTCATCTTACAGATGACACTAGATGGGAAGTGCCAGTGGAAAAATCAAATGTCAAACCAGTAAACACCACAGTGCAATAAATATCACTCTTTAAAACTGATGACAAGCCTAAAAACCACCAGTAGTGCTTAGAATTCATCAAAATATCAAATACATCAAACAAGGCAATTGTAACAATAGCTGCAGAGCTTGTGCATAATAATTCATACAGAAGAAAATTATATTTGTGATCAGAAAAGAATGTTACAAGAAAAACATGTGCTGCCAAATCACATAGTTCATAAATATGAAGGTGAGTTTTGGGTGTGTTATGGTATCATAATTTCTAGGCAACCACTTAATAGGAGTATTGAAGAGTCTTGCACACAAACAATCAAGTTAATGAAGAAAGTTAATATGTAGAAAGTCTCTAAAATTGAGGTGACATTTCTTCATAAACCTGAAGGTTCAAACCAAAGATTTTTCTCTATGGAAAGTATAATATAAACAAGCTGGCATATGTATTCTAAGTTTGCCGTGTTTACTTAGCCTTACCTAAATATATATTTTGAATGTTTTTTTACTACTTGTGCTTTGGTACTGAAGGTACACTCAAGTTACAAAATAATGTCTATTCACTGTTCATGAATGATTAATAACTTTATCATAAAGTCAGCACAATGCCTGTCTCAAGTGAGGGTTATCTTGCAGTGTTCTGTGTAGGTGTGCTCTAAGTCCTAACTTGAAATAATCAAGGGAATTTTAATCATGACTTGCCAATCTCTGTTGTGCCTCCACTGAATTTTTGCTATGAATATGAATATGAAAGCTGTCAGACTTGTTCAAACCTCTAGTCCAGTTAGGCCAACATAATGGCAGCATCAACAGTCAGTGCCAGATATGGACAAAGATGCAATAACCTTCAGAGGTAATCACGTAAAAAATTATTCACAAAGAGGGTTTTTTCCTCCCTACATGTGTGTAAAAGTACAACACACATCATCACTTTATGGAGCTCTTCCCATCCAATATCACATTGCTAGCAGAAGGTGTGCTAAGTGACAGAGCTAGTGGCAAGAAGGCAGACTGAAAGGGGAAACAAAACCTGGGGTTCAAAGTGGTGTGATGCACCTTGAAGAAAATGTGTTAAGAAAAGCAGCTGGATGTACCAGCTTTTATCCTTAAGAGAGAAAGTACAGATTTGAAGTGTACAGGGTCCTGGTATACTGAAGCTTGTGTTTAGTCAAATCAAAACTTTCTGAACAGGCAGTAGCATAAAAGAGAACAACTGAAAGGAACACAAGGTCCCAGAAATATTTCTGCACAGATTTCTGAGATCAGCCCAGAGGGAACCTTTGCAGCATCTCTGGGCTGCACATTTTTCAGTGCAGCTCTATAAACTTGTTAAACATCTCTCCACCATTTTGCATTAAAGCAGAGATTGAACCACTCTATCTTTTATTGAAACTATACTGCATTGTCCCAGAATATAATCAACTTCGAGAGTATCAAATGTGCCTGACAATTTTCAAATTTTTAGCACTTTGCCAATTACAATAGCGGGTGAGTTATACTTGTGCAATTCAGTAACCAGTCAAAAACTTCCTAGAAATTCTGCAGCACCAGTTAGACAGACAGAGGTAACATCAGGGAAGATTTACTTCAGAGCCTTGTCTGACTGTGATTGCTACAGCTTTCTTTTGCTCTGCCTTCACTCATACATCACAGTCTCATACACCCTCTACTTGCATATCTCCTACTTCTCCCTGTAATTTTTCTCAGCTGGTTTGAGTTGGTATTTTTCCCAAGTATCAGTGCTTGTAAAGAATTGGTAAGAAGGGTAGGTTAGGTGTGTAACAATACGGCAATGAAAACTTGTCAATTTAAAGAGATGATAGCTATGTTTTTTATTTGTCCCTCATGTTAACACAAAACACCATCACCAACCCTAACTTCAAATGCTTCCCTTTTAGGTATAATTTGAACTAGCAGAAATTAATTTACATCAGTCCACTGAGTGCTGTGGTGTTTCAGCTATGCCAGCACAGCCACTGCAGTAAAACATGCATGTGTAGACAAGCCCTTTGAAAACTGCTGTAAAGCCTGTTTAGGTCAAATCAGCCAGGTTTCTACAGAAAAAAATCAAAATGTCTCTTGCAACAGCAAAGCACATAAGTACTGCTATTTTACTGCAATTTACTCAATTCAGGCGCCAGATGGTTTTTGAGAGAAGTAACAACGAGAACCATTACCAATTCTGTGCATCTGTTTGCTTTAGAGCATAGTTCTGACCAGGTTTGCTCTTCTACTAGATTTTAAATCAAATTTGAGGCCAGTGCTAACTTAGCATACAATTTTTCAGGTATTCAGAGGCACAAACTACATGACATTATGCATTATTCATGCCACTGCGTGAATCACAAGACTGCCATATACCCTTCACACTGACACTAACACGTAAAATAGCCCATTGTGAACCCCGTGGCTCAGAACAATCCACTTCCCTTTCCTGGTGCTTATAAAGGTTTTACATCCACAAGATTGTTTTGTTCCTTATCCTTCAGAAAAATTCTTGATGGTAAAATTTTAACAGGTCATCCTCTGTTCATTCAAGTTCAGACTGTTTTTATCTTAGTTGGCCATGTGTATGAATTAGGAAATAATAAGACTGCTTCTTATTCAACTACTCTGGACAGCAAGCCTAGTGCAAAACATGTACAAAACAGTGAGGCCCAGGAGCACTACTGGATTCCCACAGTCCCTCCTGTTTACAATGGCCACAGTGACTGTAAGCAGCATAAGAAATAAGTGTCAAGAGTTGCTGTGTAATCTACCTGCTGATCCAAACCAAGTTAACAGGCAGGTATCCAGGTTATCCAATATATTAGAGTTACCTTACTTCTGAATTAGAGCTGTCATGCAAGGCTTGGATTAATCTTACTTAGGGAAAATTAAACTCACATCTCCAACTAATTTGCCTAATTTTCCTGAATATTCCTGTGTAGGCTTGCCTTTAGTCACAGTTCCTTCCCAGTTTTGCTGTATGAGTAAATAGTTATGTTTCCTTTCCCATTTTGAGCTGTAGCCCAATGTACAACCATCAGGTTACATAGAAGCTTGTTAAGTTGATGTGTCAGCTAAACTGTGGTAACTGTTCAAATGAAGCCTCTTAGCAACTCCAAAAGTGAACTAATCCAATCACATTTAATTCGTTGCATTTGCATAAACATTACCCATCCTGAGCTCTATATTTTGATCCAGACACACTTCTTTTAAGGGCTCTCAATAGCTTGAGGAAACAGCTTGAAAAGACATGGCACTTAGGTAGATGGTTTAGTGGTGGACTTGGCAGGGCTGGGTTAATGGCTGAACTCCGTGATCTTAAAAGGTCTTTTTCAACCTAAATGATTCTGTAGTAAAAGTGATTGGTAAGTTGTAGTGGAAAAGGAGAGCTTTAACCTTCTCACATACTGTGTGTTCAGGACAATATAAAACAAGTAGATCAGCTGGCTGATTAAATTATGCTTGAGGAAAAGATATAAAGTTTTCTGAGGATAGTTTAGCAGTCTTGAAAAAAAATATGAAAACAAGCCAAATCTTTATTTCTTCCCCTGCAAAATGAGAGCGAAGGCACAGTCTACGGAAAACTAACACGGAAAAAAAATATGCCATTTCACTGTGTACTCATCACTGCAGATGCAACTTGAAATCAAAATCTGTGGTAAAATTACAAGATCAACAGAAATATTTCTACTTATACTGAGGACAATTCCTTTTCCTGATTGAGGGCATAATGACTCAGTGTCATTATGTCCTGAGGAGGCAAACCCTTCCCTCACAGGACCAGAGGAAATGGCCTCAAGTTATACCTGGGAGACTTAGATTGGATATTAGGAAAAATTTCTTCACTAAAAGGGTTGTCAAGCACTGGAATAGGATGCACAGTCACCAACCCTAAAGGTATTGAAAAGACATGTAGTTGTGGCACTTAGGTAGATGGTTTAGTGGTGACTTGGCAGGGCTGGGTTAATGGCTGGACTCTGTGATCTTAAAAGGTCCTTTTCAACCTAAATGATTCTGTAGTAAAAGTGCTGGCTAAGCTGTAGTGGAAAAGGAGAGTTTTAACCTTCTAATACACTGTGTGTTCAGGAAATGCAAAACTAGTTAGATCAGCTGGTGATTGAATTATGGCTATCACACTGCTAATTTAAGCATCTGATTCTGCTGCTTTTAGGCACCTAATCCTACATTGCCTGCAGTAAACAGAACTGCAACTAAGTGTGAATAAAATAATGAAAAAATTGAAAAAGTAAAAAAAAAAAAAATCCACAATTAACAGTGACAATGCAAAGGTTTCTTTTATGGCTGTAAAGGCAGAACAAAGAGGACAATTCAGAGCAGAAATATGTACCTTCACTGTTGACAATTATTGAAGCAGTTCCCGTAGCAGCATCTATAGTTTGACCTACAAATGCTAAGAAAGGGAAAAGTTAGAGCATGCACTAGTTCAATACATTACTTTCAGCCAATAGTATGTGATGCTGTTTAATTGAATTAAATCTAAAATGAACCCATAACCTCCAGCAATTTAAAAATGCTAATTACTCTTTCATGTGCAACAATGCCAGAGAAGCTAACAACAACAAAAAGTGTTAATTTACACCCACAAAACAGAAATATGAGTCCAACATTCTTTAATTTGGCTACATCTCTGCTTTAGAGAAAGCATGTTATTTATACAGCCATCTCAGGCACTCTACTCCTACTTGGAAATATTTCTTTTATCCAATGAAACAATAGAATCAAGGCTAAAGAAAAACAAAAATACTAAAACAACCCAGCATCTCATTCTGTGTAGATTTGCATTTCAGCAGTAATATTAACAAGTGCTAGGAAGGCAGTGATGGGGTTCTGTGTTTCCTCTTTGGATTGTTATTCAGAGAAAGTAACATGATGCTGGCAGTACTGTCTGTTAGAAAGACTGTTCCACATTTACTACTATAAGAACCTGTTTTCAGATGACAGCAATTTGTCAAATACTAACCAATGGTGGGAAACTGGTAGTAGAAACCAGTAGCACTGTAGCAGAAAACTGACCAAGAAGCTGAGGGTTTCTTTTTTCTTCCCCAAGAACTCTCTTTGAGAAAAATCTACTATTCCATTTGAGACAAATTCTGGTAACCTTTTGTTTAAGGAGCTCTGGTGTTCTAACATTTTAGAACATGGACTTGATGCTGGGCAAAAGTGGGCTTTTTTCTCAAGATGTGCCTTTGTGGCCAGTTTAACAATCTGCTCCAATTTGAACAAGGATGAAAAAACACCTTACATCATGCTCATTTGGTTTTGCTAAAGTCTTGCAGAACTTCCCTTGCAATTACAGCTTCTTTTCACCATGAATTGTCTGCACACTGGAATTGAAAGCAGAGAATTTGTGCCTTCTGTACTCTCAATGCTCTTGCAGCATGAGCAGCAAGTTGCCTGGTTCAAATGTGTGAAAGGGAACAACAAATCAGTAAAGATCTAAATGGTCTGAGCAGCACTGGCAGCTGGTTGGCTGTGGAAGACAAGAAGACTGGGAAAGGGGAAAATTACAAAAAAGATTTGAATTGGAAAGAAAAGGGGTATGCTGATATGCTAGTAAACAGAAGAGCAACATAAAGAAGACATACAACAAGGACCCAAGATATGAGAGCTGGCAGAACTGGCATTATACCAGGGATTTTCATCCAGTACCCAGTATCCTTATGTACAACAACAAGGATATGCTGTAAAAGGATTAAATGAGAATGAAAAGCCCATGATAGAAATAAGACCATCTTGAGCAAAAAGCTGATTGAATTGCCCTTGCCTTCAGATCTTGAAATACAAGTTAGGATCCTGGATCAGCCTCACCAGCAATATATCTTATTTTTCTCCAGGGCTGATCAATGTAGGAGCTGACAATCAAACACCATTCTGAGATATTCTTAACTCAACCAGGAGAAATTGGTACCTTGGACCTAAACGTTCCAACCCTTCAACTGATCTACCTAGGTATCAATGAACTGCCATATGATAGAGTTTCTGAATTTTTTCCCCTACATTTTTCTTTTGCTGCTATAAAGACTATTTAAAAATTCATGTAAATATTGCAAGATCAATCATTTAAATCAGAAAACATTATGGTTCTTTGTGGCATATGCATTTTAATTAAGTGCTATGCATTATAATTGCTTTATTTACACAATCAAAGACACAAGGTAGGCATGCTTTGGAGGCATTCAGAACTGTACACTAACAGACACTGTTTTTATGGTTTCCTTGCTTGGTTTCTTGCCTAAGTTGAAAGATACACAATGAATAAACTTATATATACATTTGTGAAATATTTAGATGCTACACTGATAAGCATAATAAAAAAGCCCATAAAATACTGATAGTTTTTTCTTTAAGGCAGGATTTGAATAATGCAGTAGATTAAGCCCGTGGATGCACATTAAACAGAAGAGGAAAACAGAATATTGAATTGCCACCTAGTGATTACATTTGTCCATCCTTGTCCACCCCAAAGGAGACAAGAGTCATACAGACAAAAATGTAATCATGTAGTTAAGCAGCGCACAGTAGAGAGGGAATTGGTTTTACAAAGGTGCAAAGATAATAGAATATTGTGTATGTTTAATTTTCCCTTTTTCTGAAAGCCTTTTAACATTGATTTTTGTGTGTATGTGTGCTAACATCAGCTGCAGTCTCTGAAATGACTGCACGGGTCAGTTCACAAAGCAAAGGTGAAATGTACTGTGTTTACCATTGAAATTCCACTCCATCCCTCCTCTGACAACGTGAAGTTGAGAATGAATAATCAGACTGAATTTTTCAATTTCTCACCAGGCATTATCATCATTAATGCCAGACTAAACAATTGCATAACAGCAAGTTATCTTCAGGTGACTTGCACTGATGCAATCATCTGAGGTTTAGAGGTAATAACACTGCATTTTAATTTTAGGGGTACAGCTGATTTCAGAAGTCCCCAGATTCTCTCTCATATTCAGTAATTCTTGGCAGCTGTATCAAAATAGTTATTCACAGTTTTGAATGGTAAAATAAGGCCAAAAAAAAAAAAAATCCTCCACTACCAGTTTTTAAAGTTTAAAAATAAATTTTAAAATAAAATTTTACCTGTAGAAATACCATTCTTCTTCAGATTATCAACATAATCATTGCCAAAGGAATCCTTCCCAACCTATACAAAAGATAAAAGCAGGGTTTTCTTTACAGAAAGGTGAGAGGGTAGATAGACCATCTTTAGACAACCAATTGCTCTAATGTAATTTAAATACAACACTTTTAGTCGTGAAGCCCTTTGCCTTATTAATCAACAAATAATAAATTAAGAAATAATAGTACACATGTATTAATAGTATTAGCAAAGAATAAGAACAGTGTTCTGCAGTTTTCTCCTCCTCTGTTACAAACACCCATGTTTCTATATTCAAGTTTCATCCTCATACAATCCCTGTGCTCCTTTTACACTGAGACTTCTGGGGATTTTAAAATCTGGACATGTACTGAATTATTCAGCTTTGAATTGAAAGCATTGACATCAGTTCTGGTGTCTTTCTTAATTGCAGTTTGTATTCTGAATTTTCTACCTCGGTGGAAAAATATCAAACTGTGTCTATGGGATAGAAAGTGACAATAAACACTGCATTACCAATTTCTACAACTCCCAGTACTAAATGTACTGTTTAGAAATTCGATATTTTTTGTTTGCATTATCAAGCAACAGCAGATCAAGTCGCATTAGGGAGTCAAGCTATGGTCTATTGTTTTTCTAACAGCAAGTTAAAAAGCTTGTAATTTCAGTTCCATTAATCTTTTTAGCTGAAAACAATTCTGCTTGCTGTTTATTCAGACTAATATAAATTTCTTTTTGTTACATTACACAAGCTGAACAAAGGAGATGAGGTATATGGAAAAAAAAAATAGTTTAACTCACTTAATATCATGCTAGGATTTTCAATATATTTATAATGCCAACAAAGCTTTTGATTCATCACTTTTAGCCTGTTTTCAGCATGCATAGCATGTGCTCCCAATTCCAAGAGCGAGTTGTGTATCTGAGCAGTATCAAAGACTAACCCAATGCTACAGGAAGTATTTTTGCAAGAGGAAAAAAGAAACGTCTTTCAGATTAGAAGCCAAATCGAGATCCTGGTTATGGGTCTAGAGGAGCCCTAACCAATTATCCATCTTCTCATAAAACAGTATAACACAGCTAATGGTGTACTTGGCTACTAGAAGCACAAAGCAGCTGCCTCTACCAGCTGTTGTTAGAAATTTTTCTATTTATGAGCTCAGTCCTTCAGAAAGCATGGAGAAGGCCTGAGTACCAGCTAGTGATCACAAGAATTGAACACTATGATTCAGAATTCTAAAATTTAAAGTGTCACAGATGGATGATTCTTCTCCTCACATATTTGATTGCATAACCATGATTTGAAACTTCCATTTCCTACAACATCTATAAGGGCTTTTTCTAAAGCATTATTAAGGATGGTCCCAGTCTTTCAGCAGGAGGACAGCAATTAAGGCCAGAATAGTCTAACCAGATGGAACATTCCTCTAGTACATGGAAAAAAAACCCAAACAACCCAATATTTTCTTGGGTCACTGTGTTATTCATTGTTTGCATATTAGAGTATTTCTGTATTTCTGACTACTCCCAATTTGCCAGACAGGGCAGGTTGTCAGAAGCTGCATCTTCTGACTGCTTTAGGCTGGATAACTGCAGCCATCTGCAATTTAAACCTGAGTTGTGCTCACCTCTGCAGCCTAACAGCTGTGCTCTGGAATACATTCTGTCTGATGGTATCACCTTCTCCCTCCCTTGCTACTATGATTCTTCTACAATAAATATCACGATCTGCTCAGTTAATTCAGCAACAAACTATTTCATAACCCTCTTCCAAAAGCTCAACTGAAACTTCCTTCCTTCAGCTCTGGAGCTTCCTTCAGCTCTATGTGACTGACAGACAGGCATCCCTTGCTTTTCAACTGTCAAAAAAGCTGAGAGCAGCCATGGTACTTCTGCTCGCAGTAAGACATGTTCCCTCAGTGCTGGAGGGAAGCCCTCCAAGGGGTGTCCATGGAGGTCATTTTCCTCTGGAAACTTTTTTCCATGTTAGTTCATCAGCATCCAACCCAGTTAATCCTAGTGCATTTGAAGGACTTTTATCTTTCCATTCAGGCTTTACCCCCAAGGAAGATGAGTATTGGGCTTCAGACTCAGTTTAGATAAAAGGCATATTTACTGACCATGTCAAATTATATAACATTGTTTTTAATATTTTCTGTATTTGCACAGACTCTGCTAGATGGACTATTGGATAAACAGAAAAATAAATGTCTTAGTCTGCTGACCACAGAACACTGTTAAGTGCTGAAATAGCATTTCTTCTTTCTTGAGTTCTTAACAACAAAAGCCATTTGTACAAGCATTATTGTCACACAGTTTGCATATCAGAATAAGTGAAATTACATCAGTATTTTCCAGTCTGGGTTTTTCCTCCTTTTGATCATGTTTTCCACATGGAGCTAGGGAGCTGGTTGGCATCATAGCAGTTAGAATCAAACTCATCTGTACCTGAAAATTACTTAAAGCAAAAAGCAGGTACCTCTTTATCATTTTTGTTTATTTTATATGTTCTTTTTAATTTAGAGTGTTTACTCTTCTTTGTCATTAGGGAATTAAACAGGTGCTAAAGACAAGCATAAGACAGTAATACAAAACAGAAAAACCAATTGAAGATATCCATCATATTCTGGGCTGCATCTGAGATACAGCTATATTCATATAACAAAGTGAGAATTTAGCTTACAGCACTTTAACTTAAATTTGGATCATTTAAAAAGAAAAGACTATACAACATGGTAATACAACACTTCCTGTTTCTAGGTAAGAATCAAATGCAGCCATGGCTTAAATAGAATTTAGTATATGCAATACCAGCAATGTCCAGTGAAGATCATTCCAAATTGTTTGTCAGAAGTAAAGCAGGACCTTTTTCAGCACATACAATGTCTTTCAGACCAACATCCCTCCACCATCTTATTCTAATATGCCTAACAGATTTTTTTTTTTTTTGATTGGTCAAACAAAAAGAAAGAAAATATTTTGGGGAGTTTGGAATCTCTCTAGAACAATGTTAATTTTTCAGTACTGCAACAGTGTTCTTGTAGGAACCTGAGAAATTAATTTATTTGCTTAGATCCTTTAGTACCCTGAAAGGAATCCTCTACATTTCTCTGTAACTATTCCATCAATACATTGTTTCACATTATGGAGCAAATTGACTGCTACTGTGACACACGTCAATAACTCTGAGTAACAGTGGCTATTTGCAGAGACATCCAGGCAGGAAGCAGAACACTTTGCATTTCCACTACTCAAACTCAATTTTTAAACATTTTTTTACAATTTTTACATTAAATTCCACAGCACTCTGTGGCATCTCTAGTCACAACTGTTTGTCATTATAATACTCTCTCTCTCAAACCCTCACCAGTCACTGGCTCTTGTGTTTTAAAGCTCTGAGGTATGAAGAATTCCTTGTCACTTGATGTGAGATGTCTATCTCTAGTCTTGTTGAGGACATCCTCTGTCTAAATTACACTGCTACTAAGAGGATGCCACACTCCAATGGAATGTCCCTTTAGTATTAATAGTGATTCCATTTTCTGAACTTCAGATTGTAGAACCAATTGTTGCACCCATCCTGGATAAAAAACGTTGGGAAATATGACCAAAACAGAAGCATGTTACTGAGCACAGAGTCTGTGTGTGAGGGGCAATCCAGCTTAAAGAACCACCAAATACTTAAGATTACTTGTTGCGGTAAAAATAATTTAATCGTAGAAGCTCATTATTGCCAGATTCTTCTTAGTTTATTCAGTGAGAAATTTTATACTATATCTCATTAACCTATGCAGTTATAAGACTGTATATGAGACTTCCATGAGATGAGATAGTCTTTTGCAAGGTTATAAAGTGCAATTTTTAAAAACTAAATAATAACTCTCAAAACTAAAAAAAAAAAAGCTAACATTTTCTCCAACAAATACACAACAGAAAGAAAGAGAACAAGAGAATGAGAGAGAGAAAGAAAGACAGAAAGACAGAAAGACAGAACACTGGGTTTTATTGAAATAACAAAAATATGTTTTTGAAAAGTACTTAGAAAATATAGTAGCTACTAAATTTTATTATGAATGTGTATGTTTCCATTGCACTGAACAAAGCCTAGACCATTAAAAAAAATAACACAAAATTCACACTTGCAATGGAAAAAAATCTTTAACATTTAGCAGAAAATGTTAGAAGGGAATTCACTGCCAGTTCATCTTGTACTTGAATCTGATCATTCTTGAATGCAAAGATGATCAAATATACACAATATGACAGAAGCACAAACATTGCCAAAAAAACCCATAAACCCACACTGTGGAACAACTAGTGATAATAACCCACAGAAATGCTTTCAGGTGTAATTTAAATTTATAGCTAACATTGTTTAGTCTAAATATTGAATTGAAAAAACAGTGAGGAAGGCTTCTTTGAGATGTTTCCAGTACCTCTCAATAAATCCTTGACAGACAATGATCCAACAAATTTAGCATCCTCCCCAGCTATGGCAAAAAACAAAGTATGTCCAGTCAATTTGAAGTTTCATCTACAGTTAGCAGAGGATAGACAATAAGGCTACAGAGAGAAAAATTTGATCTTAACCGTAGTAATGATCACTCAAAACTTATAATGTTTAATGACAAAAATCAAAGAAAAAGATTTTAAGAATATAGCATCTGCCAAGTTGAATCAGCCCAATGGTCTGTGAGCAAGTCTTTAGAGCTACAGTATATCAGATGTTTCAGAAAAGTAGGCAAAAATATCCCATAGCACACAACGGTGCTAGAATTCAGATATGAACACCTTATCTTAATCTCAAGTAATGAGATAATGACTCAACCCTCAAAGCACTAAGTTTCACATTCCTTCTAAAATTTGTCACTGGCTTGTCAGTGTCTGATTTTTAATCATCTACAAAGTAAATTTCAGAGTGACCACAGCTTCTAGAACCTGAATACCATCAATGAAGTACTGATCGCTGTAACAGTGGGGAACGTAAAGAGTAGGGCCTAATCAAGATTTCTTAAATTTTGAACATCTCTAACTCTTCCCAATTCTCTTTTCCATGGTATATCAACCTAAGTTTTGCAATCCTTCTCTACATGCAATTTCTGTCAGATCTGTAGCCAACTAGTCTTTGGTTCTGGCAGTGTTCTTAAACAGCCTCCTCCATGCTTAAATTTATAGCTGAAATAAGAAAAACAAAAGAGAATTAGAGAAAGACTTTAAAAAGCTAAGAACATACCAAAAGCTTTCTGGTAAGTGACCGAAAGGTTTACTGGAATTTTTGTGAACATTCAGTTCAGCTGTAATCGAAGAGCAAGTCAGTGCTTACCTTGCAGATGAGAGAGGTCTTGGCTCCAAGTCGAGCAGACTGGACACACTGGTTGGCTCCTTTCCCACCAAAACCAACAAAAAACTTATGTCCAAGGATAGTTTCTCCAGCTTTTGGCAATCGCGTAGTAAGGCTATTCCAGTTTAAAGCAATATTCACATACATTAGCAACTGAAGATAACAAGCATCTTCAAAATAAGAGTTAAATTGTTATAATCCTGAATTGCTCAACAGTCAGCCAATAAGATTCAGAACTACTCAAAAGACCTTTTAGGGTTCTACTCCACATCCCACTAGTTTGAGTTTATTCCTTATATGCCACCCACTCAAGTTTCCTGTCCCCTTATGAGAGGGACTGCATTTCTTTTGTTCATGTTTCATGTTTCTACAGAAGAAGCACTTGATCCCTGACTGGGATTTCCCAGTGCTAACTCAACGCAGATAAATCATAAATCTATAGGTCTCACTGTTCATGTGATTTTTTTACTGTAACATTAGGCTCAAGTTCATTTAATTCCATTAAATCTAATTATACCTTCTTAAACTATCCTTAAGTAAGTGTTCACTCTGTTGGTGTTCACACCCCTCAGAATTGTAATCGTTACCAAAACCTGCCTCTCCTCTGCTGTCATGCAGGCACACTGTACATATTCAACATTTTTAAGTTTTTCTCTTACAAATCAAGCTTTACAACTTCTCAGCATTTTGTTTTTTCCTTGAATACAGTCCAATTACATTTACATCCTTCTGCGGATGGATGCCCAGAACCAGATGCACTAATACAAGCCGAATGCCATCAGGAGTATATTCTGGTTTCATTTCCATTTTGGAAAAAAACAAAACAAAACTGCAGTTTTGTTAACCCTACCAGATGCTTTGCTGTCTCCAATAAAAGTTGAAAGGAATAAAAGACACCGTTGCGACTGTATGGAAGAATTTCTCAGAATGCAAAGACTACTTGACTTCTGTCATTTCTATTAAAATACCTAACTCAAAGATGCATTTCCAAAACTCAGATAACCAAAATTTCTGCCTCCTCAAGCCATGCATTCCAGGTACAAGGCCTAAAAATGTAATTTTAAAATCTCTTATGCTACAAACAAGTTCACAACACGTGGGGAGGGAAGGCATTTTATGATGTACTAACAACCTGCTTAGTCAACAACAGTTACCTCAGACAGTTTCCAGAAGTCTGCAGGATAGAAAGGGGGCATGGGGAATGGGAGCCTGAAAGAATACAGAAGAATCCACCCTTACGATTAAGAGATTAACTTCAGCTCTGTTTGTCAACTTATAACATCATTTTACCAATAAATCTCACAGCAGCTTCAAAATTCAGAAACTGAGCTCTGGGTTCCTCAGGACAAGAGAGACATGGAGCCCCTGGAGCAGGTCCAGCTGAAGGCAACAGAGATGATTAAGGGACTGAACCATCTCTCTTATGAGGAAAGGCTGAGGGTGCTGGGCCTGTACAGCCTTGAGAAGATGCAACTGAGAGGGACCTCATCAATTTTTATCAGTATCTGAAGGAGGGTGCCAAAAGGATGAAGCCAGGCTCTGCTCAGTGGTGCTGAGCAATAGGACAGGAGGGAATGGGCAGAAACTGATGCAGAGGAAGTTCCACCAGAACACGAGGAAGAACCTCTACACTGTGCAGGTGACTGAGCCCAGAGAGTCTCCCCCACTGGAGATATTCAAGAACTGCCTGGAGACAATCCTGTGCCATGTGCTTTAGCATGACCCGGCTTGAGCAGGGAGCTTGGAATAGATGATCCACTGTGGTCCCTTCCAACTTCAACCATTCTGTGACTCTTTGAAAACTGCAAGCCTTCCAATTCAGAATAAAAGTTTAGATATTAGGAAGAAATTATTCACTGCGAGGGTGATGAGAAACTGGAACAGGTTGCCCAGGGAGGTTGCGGATACCCCAACCCTGGCAGTGTTCAAGGCCAGGTTGGATAAGGCCTAGAGCAGCCTGGTCTAATGGGAAGCATCCCTGCTTATGGCAGAAGAGGTTGCAGCTAGATGATCTTTAAAGCTCCCTTCAACCCTGAATGTTCTATGATTCTATGCTTCTGCATCAGGCAATCACTACAGATTGTTTTTTGAAAGGATATGAAGAGTATGTGTATATTACGTTTTGAGCTTATGCTGCACCTTCTGGGGCATATGGGTGTTTGCAGAATCTTACAGAACTAATGACAGAGCACAGCCTAATTTACTAAAAACTCTCAGGGAAAAGCAAACATTTTTTTCTCCCTCTAATTTTCAATTTCAGCATTCATCAGTCCAAAGGTTTAGGATCATTAGAAAGTCAAGAAAACTTAAAATGAAACTAGCAAAGTCAAACAAGTCCCAAACTCCCAGAAATTTAGATTTTGGCTTTGAAGGAGTTGCTACAGGTCTGTGCTTCATCAGTAGTTACAATTTCCAAAAAAATAGAGGTAGGGATGTAGACTCACTAAGGGAGACACAGCACCCCAGATTTTAATGTGAGGATAGTGTACACAGTTACCAGGCTTCTTTTGTGTGGGTGGCCACAGATAAACCCCAGGAGAGTCACACGTACAGCTCATAGCACTCATTTCCAGAGATGCAGAGCTGGGAACATTCTGTTGGCAAATGTTCAAACCGTTTTCAGTAAAAATACAAAAGCTTTTTAAAAACATACTTATTACCTTATATATATATGGAAAGGATTGCTAAGATCCTAATACAGCTAAGTTAAAGCTGTTTGCCCACAGCAGCATCCAGGAAATTGTTTCCAACGAGTAACTGTACGCTTTTAGGGAAAAAGGCGCAACAATAAAGAGAATCGAAAAATAGTAATAGATAAACAATGTTCCTTAATGGTAACATCTGTAATTTATCACCATTTTCACCAGTGGAAGCCAAAGTAGAGACAATTGTGGACCAGAGAATGAAGGCCACAAAACTCAGCTGAGGAAGCTCCTCTTCAGCCACTGCCAGGGTACTGCACATACACATCTAAAATTATGTGCCATTCAGTAAGGAAGGATGTTTCACCCAGCCTTGGTAATAAGTACAAATAGCAGCTCTTGAATAGTTCCTCTCATCCACACATCTCACTACACCTTAAAAAGCAGAACAACGTCATTATTCCTGTTTTGCGGGTATGGAATTTAGTCAAGGCATTCTGCCTTTTCATGCCTTGGGTCACAAGAAGCCAGTGGCAAAACCAAAAATAAAGATCAGCTTAATCTACCAGCTCACACTCTCTTCTCATTTAAATTCTGCAGCATGAAAATGGCATCAATTCTCAATTCATTTTTCTTCCTTAGGCTGGTTTTTTTAAAGATTATAGTTTGTTCTAAATAGAATTTGCTTCCACAAAAAGTTAATATATTTTTAAGCAAAGATTAACAATCTTTGTGATTCCAGCACACATCTCCTAGTAACACTGCTCAGAGTTCATATTCAAAAAGTAAGTTGAACCATAAATATTGTTTTAACAGTGGCCAGACTATGGCTTGATTTGTCTCTCTTTTATGTTGGCATCAACATGCAACTCCAGTGGAAGCATCATAATTTCACTAGTGAAAAAACAGGCTTGGTGAGATGAGAATTTCGGTCTCAGTGTTCCAAGCAGCATGGCATAACAACTGCCTGTGGGAATCAAACAGCTTGTGGAAGACAGGGAGATGACCTTTTTTTATTGTTTTGATGGAAAGGTACAAGGCAAAGGGCAAAGGATCAAGTTGAAAGAGGGATTTATAACTAGTCAAATTTTAAAATAGGCTAAAACAGACTAAGCAAGAACACGCAGCAAGTTCCTGTAGCTCCCTACAAACAAACCCTTCACCATATTTCATTTTAGGCATGATTGCCAATCATTCCAGAGCAATTCTCTGCTCCAGAAGCCTATTCTTATTTTCCATATGAAACAAATTCGGAGTACTGATCTATATATAAGCTTACAGTTTTAACTTTCACTGAAACCAGTATTCATGAAACAGGTTTTTTTGCTAATATAATGGTATTCTCTCATCATTTAATTCTGCAACTATACTAACTTTTGATTCACATCAGACAATTTTAATGAGCATTTCAGGCTTCTGGTATGAGCAGGCAGTGATGAGTAATCTGTATGATTAAGAAACCCTATAAATTCTTGGCTTATTCATGGTGTCACAAAGAACACCCAAAATAGCCTAAAAGTGATGAAACAGCTAATGTTACTCCAAAAGTAGGCCAAATAAGTTAATTAGAAAAAATGTCACATGGGCTTTCAGGATTGTTACATAAAATGTTTTGCAAAGCCATTTACAACTTTTGACGTAATTTGAAAACACTGACCTGAAAAACCCAAGTTACTATTCAATAGACTCCTCCTTGCTTACATGACAAATTCTGCTCAGCTTTGAGAGGATAAATGCTGCAAAGGATACTGAGCTCTTATGTCTTATGAACAACCACAAACAGAACTTGAAAACTCCCAAAACATCTAAGTAAAATAAAATTACTGTATGTTTTGCAAATTGTGCACTGTACTACTGAATCATATTTATAGAGGAAAGTTCAGACTGAAACATCTTGATTTACTTTGGACATTACAAGCAAGGAATATAATCACTGAGAATTTCAACTGAGTTTTTACAAAACAATATTTAAATGTAAAGCACACAGGAATGCTGCCCACATTTTTTTGTGACAAACGAAAAATCTTACATACACTTATGTTTCAGAGGTTTGGGATGAATAAAGGCACACACATAAGAGTTCTACCACTGCACTAACTTCAACCCTCTCTTCCAGTGTGTGCCACGAGTTCCCTTAGAGGCTAGAGCTGATTAGCATTTGTATTTTCAGACAGACATCCCTTTGGAGGGATGGCATTGAAACCAGAACAGAACCCTTTACAACTGTGTTGAAGCACTGAATCAGAGGTGAAAGCACAACGTACTGAGTCATTAATGCACCTTTCCCGGTATTCTAGGTTTTCTCAAAAAGTTCCCCTCTAAGCAGTGACTAGATCACACTCAGAGATAGAAAATATGAAGAAGGGGAAAGGGAAAGATGTATATTAAGCAGAATTTGCATAAATTAATCCTGAAATTAATCATGGTTTGCTTCTGATTCTTCACACCTAACCACTGTTTGTTCATTGTTTTCAACACATGAAAACTACAAAGATATATTATTACTGTTGGCTTAAACTGATGTGAAGCCATGCCCTCTTCTCAGCACCATTTCCCCACTGTTTCTCTAGTACTGCTTTTGTTGCTTACAGAGCTTCCTAATTCAAAACATTTTTGTTCAAAGGGTCATTTCCATTTGGATCAGCTAATTCATCCAACTCATTATACAGCAGCCAAGGTGGCCTGTGAAGGGAGGAGCAGGAGAGCCTCTAGCCTCTGCTGGCAGCAGTACAGCCAGACTGTCCTGAGCCAAAGTTGGAAATTGCACTTGATACTACTTTGTGTTGAAAACACTTAATGCTCTGTAGCTAAGGTTTGCTTAAGTAGTACAGTATATTTAGCTCACCAGATATATTGAAAAGCAGAGAATATCAGTATGTTTCAGATAAATGACATGCATCAGAAAAACAGAAAAGCACTTGAGTATTTTTCTCTAAAAAAAGCCCCAACAATATTCTCATCAGGCAACTCGGACGGGAAGAGAATTTCTACATTAGATTAAGTATCACCAAAAATGCCTCAAATGACTGTCATTTAAATAGTATCAAAAGAAACACTCAGATTTTTTTTTAATTCCTGAAGAAAGGTAAAGATGATCAGGGGCAGAAAAATAGCAGCAGAAATACTGAATTTTAAACTGACTTAATAAAAAGTAATATAAGGTAAGCTCTAGAATTTAGCTTTGATTCTGTTCTCTTTGAATCACTGAACAAAACTAGCTTTCTCCACTCTTGGGAATTCCCTAGAATGGGGAAAATCCCAGTGAGATTAGAGTAGGTGTAACTAGTCACTGTCTAGTACATACAATTTACTGGCCTTTCATGATTCTCACAACTGAACAAATACAAAGGAGAGAATAGTTCTTGCCTCTAATATTAATACAACATTGTGGTGAAAACGTCTCAGACCTCTTTGGGATCTGGCTTAACATTTTGGTTTAGCCTCGGTCTGTTTTGTCTAGCTTCATTTTGAAGATTTGAACACAAGCTGTGGGAAAGTATCCATAACACGGAGGCAGAAAGACCACAATCTTCTCAAAATCTGATGTTCTTGACTCATTTATGCTTTCACTCCTTTTAATCATCCACTAAAATATCTTATTGGAAGGTAGAAAACTTCCAAGATTTCTAAAGAAACTACCTCAGGAATTTAGTTAACTACAGCTTGGTTCAAGGACGAGGCAATCTGGTTCTAGGTTTGTAGACTTCCTTCAGACCTTTAATGACTGAAAAACCCCTAAAAATCAGAAAATCTCTAATATTTTTTCCCTTTTATGTCCCTGAGCACGACAAGGTTTTCTTTTAAAAAACCCAAAATTTTCAGACAATTCAAATACTTGCCTATTGCTTGGCTGTTTGATGGTCTGGGCTCCCTCTGTACCCCACAGTAATGAACACCGTAGAAGCACTACCCAAGCTGGTATCAGGCACAGCACTTGACACAGAGTAGCCCCTCTGCAGCACAGTGAGATGCAAAAGCATTTCACCATCATCCATTCAGAGGGCTTTTTTAAAATCAGTTTGATTTTACATCAAAAAACATGTGTTACCACAACACAAACAAGTGAATGATAAATTGGTGCAAAGCAGCAGGAATCTTTTCAATGAGTTTTGCCATCAGGGGAAATATGTATTTTACTAAACAGAAATATATACAAATAACACATAAATATACAAACTGTTTATATAAGCACATTAATAGACATATAGATATATATAAATAGACAAACTGGTTTGTAGATCTCATTACTGAGCGGGTAAACAGCTGAAGTGGAACAACTGTAGAAAATCTCTGGCAAGGGAGAAAATTAAATGAATGGCTGTGACTACACGTAGGAGGGCCACAAGAGTTGTATCTTCTTTTATGTACAATCACAGCTTCAAGTGAAAAAGACCAAAACTTGTAACACATAGAATGAGAACAGCTGTCCACAGCTCTTCAAGAACTTCAGTGAACAATTTTGTTGACCCTTTGCACAGAATCAGATCTTACCCTCCTAGATATTAAAAGATTAAACAAATAAAAAGGCATCCAGATGAATGAATGCTCTGAAGCATTTATGGTAGTACGCTGTACTGCATTTCAGTGAAATTATTACCAAGACATCAAAATTCCTAAATTATGTTATGAATACGAAAACTTCAACATAAAGAAATTATTTATTTGACTAATTACCAAAAATAAAAAGCTTTCTCATGAAACAACAAACCTGTAACATTTCCTCACACATTGCCTCACTAGCAGTTAAATTTGGGGAAAAGGTGGCACAACATTGATGAGTTCATAATCTGTGGAATGTATAATTCTGAAGCTGAAGCTCTAAAGAGATTTTAAAACTCAAATAAATCTATCTCCAGATATTTAAGTCTCAGCAAACATTCCATCATTCTCACCAAACATCTGTTTTGTATTTAACAAAGATTGTGGAAATTTTCAGAATTGCTACTCTCTAGCTTTATCTGCCTCCCACGTTGTTCTTCATTGATGTCTCTCGATTACATTATTTTTGGAATGGCAGTTACATAATTATTTTCAATGCAATCTGACGGTAGTGTTAGAATAGACTGTCTCTGAAACAGGCTGTGCTCACCCAGAACTGAAGCAGGCAGCCTACAGTTCCTGTGCTGAACAGAACATTATATCATGATGAAATACCAGTGCTAAAGCAATACAAAATACAAAACAAAATAACCTTTGCAACTCAAGAAAAGAGTGATCTTTACATGCCCAAGGACAGATTAAGATAAACAAGACATGTGAACATTAATCTTTTCTATACCTCCTTAAAAAAAAGTATTTATCAGACAACAGGGAACAAAGTAGAAATAATATGGTTGGTTTGATAAGCCACAGTGTCCTTGTTCTTGTCATCATGATTTTCTATATGCTGGTAAATCAACCAAGTAGTCTTTACTTCTCCTTTACTACCATACAGAAAACAGGGCACCTACTATACAAAATCTTGCTGTCAGTCTTTTTCAGGTAAAAAATAAAAAGAACCCCTGCACACCATCAAGTATTTTGCACGCAAGCATATTGCACTTTATGAACTATAATATTAGGAGAAACATCATGGACGTGTTTTCACTACAGACTCATCAAGATGAAGTACAGTGCAGTCCAAGTGCTAATAATTTTCTTCAATAAGATGTTGTTCTAAAAGCTCATAGGCAGGACAGTAATTTTGTCGAGTATGATATTTTTTATCAAGTTTGTAAGTGCAGTGCTTCCTGCAGAATCCATATGCATCATGAATGAAAAGTATAAGCAAAATAAGACATTGTTTACATACCCTTATTCAATGTACCATAGATAATGAAAGCAATAAACATACTTAAATATATTTATTATATGGGAGTAGATTCGAATAGAATAATTCAGTTGGAAGGGACCTACAACCATCATCAAGTCTAACTGCTCAGCCACTTCAGGATAAATTTCTGGTCAGGTTTTTACTTTGAAACTATCTTACCTAAAGTGTTCTCTGAAGTTCCATCTCATTATAAAGGCATCAACTAAAATCTGGAATTACAGAAACATTAAGGCTTGTGGGGCAAAGATGACAATGTGCAGGGTGTGGGGGGAGTGTGCGTGGGCTTCCCTGGCCAAGGTTAACTCTGCTGTGACAGTTAGGAATCCTCTCTAGGTAAGGACCTTTACCTTTTTCACAATTTAAGCTCTTTTGGGAATGGCAGATCCCTAAATATCAGAAAGAAAAGTGCAATTCTGTATAACCCAGGCTTCTGATGCTTACCAACGGACAACTCCTGTGCCTCCATTTAAGCACAGAATTTAATGAGCAACAGGGAATAAAAACTGAAGAAAAAACTGCACATTTTTCCTGCCTCTATATGGAGTAATATGAGCTCCAGCAAAACCACCAACTGCTTTTTTCCAACAGGTCATTTTTTTACTCAGTTCTTTCTGGGAAAAAGAAAAATGAAAATGGATTTTAAAAATGATTGAACAATACTAACAGGATATTCCCAATGAATAATACTAACAGCATCAGACAATTAGAAGAAGGAGTGAATATTCAATCTCATTGCTGCTGAGAACATGGAAAATGCCAGTCTTTCCACTGAACTTGATCTGCTTATCCTTTATTTTCAGCTCTGACCAATGTTTTTTTCTTTCTGCTGTTTATACTATCAAGGTTTATGCATTTTGTGTAAACAGGGATCTGAAAGAACACAGGAAGTATAGCAAGTGATGGATGGAATAAATTAATGAAAGGGAGTTATGATTCTTTGGACACAAAAGTTATTTTTGAAAGTTAGGAGAGACAGGGAAAGAGCAATACAGAAGAGAAGTGCACTCTAAGAACTTGATGTAGAAGGACAACAAGAAGAGGTGAAAGCAAATTAGAGGAAATTTCATGGTTCAACAGTGACATGCTATTGATGTCACACAGGGAAAAAAGGAGGCAAAAAGGACTAAATTCAGAAATGGAAAGAAGAAAGAATAAAATACAGAAGAGAGCACACTGATATATCAGGGAACATTACCACCTTCTTATTTTATAATTAGTTGTCACAAAGATCAACGTGTTCTACAAAGCTGCACCTACTTTGGCAACATACTAGTGAAAAGTAATTTTGTATTTTCTTCAGGCTCGAAGTATATGGTACAAGGATCCTGAAGGGAACCAGGATGTCAGCATCAAATAACTTACTGCAGCTTGACATAGGAGCTAACAAGTGGAGCCATATAAAACAAGCAAACAAAACCTTACTGGTAAGCTCCTATGGAAAGAACAGCTCAGACAGTTCCTAGAGGCAACATAATATATATGCCTGCCCAGGGTGTTTTTACACAAATTTGTTACCATCGACTCTGTAGGATTTTTATTGCAGCTTTTGATTTGTGCCAGCAGCTCTTTACTGTCGGGAGTACTAAAATTCACCCGAAGATATTTATGTCTAGAAATGCATCTAGGAAAATGGTTATTGCCATTGACAGTACAGCCAGTGAGTAATTCATTAACAAGAAAGAATGGAGTATTAATCACACCATTCTGTGTCTCACAAATGGGGAGAAAATACAATATTCTCTGTGTTGGGTGTTAAAATCTAGTGCCTAACACCTGTTCATTGTGACAAATGTTTTCTAAGGAGTTCCTTTAGACAACTTCCCATTTGACTGTAGTGAATCCTGCATGTCAGACACCTCTGGACTGAAAAGGCAAGACACATTTTATTTTAAATAGTCAAAACCATTTCCAGTAATAGTAGGACAATAACCAAATCATTAAAAAACTGTGGAAGTTATATAGTAAAAGTAATTATTGGGGCTAGAAATTATAGATACTTTCACAACACAACGTAATATTCAATGTGTATCACAGAATACAGCAGAAGCCCAAGGAATGCCCTGCAGTACTGACTCTGCTAGTGCCCAGTGTATTGCTGCTTTCCATGCTACTTACTTGGAACTGCTCAGCTGCTAAGAACCCTACGGAGAGCAAAAGGCAATCATTGTGCTCTCTGTAAAGTGGAGTGTTATAATGTGAAGCAATGGCCATATGTTACAGAGCATTACTGAGATAAAATGGCATCTTTCTGTAGCAGAAATTAACACAACCCCCTTCTCACAGTTATATTGGACAATTGGTAAATAAGCTGTCATCCCAACAGCCTCTTCCCTCATCACAATGATTTTACTTCCTGACTTTTCCTTTTCTTCCAACAGAGGTATCAATTCTGGGTTTTCCAGAGACAGACAAATCCTCAGAAGGAAAGCAGAATGATAGGGAAGATGCATGCTCAGCAGGTTGCTGTAACATCACCTGACTGTACTGTTAGTAAATAAGAGCCAGGTCTGTTACGGCATTAGTAATTTTAGTCTCCAAAAAATACATACAATAATTTTGCCTATCCTTTTATTCCAGCCTGGTTCCATTTCAATGAATGACAATGGAAAAGCAATTTCTTTCTGCTGTAGTCACTCATATGGTAAGAATTTCAGGAAGAACCTTTTCACATCCTAGACTTTCTGTGCAACTGGACACATGCAAGTATGTATGTACTTAGGGTACACCATTTTGACTTTTTTTTCCCCAATGGTCTTACCCAGATCGTTGAAAGAGATATTTTATGAGAGTTCAGTTGTGTTAGGTGGGTAAATAGACAGGCTTAAATGTGCATAAATGTAGTGTGTTTCTGAAATTAAAATACATTACCAAAAAATTACTATTAATTTTGTCTTATGTTGCAATACTCAGACTGAGGATGTGCTTTCTCTACAAACATTCATCTAATGTCTTTACCCTTTCTTTTCACACTCTTTTTGAGGAAAGTCTATTTCCTTGGCTTAAAGGTTCTTAACTATTTGAAGGGAAGATTTAAATTATGTTTTGAGTCCACCACTCTGATCTTGCAGCATTAGCAACTGTTCTAACACTGGACTCTACATTTTAAATGGATGAATTTTCTTTTGCTTATGGTGTTGAAACTGGCCTCTGCTGTCACCAGCCCATGAGAAACCATGTACACGCTCAAGAAGGTTCAACAAAGAGATTCAGCTACTGATAGCTGGAAAATAGGGCACCCACTAAAAAGATTAAAAGACTGATGATCGCATTGTTTAACTTTTGTGGGTAGTGTCTAATAGCTTACTGACCTCCAAAGGTGAAAAATGACATTCTAATGAGAGTAGAAAATTGTGAATCTTTAAGTCAAACATTTAGGTAGCTCTGAATAACAAAACCATAAGGCGTACCACTGGGTTTCAGACAAGTGTTCTTGGCCAGGCAAGAGAACACAAGATGGAGTAGCTGATTTTCCTCTCTCATTAGGAAAATACACCCCAAAAATGTATCACCTGCTAGGATCAAAATGTTTCTAGATTCATTTACTCCATTACCCAAGTGAACTCTCTAGAGGATTAAGCAATAGTTTCCCAGCCTAACATGGACTAAAGCTAAAAGTTTAGTAAATACTAGTTTTATCTCACAAACCATAATTTTTAATTGCTAACACACATAGGAAAGGCATAATCCTCCACTGATGATATCATAGTCTACTGCCATGGAAATGACTGCAATATCATAAACACAGGTTTAAGATGACCTCACTTTCATAGGAAAGAGGGAAAATTCACTGGAATGTGAATGACATTGGGAATAAACACACACAAGTACTACACAGTGAAAAACTCACTTAACCTATAGAAGACAGAGACAACAACTAGACTTGCAGCTGAACAGAAACACGGTTCTCCTGCCCAAACACTGTGTTACTACCTAGGAACCTTTGAACAGAGAGCCCTCTGAACTCCTGTCAGGGTTCCCCTTTGTAAGTTCACCACACCACAGAGGAGTCAAATCCCTGCCCTGACAGGCGTACAGTTTAACCACAAGAACACGAACAAAGTATGGCTATGAGAATACAGTGTAGGATCTCAGAGCAACGTTGTAGCTGGAATGCTTCCTAGAATGAGTAAGTACTTCAGAAGTGGGAGGAAGAGAACTCCACAGTCTCTTGAAGCACACAAAATAACATGAAGTCAGACGCAAATGCAGCAGTACAATCTCAGTGTGGCAAGTGCTAAGCATTTTGGCATCAGCTCAGGAAAATACATATATTTAACCTTCAGCTCTGAAGTACTCTAAGAGGCGTCAAACAACTCAAGGATTGGAAGCTGAAATTTGTGTGTAAGCTTTGTGTCGCCATGAGTTGGGAACATTGAGTACTGTGCCGGACCCCAAGTTGAGATGAGAAAAGAAGCTTGAACTGAGAAAAGGGAGTGGAGAAATGTACAAGGCGATAGTGATCTCACTTAAGAAGAACCTTTTATCTTGAAGGATCTCAAAGCAATTTACAAACTTAAACAGACCAGACACTGCAGCTGGTAGGAACAGAAGCAGACAGCTGGGAACTCATTCATGGGAAGGAGGAGGTAACAGAGGACTCACTCAGTGCCATTATCTTCCAAAATACTGTGCTGGGAGAAGACAGCAGGACTAAAACAGAGTTTTCCCTGAATTTTGCCATGCAGCCATGTGAGAAAATTGCAGAAAGCAAGAAGACAGGCAGAGCTGACAGAAAGAGATGCAGAAAAACAAGGGGCCTTTGGACAACTGGGGACCTGTCACTATTAGGGACTGTAATTTCCCTGCTTTTTATTTCAACTTCAACTCTATAGATAGACTCTTCACACCTTCTGCAGTAAAACCTTTAGTAATTCCTATTATTTTTGCCCCTTTTAATAACTTACTCCAATACTCTGTACTTATTCCTATCTTTTTACAAAGCAAACTGCCCTTCTTCCTGTCCTTAAATTGCAAAATGTTTTCCAAATGCCCAGTAAGGCAAATAGTGCTGCTCTTGGTGACTGGGATTCATGTAGTACCGGCTTGACTGTAGTACCACAAGGGGTATTCTTTAGCTCAAAAGCACTACTAAATACATACTATTAAAACTTAACCAGGTAAACGAGTCTAAAACACAAGAGGCATATTAGTTATTGCTGAAATGGAATTGCCTCTGGAGTAAAGACAGCACCTAATTACAGTACACAGTAGCATAGAACACAAAATGAAGACACCAAATGAAAGGGCAGGTGTCTTCATATCAATTAAATAGAATCCAGAAAGCAACACTTTTGTTGTGCTTAACTTAAAAGACATTGTGTGACCAGTTTCACATTCGTATTTCCCAAGACTTTAAAACTTCCATGTTTCCATTTAGGAAGCAGAGGAAAAAACCCGTTTTCATGGATAAGAGCCAAAGGCAAAGGCTGAGCAGGTGTTCTAGCACCACCAGTCCTTCTCAGAGAGGGCCCACAGCATCCTCTGTGGCACAAACAACAGTTTCTTTCAGAAGGTGCCAGCTGGGATCAATGGCGCACTGTCTCTTGCTTGGGGTTCATAACCTTAGTTGCAAATGCAGCCCTTGTAATGGGTTAAAAAAAGTCCCTGGTGGCCTTGCCCTAGTTATTCTGTGTTAATTTAAGAAGCACCCAAGCAGACATTTTCCCTCCTTTTCCCCTCTTCAATATTTTGTCATTTTTTGTTAGAGGAACTTTGTTGGAAGTTTTTCAAGTCTGGGGTATAACACCAAACACCTTTAACATGCTAGAATGTTAAACTGTGTCTCACCCTAAAGTAAACTATCACTCGGATTTTGCTGGAGGAAGACAATTTAATGCCAGTTTGCAGCAGTGAAAAGCTTCTTTTGACATGAATGAGCTTGGATCAGGCCCTGTATCAGCAGTGTTTGGGCCAGTAGAGATATTCAAAAGCTGTATACGCACAGAAGACAATTTTCTTACTGAATGCCATTACTGAAGATTTCATCAACTTGATTTTTATCCCATTTTTCTTTTTGGGCCTCCAAGACACAGCTTTCTTCCTGCCACACAAAAGAAGGCAAACAGGAGTTTCTCTAAACATTTAGGTTCTCTAAAATCAGAGAACCCAAATGTTTAGAGAAACAATCAAATGCTGAGCCTGTACATCCTGCATCTAATATGCACCCAAACTTTGCTAGGTCAGAGAAGAAGAAAGACAAGGGGCAGACAGCACTGGGTCTGAAATCAAGCCCAGATTTTTCACTATTACATAAATGAAACAATTCACAGATGACACATTCACTCATGCCTTGATGTCTTTCACTGGATCCAAAGATTAATTTCCTCTGCTGGACTAAGCTTGTATTCCTTCACAGTTGTGCTTTCCCATGCTGCTGGCAATGGCAGATTGACTAGAATGAGGAGTGGCTGCTGCAGGGGAAGCATTACAGATTAAAACAAAAACACAAATGAAATGGATTTGAAGGATTCTAGAATACTTTGCTGCTAGGAGAAGCTGAAGAGAAAAAAATATCAAAACAAGACAAAACCATTAAAAGTTGGTGACATGCATGAGAAATGGTGGAAATGAGAACATGTGTGAGATCTGGAAACAAAGCAAAGAAGAAAATGAAGTCATATGCGAGACTTCCTCTGATCACTCAAAAGAAACGTAAGAAAATGCCTTTTTCGCATTCCCATCAAAAAAAGTCTGCAATTATAGTTTCAAATACTGCACTTTTAAAAAAGAAAGTACAGACATAGTTTTGGATCATGGACATTTCCAATGTGCCAATGAGCCATTTATTTCAGCACTTCAGCAGACTATAGTCACCACTAGAGACTTAAAAGGAAGACATAGAATCTCACTTATGAGATACCTTTGCCATTTGGCCCAAGCACAGGTTGTGCTCAGTTAGCAAAGAGGATTTGATGTGTTTGGGATGTTAATACTGATGTGTGCTTGTCACCATTGTCCACTGCAGTTCAGCAACACACTACTCTTCATGGAGCTCAGTGCTTCTCTGCCTTGTCTCTCTGTCTTGCTGAATGCTTACAGTCAATCGGTTTAGTACTTGCAGTAATTATTAATGGTGGTTGTTACAACAAGGGGGCTGGAAGCAGAACTTTTAGTTCTACTCCCTAAAGGGAGTGAAGAATTGTGATGAGAGGAAACAGGTCCACAGAAAACTAAGACTTGAAATTCTGAACATTCTTGCAAATGCAGTTTTCCACTATTTGGACTGTGGTGTCATTCTCTTGAGTTAAACTGAGAGACTGTTGTTGTTGTGACTATCCAAAGACTGCTTTTCCATCTTACATTTTGTTCTATGCTTCTGCTGTTTTCAATTGCCATGCCAAAGTTTCTCCTGTTTATTCTAATTGTTTTAGTGTGTCTGACTCTCATTGGTTTATATGTTTAGTCTTGTCCTGGTTTAATATGAATTAAAATGCCAATGCCACGACCAGTCTGCAAATATGAGTCAGAAGAGAAACTATTTAAATAATACTGTGGATGCTACCCATCTGGTTTGATATCTAGATCATATAGAATAATGCTGTTCTTGTTTTCTACTACTATTGCCTGCTATTGCCAATGAAGTGTTGATTGTGATTGTGACCACAAGTATGTTTTGCTTCTGGTCCTAATAAGCCAGAAGAGTGTGGTTTACTGCATGTATGTACGTGAGGCTGTTTTGATCATATGAAGTTCACTTTAGAAAACCCACATTCTGCCACTGCAGCGCTACAGGACAATGAGAAAAGAATTTCCAATGAGAACAGTGTTTCAAAAGCAAACCACTGGGCCCCTTCCTTTTAGAAGAATTTTAAGACATGCTACCCTTTCTTCTGAATTTGATTATTTCTCAGAATTACATCTGTGTATCTGTCTTCAACCAAAGGCCCCTGTCCTTTTCTGTCTTGGTCATTATGTAAGATTCAGCACATTTCAAACTGTACACTTCCATTTCACACAGATGTTACACTTCTTTAAATCATTAGTTTACTGTATTGAGTAAAAACATTATATGCTAATTTTTTTTTCATGGTGAATCTGGCTATGATACCTCCAACAGTGGCTTAAAGCTTTTCGGTACCTTGCCTCTACAGACCTGGGAATGCTTAACATTTAAAGTTTGCTACCACCATTTCAAGTCTGACCCTGAGCTTCTAGCTCTCCAGACAGAGGGCCAAGGTTGTGTCCTAAAGGGCCAACAGGGTATTTTACCAGTTTAAGTTATAACACAGCATTGTCTAGCTCTGGCAGAGTCTCAATCAATATTATTATCTTCTAAGAAAGGTAGGCTTTAGTGTTGAGTGGTGAATATGCCCATTAAACACAATGTGTACAAAAATGTGTCCGGCTTCCTCTGTGTAACTCACCAATTTATTCATGCTCCTCCAAATGGGTGATAGGCATTTAACATGATCACTGCTGCCCATGTCTTTTATAAACAGAAACATCAGCACAAAGGACACACCCACAAAAACCTGATGCTCCTTCATTCCCACTGAAATGAACCACAGCTTTAAATCTAGAATATGCAGCCCCCTCTAAATCCCAGATACAAAGACAGTCAAGAGTTATGCTCCTGGAATCTAATCCTAACCCCAACCTGGCAGTTTTTATATTGCATAAAGCTTGTTTATAGTTTCCTGTTCCACCTAGGCACAATCAAGCCTACTGCTTAGTACTTTCCGGTAATTTTACCCAGATTTTCATAACCCAGGATACATTTAAACAATGTCTACATAGGTACTACGTGGAAATTTTAGTCAGATTAAAGTGTTGCCAGCTAAATTTAAACACACAGTTTTTCTTATTTCATTAAGTGTCCAAAGTCCTGTGCTAGTAACAGAAAGAATGAAGCCGTCCCTTCTTTTTCAGCTCAACTAGATTATTTTATCACTCATAAAAAGCCCTTTACTGCTACTTAAAGCAGAAGCTAATAATGGTGAGTCGCATATATACTTGTGATAGCATTTGTACACTTTAAGAAACCCTCTCAACTCACTGAAAAGTGAAATGGCTTTTCTTCAGCCACTTAATCTCAGTGTAACAGCATCTATCACTCCAGCCCATGGTGTAATCTCTGGTTACAGTATGGCCAGTTAATATCCCTTCAAATAAGTGACTGCATTTCTAGCATATCAAACTTGCAGCCAAAAAAAAAAAAAAAAAAAAGGAGCAAGGAGTTTTCTTGTTCGTTTAAGTGTCAAGAAAAGCCCAAAGCTGCAGTTGTCAGCAGTGCTTAAACTGGCAGACAATTTTTTGATTACTTTTTTCCCCACATTTTAGACAGAAAGGAAAAGGAATGTCTTGAGGTTAGAGCACCATGTTTTACATTTCAGTGCAACGTCATATGCATCTGAGACCTCATTCACACATAACGTCAAGATCAGTTCCACAGCTCTTACTCTGACTTATAAGACAACTATTCTTCCTGGAAAGCTGCCAGCATGTTCTGCAAATTACATAAAGCATTAAATCTTTCTGACACAGGTTCTATGATTATTTAAGAGCCTTCATCGTTTCTGTAACACAAGTCTGTGCCTAAGCACTACTCACTCCTCAGCATGTTCCTCTAACCATGTGTTCTGCACTTTCTTGACCCACAGGCTTTGGTATAATTGTCTGTTGATAAAGGATTTTTTTTAATTGCAGAATTCCTAGCAGGACAAGCTGATGCAGTCCAGATACATATACTTTAAATCCTATTTTAACCAAGTCTGCATACAGAGTATGGAGACAGATGTGTTTAAAACAGTGCAAATCAAAGACTGATTTGCAAGTTTACTGGGACTGACAAGGCCAGCCAGTTCAGGTTAGTATTTGCATCGTGAATTCTTGCAATTTTACTTGAATTCTCCTGTTATTTAGTATTGACTGTAAAGCCTAGGCTACTGGAACCAAGAGCTTTCATGAACTTCCGTACTTCAATTTTTAAAAGAACTTTCCAGACCTTACCTATGTACAATAAAGAAAAAGAAGGAAAAAAAGACAATGAGACCCAAGTATTTAATTCAAAAAGCAAAATGCTCAGAAAATGAATAAAGATAAATTAAGATATTCTTTTAAAAAAACTTATAAAATAATTTTAAAAATAGCTTTGGAGTGCAGAGCTGCTAAATTTTTGAGGGCTTCCTATATGCACTTCTTGGTATGTTTGGATACGAATACCTTGGGAGGCCCTCCCTCTCTCTCCCTCTCCCTCAATCTCATTTCAAAGTGTCACACAAAACGTTGTCTGCAAGTAATCAATTTACAACCTACTGTTTCATGGAGCTAACCATGGTTTCTTTGCAATATTAACCTTACTTTCTCGCTTTTCCAGTGCAGACAAGTGTGCTTTGAACTGAAAATGTGTTACAGTTGACCAGCTTTATTTACTTTCATAAAATTGTTTCAGACTCCTCTCCTGATAACGAGTGTCAAGAGTTCCAGGTTTCCCGTGCAGGTGCCTGCGAAACGCTGCCTCCATGGCCAAGGCCAACACCGACCCACCCGGCACAGCTGAAAACACAAACCAAAGTCTCTCCTCTCTCCAGAGTCAGAGATAGCTGATCAAAGCTCCAGCACGTTCAAACCTCTCCCCGTTCCCACACTCTTCTTTCAAAGCACTATTTGCAGCTGACATCACCCGGGCGCAGCCGCCCCGCTTCACAGAATCTCAGAATCCCAGAACGGGTCAGGTTGGAACCGACCACAGTGGGTCACTTGGGGGTTACCAACCTCCCTGCTCAAGCAGGGTCATCGCAGAGCACACGGCATAGGACTGCATCCAGACGCTTCCTGAATGTCTCCAGTGATGGAGACTCCACAATCTCTCTGGGCAACCTGCGCCTGGGCTCAGTCCTTTCCTCTGCCACAGCTACGGCTCCCTTTGCCCCGGGCCGAGCGCTCCGCCCGCCGCGCCTGGCGCCGACCCCGCTTCTTGCATCCCGGCCTGGGGGAGAGACGTGACACCCGCTCGGTTCGGCCCGGGGCACATGCCGGCCGGGCCCGGCCTGTCCCGGGAAGCCCGGCGTGCCTGCGCTGCGCCCCGGGCACCGCGACGCCCTGCGCTCCCATGACCTCGGGGTCGCTCCGCCCAGTGCGGGCAGGAAACCCCCAGCCAGTACTAACCTGACCAGGTCGGTCATACAGGATCCCACCACCACAACCTCCGCGGCCATGGCGCCGGGGCGGCCCTTGGACCCTGACCCTGACCCGCCCCGGGCCCCGCCGAGGCTTCTCGGGTTGCCATGGGCGACGGGCTGCCCGCGGGGACCTTCGCCCGGCAGGGCTGCCCCTGCCGAACGCCTGTTGCCACAACCGCCCCCCCTCCTCTTCCTCCCTGCCCCGCGCCGCTGCGGCGGCGACGGACCGAACCGCCGGCCCCCGCCCTGCGCGGCCACACAGCCCGCGCAGGCACCTGCGGCGGACGCCAATATTGGGCCAGTGAAGACCCCTCCGACCCGGGTGGGAGAGGCGGCGGCGGCGGCGCGGGGGGAGCGGAGGCGCGCACGGCGGGCGCGGGGGCGTGCACGCCGTTGCCAAGCGGCGAGTTCCGGCCGCCGTAGGTAATGGCGGGGCCGGGACGGGCGCGATGGGGCGAGCGAGCCGGGCAGGGAGAGCGGGCGGGAGCGAGCAATGCCACAGCCCTTCCCGGGACGGCGGCGGGCGGAAGGCGACCCGGAGGCGGGAGGCTCTGGCCCGGAGCCGGCGGAGGCCGGTGTTAGCGCCGCCGATGGGGCGGGGCGGGGCGGGCGCAGCGCCGCGGGTGGCGGCACCGGCTGGGGAGGGAGTAGGGCTTGGCCGGGGTCAGCCCGGAACGAGACTGATGGGCGGGAAGTTCCCCCTGAACATGGGGAAGAGCTTCTTTGTGGATGACCGAGCACTGGAACAAATTGCCCAGGGAGAGTGCGGAGTCTCCATCACTGGAGGTATTCAAGAACTGCCTGGATGCAATCCTGTGCCGTGTTCTGTAGGGTGACCCTGCCTGAGCAGGGAGGTTGGTCCAGATGACCCACTGTGGTCCCTTCCAGCCTCACCCATTCCGGGGTTCTGAGCGTTCTTCCGTGCCAGGGCTTAGGTAACTTCGGCATTTACCCGGGGCTCCGCAGATCCACATTGCTGATCGCATTCCATGGATGTGTTCGGGCACGGTTGCAGGAGGCGGCGGTCGTGGGTCCCCTCCTTTCCCCACTCACACCCAGGCACATGTTCCTGCCACCCCCGAAGTGAAAACCACACTACCAAGCTTGCCGACGGCCACGCCAAGAGGGTTAGACAGGAGAGGTCCTGTCACGCTTCCAGGTCTCCATCACAATAGTCACCTTTTCCTTTTTAAAGCTTCACTTAATGCCCATAATGGTATGGCCGGTGGTGGAACGACAGAGTATCTTGCATCCGGACTCTCTCTGGTGCCCAAAGCAGTGCCCGGGACTTCATGGTTGCTCTGAAGCCTGTGTAACATTAGCCCCAAGTCACAGTGATAGCCAGCTGAATCTAAGAGGATTCAACTATGAGTTTGTTTGCTTCTTTCAAAGGTTTTGTTTTGGGAGGGAAGCAGTCCAGCGAATTTTGTTTTTCTTAATTCCCCTGAGTTTGTTTGTGTTCAATTTCCAGTACTGTGGGAAACTTAAGCTGAGGAAAAAAAATGTATGTGACAACTGAAACTTAGGAAATGGGTACGAATTATGTTCTAGTTTGTAAAGCCCTTTGTTTACAAAATAAATCAGTGAGTTTAATTGATAGCAACCCTTTAAGTATTGTGTATCTGGCTTGTTAAATAGAAGGTTTTGTGATTTTTAAAAATGATGCAATAAAATACAGAAAAATGCCAAACAGTCATTTAGATCTTGTTTTGACAATATCTACGAATTTTATTAACAAAAAGATAAGGAATCTCATTTTAAAGTTCATTTTGGAAGATGCATCTGTTCAGCTGTGATCACCACACATACCATGTCTCGCAATTTCACCCTCATAACACTTACAGTCCCCGTAAAATGTGTCATTATCAGAACCAGTTCTGAGATCTTAATGTATAACTTCAGGATTGCTAGAAGGATAGCTTGTTTTTCAGCATGTTCTCATGGTTTAAGAAGTTCTTACTTTCATCAGTCCAGCTGCCCCTGCTTGAAATTACTCTTCCCTACAGCAGAGCTGGCAGACTGAAGTATGTGTCCTGTTGTAACCATTCTTGTGCAAAGTATTTTAGCTTAAACTAATTTTTTATTAGCAGTTTAGTCTAAGCCATTAGACTTTGCACTGAAATATGTCCAGTATGGGCTTGTGTCCTCTCAGTCCCTCTGGGGAAGAATAAAGGTGAGCAGGCAGAAATTTTTAGTAGAAAAGTAGCAAACCAGAGGTAGTATCTTAAACTGCTCTAGGTGTTTGCTAAACAAACTTAAGTTGTTCCACTGTCAATTAAACAAATCATCTATGAGAACACATTATGTGTCAGGGCATGGATACTTAGTCTTCAGTTTCTTCACTGCCATAAAATGTAGGAGCCAGTGTATTAAAGATAATTACTATTTTTAGGAAGTCTTACTTTATTAATGTTTCTGTTTACCTTAAAGTGCCTGGCCTTTGCTTTATTAAGATACACTCCGAATAGCTAGGACAAACACTCTTGATCATTGCTTCCTGCTACTCCAGTGTGAATGGCTTTCATGAGAACAGAATGTGAAATCTAACGTTGCTCCCAGTTGCAGAGATTTAGTAGATTCTGTAGAATACCCATTAGTTACTAATTAATGCTTGTAAACTGAGTGTGAGAAACAACAGAAAATTGCAGTTATTGCCATGAGCTGTTCACACTCTTGTTATAGAACACTTACTAATACAGCAGTCCATATGCAGCATTTTAGAGAAAGTGAATGCAGTGCATATTGGTGTTTCCCAATTAAATGGATATTTTTAAAAATATTTTTTAATCCTCAGGGTTTATGTATAAGCTCTTCTGTCCCACTTATCAGTGGCAAGTTTATGTCACCTTTAGTCATTTACAGCCTTGTTTTCTAAAATTGCCGAGTTCAGTTAATTTTCACGTGAAGCTCCGTGCCTTAGAATGTGATCAAATATGTTAACATTTTAATAGGTTGGTTATCCTTTTTTCCTCCCACTTCTACCACAGTCTGTTGTTGTCCATGTACTCTAGTCTTTTTGTGGTGCAATGAATTCGAATGTGTGTATGCTCAGTTTCTGCATTTCACCTAGAAAGCAACGGGTTCCTAAAGCGTGCTAAATTAATGGCCTAATTGATTTAGCATAAGGTCACACAATTGCAAGCACTTCTGAACAAGCTGTGCTTAGAATGTGCGTACATCAGCTTCCTGATCTGTTACGTGAAGGAAGATGAAGATGCCTTTCAAAGAGTATGGTGATGGCACTGAAAGAGAAGCAGTGTTAGCTTTTAAAAGGCATCATGAAGTCCTATAAATTGCTGCCTAATGAAGTAGCATAAAAGTAATACTGATTATAGGCACACTAGTGCTCTTAGAAATTGCAGGTGAGCATACAGAGAGGTATCAAACCCCTGGGCCCATTGCTGTTAATGTAAGTCCCATTGATTTCAGGGAAAGTAGAAGAAGTGTGACTTGTCAATTACCGACTGACTGGGAATGCCCAAAAGAAGGGTTAGGCTGTGAAGTGTCAGAGTGGCCCTCAGTTTTCTTTCTCAGAGGGATCAGGCCTTAGTTAAAAGTGCCTAGGACAAAATTCTGGCTTTATGTTCATACTGAATAAACAGGCTTCATTGAATGTTGCAGAGGTGGGAGGAAAAAACCTACCTCTGTTTATTTTTTCATTCTAAACCTGTGCACACTTCAGTTACTCTACATTCGTGGTCTTTTGCATGCTTAGCTTTTTTTCTGTTGGTGTTTGCAGAGTACATGTGAATCTACATCAAGTAAGTAGTATTTTTTAAATTTAATATTCTCCCTTTGCTGTCCCTTTGCAGCTCAAGACAAAAGGAAGGAGGAACGTATTAAAATGTCACCTGAAGTGGCCTTGAACAGAATTTCTCCAGCACTTTCGCCCTTCATTTCCAGTGTGGTCAGAAATGGAAAAGTAGGACTAGATGCTACTAATTGTTTACGGATTACAGACTTGAAATCTGGGTGAGTTCCTCATCCAAAAAGAACACCCAACCCCTCCCAGTTAAGTTGTCTTTTCAGAACGGAGTTTGATTAGGTTCATGTGTTTAAGCATTTTGAACGCAGCTGGAGCTGACATACTAGCTGACATACTAGCTACATTATTTTTTGTCTTGCTACCATTTTTTCGTTTGGGAGACTAAATTTGTCATATTTTTGGCAATGATAATCTTGTTAGAACACTTTCATCGCTGCCACTTGATAGTGCTGGTTTTCAGCAATGAGATAGTTATAAACACTTTTTTCTGTTGTTTAACACTTGCTTACTTGATCTTCTCTGTAAACCAAAATTCGAAAGACAAATTTGTGCGATCTTACCTGTAGTCATGAATATGCCAAAACAGAAGAAAAAGTAACTTTTCCTTTATGTGATCTCCCTCAAGTTCAATGCATCAGGTAGCTCTAGGGCCAAGTGTTTGAAATAAGCCAAGCTGCTCCTTTTATTTTCAAAAAGCGTTCAGATTAGTTTTCAGGTAGTGGTAAAATTTGGGGATTTGCATATACAAACAGACTTTGGTGTATAACCTCTGTGAATAATACATGAAGAGAGTGAAATGTTTAGATGACATATGTCAGAAATTGCTTTATTCTTATAGAGTTGGGCATCTTAACAGCACGTTTTTGATTCGGATATTTTTTTGCTACAGGACCTCAGAGCCTGAAATTACTTTTGCTTCAGGTATACAAATCATCTTGCTTGTACAAACTACTGCTTTGTGTATCATTTTGGATGTTAGCATAATACCAGAGATGTTCAGAACCACCACAAATCGCTATTGTTTAAAATACAGTTCTGCTGAAAATTTTGTTTAATGTTCTTCTGAAGGCTGTTTTATTACGGTTTCATGAAAAGCTTTGGAGGTGCTCTTCTGGTTGTAACAATGGCTTTTCCAGAAGGAGGTTTGAATTCTAGGGTTAGTTTGAACCCTGTGAGGTGCTGGGACAAAGTACAGATTTACTTGGAGGTCTAAGAAGCCATGACTTTTGTTATTAGTGTTGACTGACTTGACATTTAGGCTTGCAAATTATGTAAGACAGGCTGAGCAGTTCTGCATCTGCTGCTGTCATTTCATGCTAGATCTTGGTTTCTCTTGAACTAGTCTTCTAGGAAAGCTGAGATGGGAGCTATCTTACATTTTTCAAATTCAAATCTTAGGAGAAAGGAATAAAAAAGAAAAGTAGAGAGAAAACACAACTGTTTGTTGGGAGGTAGGTAAGGGTTTTGCTCTCTACCCACTGAATGTTTATGCTGCCTGCCTTTAAAATAAGGGATTAAAATAATAAAAAGTGGTGTTTTCTAGCTGACTCTTTTCAGGGGAGTTTTTAATAGGTGTCTAAAGTTTTTGGCCACTGATCTTGCCAAGAAGATCTTGTATTTGCTTTGTTAAAACCTGAATGTTTTCCAAGAGTTTATTCTTCAAAAAAAAATAAAGCTGCCAGCAGCTGCACCTGTCACCCAAACACAGTGATTCAAATTGTATAGTAACTCTGTTGAACGTGGAGTCCACACACAAGTACAGCACCTGACAGAGGTTGTCTCATGTCTTGTTCAAAGACACTGGTCCACCTAAATGCACATGTTAGAAATACTTTTTTCCTTGTTCTGGAATGTAAGCATGATTCTCATTCTTTATGTCGGGGCTTTGTTTTGGCTTGAGGTTGTTAGGAGATGGAATCAGGTTAATCAAGATTTTTCATTCACTTCAGAATTATTTTAAGGGTTTTTTTGTTTGTTTTTTTTTGGTACAGTTAGGTTCTTAAAACCATTGTTGTAAACAGTTAATTAACAATTGCCTGAAATCTCTTTGAAATGTAAATTTCATGCATGTGTTTTTAGGAAAGATTTTTGTTTGTCACAAATTTGTCACAAATTGTAAATGTAAATAGTTGGTTATTTAAACAGAAAATTTTCAATTCATGCATTTGTGTAGAAATACAAAATTCTTGTGATTTAGTGCTTTATGCTGTTGCTGAACTGGTAAACAGTGCAGAATTACTGACCATAAGATGGATGAATCACAGAATTACAGAGATGTCCCTTGCATAACTCAGGTTCTAGTTCAGTGGTCTTTAACCTTTGATACAGGAGTTCTTTGATACTTCACAGACTGTTTCTCAGAGTCTCATGTCAGTTAATAAATAACAAAATCCCCAACCCACAGCTTTTGTTAGTAGATTTAAATATTTGTTGCTGGATACTGACTGTATAGGAAACTTTGTAAGGCTCTGAGAGTTCAAAAATGAATTGAAGGCCATATGCCTACTTTCCTCCCCTGTCCTCACATCACAAGATTATCCAAGTCCCTGTATACTTTCACTTTCATGATGCTTTTTTAAAAGGAAGGAAAATAATGCAGACAAAATCAGAGGCAAATGTAGGTGATATCAGCATGAAGAAACAGAACTGTGAGACCACTGAAGTTGGGCATTAATGGGAAGAAAATGAGGAGAACTATTTTTAGAGAAAAAGTTGAGGATATCAATTGCAAAATTCCCTTCAGTTTCAATGGGTTGAAATCAGACTTTAAACTTAAAAAGTGGAACCAGGCAGGTTAGGCAGAGCTGCTAGATTAAATGTTTGAAGTTAGATAAAGAGTAGTTCTTGATCTCAAACGAATATGACCATTTGGGAGTAGTATGAGTTCAGAAAATTTTGCTTTTGCATGGTGATTGTACATTTATTGGCACAGTAAAGGGGTTGTACCCATGCTAGTCTAGGCTGTTAAGACCCTTGCCTAGCCTGAGTTTATTACAGAACAGGCAAATATTTCCTGCTTTAACTGGTGTGTTGGGTGGAAGATTTTTAATAATAAATAAATACTATTTTACTGTAACCTTTAAAAGCTTAAAATACTTAAGGTGATCACCTCAATAGCTATTAATTTTGAAAATAAAAGCATCTGTAAGCTTCTGGGGAGGAGCTATAGGTTGCTCCACTGTCACATACCACACTTAACTCCTAGAGAAAATGAGGAGTTACTGTTGTTACACCCCTTCTCTAATGAACCAGTGCTTTACAATGTATAGCAAAATAAAATGTTCAAACTGAAGATCCATCCATTCTCATTTCTTAGGTTTTAGAAACAGGAGCTGTGGTTAACAAGGGAATGATGGTAACATACAGAATAAAGTAGTATTTCTAAGGCCTTGCCCACTCAGAGCCTTGGTTTAGACATTCTCAAAAGCAGAAAGAATTTCCTTTCTGTTTCACCAGTAGAAGATTAACTTCCAGATTTTAGCCTATCATGTCAGTTGATTTTGATTTGTAAATGGCAAGCATATTAAGCCTTTAATTATTTGAAAAGTCAAACCATATGTCAGATAGTTTTAGTAAGGAACTTGTTTTGCACTTATTCTGACTTATTGCTGAGATTGACAACTTTTGTTGTGTTTTATAAACTGTATTAAAGAGCTGATGTTAGATGTATGAAGTATGATGATATGTTAATTTACTTTGCTTTCAAGTGTGGGAGGGAAATATGTCATAGTAAGGAAATCCTATTGTTTTGCAGTCTTTGAGTATGTAAATGTTTTATAATAATATGTTACAGTTTCATAATGTCTGTGTGTTTTACAAACTTATTAGACAGTACCAGTCTCATAAGACACTTACATATATTTACATCTGTGAGTAGGATATTCAGGACCAAGTACTATTTATAGAATTTATATGGCCCCTGCTGATGCAGACCCCCAAATGAAGCTCAGCAATATGGCATGACAGGAAAGAAAGAAACTCTTCAACAGAAATACTGATAAAAGTTAGGTGGCCAAGTTTTCTTGTAAATAGGGCCCCACAGTGAAGGAAAGTAGAACTGGGGTGTAAGGTCACGTCTGAAATACAGCACCTTTAGCAGCATTGATTCAGGTGATAAGAAAACCCTGGCAGGCGTCTCTGTTGCATTAATAAAAGACATTCTTTGAGATGACAGAATGGATCAAAGCGTTTTTAACTCTGGCATAGGATATTACTTTGTTCTAGACCCAAAGAAAATACTGCTGTCAATTGAGTCAATGCCATTTATTGTATCATTCAGTTAATCTCTACTAGTGTCTCTTTGAAATACTGACCCATCTTAATTAGATATTAAAATCTACTCATAACCAACTGAATTGTGGCTGAGGCATTTTTCTTAGCATTTACACATATAATCATGGGAAAGATGTTGAATAGGGAAAAGTGATTATTATGTAGATTTAGAAATAGAGGATATTTTCCTATGTGAAGGGTGTTTAATTGTTGTATAATGTAGAATCCAGTTATTTAAGAGACTGCTGCTTTTCCTATGGTGCGTTCCAAGAGTGAAAGACATAGTTGTGGTGGTCAATGCCTTTGAGAGCTCTTTTTTTCCCCTACAGCTGTTCATCAGGGCCCATGCTTGAGCTTCAAATTATGCTGCAAGCCTATTCTTACTCAACAAACTTGATTTTGTTTTTTGAAATTACTTTGATGTGTTCCACCAGGCAAAATTTCAAAATGAATACAGTGATTTAAAGCTGCATATATTAAGATTCTATTTTTTTTAGTTATCCACTCAGAACAAAATTTTAAATTTCATACTTATATGGTTATATTTATTCCATATTTATGGGAAGATTAATTGTGGAATTTTTATATAAGTGATTTGTAGTAAACCGTGTTAGTATTTTGTTCTTTTCGCCTGTCTGATACACTGTTAATTTCTGCCTCTCTGTTTGATATTGAGCTATGTGTGCAAGTAGTTATGTTCCTGAAAGAAACCTGTATGAAGAATGGTCAAAAGAATGTAATTCTTTCTGGAGTAAATTTCTTCTGGAGTAAATTTCAACATAAAAAATTACTATCAAGCTGTAATAAGATATTTATAACTTTATTGCCCTGCTTCCTAGTGAGCAGTGATGATTTACTTTTTTTGTGTTATCAAGTAGACTGCAATATGCTTTGGTATTTCCCTTTCTTTTGGGCATTTCCCTTTTTAAAGTAAATATGCATTTTTATGTGCATATTTTGTGAAATAATGTTGGTTTTAGCTGTGAAGTACTATTACAGTACTGTAGCAGTTATTAAAGCTTTTGCTTGATCTTTTGCTTTTGATTAATTTAAATTGAAAAATTCAGCTTCAGTTGCTTGGGGAAGGTTCATATCCATCATTCACATTGGTGTCTGTAGGTAATTTTTTTAACATGTGTTTACATTTTGTTTATGTATAAAGTTTAATGAATCTGACTCTTCTGAACACAAGTACTATGAAAAGCTGTTTTTCAAAATAGCTATGTTTTGTGTAAAATGTGTACTTGAAAGGATGTGGCAGTTTCTCGGAGAGGTGTGGTCTTACGAGTCCTTTACTGCTATATTGGACAAGTCTCGAACTATTACCTTTTCACAAAGTAAGTTGTTTCATTCCAGTTTCTGATGACAAATACATTTCTTCACTGCTAAGAATCTTACTACTAGAAGTTTGTTGTCGCTCAAGTAAAATGTAAAAGACTGAAGCTCTGATGGGACAGTTTGATAGAATTGGTGCTGTGGAGCAGCACTTGGAACTGTGAACAGCAGTTTTTCTGTGCTGGTTAAAAAAGACTTTACTTGTCTCCGAGGTTGCACTGCCCTGCATTTGGTTCTGAATGATGAAAAAACAAAGGCAAAATGTCTGTCTGGTAGAAGATCTAAGTGCAGGGCGTACATTTGGCAATGGTTTTGTAAATATTCTCCACAAAGTTTGGCATTCTTTTTACACCAGTTTTAAACAAGGTGCTTGAAGTTCAGAATAAAAAAAGAGTGTGTTTGTCAGTTTCAAGTGCTATGAGGAAAGAAAGGATTTTAAAAAGTGAAGGTAGCCCTAGATAATTGCAGTAACTTGGGCTCTCATTTAAAAGACTGTATGCATTTTCCTGAGATTTTTTCAGTTTAAATAACTACACAATATGTCTTTACTGGTATTTTCAGATGGGGACAGTGAGTAGCTTCCTCTTGTTTGACCTTGAAAAAGATAAATGCCATATTTATCACTTTTATTATTTAATAAAAATGAGAAGAAACTTGATACAAGTGTTTCTTTTCTGTGTAAAGAGAGCATCATATGATGTAGTACCAATACGTATTATGGGAAAGAGAGCAAAAAAATAAGCCCAATATAAAGCCCTCTAAACTTACATTGCCTAAAAAACTCAACCCCAGATTCCTGTGCATCACTGTATGCATTGCTGAAATAATATCTTTAAACCAAAAATACGACAGAGTAATGGTTGATCTGTTTTGGATGGTCAGTTATTTTTTCACTAGAAAAACCTGATTAGATTGGTCTTGTTTATAGTTAGGGCTACCAGGGACCTTTCGAAATGTCTCCCGATTTATATTATTTCTTTCTCTCTTTTCTACCCCTTCTTCCTCTAGAATGTTAGTTTCAGTCTCTTCAGTAAACATTTGTGAGTTTTTTGTGCGCTTCACCCATGGATTGGGGGGGGGGGGAGGGAGGCGGGGTTTGGTGGTGTGAGTGAAACATTGTTTCATGTTCTTTGTTAAGAACTCTTCTGTACTGAGAATTTTTGAACTAATAGATGTTGATTATCTGTCCTGTTTTCCAGGCTGCCATGAGTGTTAGTCATAAGCCTTAACTTAAACCCTATAGAAGTGATATGGTTTCAGGCCAACTGCAAACAGACAGTGAAGACACTTAGAAGGAATAATTTCCTTAGAGATTTCTAGTGGTGTAGTTTCTTCCCTGTACCTGTCTTTCATTGTTTTAGTTTTAACCTGTTGCACATAGGCAAAATTCAGTTTTAATAGATAGATGCAGAAAAGGGAAGAACTTAGGGGTGTAGGGGAGGTATTGGAAGTGGCATAAAGACAGGTCAAGGCATCTCTGGTGGGCTGGGGACTCAGACTTACGAGAACTTAGGGCAGACTGGACCTTCTTTTCACTGGGATCTGAAGGTGCTGTGCTTATAAATAGTCTTGTCATTGCAGGAGGTCCTGTGTAGTTTTCTGTGCCTGTGAGGCTGATAAGACATGATGCTGGGAGAAAACAGTAAACTAGACTGTGAAGGTGTCATAGGTGAGCAAGCATAGTCCCGGAACGGACGTCCTTGCTAAGGGGTGCTTACAGTTTCCTCTGGGAACTGAAAGAACCTATCAGCTGGCCAGTTTGAATATGGACAATTCTCTAAGCCACTTAAAGTTGTGATCACCTCTGTGATCCACATTTAAGAATAGGCAAACTCCCCCCAAGCTCTCTCTCGTTTCCGGCGCTGGGACAGGTGGCTGCGGGCCCCGTGTGGGGGCCAGCGGGCCCGGCCAGGCCCTGCTTGGGCCAGGCCGGGCCGGGCCACGGCCATCCTGAAGCCATGGACCTGTTCCAGTCGTGGAACCCCCCCCACTGCCTTGCCGTGGGCAGCCGGAGCGGCTCGGCTCTCCCCCCTCTCCACTGCGATAAGAAACATTCAACATTCCAGCTGCAAAGCTGCAAGGCCGAGGTGAGAGTAACCCTTTTATTGCTGTGAAGAGCTGAAAACCTGAGGGAAGAGAGAGAGGAGATGCTTAAAGCTGAAATTCTGTTGTGAAGCTATGATATATCAGAGTATCCTGTTGTAATTCCATGAAGATATGGGGGGTGGAGTGTTCAATTCGTGAGCAAAAGCACCTGCGCTGAGATAGGCAGATGCTGACGCAGCTGTAATTTCATGAGAAGTTTGGACAGGGAGAGATGAACCAGATGAGGACTTTTGCTCCAAACGGGAAAGGAGAAAACCTCAGTCCGTAGAGATGAACCAGATGAGGACTTTTGCTCCAAATGGGAAAGGAGAAAACCTCAGTTCCTAGAGATGCTCCCAGAGATAGTCCTAAAGATGAAGATGATGAAGACCCTTTGCTCCCAGGGAAGGAGAAGGGCCTCTGTTTTTGTTTCTGAACGGCTCGACCTTAAAATTGTACCCCAAAAAACTTCAAGAGTGGACCCTCGAAAGCAGTTGCGGGAAAAGCTGCAAGTCGGGGGAAAGGACTCACACGCAGGCAGAGAGACTCCTCTTCCTAAATGGACTGAACAATATTTGGAAGTGGGCGGCTGTCTCGTTGTGATAATGTTTTCATAGTATGAGCAAGAAGAGACTTCTCTCTCTAAATGGACTGAACAAGGTTATTATGGCACTGGTAAACAGACTGAACATCTTAAGGGTTGTCTTTTCACATTGTCAGTGGGAGAAGGGAGGAAGGTGGGGGAGGAGGAGAGTTCTGAAGGTGGTATAATTTTTTTTTCCCCTTTTAGGTCTGTTAATAAACTTCTTTATATTCTTTCAAGTTTGGTGCCTGCTTTGCACTTCTCCTAATTCTTATCTCACAGCAGATAAACAGTAATGAGTATTTTGAACCAAACCACTACACTAAATTGGTGTTTCCGCCCGGTTACAAACCGAACCCGCGACAGAAGGCAAGGACAAGCATTTGCAGGGAAGAAGAGGATTTTTTGGACCGCCATCAAGAAAAATGTACATGCACCTCCTTTCTTTAGGTGTAGTTAGATGGGACCATGGGAAGAGTGATGCGCAATTTTATGTTTTATGGTGTAATCTTGAAAACAGTAGTAGCACTGTTGAGGTGGCTGTGAACTGTGAGAATTAATGTGAGAATGAGAAGTTAGAGAAAGACAAGGTGAGCTTAGGGGTTCCAGAGCACGACTTCTGGAGAAAATGTAACATGCGGTGATGTGGGGCTTGCTTTCTGCAGGTGCGGTTCCACAGGGTGGCCTGGTGTAATTTTACCTGTGAATTTCCTTTTCCTTCTGCTCTTTTTAGTCTACTGCATATCTTTAATGTTGTAATTAATCTAAAATAATGCTAGAAAGAGGAGAACTACTGACACTTTTATTTAGATGTTATCTTTTCATAGGCTTTCTTCTGTGTCTCCAGCCTTGTAATACTTTATATAAATATACATAATTTGAAGTTGCCGTTTTGAATACTGCAGACTGTGGATTTATGTTCTAAATGTGGTGATCCTTGCTTGACGTAACTTTCACATCCAAAGAATTGAATTAATCATTGTTGTATTAACATAAATTTCTTCTGAGAGTCTATGAATTAGGAAATCAACTAATATAGGTATCTGTGATCAAAAAGATCTAAAACTCTGCAATTAGAAGAACACTTTGAAAAGGAAATATGAAAGACATAGGATCACTGGATCCCTCCTAATATTCATAGAATCGTAGAATGGTTTGGCTTAGAAGGGCCCTTAAAGATCATGTAGTTCCAACCCCCCCATCCTGGGCAGGGCAATCCCCTATTTGTTGTTTAGTTTTCTTAAAGGGGGAAAATATATAAACATGGCCTATGATTTTAGTCCTTGAAGTTTTTCCCTGATACCAATTCATTGCATTTTGCAATAAAATAAACACTTCTATGGTATGAAATAAATTACTTAGAAAATGGATTGGGAGTCTTTATGGCTACTACTGCCAATATTGTGAGCAATGCTACATGACTTAAGAAAGCTGATGTTTATAATAGCTCAACTTTTGTGATTTGCTGTGAGTATGCTTTTTCTGTGAACACTGGAAGGATATGAAACTCCAGGTGGTTGACTGTAATTTCATACTTGGTGAAGAATGGTTCTCTTTTAGAGTAATCTACAAGTAAAAATGTTCCCTGTCTGATTCTGTTTTTCTTTCTCCAGAAATGGAGTTCAGTGAACAGCAGAATTGAAACATGTGACACATTATTAGGTTGTAACTCATTGCAAAGTAATAGATAACTGAATGGTAGCTGTGAAAATCTGAAACATGGTTTGAATGTGTCAAGAGGGGAGGGAGATGAAGTAAATCCGAAGGATGCATCTGCCACTCCCTCATACTCTTTGCTAAAAATTTGCTTATGAGATCCAAGGATTTGGGGTACAGCTGGTCTTAAAGTATAATGAAGTAGTGCCTTTTCCTTGCATGAACATGTGACAGTTTATGATATTGCGAATTCACTAGTGTATTTACCTAAACCTACTGTGTTATTAGTGTTATCCCATTGCAATTGTCTTTATTTCTGTTCAATTTTTGATCATTCCCTCATTAAAATTTCCATTTTCTGTTTCTGTTTCATTCTTTTGAGGCGTGTGTGCCATGTGTGGTCTTTAAAAAGAATTACATGCAATTACCGGAGTATAAAAGATCTTGCTTACAAAGGAAATCAGTTTGATTATCAGTGTTTCTAAAGCATGTTTGCAAAATGTTTTGTTGAAAACTTCGTCAATGCTTAATTATTTTTTTAAATTAGTATCATAATTAGCTCCCTGAGACCAAATAATAATCATCTCCCACCCTAAACTAAAGAGATTTTGTGAATGGAAACTTTTGAGATAGTTTGTTCTTCAGAGCTTTTCTTTCAAGCCCACTTGCAAGTACAGTGGATGTGGTACTTCACGTTTCTTTCTTTGTGGTAGCCCCTTCCAACCTGTCCTGCTATGGTGACTGGAAAGGAGCTGTTCTAAACCCAGCCATACTAGGCTAAATGAACAGGGAGCTTGGTGCTAAAAAACCACCAGAATCATGTGAAGTTTATATGTGTTTTAATTTAATGTAGAAATTCTCTGAGATTATTTCAAAATGTGTATATAGGTGTGCTTCCTCTGTTTCCCTCATAGAAGCTGGGCTGCACATCTCCCTCCAGCAGAGGCAGCCATATTTTGGCAACTGCAGAACTCTTGCCACAAGACTCAGGCAGCTGTGAAGGACATTTGTAGTTCTAGAAGTCCCAGAGCTCTCCCCACCTGCAACATCTGCTTTGGCAAACCCTCACTCATATTAAGAAAAACTACATTTTCTGTTAATATACAAGTGCTGTATTTGTTTTACTAAAATAGTCATAAGATGCTTTTCTGTAGTGTTTCTAGTGAAAGCAGGTTGCTGGCAGCTGAATGGATTTTAAATAGTTATTTGAACTTTACTTTTAAAAAATGCAAATCTCCCTATAGGTGCAGAAGGGAAGTAGGGTTTGTTTTTCTGGTATATATGTTCTGCCTCACATCCCACTGCTTTCTAAAAGTTCCAGTTAGTGCGATGAACTTCTTAAAAGAAAACATAAATATATGTATAGGAAAATCAGCATTTACAGTAGATGAAGGTTATATTGAGGATATAGTTGACATATCTGGAGACACCTTGGAATTTCTCAGATGATAACTGTGGTTTGAAATGCTGTTGCAATAGTGGAATATCACCTATACTATCAGGATTCAAAAACAGCATCATCATCTGTATTGCAATACCAGAAGTAGTCTTTGTCTATAGTTTAATTTTATACAAAGTTTGAAGAAACCAGATAGGGTACAAATGAGTTTCCTGAGATCCGTGGGTTTATCTACTGGGAAGTTTTTTTAATAATTATCAGTTGACTTTCAGATTTTAATATTTTAATTAAGAGATGCATTTAAGTAGTGATTAAATTTAACTGGGTTTTAATTTCCCAAAAGCAGTGGTGTGTGTCTTTTCAGTCCAAGTCCCTCTCTCTCTCTCATATGTGTAATACATATGTCTATATAGAAGGGAAACTGAAGATGGAAATTGGTTGACTAGACCATCTTTTTCCCATTTCAAATTTTGCCTGATTGATAGAATATTGGTTGGATCTGTTTGTTTTCAAGAGCAGCTGCTCAATACTCTAAATACTGTGTAGGAGCTTGTAAAGCTTTGTGGGGTGCTGCAGGGAGCTACCACCTGATACAGGGTTTTGTCATCAGTGTCAATGCTCTAAAATGTGATTTTCACCATTTTTCTGTTTCCTGTTCCTTGCAAAAAACCTGTCACCTGCTGGCCTTCCTTCTATTCACCTCCACCCTCCACACACTTTAATTATTATCATGCCTCTGTACATGGTGTACCCATCTGTTGTGAATTCTGCAATTAATTCTTAATTAAGTGGGATTAAATACTGTGTCTTCAAGGAACACTGGAGCAGATTTCCATCTACAAAAATTGGAGGAAATAAGAATCTGAAGGTGTCGACAAAGGCTGTTCTACTGGAATTGAACACTGAGGTGCTTTTCTTAGCAAATGCCATATAAAAGTTTTGGGTGGAATTTTGAGTTTGCTGCCTCTTATTAGTAACAAACAATCAAATTGTCTTTGCTTCTTAACTGTATTTGACTCTTGCTGGCAAAACCTTCAGCCTCTGGAACTCTGATTGAACTGTGTCTCATCATTCCTAAAATAATATTCATTCTTAGCCTCTTGTATTATGAAAGTAACTTGACCTCTTTTCCCCATAACAGTATCTTTATAGGACACATATAGGAACAGTAGGAAGCATATCCTAGGTGTAGTGGGAAGGGTTGGGAATACAGCCAGTGCTCAGAACTGACTCTGTGGTGTTGCTTTTCTTTGTGTGTGTTGGTTGGTTTTTAGCGGTGTTCTCCATCGAGGTGTCTTTAATGGAGTGTGAAGTTTTCTTGGCTTTTGCGCCAGGAGTCTGGTGAGCAAAAAACAGTTGTCTGTTTTCCAAAGAAGTGCTGATCCTCAAGAACAGCGAGTGTAGCAGCCTAAGCATCATGAGATTAAAGAAGCTTTTGCATCTCTGACTATTCAAGTTAGGCAGTGGCAATATTAGGTTCCTGAAATTATAGAGGCTAAAGTTCTTCGTCTAATTTGACTTTGCTATTGTACAGTAAAATTCACTGATGATTTGTCTTCTGACAGTAAAGGCAGTAAAGCTTCTGTGTGATCTATGAAGGAAGAGTGCATAGTTTTTAATCTGTAAATTTAATCTGTAAATTTGATAGTCATCAGATAAATCTGACATGACTATTTGGGCTTACACCTATACCACATATTAAAAAAAGAAGAAATAAAAAGGAGATTACTCCTTTTCCTGTAGAGCTATTAGACTTCTGTTGGCAATTCTGGATGTTTGCTAATATGGTTCTAAGAAGGAGATTTTAGGAGTGGCATAAAAAACAAACCTCTGACTGGAATTTTGGGATAAGAAGTAGTGGGTTTGAAGAGAGCTCTTGATGGGTTTGGGTTTTCGTGGCTTTTTTAAGGTCTTTGGATATAATAACCATTAATCTCCTGACTTCAAGGATTAAGGTGATAAACACTTGTGCTTTTGTTTCGTTGCGATCCCATCAGCTGTCACAGAACATAATTTTGGATAAGATCTTACCAGAGCGCAAGTAATTTAAAACTGCTTCTCTTGGGAATGCTTTCAGGTGATGGTTTTAAAAAACTAGTTGATGGGAAGATGTTGTTGAAATCTAGGGTTATCAGAGTCCTCCATATCATTGTGGCTTCAATTTTGTAAAGTATCAAAATGGGGGGTTTTTTTAGTTTAAACGAAACAGAAGAAGTCTCAATTCAACAATACAGCCAATCACAAATACATTGGTATAAGAGGAAACCTTGCTGTTAAACTCAAGCAGAACTGCATTCTTAAAGGCTTTTAGAATTCTCTGGGGAGAAGGATCAATTTGCAGAAAAATACATTGTACTATACCTATTGTTATAGACTGAGGCCTTATTCCAAGCAGCAAAACTGAGTGACTTTCCTGGTTTGTTTTGTTGTTATTATTGTTGTTGTTGTTTTGTTTGGATAACCTTTTTTGTTTCTTTTTGTGACTGGTAAAGAATTCTGAACACTTACAACGAAATATCTGGTGCTAACAGTGACTTTGAATAAGAACAGTTTAGTTTATGTGTATTGTATTAACTGTGAAATAAGCCTTTTCCCAATAGTCACAGGCAATCTGTAAGGTGCATCAAACACTCAGTGAAGGAATGTTCTACTTGTCTCCTACTTGGAATACTTACTTCATAAGGATGTCATGTATCTCAGCTCAAGTTAATCTGCTGCATTTGCTCAAGGAACTTAGCTAAAATCTGCTGCGAAAGGGAACAAGCTGTATTCAGCTGCGGTTGCTGTATACTCAGTTCCATCTACCAATTTCCACCCATAAGTCTCAGCACAGCCCCCTTGAACAGGGCAATATGATTTTAAGCAATACACTTAACGATATTCCTTGCTCCCGGAAACTTTTCAAGTTGATGATTCTTTGATATTTTTGTAGGGAAACCATTGTGGGAGATCTTGTGGTATAGCATTAATCATCTCATGAAGACTAAGAAAGATGTATCACTGCTCTGAGCACCAGAGCATTAATTCTTGCTTCAGTGGCTTTCCTATGTAAAATATTGATTACTTAGATTAATATATGCAAGCCAGTGTAATATTTTTCCAGGAATAAAGAGGGAGATAGCACACCCATATATCATGAGATAGAGTCAGCTTATGAAATTAGTTTTCAACACCAGGTTTATTGTTCTGTATGTCAGTCCCCTGTAAAGAAAGGACAACAAATAATCTTAAACAGACTTCTTTACAAGTAATTCCCTTTCAAGTGTGACTTTTGTGTGGACCACATTAAGGACAAGGATCACATTTCCAAAAAACAAAACTCTTACGTTTTGGGGAAGACAGAGGTCATGTGTCAGGGTCTGACATGTATATAACTTTAAGAGGTTCTGTGTGTTAAGGAAATTCAAGCAGGAGATAATGTCCATAGCCAGGCCATTACTTGGGGTTTCTGTTGAAATAAGGTCACACATAGACTCTTACATGTACCAAAGTTTTGATTTGCCTTAGGAGTTTTGTTCCTTTGCTGTTTATTCTAAAAAGAAACTGCCTCCTTTCAAATGGATGCATATAAGATTTCTGCTTGGTTGCTCAGCCTGTTTCAGTTATTGAAGTCTCTTGTGCAGCCCAGCCAGAGCAATCTGGGGGAAAAAAATGTTAACACTGTCACTTTTTATCATTTCTAGACCAGTAAAATTAAAAACATCTCTAGTGCACTCCAATAATATAGGAAAGTACTTAGTATTGCTTTTAGGGACATTTACCATTAAATCAGGCTTTTATTTTAATGTTAAAGAATATTATATTTTCCTTAAGTATTTCCAAATGGCCCATTGTGCTAAAAGAAAAGATTGTAGGGTATTTGCGGGATCAGAAATTTTTGTGTCTGTTGAAAAGCTAATGATAGTGTAATTTTTATGGTATTAGAGAAATGTCTCAGACTGTGACCTGTGATACTTTGAAAGAAATTTTCGTTAAATATTAAATGATGTTGCAGAGATATTTTAGAACTTGAAAAAGATATTTTATGTTGCAGGGTTTTCTGGGGTTTTTTTTTCAGTATGCTTCCTAGGATTGGCCTTACATCTGTTGTAAGTCATAGAAATTATTTGGAAGTAGACAATAATATCAGTACAGCTGTTAAATTCATCCACGGCCATTCAAACACCCTTACAGTGGGCACTCCCATTTTGCTGTTCTCACCTACTAAAGAAGTGCAGCTTGGAAAAAAATTATATTCTCTTGTTTCTATTGCACTACGGATCCAATCTTTCATATTCTTAAGTTGATTTTACTCCCAGGGAGGCTGGTGATGCTCACTTTTCTTAATAAGCCGTGCCTGGATGAAATTTAAAAATAAGTAGTACAACCATTAAATCAAAACGTATTTCATCTTTGGTTCTATTGTCCAACATGTTGTATTCCCTTTCACATTTGCATCATCAGCAGGTTTCACCAAGCATCATTTTTTTTCCATCATCAGTCTTTCAATAAAATGTGAAGTATTATTCCAGCAGAAGAGAACCAACTCAGGGCATTCTTCCTGGATGAAGTAAGATGTGAACTAATCTTTTTTTGGAACTTGCTTTCCATTCAAGTCTGCACATATCTGATAGGACTTCTATCTAAATTCTGTCTTTCTAGATTGTTCGCATGCTGCTCTCACAAGATGTTGCAAAAACCTTTCTAAAGCAGAGATAGGACATGAGTTTCTTCCTTTTGGTTTGAAAGGGCAGTTATCTAATTTCTGTAGTGATACTGAAAAAATATGGTGTATTCTTGCTGAATCAGTGCAGGCTGTTAACTGCATGTGACTTTTAATTGTATCTGTCTTAGATTCTAGGTGCACATAAGCGGTTTGCTTATGTTTTCTAGTATTTTTGTGGAAACTTCATTTAAGTTAATTGATCTGTAGTTTCAGGGTTGCTACTTTTTGAGGAAGCTACATGCAGGCACAAATTTGACTGTAGCTCACTGAATATAAACAGTCTGAAGTTAGTGCATATGGTTTCCATAACTTGCAAGTGGAAATAGGAAAAGAGACTGTAGAGCCAGCACCTGAGAGACATGGCTCTTTGAACTGTTTTGAGTATGTGAGTGAGAATTAAGATTGTTCCATTTGCCATGATCCCTCTTGTGCAGGGTGACAGATAGAGCTGTGGGAGTTACCATGTTGTTTCCAATAAGGTAGGATCAGAATTCTTAAAAATTTTCTGGCCTACCCATCTTTCTGCTTTTGGCTGTGTGTATAGCCCAGAAAATGTTAGTTTTGTTTCAATACGTTGTCAGTGATATGTATTAGAGCTCTTCCAGTGACCTGATATATAAGTTTAGGCAAGTTATTTTACCTTTGTCTACCTTCTTATCTACTCACTGTTTTTCTTACAGTTGACCAGTATGGCTTTGATCTTTAGGTGGCCTGCAACAATTGTGCTGGGGCTATGAACAATTCTCAATTATATTAGGCTGGCGAGAAGATTTCAGGGTTCTCAAGATCCCTAGAAACATAAAGCAATGAACAGTATTTTTGCTCCTGGGACTCGTCAGATGCCCAGCAGCCCACAGCAGAGATACCATTCCTGCCAGTGAAACAATGTGTATCCCTGTTTCTCTTTTTACAGCTGAGATTTTGGGATTTGTTATTTGCAAATTTTGGTCTATGACTTAAAAGCTATGAAAAAGTTGGTCATCTCTGGCCTAGGCACTAAACAGTTTTCCAGTGACTTTTCTATTCATTAAATGCTCACTTACCACTATGAGGCCCGGCTGTTGTCCCAGTGCTCCACATAAACAGGAGAGTCACGGACCAAGAACATATGTGCTCAGTTGTTACAGCCTCAGACAGCTGATTGTGAAATTTGCCTGCTTGAAGACTACTGTGAGACTTTTCCACAAGGGAAAACATTAATGTTATAATAGGTAAAAAATTAATAAATGTTGGTGGCTTAAAATTAAGATTGATCCCAGTTATATGGGTGGCAGGGATAGGGAGCAGGTAACCATGTTGCTGTGACATACAGAGTTGTGACTTGCAAAATTGTATACAAAGCAGAGAACTTGATGGCATTGACTGACTAATTGATGGCATTCTGATTACACACTCAGACCAGAGCATTTTGCATGTATGTTTTCTTTACAAAATGGGAGAGAGTTGGCACAAATCCTAACATTTCTTAGGCTATTATGGGAACTGCTGATCAAAAGAGAATGGGCATCCTGCATCTTTCCCACTTTTTCTTCTTCCTCAGATTCATAAGGATGAGTATTTGTAGTAGTCACAATATCTTTACTATTAGTCATTTGTATCCTGTAGAATAATGTTAGTGTTTGCTACCATCTGTAACTGCTTAGCACATTCTTTCTTCTCTTATCTTCATTTTTAGCTGCACATCCTTGACCCCTGGACCCAGCTGTGATCGTTTTAAACTACATATCCCTTATGCAGGAGAAACACTCAAATGTAAGTTAAAAAAATCTTGCAGCTGCATCTTGGCTTTTCTTTCATTGTTCTGTGTCTCACTAATTTTCCAGTGTGTCTGTCTAACTTTATGAGTTTTGAGATAGATGTGTTTGTTATTTTCTCTTAAAGCTTCAGTTCCAAGAACACACAACTATCAAGAATATGTAATATTTAAGATAAGTTTAAAGGCTTCTGTGAGACTACAGTTTTGAAAAATTAGTTCTAAAAGCCAAAAGTCACAACCTATCCCCCTGGTACTTCTAATAAAATGTTATGACTAGTACAATCTCATGACCATTTTTAGATTCATTTTTAAGTTGTATATGTTTTGTGTTGTTTCTTTCTGTCTCTTTTAGGAGTATTTCTTTATGAAGCTCCAATAAAATATGTCAGTCTGCTGTTTTATTGGGTATCTTTAAACAATGACTGGTATAATTGACCAGATTAGAGAAATGTGAATTTGAATTTTCTGATTTAGTGGTATTCTTAAATCATCTTTATGCTTAGAGGACCTGTAGACAGCTAGTTCATTTGCCCATTCTTAGTATGTGTTCTGTTTGTCTTAGTTGGTGTTTTGTTTCAAAGGATTAGAATAAAATTTGCTTTTGTATATTTTTAGAAGGTAACATTTTCTAAACACTTGAGCTGCTGAAAAATGATTGTGTTGTTTTTTATCTCTAACAAGTGGAAAATGAAAGAGGATGAAGAATTTCAGATAAAGTAAAATTCAAAGCTTGGCATTTATAGATTATGGGCAACTCGGGTAAAGCCACACCTAGAGTACTATGTCCAGTTCTGGTCTGTCTGTTACCAGAGCAATATGAACATTGGAATGAGTACAGCAGAAGGCCACAAAGATGATCAAGAGCTGGAGGATCTGTTGTATGAGGAGAGGCCAAAATAGCTGTGGCTTCTTAGTAAGAGAAAGCTCAGGGCAAATCCTACCAATGTTTATAAATATCTGATGGGGATAAATGAAGAAGCCTGGCTCATCTCAGTGGCAGTCACTGAAGGAAAATGGTCACAAATTGAAATGTAGAAAATTCCATTCAAACGCAATAAAAATTATTTTGCAAGGATGGTCAAAAAGTGGAACAGATTGTGCTGAGAGCTTGTGTAGTTTGTGTATCTCCATCCTTGGAGCTGTTCAGAACTCAGCTGGACGTGACCCTTAGCAATCTCCTCTGTCCACCCTGCTCTGAGCTGAGGGGTTAGACTAGGCTGTCTCCAGTGGTGCTGTCCAGCCTTAGCTATCCTGAGAGTCTGTGAAAGAATGCTATCTGGAGGAGCAGGTACTTGGTGTGAACAGAAATGGTAAGCATTTAAAACACTGCTTTGATAGTATCCATTTAGTTCATCATACACATGCTGTAGGTCTCCCAGACATTTTAAATATTAAGAATGTTATTGTATTCCTTCTGCAGTTTTGGGGGTTTTTTCGGGTTCTTTTTACATTATGACATGCACTGGAAGTCCTTATTCTTTATGACCAGAAATCAACACAATTAAACTTCTTATATTCTAGAAGTACCCTAAAGCTTCCATTTGGCACTTGTAAGGAAAGTTGTCTTTCCCAGAAGTTGATCTGGAAGTTTACTCATGTGTTCAAGAGAGGAGCCAGGCTCATGTATCAGCCTACTATGGCTATTTTGACTTTTCTAAATATGTGAAATTATGGCTCAAGAGGCTTACTAATTGTTCTTTCTCACAAAATAAAATTGGAAGATTTAAGTCCTAGCTAGCAATTATTTTAAGAAAAAAGAAGTAGCTCTGCATTTGTTCAGAATTCTTGTAAATCATGGTTGTATTATGTGAAGCCGACTGCCCTCCCAGGTAGAACTTCTATTTAAAAAATTGTTACAATGTGGTAAACTCAGCCTGTTGAGTTTTGATGTGTTCTGCAGTGCGTAGTAGATTCCACTTGAGTCTTGTTTGATGACTATGTTCAAGATGCAGTCAAAATAAGCTTCACTGCATGACATGCTTTATAGAGTGGTATCATGTTCTATGGGACCATCTTCTCTTGCACAGGTCCATGTTTGTACATTCTGAGAGATGTCTTATTTCAAGTAGAGGCTAAAGTTGTTCCTGATCCGTAAAAGAAAATGGATAGACTGAAATCCCATATGCAAGTGCACAGGCATAAAGACTATATTAATATATTAAATGACTGTAGTCCAGTTCAAGTACCTAGAAATATGATTATGGAATATGCATTACATTTCAGTATCAAGAAATCTGGAGTTTCTTCTCCAGTGTTCTTTTTTTTTTTATGTCACATATGCAATTAAACAAAAAAGCTACAGTGCTGCTGCTCTCTCCAGCTTTGTAAAGCCCAAACCACACATTTTAACCGTATTATGTATTTTACCCAAGACAACTGAAAATGGTGTAAACAAGTGTATCTTTTTCAGAGGTATCTAATAACAGCTGTGAATTCAAGTTCTAATAATCCTCCACATTTCAGTGTTACGTGTTTGAAAATGCTGTGAATCATTAAGTCTCACAGCAAGTGGAATAAATAGTGATATGAGCAGATTCAAGAAAGCTTTAATAATTTTGTGTTTAGATCTGTAATGATGTCAGAGGAAGGCAGCCATAGTGTGCAAACGGAGATGTTTAGATACTTTGTTGAAGCAGTTGCTGGATATGTTATCTTTCAAGGGCAGAGTCTTTCTGCAAAGGAAAGTTGCGAAATCTGCCAGAATGAAAAGATTGGCTAAAAGTGTTCAGCATCAGATGTGGTACCAAACACAGGCTGAAGTGTGTAGTTCCTTTGTGGTTTGTGTTATATCCTCTTTGCAACAGATTAGGTCTTTGCATATCATCAATCATAACTGCTGCCACTGCACAGGCACCCTCGTAGCAATCCCAGTGTGTTGGAAACTGTTGGTGTGCAGCTTTAGGGAAGTGTAACTGCACAGTGCAGTCCTGTTTTCCAAAACACCAGAAAGTTCACAGCTTCTTGAAAAAGGAGAAAGTGTACTTGCAGGCAAGGCTAGCTACCTGTAGTGTAAAAGAATTGGTTTGTAAACTTGGGTAGGAGCACACATGTTGTGACATAAGAATGGCTTGTTTAATGGGGTTTTTTAAGATGTCGTTCACCTTACTTTTGCGTGTATGCAGAGCTGCTGGAATGTTACATTGAACAGTTACTCAGCTCCAGCCAGGGACCTTGGAGATACCCACAATTTTATATAGGAGAAAATATTATGGCAATGTTCAAGATAAATAGTTTATCATAGTAATTGTCTTCCATCACACTTCAGAAATTTTCCAGTGATGCTTTCAAGGAGGCACTTTTGCTTTATTTTCTTCTGTAAGGGAAGTAATTTTTTTGTTTGTTTTCATGGTGGGAATACTTAGAAAACTTGAGCCTAGTCTTGCTAGACTGTCAGTTGAAATCTGAGACATCTATATTGTTTTTATAAGTTCATCCACTACTCAATGTTTCTGCATTAAGCTCCATACGTTTCTCTGTATTTGAGTTTTCCAAAGTTCTTAATTGGAGTTTTAATTTCAGGAAGCCTGTCTGTAATACCCTGTAAGAGGCTGAATCTGTGTTCCTAGAACAAAACTTACTTTGTGTGGTTTGCAGAGGTATCCTTTATTGTTAACTGAACAGCAGTATCTGCTTAGAAAAGTTTAGTATTCTTTCTGAGGAACTATTTGTGTATTTTGAGGTGAAGTGTTCTGTAACTCCTGCAGATACTTTGGTCTTAGTTGATAAAACATCAAGGCAGATATCAGCAGAAATTGTCAGGATAAACAGAGTTATAAGCTGCAATAGTCTTTATAATTAAAATATGACATTAAGAATCAAATTGCAGTTTTGTTCCAGAAAACCTTGGAATATCTTGGGTTTGGCTTTCCTTTTTCACTCAAGCTTTCATTGCTGCTTGCTAGGGAATCTGACTTTTTTTTTTTTTTTTTTCTTTTGCTCGTCACATTTTCTTTTTCAGGCACTGATGCCTCCTTCCCTCTCTGACCTTGAGTGCTGTCATCTGGAATTTCACAGTGATTAAACAATGTGTTGCCCTTGCAATGCTACTGTTCTCTGTGGCCTCTTGAACTCTAGTATTTTCATCTTCTGTCTGATTTTCACTGTTTTTATGTGAGTGGATTATAGCTCTGGGTTCTACTGCCACCACTTTGGTTTCCTTGATCCTGAGGAACATTTCCTTTGTCTCATTTGAAGCTTAGTTTTTCGTTTTTTGCTTCTGATTTTTGTTTGTTAGTTTCTTACTCTTTTTAGTTATGGGCCTTAGCAGAGGAAATCATTCTTGCTGCCTAACTAGTCTAAGAATATTGCCCATAAAACATGGTACAAAATTCCTTCTGTTTTTATTCCTGTGATGGAACTCTTTCAGTAGGTTCATCCAGTCTTCTTGTGGCTTTCTATTTTAAGGAAGTAATTAAGAACAAACAAAAAGATAAGTATACAGAACAACCCGACCTCCTTATTGCCCCTTTAAGGGCTGCTTTGCCAAGTTATTCGTTAAACACTTTTTATTGTGCCAATAAATAATTGTAAAAATGATTTTTCAAGTTACTGTAAGATTTAAGATTCACATAAGTATGTTGCTACAATGCATGTGTTAGTGTTTTGTGCACCATTAGGTTATTTTACACAGGCTGTGTTTTAGTTGAGGCTCTTAACGGGAAGGACTTTCCAGTTGCTGTAATTCAGATTATACTTAGGTGTTATCCTTACCTGTGTGATAAGTGTCTTTTTGCTGGGTCATGCAACATACCAAAGATTTTTCCAGGCAATGTGTTTTCTAAAGGTTGGCTGCCTCTGGCTTTACGTGGCAGAAGTAATAAATCTTTTTCCCTCAATAACCTGTTCATTATCTGATGAATGTACCTAATGAGAGTGTCAAGAGAGAGTCTAATCTTTTCACTATATTTATTTGTTCTTTGAATACAAAGTTTACAACAATATTTTCCCGTTTTAAATAATCACTTTCACTTTTGCTCACTTTTTCTTATGTTCTGGACTTCTCTTGAGCAAGTAAATTACAGAAGATTTTGCAGTTTTAAGTCTTAGATAGTGTATTTCTTCATCAAGAGAAGTGACCTTAGAAGTATCTATGTACAAGTGTGGACTTAGAGAGGTTTAGAAGGTTTTAAGTTAGGCCTCCCCAGTGGTATTACCATAGTGCCTTCCCACCTTGCTCTTTCCCCGTTTTTCACCTGTTTGGGCTGCACATACTGGTAATGGTCTCTAATCCATATGCTTGAGTCTATTTATCCTTTGTCTTCACTTTTCCTTTTCTCATCTACCCAGTGTCTCTGTTTTAATTTCTCCAGTGTTGCCTGGCCTTAATTTCTACCAGTATCTTATCCCATCTTGAATTATCTGGTGTTCTCATCTTTGTCCTCTTCAATTCTAGTGCTAAGGTTTCTGAGAAAGCAGTTGCCCAGCTACAGAAGTGCAAATTACTGAGCTCTGAGATGGTCTTGATGCCATCTTGCTCTGCTTGGGATCCAGTTTACTTATTTTTATTCCATTTTTGCAAGTTTGCCCACTTTACAAAACAATATACTTTCTGTAGTCTTACAGCATTTTTTTCTCCTACAGCAGCATTTGTCAGTTGAAGTTAAAAAAAAAGACCCACATCTGCATCCTTTTTTCCAAGAATCAAATTAACATCCTTCAAATGCTTCCTATAGATTTTTTTCTTTTCTTGGAAAAGTGGGACTTGATTCACTAGCCTCACTATAGGTGTGTTAACTCTGAGGTTCCCAAGAATACCTCGCTTTGCCCTTTCAGCTTCTGACCCACAGGGCACTGCTCTCTCTGAAAACCATGTGTCACAGCTGCCGTAAATGTGCCCTGAGGCATCTCAAATGACACTAAACAACTTGTTTTCATCAGCTGCACCAAGTTTGTGGAGACTGGGTCTTTCACAGCTTTGTGAGTGGTGGAGTAGCTAGAATTTCTTCTGGAGCGTCACAGAGGTGCAGAGAAGTTGGTTTGGATTTTTCTAATACAATCAAATATCTTTTTTTTCAACTTGTCCTTCTATTATGAGATGGTTTTGAGTCTTTAAGCTGGCTTTTCTGCATTTCCCTTTCTGGATATCTTGATTCACACATCAAGCCAGAAACTAAGCTCAAAAACATCATTTACTTGAGAGAATAGCCTGTCAGCAGCAGTACAGCAGTGCAATAGAATTACTCATGTATATTCTTTCAGTAGTAGTAGTTTTGTATTTAACAAGTTTTATTGTCATTTCAGGAACTAATCTTTCTTGCCAAGCAATTAGAAATGGGTTCTATAGGTATTATATTACTGTATTTGACTTAAAGCCTGCAGAGCAAATTCTTTAGGGTGGAATCCAGTGACAAGGTTTCCAGGCAGGTCTGCATTTAGCTAATTTAAATCCTTTCATACTGCTGACTGCACTGACTTGGTATCTTGGTTGCTGGTTGTAGTGAGTAACTGATTATTTTTGTATCTGTAAAGACAATTAAAACCAGCTGGTTTAGGTAAGGATTTGTTTATAGAAGAGACTGATCAGTGGTAGTTGTTCTTGTCTACAGTTTGCATGGCTACTAGAAAAGACAGGTTAGAATTTTGATTGATGAATAATATAATTCTACTGGCTTTTTCTTTTTAATACTCAACAAGAGCACTTTCTGTATTTTCCCAGAACTAATTCTGCACAAGTCTGGTCTCTTGCTTCTGCAACTTCCTTATTATCTGTGAATGCATTTCATTATAAAGTTGCACTTGGATTTCTTAAAAGCCAAACAGGTTGATCTCCTTCATAACAAATTCCATTCAAATTGGCCTTATTCTAGGTTGCAGTGGCCACACATGTTTATTCCACATACTTAGTGCTGACTTAGAAATTCTTGGTGTCAGAAGAAACTGAAGCATATAGATATCCTTTCAAATGTAGAATTTGGGAAGTTAACTGGTAGTCTGCTTCCTAATTTTGCTGCCGTTGGTTAAGCAGGGATGTTAATGCTGTGGCACTCTTAGCATAACATTTTTCAGTACTACCAAATTCATAATATGGGCTAAAAAAGAAGAAAAATAACCCAAAAATGAAGTTACCAGGAGAGGAAAAACTGGGTAGGACAGTGGAAAGTGATTGTAGGGATTTCAGAAACTTCTCTGTTTCTTGCTGAGAAACACCTGTCTTGGTTGTAGTCAATTCTTATTCCTCTGTTAGATTTGCATATTCATTTTGATAGATGAGAAAAGAACAGCCCATGTGTGTTTTAAAAGAAATTGCAGACTTAAGTATTAATGTTTCTATCATTTTGTCTGTGGGGAGCATATGAACTTTTCTTTTGAAGTCCTGTGAAATAAAAGATTTCAACATTTAATGCTGTTTGCCCGAGGAGAAAGAAAGGAAGAGAAAGTAATATTTTTGGATAATTGGAAATGTAATTCCATCAAAGTAATTATTGGCTGGTATATCTACAGCAACGAGATAAGTATGGTCTGAGTGAAGGTTTTGCTTGCCTTGCTCTTACACTGGAGTGGTCATGGTCAGTAGTGCTGTGGAGCACCATGCAGTTGGCCTCCGTTGAGGGAATACGGGCCAACATAACTGAAACTTATGCAAAACTAGAAACTCGTGCTGGAGATGCCAGAAAAAGGGTATTTATGTCATTTTGGTGAGAAGAGTAGAGAATGCAGGCCTATATTGATTTTTTCATTGGTTTTTTTCCTCCAAGGTCAAAATGGTAACCGTTCTCAAACTCTAAGCACAAAAATTTTGCAAATGACTTTAGTGGCTAAAAGTGTTATTTTTTTTTACCCCAGCACAATTACATTTGAAGAGGGTAAGCCACAGAAAACATCATGTAAGCATTAAAGATAGTACTTGCTATAAAAATGGCTCTTTCTAGTAGGTCAAGACAAACTGTTAGCTTGTGATTCAAAATATTTAGCACCTTATATTTTGTAAGCTTACTGCAGAGGCTAGTGTTAATATTTATGTCAAGTAAAACCAGATTTGCATTGGCTGTTGGGATTGTTTAAATACCTTTTATTTGAGTGTAATGAAGCATTTTTCATTTATGCATCATAGTCCTGCCAAGTAAACTGTTGACTGCAGTTTTAATTTCTCTGGATTTTGATATTTAACAAGAACAAAATTCAGATTTAGGATGGGTTCTCTTATCTGTAGTCTGATTTGTTACAGTGTGTTTTTGCTGCAAGTGTGGAACTTAGGAAAATAGCTCATCCTCATAGCTGAATAGGGCAAACTCCTTCCTTGGTGCCTAAGCCTTTTAGAGTCAAAGGTGTTACCTTTTCTGCTCTAGTATGTAAATTAAGCAAGACATAAGTGAGACTGTATGGAAGGGGTGAGCACGGAGCAGAAATGTTGGAGAGACTGGAGGTGATGTGTATGGATGTCTGATACAGTTTAAAAAAAAGGTTCTTTTTCCTTTTGTTTTAGGAACTAGCTGAACATCTTTGGATTCATGGCTGAAGTGAAACTTAATAGAATGAGACTTGACTGAGGGAATGCTTTTTTCATTTTTAAATATGTTAAAAATTTGTTCTAAGGTCAAATCTCAGGATCTTTAATAGTAAGATGCTGTATTTAACTTCCAGAACGAAAGCCACTGATGATAGAGAATCGCTGCTCTTTTCTAACTGTTAACATTGAACTGGAAACAACATTTTGTTCTGTACTTCTTTGTCTCTATTAAATTGTCAGCCAGCCTGTGTGAGGTTTGATTGTAGCACAATAAATTAGGGTTTACATTTGGCTAAAATCCTATAGTACTGTAAGAAGGAGAGCATAAATGATACATTTCTGTTTAGTTAGAACATAAGAACAACGGCATCATTTTTAGTTTCCATGGGGTTGTAAAATGTTTTGAGTATGGTCTCAGCAATAGTGTTTTGTGAATGTATAATTAACAGGCACTGAAATACTAGTTTTATTTATTTTGAAGCCTAGAGAACCTATGTAGCTATATAACATATGGCCTTTTGGAAATTGAATATACTATAGGAAAAATAATCTTGAAATACACATTGGCATTAATATTGATATATTTGGTCTCAAAGTGACTTTTATTAAAAGGACTTGGGAATTTGGATTTGAGGCATGTTTACCTTGGACAGGTAGAAGCAATTTTAGCAATTATAAGTAATTATGAGTAACAGAAAATCAAATATCACAATGTTAATTTTTACTCTGGATTCTGTCCATTGTACCTGAATAGTTCTTTGGTGTCAGTAGGTCATGAACACTTTTAAAATCCAAATATTTGCATAGTTGGTCACTCACAGTGGATAAGGACTCATAATGCCACTAATATTTAGTGGAAGAAGGGGTCTGACAGAAGGTGGTAAAGAACAAATATGAGCATGTGAGGTAGGTAATAGAGTGGTTTGTCCAGCTGCGACATGATGTACCTGACCTCAGTGTGACCACACATCACACATGAGGGGTCAGAGAGAGGGTACCATCCCCCAGCAGGAATGGTTGCATGGCATATGCAGCTGACCTGAACCCCAAATTGTTAAAGTTTACCACCTAGCATGTTAAACTAATAATGCCAACTTTCATTTAGTGTTGTATTGAGCACTGCATACATTGATGTATGGGAGCTGCTGTGAGTTCTCTCTGTGAAAGGAAAGAGTTTGTACCTACTTGAACCTCCATGTTGTACCTACTGCCACAGCTTTCCTGAGGTTCACCCCTTCCAGTGCAGCTCGCAGAGGTGGATACGGTTTATTGCCGATCTCACTACTCAAGCAGAGTCTTGAAGCTGCCTCATGATGTGAGGTTCTGTAATAGTTTTTCACTTATCAGATATGGAGGTGTAACATCAAAAAGACACTGTTATTTTGATCCTTCTTTTATTCTAAGGAGCTTTTTTTAGTGTGTGTGTAGTTGGAGTGCAGCTCCTAAGTGAGCTGAGCTGTAGATATATCTATCTACTCTGTTTCACCAACTCTGTTAAAGCAGGAATGCAGAGAATGAAAAGCATGCAGCTAGCACCTGCAGTGTGAAAAGTGTGCTAAATGAGTTACTTAGCATCACACAGGAACATGGCAAAAGCACAGGTACAGTCCTTTCCTTTGGAGTAGCATTGGGCTGCCTAAGTAACAGGCCAGGCTTTTTCATTGTGCTGTGTTCTAAGTTATTCATAACATGCCTCTTTCAAAACTCAGTCAAAGAATGTATTAAGGTGAATCTCCTTCAGTACATAACCTCAAGTTCACTGCTCTTTATGTAGAAATTGACGGGATTGTTGAAAGAAGCCATGCATGACATTTTAATTGCAGTAAATATCAAGAAAAGGGTTGTGTTATACTGGTGTACGAACTACCCAATCTAGTAAACATCAACTTTTCTGAATTCTTCAGTGCTGTATTACAGTTGAGGCAATCTAGTAATTATTTTCTCTTACTTAATATAGATGCATTTCCTGTTGCAATTTTATATCTTTTCCTCCAGGACTGGTGCCTGTTTCGTTCTTCTAAACAAAATTCAAATGAAATTAAAGGGTTTATTTTTATGTTGAGTGTGTCAGGAATTTTAACTGGCAGACCTCTGCTATTTTCTGCACCCCGTACTTACACGTGCTCCTGACAGCTGTGAAAGGAAGGTGGGAGTGCGGACAGGAGAAACCCACACTGTGCTCTACTCATCGCATGATCAGTGAGTTTGTGATTTGGAGCCATGCTGTAGAGAATACCTACCCCAGACTGGCCAGTGGCTTCTTGGCCATGAACCTTCATCCTCTGCAATTCATCTTCATGGTATCCTTGCTTCCAGCTAAGGCCAAGATAAGTTTGCAGAATATCCGCAATTAAAACTGTCATGTTAAATGCCTTGAGATGGTGACATCACTGAGCCAGCAATGATGTGGCTTTGCAAAATCTGTTCATCTAGTGCTTTCCTCTAGTTCTGCATTCACAATTTTTTAAGAAATAAAAAGTGGTGTAACTTTCTCTGAACAGAATTGTTTATAAGGGTTACCATGCTGGTTTTACTTTGCTGTGTGGATTTTAAACGAGTCATAACACATAGTAGGCAGCCTTTTTTCCTAATGTCTGCTACCTGATAGATCTGTTTTATGCAAAAGCTCAGTTATTCTTTCATATTGTCATAAAGAATGATGGGGAGGTAGACAAGTAAGGCAAGAAACACTTACTTTTATTTTTAAAATTTTTTTCTTGAACAGTGGGTGGGTTTTTTTGAAAGCTCAGATGCATATGACGACCTCTTGATCTATATGAACTCTGAAGTATGTGTACTAGTGAAATACTACAACCCAAATTTCTTTTAATTGCATATCTTGTGACTCTGGCAAGATGAGAGCTCAGTGCCAAGCTGTGATGAAGTTTTATATTTTCAGTTAATTTTAGTCTCTCCATTTAAATGTGCAATACTGCATTTCTCTTGGCCAGAATTTGGGTAGTTGGAATGGTTCCTGTTGAACTGTGTATTCTTCCTTCTAAGAGTTGGCGGTGGTGAGGAGAAGAGAGGGAGTAAGTGCTACTAATTTTTAAAAGCTTTGGTATTTTGAAAGTTGTGACCTTAGTAGTTTGCAATTGACTTTTAATAGACAAAACACAGCCATCTAAATATGCTACTTTTTATTAAAACAAAATCAATTTTTTAACTCAGTGTTTTGAGGCAACCCTCAATAGTGTTTGAATTGCCATTTGAGATAGAAAGCAATCATGTATTTCATGTTTCATTGCTTGCAGAGGAGGACGAAGCTGCGCCTCAGGAATTTGACTTCATCCCCCAAAACATCTGATGCTTATCTTGCATGTGAATTTTTTGTAAAAATTATATGGATATATACATGAAATATATGTAATGTAGCTGTCAAATTCTGTGTTTAAAATGTGTGTTGTATGTGATTATTTTATATTTTATTTATAAGCACATATATAAAAGTGCAAACAGTGTTTTCCTTTATTGCTTTTCAGGGGATATAATTTTTAATGCTCACTATCCTGACCTGCCGCCAGATTTTATCTTTGGAGAGGATGCTGAATTTTTGCCAGATCCTTCTGCCTTGCACGTAAGTACTTTACTGATTGAGAACCTTACACCTTGCAGAGAGACTTTGCTTTTTTAGAATAGCTGCAGCAACAGAAATTTTATAAATGCAAAAGAAAAAAGAAAAACACCTTTTGTCTCACAGGTATTTTGAGTGTAAACACATTGCTTTCTAAAGTGATTTGAAGTTGAATCCATAATAGTTCTCCCTCTCAAAACTTACTAATAGTTACTAAAGAGACTCCTTGTAGAGCCCTCACCTGCAGCTCCTCTTGTGCGTTATGAGCACATCTCCAGAGCTCCCCAAAGGAAGTCAGTGGCTGTCATGCTGTGGTACAGGTGTCATGCTGGAGGTTGAACATGTCCTCGATGTGTGACATGGCAAGTGCTGGGTTTTGGTTTTACCTTTCACTTCATAGTAAGTTAATATACAAAAATCAGAAGAACTGGTTTGAGTAATTATTTTCAGCATACCTAATAGAATTTTTAAAAGGTGAATGTCATATTTCTTTTCCTCTTCTGATAACTTTGCTGTTAAGCTTGCGAATTCCTTTGGGAAGGAGACATGGTGCTGATGAACAGCTATTTCATTAGGCTAGTTTATAGAAAAGGTTTTACTTTCTATGACAATTCTAGAATTGTTTTCATACTCCTTTTTTTACCAGTTCTGTTTTCCTCTTTTTCTCATTTGTTTCACAATCTTACAACCTCCTGAGCAGTGTTCACGTTAGCAACTCCTTTTTTGTAGTTGATATTAAAAAAAGAGAAACACCTTTTAATGTATTGGAAAACAAAAATTAATACCAAATTGCAAATGAGATATAAAATAGTTTGGGACATCTTGCAGAAATGCTGTTCAGATGGAGAAGCTTGCTCAGAGTGGTGTGGTGCCGTATTTCTCATGTGAAAAGAAGTCAGTAACAGTAGTGTTCTACGGGAAAACCTGCAAGGATAAAAACATCCTTATTTTTCTTTCTTTCTTACATTGTTCATTAATGATGCTTCTTTTGGGAGTGCTGCTTTTCTTCTGCCTAAGCACAGAACAAACTTCCTGTCTTCTTTGTTGAAAAGCAACTTGGAAGAGCCATTTGCTTCTTGATACATAATGAGATATTGACCAGCATGTTTTAAAGTAGTTAGAACAAACCAAAGAAGAAATCTGCAAGCCAACAGTTTTCCTTTGGTCATTATGCCTTGCTGAACTGTTCACTATGTAAATGTAACCTTTTTTTGATAAGATCCTTGGTCATTGGCCTTCAATTCATCTTGATGGCATCGGAGCATGTTATTCCCACCTTGCAGCTGTGGTCTACACAGTGTGCCTTTGGTTTTGCATTCACTGTTTAATGTTCCATATGATTTGTAGACTTTTTCTTCAGAATGTTGCATTAACAATAGCTTACTTATTATGCTAAGTCTTTGGACAGTTCCCTTTTTTCCAGAAATGTGAGAGCTGTGTAATGAAGATAATTTTAATTGAATTCTAAGATATTAGCAGAATTCTTAAATGTGTTAAGTTAGCTGTCTACTGACTAGAAGTAAAATACAAATTAGCACGTTGACCATAATTGAATGCTCTTAATCTTGAGTAGTTTTCAAATACTTCTGATGCAACTGTTCCTGGCAATCAAGACAGAATCTACCATGCACAAAAGCATGTAGATGTTATTCAATGAGAAGAACAGTCTCTAAGTAAGTAATATGTGCCATTGGATCTGTGGGAATTCTGACATTGAGCCTGCATGCTCAGCTCTCATCTGTCTGAGTGTCTTGTTTTCCAAGTAGAAGTCATCACGTGTTGTTAGATGGCTTGAGTCAGGCATTATGCTTAGCTTGAAAGGAGAACCCGGTACGCCAGATTCCTCAAGCTTGTGTGGCTCTAATGGAGGCTGTCAGTAGGCTTCCCTGAAGACATTTGAATGGCTGTGTTGCAGATCGTTTCAGTCACTCTTCAGTTTCCATGGCCGTGGGCAGACCTTCCAGTTAGATTTTCATCTGAGCATGGTAACAGGTGTTCAGTTAAGCAGCTGTTAGCCAGACAGCTAAAGCAAGATTCCAGAAATACTGCATTTTAAAAAGTGCTGTAGATGAATAGTTCATGTTTTGGGGTTTTTTTCCTGGAGAATTCCTAAATGATCAGGCCAGCATTTCAGCAGTAGAGCGGTGTGTTGAGCACTCTTGTTTTATAAGGAGAGCTAATGCTTTCTTGAATTGATACTGTAATTGCAGAATCAAGTTCAAAATGCACATTGAAATTTAGCTTTGCTTTTGTGTCTTACACAAACATTAAAGTCACTTGGTTTTGAAGCTCAACTTCAGTCTCAAGTTCAGCGCTGTAAAATATGTGCTTCATTATATATCTTACCAGTAGTGGTTACTCTGCTGGTCACAGGGTCTAATCGTGTGCATGCTGACCTTGAAGGATGATGTAGGCATTGTGGAGCAGTTCAACAGCAGGGCAAGTGGTCCTTTTGGTTTGTCATACAGTTTTAATTACGGTCAGGGGCCTAATTCTTTAGGTTGGTGGTGCTGTTCATGCTCAAAGAGTTACTAAAAATAAACATTTTTACTTTTTATTATCATTAAGAATGTTTTCCTATCAAATGCATTTGATACTTGCATGTATAGTATGCATAAATAAAATCAGCTTCTCAGAATGTAAACAGAAAAGTTCTTTCCTGCTCTAGTGTTTATTCATTTTGGATGACAAGTATTAGAAATGTATTTTAAAAACAACCTATGATTCACTCTGTTCTGATTAAAAATTCAGTTAGCACACAGCAAGATTAGTGATTGTGTACGGATGAGATTAATTTGGAGCTCATTACAATGACGCCAGTTTGAGTAACAAGAATTGTTTGTTATGTTAGCCTAGTTGATTGTTAATGTGAGCCAGTTAATAACTGAAGTGCTTATTCAAAATCTTAACCCCATTTTTGCAATGATTTTGAAGTTTCTTCTGTTTGGCAAAGAGGATGCAATGGAAGTGTAAGCAAGGTAACTATCAGTTCAAGGAAATGGGTACCTTAGTATTCTACTTCAGGTCTCCAGCTAGTCTCCCCAGAATTATTCTGCCCACCCACTGCTATCGAAAAGGCTTCATTAGCCTTAGTGGGAATGGACACAAGAGGACATGAGCATTTCCTGAAGCCTACTAAGTGCAGAATATGTCCTTGTGGGCTAGTTTATAGCATATTCCTTGGGGGAATACTTAGTGCTGCTTTTGTGTGGGAGGAAGAGATTGTCATCCGAGGTCTTTAGAGAATGGGCCACTGCAGTTCTAATGCCAGTACCTAGCATTGGGAGAATTGTTTTCCCTTGTGTAATTGTTGATACTGAGTACAGATTCCGGTCACTGTGCAGTTAATTCAGCTCACTGTGTTACCCAAGAGTATTGGCTGTCACACTCTGTATCTTGTGTGGACCAATGTTTGTTTTTAAGTTCTTGTATTTGTGCTTATTAGACTCATTTGGCTATATGATGACTGTCACGAAGGTTGTATTTTTTTCTGTGCCTGTGTTCAAAGTCTTAATCATTATTTCTGTTGGTTTCTGAGTTAGCTTTTACTGGGTAGTGAAGAGATCCTTTAAATATCCCCCTCTTCCATTGATTATTCTTTATTTACTCAAGTGCATGAGACACGTTTAACAGTGTTAACTGCCCACAGTTAAACAGTGTTAACTGCCCACAGTAACTCCAAAAAAGCCCAAACACTGCTTATATTAACTAAGACCATTTGAACTACTTTGTTCTAAAAAGTCTGTCAGTTGTATTGTTAGCAAAGATTCAGATGTTATACATTCTAGTGTGAGAGACCTCCATAAGGGCAAGGAGCTCAATGGTTTTTCTAGTGTGATTTTAAAATATAAAGCCACAGCAGTGGGTTCTGCTTGGGTCTGGGAAATGCATGGGTCAGTTCAACCTGTTTAGCTCTTTTGTGCGCTCTATTTCAAATGGCAGCAGCAGATTTCATTCTTGGACCCCTAACCTGCTGCTCTTGTACTGAAAGCATTTAAATTACTTTGGCTTCAGTTGAACTTGGGGAATTTAGGTGAAACAGAATGCAGAATTGGATCCTCCAATTTATTAAAAGGTTTTTCCTTATTTTGAACTTTATATTCCCATTCACTGTGTTCACTTTTCAGTCATATCTTGACTTAATATGTCAAAATGTGTTTTTATTATTTATAATCCAATGTTATTTGTTGTTTAATTTTCTGAAACAAACGCGAATTCTGAAAACTTTTTATTCCTGTCCCTCTCTATTGATCCTACCTATTTGTATATATGGGGGATGTAGATATGTGTGCACATGTGTATATGTATATATGCATATAGCTGCTGCAGCCTTTCTGAGTGTTTGTCTGGTATTGATAGGCAGTGGAAAAAAGAGAATATGCTGAGGTAACAAGTTCTGCTTTACTTAATTGCAGCATTTTGGCTGGACTTTTCACCTAGTGGATCCAGAAATTAAAAAAAAAATCCATAGTTTGAAAATACTTCTTTAATTTTGAGGGAACAAAATATCTGTTAAGCCAGGTAGTTTTGCCTTTCTTGCTTAAATCTTGCTTGTGTAGAAGGCAAAAGTAACTCCTTAGTTCTGCAAAGGGCTTCGGGGGAAAAATTTCCTTTAATTTTTTGGCACAAGCTTCTCTGATAATGCAATTTCTCCCTAGAATATGAAAAGTCTAGAATATTAGCTTTTAAAATATAGTATTTCAGTCCAGGAAAGACGAGTTTTTGGAGAACATTGGAATGTGCATGAACATTTGGCTGAAGGATGGCAAAGTGGGAGAAAATGTTTTTCTGCCATACTAACTAAAGTGCACATGATGAAGGACTTAATCATTGTGCGCTAGTAAAATAAGGGGAGAAAACATTTTATGGTTTTCCATTCATAGCATTGTATTAGGAAAAAAAAAGATTATTTTCATTTGTCATGTGAGTTTGGCCATATTTTGCATGGTTATAGATTTACATGGGCCGGAAGGTTGGACCAGAATAACAGGATGTTTAAATTTTTAATATAAAATGCTGAAAAAGATGTTTAGGCTTGTATGTCTTTCCTTTGCAGGAAATACAGTCCTTGCTAGTGGTAAGGGTGGTATACTGAATTCCAGCAAATCATTCACTTTCAAGCCATAGTTTATACCAAATATATAAAGTTGGATATCCCATGCCAGACATACGAAAGCAGAATGTCTTATATGTGGAAGTCTGGGAGTACAATGCCAATGTGTTGGCATTTATAATTCTTGAATGTAAACCAGCAAACTGGTAATGTACTTCTGACTATTTTTTGCTTCAGTTTTTTAATATGTAATCATACTTTACTTGAGCAATGTTTTGTTAGAGACGGTGAAAAAAGTATTATTAGAGAAACTAGTGGAAAATGAAAGGATTCTGGCCCTTATGTGTGATGTTACTGTCAAAATACACTCTGCTTCCTTACAAGAGCTCTAGAAAGAGTCAGAAATGGCGTGTCTTGAAGGCAACAGCTTGTTAGCTTTTTAGAAACACATTTACAAGGGGCTTGGGTTTGGGTGGGGGTTTTTTTGAGAGAAAAGACTGACTCTAGGACCATCTTCCTGAATTGAGAATACGCTTAAATTCTGTGTAGTATGCCCATTGAATTCACGTTGATGTGCTATTATAATCCATTTTTCTGTAGAGGAAGTTGGTCAGTGCTTATGAATATGCAAGTAGAAAAAACTTCTAAATTAGCTGATCAGTTAGAAATGGCCATTCAGTCTAATAATGCAGTTTTGTATTTGATTTCATTCTGGACTGTGAATTCTGTTATAATTTATGACTATACTTTTCTCCAATTAAATTAGTTTAAGTTTGGTACCCTGAAGGTTCTTTCCTTCAGAAGATATTGTTGGGGCAAAGAAATAAATGTCTCAAAAGAAATAAAAAGATAAACTCAGGATGGTTTTCAAAAGATCTCTTCATTTCCCCAAATGGAAGAGGGCTGAAGATATATTTTCTTTCCTTTTTATTGGTCTAAGTTTCAGCCTATATTTGTTTCAAAACCTCTTTTTGTTTTACTAATTCTTTACATTCTTTTATGTCTGCGTTTCCTTGCTATCTTCTATTTCAGTTCCTCAGGCATATCTGCTCTTTTTTAGAGATAACTACAGAAATATAATTCAAATTTAGTCAGCATCTTGAGTCTTTTGTTTGCAGTATAAGTGTTTGTACAGTTTTACATGAACTCTGCCATATACCCATCTTCCCAGAGATGCAGCTTTTACATTCATAAAGGAATCTAATGAGCGTTCTCATGCTGCTTTTTTGAGAAGAGATAACTAATTTGCAATAATTTTTCTGGTATGGTAGAGAAGTAACTGTGATTTCCGATATCTTATGGTTTACGCAATAGTATTCTGTAAATGTTTTCTTTAGGAACTGTATTTCCAAGGTCTTATAAACTCTCTTGTAGTACAGATGTGAAAATAAAGATGCCAATACTGCTCTCACAACAGTGAGATCCATTGTGTTATACATTGATTTTAATTTGCGGGATTTTGGAAGGGGAAAAATGGTTAGAAGGAAACAGTTCCGCCTGTGCCACCCAACGATAAGTGCTCATGGGATGTTAGTGGATGCTGTCCAAAACATTAGCTGTGAAGGTTCTGCCTTTTTGCTGTAGCTAAAATTACTTGTATCGACAGGAAAGGAAAAACCACAAGAGCCGATAAGAGTGAAAGACTTGCTATTTGAAAGGGACTCTTGAGGTAAAGCATCAACAGTGGTCTGTTCTCTGGTCCACTGAGGGTCTGAGGAGTTGAGGCCTGTTCACACTGCCATCAAGGCATGGTAAGTGAGTCTTTAGGTAAAAGATGCATGTGCCAATGTCTTGTGGGGGAATTATTCTTGTCTTCATGCTTTGTTCCTTTTACTTGCCATGTCTAGTTAAATATGTACACCTCTGGTAGCCAACTCCCAGGGGGAAAAGTGCAGTGTACTCACGTGGAGAAACTAATGATTAGGACATTGGATTCACTAACGTGGAATTTATTATGTGCTGAGGGAATTAAGAAATTCCCTCTTGGATCAGGTAAAGGTATCATCTGCTTTCTGAGAGAGCTGTGCTTAGAGGTCTGGAGAGAAACAGAACTTGCTCTAATCCCTTAGCAAAGTAGGACAAGAAATGCTTATGCATGCCAAGTCTTCAGGAGATTAATTAGATAGTAGGCAGTTGTAGCTTTTAAGGGTCTGATTATCTTCTAAGAGAGCTCTGTGGGAGAACCAGGCAGACTCTTTCAGGAAGAGTGCACAACATAAAAATGTTCTCCTGGGCTTGGCTTCACAGATTCTGGATTTCCTGAGCACCCTTAAGTTACCAAAATCAGCTGTCTCTTAACTGCTCCTACAGCAGGGAATAGAAAAAATTTGTAGTAACCCTAGGAAGCTGAGTTTACTCCTTTTTTGGGTGAACAGTACTTGAGGGGCAGTGTTGCATTTATTCTAGGTGAATGCAGAAGAGTGTTCTCCATGTGTCAGATTTGCTGGGATCTCTTATAGAGTTGCTTTGGGTATTGGATCATTTATCAAGAATCACACTGTGTAGCCAGTGGAAGAAAAAAAGGAAAATAATTTCATCCAAGACATAAGATGCTTTTCTGAAAGCAGAATTAATTTCTTATTATGTTGTTTTCCTGCTCTGTATTTTCTTGCTAATTCAAGGCCTTCAGGTATTTGGGATTTCTACTAAGTGTTTATAAGCTATTCTAATTTCTGTATCCAGTTTTCACAGCCTCTTGCCAAAATTAAAAATTAAAATAAATACTGACAATCCCTAGTTTTGGTTTGTGCAAATGGTTTATCCGGTGTTCACAGTAGTAGAGCACACTGTAAATTCTTTGGTTGTATTTGCAATGACAGAAGTGCTCCAGAGTTGAACTGTTTTTTAAAATGTTAAGTTTTGATCTTTGCTTGGGCCCAAAAATGATCATTTCAAGAAGATCACTCCAGAAAGTTGTTCCAGTGGTGCTTTGGGGGAGAGGGATATGAAGAACCTGTGAAAACAAGATGACAAGTAGATGGCATGTAGGTTTACAGTGATTGATTTGAAGCTGCAGCCTGTAGGATGTTTAAGTGCTGGCTGCTAAGAAACTGAAGCCTTTGAAGTTGTTATAACACTCCAGCCCTGCAAATACTGTGAAAAATATCTGTTGATAGAAAGATGTGAGCATATGGTAGATAATTATCCTGTGCCTTTTTCTGTGAGCAATTTCCCTGTGGTGGCCTATGAAGAGTAGAGCAAAAAGGGGACTGAAACCAGGTATGCCAGTTTCTACACTAATGCTGTAACCACTGGACCAGTATCTCCTCTGTATTTATGTGGAGGATAAGTACTAATGTCACACTGTGATCTTTCTCATTTCAGGTAAATACTTATATTGGTACTGATTTTAAGCCACTGTAGGATGCAAGTTGTGTGCATGTGGTGTGCAGAGATATAAACAAAATGCAAATCTGTACTTAACTTTATTCTTTATGTTAATTCTGCATGAAAGATGCTATAGAAATGCATTACCACTGTTACGGGCTTGGGAGGTTTTGTTTACTGACATTTTCTCATGAAAGTTAATTTCTTGCTTAGAAATATAAAAGTACACTAACTTAAAATAAGATCTTGCTGTTATTTCCTGTAGTATAGCCAGGAAAAACAGTTACAATCTGTCTTCTTTAAAATCACATTCCTGGAAGATATTCTGGCAACCTGGGTATTTAAACACATTTCAAAGAAAAACAACTTCAAATCAATTAGAAATTGTTACCATATTTCCTTTCTGATAGTGTAGAATTGTATTTTGCTGCAGACATTGCCTGGAGTTATGAAATAAGCAATAACCTGTGAAGGAGTCTATGAATTAGCAGCTTTATGGAACATGAGGCCCATTGTATTGTGAAAAAAAATGGGGAGTAGGTAATCATGGACACTGAGTAGTTTGCATAGGTTCTTGATTAGCTTTTTTGGAAGGATAAAGGAAAGACTACAAAGCACAAAATGTTCCAGAACAAAATTTAAATGTGGGGTTTTTGCCAGAAGTTGAATAGTATGGCAGTTCTGGAAAGCTAAACTCTGCTAATAGGCCTGAGAAGTTACTTTGTTGGGGGTTTTTCACTTGCCTCACCTGTAAGATCTCACTAGAACTGATACTGTCAGGCTGCAAATTTTCCTTGTCTCTTTTGGAAATCAGTTGGTGTCATTGCTACTTATTTAAATGAGTTACTGTTGAAATGGCTTAAATTGCCTCCTGTGGGTGGCCTTATAACAGCTCTACTATGCCTTTTATACCAACGTCAAGTGAATTCATTTTCTCAACTCTTTGGTCATGTCTGATTGTTGAAAAACCTTACCCTATTCAAACTGTTCGCTTACTGTGCAGCCAACTTCTGTCAGCAGACAGGATCAGGAGACAGGGAATTCACAGATTGAATCTGCAGCCCGAAAAAATCTCTGGGGTTATACTTCTTAGTGAAAATCAATGCTCCTTGGTGCGATTATTTACCTTAGTATCTGGCAGATCATCAGAACAGATCTCCTGAATCATGTGGATTTCTCCAATGTAGACACAGTTTGATGGACACCTATGGGCTATTCATCTCTGTATAGTAATTGAATACTATTTTTCCATTCCTACTGCCACACAACAGGAGGTAGAGGGCAAATTTAGTGAATGTACATGCTATTGGTTAATCACTTTAAGGTCTAGATAACTGTTTTCTTGAATATCTTGTCCTGAAACTTCGTCCTATAATGAAAAAAGTCAGCCAGGAAAACTTCTGCCATGAAGGGGCATTTAACTTCCTTATGTTGAATTGCTTACTTGTGGATAGGTAAATAGTTATTGGCCATCTTCTGTATGGCAGTAGCTACAACTGTGTGTGCTTGTGATGCTTGTGGAGTCTGGTGTCTATCATATGGATGTTTTCATTCCATTACTTTTTCTGAAGGCCATTTTGAATTCATTTCTGTAGATCATTTTTCATTCATTCCTAACTGGAAAAATGGGGATTACCCAGTCGTCACAGATGACATTATCAGGCTTTTGTGTTCACGAGAATATACAGTCATCTTTGGATGCTATTAAAACTGCTACTGAAACTTCTGTACCTCTTAAGATGAGGCAACAATTGATCTTTTTAGAAAATGAAAGTTACACAAGTTGCAGTATGGCAAAGCCATAAAAAATGCTGAAATTAAAAACTACAAGGTTGAAATTAAGATCTGATGCATGAAGTTGCTCCTTGTGTGTGGAGACCGTGGAGAGACATGCAAGCAGTATCTAGACTGAAGAGAGTGGTTTAATTGAGCCTCCATCTGTGTGCTCAGAAATAACAGGTAAGTTCTTCAATGATACTCTGAAAAAATGATAACATTAAAGAAGATCCCACCCAATCTGAGTTATGCATGTAGGCCTTCATGTGAGAGTAGCATGAATGCAGAATTAGTTGCAGATGCAGTTTGAGTTGATTTGTACTTGTATATTGTTGTACAGTGGGCCACTTTCAGTCTAACTGGCTAACTATTGAGTAACTTAGAGAGTTTGCACTGCAGAGTTCATTTAAAGATATCTACTGGCAAACAAGGCAAGGGGTCCAAGTCTGGATTTCTTTATTTTAAATGCATTAATGATTGTTCTGTTAAATTTTATTAACTCTCTGGAAAGTCTGCAGAAATCTCATTTCAAATTAGACAGGATTTATTAAGTGAAATACGTAACTTAGTCTGTCAATACCCCAGTCACTGTGATCATTTTTTTTTCTCTATAAAATTCATTTTATTCACAGTTTTATAGCAAATTCTGGAAAAAAACCTTCTCTTTTCAGAATACATGTGATTTTGGTAAAATGATAATGTATAGATGTGTGAGCAAGGCAGAAGATGATTTTGATATAAGCCACAGAAAGCATTAAGTCTTTTTCTATATACATAATTGCTTGTTATTTTTGTATTTGGGTTTTTCATACCTTCTTGGCTTCAGTGATCTATGTTCTTATTTCCGGGGGTTTTTTTAAAGTTGTAACAACTAAACCTCATAATCTTGAAGTTGCATCAGACCTTAATACTTATGCAAGGTCTGAATTTTGTAGCAGAACTTGAAGCAATGAAACACAAACACCAGAAGCTCACACTGTTCTTCTAATGTTTTAAATCTTCTTAAATACTATCTCTTAAAAAGCTGGATTGGCTAGAGCTGGAATACAGCCTTCAGACAAACAACCAGAAAATGAAGCACACTCAGTTACTCTTTTTGCTCCAGGTTTAATATTTTGCTGATTTCCAAAGTCTAATAGTGAATACAATACTGCATTGCTAAATAAAATCTTACTTAGAAGACCCTTTACCTCTAAAGAAGGTCAACTTACTGTTACACTACTCTCATCAACTGAAGTGACTGTGTGTCCTCAGAAGAATCTCTATGACACTGAAATTGTAGCAGTGTAGACACTCTAAGAGGGGTAAATTTGACAAATCAAATTCTGCCTTAGATTTCAAGAGTGTATTTTGCAGGTAGTTATTTACTTTATCTCTGATTTCAAAAATAGAAGGAAGATTAAAGAAGGTGCTGTTTGAGAACAATATAACACCTGTTTTGACATCCTGTTGAAATTGGATTACAGTAAAGTTGTTTAAAAGTATTTTCAGGTGAATGAACCTAGTGCTTAGGGCAAATAAGTTACACTAAGATATGTAAAAAGAAATTTCATACGTAAACATGGCATTGTATTCCGTAGTGTTTGTGTTAAAATTTATGAGTTTAGATATAAAAGTACAGCCCTTCTGCAAAGTTAACAAAATGGATGGAAATGTGGTGGCCAAATGACAAATAACAAGCACTACAATAATATAATTCTAAAGCTAAGAATGGTTTATATAAATCAGAACTTGTGTTTCAGAAAATTTGTGTAGTTCTTGTATGTTTATTCTTTCATCAGTGAGAATCCATTACAATTCATGTATGTCCTGGGTGGGTAGTTGAATTGTTCTTCAGGTGATTTGTTTTTATAACCAGTTTGTACTTCAAAACTTGAGTTGCTGAATGAAAGGTGTTTAGTAAGGATCCTACAGTCAAATCGTTCATTTTAATTCCTGTAGCTTTAAGGCAATACAGAATAAACACTGTTTTGATGCAGTGTTCTTGAATTCTTTGGAAAGAGCGCTACTTCAGCTCTGTACTGCACAAATGACAATGGATTTCCTCTTGCTCTTTTTTTGTTCTGTAGTGTAACGTTATTTAAAAAACAAAAGGTTCGGTTGCATTTAGGTCAGTTATTAAAATACTGTTGGTCATTTCCTTTGACAGAACATTTCTATTGTGTTATACCAATGTCATTAGGAGGAAAGGTTATTCCCACTTGTCTGGCTGATATCAATACATACTGGCATATTACATCCTCTGGCTTTCTGGAAATGCTTTATTTGAGCAGCAGCTTGGGAACAGGAAATTTAAGGTTATATGCAGTCTGGTTTCGGACTGCATGATAGAAAATGTGTTTCCTAGAAGATGCTGTCTACCTGACAAGATTTTCTCTAGTATTTTGTAGAATTGGATAAGCTTAAATGGGTTCAAGTTCAAACAAGTTTTCACTAGCTGTAGGTGGCAGACAAGGTAGAACAAGGCTCTCAGTCACTCTAGTACTTGAGGAACTTACAAGAATTGGATTAGTATGTCTCCAGTTCACCAATTCCTCTGGAATGTTGTTTACCTTTTAAGACACGGCAATGATAATATTCCCATCTTAGAGGTGTTCCTACTGTCTGTAGGGGGGAGAAAACAGAGTACTTTTACATCAAGCCGTGGTCAAATGTGAAGTCTGTGACACTGGGTTAACTTCTAAAGGCAGAGGTTCGAGGATAGCCTTTTAGCGATGCTGGGCAACCCTTTCTACCAGAATCAGAGTGAGCACGAGGAATACAGTCCAATCCTGTAGCTGTTCATGCATTTAAAACACAGCAATACCTATTTCATGTTGCTTTCACTGACAAATTAGACTGGTATGGTTTAAGTGATGATGCTGAAAATGGGAAATTGATTTTGGTAACATCATATATATTACTTCAGTGGGAAAAAATACTAAGTTGTGGAAAGAGAAACGCTTGAGATATTAAGCCATCATACACATACACTGAAGTCTGTATAAAACTATTCCATAGGGACATATCTAAAGTCATCAGAAATAATAAAAGTTATAACCCTTTTTGATGGAAATAGCCGCAATAGTTAGAGATCAGGCTACAAGTAAATTTCATTGTAGAGCTGAAGCATGGTGCCTGGTGAGTAACTGATTAAGCTTTCTATCTGCCTTTCCAGGGTATCAGAAGATAAAATTTGTACACAAACTCATTCATTTCTTTTCAGGCCAGAGCTGTGGAGTCTCACCTTGCTAAGATCCTGTTTCAGTTTTGAGCTTTTTTTAAACCTCTTCATAAAGCTAAAAATAGCTGAGGTTGGAAGGAACCTTTAGATAGAGATCGCTAGCCCAGCTGCCCTGCCTGGGCAGAATCAGCTAGATCAGGCTGTCCAGGTCCTTGTCCAGTCACGTTTTGAGTATGTCTTAGGACAAAGACTCAACAACTTTTTTATGCAACCTGTTCACTTGTGTTTATTACTTGTGTTTATTACTTTCTGTGTTACACAAAATATAAATTTGTTTATGAAATATCTGTAACTTAACAGGAAGAAGTAACATGCCATCCAACTACACTGAATACAAATATAGATAAGAAATTTCATTAAGCTACTATATTATATCTTCACTTAGTTGTAAAATGCAGACATCTTTGCTAGTTCTGAGTTTCTTAACTGTACAATTAATGCAATTTAAAATTCTGTTGCAGCTAGTTTATTGTCAAATGTCTGTATGATATACAGCCTTCTAGTACCTAAATGGGCCCTCAAGAGAACTGGAAAGGGAGTTTTTACAAGAGCATGGAGTGGTGGGAGAAAGGTTAAGGGCTTTAAATTGAAATAGGGTAAATTAAAGTTAGATATAAGGAGGAAATTATTTACTGTGAAGGTGGTGAGGCACTGGAACAGGTTGCACAGAGAAGTTGTGGATGCCTCATCCTTGGAAGTGTCGAAGGCCAGGTTGGAAGGTGCTTTGAGCACCCTGGTCTAGTGGAAGGTGTTCCTTCCCTGACCTACACGATCTTTAAGGTTCCTACCAACCCAAACCATTCCATGATTCTATGAAATGCAGATTAATTTTGCTTATACTCAAAGCTCACCAAAAGCCACATGACTCTGTTAACACGCTCTGAGGTTGTATCAAGAAAACCTCTTGAAGATCCAAGTGCAAAGCATATGAGCACTTAAGTACTTTCAATCAGTGCTGTCTCATGTCCTAACATCATGGACTACAGGGTGAGTCCTCATTTGCCTTTCACATAGGTCCATTTTTGGTCACGTAGGTGGAGGCATGCAGCATTGGTCTTATTAGGTATGGTTTGTAACACCAAATACTGCCTGAATAAAACTTACTGTGCGTAGACGACTGGTCTAACCCAATTAAAGCAGTGATAACATTGCTACTGTGCTACTGACACAGTTATCTTAATTGTATTATCATTTTTATTTCTGTTAGGTGTATTTCTTGAAACACAGCGAACCTGTAATAAAAATTTCTGCCAGGCATATTAAAGAGACTTTTGTGTACAGATGACATTTGTGTTAAGTGGATGAGTCAAGGTTATTCTAGTGAAGAGACGGTTAAGGTGAAATAAATCACAAGGTCGAGGCAAGAGAAGAGAACCTGTTTGCTCTACCACTGTGAATGAAGCCACTATTTGAGATAATGGAGCAGAGCAGTTTCTGTAGTTGGTCTTAATTTACCATGTTGGCTTGGGTGACTGCTTTTTGAATCAGTTATTGTGCAAGGTGGTACTTACCTAATCCTTATGTATTGCCTATCAGTTTTAATTTAATTCCAACTTTGCCAGTTCTCAGATGCAACAGTATAATTTTAGAAAATAATAGAATGGTAATTTGGGCCTATATAAGCCTGGTGGTAGCCCTGTTACCAGTTTTATGGTAGGTCTCCTATTTGACATTAAGCTTCTGCTGTTTCACCTGGTTTTCTTCCAAAGCACGGTAGAACCTTTATATTTTAATATTGTGGTTTAGCTTTGTCACAGAGGTTCCACATGCATATGTGCCTCTGGTATCAGAATGGAAGGGGGATTGCTTGTCTTTTATTCCTGTAAACAATTTTGGTCTTTGTTCTTTTCTACTCAACAGAATTTAGCTTCCTGGAATCCTTCAAACCCTGAATGCCTCCTGCTTGTTGTGAAAGAGCTTTTGCAGCAATATCACCAATTTCAGTGCAGCCGATTACGGGAGAGCTCTCGTCTCATGTTTGAGTATCAGACTTTACTTGAAGAGCCCCAGTATGGAGAAAACATGGAAATCTATGCTGGCAAAAAAAACAACTGGGTAAGCTCTTATTTCACCTAAAATGCTTTTAGCAAATACAACTCCTGCTTCGGAAAACTTAAGTTCTTACTGTGGATCTCCATGCTTTCTGTGTCCAATGGAGAAAACTCCTGTTTGACTCCAGCTCATTTTCTATACTCCCTGTTTGGTATATTGCTGTGTTCCATTACCTTGGTTGAACCAGATTTCTAGGTGAGAACTGGTTTTGAACCTGCTGTTCATTGTCTGGTTTATAGGTGAAAACTTTGAAACTGTTGAAAAGCCTGTGCTATGTTTAGAGGGCACAGTACAACGTTAATGTGGAAGTTTGAGTTAGCTTTGAAGATTTGAGAGGCAGAATAACCGTGTTGGTATGACACCCTGCCAGCCTACCAGCCTGTTTAGGGCTAGGATGTATTAGGGTGTGTTTCCACATTATGATTGAGTTGATTTAATTGGTAGCTGCAGTTGCCGGTATCTCTCTTGTGCTTGTGTAAGCTGAGATGAGTTGTTCCAAGAACCTAAACTGGAGAGGAGAAACTAAGCCAACTAATTTTTTGCAAGAGGAGGCAAGATGGGCTAGAGCAGTGACTTTGTAGGGACATGCTTTCATATGACAGTCAGACATTAAACAGGCTTATCTGTTTCCTGAAGCTATATCCCATATTCCCACATGGGAAATGTGCCATGCTTTATAGAAAACTCTGTATCTCTAAGATGTGGCCATTGGCAATGTAGGCATTTTGGTTACTGTGTGAATTGATTTTTTTTTTTTAATTCAATCTCTGCCACAGAGTAAGCTTTGCAAAAATCAGGGGGTTTTCTGCTGGTAATATATTTCTCATGGGAAGTTTGGAGTAAGATATGTCAGGAAATATCTAATGGTGTTTATGATGAACTTGTTTCCCTCTTGCTTTCAGAAATACCATACTCTTAAGATAAACAGGCCTTCTGAAGCACTATCTTCTAAAGTAGGTGCAGTCTGAAAATTGATGAAAATTCAGCACTCCTATTATCAAGGCCTAGAATTCAACTTTGTCACTTCAATCATCCTTAAGTTACAGGTGATGCAAGGATGTTTACTTTACAACTCACACATTCATCTGGTTTTCTTTTCTTAGACAAGTCATCTAGGCTTTTTTTATTTGAACCCATGTTTAATTTTCTTCATCAAAGAAATTCAGACCTCCTTTTTTTTTAATGTTTATAGACCAGAGTATCTGATTGAAATTAACTTATTCACAGATGTTTCTGTACAGTTACTGTCTGTAGCTTGCATCACAAACAACTTGTTATATCTCTAAATTTCACCAGACTGGTTTATTGAAGTGCAGAAGGCTTTCTGAACTGTACTGAGATTTTTATCATAGCTTTTGCCAGTTGCAAAAATTCTACTAAGACTGTAGAAAACTGGGGGTTTTCTTCCTTTTAAAGAGGAAAGACATAGCTACTCAGGTAGCTTTCGGGTCTTCTCAGTCTTCAGTAACTGAATAAAGAACTTCCTTTTCTTTCATTTTAAATGCTGTTTTAATTAAAAATATTCCAGTAAAATAAATCTTAAATACATTTTGAGTCAAATCCTTTTCATCATTGCAGAGCTATTTTAGATTTTTCCGTAGTGTGTGCTTTTCTCCAAGTCTTCATTCTCTCAAGAAGACTCTTGAGAGTCTTGAAGATTCTATGAACTTGCTATACATGACAGAGGCTTGTTCACTAGTGTCCTAAAACACAACTGTGAAACTAACTTGTGTGGTTCTCTTTCCTGTCCTTTACAACTGATTTGTTAGCCTCAAGGATCAGCAAAATAGGAGTGTTTTTCTAAAAAGCCGGAGATAAATGGCCTTTTATCCTCTCTGCCTAGAAGACATGAATTGAAATTCATGTTGTTGCTGTCTCTCAGGGATCAATAGTAGTTCAACAGATTTCGGAAATAATCAAATATGAGCCTTGCACAGTGTTACGAAAGCAATCATCTTAGGTGCATGAGTTAAAAAAACTTTGAAGAGAAGGCCTGAATTCAGCACTGTGTCCCAAAATGGAGCAGAAATTTGCTCTTATACCTTTGTTCCACTCTCTCCAGTTTCCTAAAGTGCAAGTCTCCAAGACATATGATGAATTGACAAACTATTATCTAGCTTATTAGCTTCATGTTGGTGGAGTACCAGCAGATGCAGGAGACATTAAATATTTAATTGCTCAGGGCTCTGGCCAGAAATTCATCTGTCTCAACCTGATGCCTGTATCCAGCTGGTTGGGGCTGGGGTGGTGAGCACCATGGACAGGGGCTGCTCCCTGTCCAGCCAGAACACCTTTGGAAGTATTAGTTTGCAAAATAATCTTGATTGAATTACATGAAAGATCTAGACTTTTTGGAGCAGCTGATGATCAGAGCAGCGTTGGTCAGAGGCCGTTCCTCTGTTCAGTGGCCATCCCTGTTCATCAGACTTGGTATTATACGAAAAATAATTTTCTGGATTTTATGGCAGATGTTGTATGGCATTTTTTGAAAGTCCAGAAGAGAAGCACCATATGTAATATCTGTTTCACTCTGGATAAAAAGTAAGGGCCCTGACTGTCATTGTAGCAGTCTTCATGTTATATGTGCGCAAGAAGTTGGTGATTTTTCTGCGTACATCAGTAATACCGCATCAGAAAGCTGGCATCTCTTCTCACAAGTGGTGTAATCAGGAAAGGTTTCACAGTTGGGTGTTAATATGCACTCACTTTTTGTTGCATAGTGTTTCTATGTGCAATTTCTTTGCCTATCTTTTGTGACTACCAGAAACGAAGGCCAATTCTCAGCTAGCTGGTGTAAGGTTGGATTACAGCCCAATGTCACACAAACCCTTTTGGCAAATTATATAACTTGAAAGGTACCATTGGAAAGATTTCAGTTTCATTGCAGATCTTGTTTTTTCTTGTTTAGTGACTTAGAGATAGCATGAGTTATCTCTAGTTCATGCCTGGTAGATAGACCAAGAAACAAAGTGGCACTGACAAATTGGCTAGCTTGTCTCAAATTGTTCCAGTTTTTTGTGCTTAATTTCATAAAATTAATGTTTAACACTTTCTTTACTGCTACTTCAACCTACCTAACAAATACAGCTGCTCTGTGGTTTGAACTAAAAAAATTGAGATGATAAAAAATGAATATGGAGGAAATCAGGCAGGCATTTGTTTTTAAAAAACAGTGAACTTTGTTGCTTCATAACCAGGTGGACAAAGTCTGGTTTTAAGGAAGTGTATGAAACAGAAAGGAAATCCTTTCCATTTCCTTCCCATACCCTTTATACGTAAAAAAGAGCAATGTGTATGGGACGCTTGGCAAATTCTCAGTACACGGTTGTCTAGGTGTTTAGAGTTACATAATTCTGAAAACAAATTATTTAAAACCTCCTACTTCAGCTCTTTTCCTCTAAGTTTATTCAGAGGACACTTTTGATACATGCTCACCTTTCTGAACACAAATTCTTGTACGTATGTCTGCAGTGTTTGTAAAGATGCCTCTGTTTTATCTATATGCTCGTATCAATTTATCAGGTTTTTAGCTTTGCTTTCAGACTCTTTGCAGGTCTCGCCAGTCCTTTGTCCGGAAATGAGTACAGCCAAGATACATCTATATTTAGGGCATAACAAAATACAGTCTGATTTTTTGGTCATGCACATTGTTTTATTCTAACTACTTTTTGCTGTTGACTTACTGGCAATGATAGTTAATGTTCTTTAAAGTGTTTTTTCATATGACACTTGTGAAATCTGTAAAATTTTTTTCCCTCTCCAGTACTTCTGTTCGGCAATTTTGTTTTAAATCTCAACCCTTCTCTTTGGAATGAGCTCTTAGTCATTTTTCTGGATAGTATTTAATCCTCAGAATGTTTGCTGTTCTGTTTTAGCTACCGGGTCTCATTAGTGTTACGTTTTTTCCACAGACTGGAGAATTCTCGGCTCGCTTCCTCTTGAAGTTGCCTGTCGATTTCAGCAATATTCCTACATACCTTCTCAAGGTAAAATGACTGTCTAAGTTGACAGTATCTGTGAGAGAATATGAATTATTGCAGTCTCCTTAGTAATTATTTTGACATTCCCACCTTTCTTCTCTCCAAGAGTTTGAAAGTTCACCATTTCTAAATCTGATTGAATTTTGTTTTGGAAAGGTGATGTTGGACATGCTGTTGTTTTGTGTGCCACTTTAGTGGGATCTTTTATAGGAATCTGTGGAATTTCATGACGTGTTAGTGTTTGGATTTTTAATGAACAGTCTCAGTTGTACCAGTAGTCTTGACAGTAGAAGCAGAAAATCAAACTAAATATACCATTTCTTAATAGGGAATGAAAGCAAATTCTGGTTACTTGAACTGAAAGCTTCAGTGATCACTTTGCTTCACTGTTCACAATGAACACAAATTTGACCAGATCCTTTTGAAAATAGGGCTATAAAGTATTTTTGCGAGTTGAGGAAAAAAAGCACATTTATTTCTATGCTAAGAGGAGAAATAAAAACAGAAAAAGCAATTTGTGATGAACTAGCACCATGGAAGAAATTGAAATGAGTGGTTTTCACAACACAGGGTCAGTCTCTCTTTGAAGCAGCTATTGTGGAAGCCCATTATAAGGTCAATGTTCCTATATTTAGAGAATGCAGTGGGAGATTCGGTTTTCTGTCTATCATGACTGTCAGAATGAAGTGCCAGAACTTCCACTGCAGACAAGGTTTGAGTCAGTTGATGTTGCCAGCACTCATCTTTCCTTTAAACCATGTGTCTGCCTTCTTAATCAGCTATTTACTTTTAAATATTTGGAAAGAGGAACAGCTACTTAATCTTTAAAAACTGATGTGTTGAGATGAAATTGTCAGTGTGGATTCCATTACCTCCTCTTCATCTTATTGTTAGAACTGTCTTCAACTATTGTTAGATCACAATTGCAAGTGTGAGTTTTCAGTGTTTCACCAAATAAGATGTCTCAAGCTACAAACCATGAAAATAAAGGCAGGCACAACTGTCTGGAATTTCTGATGGCAGTTTGAGATTGGAATCCTATGATCTTTCTACCTTCTGTAGATTGTTTTCTGTTTGAGTAATGAGCTGCTTCTCAAAAGTATGCAGATACTTTCAGTTTATTCCTGTGTTCATAAGTAGCAGCTCTGCTCCCAGAGGCTGTCTTTCATTGGGCTTTTTCATCTCATTGAATGGGAATGTTTCCAGTCAGATATAAGAGGCTTGGCTGAGGCCTTTTTGGGAAGGTTGTTGTTAAGCAGGACACAGCAACAGTTCACCTAGACTGCAGGAGATAGCCGGGATTTGTTTCTGAAAGACTCTGTGGGAAAAAGAAGACTGAGAATGTCTAATGTGAGCTGTGCTGTCTGCTCCTGCCAGATCTCCCAAGTGCCGTATTTTTCAGGAAGAATTTTAAATTAATCAAGAATTTCAGGTCAAGTGCAGAAGCAATATGTTCTATAGCTTCAATTGCAGGGCTGTCTTCTACCTCTCTGTTCAGTTTCTGGGGTAACTTGGAGGTTGGAAGGTGATGCATGACTTACATAATTGTCATCATGTAGGAACCCCGTGATGGAAACAGAACCACCTGCTGTTGTTTCTGAAGAGTAATGCTTTAATGCATGACAGCATACTCCTCCTTACTGTAATTCCCAATCATGTTCACTAAACATCTTCTGTAAACAAGGTTCATATACTGTGGTCCACAATCATTAGTGCTCCACAAGTCTCTTCCTGGAGCTTTGTTCATCATGAGTACTGAGTGATTCATTAGTCTGAAAGAAAATATGTATTTATTTTGCATGCATATGTAGTGTGAGGTGAAGAGACATATAGAGCAGGTAGTATAATCAAAGTTTCCCAGTCTGCCTTTATTTTGACATTTCAGAAGCCTTAATGTCTTAGCTTTGGGATTTTAAAATTGATGTCTTTTTGTATATAATAGCCTGATTTTTTACACCAGCGGATCCTTCTTGATGGACAATGTACTAGTGAAATCCTTAGTTTTCTTAGTCAGGCTTCTTCAGTGCAAACTGGCAAGTTAACTGTAGTAGGAAAGTGATATGTAGTCTGTCTGAGTAGCAACAGGAGAAGAAATACTGTTTTATTCCAGAAGTATTTGTTGAGAGTAGAAAAATTGTTTGATTTAGGCTCCTGCATTGGTTATGAGAATGTGCTTTGTAGCAGACATGGATCTTATACCCTTGTTGCCTTTAGCTTCCTGTATTCTGAGCTAGATGAATGTCATCTCATGTGACAAGAACATAAACAACATAAAAGCAGGTAGAATCAGAACTACTCTGTTGTGGTTGAAATAATTGTGCTCTGACTGCTCCAAATTTGTAAAGCTATTGAAAAAAAAAAAAAGTGGTTTGGGTTTTTTTTTAAGCTGTCTGTGTCTTTTCTTTGGATGAGACTTTTTGGCAGAAATAGACCTTTAATGTATTGCAATAAAATAGTTTATTTCCCATCATGGCTGCCAGTTATGCTGGTTTCGATGCTACCTTCTGGATTATGGTACATGATGGATAGAGTGTCTATTGATGTAGTAGAAATAATTGTTAATATATTACCCTGAAAGGTGGAAGAACAATCAGTAATTGAAGGCTGTTAGTGTATTAACAGCTTTATGTTTTACTGCAGAATTTAATGTGTTTGAATTTTGTTCTAGTCTGTAGCCCACCTTATAGTGTGCAGTAGCTTCTCTGTAGGGATTTGCGAAGTTCAAACCTATGTTGTGCTTTCTCTAACATCCTCTTTTTTATATTTAATTAATACTACTTGTATTAAAATCTGGTGAAATACTAAAGACCATTATTTCGCCTGATCAATCACTCATAGTATCCCAGTGATTTCTAATGCTCTTCTGAAGTTTTTATTGATTTTTATGGATGTCAGTAGGTAATCACACTACAAGCATGACTCTAAAGCTTTGTGTCATAAGCCAGTACTCAGGTTTAAGAATGTTAGCTGTGAGATCAGTATGCAATGTTACAAAATCTTTGTGGTTGTTGAGAATACACTCTGGAAATACAAGATGTTATTCTGTCATCTTTGTGGTGATAGTACTTTTCCTATAAAGAATAGAAGTTTGAAGGTGTAACATAAGTTGTATTGTTATGGACTGGAGAGGAGAATTTGCCAGGTTATTTCGAAGGTATTCATGGCACTAAATTTAAAATTGAGTTCAAGTGTGTGTGTGTTTTAAGGGAAATAGCTGAGTATATTAAGAAGACTGAGGATAGTCAAAAGAGCAATGCAGGGTACACTGTTTCTTCCTTTGAATTCTAAAATTGTAGCAAAATTTCTTCAGTTATTCTAGTAAAACTTCTTCAGATTTTATTTAGTTGGAAACATTATACCCATTATAATGTCTGCAGCAAATAAATCTCTCTTCATAACTTCTCTTGGCATATTCCTTTACATTTGAAAGAAAAAGCATTATTGTGTATTTTCTATGCTAAAGAGCTGTTCTAAAAGAAATGTTGGCTTACACTTAAAAAGCACATCCATTATTTTTTCTTTTAGAAAGTTATACTTTAATGCAAAGGTTTTTAATTGAATGTGGACCTTTGTATCCACTTTCAAATTGTTTTCTTATGCAAATCCATTTGATATAAGTGAAAACTTTGTGTTGAAACAGCCGCAGAATCAAGCTGATGGCTCAAACTACTGCGAAATTTATTATGATAAATCTTTCATTAACGTTCTCTTATTTGAAAAGAATGTGGCTTTGGCTCAGGAAAATCCTTGTATACTTTTCTTTTGCCTTTTTTTGCAGTTGGATTTTTAATCAGAATGTTCGTTTTGAATTAAATTATTTTCTGTTGGTTGCAGCATTTTTAATTTTCTCCACAGTATTTTATAAAGGGAAGTATTCAGTGTACATACTCATTTTGAGAGTCAGTCTCTAGTTCACATTTCTGCCTCTTTACAGAGACTTTGTACGCCACAGTAATAGAAAAGGTAACAGGCTCAACATCTGAAATACCCCTTCCAAATTTTCATAGAATTTTTTAGGTTAGAAAAGACCTCTAAGATCATGAAGTCCAACCATTAGCCCAGCACTGCCAAGTTCACTAATAACCCCATGTCTGTCCCTCAGTGCCCCATCTGCACATCAAATTAATGCTTCCAGAGGTGGTGACTCCAGCACTACCCTGGGCAGCCAGTTCCAGTGCCTGATCACTCTTCCACTGAAGAAATTTTTCCTAATATCCAACCTAAACCTCCTCTGGTGCAACTTGAGGCCATTTCCTCTTCTCCTGTTACTTGTTATCTGGGAGAAGAGGCCGACCCCCACCTCGTTACAACCTCCTTTCAGATGCTTGTAGAGGGAGATAAGGGTCCTCCTTGAGCTTCAAATCCTCCAGACTAAATAACCCAGATGCCCTATCCCCTCATCCTAAGACTTGTGCTCCAGACCTTTCCCCAGCTCTGTTGCCCTTCTCTGGACACACTCCAGCATCTCAAGGTCTTTCTTGTAGTGAGAGGCCCAGAACTGGACACAGCATTTGAGGTGTGGCCTCGCCAGTGCTGAGTACGGGGGTCAAGCACTGCCCTGGTTCTGCTGGCCACACTATTGCTGATACAACTCAGGATGCCATTGACCTTCTTGGCTACCTGGGTACATTCATTCTGTGTAGTTTTGTTTCATTCTTAGTCGTTTTTGTCAGCTAGGGGCACATATGTAACCATAATGACAAATCAGTAAAAACCTCCAGCTCAGTAATTTGCAAATTGTACTTGATTATGTGACTGCACTATGATTGCGCAGTATTAGTGAATTTCAGAGTACGTTGCCGGTGATGCTGCTAAAAACAAGACATTTAGGTATTTTTCTTCTTATTTCCATGGGGGTTTTTTAGGTGTTGACTAAGTAAGATGTTCCCTGATCAACACCACGTTCTTGTATATATCTTTTAAAGTACTCATTTCCTATGTGTATGTACCTGCTGCTTGTTCTCTGGTGAATAGCTAAGATCAGGACTAATTTAGCTATGGTGCTGTGACCAGCAGCCTTCCAATAATTTCTCACTATTGAAGTGTAAAGGAAATACGCAACGCAGACCTGTTTCTTTTGGGGGTGCTTTTTTTTGTGATGACCATTGTATTTAGTGCATATCTTTTAGAAGTGAAATAAATAACAGACATTGTCTAGACACATTGCCAGGGGCCAAACAGTTGTGTGTAAGACTGTCAATGGAAGAGGTTTATCCTCAAGTTCAAATTGAAAGATAAGAACATATTTGTGTTTTTTTCCTTACTCTGATTTCATCATTTGGAAGTCTCTTAAAAGACTTCATTGCAACTTTTGTTTACAACATAGACCAAATTTCAGGTACTGTGAAAAGGCTGCAATACTTGTCTATGTCTGAGTAATTAACTATAGTAGAGAACAAACAAAAATGTAATATGCAGGGTCAAATGAGATTTTTTTTCCAGGCCAGTTTCTTTACTGTTGTGCTTTAGCAGTTTGATTTATTTGACAGCATTTAAGGTTTGTGCTAAACTGCTGTAAATACCAAAACACAAATACACTTGTATAAAAAGTTCTACTGCTGTTTAAAAAACCTGAGCTAAATATTCTGAAAAAGAATAATATTTTCTTTTGGTTTTGAACTTCATTGATTTTGTTTGTAGCTGACTTAACTAAAACCTGATGTGTAGTGTGTTGAGGTCACAAAGTCAGTGGCAAGAACGATGTGGAGTTCAGATATGACTTGATCTTTTTGCACTAGACTCTTTTAGTCTATGCCAGGCAGCTGCCTCTCAAAGGAGCGTAGGATGTTATGCAGCATATACTATTTGACTACCTTCCAAAACATATTTGTGTTGTATTGGATAGAATGATGGACCTGCATACCATATGAAGCTTGTCAGGTCTGTGGTGCCTGGTGTTGTTTTACTCTTTTACCAATAGCAAAACTGGAAGTTTATGAGACTGATAGATAATCCTGAAATAATATGTAGTTCTCATGATTCACAGTACTCTGACCATGCTTTACATAGAGATCTTTTAGGCTAATTTGGATAGCTGTTAATATTATACTACTTAAGACTTTGAGACAAAGGCACAAAGTTAACTTCCTGAATTGCATTCCGTAATGAATTCCTTATTTTGAGCAAGCATTTGGAGCAAATAGTTTAAATTTTTAGAGTAGATGACAGTACAATATTCACTAGATTGATTACCATACCAGCATTAACTTACTTAAACAGAGTATTGGATCATCAAAGATTGTCTGGGTTTCTTCTGTTAATAAGGGCAAACTTTATAACACATAATTAAAATGGGCCATTGAGATTTTAGATTAGAAGTGGGTCTGTGCAAGTTAGTACTGGCAGTATTTGAAACAGCAGAGTTTGTAGCAGCTGAAGACAGTAAATTGCATGATCTAGAGGCTGGGAAAATAAATATAAGCTGTTTGCAGAAGACATTTTTCAGTAATAGATGTCATTGATGCTTGTCTCTTAGAATCTTTCATTTTAGCCAGTGCCCAGTAATCTGCAGTTTATTTTTGCTGTCCATGTTTTTCATTGAAAATATTAACAAACTACCAATGAGGAAGTGCTCCTTTACCTCAATATGTTGGCCATTGTCAGAGTAGCAGCCGAGTGCCAGAAGCAGGCAAAACTCCAAGCAGTGGACCTTACATATTGTCTGAGGCCAAAAATAAAATGGGGAGGGAAAAAAAATGTCTTCATGTCATGAAATGTTTCTGGTAGTTTAAAAAGTTGTGGAATCAGAAAACTAGACTTTTTCGGTGCTGAAATATTTTAAGTGTCTAGGTTTTCATTATAGCTTAAAAGCACAAGATCTGTCAGCTGTAAAGGTTTGGGGGTTTTGTTTTGGCTTTTTATGTTGCAAGATATTTCACTTGTCACGATAGGTAAAAGTGTAGAAGATCTTTCATATTCCACTGTATTGTGCTTCTTGGCTGGTCTTACCGTTGTAGTTGTATTATTGACCTCACAGTTTTTCAGAATAGGTGAGCTCTTGTTTTGTCACAGAATCTGCTGATTCTGGTATTGGAGAGTTAAGAGTAAAGTGATAACTGCTGTAGTTCAGTGAAGCTGCAGAAGTACTTACAGAGACTATGATTTAATTAGTCATCCTTTCATGATTTTGTTCTTAGTATCTTCTGCCCACAAACCAAGGGAAGCAAAGCTCTCTAAAAGTGTACTTTATGATCAAAACATGTTACATTTGAATTCTGGAAAAAAGAAACCTCCCTTCATTCTCACTAAATTTATTAGTACAACTTTTCCAGAACAAGCTGACTTGTTTGTAGCATCTAGTCACTAAAACCACATAAAACATGTTAGTGTTAGGAGCACCTTAAGCTCCATATGCTGAAAGCCAAAAGCAATTTTTTTAAATGAGCTTTTTCTGTAATTTATTGGAAGATTTTGTTAATAAGATATGTCAACTGCAACAGCTCATTCTGCACAGCTGATGATTTTTATAGGTTATGATCTTAATATGACTCATAATCTCCAATCAACTGTATTTCTGATGACAGTTCTTTTATTTTTAAGCATTTTATTTTTAAAATGCTGTAGTAAAGGACCACCACATCTACTGATAAATCTTAAAATATTCATCTCAATTTCTGTGAATTCTCCTCAAATTTGGTAGAACTATTTATTTGCTATTCAGCTATGACTAGAGATGGGGGGGGGGGTTCATTAATTTTCTTTAAAAAAATTAAGAAAAATAAGTTAAAAAGAGCAGCTTTTGAAAGCCTTTTTTGCATCTGGTGGGAAAGTTTATAGACACGTTATGTTGCGTGACTTGGTTCAGATTTACTGCCTTGTTAGGGCTTGTAATTTGTACTATTGCTTTACATTTGCATTTTATGTATTGCATAGGAAGAATGGAATTCAATAGCCATAAAGATAATTGCAGGTTATTACATAATGATGGTGCTTGTTTTATCTGTCATGGTCCGCCCATAGTATGTAGAACAAGCAATGTACAGTGGTCTTAAACTGGGAAGTGGATCTTGGAAATGTATGTTTTTAAAACTCTTGCATTCTATTCTCCACTGCTGTTTCTTCTTGAAGGAAAAAATATTTGAGAAGTTGTTGAGCATAGAATTTGAAGGTAGCAAATAATCTGTAAAACTCATGAACCAGCAAACCTGTATTTGCAGATACAGAAGTGCATAAAGCACGATGGTAGGATTTTATGAGGGATATTTCCATACTAAGCCTACAGCCATGAGCCATACTCATTCAAATATTGGGGTTCTTCCTAAGGCTTCAGATCAGGGCTTAAATCCTACAGCAGCTCATATGTTGAGGTTTTAAAGTAAATTTTGTTTATAAAAGTGCCAGTTGCTGTTACAAGGACTAGGTTGGTTTAATGTTCTGGGGTTCTTTGTTCTGGTTTTCAGCTTACTAGACTATGTCTTCATAAGAAAGAATAGTACTAACATGAATGTATGTCTGTGTGGTGATTTCATATGATTCTTACTCATGCTTGGTTTGAATTCTGTGATTTGCATTGGTAGCTTTTTTTTTTGTTAAGTATACAAAATTCTTTGATGGCTGTCTGTGTTGAAATGAGGTTTTGTTTCAGTTTTTTTTAAATATATGTCAGTAAAATAACCATGTAGTGGAGTGTGTAACACTACACATGTTTACTCGGTCTCATAGCTAAAAATAAAAATAAAAAAATTAAAGCTTTAATGTTGAATAAGTTACCCTCAGTAGTAAACATTCTGAGGTTGACTGGTTCATCACTTTTATTTTTGTCTAATTGATACTGGCAATGTCATTAATCATAATACCATAAAACATAAAGTAAAAATACAAAAAAATCTAGAATGTTCTGCTCTTTTTCTTCTGTGTTACCAAAAGAATGCACAGCATTTTGTTCACCAATTGCTAGCTAATAATGTGCCGTGTTCCTATCAAGCTTTTAATTTCTATAGTAACTTCTGTTTAGGAAGGTAGTTGCTTGTACAGAAGGTGTATGTAGGTAGTTTCTATTTTAGAAGGAGACTTTAGATGGAGAAGGCTGAAGGAAAGTCTGCCTTGTCCAGCAGCATCTCGGTGAAAGAACAACAAATAAAACTTAGACCTCTTGACTCTCTATTTCTGTTTTAACAGTTTAGGTGTTCATGCTAGAACTTGTACATCTTTCATGTGCTGGGACCTGTAATCATTGCAAACAGCACTTCCATGGGAGGGAAGGGGCAGTGGGGAGGAGCATTAGTTTGGCTTCACTGGGTGCAATAAGGTGCACTCCTTAGGCCTTAACAGGTTACCGGTGCATCAAAATTTGGGCAAAAATATGTGAATTAAATGTTGATTTTGAGTTGCGAAATGAACTGTCTGGAGTGCACATATAATACTTAAGTATACCCATAACAATACCAATAGGAAGTCCTTCTGGTGAAGGAAAATAGTGAACTAGAGTTAAATTGATAATGCTGTTCCATCTCTTGCCATATTTTGTCATTTTAATTATTTGCTTTTGTAGTTATCTTAAGTAATAAACTACCGAAATATATGTGCTTTTAATATATTTGAATATGTTTATATATTCAGAGATATCAGATGTTCTGTGTTTTACTGCAACATCTTTTCTGGTGTAGAAGAATGTTAGACAAATATGACTGATGTCTTGACTAAAACTGATGACTGACTGATGGTATGTAAATAATCAGTGATTCATTTGCAAAACCCTGAGGACAATGTGTTGGTTAACAAAGAATAAACACGCTCATTCCAAATTATTATTCTCATTGTTTAGCATTTATAATGTGTGTCCTAGATAAAATCATTAATTCTATCTCATTTCACCTAGATTCATTATTTTTTTTTAAGTAATAAATCTTATTTAATTTTCGTTTTACTATTGTTAAGTGATTAGATAAGCTCTTGCAATGTAGGTCAAATTACACCCAGGTTACCATTTTCACATACATGTAGGTATTGTCACTTTTTCTCTCTACATAGGTTAGATGAAAATAGTAACTGATCATCTCACGAGTTCTAATTTAATATATTGTTCACAGGAGTTGTGACATATGATAAAAAAACCTCTATTTTTCAGTCAGCACTTGAAACACAAGCTAGGTATATGCAAATTCAGAGTGGAGTCCTGAGCCGTGAGTAGAGAGCTTGTCCAAGGATTTAACCAGAGCAGTGTTCTTCCTCTACCTTCTCTTCCTCTAACCTATAGAATTCATCACAGTTACAATTAGCAGTTGTTTAAGTCCAGTTCATTTTGACACACTTTTCTTGAAGGAAAAACAAGCCATGCCTGTCAGCAGGAAGAGTTGTATGACTTCAGAGTTGCTGGAGATTTTTCTCCTAGGCCATTTTTCCACTATTATGGATTCTTACTGTTGTGCTGCTGTAACATTCTTTACTGTTCTTGAGTACAAATAAAGACACTTCTTCACCTTTGGACAATAACTGTATCTCTGAAGATACTTAGAACTTCAATTATATCTTCTTTTTAAAGTTCACAGAATCAAGCTGTGTTCTGCGTGAAAGAAAAGCACTGTAACTGTTCCACTTACTAAAAAAAAATTAGAAAAGCAAATAAATGGCAGAGCAGAGAGCAGAGTACATGCAATCTGACTTGCAGTCAGTGTGAGAAATACTTAAACTAAAGTACAATTTTAATTTTATATTCTTAAGGCTGTGTTTCATCTTTGTTTACAAATGGAACACCTACCTTTTTAGGTAGAATGTAGTCCTTTGTGTATCCATTTCATTTTATGCATATCATTTATTTTGACAATGTCAATAAAAGGCTGTTAAAATGGCAGTAATTTCTGGGCTTTGTTCTGTGTAATTAACCTTGACTGCACTAGGGCTACTGAACAGAAGAGCCATTTGTCTTGTATTAATATTCATCTTTACATGGCAATTCAAACTGCCTTTTCAAGTTTTATTTTTTTTTAATATAAAATCAGAAATTGTTGAAACTTTTTTTTGAGATGTGGAAATTATAGGTGGATATTACTTGTTTGGTAGAAATGAAAGACTGAGGCGTTAATAATACAATGCTTTAGGACTGAGTGCTTTATGAGCTCTCCTAAAACAAAAGAAATGTTGGAATGAAATTACCAGAGATTCTCTTGATGCAATAGCAAATGTTTCATAAGAAGCTGTGAAACTGAATTTGTAATAAACAAGACTGGCATTTTACGATTGTGTTCTTGCAGCATCAGTTTTACTGTACGGCAGCAACTTAATAGCTAAAATATTCTCTTTGTTTCTTTTTTTTTTTTCGTTGTTTACCACATGTTGCCAGTTCCTTCTTGAAAAGATGTGTGATCAAGCTGCAGGCCCGTTTACAGGCCTTCAGGCAATGATAGTATCACATTTAGGAGACTATACCTATTAAAGCAACTTGGAGGCATATATTATTTCTCTGACTCATGTGAGGCGGCATTGCAGTATGCAGAATTACTTTTCCCTTGGTTTCTTTATGAATTTTGTGAATATAGCTGGATAAACTTATCCCTCCTGGAAAAATGGTGTAGAAAGTTATATGCCACTGATACAAAAATGTTATCACTGTTAGGTAACTGTGTATCAATTACAGAAGGTAACTGTGTATCAATAAGCATTGTATTCATATAGTGCTTCAATATTAAATATAAAAGAAAGTATAGCACGAAGAGATAATTTAATAGAAAATAACTGAGAATCATTCGAAGCCTGTTAAGAAGCAAAGATCCATGTAAGATGGAAAAAATTGCAGTCTCTTAGGTTTGGAAGGATGCATTCCCAGGAAACTTGGAAAATTTTAATAGTGATCTGTATAGATGGGATTTGAAAAAAAAATTTAATTAATTTTGCCTTGCTCTTCATCAACACAGAAAGTGTGTGTGTGCTTATCAGGACTCCTTCTAGAGCAGTTTTCTGGCACACACAGATGTAGGTTTTAAGTAAAATGACCAGATTTGTGAGCAGTAGAAATAGTGAAGCTTCATTTTGTACAGGTTTAATCTCTCATCTTCTTGAATCTCTATGCTATGCTGTTACTGTTCTCCCGTGTGTCCTGTGTAGCAATTTATCCAGTGAGAAGATGGGAAGTGTTTTCAGTATTTTACCCCTCAATTGCTGCCAGTCATAGCAAATTGAATTTACCTGTTGCAGTATTTGGTGGAATAACCAGCTGTGTCTCTCCTCTACCTGACTGCTGATCTTCATAGAGCTTCTGTGAACTTAATTATTTTTTCAGACTAAAAACAGGTCAGGGAAAGGAGCGAAGAGAGTGGGGAGGCATCTGAAAAGAGTGCTTGCATATGCACTGAATCTGAAATGAAATTAAATGGGAGAAAAATTATTACAGTATGTCTACACTAGAATGAAAAACTTGCTGACATTCAAAACTTTTTCATCATCCAGAAAGTTTTAGAACAACTTGGCTCAAGTGGTATGAATGCCCAAGTAGAATATTTACACTTGTTTAGCACCAAGGCATTTGGTTGAATTTGTTTGTGAACTCCTTCCTGCAGCTTCATCTTCTGTCAGTGTTGTTTAAATCAATTTGGGAATGCCCATCGAAGGGATTATACAGTTTAAAAATAAATCTTTAGTCAGGTGGTCAGTTTTGGAACATTTGTGGTAGCTCACGGTGCAGCTGATTTTCTTCTTCCTCCACTGAGTTGGTCATCACTGTTACTGTGAAGGAAATCTCTCCTTTAATGTAAGCTAAGAGAATCAATAGTAAGTTTTCACTCTGAAGACTCTTCACTGCTCATTTAATATGCAAAAGCTATTTTGGGGTTGGACAGAACAAACAAGAGTCTGAATTTGTAGAGAAAGATGAATAATCTCTGCATTACCATATTAAGGCAATTTGGGAATGTACTTTCAATTAAGATATTTACAGCTGTACAAAACATTCGAGTTTTTTGAATCACAGAGTAAGACTGGAAACAAGTCTTATCTCTTCATCTTTGTGTTCTAATTTTGTATTCTTTGAAAAATACAATGAAAAAGATTCTTCTTGAGATTAATATTTTGGAAGCTTACTACATGTAAACTTTTGAAATCACTAGTTTGAAACGTTGATGGTGTTGTTTCCAGATATTTATTCGTTTCTCCTGTGTGTGAGGGTGTACAGATCTTTGCAAAACTATTACATGGAAAACAAAATATTTGTGTATGCTCAATTTATCACTTTAAATAAATTATTAGTTCAGGACTGTTCACTTTTTTTTTTTAAATTGCAATCCAGCTTCTAACATGCTGAAAGCTGGGCAAATATGGAACCAAGCATTTATTAATGCTGATTGAAAAGGGAATATTCAGCAATTGACAAAAATACCTTCACAGTGTCCCGTTAAGTAACCATCTACAAATATATTAATTCCATTCTTTTAATGGACTCCTTTCTTGATTAATCAATGACCTTATTCTCTTAAGCATGTCTGTCAGCACATGTCTTCCTAACAAATCTGTTCAGCCTGGAGCATGGAAAGCATCATCCTCATCTTCAAACTGTATTAAGTCAAGAAAGTGTTGTAGTAATGTGGGCATTGCTAGTCCAAGAACATAAAGAACCTTGGTCAGGATCTTTTTAACCATAAAAGGATGTCTCTTATGCTTTCTTGTTTGGTGTAAGTTGGAAGGGAGTGAAAAAAAATACAGAAGGAATTTTTATTGCAGAGAAGTATTTCCTTCCAAATAGCACGTGAAGGAATACCGTATCTGAAAAAAAGGTTTTGTTGACAGGGGAAGAAGTAGTCTGATAAATAGTGCTGATAAATGTTCTCGCTTTAAATGAATATTGGATTTAAAATTCAAATTTTTCTGCCATCAGAAACATAAAATGGTAATTTTTAGGCACCTACTTACTTTTTACCTATTTGTGTAAATCCTTCTCTGGATACTAGGCCTGATTTATTTTATTATCTTTTTTCCCACCGTACTTAGAGACTGTTATCAATTGCATTTGTTTAGAAGCTTGCCTGTAAAATTAAGAAAAAGTAAATGAACTTGATTTTGTGTGTGTTCCAGGAATTTGCATATGAAGATAAGAGGTTTTCATAGCAGTTCTATCCTGGTGGTCTACAAACATAATTGTTAGCAAAATGTTTATTTATTGTTTTTCAATATGTCTTGTATTTCTTTTGAGAATGATGACAAATTACTGGGCATTGGTATCTATGGTGGGAAAATGATATATTTTATTTTAAGATTGTGAAATCACGAAGTAAGTTCAAAAGTGAATAGCCACTGTTTTTCAATTTGCATTCTATTTTTAACAGGGTATTTCCTTTTCAAGTTTAGCAGTAATACCAGAATTCTCAAACTCACCTTTGAGTGACCAAAACTCTTGAGCACAAAAAGAGGACAGTATGTGCCCTTTGCATCCCTGTGTGTCCATGGGTGGTGCACAGATTGGTATATTACAAATATGTATTTGGTGCATTACCAAATATCTCTAAAGCCTCAAAGTGAGCATCAGTGTCTTCTCTTTCCTTATGTCACTATGAGATTATCAGCATGAAGGATCAGGAAGAGCAATGTTTATATTTTTTGTTTCCTGAGGTTCTTAAAGAGATTCCTTTAGAAGCTGAGAGGGCAAGTCACATAATTTCTTGGGTTTTCATATATAAAATGAGGGGGAAGTATTTAAACTCTGTTAGTGACATACAATTCCAGATTGATACAATTTTGGTTCTTATTGCAGTCTTAAATTTCTTTCTACAACAAATTATTGGTTGCACAGCTCTTCAGTGCTTTGGAAGCATTTACATGCTGAAAAGCAGGTAGGCTGCTTTTCAGTAAATGAACTGATGCTTAATGTGTACTTGTAATTTCAGAGCAGCAGAATGATTCATTCTTTTCTTGGGTTTTTTTTTATTATTATTATTTTCTGTAAAGGACTAGAGCAATGAGAGTAAATTTTACTCCTTTCTGTTGTATTCTTCCTACAGTGTGTTTTATAGAAAGCTAGATATGATGCAAACACAAGATGTAAAACATAGATTTCGATCAATAATGCCTACAAAGCAATATATTTATAGTTAATTACACTGTATGGAATGCAAATTGCCATATAACTTTTTGGAATGATGATGTGGCTTCACTAAATCTAGATTCTCAGTTGTTCTTACACAAATACTGACAATAATAGTACAGTTACACAGAGTAACTGATTATTCGGTAATGAGAATGAAGTCACTTGCATTTGGAAACAAGGAGTTACTGATATACTGAAATTGCCATTAAAAAAAGAGTTGATTTCTAGCTTTAAACCAGAGTTTTGGCTGTAGTGAAGAGCAGGTGTGTACCTCATGGTTGGTGGGTTTTCTTCCCAGTTTTTCAAAGAAATTTGCATTATATTTCATGTTGTGGGAAAGGAATAGCTGGTAGTTTCACTTCCCTGTGTTTGTGTTAGAAAAAAAAGAAGAGGTTTATGATTCTGGAAAGTGATCAAGGCAAGAAGTGTTATGTCTCCTGTTATGAAACTAGTTGCGTGCAGTTTTTTAAAAACAAATATTTCGGATAGCTTTATAGAAAGGCTGGTCTAATTGGCCCAATTGGTGCAGTTCAGGTCAGTCAAGAGACGACTGTGTTTCTTATTCCTTGAGGTGGACTCTGCCCTCATTGAAGTCAACAGGATCACGATCACAGAATTATATTCATAAACACAGATTTTCAAACCATCTGAAATGTGAAGGGTAATTATATGGCATTATATATAAAGGCCTCTTTGTGTTATGTGCTTGTTCTGTGTTTCAGAGGGATAAATATATACAAGAATTGTAGGTGTGTCAAAGCAGCAAAACTGGTTCAGACAGGTAAAAGCATTTGAAGTGGTGTCTTTTGCAGCATTAATAGTTTTGAGTTTGTCTCGGTATTTCTGCATCAATATTATGAATCCTGCTTTTAGAGATTTATTATTCCTATAAAAGCATCAGGCTGAAATTCGGCTCATCAGGCCAATTACTCTTTCATTCTTTTTCTATTAAAAGAATTTTATATTGCCAGTGATAGTTGTCTGATACTGGAAATGCTTCTGCAACTTGAAATCTTTTCTTGTTCACAAAGCAGTTGGTGGTAGTTAAAGGAATTGAGATTAATATGTTTCTTTTCTGTGGCATTGATGGAGAACTTTGCAGTCAGAATCTAAAGGTTTAGAAATACTCACTTAAGCCCTGTAACATGACTGATAAGATGTATTGATCTCCACATTTTAAGATCAGGAAACTGGTATATGAAGTTTTGCTATAGTACTGTAGTGACAGACCAGAAATAGATTCTGGTAGTTGTGATTTTTAAGCCACAGAGTATCAAATACAATAATTACTTCATATGCTAATTTAGTTGTGGCTGTCAACCTAAATTTAGTATGATATTTATTAATAGGTGAGTACAAGCTATTCTGTGTGCTAACCTTTGTCCATTTGAGTATTTGTTTATCATGGTTGAACTTTATGCAATTTAAGGAGCTGTCATTCAGTAGTTGTTTTTAAGTCTTCAAGTAATATCCTTTGGTACAGCAGTGTTGGAGGTAGAGAGGAAATGAGCAATTTTTTAAATTTCAAACAAACTGCAAAGGTTTCTAATTACTGTTTTAATCATTTTTTGCTTTAATCATAGGCTATCTTTTAAATACTGTTTTAGTCTTTTTTAAGTAATAGTTTCAATTGCTACTAGTAGCTTAAAGTGCATGTATGTATGAATTAACGACTACAGATATTTTAAATAATAGTACCTTCCAAATGCTTTTGTGCTCTTTATTTAAATTATTTAATGTCAGTTCAATATGTCAAAATGAGATAGAAGACAGTGGATATTATATTCTAGTCTATCCACGTGCGCAATGACATGCATCAAATTCATTTAGCATGAAGTAAGCTTTCAGTGGTGAGACTTAGGTGTCATTCTCTTCCTGCTGACATTGACAAGTGAGCATTCAGGTTTTTGGATGTAAATGGCAGTTCAAGCTGTTGTGATGTGAGGTTGATCATACCAAAACTGAGTTCAGGAATGGCCTCATAGCTCCTCTGGCTACCCTATGAAACATCCAGCACTTTATGAAAGAAACTCGTTTGTGAAATTTTATTATGATACCAACTGTTCACTACACAAGAATTGCTGTTCCCAATGCTGAGGTGGCTGTTACCAGTGTCAGTATTGCTGATGGCTTCAGCATCAATTCAGACAAGAATGCAAAACCTGTCGTTATCATTTCTGTATTAGCCCAGTTTTCTCAACACAGAGGTCAAACCAGAAGTCTGATTGATCAGTACCACAGTAAGCTAAGAGAATCTCTTCTGAAGACAGTGGCTTTCATCTTTCTTACCTGCTCTGAACTGTGCTGGAACCTGCTAGGCCCCCACTATGTCAATGGGAACAAAACCTTTCTTATATGGAATTTATTTAATTAATAAAGTTTGTTTATTTAATCAAGTGAAAAGCATAGTAAAACATCTTGACTTCGAGAAGCAGTATTGGAAGGTATATTAATCGTACCTAGAGTATTCTTTGCAAAGTCCTTGGAATTTCTATATGCTTGGAGAAGTAGTATGTTGTCTAAGACCTGTTTCTTTTCAGTTTATAGACTCAGTGCTGTCTTTCAGACAGAACAACACTGTAGGTCCCAAAGCAGATCAGTCCTACTCATGCCTAACTTACTGTTGGTAGTAGTGTCAGAAGTTTGTTACCTTTCTTTTTGAGTTTTGTTTTCTTTAATAATTAATGGCGGTAACTCAATATGAGAGCTGGGTACTCTCAGACCACATTTCATTACTTTTTCAGGTGCTGAAATGTGGAAGATACTTAACTTCCCTTGTATTAAAAAAAAAGAAGAAAACTAGGACTTGATAAAATATGAAGGCAACCAGAAGTTTTTCACCAATTCAAAATATGTGAGGTGACATAATTTTGTAATACAAGTGAAATTAAAGATCAGTGTTTATTTGCGATATCCACTAACAAGGATTTTCTCAAAGTTGGCAAATATCTACTAAACTTCTTTGTTAGAATAATACTGCACATCATTTGTGGTGAGGACTAGAACATCCTAAGTTTATTTAATTAAATTTAACTTTAAGTGGGAATTAATGCAAAGATATATATTCACCAACTGCCTGAGGCTCATAAAAAGATAGTCTAGTAAGCAGACACCAGGTAACTACAACATTGCTTAGGGTTGCTCTGGTTACTGCAGCTAGGTTTGTGCCAGCACTTGTTTAAAGCTCAAGATTTTGATTCCATTACCTAAGGTCCCTGCAGAATTACAGCCAAGAAAAAGGATCTCCTATTGGACTTGGCATTAACAATAATTTCACTATGTTAGATTAAAGAGCAGTGTTTAAGTCACTAGGAATGTACATATTCTGCTAAGAATAAATCTTTTTTTAGCTGAAGTAGTTGAACATGAACATCAAAGAATATGTGAGAAATAGTTCATATATTGAAATGTTAAAAAATTTTTGAAGAGTCAGTGCAGACTTATCTATGATGTCATGACAGTTAAGTTGTGATTATATTCATTGTTCTGGATAATGCATTTTGCCTTTGAAAATATGATAGCAGAAGAGTGGCATCACTTCATATTTCATATGAAATTGGTGGAAAAACCATGGACTATAACTAGAAATGAACTTCTGTACCATGAAGTCTCAGCAGAATATTTCCTCTATTTTGCCTATTTCAAAATCTAATCTGATACAGTGTCTCTCATCTTCAAAGGAAACAGATGTTTCTATGTTCTTGTCAATTAGTTCACTAGCAGTTTGTGTGTAATCAAGTTACTAGGTCACAAAGTATGGGGCTTTAGAGAAAGGTCCCTTCATGTAAGCATAGTGAAACAAAGTGTTTCTCAGACTAGAAACATTTTGAATTGTATTAATCATGTTAGTGAACAGTGCACCAAAGCATTTTATTTGAACTGAAACAAGGGGACAGTTGTTGACACTATGAGATACTATATAAGGTGTAGCACCTTTGCTACAGTCTGGTGGTGAGTGGTTTTTCACCAACGTAAGTAGGTAGGAAATAAAGTTTTCAATAGTGTCATCTCACTTTTCTTCAACAAGCAGTAAGATAAGACCTCACCTGCTTTGTTCAAGCAGTACATTATAGACTGATGAGTACTAGATGTGTCTATGCCCACTCTGCATTTCTCCTTCACCTGATAGACATCCAGTTTTTCTGTTTCCAAAGGTAATTTCAGTCAAGAGTAATCTGAATGATTATATTCCTCACATGAAGAGTTTTATAGACTTTGAACTTTTATAGCTCAAACTTACCCCTGTTCTGTTTTTCACTTCCCTATTAATCAAGGCAACATTTTGAATTAAACTGTTGTCTCAGAAAATGAATGGATGACTTTTTCTGAGGAGCTATACAAACAGTGATCATTTCACCATCAATCTTGAGCCTCCACTTTCCAGGTTTATTGAACCTTAAGTACAGCATATAATGGACTGGCTGCAAATACCCATTGTACTCGTCTCGGACATCTATCTACCTATACAACAACAGAGGTTTCCATTTTTCCTTCTCAAGAATGGCTTTTCAATTGGAAATTACAACCTCTAGAGGGAATGAAGTACTGCTGATATCCTCTGAACACATTTCCATGAAGGAATTCTTTATACATTTTTATGTCAAGGGTTTCCCTACCATATATCAGATAAACCAAGGTGTTCATTTAGCTGTAGTTTTAGCTCAGTTTCCTAAGGAAATATGGCATCTGTGTCAAGAGTGTGTCTGTTCTCTTCTCCCTGGTTTTTAAGTAACTGTACCTCACGTATCAGTGTGTTCTACAGTGAAACTGGCTACAGCAAAGAATGCACTTCAGTTAGTTCCTTTTCTTGTTTTAAGATAATTTGTTGTGAGCTATAAAAAATGAGTCAATTACAATACAAAGCAAACAAACACTAGGAAAGAAACTGGGATGTTTAATTTTGTCTCTGGACTTTCCTGGTATCTTTATACATCTGCCTTCCAGATAGTAAAGACTTATGAAAGGGACTGCTCTTCTTTTAACAATAGAGCATCAAACATGTGGTTGCCACAAAACCAGTTATTATAGTGCAACTAATAATTATAGTAATCTTGTGAAGATTAAAGTTTTAATGTAAAGCATCTTCGATTTCATAGATACAAAAATACCTGCAGAGAGTATTTCTTAATGTGGGAACACTCTATCCTTGATTAATGCAGTGGGGTTTAAGCTCCTCTCAGAATGAAGAAAATAAAAAGTTTTGGGGGAAGAAAAGAGATACGAATCTGTAGGTGTTGAGTAATCCTAGTGGAAAAGGATATCTTTTCTATGTTTATTAAAAGCAAACAAATAACCACTCGTCATAAGCACATCTGTTTGGACACAGCCTTAAGACAAACTAGTGTCAAGTAAGTGCAGTTGTTCTGAGTGAAAACCAAGACGGATGTGTTTAAGTAGCCAGTTTGTATTTCAGGCTGAAGGAGCTCAAGCAATTGAAGCATCTGTTTCCAGAAAGATTGCATATGCCATGGAAATAAAATTTTAAAATGTATTTTAAAAAGCAACACCCAAATCAAACAAAAACTCTTAGGAAGCCTTTCATTTAGTTTAGGATATCAAGGAATTGAATGTAGAGGAAGACAAAAGGAAATGGCATGATTTTTTTAAGGAGAAGAAGGAAAATATTGAAAGTTTCTTTTAATGTATGTGTAAATATTGCCGTTGATAACATTGGGAGAGTGTTAAAGCCCAGATGCAAAGCACATAGTTTGCTGGCAAACTATGAAGACTCTAAAAGTTTTCGTATTGATTGACATAGACTGCGGGGCTAAAAAGCATGTGTTTGCAGGGAGCCAGGGCAATGGTCATTTGCAAAGAATATTAACAATTTCTATTTAATGCTATTCAAAGAGATTGGGGACCAATCAAAAGAAATGAAGGCTTGGTCTAGACAGAGCTTTCTGGAGATTGCTGTGGTGCCAAGTATAAATCAAAGGTGTAGGTTCTGTTGCAGACCAAACAGTTAACAATGCTGCATGGAGAGGGAGAAGTCTTGAGCTTCACAGTTAAGGAGAAGTTTGTGTTCATGACGTGAGTAACTGTCTGGGCTGAAAGGTCAGAACTTGGCAAGACTGTAGTGTGAATCCCAAATGAAGCAGCAAAAAAGTGAGAGAATGGAAGGATCTTCACTTCTGTTTCATTTGAGCTAATTACTGCAGTGCCCATCTGGTAACTAGAGCGTAACTTCTTTGAAAAGAGCCTGTATACGTACATATGGGTAGGCACGCCTGTATATGCCACAGCTATGTCTAAAGAGTTTTATCATTGCAATGATAGCACTGTGCAAAGGAGGGTGAAGATAAATAAGTGGTTCTCTCTTACAATGCTGGTTTTGAACATACTCAGCTGTAGGACACTTTACCATGGATTGCAGTCAATGTTATTTGTTGAACTGTTTGAAACCAATATAAATAAAGTACTATGCATTTTATTGTAGCAAACAGATACACTTTTGAAAGAAGTACCCAGCAGAACTAAAAATTAGGGTCTATTCCCAATATATGTAACTCGGTGAAGCTGTATTTAGATTGTAGAATAAAACTGGTGTGAAATGAGGTTGCATTTCTAGGTAGGCTCATTTGTTTTCCAGGATTTACTGCTTTCAGTGATGCTAAGATTACAGTGACATTTTCTGGATTTAAAGCGTAGGTAAGTATTGAATGTAACCATATGTTTAGAACAGTTTTTGAAGTAAATCATTGAATTATTTTCCTTGCTTTTACAACTATAAATGAAAATGCAGATAGATTTATTGAAGAAGTCAAGTCTATTATATTTTTCACTTCAACATGAGTTGTTATATTGCTAATTAACTGCACGTAACAGAAACGTATGGCTATAGCTTTGCTAGCAGAATTTTTGGATTAATCCCATGGCTATATAGGCTGCAGAAGTGGGAAGTTAATGTAAAGGAAGGTCCATTCTCTGCATAGCTATGAAATAAAACTAAGGTGGTGTTGAATTTCAGTATTGATGACTAGCAGTTCTTTATATTGTGAGGACAAAATATATTTACATGCTCCATGGATAGGTCATAATTATTTTTGTTTGTTGAAATGCACAGTGTATTTCTGTTACTGCGCTCACAGTTCTAAGTTTTTATGTTCCCTAAATTGACAAGGTCTTACATTTGAACTGGTTCTGTGTGATGTTGAACTGATTTTATGTAGATGCCTTTATCTAGAACTGTTTTCCCTATGTGATGTTGTTTGCTTGTATGATATTTCAGTTGTGACTCTAACAGGAGACTCTGACTTGTAGATGTTAAAAGGAACATACTGCAACCAGTTACTGGTTTTGTTTAATGTATTCAGTCTTAATTAGAGTGGACTATTAGACTTTTCTCTGATGGCTAAAACTTGAACTATATTTATAGTTAAAGCAGTGTTTCTCAACCTATTTAATTGAAGCTAGAGGTGATATCTAGCTTCAAGTAGTTTCCTGTATCCCACAGTATATTTTCCAAAGATGTGAAAATGGATGTATTGGGTAGTTGTGAGGGTTGGGGCAGAATGTGCGTGTAGAGGGTTGTCTTTTGTGACCGCTGTGAAGGTGCTGCGTAAAAAGTGAAAACAGTGGGCCGAAATCTCATCTAGTCTTAATATTCAGAAAGTAACAAGAGAGGATAAGCTTCTTGCATTGCATTTGAACCCTAGAAATAAAAGATGAGACCACTTCATTTCCAGATAAATGCCATAATGTAAAAAACGAGGAATCTTGTACATGAGATATCAAGATGGTAGAATTTTACACAGACTTGCAAAAATCAAGTTGCTGAGAGTGGAAAGATTAATTAGAAAAATTGAGCTGAATTTGGCAATTTCAGAGAGTTCCCAGAATGCATGTGACTTGAATCTTCCTTTTCCCTTGATCCTTAAAATGCTGTTGACTGCAGTTTTGTCACTGATAAAACACAACTGCTTTCTAAGTGGCTTCTTAGCAGAAAAGGCTCGATGGTTTCAGACTTACAGTTTATTAATATACATAGGAATTTAAATACTACTATTTACATCATATGTAAATGTGACATCCTAAGTATTGGCTTCTCTGGTTTTTAGCTGGCACTTACTTTGATTTTCACATGCTATTTTGAAAGAACTTCCAATTCTGCACTTTTCTTAAGCTTTTTTTAAAATTCTTAATATTGTCCCCAAAGGGGTATCGTAGTGAGCCCCAGTATAGGTGTACATGCAAGACAACTAAAGGACTATATTATTTTGAAACTGTTGCCTGTAGGGGAGCTGAGGTTCATGAAGAAGTGGGAAGTAGAAGAGTTACCATTGTCTGTGTGTCCCCATGAACTCTTAACTGTAGGGTGGAACCACATGGATAACCATCAGGCAAATCCCATCAGTTGAGAAGTTTGAACATCAAAATTGCATTAGTTCAGAAAACTTCTGTAAATAATGTACTCTTTAATATATTGTTTCAAACACAAAACAAACAGTAAAACAATCCAGTGCTACAGGACAGGGTAAGGAGCTTCCAGTTCAAACTTTCTTGTTGTGATCCAAGTTTCACTTGTATGTAATCAGATCTTCCTCTGTGACAAAAAACATACTACTCAATTTTATGGCCAGAAAGATGAATATCAGACCTAGAACAGACAATATTTTTCTCTGTTGATTTGTGCATGCTGGGATGCTGTGCTGAAACTATTGAGCTTATGCAGGCGACTTCGGGCCTTGTGAAAGCATTAAAAGTTGCACTTACAGAAAACTATCCCCTGAACTTTATAACAGGTGAGAGAGAAAAAGTGTCAGGAAAGACTTCAAAAATTCAAGGCTGGTATCAATATTAGTAGCCTTTGAACCATAATCTTTTTTATTGAAATACGGCTCCAGACACCATAAAAGAGTTTAACTATACTTCTCCAAATTTTTTATCGTAAGTTGGTGATGGATGCACTGATAGAACAGATAGGAGAAAAGATTTGGTTATCTTTTCGGAGTCAGTAATCAGGGAAATGTCAGTGGTGGAGTCAGTCTTCCATCTGGAAATACATGATGTGTTGTTCTAGCAACCATCCCATTAATTCAGTGGGACCACATCTGAGCTGGACACCCCGTGTTTCAGGCACTGTCTTGGGCAAGGTAAACAACAACAGATGATTCAGCCTTCACCTGAGCTGTGTGCCAAAGTACAGGAGTTACTGTCTCACACTGTAAGTTCCAAAGACCTCTCTTGACACAGCATGTCACCGAATGTGACTTTTTTATTATATATAGAAAGAGATTACCCCAGTGAATTTTTTTCACATTATGTACCTGATTTACGTATCAGCACAGATGTGAACTCTGAAATACCAATGTCACAACCTTTTTTTACAAATACGGCTTTTATCCCTCATTCCAGTGTCCTGCTTCTCACCTGTATCAGGATCCACCTTCACACAAATACAAGAGAAAAGCTGTGTTTCTCTTCTTACTGCAAGAATTTTATTTTTATTACAGTATTAGAGTTATTACTCTTTGTGACATCTGTATACATTTACACTTGTGTGCAGACCAAGTATGTTGTTTATTGGAAAGCTGAATGTTTGTAAATAGGACTCAAGGGGGCAGGATGCTCTGATTTCCATATTCTTTGTCCAAAGCAGAGAATGCCCCCCACAGATACACACTCCTATTTTCAAGAGCCTGTAGACATAAATGGAATAATGAGACAAGTGGATAATAAAATTCTTTGGAAGAGAATTAAAAATATTATACCCTTGAAATGGGAATGCATAATAACAGTTTGTGAATCGAGGGAATAATAGAATTCTATGGACAGAAATACAAATATACCTTTGAAATGGGAATGCATAATAACAGTTCGTGAATCGAAGGTCCAGTGAACTTTAATAAGTAAATTTCTTGTTACTCTCAGGAAACAGCAATTGACAAAACAACTCATAGCAGTTAATATTTTTAATATTGACATTTTCTTTTAAAATAAAATGTTTCATATTTTTAAATCAGGTCAGCAGTGCTAAGCTGCAGTGGTGAAAGACCACTGAACAAGTTTAACTTTGCTTGTTTTTACCTTACACTTTGATTATTCACTTTTTCATCTGTGAAATCATGCTGGTACTTCCTGGTTCACTGAAGACACAGCTCAGGATATGGCTTTACTCTGGTGTTCTTGTTATGACCCATGTAATCTATAGTATTTCTGATTTTGTGGAGATATTCACTGAACCAGGAGATGGAAGAATATGTGGAGAGCAAGGGAAAAAGCTTTTATTAAAAAGTTGGATTGATTTAGAAAAGAAATACTTATGCTGACTTCCAACCACAACACAGTTACAGAAATACTTATGCATGATGTCTCGTTCACAGCATTTTAACTTTTGCTTTCTTTTTTTTTGGTGAGATTTATTAATTGTATCAATGAACTATTTCATTATCTTTAAAACAGTACTCTTGTTGGTGTCATGCTGTTGTTCTAAGAGTCAGCTCTGCACCTAGAATCCTTGCTTGCACAAATACATTATGTTCTTCCCAAATATAATTGTTACCTCTGAATCTTTCTTAGAGCCCTGTATACTAATCTGTTATGTTTGTTTTGTCAATCTACACGTGTAAATATGCCGATTTAAAAGCTGGCTTAGCAAGAAAATTATTTTATTTAGAATTGTATTAATGATTTCTGTGTCCTCTAGTTAAGTACTTGGGTATTTATTAGGAGACTTTGTTTTCCATTGGACACAAGATGACTGTTCTTTGGCCTCTCCAATGACATTGCTATTTTTAAAGAGATGAGAAATCAGTAAAATGGGGGAAAGGAATGCAAATGTTGCTTTCTAAATAAATTACAGTCCAGTCGACTGAAAAGTTGGCTGGAGAGTTTTGAGTCTTGGTGAAAGCCTAATGAAGGATTTGAATTCCAGGTTTTATGCATCCCCAAATCTTTATAAGGAAAGCAAGTTTAAAAACAGTGCTTGGATGAAAAAAATGTATCATAATTACAGGTTGAGGAAGCAGCTGTTTTGTAAAGACATGGCGGCATTAGCTTGGTTTGAATGGATGCAACTGCTGCTTGCTATTTAAGAGTAGTTAAAAACTCAGCTTTGCAGTCTCGGAGCACTTTGTTCACCCCATTATCAGTGGTGATGGCAGAGGCAGGCACTCCTGTCAACCTCAAGGTGCTTTTCTTGAGGTTCTAGGAAAGATGTGCTGGTATTGGAATCTCTTTCTTGCCTACAAAACTTCATCACAGTAGTGGGGCACGGTGCGTCTCTCAGGGTAACTTACTTAATGGCAAAAGTGTAGTGTTTTATATTAACTTAATGGTTTATGTGGTCTGCTTAGAAGTTAGGCTAGAAGGAAATGAAACAAAAAAGTAAGCAGCACTCCTGTGTAGTGTTTGATAAACTGACGTCCTAAACTTTCTAAAGAGGAAAAATGCTTTTTCATGAAAGCACAGAAAAGCTAGGTCCGAAATTATTACCCAGCAGTCTAGATTTCTAATATTTCTTCCCATTTTGTATTTGGTTTTTTTTTAAATTTTAATTCATTTGCACATGTATTCCAAATTCTGTAAATGCTGGTTTTTAATCTTATTTTAATCTGAATGTGATACCTGATATTGGAGTAGGTAGAGCAAATGTACTCATACTTAAGTTTCATTCAATGAATTTAAATTTAAGATCATCAGCATATTACATATCAGTCTCTTCTAAAAATATTAAATATTCTCTACTATAATGTCATCAAAGCATACTTAATAAATGAAGACTTAGCTTTAGTCAACATGATACAATGATCCTTCTTTGCAAATATACTTTGTATCTCTTGTAAGTGAAAATGAATGTGTAAAAACACTTTAGCTTGCTTGAAATCCATTAAAAAGTATCAATTTTATACTGCATCCAATATTAATTTTTTACTGTGCCACACCTAGATTGTATATTTCAGATTTGAGTCTCAAACTTGCCAAAACATGTTTTTGACCATTGGCAAAATCTGCCTTGTTTTCTGAGATTGTTTTTCAGACCTAAGCAAACAGTGGTGTTGTGCTGAAAGTGTCACCACAGCATTTTCCCCTGTCAAACTAAATTAATTTTTATCATCTGAAATTTCATTAATCTTGAAAGTTTTGAATCGAGCATTTATTTTCATGGACAAGAATGTTATTCTTTCTTTTTAACCATTTGTAGTTTCTTAAGCTTTTCCTAACAGCATTCTTTACCTAACTCTTAACAGTCAATCATATTGTGAAAGTAGTGGTAAATTACCATGACCATAAGAAAAGAAAGGAATATAGACAAAACAGATTCATATGGAAAAGGTGAACAAGAAAACCCTGAACAATGACAATGGAAAGAACCCCTGCGATGTCACACTGTTTGTAACATCCGTCGTTTTTATGTTCAGCTGTCGATGCCCAGTGGTATACTTGGAGGTCTTGCAGATAGTTTTAATGCTCAGTAGGTACTTGTTTTATTTTGTTTAATGAGGAAAACCCAATACATTGTCCTAGAGGCTTGCTTTTCAGATTTTACAAAGTTATTCCCAGCCTACAAATTTTCATGTAACTTTTAAAATCGTAACAACACTGAGCTCAAACGTGCTTTGCCTGGAGTGTTTGCCAGGCGAGTGTTTTGCTGCGTTACCTTGGGAGAGGGACTGTGTATGGAATGCTTTGATGCCATGAGCAGTGCACTCAAGGTAACTGCCTTTGTTTTCATTAAAGATCCTATTTAAAGAGTCAACACTCCTTGATCAGACCTGGTGGGTTTCCTGGAAGACAGGAGAAAGAATTTCCTGGAGTAATTATTCTCCCTAGAGTGAAGCAGATTTCTCAGTCTCATTTGCCACTCCACATTCCTTAGCTTGCTTTCCCCTGGTGTGTTTTGTTGTTTAAGAAAAAGCAAGCAAAAAACCACTAGATACAGGAAAAGATTGGGAGAACTTGTAGCTGCTCCTATCAAAGCTGGCTAGTGAAACAATTGTACCTATTGTACACAATAAGGGTACAAGTTGCTTATGCTTTATTTTCATGTTATTGCACACTGCCATTTGGTGGGAAAAAGCCAAACATTGCTAACTCTTGTGAAGCAAGAGGCCTGTTAATACTAATGAAGCAAACAGTATTGTGTATTCTCCGGTGTAATTCATATTTCAGCTTCAACACTAAATTCTTCTCTGATCAGTTGTTAATGTTACAGATATGTATCATGTAGAATTACATGAATTAAATTTGACCCTAAGATAAATTAAATTTCTGAATGCATGCTACTCTCATGCATTTCTCTTCTGGAGACCTTTCTTTTCTCAGAAAGGATCCTGCAATATAAATTTCACACTCAAGTTCAGTGAAGCTGAAGTCAGCTACCAAGCTGCCTTGGTAGGGCGGAGAGGTACCACAGTCAAGTGTCTGTTGAAAGACCCACTTAGTATAAGCTGGCTGCAGATGCTAAGATCAAGGTCTCCTCACTCCACTCTGCTCTCATCCATATTCTGCCTTTCTATTCCACCTTCCCCAACAACCTCCATCACTTCACGTAAGTTTATCCTTTGTTTATTTTAAGTGATCCCTTCCCCATTTGTTGGAGTTTTCCTTTCCTTCAATTAGTCATACCACAAAAACAATTATTGAAGAATTGTGAGAGCTGAGAGGTCAGAAACCTCCAGCAAGAGGTAGGGGCAATCAGCTGAGACTGGGAACTTCCCTCCTGAAGCAGATTTGGCCTCACCATATTGTTGGGAGGCATCTATGATATTAATCATCTGTGAGGCACCTCATTTCTCAAAGGAACATCCAGTAGGTTTAACAGTTTGTGTTCTCTTTCTTCCCTCACTTTTATCCCCACACTGGTTGCCGTGTATACTCACAGTACAAACTTTACAGCCTTACCAGAAGCTCAGCTCCTTTGTCTTATTTCCTATTGTCACCTGAGTCAGAAGCTGCTTGTCCTCCCCAATAGCATGCCAATACTCTTCCTGCACATACTTTCCCTTCCTTTCTACCAAATTCTAAATATCTTTTATTCTCATTTTTGTTAGAGTTAATCACACTAAAGCAGGCTCTCAGTGCCACATCCTTGATCTGTGCATCGCCCCATTGCACGCTCTCCTCCCAGTCTCATGCCCCTTCCATCTTGAGTCTTCCATGGAAGGACAGGTCCTGCTGTTGCCCAGGACAAGACTGGAGCCACTCACCACTTTAAGCATTACTGTTTGGGGCAGGGAATTGCACTTGTGTGCCAAATACAGAAATGCCTCCTCTTGAAAATGTGCTTTAATCAGAGGCTGCAAGGCAATTCTTTTTTGATAATGTAGAAAAGGTAATAACTGATTTTCCATACTCTGCATCTTTAAGGAAAAGGAACTGTAATGTACAACTTGGTAGGACTCCAGGCACAAGAGGAAATGGGTTATAGCAGTTGTGACTGTGCAGAGCAGATGTTTTGGTTGGCCTGGCTATCAACCATCTGACTCATAATAAATTGTCAGTTCCAGTAAATTCCCAGCTTTCAATTACAGTAGGTAGGATATGAGAAAACAATGCCGTTTGGATAGTGTATTTAAAGTGGTTTTGATGGTAATTTTCATAAACAACTCATACTAACTTTGTAAAAAGATTAAGGATCTTGGAAAGGGAGCAGCTGTAAACATTGAAACATGAATTTGAATGTAAATTGAGATTAATACAAATGAAAACTAACAAATGGCTGTTAAGACAGTGCTGAAACAATTGGAAATAGAATTTTAAGTTTTTCTTTGGAGTTTTGTGATACTCAAAGTCTTTTCATGAGGTATGTGGGAGAAAAATTTCTAAATGCTTTTGAACTTCCATTTTCATCTGTTCTGTTCTGCATTTATATTTTCACCTGGTCTCTTGTTCTTGAATTTTGAATGAACCTTTCATCTGCACTAGCTAAGTAGAAAAAGGGTGAATTAGAATCAACTACCCTGACTTTTCTGTTTATCAAAGTTTTATTTATTTTTGTAAATTGTTGCTAGGTTTCTGTAATAGAAAAAAAAAGCCTATGGGTTGAAAATGTCTAGATTTTTTTGTTGTTCTTTTCTCACCACATTGCTTTGGAGGTTTAGACAAGGATGAGGCCCCATTGTGCAAAGTATTCTGTAAACATAGGAAACCCCTTACAGTTCTTGAGAAAGAAAACTACTTATTTTCAGTGATAAGGGGTATGCCCATTTTTTTCATATTTTATTTGAATGGACATTTTCAGAAATGAGAAAAATTTTTTTTTTAAAAAAAAAAAAGAAGTAGATAGTAGCAGGGTGGCAGAAAGGCACCATGAAAGTCTGTGTTGGATCTTTTACATTGCAATTTTCTAGAGGTTGGGTTTTTTTGCTATCAGGCATGAGACTGTTGTGGAAAAGTTAATAGGTGTACGTTATCTCATATTTAACTAATGATCTCAAGCATTTTTGCATTCAGTTTTTAAACCTCAAAATTCCTGTGGCCCAGGATGTGTTCTCTGTTCAGTTAGAAGTTCATTTTAATAATACCTTCTGTAGTCTTGTGTAGAGAAAGTTCTGTGAGTATAAAATGGCATTTCTATTATGTCAGTTCTAACCTTGAAATTTAACATTTATGGAAAATTGCCATTCTGCATTTTTACAAAATCAGTTTTTCTTGAATATAAAATTAATTTGTTTAATAAAAGCATCTATCATGTTGTGAGTTAAATACAGATGATAAGAAGAAAAAGCATGGCTACTTAAGTACTAAAAAATGAGATGTGACTTTAGTCCAACAGCCTCTTTTTTTTTTTTTCCCTAAAAGGGCATAATATTGCCAAAGCAATTGGATGTCACCCTATCTTTTGAAGCCAACTGAAAAACAAGAATAGAGGTGGCTTTTATTTTCCTGCTCTGTTTAGATCTGATCTATTCTTTGATATAAATACATGCACAGAAATGGGAAAAGGGAAGATGTTGTCTGTGCAGGGTTTGATAAGAAGCATTAAAACAACATTTGCCTTTGGACACTGTGGTGTAATGAAAAGATCTCAGCCCCTGTTCTGGGCAAATGTCATGGCCTGGTATTAGAAGGTTCCGTCTTCTCACCTAATCATGTACAGGTTTCTCTAGATGACCAGGACAGAGATCACTGAAGGAGTTAAGTTGTAACTGGCACAGACAACATCAAAAAAGTTTATTAGTTGAAAAGTTTTCCACAATTAATCTTCAAGACGTCTGGTTTTGGTTTGTTTTTATAAACGGCAGTTGTAACAGATATGCTAGTGTCGAATGCAGTTCTACCAAGCAGCTTCTTCCATAAATAAAAGTAACAAAGCCTGAAAGGAATAAATGGTATGGTGTCAGATAGAAGGGAGTTTGTTGTAAATCTGTGGCCACCTGAGCAATAAGGTTGAGCAGCTTCATGGTGTTACTGCACTGCATCTTTTAAAACCTACAGGAATGCTGTTTTGGGGTTTTGGGTCTTTTTTAAGTAACAATTTTCATTTCTCAGGGCTGAAAATACACATCCATTTGAAAAGTGGTAGTTATAGAAGAATGCCAATTTCTTTACGTGGATTTGCACTGGGCAGTAGTTGTATGAACATAACATGCTGCTCTGCTGGCAACAGGAGTTTGCAGTCATGTTTGTTGTGCGTATTTTTGTAAATGGAAAAATATCATGTCTCAATTTGTTGCTCTTACTACACATTCTGTTTTACTGCAGCTTAACATGCAAAGCTACAGTGATTATTTATATGGTTGTGTGGGTTTTTTTCCCCTGGCATGAGTCTTCATATGAAATTCACTATTGAGCACAGAAAATATAATGTAATATTACTGTATGTGTTAATGGATGCTGTAGTGGCATTCACATAGTCTGTTTTGAAGTTGAGTTTTTCTGTTTCCTTGTTTTGACTTTCTGCAATCAGTAAGCACCTGATAGTATTCCAGAAACTGGTTTTACACATGGTGTCAAGCTGTGTGTTCATGTCTACTTAAGCACTAATCATAAACGGAAGACTAAATGAGGGATTTACTGTCCATAGCAGAGCTGGATGCAGCACCACGGGTGGGGTCTCAGCAAAGCAGAGTAGGAGGGCAGAATCCCCTCCCTCCTCTAGCTGGCAACACTGCTTTAGATCTGGCCCCAGGATACAGTTGGCTTTCTGAGATGCAAGTGCATGTCATGGGGTTACATTGAGCTTCTCATCAACCTAACCATTTTATGTACCTGTCATCTCTTGAGGAATGCCCATTAAAATAAAATCTTTTTAATTTTTATTAGCATTAAAAGCATTGCTGTTTAATCTCTCCTAATAGTTCTTTTCGTTTGATTGACAATTAGCAAATTAATGGCAAAAAGCCATTTAATGCTATACTCAGCTTCAGGATTGAAAGCTGTTCCTTATTTAAGTTTTTTCCTTAATGATGGAAATACATTAAATACTGGGGAAAGGGTCGGGGTGGACTGTACTCTTGGGTATATTTTGTTGTTATTTGTCTTGTTGATAAAGGTTTTGTAATCAGTTCTGTTTTCTCTAGTTCAGATGATAGTACCACTTAAAAATGTAACACTTAAGGGAACATTTTTGGGTCATAAGATCCTGTCCATTGCTGTTAGAGGCAATTACGTCACATAATGCCATCCATAAACTGATCATACCACAGCAGGACAGCAGCTCTTGTTTGTGCTCACCACTCATAGGGAGTGTTGTCCTTAGGGTTAAACTTAGGGTTAAAACCGTGCTCTGATTTCCAGCCATAGTGTGCTCGTGACCATTTTACAGGCAGTTCTAAGAGTACAGTTTTCTTTCAGCTGTCAGAAGTGAGCTGCACACCAAGGCAGAATTTAAGAAAACACTGTCAGTTCTGTCTCATTTTTCATCTAAGACAATTAGGCTTTTTTAAGACCCATTCTTCCCTGCAGCTTATCACTAAGTGTCTTGGCATGTAGTGTTCTGCACATAATAGCTGGTATGCAGCTCGTCTCTCTGGACATTAACAGCTTCAGTTCTGCCAGAGCTTCAAATGGCACGAGATTGCCTTCCTGAAACCACTCAGTGGTCACTTAATTTTTTTTTCTCCCCAGTTAGGGCAGGGCCTCCTAAGAATATTTAAGTGATTTGCCTGTTCCTTCCTCACAGCTGGCTGTAGGACAGAGCATACCAGGGCACTCTGCACCATGTTGATCCTGTTTTGAGCACATATCTTATTTCCTCTCCTATTTTTCCAAAACGGATAAAAACAAAGGCATCTTGGCAAGTTGCTGTGTACATATGAACAAACATGTCACAAGATTTATTTGAGAGCAGAAAGTGGCACTGTATTTTTTGCTGTCAATGAAGATGACTGTGCTGCTAACTCACTACTTTCTAACTAGAGGTCAAGAGCTTAAATGAAGTTGTGTGTGGCAGAAATACACTTGTTCATACTGTATGTGATTTATGAATTAGAGGGATGTCAGGTCCTAACCAGGAACAATTTGTTCTAGATGATCCCAAAGCTGTAACTGATTGTTCTGATATAAAGAAAGCCTCAACTGTGCATACATCAAGATTGACTAGTATTTAGCATGCTTTTTTTCTTTCTTACAGTACTTTTCTGGAGTCTGCATGCTTTGCTACAAGTAATGCATAGGTTTAATTTGCAGGAAACTTGGGGACAGTTGACTTCTAGATAAAAATTTCTAATTGCAAAAATGTTTTTCATCCACAAGAGGAGTTGAATAAACTACACCAGAAAGTTTGGACCATAAACTACTTTGAAAAATAACAAATACAAAATGTGTGGTGATAATTCAGTGATATGACAACATTTTAAAAAATTCTTTGGCATTTGCACCTGATGTCAAACCAGGAATTCCTAAAAACAAAATCTGTATCTTTACTGAAATTTATAGTTTGCCTAATTGAAGAAGAGCTACAGTACTGTATACTTGGTAACTCAGTAATTTTATTTTGATACATTAAAGGAAGTTAAGCAGAACAAAATATCTTTAAAGTGCAAATACAGTAAGAAAGAATAAATTTGCAACCTGTTTTGCAGTGGTTACAGTTTAATTTCCACACTCAAACATCTCCTAAATAAATTCATATTTGACTTATTAATTCTTATCTGTAAGCTTTTAAATATTCAGTTTGTTGTTTACCATTTTATATTACTTTTATACATACAGGATGTGAATGAAGACCCTGGAGAAGATGTTGCACTTCTCTCCGTTAGTTTTGAGGATGCAGAAGCTACTCAGGTTTTTCCTAAGCTGTACCTCTCCCCACGTATTGAACAGTGAGTGAGACAGGTTTTATCTGGAATGTTTATTCTACTTCATCTCAGAACTTTTCAATTTTTTCAATATATTTTCAATATATGTGATAGCATACTAGATGATAACATACTATTGCTTTAAATTGCTTAAAGTTACAGTGGTTACTGTGAGAGTGTGTGTGTGTGTGTGGTGGAGAAATGACACATCTTCTCTCAGCTAGTTCTGTCTGTATGTGGTATTCTTGTAGCATCACAGTCTCTGAAGACTATGCTGTCCTTTCCTGTGGCAGTATATTTTGAATGTCTTCTGTGGTACAACATAGTGATAGCTTTTGTGGGGGGGAATCTTTAATTTTTTTTTCTTTTGGGAAGGTAGTTCTCTATATAAACATAATACATGTAAATAAAGTATTGTTGTAGAAGCTAAAGAGCTTGGTTAACTATGCTTTTGGAATTTGCAGCTTTAGTAAATTACTTTTTTCAGGAGAATATCTGAATATTTCATTTTAAGAGCATTGAACCTTACTGATCTGTTTACCAGTTGGCAAATAGATTTGCTGAGAAACAGATTTTTCCTCCTAAAATGGAAGACTGAAGACTGAAAGTCAATCTGTTTTCATTAAATTTCTTTTCTTCCTTTTCTGGAGTTAAGAATGTTTTAATGCTTCTCCTTGTCTTCAGTATCTCAGTCTTGTAATGCTTAAAAAAAATAACTATGTTAGACTTTCCAGGTATACCACATGCTAACTGGTCTAGCATTGTTTCAGCGATGTGTTGGCTTTTTTGCTAGTGCTGCAGTTGATTTTCCTCTGAACTGGTGATGACTCTTCTGTGTAGAGAAGAAAAGATGGGAAATACTGTCTACCACAGTTTTATAATAACTTGGGGATAAAGTTTGTGTGAGTGAAGAAACATGGTATCTTGACATTTAGCTCGACAGAGTATCGATCTGGATAAACTCTTGGATGCAGTTTAGAAAATAAAAACCAGAATTTGATTTAGATAAAGACATAAGACTTCTGAGATACTTTAAGGAAACGTAGGTTACGTGTGCATGTGCAAACACACAGATAATATATTTCGTAGCTTTCACATTTCATATTTTTCATCAATTCACTACTTTTTGTCAGCATCAGTTGAGGGAATAATTGTAGTCAAACATGTAATTATCCTTCCTTGTTCCAAAGGATTCTTTTTCTGAACTCTTAAAAGCGAATGGGCTACCATTAGTTTCCATTGTCTTTTCAGCTGTAGTCACATGCTGATGGTTAAGTGTATTTCAGGCCACCCAGGTATATGTCTAAATCATCCATGAGCTAATGAATACATTGAGTATTTTCCCACTTTCAACACTATCTTTAGAAAGATGTTAACCTCTTAGTACCAAGCAGAATAGCGATACAAAGGAACTCTTTGTCTTCCTAGAAGTATTGCATTTTCTCTCAGTGCCCTAAAGAGCATCTGATTTTAGATGTGTGATGTAGAGCGATACAGCAGAAAAATACTTGAGTAGTGTTGGTATGTATCTGACATTCTAATGTATTTATGGCATTGTCATTTATAGCTGATGCAGTCATGTTAAAATCATGCCAGTTAACCCTGGAGTTCTGTGCCACACCTTGTCACATTATCTGTGTGTTGAAGTTGAGATACTTCACTCACCTAAGTCAATCTGTCTTTCTGCATTTGTAACATTTTCATCACAGTATCTAGGTACTGATAATTCATAATTACTGAAGTTGCTTGTGAGCTGTTGCACCGCCCTTTATGCTACTGGCTACTTTTTATGTGCCATGAAAAAATGTTTGGGTATGTTTCGAGTGTTTGTATAATTGTGCTTTAATAGAAAAGATATCGTTCTCTCTTGTTCTTTTCCAAAATCAATCTCTACTGTGTTTAGCAGGGGCTGACAGTCTAGATATTTAACTTCCCAGTGTTTGGGAACTGAAGAAACAATGTGTACTTCTTTATACTTTTTGCCAAAAGTACAAAAAGCTTCAAGAAGCCCTCAGGATTAGTTTAATGACTTGAGGCCGTGGCATGTTACATTTGAATTGTGTTCTGCTTATAAAAGTTCTTTCCTGCTGCTCACAGTAATTGGATCTACAAAAGCCATGTAAGCAAATTACCAATGTATTTTTCCTATGCAGCAGATTTTGAGGTGTACCAAGTAGTCGTTGGTAGTTCCCAACATAACATTCCCAAGTACTCAACAAAACATGAAAAATACCAAATTCCCACAATTATTTTGCTAATACTAAAATAGGTCCACTTTAGGAAGAATGAGCAAACAGGAATAGCATTTTCCTGACATATGAAATAACATTTCAGGTTTGTAGAGCAATAAGAGGAAAAGGGCCTGTTTGTGTAAAGTGAGTTATCTCCTGCTTTCCCAAGAGGTTTCATTGCTCTTGTGCTCTGCCATATAAACACACATTCCTTCATTGCCCTTTCTAAAAATGATACATACCCACAGATCTTGTCAGCAAATTTGAGTCCTAGCAATGTGAATATAGGTTTTTGGCTTTGAAGGGTTTTTGTAAAATACATTTGCTCTATTTTTTTAAATCGATAGTAAGCATAATACTACTAAGACTTTGACTGCACTTTGTCATAGACTCTGGAAGAGAGATTTCCAAAGTCAGGGAAATGTCCCCCTTTTATGGTTTGGGGTGTAGATGTTAGTACATTGGTTGGCTTGAAAAAGTCCAGATGTTGAAGCAGCAGGTAGAGATGCAGTAGAGAAGAGTTGTGGATCATTCAAGTCAATACTGGTTCTTTATTGACTTGTGTGGTGTGATGTGTGATGTGGCTGCAAGAGTGTCAAGTGCAGTTCTTATAGTCAAACAACCAACCCCAGATTTAGGGATGGGAAGCATTTGTATTAATTTATAAAAATCTCATCAGTAACTATTCATAACTATACCTGGTTTAATTCTTTCATTAAAACTTGCTAATTTGAAAAGTTCATTTTGATACTATTTGTTCAAAACACATTAACAGCAACTTTTAATGTTTCCTTAATTTGAAATCAGTCACTTAAAATAGCTTACATTCTATAGTTTTTAGAATACTTCTGACTTTTTGTTGCATTACATCAATAAACAGATGCCAATAACAGTTACTTTCAATTATTTCAAAATCAGATCAAGTTCAAATGAAACGTGGAATATTTATGAGACGTATTTATTTTAAGAAAACTACTGTCTTTACGGTAGTATCATAGAAAACAGTTTCTGCACACTTCTGGAGGAAGTGGTAAGCTGAGAAACCACACAGACTGACCGCACAACTTGAGAGGTTGGTGCTTGTCAGCATCCATGAGTGTGTCCCCAGCTCATCCTTCACTTCCTCGCACCTCAGGGCGGGAGACTTGTTGCAGGATGCTCTCCATCCTCTGCTGATAGCTGCTGTGCTTTGGGAAGAGGGTCATACAGCTGAGCTAGGTAGGCACAGCTGTGCTCTGGGGCATGTTAGGGGCCTGCTGGGATATTTATCCTTTATGTCTCTGTTGCATTTCCATGAGTTATTTGTAGTGTCTCTAAACCTGTTGATAGAAAACATCTTGCTTGTTCAAAATTGCCTTTCTAGTGAAGGTATACTAGATACTCACATGGGACAGAAATTCGTAATGAAACTTCCCATCATATCTTTGTTTCCCATATATTAAAAGTCATTAGAGTCTAAATCCAAAAAGTCAGTGCAGGATTGAACAGCTGATTTCTATATTAATGCTTAAAGTGTGTGTCAGCATACTACACATGAATGTGGATCAGAAGGTTTTGGGGTTTTTTCTTAAAAGAAATAATTCAATATATGTAGTTTTTTTCCTTCATGAGCCATCCATGCTAAAGAACATAAAAATGGGTTCATCTTGGTTCATATTTTAAGAAAAAACTATATAAGGGTAGAAACACTGTTGCTCAGTGAATGCTGTGTTCCCTGTGTTCACAGAAATAATCCTGCAATAAACACTGTTGTCCTGGAGGGCTTTTCTCTGATAAATACACAGACGTGAATATGCTAAGAAAACCAGCTGTCAGTAGAAGTTGTTTTGCTTAAATGGATCAGGCTCCATGCTTTAGGGACTGAAATGGTCGTTTTTTACTGGTCTGGGAGCTGTGCCAGAGGGTTCTTCGTGACTGAGGGTGGTATGCAAAGTTCGGTGACTGCGTTTAACCTTCTCACACAGGCAGGGGAGAATAACAAGAACCTGATCTGAACTCTTAAGCTTTGAATGTTCCTGTGTTTTTCACTGATGGAAGAAAAAATTGGAGAGAAAATTAAACGTGTGTTTGCTTTAAGGTGTTTCCCATCTTTTAGCTGTGCTTTCTGCTGGGAGTTGGAGGAGGAAAACCATAGAATATTTCCCATTTACGGTCAAGTACCACCTCTTGCTGTGTTTGAGATACAGGGGAGCCGTGAAGGGCTTCACCTTTAAAGTTGGCATGCCATGCTGCCACCAGTAGAAGCCTGCTGTTTCAGAATGATTATGAATACACAGTCACTAAATGAATGGTTGTGCTTAGGCCTTTTTATATGTCTGCTTTGTAGAAGTCAGAAGTAAGATCTTCAATTTGGCATACTAAAATGTGCTTATGCATCTGAGTTGATGATTTCAGTAGAATTGTTAGTAGTCATCCAGGGCAGTCCATGGCTTCTTCAAATCCCAGAACATCTTTGCAGGCATGGGAAGCAGGAGGAATGACCATTGCTTTGCAGTGCTTCCTGTTCCATTAAGCCCTGTTTGGTCAGTGCCTGGCCAGTGCATCAGACATATCTACTGCCTGCTGTGTGTGCCATGCCCCCATCAGCCAAGTATTCGTAAACTGTAGCCAGTCCCATAGCCTGATTGCCAATCTAGCTCTGCTTTGCAACTCTTCCTGTGTCCTAAAAATCATCTGGTTCGCTGCAACCAACTTTTGATGGCGTGTTGACAGCTTCAGAAGAGATCAGGACAGACTGGGACTGGCAGTCAAAGCAGATTGACTTGTACTTCTATTCCAGGTGTTCAACTGTACTGATTGTTCTTTTTTTTTTTTCTTTTTTTTTTTTCTCCTCTGAAGCTGCTATAGAGCAATTAGTGAAAATAGTTGTAGGAGAGCTAAGATTATGTGTCCATCATCTAAATGGTGCTTTAATGCTGGATATGTTAATGCTGTCTTTAAATGGCTCAGTTAGTGAGATTTTTAAGTCAGTTAAGAGACTAAGCAATTAGACGTATTTGTCGAGGTGTGAAACACTTGAGGCAGTTCAGTGGGACTGATTTTGTTGCTAGGTAGTGAGGTACCAATTTCTCTGTATAGGAGATATGGGACAGTTTTTGGTCTGACATACCTTTTGTGGCAGTCCAAAGCTCAGTGTTGCCTCAAGTCTCAGAGCATAACTTAGAGCTGAGTATTGGGAAGGGTTTGTGTCTCCTGGAGGTTTTGTCAGGCTCTGAGTGTCAGCCTTGTATGTATAAGGTTCTGTAATGTGATGGTGGAGAGAGTATTTTTACATGATATATCAAGCACTTTATCACCTAAAGTACTTTCTTGTATGGTTGAAATACACATATAGGAAAATTAGTTAGTAAGAAATCACAAAAGAAAATGAAAACATGATTCAACACAGCTCTCTTCAACTCCCTCTGCACACTTCTGACTAGGGTAAAATGGTCCACAGAAATTGCACAAGTTTTAAACACATTTGATTCCTTTAGATCAAATCTCTCCATTAAGTTGTTGCATTTTTTCACTTGTGCACATATAATTTATTTCAGGCTACCCTAATTAAACATCCAATTCTGTATCATGTTATTTGTCATGTGCTGTGAGTATGCCACCTTTCATTGTAATAATCCATGTTTCAACACAGGCATTTCTAAGCATCATTATAAAGCTGTACTCTACTAAAATATCTTCCTCAGCAACTTTATTGTGGTATCACTGCTTCTAGGCATGTTTATCCACCTACAAGGAGTGATAATGAAGGAAAAAGAGAACAAAGTAATTTTTTCTTAGGACATCAGACATTATTATTCATAAAGGTGTTCTTGATTCTTTACTGTTGCCCATATGTTTAGACTTGTATCTTTGTACAGTGAGATTGTCAAAAGCACTTTTAATTAGTCAAAACTAATCCTGGCAACAGTATTGAAAATTGCTGTCATCTTCATTACTAGCTAGGGTCAGTACTTAGTATTTTTGAAATCCTCCTCTCTATCTGCAATAGGGGTTATCTTTAAAATTATTTTCTTAGATTGTGTTTACTTTGATACTGAAATTCATTTCAGTTTTACAAAAAATCTTCTTTTATTTTGATGCATCCAGACATTTTTGTCTTTTCTACTGCCTCTGTTGTTCCTAGAGTTTAGAGGGTTGCAGAGTATTTTTATTGCCATTCAGACATTCCTTGTGCAGTACTGAAGTGCCTTTCTTGCATATTTTCCGAAGACATTAGAGCACACAAAGCAGGTTTCATCTTCATTTCCTGAAATGTTCTTGTAGGGGAAAGAAAGCCTGCTGAACAGAACCAATCCATGCTGGTACTGAACTGTGTCTGTCACAGGTGGCAGGATTTTTTTCATATCAAAGAATTAATAGGAATATTTGGGGGGGTTTTATGTAGGACCTTTTGTTCTAAAGAACTCTGGGCCAATGGTAGGGACAGTTTGAACTCCTTGAAATGTTTTCTGTAACATTAATGAGGCTGATGAAAGAAATTTGAAGCAGGTGTCACCTTTTTATTCTGTGGCGTTTGGTATGGCAGTAATAGAGTAAGCAGGAGGGTCTGGTAACTGGGGTTAAATATTAACCTAAACAATTACTGGCTAGGTGTTTCTTCAAAATGCAATGGAAAAATTGGGTCCAGGTAGAATCTGTATGTAGGGGAACTTGGAGTTTCTCTAGTGCCAATTTATTTGTCGTTTCATCGATAAGGTACTGGTGTTAAATTCTACTTTAAAAAAAAGTAACAGACACAAAGTTGCTGGGAAATCACAATTGAAGCAGTAGCTTCTCTGTTGTTAAACAGACTTAATTCCAAAGACTGCCTCTTTGGAGCTAAATTGCTCTGGCAGACGAAAAGTGCTTCAAAGTTACTGACAGCATCAAATTTTAAAATTACCTGACAAGTTTGAGGCTTCTGGTAATTTATCAGTAAATGTAATCATAGAATCATTTAGGTTGAAAAATACCTTTATGATCATCACATTCAAATGTAAATTTAACACTGCCAAGTCCACCATGTCCCTAAGTACCACAGCTACACATCTTCTAAATACCTCCAGGGGTGGTGACTCCACCACTTCTCTGGGCAGAGTGTTCCAGTGCTTTGCAATCCTTTAGGTGAAGAAAATTTCCTTAATATCCAATCTAAACCTCTTCTGGTGCAACTTGAGGCCATTTCCTCTTGTCCTATCACTTGTTGTTTGCAAGAAGAGGCCAACTCCCACCTGGCTGCATCCTGTTTTCAGGTAGTTGGAGAGAGAGATAAGGTCCCTCCTGAGCCTCCATCTCTAAGCTAAACCACTCCAGCTCCCTCAGCCTCTCCTCATAGGACTTGTTCTCCAGACCCTTCACCAGCTCCATTGCTCTTCTCTGGACACGCTCCAGCACCTCAATGTTCTTCTTGTAGTAAGTGACCCAAAACTGGACAAAATACTTGAGGTGCCTGACCAGTGCCTAGTACAGGAGTACAATCGCTGCCCTGGTCCTGCTTGCCACATTATTTCTGATATAGGCCAGGATGTCATTGGCCTTCTTGGCCACCTGGAAACACACTGGCTCATGTTCAGCCACTGTTGACCAGCAGCTCCAGGTCCTTTTCCACTGGACAGCTTTTCAGATACAGTTCCTCAAGTCTGTAGGGGCTTGTTGTGACCCAAGTGCAGGCCCCAGCACTTCACCTAATTGAACCTCATCCTGTTTGCCTCAGCCCATCTATCCAGTCTGTCCAGATCCCCCTGCAGACCCTTCCTGCCCTCCAGCAGACTAGCACTCCCACCCAACTTGGTGTCGTCTGAAAACTCGCACAGGGGGCACTTGATCCCCTCGTCCTGATCATCAGTAAAGTTTTTAAATGGGACTGGCCCCAATTCTGAGCCCTCTGGAACCCCACTAGTGACCAGCCACCAGCTGGATGTAACTCCATTCACCATCATTCTCTGGGCCCACCCATCCAGCCAGTTTTTTACCCGGTGAAGAGTGCACCTGTCCAAGCCACAGGCTGCCAGCATCTCCAAGAGAATTTGGTGGGAAATGGTGTCAGAGGCTTGTCAATTACAACATCCGCAACCTTTTCCTCATCCACTAAACAGGACACCCTGTCACATTAGGAGACCGAGTTGGTCAAGCAGGACCATTTTTATAAACCCATGCTGGTTGTTCCTGATCCCCTGATTATCCTGCACTTGCCGTGTGGTGACACTCAAGATAATCTGCTCCCTGACCTTCCCCAGCACAAGGCCTAACAGGCCTGTAGTTGCCCAGATCCTCCTTCTGATCATTCTTACAGATGGTCATTACATTTGCAATCCAATCAACTGGGACCTCCTTGGTTAGCCAGGACTGCTGGCAAAGGGTGGAAAGTGGCACGAGTAGGTCATGGAAAGCTTTTCTTTCAGATCACAGCTGAGATTTAGTTGTTCTACTGTATTCATTCTAACTGGGTATTAATTACCAACACTGTCAAATAGTAGTTAAATGAGTTAATTAGAACCTTGGCAGCAAATGTAGTGGGTGTGGAAAGGCACATTTATTCAACAGTTATGAAAATTCATATTTCCTAGAGTACACTTTGAACACACTTTTGTTGCTGCGTGGGTATTTTTCCCAGTTCTTGATGTAAATGCAAACCCACCACTACAGAACATGGTATCTTAACAAAGTATGCTTTCTTGAAGTTGATTTTTGCTTATTTGGGATATGTGGTTTGCTTTCTGAATATGGTGATTAAATAATTTGTTTTCAGAGAACTCCATTTTTGTTGTGATCTGCACATTACTGTTTTGTCTTCAGACTTTTTCTATTTTATTATTTAAAACAATTAAGAAAAATTCATCTACTGTTTAATGCTTGCTTCCAGATGGCCACATTCAATTGGTACAAATCTGACCACTGGAAGGTGAAAAGCTAAGGATTTTCATATATAACCCCTGACAAGTGTGAAACACAGAATTAAGCTGTATGTGGAAGACCTCAGTTTTGATTATCTCTGTTGTCTTCTCCCTCTGCCTCCCATCCCCCCCTTTGGGAAGAGCTGGTAGTACCCTCTAGGAACCAGAGTCCTGTTACTGATGTTTCAGCAGGGAATGTGGTGGTACAGGGAGCATGAATTGATGAGTATGGCAGAGGAGCTGCCCTGATGGGCAGGAGGGGAATAAAAGTGTAGTGGTCTTGGCCCCACTGTTTGTGTGATAAAGGATTGTAGTGCATTCTTTGACATTACCAGAAAGGCTGGTTCCCCTGCCAACTTGCCTTTTTCCCATAAGCTTCTTGACCCCACAGTAGTACTAGGTACCACCTCTCAGTTTCCTTTGCTTTCTGCCTCCCATCTTTCCTGCAAATAATCAGTGGCATTTTAAACTTGATGCCTTCTTGAAAGGAACATTAATACCTCCTTAATTATCCATTGTAGGAAGAAGCCATTTTCCCAAAATAAATTATGGCTGATTTTTAAAATGTGAATACAGAATTTCTGGGGGTTTCCTTTTCCCTAATTATTGTCAAGAATGTGATTCATTGTATTGCTTATTTTATTTAAGGCATATGAGACAGTCACAGTCCGTCCTGCTACTTAACTACTACAAGCTGTTTGGCTGATGTGAATGTTAGCTGAAACCCCAGCTCCTTTTAGCATTTGTACACTGGACCTACCTGGAGAAAATGTATAAAAGACATTATCAAATGTGAGACTTTTTTGTTGAATAGTCTTTTCCTAGATAACAGATTCCCCTTTAAGAATATTGAGAACTTCTTTCCTAGGAGCTTTACTCTGAAGAGTCCCCTTAACAAACACCAGAAATTTGTTGAATTTTGAACCTGCCACAGGCATCCTCTAACTATACTAAACTTCAGCTATGTTTAAATGAAAGTGCAGATTATAGGCAACAAATCATGTGGCCGTTGTGTTAATGAATGGGACTCTTTTTATGTATAGTTTGGAAAAACATACTTGTGTGTCAGCAAAGAATATTACAGAATTTAAATGAGAGATCTCATGTGTGATATTTAATATGTGCATGCAGTACGTGTCAAACATCCCACAGAGGAAGACAAGTTAAATTTGGCAAGAACTGAAAATTTACATGATGAAAGTATAGATTCTTTTAAGTTGGATTTTAAAACTAAATTCTTTGAGCTGGTTTCTGATCAGGGGCCACTAAAAATACACGGAGAGGAAACTTCAGCTGTTTAACAATTTCAGTGGACAAAACTCTGTTAGTACTGAAGTTACAGACACCACAGTGCAGTGGAAAAACCTGTACAAATAGAGCGAAACAATTCTGCTTGCAGATATTTGCTGTTGAAGCCAATGAAAGGGCTGTGCTCTTCTGTGTGGTTTAGTGATGTCAAGCACTACTTGCTGGAGGCAGCTGTGCTACTGCAATGCTTTCCTGACCTTAAATAGCCTATATGCTGGGTAATGCAAGTGTTCAAATATAAATACAGGGCACATAAGGACAGAGGGAGGCCAGAAAAGCCATCGAGGCCCCTTCGCTCCCCTGAATTAGTCAGTGTCTTCCTCAGTATTCTTCTCTTCTGGTATTTGTCCAAGATATTTACAAAACCATTCAGACTAATTGTTCCCTTGTGTTGCCTCAGTACTGTTTATTCCATATGTTAAATACTGCGTGCGAAGCAGTTCTGCTCTTCAGTGTGGTTGCTGCTTGCTTTCCTTTCCTTTTCCTTTCTTGGAGGTTGTCTTTGATATTAACCCAAACAGCTATGCAACCTCTGTCTGTCCTGGGAGGTTGTGTGTGCCACAGCAGCAGCAGCAGCCCACTGCTCTTCCCTAGACCTCTCCAGGCAGGCAGGACTTTCTGGGACATTCTGTGGAGGTAGTTCCTTCAGGTCATGTTTTTGGTTGACTTCCCAGGTTTTTTTTTTTTTTTTCTTTTGCTCTATAATGGAAAGATGGTTAGATGGCATGTATGTGTAATTATGTAGTGATCCTCCTCATCTCAAACACTGTGTTTCTTTTGTAGCTGTAATGAATGTGCAACTTGCTTTCTACCTCCTCAAATTCTGTTGTTATCAATTGGTACTCTTGGTTTTGTTAATTTACCTATCACTTAGGTTTCTCATACTGCCTTCCATTGTTTTTTTATTTTTTTACATTCCATCTCTATTTTCTGGTTTCTCTTTTAGCTGTTTGTTTTTAACTCTGCACACATTTCTGAAAATTTGTTTCATTTTCAAGAAGCGAGGCTATGTTTTTTGCATGTCAGGTAGCAGTTTTTCCTGCAGTTGACATAGAAACTGCAAGGAGAGTTGAACGATGTATGTACATCCTGACAGAGCACGTCTTGTTGAAAGCTTAGGCAACATTTAATCTACAAAAACCTAACAGCCCTTTTAATTGTCTGATACACAGAATCAGTGCATATCCAGAACAATCATTTAGTGTTGTCTATGATTTCACTGCCTTTTTTGTCCTTTATTTTAAAGCATTTTAACATTAGTTTTTTAAAACACGGTTTATTTTACATTTCTTTTAACATTATTTCTCTTCGCAATTAATTGTTTCCATTTTAAAAACCTTCAGGACTTTAATGCAACAGTGAAAGCAAAAACACTCTATTATGTTGTATTTATCAAAGCCTGGATTATGTATAATTGAACAAACTTTTTTTCCCCTCTGTGATAGTATTCTATTTAGACTACATTTCTCAGCATTAAAAAGATTATATTTCTCACTACTGTGATTTCTTTCTTTTCTTTTCATAGTATTGCGTTAAAATTTTGGAGGTCACATCAATTCATAAAATATATCGAATTCCTTAACCCAGGATAGCTGGAGTGGTTTTGTAGAAAATGCTTTTGCAGCACGTAAGTGGTAGTTCTCACATCAGAGTCATAGAGTTCTTTGTTGGAGAGGAACTCTGAATTATCTAGGCCAGCTTCCTGCTTGGCCTGGGACTACCACCAGCACTAGCTCAGGTTTTGTGTTGCAGAGTCTTCGTCTGTGTCTTGAGCACTTCTCAGTGGAGATCCCACAGGGTTCTTGAGGAACCAGTCTGCTGCTCTGCCACCCTCCTTAGGGGAGGACCTCTTCTGAAAGTCCAGTCTGAGAATCCCAAGGCCTCAGTTGTCCCAGTCCTTGGGACATAAATGTACCTTCAGACTGAAGCTGTGCAGTTGGTTGTAGCAGTATTATACAATGTCATTAGCAGTATGCCATGTGTTGTTGGTAGTGAGGAAGCAAAGGCTTTTTTAGTTAGTCTCATCATGCTTCTCCAGCAGCATGGAAGGGTGAATTCTTAAGGACATATTGCTGTCTAGGATTTGCTCTGGCTCGAGGTCATGATAGTTGAAAGTTAAATTAAGTTCCTATCTCACTGCTGTCACAGTGAAGGGATAGCATGAGGAACAAGGGCATGAGTTTGCTGCATTCTGACAACTGTCACTAATGCATAGTCCTTTTGGACTAGCTGGTACATGATATCAGTTAGAGCAGTGCATGGGACCAAATATTAAAGAATTTGGGTCAGTATTATGGGTGGTGTTAATAATGCCTTGCAACAACACCAAGGCACATAATACTGGGAAATCTCTTTTACTTCATTTTTTTGGCTCTGTCTACTGAAAGCTTCGAGTTGCCTTTTCTATACACAGATGCTAATTTGTATTTTCCTTTCTTAATTTCATATACTATAGCAGAATTAAAAAAAGTAAATAAATACCCTGAAATAGAACGCTAGTCACTAGCAGTGAATGATCCTGGCAATGCAACTGGCATTGCTGAGTACTTTCCACATACAACTGAGTACAGTTAAAATGTTAGAAAAAGGATAGAATTTTTCCTGATTTTGTTTGTTATACTAATGCTAGGAAAGTCTAGCATTCTATTTTTGTTCATCCACCAATCTGTTCAGCATATTTAGTTTAATAGTTTAATGTTAGAGTCTATATGCAACCACCCATGTTACATCAGACTGTGCAACTGGAATGCTGTTTACTTTTTACCAAGGCAACTCCCTGTTTTTGTTAATTAATATCTAACAAGGTCCAACAGCTGACTCCCTTTAAAGTCAAGAATGTAGGGGTGTAGAGGGTTTATAAGCACACTGTGCTAGCAGCAGTGTCTTTTGTACAAGTGACCTGTTAAACGACGTGGTTTGGGGTGGCTTTTTTCATTTTTATATGTGTGTATATCCTTTTATTCTTCTGCAGTTATCTTGGCCAGGTTATGTTTGTACTGCATGTGCATAGCCCTTTAGTATGTGGTGCCATTAAGTTATTTTCTTAAGCCACGGAAGGAAACTGAGAAGATTTGTGGGAAAGTCTTCTGCACCACTCTCTCACCATTCTTTTGGGGACTAAAGGAGAACTCACGTTTCTGAGGTGGTCAAATTGACAGTGGTGGTCCGTGTCTAAAATATATTTTATTTTTTTATTTTTGACAACAAGCCATCCCTCGAATGTCTCAATTCTCTCAGTACCAGAAAGGATTTTTTTGTTAAATGTTTAGGAGTTTTATCCAGGCTTGATTTGAAATTGTGCAAGGAATACAGTATACACCATTTCCTTAGTGCTCTTCCAGTGATAAAATGTTTTACCGTTTTTGCAAACTTTAATTTGTTTATCTTCTTGGTACACTTCTGGGATAAGATAGTACTAAATACTGTCAGGATGTGTGAATGTATCCATGTGTGTCAGAAAGACTTCCCAACTGGGAAACTAGAAGCAAATAGAGACTCCCTTTGATAATCTCAGTCCGTACCAGATAAATATTGCAAGACTTAGAAATGTCTTCTTTCTTCCATAGTCAATTTTCTTAATGCAAAATATCTTCTCAGTTACCCTTCTCAATCACTGCCCTATCTTAACTGTATAGGCTGGCTTGAGGCTATCCACACTTGCATGCACTGATACAGATTCCTCTGGCATCACCACTGGTGTCATTTGTACTGTGTCCTCTAACGAAATGGAAATAACAAAATTCGGTATGTGCAGAAGTACATTTTTTTCCACCATGAAAAAGATCTTTTTAATGATTTGGTATGTTTCTGAGCTTCAACCCCACCAGTATATCTCAGTAACCTAGTGATAAATAGATAATACAGTTGGCAAGCTGATTAAAATTATATCTTTAGCCAATCAGAAAAGACCTTTTAATTTAATTCAGTCCTTAAAACCTGTAAAAATACTGGGTTCTATTTTAAGAACAAGTAGTAGGTAAATAATGTTCCACCCAAAATCTGCCAACTACTGATTGTGTTTGTGCTCTCATTTTTTTTTTCGTAAGTTCTTTTGTTGTAGGAGGACATCTTGGCAGAGCTTCACATATGTGGTTAAGTGCTTGCTGAGCCACACGCAAATAATACTGTACAGTTAAGCATTTCTTCCTGCATCACCAATTTCTATTCTCTTGGGCAACAGGAGTTCAAATCTGGGCAAAGATGACAGGCATAGACCTGTCTGATTGGATTAATAACATAGAAACTGTTGTTAGCCACCACAGTAATATTTTACAGTTGATCTTGTGGTAAGTTTCTCAACCCAGATTTTGATTTTATTATACCAGTAAATAGATAGGTGGATAACTCTGCAATCCTGAAGGACAAAAGGAGAATTTGTTTCCCACTTTCAGGTTTGGCAGATCCAAGTTCTACTAATGGAGGTGAAAAAGGGTATGTGGAAACCTGAAGGGCAGTGATGATTCAGAGATGACTTCCAGTATATTGACTGTGGGGGATTTCTTTTTAAATGCTGTATCATTTTTGCTTGTGTGGCATTTTTAGGCTAAGTGCCTTTGTTTGGACATGAGAAATAATTAGTTTGAGGAAGTGTAAGTTTTCCAGTCAGTGTGTTCATTCACACCTGGCATAGAGGTGGAAGTAGAATTAGTTTGCTTATCACTTGGATATTATAATAAAAAGTTTTTTGGATAAATGTATTTAATCATAAAATCAGTGCTCTACAGGGAAAGTCATGAGTTTTGTTATGTGTTGCTAGGGGGAATGACTTCAAATTGTTCCTTTATCATAACTTTTCAAGAAACTTAAGTAGTGTATACTGGGTAATAGGATCTATATTTTGGATCGTACCATGAAATTGAATGCATGTGAAAAATCTATCTGCAACTTAAAATTTGCTTTTCTGTGCATTTGTAGTTGTTTTGAAGTGACAAAAATAGCTAGGACTTGGGAAGGTAAAGCTGTGTTACAGGAACTCATAGGGAGATTCCAGAAAAGTAGTCCTGAAATTCAGTTGATGATGTTCAAGGAGTTTTGAACTCACTTTACTGTGAGGGTATAGAACAGGTTGCCCAGAAGAGTTCTGGATGCCCCATCCCTGGAAGTGTTCAAGGCCAGGTTGGATGAGACTCTGAGCAACTTGGTCTAGTAGGAGGTGTCTCTGGCTGTCCATGGCAGGGGGGTTGGAACTAGGTGATCTTTAAAGTCCCTTCCAGCCCAGTCTATGATCCTGTGACATGCCTTGTTTGTCATTTCTTACACTTGTGTCATGGGTTAGCAAGCATAGTCCTGGAAGTGATGTCCTTGCTAAGGGGTGCTTACAGCTCCTCTATGACCTGACAGAACCTATCAGCTGGCCAGTTTGAATATGGACAATTTTTTAAGCCACTTAAAATTTTGACTGCCTCTGTGGTCCACATTTAAGAATGGACAAAGCCCAGGGGAGCTCTCTCTTGTTTCCAGTGCTGGGACAGGTGGCTGCAGGGCCCGTACGGGGCCCGGCAGGCCCAAGCCAGGCCCTGCTCGGGCCAGGCCAGGCCGGGCCATGGCCATCCTGGGGCCAATGGGCCCTGTTACACCTGCAGAACCAACCCCCCAGCCCTGCTGTGGGCAGCCAGAGTGGCTCGGCTCCCCCTCTCCAGTGTGGCCAAGATTCAGCTGAAGCTGCACCACTGCCCAGCAAAGATCATGTGACCAACAGCGATAAGCAAAATTCCAGCTGCAAGGCCTAGGTGAGATTAACCCTTTTAGTGCTGTGAAGAGCTGAAAACCTGAGGGAAGAGAGAGAGGAGATGCTTAAAGCTGAAATTCTATTGTAAAGCTATGATGTATCAGAGTATCCCATTGTAATTTCATGAAGGCATGGGGGGTGGAGCGTTCAACTTGTACTTGTGAGCAAAAGCACCTGCACTGGTATAAGCAAATGCTGAAGCAGCTGTGATTTGATGAGAAATTTGAACAGGGAGAGATGGAAGCGATGAGGACTCTTGCTCCAATCAGAAGGAGAAGACCTCTGTTCCTGGAGATACTCCCAGAGATAGTCTTAGAGATTAAGATGCTTTTTTTTCTCCCAGGAAAGGAGGAGGGCCTCTATTCTCAGAGATAGAAATGCTCCCAGAGATGGGTGAAGAGAACTTTTGTTTCTGAACGGCTCAACCTTAAAATTGTACCCCAGTAGCTCAAGAGTGGACCCTCGAAAGCAGTTGTGGGGAAAGCTGCAAGTCGTGGGAGGGACTCTCACATGATGCGAGCAGAGAACCAACCCGGGCAGCTGTCTCGTTGTGATAATGTCTCCATAGCATGAGCAAGAGAGACTCCTCTTCCTAAATGGACTGAACAAGGTTATTATGGAAGTGGTAATCTGACTGAAAATCTCAAGGGTTGTCTTTTTACAGTGGGAGAAGGGGGAAAAGTGGGGGGAGGAGAAGAGTTCTGAAGGTGTGGTACGATTTTTTTTTTTTTTTCCTTCTTTTAGGTCTATTAATAAACTTCTATATACTCTTTCAAGTTTTATGCCTGCTTTGCTTTTCTCCTAGTTCTTATCTTACAGAAGGTAAACAGTAATGAGTATTTTGGACCAAACCACTACAACTTGTAACATGGCATAAATTCAACTTCAGTTCTCCTCAGAATGCTGCAGTAGGCCTTGATAAGTTCAGCTTAAAATTTTATACATGCATTGTGAAACCTGAATCCGTAGGAAGGAAAAAGACAAATATCTTTTGGAAATTAATTTGGTCCTTTGACTGCAGTGTCTGGGCAGTCTTGATGTGGTACTTGCTGCGGAGACTTGCACCTTGATTAGGATACCAGTCACAATGACACAGAGTCACAGCTGTGGCTATTTAAAACTTGTTTGTGTTGAAAATACACAAATGATCTGCTTTAATTAACTGTTGGAGAAGAAATATCTGTTTCATTTGTCTGGTTTTGGTACCATATGAAAAAGGGAAAACAAAGTAACACAAGGAGGAAAAATTTTGGGGTTTAGGGCGCTTTTTAAACCAAACTAAGTAAACTTACAAATTTTAAAAAACCAAACCGTAGACTATGTCTTGTTCTTCTAACTAATAGAAATACTTTTTTGAAGTATAGTTCCTTTTTCCCCCACCTAGGAGCTTTTGCTCTTTTATTCTCCGGGTTTTACTACTTTTGGAGTTGTCTGTGTTTCATCTCCCCTTTAATGTGTATTTACATTGAAGGAAAGATGAAAATACCAGGTCCTGAAGATCATTTAATATAATTGAACAGTTCTGGGGATTTCCTGGTAGACAGATAGTAGAGTGCTGGGTTTTTAAGGCAAATTATGAAATTTTAAATGAAAATAATTTTTGTATCTTTGGGATTACGAAACATCTACCCTGAGACTTGATAAATAATAGTTTATAGTCAGCTGTTCTCCAGGCTTCCCTTGCTTTTACATGTACTGCATGTTTATTTCTTCTTGCAAAGTTAGAAAAATCAGACCATGGACATAAGTTCCAACCTTTCCCAGCATTTGGTTGGAAGAGCTACAGTTAGTTACTTTTAGTCCTGGCCAGGTTTGCATCAGTGTTCTTCAGGTTCTGAACTAATTAGGTACTGAATAAATACATGGTCCCTTGAAAGCTAGATAGCCTTTTCCAAGTACTGACCACAGCTTTAGACAGGTCACTTTTCAAAGTACGTCTCCAAAGAGAAAGCAATTTGGAGCAGGTGTTACACAAGCCACAGGAGTATAAGTTTGACATGTAAAGACCTGGATGTCTTCCTTTTTTCCCAACTAATACATGGATTTTGAAGTCACTTACCTAGGCAATAAATTTGTGCATTTCAGATGCTATTTTTCGTGTATTGTCAAGTCGAAAGATGAAAATTAGATGTTTCCCAACCAATTTTGTCTTTCATGCTCTGAAATTATGTACAATGCCAATCATATTAGAAACTTATGGATGTGCTAAATCAGTTGGTAACAGTTACGTGTCACGGGTTTGGCAGTCTTGAAGAATAGAAAGTGGTGAGTTAGTTACAAGGAACAATCTAGATATTAGTATGCAGTACTTGAAAAGTTTGTGATGTATATAACCATGACCTCCAGCCTCTTCAGTAATACTATTGCAACCGCTAATTTCTAACAAAAAGCTACTCTCAGGTAGTCAGGTCAGTCAGAGCAGAGATGCAAATCATTTCTATTTCCTTTATGTTTGAGAAGTGTGTCTTTGTGTAGCTCAGGTGCTAAAAGCAAGCAACACAGTTTTTCAGGAAATCTGCCTCTCATAAAAGAATGAGATAGTTCCATTCTTCTTGACCACTTCTACCTTTCAGCCAAGGATTTCAATGTAATTACAAATCTGAAGTGTCTCAAATGCTGCCCTCCCCCCCCCCCCCCCCCGGCCTTGCCTCCAACTTACACGATTCTTGAATAGTACCCACCTTCAGATCTTTCTTCAGTGTAAACATGAAGCATCTTCTTTTTTTCCCTTTGGTATTCTTTTTTTTTCCTGATCTTGTTTGTGCTTAGAAGTACAACCTATATTCTTTCACAGTAGGAAGTTTCTGGTAACTTGCTGCAGGGACATTGGCAGTATCTTAGCAAGGTAGCATCAGTTCGATAACCTTTTACAGTGATCAGGGGTGACAACAAGTTAGTAAGAAAGGGAGGGCTGGGGAATCTGTTAATGATTGATTTTTATCTGGTTTGGATGTAGCAGAGAAATTGAGTGATAGTTTGGAAGTGGGTTTGGCTGTCTTTTAATTCCTCATCAACAGACCTTTAGATTGATAATCTCTTCTGTACTATAATTCTGACAAATCTTGTTTGAACTCCCAGTGAAATAGCCAAAGACTAATTTGACCATAACTACTGAATTTACCTCCCATACTTAGACAGACCTTCCTGTGGGCTTTTACCTTAAGTTTGAAGGACTCACATGAGATTGTTTTTTTGTTGCTGTCCTATGGAGTGCTGTTTCATGGACTGTGGATTTCAGCACTGAGGTGTGCTAATTTGCAAGAATGAAGTAAATTGGACTATCTAGTTATACTTGCTAATACTTTGACCTCACTTCCCTTTAGTAAAATGACCTCAAGTATCAAGTTTGCATTATAACTCTCCCAAACAGCAAACAAAGGAGAACGTAGCATCAAGTACAATGCATATAGTTGTCTTCCCTTTCTCTCCTCAAGCCTGTCAAAAAAAAAAATTAAACAGAGGTAGCTGTATCTCATTACCCACATCTCTGCTCTATACTGCAGTGGCTCGAAAACAAAGAGCACACAAATAGAATCAAGCAGTAGCATTAAGTAATTACAAAATTTGTTCAGTAACAAAGGCAAGAGGCCTTTAATCGAAACTCCAGCGCTGCCTGTAAGTGGATCTTCACTAGTGCGTAAGTGCATCCCTAAATCACAGCCATATTTGGGGGATGGGGTTTGCTTGTGTGGTGGTGCATCCCCCCCCCCCACTCCTTTCCAGGGACAGCCTGTCCTCCTCCCTGGGCATCTTGCAGCTAGCCATACCTGTACGCAGGGATATCACTGTGTGCCGCAAGTCGCTGGTGGTGTTTTTAGGCTAATTGTGTCCTTACTTGACTCCACCTACTCTGAGAAGTTTGACATACCCTGTTTCCCAAAGTAAATAGCATTTGGGGTTTGGTTGTTTTGTTCATACTGTTTCATCCCCACAGAGGAATGAATAGAGCCATTTTGTAATCTTGATTCTCAGTTTACTTCCTTCAGTCTTCTCTTAAATCTCATCACAGTAAGTGTTAGTGTTTCAAGTTCTCTTTCAAGCACATGCCATCCAAATCATGGTGGTATGTGAAATGTCATGTTAGGCAACTGTTGATATTGTCAGAGGGATTGTATGTTAAGCTGGGGTGGGGAAGGTAGCACAGTGTGTTTTGCAGAGCTGTGCATTTTTAAAATCATCGTGATCCCTGGCATATCACTTTTACTTGCAGAAGAGGGCAGGGTCCTTCATCTTCAGATGGGGTGCTTTTCCAGATGTTCCACCCAACCTGAGTTCATGTCAGGCAAGTCAGGTCATTGCTGCAGATCTATTGAAGGTCTCAGAAGAGGATCTTTATTTATTTGAGTGTTTCATTAGTTTCATTAAATCTGAAACTCTTTGAAGGTACACCACATTTTCCTGATCACAAAATTAATTACTTTAAAACCTTCTCTGGGGGAAAAGAAAATGTAACCATTCTAAAGCTGTGCCTTTTAATCCTCATTACTTCAGGTTACACTAACAACTACCTTTCCTGCGATTTAAAGCAAACACCGTCATTTAAATGATTAGTATCTATTTTAATCACATAATACTGTGACAATCCTGTTAATTTTTTTTTATGTAAATAGAGAGGTACATGTTTGTGATTAAAATTTTGCACCATAAATTGCCTTGCAGTATCACCTAAATATGCCACCCCACTAGAAAATCACATGCATGTGCAATATGATAACAAAGTTCATAGAAACAGGGCTAGCACATATGATATCTTGCCCTAAGAATTCTCCAGCCCTAAGCCATTGGTGGCTGAGGAAATTTGATTGATGTGTAATCCTGAATGAATTTTTCTTTCATGTACTTGTCCAGCCTACCCTTTGCATACATATTGCAACAGGGAATTTCATACCTCCGCTACATCTTGCATTAAGATGTGCCTCCTTTTAGTTTTGAAACTAGCTCTTCCTGTTGGCTAGGTGTAATGCTGGCCACTACATTTGTATTGGAAAAGACAGCAACTAGTCAGTGCTTATTCATATTTTCAACATCACTCATCATGTTATAGTAATCAGTCTCCTGTCCTCATTTTCTGACTTCCAGACTGAGTTGTGCTGCAGACAACTTTCTACTTCTTTCCTCATAATCCCATATTTCTTTTTTGTTTGGCTTTTTATTTTGTGCTGAGTTGACATTTCAACTGAACTCCGGTCATAACCCTAAGAGCAGCTGAATGTTCAGCTTGGTGTCCATTTTGTATTTAGTTAGGGTTGTTTTTTTCTGCCTGTATCACTTCGTACTCATCTGTGTTAAATCTCCTTTCTTACTGTCATCCAGTTCCTCTGCTTCAAAGCCCTTTCATTACTCTTCCTGGTTGGAGCTTGTTTTGGCTACCCTCAATAACATGTCATCCCTGAACTGCCACCTGGCAGCTCGCCTGTTTGTCAGGTCATTTACGAACATTTTAAACAACACAAGTCACTACTGAACCCTCCTGCTGACTTAACCCCACTGTTAGAGCTAATTATTTACTTAGGCTTCTTAGTGACTTTTTCTAAGAGCTGCCATAGATCTGGGAGACAGGACTACCCCTAACTGCAAAGGAATCAGTACAGCTTTTACACAGTGCCTGTGCACACATACATGCTGGGAGAGAGGTTCTGAAATGAACCCATTTGCCTAAAAGTTAGAGAAGCCCTCACAGGAAAAAACTCTAGCTTTCATCATATCTTTGTAATTTCCAGGGCCACCTCCTTTGACTTTTTTTTATCTGAGTGAAAAACCTTAGTTTTGCTCTGCTTAAAACCAGTGGTGATGATTCTGTAGGTACAGGTGGCTCTTGAGCTACTGTTTGCTAATGTTAGATGGTCATTGAGTTGTGATGTCCATCAGCAGTACAACAGAGAGCACAGTGCTTGAGATGACCTTCACTGACTCCCACAAGGGATGATCAGGCTTTGTGCAGCCTTATGAGAAAATAAAGGAAAGTTTAAAAAAGAGTAAGTAGAGCTACATTCAGGAGTATCCTGTGCACTCACCAAATGAAAACAGTTTAAACTTCGGTGACTTGTGCTGGAGGGCTTTTGTCCTGCAAGAGCTAGCTACCCTTGCGTAACAGGCAATTGTTTTACAGTAAATCAGTCGCAAATCAAATGGTGAGTAGCTTTTGCTAGAAAATTTTGCTAAGCAAAACCCCCTGAGAGCAGGTTACTGGTTGGTTTCCCCCCCCCCCCCCCCTTTTCAACATATAAGAACAGAAAAATCTGCTCAGAGTTTTCTGAAAAGTCAAGTGGTGGAAAAACCAAGGGCAATAGGAACAAGTACCAGTAGGTCTTTCTTTGTACAGTGTTTTTTAAATGGCATTGGCGTTGGGTAGTAGAAGAACTGGTTTCTGGTATTACTGGACCTTTCCTGACACATGCATTTTGCATTAGATTTTAAAATTCTAACTGAAGGAGATGGGCAGAGTACAAAAATATTTTCTAACCTAAGAAGTGGTGGTAAAGCTTCCATATTTTCTACTGTACCCAGTGAACATAGGCAAGTTTCCATCACCTTTTGGTATTTTGACAATTATTTTTCTTGTGTTGATTCGTTCACCTTCTTCTCCTACCCACTAAGCAAGATTAGTAAACTTACTGTGAAACTACTAGAAATTCTAGAGCCTTTTCTCTAATACAAATTCCCAGCTTAAAAAAAAAAAGTGTAAGCCAACTGGCTGATGGAATCTTTTAAATTTTACACTGTGGGTACTGCCCAAGAAGAGAGTCATAAATACACATGTCCAAAACTATAAAGATTTATAGATTCCTGCTCTGGACCTTTGAGGGGAAAAAAGGTCATATCTCTAAACTTAGACTAGGCCTTTGTCAGATGTTTTCAGTGGTATTAAGCAACTCCTGCTTTCCAGTAAAGCTGGAAGAGCGAACAACCTTTGAAATTTGCTGCAATTGGAAATTGCCTCATGTTTTCCATTATAAATATTTTTCTTTTGTTTCTTGTATTTAAAAAAATTTCAGTTGCGGGCTGAGGTTTTCCATGTGAGATAGCTGTTTCAAATAAGTCCTGTTTTGAAGCTTCCTTAAGACTAACATATTTGTCTTACTGATTCAGTTTCCATCCTTCAAGAGGCATCAATATTTTTTTCTGTGACAGTGTCAAGTTGTACCTTCCTTCGGCACCTCAGGTTTACAGAACTTTATATGAACTTACTCTTTTGAGTATGCATCTGTGTGCACTAATGGTAAAGAAAATAGATTGCTAGTATTATATTGGCACTCCTGGGATTGTGGTTAAGAAGGCATTTGTAGAAGCTCTCAGAACAGTGGTTTTGACAAATGATTTACCTAATGGGATGAAGTTTCCTATGCTTGTTCTTATTCAGGAAGTGTCTGAGGAAAAATTTTTCTTCTCCCTGAATGGCATGTGCACTGTGAGTTTAATCAGTTGATTTTCAGTTTTTTATTTAAGCTTACAGGTTAATCAGTGGGGTTGGTTTGGGGGTGGGTTTCTTGGAATTGCTGTCATTTTCTGCATAGACAGAGCTTAAGGTCATGGCTCTATTCCTGCTGGTTACCTCTGCCAAGGACTTCAGTTCCTCCCTAGATGCTTTGTGTGGTGGGAAATTTGGGTTATTTTTTAACCTGGTTTCTTAAGAAAATTGATTTTGTCTGCTGTAAAATTTATATGATCATATTGTCTGTACATACAGGTGTCTGTCATTTTTGTCCTACTAACTCTTTTGAGCCTGCTGGTCAATTAAAAAAAAGACAGAAAGATAGAAGTCTTGAAAATAGGAAATTCCCTTAGTTTCATGAATATAATCACTAAGAAGAGGCAGATGCTGTTACTGCCACCTGAAGGAAAGGCTGAAGTCCCTCTGTATTCAGTGCAGAATACAGTGCTGAAGCTCACTGTGTTCAGTGACCAGAGAGTCAGTATGGGAGAAATAAATTATGAATGTTATAATCTTAGGAAGTGCTTCAATCAGAATTCATGCCTTATTAAACATCAGGGGGAAAAAAGCCTCTCTTCAGTCAAGATTCCTTTCCTGAATTCATTGTCTGATGTCTTGCAAGGCATAAACAGCATTTGAAGCTTTTCATTTGGCAAAGGCATTTAGGACATCTTTCCAGTGGTTCCTCTGGTGTTTATAAGGACTGAACTCATGCTGTGCTGTGGTTTTAACACAACCCGTGTTAAAAGTCAGTCCAATGCATTGTAGAAGTCCACTGGAAATCAGACTTTGTTACTGGCTACTTGTGAACTTCCTTCTTGCTTGTCCTGTGAACAGTCCTGATTCATGCAAATACAGATAGGTAAACATTGACTGGCAGGTAGTCAGGAATAAAAGAAATACAGAGATTACATCCATGGAATATTATAGCTGACGTTTACATACCTAAAACTCATAAAGAAGTAATTCATCAACCTTTATTAGGTCACATCCATATATTGGTATGACATTAGCATTGGTAACGTTGTGTTGTTATAGCACATGTGCAGAAAAGGATCAAATTACTGTAGATGTGTGAACCAAAACTCAAATTGTGATTCTTTTGGGAGTTTGGAGAAAAAAAGTATTGATTTAATATTATGCGTTTTGTATATGAACTTATATATGAGGTGCAGGTGGTTATAGGGGTAAAAAGGCAATACCTCATTTTATCAAGGAGACATTCAGATAAGGATTTAAGTGTCCAAGAATTTCTGTAGTAAATTGTAGTAACTGAAATAAATAAATAAATAGTGTATTGTATCCAGGATATACAAATGCCAAGTTTGAACCAGCGAAAAAGAAAAAGGATAAAATAAGAGCAGTTCATGGATTAGCTGTCCTTTGTGAAGTCAGAGTTAGATTAATAATATTAAAACCTCTCGTCTTACTATTGCTTTCTTTTTAGATTGAAAACAATATATTAGGTACAGTAGATCCAAATCGTGTGGTTTTAAGTACATTATTGTTTTACACCAAGGTGGATAAGAATTTACCTCAGTAAAAGAAGATCAAATCTCATTCCCTCATTTGTGTCAAAACAGCTGATTTTTTAAAACCCCTCTGCCTGATTCTTAATCTGAAGTGAAATTGGGCATGTATAGTATCCTGGCATTGCATCATCACCCTGAGCTCTTAGTGAAAGGTAAAAAATCCGAAAGTGTGAGATGATATCTTTGCTGTCAGTGTAACCCCTGCAATTTTTAAAGAAATTAAAAATGATGAGTATCCAAAGAAACACTAACTATAGTACTAGTTACTAAAGGAAAAGCCTTCAGTCATTTGCAAGAAGGAAGCCAAATGAACACAGGCTATACACAGGAAAGTTGAGATTTAAATTCACAACTGTATTTTTTTGGTTTTGTAGGGCCAGTTTTTTTTCTTTTTACTCCAACTTCAGCAGATCTAAAATCCTCATAAGCTAGCACATTCATTATAATTCACTTTAAAACATCCAATGATGGCCTGTGTGTTGAAGACAGGAAATAGTAGAAAAAGCAAAGAGCATATGATTTCTGAGAGCTTCTGTCTTCATAACAAAATAATAACCTAAGCATGCAGGAACCCCAAATCACCTATTTCTGCCCCAGGTAAACTAGAATTCTAAAATACTGTTTATAGATTTAAATAATATGGAAGGTTTCATTTTTTCCATTCTTTAGTCAATTCAAAAATAACTTTTCATGAGTGACAGATCTTTGCAATAAAAAAGCTTGTGAAGTTGTCTTGGTCTGAAATCATGTACTCCTGTGGTTACAGATCGATAGCACAGACAGTGTGCAACGTCTTCTTTAAATTTTGTAAAATGAGGAAACAGTTAACCTGCCTGCATAGCTAGCATCCAAAGGATATTACTGACACTGTGATGTTATTAGTTGATGGAAGGCAGAACTTTGGATTAACTGAAATGACCCAACAGTAAACTTCGCCTTGAAAGATGCTGAGGACCTGCTTGAGAAATTCTGGTCATTCTCAGCTTCTGAAGTAGTTGTGAGTTCTGCTCAGTTTTTGTTAGTGTACAGTAGTATTCATTCCCTGACATAAATTGTATCAGGGATTGTATATTAATGTATTTGAAGCATAGAAGTACTATACACAAATTGTATTTAGTGTTCTTAAAACACTTTGCATTTTTAGGGTAAAAGGTATTTTAACAAGACATGTAGTATTGCTTCAAGGCTTTTATTTTTGGTAATTGTCTGATCTTTTTTACATACCTGTATGACTCAAGAGCCTTAATATAATTTCCAAAAAGAGAAGACTTTATTTAGGAAGCAGTTCTAGATGTAGAATCCTAATATTTCAGTCTTACTAAAAGACAGAACAGAAATTATTTAAAAGCTGACAATCTTTCTGAAAATGCTATTCTTCAACTAAAGAGGTGGGTTTATCAAAGCGTCTGATATTTATTCGTAAATACATCTACTTCCAGATGACATTTAGGCCATCCCATTATCTTACCACTCAACATCTTAAATGTTAAGTAATAATCAAATCCTTAAAAGGTGATAAGGTATACTAACGTAAAGATGGAAGTTTTGTCTTTCAATGGCCATGTAAGTATTTGCAGCTTCTGAGGGAAAGAGGGACAGCTTTAAAGAAGGTTTAGGGGGTGGAGGTGTCTGTGTGTGACTCAGGGCCTGACTGATGTCTGGATGTGCCCTATGCACGTTCATTATCTCTTCTGGGAAAAGCAGAGTCTTTGTGAAAAGGATTTTTTGCTCCAGTCTTTGCCTTGCAGCACATGCTATAATGAATGCGCTCCATGACCAAAATCCAGGCATCAGTGTAAACGAAATCCTGGTAATATCTGTATTCACCTTCTGACCAACTTAAACACTGCTGTACGTTACAAATTAGGAGATTTCCAGTTTCTTGTGTATGTATGGGGTCGCTGCTTCAATTTTTTCAGTTTTAAACCTGTGGGTTTGTTTTCTGCCTTTTCTGTTTTAAAAGTAGACCTGTGTCTGCCTTTTTACAGAAGGAACCGTTGTTACTTCTGTTGTAAGACCAGAATTTCAAAGTGCCCGTGTTTTCTTCTGAGAATTTTTCTATCTTTCCACTTAACAAAGGCTGCCCTTGTGCAATGGGATCTATAGCTCTGCTTGGCTCTGTTTTGAAGAGAATGTATTAAGATGAATTTTGAATTATTTGTGTTCATAGGAACAAAACAGACTTACACAAATTCCTGTGGTAAAGACTCTGAAAGGGGCTGTAAAAACTGTCTGAGCAGATTGATATCACCTTGTTGAATGAGTAAGGGTTTAACATGGTTCATATTAGCTTGTCAAGCCACAGTGGCTATGTTTACATGAAAAACTGATGTTCTCTTGCCTTGTGTCCACATGTGTGTTTGGCTTACATAAAACCAGAGTGCACTCGGCTTCTTGGAGCATTTAGCAGGAGCACCAGACCAGACTTGTAGCATTCCACATCATTTGTGAGCATAAGATAAAGCCAATTTCAAGATCTGAGCAAGAATGCCCTTTAATCATGCTGCATACACATGGAAATCAGTGTCAGAAGCCAGATGTATGAAAGAAAAACATTTTTCTCCTTTAACTTTCTGTCTCCCTCAGGCATTCTTATCAATGACCCAAATGCTCAGCTTCACATCCAGAAGTTTTCCAGCATGTTGCTCTCATTTCATTTCTGAAATTTTTCTGCAAGTTTTCTTGCCCTCTCAGTATGTATTTCTTGTTCTTCATGTAAGCTAATTAAATGTGATGCTGATGATGCAGAGGACAGGATGTTTCACACAAAATGTTTCTCCAGATAGATGAGATTCACAAATGAGGATTACTGTCTGGCCTAAGGAGAATGGGAAAAAATTACATGAGACAAGTTTACAGCACAGTGGTGTTTTAGCGCGGAGGCAAAAAATAAATGCTCTACAAAATGGCTATGTCACTGGAAGTGTTAGGCATTAAGCAATATAGGAAAAGATTAACAAGAAGAGATAATTACTGTAATTTGGCAAGTAGATTAGGGGACATAAATAAAATAAGGAACGATATGAGCAAGTGCAATCACAAAACATAAAAGGCTGCATGTTATAGGAAATGAGTGTTGTTCTTCAGAAAAAAGGAAGAACAGTAGGCAGGGAAGGCAATAGAGTCATGCAGGTTTTGAGAGTCGGTTTCCTGCTTTGTAATAGATACTGCTGGTTAGCTGGGTTTAGTACAAGTACTGGAAAATTACCTGCCTTGTGAACAGTCACAGTATAGGAAGCTGGATGTTACTGAATGCATGCTGGAATAGTGATCAGAAATTACAGATAGATAGGGCATATATTTGTACATGTAGCTGATACCGTCTTAGAGCAGTTATTAATTTATTTTATCCACTTCATTGATGCATAATAAGAGAAGATGTGCATGGGTTTGTGATAAATATTCTGTTCAATTGAATTGTTTGGGAGATCTTCATCACTAAAGCAGAGTGGATTATAAAAGAATAGATCAGTATCTTAAATGCTGTCAAGCGCTGTGTAACATACCACCCAGGCTTCAGTGCAGAGAGGAATTTCCAGGGATCCTTACAATAAATAAATCCTAGGTTCTTTTTTAAATTTATTGGGTCCTATTGTTTCAGAGGAGAATACTGCTCACAGCATACCAGCACTCCAGTATTCTCTTTCTTTTTCTTCTTTATGCAAAAGTTTATAATTTCTAGCTCCTGTCCTCATGCTATGCCATTTTTACTTCCTTTGACACAGCTCTTCCAAGTCATCACATTTTTCCCTCGAAGTAAAAGAGCCAATGCCCAGTATTATTTTACTTGCTATTTAGAAGTCCCTTAATATATTCACAGTTCAGGTGGTTATAAATATATAGCAAAACAGGTAATGCCATTAAAATTGCCTTTCTGAAGAATAGGAATTTGAAAAATAAATTTCATATAGCAGATTCAACTTTCCTCCTTCACAGTTCATGGCAAGGAGAAATGGGGATAGTGCATGATTTAAACAAATTGCTGGGTTTATGTTGCCATCTCAAACCAGTGCAGGATGGAAAAGTTTTACAATTCAGTTATAGCTGACTTTTTCTTCAGCCAAAATCTTGTTTTGTCATAGTTGTGACGAGTCTCCAGCCCCTTTCACATTTGCTTTTCTTTCTGAGATCCATACAGAAGAAAATTGAAGGAGGTTAGGCTACGTGGTCTTTCTCTTGGCGTCTTAATTAATTTCTTTAATCTTCATTTATACAGTTTTCAACTTCTGTGGAAATGAAAACAAAACAGGACTGCACAGTGCTCTCTTTATTTACTTATCTGCCCATGTTGCTTATCTTATCTACCTTTTCTGTTCAGTGGTGTTTGCTGCTGCTCTATTTTTCTGGGTTTCTTTCTTACAACTTTTCCTGGTTGTTTGGGAGTTTCATTTGCTGTTATTTCCTTATTGCATCTAATTCTCTGTGAAAATCTTTTCTGATGTTTCTTTACTTCTCACTCAGGTTTCTCTTAATTTGTTTCCAACCTTTAAGAAATAAGCAAAATGCTTTGGAAATTATTTAAGTCTCCTTTCTGCAATGGATGTGCTTCCTACCCTCTCATTCAATTCCTCTCTCTGCAGTGTAGCCTGAAATACTGGACTGTGAAAGTTCTTAGGGACAGGAACCATGCCCTCCTGTTTAAACTGTGAGGCATCTAGCAACTGATTCAGGGTTTCTTATATCTGTTTCCTGTAAATATTCTTTAATAAATTATTGTTTAGTAAAAAAAAATTAATATTATTAATTGGAATTAATACTAGTAAGCAGTACCTTTTGAGGGGGAGGGGGAAGGATACACCAAAGATCTTCTTTTGGTAGCATAAGAAGAGTCTCTAAATTCAGTTATTCTGTCATTTGTTATGGGTTCTCATTATGATCTGCCCCAACTAAGTACAGTACTTTTGCAATACATGTTGCTTTGGTGATTTTTTTGCAGAAAAAATAAGGGTGGCATCAGTTCAGTAAGTTGCAACACAAAAGAAACATTTGTCAGAAAGTTTTAGCCTTAAAGAGAATCACATTCTTTTTATAGCCTGTGGAACTTTTCATATTTTCTTTTTGAACCTGATAGTAGTGTATTATGAGAAACAATTCTATATTAAGACTTTGAAATAGTTTGAAACAGTTTGAAATATATTGCTTTTATGCTTTTCACTTTCGTTTCATGTTGTCAGAATGAATAAGCGACCCTAATTTTATACTGTTCTATGGAGTGATATTGTTGACACCAGTTAAGTTAACCTGTACACTTTGAAGCCTCTCTGATAATTTCTGTTGGCTAGCTTGGACTTCTCCTCAGGTTTGTGCCCTGAGGTCTGATGGAGGTGCCAGAGGGCAATCTGTTGTGCTGGGCTGCCTGCCTGCCCAGCTGTCTGCTGTTAGCCACAGGTCAGTTTATGCAAGTGGGTCCTGTCACCCAGAGAAGAAAGCAGCGTGGTGCCTGTTGTAGGCAGAGTGCTTGTATGCCCTGTGGTACCACTGTGTGACTTCAAGTGTCCCGTCAGCTGGGTAATAAGTGTTACCCTCCCGTGGCGGTGCTTCTTCAGAGAATGTGAGATGTGAGGATGGTGAAGAACTCCCTTTTCCAGCACTGGCAGCCCAGGTGTTCACTCACACAACACATCAGTAGAAATCTGGCAGTCCCCTTTATGCAGAAACTTTCTGTGTGTAAAGACTCATTAAGCAAGGGAAAAATCCTTTCAGTCTTGATTTATCAAATACAGAGGAAATACTAATATTTTCAAATTTTTATGCTATCATATAGCAGTAAGAAAAACTTGATACTGCAAGAGTATCTGTTCTTTCTCCCTCAAGGTTTGAGTACTGTCAGTGAAGGGATGAAAAGAAACATATTCTAATGTAATTATAGGGCTAACCATTTATTAATCTCATGCTTCTTGAGTTACTTTCTTTGAGAAGGAGTAGAATCCTGAGGACAAAGCTCTTATCCCCATAGATCTTTCAGGATTGAATCACTCTAGCTATGGTTTGCATGTAAGTCTGGTAGATTGAAGTCTGCTAGAACCTAGAATCTGTACACTTAACGCATAAGTATAACCACTTTGTCTAAAATGGCTAATACATTATAGACATCTGCTTCTTTCTTACAATTTTACCTGCAGCAAAATACAGAAGTTGGAATAACTCAAACATAATATTTATTAGCACTTACAGATGACTTCATCCCACAGTTTTTGTACTATTCTATGAATATTATTAAATTCCTGTGTACTTCAGTATAAGCATCTGAACATTATAGGTGGGCAAGCAGAGAAGCAGAATGGTTGAATTAACATGCTAGAACATACAGAGTCAGCAGAAGAACTGAAATAAAGCTCAGTAAGTCTGACTTGCAGTTTTCTGCACATTCTGTGAAACTAGAATATATTCTGGTTTTAGTATTTGCTCTTTACAGTGATTATTTCTTATTTTTTTCCAGTCACTAGTCAGGACAAGCTCAGAGGTATTTACTCTGAACCTCTAGTAGGTCAAGGAAAAAAAGATGGTATCATCCTTTCAGCTCTAATGGCCAGATGCTGAGTCTGAGTTTGACCAGGATTCTTTCTTCAGATAAGTAGATTTGGCATAGTTTTCCCTCCGGGTCTATTTGTGATTGTTTGGGTTTTTTTCCCGTACACTGAATAATATAGGTGCCTCAGATTGTATCTCTTAGCTGAAAGCATACATTTCTGTTTTACCAGTCTTGGAGTACAAGTCATCCTAAGTAAAAGTTGTTTCTTTAAAAATATAATGGAAATTTTTTTGGACACACTTCCCTTTGTGATAGATTTGAGTGGACAAGCAATATGTTAATTATGTTTGCCTTAAATGGGCTATTACAAGAAAGGGAAGAAAATACTGTCTCCAACCTAGCCTGTCCAATTTTTCAGTACAAATGTTCTGTTATTTTACTGCTAAGCTTTGGGTTGCTGATCGAAGCACTATGCTAAGAGTTCTGCCAAGCATCACGTTGTTTGTGTGATAGGAGGGATTTGGTTACAGTCAGGCAAGTCTGAAAAAAGGTAAACTGACAGCAAATCTGGGATCATGGTTGGTAAGGCAGCTTTTGTGGTCACGTGCTTTTATTTGATGTGGTTCCTTGTGTCTCTTGTGCCAAATGGTGTAATGTACTAAAGTGATGAAACTGCAAAAGAAAAAAAAGTCAACTATTTACTTCAGCAACAAAGGAGAAAGAGAACAGGGAAAGAGATCAAAGCCCTTAACATGTCTCTCAAAATACTAAAAAAGAGCAAAAAGAAGGGAATTTCTTTCCACATGCTTGACGCTACTCTTGGATAAAGCCATCATGAGTAATAAACCCTTTAAATGCCCATGTCAGTCTGCAGTGTGCTTCAGTTTCAAAATAAGGCAGGTATTACAGAGAGTTAAAAAGGGTGTATTTTGGTAAAATAAAAGGCTGTAGTCTATAAAGTCTAAAGTCTACTTCCCATCACTAGTACATAGATTTGACAATGCTTTAACACTGGCCACACTGAGAGAAAAGCTCGCAGTTACTTTAAACCCCTATAAAAGGTCTTCCCATTCAGAGGCAAGTTTTTAAATTGTTTACATTTTCAAAGTTAGGAGAATCTATAACTCCATCATTCACAATCATTGAACTTGTCATTTCCCTATTTTCTATGTGTTTTGCAGAAAGAATATATTGGAGTTAGAAATGTTGAGTGCAGTCAATGTTATGTACCATTTTCTTCTGGTATAAAGCTCTTTAATGCTATGTCACACTGCATTCAGGATAAGTATGATCGTTCTTACAATTCTGGACCTCCTTACCCAAATACACATTTTCTACTCTCCCTAAAAAAAACTAAGCTCCTATGGGGTAAGGTACCTTCTTTTAAGAGTGTAACTTTTCTGTAGATGTTCTTTTCTTTGTGATACTTGTTTCATAGAAAAGCTTATGCAATTTTTTGAAACAGGGAATCGGAACAGGTAAGGCGGGGAGCACAAAACATAAACTGTATTATGTGTGCACAGGTCCTTAGCTGTAGTAGCATAACCTGTGTTAGCACATAACTTTTTAAACTGTGATGTAGAGGTAGTCTGAAATAATCCTCATTTTTCAGACTTAGCTCAAAAGTTTCCCAGCAATCTAGAGAAACCTGCATTTTTTTCTCTTTGGAGAAAGAGGGAAGCAAAATGAATTGCAGGGAAGAGATGATATGAAAGAAAGAATTTAGGGGAACTAGGCAGGCCCAAGAGTTGTAGGGAAGGGGGTAGAGATGGGAGTAAGAGCATCTGTCTACATGCCTGTAAGTGTGCCTTACTAAAACACCCAGTCTTATGAGCTTGAAACTTGGAAGTACCGTTCTTCTCTAACGAAGTGATGCTTTTAAGGAAGGATAAATAACGGCTTCCTTACACATAAATACTCAAGAACAAAAACAGTCACTTCTCTAAAATTGTGAATTAATGCTGTGCCATTTTTTGAGGATCATTTCTTGAGAAAGGCATTTTAATTAATTATACCTTATCGAAAAATGGGAAAGAATTTTGCATGTCGGCCTGAATAAATAGATCCATTGAGAGACAGAGCAAGTCACTTGGAATGCATCAGTCAACAGCAGAAATGTAAACATACTCCAGCTACACTTTCTGAACTTGTATTTCAACGTCACAGAACAAAACTTCTGTTAATGCAGGCTGACTGCTGCACTTGTTGAATTCAGTAGTAAGTTCCTTACAAAATCCAATTTAATTCACAGACCATGGATCAGAACCACATTGTGTCTGACTCTGGAAACCCAGGAGGACAGGGCCTTGCTGCAAAGGAGTCTCTGCTCTGTCTTGAAATGAGATGTATGAAGTTGGTTTGCAGAGCTGAGTAGGTTTAGAGTAAGAGCAAGCAAATAAAATTCTGAGGCCAACAGGTCTCTGTTCCAGCATGTTTGTACAACCTTATCTCTGAGATAGGTAGATCTACCGTGTATTTAATCTTCATCTGGTACTAGTCCAAATGATATAGCATCCCCTAAGACTGTTGCTTCGTGAATTGTTAAAATTACAGAAAATACCAGACTGTTAGAATTCTAGCCTTTAAAAAGTAGCAGTTTATTGGAAAAAACGGTGTGAAAATCAAACACAATTCGATTGATTGTGCTCATACTAGCCTTACTCTGGCAGCTGTAGGGGATCAATTGTCTTTGTTTAAAAACAAATAACTTCCTCATCATACTTCTTGATGGTTTTTGTTTAACATTTTTTGTTGTCTTGATAAAATGAACATGGGGGGCTTTTGTAAGGTGTGCAAAACACTGATACAGAGAAGGAAAGCTCAATTGCAGACAGAGGTGTTTAAGATCTATGCTCCAAGAGGCCCAACTCTCTGGAAAGCAGATCTGACGTACAGCAGTATTTAGTTTGTGCTGGTGAAATACTCTGGCAAATGAAATGCCCTTGACTACAAAAGGCTTCTTACAGCACTTTGTTTGGCATTTTTTCTCTTGCTTGGACTATGAGGTACCTCAAAAAGCAGCCTTAGATATTGAGCTGCATGGTGACATTCCCTTGCCTAATTGTCTCCATTTTGAACCTTTTCAGGTCCTTCTGTGACATTGTGTAAGTCTCTTCTTTCTTCATTTACAGGTTTATTGTAAGTCAAATGAATTATTACAGCCTCTTGTCTGGTCTCAGGGTTGTGAGGTAGTGCAAATATGTTCCTTTAACATGACAGAGACACTGTAGTACAGCATAGTCAAATCAAACTCTGAGCAATAGCTTCTTTACGTGTTTAAAAATAAAAGGTAAATATCAGTTTAATAAGGCAGATTCATCTTAATTACTAAATGTTTATAGACAGTTTTGAGATGGTCAGAGGCAAGGTCCTGTGCAAATGCAGTATTTTATTAAAATATTTAATAAGCAGATTCTCTGACACAATAGAGGGAACAAAGAAGCCTGTCCACTCTTAATTTTCCCTACCCATAATGGTTTCTACAGAACATAAATTACATATTGTATAGCTTTATTCTGTTTTCAGAGGATAATTATACTAGAAATTCCAGCCTTCTTTCTGTGGAGGGACCTCTTTCTCAGAAACCACACCTTTTAGCAGTCTGTTTTTCATTTGAAAAGGGCTGGATTTCCGTTTATGTCAACACATTTTTACGGGATGGCTACTTTCAAGAGATGGATACAGGTAAAATGGGAAACCCTTGCTCACAAATCATAATAATTCAGTCTGGAAGATATATTATAAGCTGATGATGTAGGAGTGGAAGATTTTTTTTTGCATGTGTAGTCTGTTAGCGATGCCTCTTAATTTCATACCTGCTATTGTAACTGAGAGAGAAGCCTGTAATTCCTGTAGCAGTCATCTGAGCATTTTCAGTGGTATGTCCATAGTGCAAGGGAACTTGGACTTGGTGTCAGATGAGGCAAGGCAGGATGCAAAATGGACAGTACCAGTTGCTCTGTGTATGAGATTGGAGGCTTTTATGGATATATTTACATAACATTTAAGGAGTTCAATAAACTGAAAGCCAGGATCTTAAAATAAGGTTCACAACCCACTTGTAACATACGAGGAGGGACAAGTCTTCCATTCTCCAATGTTAGAAATGAATGGACCCCCTATATTTTCAATTTTGTAAGAACAAACTACTGTTTCAGAAATGTTCCAACTTTCTAATCATCTCATAGTCACACTTCACTGCTTTCAACCATCCACAAGTTGCAAAATTATATTCTCATGTGAGTAATTTTAGTAAGGGGGTAGCAGCAAGAAAACTGAATTCTGTTTAAAAAAATCCCATTGAAGTCTTACTTCTGCGGGAAAAGTTTGTTTGTGTTTTTATGTAGCTGTGGTGTACTCAAGGCTTCTTTTTTCATCATTGCATATGCAAAATCCAGACCTGCAGAGCTGTTCCATGTGGTGAACAGTCTGCTAAACCCAGACTGTTTTGCCTGAGTAGCAGATTTCCATATACCTCATTATGAGTTTGGGATTTTTTTGATTTATGTAGGCTCTGTTCCTTCAAAGGGATGTATGACTGTAGACTTTATACCTACCAAAGTGATTTCTTATCAAGTACTGAGGAAAATAAAAGGCCAGATCCCATTGGAGAGTAAGAGCCTTATTTTGCAGAGAACTTATCTTTCTAGCCAGTGTAATTTGTCATGGAAACAGCATGTAAACAGGAGGCCATACAAAGTAACTTAGCTCTTGAAGCTTTTTAATGGTGTCCAAGATGGTTCTGGATTGTTAGTGAATGATGTAATCCACAGTGTGTAATGCAAACTTTGATTTGGTAAGGGACTATAAAGAAAGATTTAGGTCAGTACTGCTAGAAGGAAGTAGCATGGACTTTACCTAGTTGTTGCCTTATACAGCCTGATTTAAATAAGTGTTAGATCTTTCCACACCAAAGAAGCCATTATCCTGAGTAATAGCAGGTGTGCTTCAGTCTTCTGCCCTTTGATAAAGGCAAATGGTTAAGCTGCCTAAATACATCTCTGAAGTTACCTTATTTCTGTGGATTCCTACCATTCAGATATCCAGTATGTTCATGGACAGAATTAATATCCTTGTTTTTATTATTTCCTACTGGGGATGAACAAAATCACAGAATCATGGAATATAATCATAAACCAATGTAGATTGGCAAGAAGAGGCTTATCTGGCCAAGCCGCTGCTCAGAGGCGGGCAGCTCGTGCCAGTTGTTCAGCTGAGCTTTGAGCACCTCTGAGGACAGAGCACCACTGAGCCCCACTTCAGAGAAACCTCTGACTCCATCATCTCTATAATTTTCCATTAAATAATTGAAGGCTTCAGTATGCCTTCAACTTCCCTCCTCAGTACCCCCTCTCTGCAGTGTTCTCTGAAGACTGAGCAAACCCATTTCTTTCAGCATCCTCCTTACATCATCATGTACCTGGTAATCTTTCTGATCCACTACCCCTTTGATTAAGTAGGTTAACATCTGTGTTCTATTGGGAAATCCAAAACTGGAGTAGATGATGTGATTGATATTTGCATCTGGCTGTTTATTACTCCTCAGTCCCAATTATTTTGATTATTCTTAGCTGATTTGACTGAAGGTGGTTTTTGGAATAGCTGAGAACTTCAAATCCTCTCCTCCCCCACTGACAAGATTTTTGAACTACAGTACTGCACATCTTACTGATGAGGACTAAGAAGCAGAACTGTTCACAATGAAAAAGCTATTTCCTGGGAGAATGTTTTGCATTAGTGATACTCTTGATTTAAGTGGTTCATTTACAGTGGGTCATGGTATAACCTGTTTTTATAGATGGTATCACTCAGTACTTTTTATTATCACCACAGCATAAAATGCGCTTCCTCGTGGCCCTCTGACTTTAAGCATCGGGAAAGAGGACTGTGTAGAAATAATTTTCAAATCCCAGGGACTGTACATGTAACATACTGTTAAATTAACTTCTTTCTCTAGTGCCCTTGGAGGATCATCCGCCCTTCACATCCCAGCCTTTCCTGGTGGAGGTTGTCTCATTGACTATGTACCCCAAGTATGCCAGCTGCTAACAAACAAGGTAAGCTGCTAGAGACAATCAGTTTTCCTTTCCTTTATGCACTGTACTGCGTTTCCACAGACATCGTTATTCTTCTGCCAGGTATTCTTAAGCAAGGCATACTTAGGCTGAACTACACAGGGACTACATACTTAGGCTGAACTATACTTTCTTGGTAAGAGCTGAGCACCTAAGCACGACATTGAATAGAATTACTCCTTTAGGTAAACAAGTGAGTTTGGGATCAGATCCTGGAGCAGTTTTTTTCTTAGTGCCACATGTTATGATTTAGCATAAAATGTTATTGTATTGTACAACACGGCATTGTAGTATACTGGTTTTTAGTAAATACAGATATGTAGTTTGCATATTATTTTTCTAGTTGCAAGTTCTCATACCCCAGTCATTATTGTAGGTTTTGAGTACTTTCCGTGATTTTTCTTCTCAGATGTTTCCTCCAGATGAACTGAATCAGCAGTTTCTTTGGATGTTTATACAGTAATAGCTACTTAAGGTTGCTGAAAAGGTTGTGTTCCAGTTAGCTTACTGTTTGAACAAAAAAGAATGATTATAGTATTTTGAAAGTTTCTCCATTATTTAATTGTAGTTTTCAAAAGAAGGCTTAGGGGTCAACATCTAGAAATTTGCGTATTATAGACTTCCTATTTGTATATTATTTTTACCTTCAATTGTCTAAATGAAGAAAAGAATTTTGTCTTTTAGAAAAAGTTCTTCAGATAGTATTTCCATAATTTTGCTGGAATCCATCATTAGAGTTGTTTTTGTTGTGGTTTTCTGTTAAAATTACTTTTTGTTTTTAAAATCTGCAAGTACACAGTACTGTTTTTATCCTTTCTTAAACAAAGTCACTTAAGCAAACTTATCGTATGTTTTCCTCTTCCCAAAATAACATTTCAGATCCTACACAAAGCCTTCAAAATAATCACAGTGTTTTATAAAATAAAATGTTTCAATTTATAAACAGAATTTAAGTTATACAAGACAGCTCTCAGCAATGGTTGTGTCAAGACTTTTTCAGTAATTTTAGGAAAGCATTTGCCAGCCAAGGAATTCTAGTATTGCCATAGCCAAGAAAATACTCTTCCTGTTCTTTTCAGTGGGGGAAAAAAGGTTCCTAAAATGCTAGGTTTTGTTCTGGATAGCAAAGGAATTTACGCAGGGAATCACATATAGAACCATACCATAAGTACTTCCAAGTCACCAGTTGTAAACCAGATGTCCTTGCAGCCCGATGACACATGCATTGTTTCTGTTATGGGTCAAACCCTGCTCACACTGTTCTCCTAAGTAAAGCCATGCAAATCAACAAAAAAACATCCATGGTGTGAGGAGAATTTTGCCTTAAGTCTCCAAATTTAGCATTGTTGGATTTTGTCTGTGCCAGGATGGAATTCTTTCAAAACCCAGAATGCCTCAGAAATTGATGTTCGCAGTTGAGTAGGTGGCTCCCTGAGTCAGCATGAAACCAGTGAAAGAGCTTAGTGTTCAGAAGATTTTGTTGGAGGTGCAGTCTTCAGAAACCACCAAAGATCAGTTGTGAAAGATATTTGATATTTACTTCTCTTTTATAAGCAGAATGTTATTTTGACACTTAGCCTGCTGTCAGTTCAGATAACTGATTTGCCTATCACAGCTTTCCACTCAAACTTCAGTAAGGCAAGGCTGAGCATTTCTTTCTTCCAGTCTTTGTCTTGTGTGGTTAAACAGTGCTTCAATCTATTGTGAAAGTCTGAGTTTCACTCAGAAGTGACTGAAGATATTTCTTTACAAGATATTCTGTGTGCAAGATCCAGAGTTTGTTTTAAAGGCATTTTAGGATTCTTTAGGGAAATCATGCTAAATATAGGATTCAGAACTACTGCTATGTAAAACATAAATCTTCCTTAACAAGAAATGTATGACAAACTGGGCTTTTGCGTTTTTAATCTTTTTATATCTCTGGATTTGTTTTCTTTCTTTTTTAAGGTACAATATGTTATTCAGGGATACCATAAGAGAAGAGAGTACATTGCAGCTTTCCTGAGTCACTTTGGAACGTAAGTTTTCTTTCGATCCATTTTTTCTGTAGCGTGGGGGAAACTCATTTTCTACTCGTGGTTGTGTGGCTGCTGTCCACTGGATAAGATGAAATCTAGTCATTTTTCACAGAAGGATGTGTGTAGATTGTCTCTCTGTAGCAGTACTGGAATGTAGTTCAGCATTATTTCACTTCAGTGCCAGTTGCCAATCTGATTTTTCTAGAAAATAGGTGATGATGGGAAGGGGACAGAAGGGATTTTCTCCTTGTGCAGAAGAAGTGTGTTTGTTTCTGAATAAATTACTGGAGGGGTCTTACACTAATAGGCAGTGACTGAGGTGGGAGAATGGAGAAGCAGGTACAGTTCCAAGCCTTGCAAGAGCCAGAAACCACTGCTCAGAGTAAAGGCAGAACTGGGACACTAGCTGTTCCCACCATCAACCAGTATTTTGTCTCTCAAGGAAAGAGGCTCTTAGGTCATGTTGCATTCCTGCAGATGAAAGGTCCATGGCCAGGCATGATGACAAATTAGCTTCAGAAATCAATTAATCAGGGCTTCCTTGGCACTGTGAAAGGTTGGCACTTTGGTTTCCTGCCAAAATTCTGACTTGAGCCGGAGTCCAAGCCTTTAGCTAATCGTGATGAGGGGTTTCTGCTTCCAAGGGGTGATGCCAGTGACATGGATATGTGGGAGCCCTTCAAATCTCAGGTCTCTCAAGTGAGGCTAGGAAACCAAGTGACTTCTAGCATGCACCCAAATTTAATACAACGATAAATAGGTGACAATGACTTGAACTGGACATATGAGTAGACAGTCAGTGCAAGCTCAGTCTTTAGAAAAACATTTCCTTTTCTTCTGAGAAAACTACATTCTAGAAATGGCCAGGTGTGTGCCTATGATTATAGGACATCTGCATTTGGTTCATGAGTTCTGGTACTGTTTGAGACTTAGAGAATACCAGCTTCTGATGGTTGAAACTTTTAATCCATCTATCAAACAAGTGTTCTGTATGGAATTTTTTGTTATGATCTCATGTTTTGTATTTTTTTATATACTCTTTCCAATTTTCAAATTTAAACTCTTCTCACCCTGCTTATTTCCAGTTTTACTCTCTCACTTCCTACAGAAATAACAAATAATCTTAATTTGAGTAAGATACAGGGAATTTGTGTGTCTACAGTTTTTATCAATTTAGGATGCAGATGTAGTAGCAGGTATCCTTTCATTTAAAAGTGTATTTTAAACTGAAAATGGCCTGTCTTTGAGTAAAAACCTCCAATACCACAGCATAATTAAGATGATTACCAAGATTAAAAATTTAATCTAATTTACAATTAGCTAGAAAATTGTAACTGTTAATAAAGCAAATACTGGAAGTTTCTGAACAAACAAACAAAAATAAAAATCCCTGTATTACAAAATTTACATATTCATCATTCAGTATTAGAAGATAAAAATTGTATTCATTTTTTTGTTGTTTTTTGGTTGATAGTGGTGTGGTGGAATATGATGCAGAAGGATTCACAAAGCTTACTCTGTTGCTGATGTGGAAAGACTTTTGCTTCCTTGTTCACAGTGAGTAACACTTTGCCTCAGGCATAAATGTCTATCCTCTTGAAGATACAAGTTCAAAAGGGAAAATGTACAATTACAGGAAACAATTTAAAAGTTTTAGCTATTTTTATCCAGTGCTTAATCTATTTTTGATGTGACTTAGAAAACACAAAATCTCAATTGTATCTGGAGAAGGGGAGAGGATGAACACCAATAGGGAAATGTTGGCTTTACAGAATGCCAAAAGTGTCCTGGGAATGTTTTGTGGTATTTTGACTCAAGATTAAGTTCACTGTTGTAACTTGGCCTTTCAAAAGTGTCAGTGATGAGGACTGTTGTTATTATACTCAGCCCAGGAATACCTAAAATCATCTGTAACTGTAAGGAATTAATGCATTGATAACAACTGTAAAGACACTTTAACATAGAGAAAATATATTACATAAGAAACAACAGCATATTGTCATTAGGATCCAAAAGTTATTCCTAGACTGAAACTGTGTAGGCAAAACTGTCTTAACAATGTAGCTAGGTTTGCTGTCATTTAAAATTTTTAAATAAACATTGCATTGTTACCAAAAAGACATTCTTAATTTAAATATATAGGAATTACTCCATGTGGAAATTAGTAAATGTGGCTTTGATACTGCCTTTTACATACTACCTTAAGTTACAGTTTCTGTTTTCCTTGTGTTAAGGTGAAATAAACAGATACCAAAGATATTTTGATCTGGGGAAATTTGGTCATGTTACCCTTTAGATTTGATGGTTAGACTTCTTATTTATGTTTAAAATTATTACATTGCAATCTGGGCAGCTGCAGCATTGGTGTTTGACAGCATTCTAGCACTGGAGTCTTCCATGTTACGTAATTTTTTATTGTGGTCTAGCTTTTCATGTGGAAAACTAATGCTGTCTTAATGACATCATAGAAATTTCTCCCAGAGTTCTTAACGCGGGAAGTCGGGATTGCCGTTGTTCAGAGCAGTCCTTCACCCTGTGTTGTATTGGAGTTCATGAAAAATGGTCTCACTAATCCCTTTCCTTACGTCACCTAAGATTACCTTACCATACATTAATGACCTTAAGAGGTCTAGAAAACTCAAACCTGAAATTAAAACACTTCTGTCATATTATTATGGTTTCCGTTGGGGGGAAAACAGAGAATTAGAATTAAAGTGGTATCTTTGGGAATATTATCCTCATGAAGTCTTTACTTACATTTCAACTACAATTGAGAACTGGTCACTGGACACTTGTCGTCTATGAGATGACACTTCTTTATGTACAGCCTTCTTGAAGATTTCCTACCTTTCTTACTCCCCCACATATTTGGATTAATTTAATCAGTGTTAAAATTCCTGTGGATTTGATTTGTGCTGTGGGATAATATACCTTAATACATGTTGAATCACTTAGATTTCAGGGGAATCAAAATTCAAATTTCTGCTAAATAACAGAGCAGGTTTTAACTGTGTAATATTCATAGTATTCAATTAAACTGGCACGAAAGCTACAATTATAAAAGAATAGTTTATCACTATGTATTAACCCTGTGGCCTTAGAAATCATACAGTGGCTTAGCTGTGTATGCCATTGCATCACCCACTTGTTGAACAATTCACTGCAAAAGCATTTCTGTTCCATGCACTGAAGGATATTGCAATGAAGGGACCGAAACCTGCACTTCATTTCCTGAGTGAAGTAATGTAGGCTTTCATCTCCTAACCACTGACTTAACTATGCATATTATGGTTGAATATTTAGCAAGCATCTAATAAAATGTCTGGGGGAGATAGCAATAAGTTGAAAACTGTTCTACTTTATATATTTACTACAGTATGTAGATAAAGTATTCAGAGGAGAATAAATATGTCAGTATACAGCAAGCACTGTGGCAAAACAAATGAAAGGAACCATAGTAAATTTTATTGGCATCTAAATTTTGGTTAAAATTTTAGGTTTGAAATTGTGAGATTTATAAATACTAACATGAGTCGTATTTACTTTAGAAGATGGATTCAGAGGTTTCAAAAGTAACTTTGGCATTGTTTTGTAACTGTTTGCATTGAGAGTTACGAACTTGTTCGGACACTAGGAAGCAAAAAACATTAGAAGTTGAAATTGTTCAGAATAGTTTTATTGAGTAAAGTGGGTTAAAGAAGAGAGAAACACAAAAATAGTTCTGAATTGCCAAAGCCAAATAGCCTTAGAACAATTTCACATGCTAAACAAAAGACTGATGCTGTAGTTACAGAACGGAGAGCAGAGTCTACCCACTCTACCTTAAAACACCAAGGAGCTACCTAGTTGCAAACCTAATCATTAGACTAATGAAGCTGGTGGAGTTATTATATTAGATCAAAGACTAGTTAAAGGAACTGTTTCTTCAGTGGTTTAGTTTTAAGAATTAATCAAGTGCTTTCAAATATAAGACAGAAGAAATAAACATTTAGAGAAGTTCATGCATCCACATGGGAAAGGAAATCGTTAATCAGGCTTACTGCTTTTGATACTGATACTGTTTATGAGTAAGTCTCAGTATGAAGCTTTGTAAGTAAACTTCAATAGACTGCTCGCTTTTCAATAGACTTTCTCTTCTTGTTTATAAATCAGCTATGATTAGTTTTTGGAGACAGATATTTCCTCATATTCTTGTTCCTGTATACAGTCTATGTATTTATACCATAAATAAATTATAGTATCATTTAGGCTGGAAAATACCTTTAAGATCGAGTCCAGCCATTGATGATATAACCAGATCAATATTAGATAAAAACACAAGTTACATTATCTGTGCATAATTAAGAATTAAATAGTGTTATTTGTCTAAACACAAGAGTAGAACTCTGAAGCAACCTGTATTTGGGCTTTTCAAAGATGATTTTTATCTTGCAAGATTTTTAGGTTATCAGCACTAAGGAGATGGACAGAAGCTGGACCAGTTTGCAGTAGTAAACAAAACACTGCTTGTGTTAGTGGTTGTTTAAGATGTCTTGAAAAAGACAAACATTAAACTAAAAAGGGTTTGTTTCACTGAACAGTATTTCAGGGGATGGAGAATGTTGAAGGCTGCCAGCATTTATATTTCCAGTTTGTGTGGGATCTCAGTCAAGGTGAAGTTGGTGGGAACATTTGGTGGAAGTCACCTTGGCAAACTGTAAGGGATTCCAGTTTCTGTGTGGATAATGCCACTGACCCAGGAGTTCCAAAGTGCTGGTCATGTAAAAGCTCGAGTTTAACTGATGATCCTTCTTGCTATGGGAATGCCAATTGAACTAGCTTTTTGTCCACCCTTTTTACTTGCCTGTGCAGTTAGGTGGTTGCCTCTGTCAGAGGATAGATCAGAAACAGGCAGCATCTTAGCACGAAGAAAGTTTTGAAACAGAAGAGAAAAGCCAGCAAGGGACCTACAGCATTAATTAGCGAAGAGGAGACTATACCTTATGAGTATCAGGCTTTGGGTGGACTTGTGCTTCTGGATTCAGGCTTTTTGGGTGGAAGTTATCAAGGCCAGCTTCTGATGCACTCTTGTTTGGATATTGCTGTCTGTACACATTTGTCAGTCTCTTCAAGAAAAGTTACGGAAAAATAACCTTGTTTGCCTGAGCCATGTCCTAAAAAAATAGGCCGAATATTGGGTGGAATATTTACATTATATTATTTCTGTGAGCTTTTATCTAATGAGGTGTTTTGACTTTCTTATGTAGTGCTGTTTCTTTATTCTTCTCATTGTTCCTTAAATGAAAATGGGAATTTATGACTCTGAAAACCAAAGAAGGTAAAAGAGATCATGACCATGTGGATAACAAGGTGGTATCTGGTCCTGTCAGGAAAGCAGGATAGTTCAGTAGAAATGCCAAGCATAGCAAAACAAATATTTCAGGAGTCTAGAATGAGAAGTTCAATGCTGATCAAAACAGTCCGCAACTATTATATTTCATTTCATTCTGTCATTTCATTATTAAATGAGAAACTGAGGATTAACAATCAGCCCCAGTGATTTAAAAGTGGCTGGAGAAAGTCAAAAGCTATTTGGATCTTACTCTTGGGAGTAAGCAGAGAAGTGTCCTTTTTTTGGCAGTCTTCTCCTCTGACTCAGTACTTTTAGTTGGTTCCATGTATTTCTTTGAATCTTGTCTTGAGAGTTTCTGAGAGCATGTTCTGCCTACAGCAAAATACACCCTCAGCTGACAGGGCTTCTTCAAAACTTTGTACATTGTTTCAATCACTCAAAGCAAAGCACTCTCTGTGACATTTCCTGCGTGGTGAAGTGTGTCTTGCTTACTGAAGTCAATGAAAACTGCAGGTACACTGCAGTGCTGTGGATCAGGCAGTGTGATAGAAAAGTAGCCTGAGTCACAGGCACAAAGTTCTGCACTAAACTGGGCATGGGCTTAGACAGGGGCTAATCACAGGACTGAATTGTAGCATTTGGAAAATTAACGAGTCTTTTGCTGATCATTTTTCTCCATGGCGTAATTTTCTCCTTTATTTCTAAGGGATACTGCCAGGTAGATTTAGTTGGAAATTTTTATTGAAAGCAGGTAATTATACTTTTTGACACTAAGAGTACTTTAAACATTTTGTTCCTCTGATTCCACCTTGGGTATTTAGCTGTACATGAGCCAAATGAGCTGGTTTTTTATCTAGTTATTCATAATGGATGCAAGTGAGCCTGAAAAGTGGTTTTCTTTTCCTCTTTTTCTGTTTCTCTGTGTTCATTTTGTTTTCATGTCACTCAGTATAAGCTAGTTGTAGGTTCTTGTTTGTAATTGCAGAAAAAGGGAGAATGGGCAGCAGGCAAGTCATAAAACTTGGTATGGACAGAAACAAACTGGAAACAACAGTTGTGATACCAATTAGGCTTTGTAAGAATCTTATAGATGGCCTGATGTGGGTGGACTGGCAAGGTATTTTAAAATGTCATTTTGGTGTGGATATTATTTTTTTAATTTCTGAGAAATGAATGTATTTGCAACACTTTTAAAACTGTAGTATATTGCTGCAGACATTAATTGATGTTCTTCCAGCAACTACAAGCACTTTAACAAATGGACTGAAAGGTTTTGTAATAACTTCTTACAAAATTGCACTTTTCAGAAAACTGAACTGTTGATTTTTCTTATTTGATTATATATATCTAGAGTATGACTGCTATGTGCCCAATTATATGACAGATAACTAAAATTCTCAGAAAGGGTACCTGACATGGAAAAAGGATATAATCCTATTTTGTCTAGTCAATTTTTGAAAACAAGTAACTAGGTCACAAAAAGTAATTGGCAGGGGCAGGACTTGAGTACAGATTGTGGTGCTTATTCTTCTTACTCCATGTCTGCTTTGTGTTTACATGCTTTGGTAACTCACAGATAATTTTTCTCTAAGATGAGAACTGCTTTAAAGGTGGGAAATACAGCAAGTTCGAAATTGCTCATAGTAGCAAGTAGAAAGCAAATATCTTGTTTTCAGTCCAGAAAGGAGATGATGAGCAGAGGTCTCTTGGATGAGTCCTGGGTTCAGTAACAGGCAATGCTTTCAGAAAAGAAACAGGATGATACACAACACCGCAGGATTATTAGAGATATGAAACTTCTAGAAATAAGAGCTGCATCAATATAAGAAACATTTTCTGAATCATTCTTCCCTCTCTTTCCTCTTTCTACGCAGTAACAATTACATTGTCACCAAAATAAATTTTTTCTGAGAATCCATATGTGACATGGCAATAGCACACACAGACAATTGCTGGATACCTTTTATGAAATAGATAAATATAATTCATTTTGGAATAATAAGGAATACACCTTGGTTTAGAGATGGAACTGGTCAAAAACATGCATAAATGTCAAAATGGGAGGAGGGAGGAGCTGCTTTTCTGTCTCCTTTGTCAGCAGTCCCCCTACCCCATTCAGCAGCAGTCCCATCTTTTTCCCTAGTCATCCTTTTGCTGTTCCTGTAGCAGCCCATCTTGTTGTCCTTAACTCCCCTTGCCAGATTCAATTCTAGGTCAGCTGTGACATTTCCACTCCTGTCTCTGCATGCTCAGGGAGTGTCCACATCTCTGTGATTCCTTTTTACGTTTAAGTTTTATCAGGAGTTCTTTGCTCATGCATGTAGGCCTCCTGCTGGTACTGTTTGCCTTTCTACTCATTAGGATAGACTGTTCTTGAGCTTGGAGGAGGTCATCATGGGCCCATCTTCTCACCAGGACTGTTATTCCATAGGATTCTTCCATGGGTGGAGCAAGATCCCTGAACAGCCATAAGTCTGCTCCCTGAAGCTTAAGGGTGTGATCCTGCTGTTTGTTTTACATCATCCTCAAATGGGGCATTCACAAAAGAGCACCAAAAATGGCTGGTGGTCTAGAAAGCGTGTCATAAAAGAGTATGTTCCACAAAGTAGTTCTATGAGTCATTAAAAAGTAATAGAAGGGTAAGCTTTTAGAACTGTGTAAGGTGGCTTCAAGAGTAAAAGTGATAATTGTGATGTTCAGGAGTGAAAAGATGCGATGGGCCTGTACTGCACTTAAAAATACCTGGAGTGGCTTAGTTGGCTAGTTGGGCCGGTTGGGATTACACCAGGTTGGGATTTGAAAGCTGTAAGCCTGCATGAAGCGAAGGTTGACAGAACAGGATAGCAGGTGTGGGAGCAGAGGGTCCTCTTGACCTGCAGGATAATGTCACACTGACCACAGGTGAGAAGGAAGTTAAATAGTTTCCTTTCAAATCCCAGGCAGCATTTAAAACAGAAAAAACAACTTACTTGCAAGCCTCATAATCTTAATAAAATGTTGGTGAGAGAAGACAATGATTTTGCATTTCTGCTTTTCAGGTAAAAACATGGTTTTGAAGTATTCCTGTCCAGTTGGAAAGTAATGTAAAACTTCTCAGCAATTAGCAGTGTATCTCTGCTCAGAAAGCAGAGGAATATTATTTGCAGCGATCACCAGCCTGTGCCAAGAAAGGGCATGGCTTGCTTTTACACCTATAACAACTGCAACCGTATTTAAGTTTCAAGCTTCAAACAATTCAGACAGAGAAGAGACAGCTTTTAGTCACATCGATCTCATCAGCACTTAGAGAAGTTACTATAGAAACTGTAACAGCAGAAACAATAAAAGGAAATAAAAACGGAAGGAGGAGGGAATGAAGATCTTTGAGAATCTGAAGTAAAAATAAAACAAAATATACGTAAGTAGCTGAAGCTGGTGATGTAAAAATAAGAAGCCTTTTTCTTAATTAAGATAAATATGATTACAGGGATTAGAGAAGGAAAAGACCTGTAAGGCCATTATGCCATTTTTTTGGGGTCAATATAGAGTTATGAGATATTCCACAGGATCTTTTTAGGAGGTAGTCCAGTCTTGCTGTAGAAGTCCAATAAGAGTGTGACATAGGTGGGGTGGACAATGACACTTGAAAGCAAGAAGATGTTGTAAAGCTGTTTTCGGATTATGTTATATCTCTTTAGCAGGGTCTTTGACCACATAGCTGGTAACTGCTTGAAGAATATCTTGATTTGATGTGTTATTTAGTTCCTCTGTAAAACTAAACAAATAATGAGATACTCTGTTTGCAGCACATGACTGTAACTTAAGTCATTCAAACTATTTTCCATATTTTTAAAAAGTGCTGGTTTGTATGAAGGATGGAGTACTTAAAAAAAAAGTTGCAGGTTATAATAAAGACATGGGATATTTTTACAACCATATATTATGCCTATGTTGAAAGAAAATCAAAACAATTGTAATCATAAATCTAGTTGCCACTGGTGCCGAGATCGTATTATAGTTCCCACTATCAGTGGAAGAAGAACCATAAGGTGGATACAGAAATGTCATTCAGTCCTCCTCAAATAAAAATGGGTTACATTATATTTTAAGAAACGCAAACAGACAAAACCAACTAACAAACCAAAGCAAAGAAAGCTAATTAAACAAATCTACTCTGTAATGTGTCAGAATAGTATAATCCATCACAATTCATGGTTTCCATTTTGCCTGAAGCATTTTGTCTTTTATTGTTTAGTATTGTATGTACTGTTAATAAAGTAGTCGTTTCTTTTTTTCAGCATATTTACTTGTATTTCTATAGTATTTATTTGGAAGTATTTTGTACATAAGTCATCTTACTCATTTACTATACAAGTGTTGACTTTGCTGATGGGGTGAATATTTCCAGTAGCAAGGGCAGACCTAATTATTTTAAAACCAGCTGTGATTACCAAGACACCCAAAGTGCCATAAGTGTCTCAGCTAAAATTCCATAAACAGCTTTTCCTTTCAGATTTGAAATCTTGAAATGTTGATTTCAAAATAGCATCTTCCTGCAAAGAACCTGTTTTTCTCCAGAAGGGATGTCAGCCCTAATAATATTTAACAAATTCAAATTCCTGTGACTGCTCTCTGTTAACCTAAGGTCCCATACTAATGCCATTGATATGTTATTTGTCATCCTTACTCTCTCATTCTTGCAAGAATAAATCATCACACACCAAAGCAGGATAGCTGTGGCATTCAGTAATTCTTTGTGTGTTTTGAGCCAAGTTTCCCCTTTCGTTTTTTGCCAGTAGAATGTAGACTAAAGGTCTTCAGCACAAACAAGTCAGGGAAAGATTCACTAGGCAAAGTAGCCTGAAATCCTGCCCTGTGGAGCTTTGTGCTGGACACTACAGTCCCCCAAATCCCTGTGGCTGAATCTATTCAGGTTTCTCTGTAGGAACCATGATCAATATGATTCCTGAAAGGCCTTCTGCACTGGAATTTTTATGTAAAATCTGAAGATAGCTCTTTTCCCTTCAAGTTAGGTAAAGATTTTTCACCCATTGGACAGACTGTCTGAAACAGCTTTCTCATAGGAGAAGTCATGTCAGAAAATCTAGTAGAAAGTTTCCTTTAAAATAGGGCTTGGGAGATGTGTAAGTGATACTATGGAATATGGTGTGTGTGTTGCCACTGAGTTGCACTGTAAATTCACATGGGTCTCATCCATATCAACACATGAAAACTGCAGAGCTCTGAGTTCAAGGAACTTTTCAGTTTGAGGTAGTGCATTCAAATCCACTGTTTTTTCCAGCAGTGTGAGCTCAATTGCATGTAAGGCAGAGAGAATGTGAAATTCAGTGGACCAAAAAAAGAACAAGGAGAAAGATGATGAATATGTACTAATAAGAGACAGAAATGCAGTTCTGGAGCCTGGAATATGTGTTTCCTGTTTCCATTACTTACTTCATCAGAAGTACTTGAGTGCAGAGGCAGTCCCTTGCCAAAGCTGGATGATAAGTAAGGAGTGAGTCAGGGAATTTTGGGAAGAGAACGGCTAGTATCAGGCTAAGATTCTTCAGTGTTCTCTGGAGATTTGAGTTTGGCATATTCTCCTTGTTTTTCTGGTGAAATAATTTAAACAAAACTTCTCACATGTCCAGTAATCATTGATTCTGAAGTATCTACTATGGCAGTCAGGATTGGAAGGACTTGTGTTTGGCTATATGAAGTAGTATCTGCTATTAAGTCTTGGAAGAATTGCATCCCACAGGCTGGTACTCAGCATCAGTAGACATGTCAACTGTTCTTTCCTTGCTCCTTCATTCCTGCTCTGGAATCCCTAAAGAACCTCTCAGCTCATGAGTGTGCTGTGAAACCATTTTAAAAATATTTTATGTAGCTAACATCATTCTTATGATGATTAGAATCATCACATTGAAAAGCTCATGCAGAAATGAACACATTTAATTGGAGCAAGGCTTTAGTGTTGGGCAGTAAATAAATGCAGATGGAGAGGGTCTGTCAGTTGGGGAAGCCAGAACAGTGTCTCCTTTGGCCATCTCTGTGCAGCTTAGGACTGTTCAGAACTGGAAACAATACTGTGTTATCTTCTGTTTGAAGGCCATTCCATAAAGCCAGTATGGATTTCATTAAGGTTGTGCAGGCCATGCAATCTTGTCGAAGTAGGAATATCAGCAATAAAATATCCAGATCATGCAGTGTTCACGAGAGCAAAACAAATTTCAGGTGCAATAAACTGCTGCAGATTCAAGCATCCCAAAGGTTAGCAAGATAACCAGTATAGTAGCATCCAAGGATTAAAACAATGAATTCAGTGAGTAAAGGTTGGCTTTTGTGAAAACAAATATCTAGATTTATCCAGTACCATACAAAGGATAAATAAACCTTTTCCCTAGAACAGGAGAACAGTATGTGGAAAAATTCGTGAGTGTTAGTGTCTAAGTGCTTTGAAATATATTAATGGTCAGCATGCATTTCAAGCATGGTTTTTTTTTCCAATCTCTTTTCTCCAGTGCTTAAAGGTAGAGAGGAGGGCACTGTGGTAAACCTGCCCTTTTCTTCTGAGCACTTTTCCTTCAGAAAACCTGTAGCAGCACTGGTACATGCTTTTTCTGAGACATTCCTTCCACATTTCATATCCTGTTGAACGAGTTGTAAAATTAGATGCTAAAGATACTATTTTAAAGTTAGTAAGATAGTCAAAATCAACTCTGTAGTTGTTCATGTAACCTTAACAAACTAGGTAACCTTTTCCAGGCCTCAGATTGCTGTTTTTTTAAGAATATGAACAATTCAACCTTACAGATACCTTGCACAGTTTGTAACTTATTAATAAACCAGGTTTTGGCTTTAAGATAACTATGTTTTGAATATGTGTACGCATTAAATACTAAGTCAAGAGAAGCAAATTTCTGTGTTACTTCTAGATAGTTTCTTACATTTCAAAAAGAGAGCAACTTCAACTATTTATAAACTGTAATTAAGTTTCTTTACAACATGACTCATTCTCAACAAGCAAGTCCTTTTTCTTTTGCTTTCTTATGAACTGTGTGGGAAAATTAGGGTTCAGTCAGTGAAGAATTTACTCAATGCTTAATTACCCATAAACAGCCCTCCAAGTTCTGCTCATGTAGAGCTTGCATAAAGACATGATTTTCCTCACACTATGGCTGTCTAAAAATTGACTTTTAAAAAATGATCTGTAAATTGCAATGTAGGAGAAAGCAGTGTTTTACTGGCTTCTTTCTCCAGTCTGCTTCTTTGAGTTCCTCTTACATTAACAGTGTGATGCTTAGGAGAGCCAAAGTAAGAAATCCTAAGATTTAAATTACTTCGAGCATGGAACTAAATTAGAAAGCTTTACTTTCCTGAATGAGCTAATTGTTTAAATTTTCCAAAGGAAATGTTTCTATTTCTGCGAGAGAAGGGGTAAATGGGACTTCCTCTGACATAATTTTCATTTTAAATCTTGAGTTTGACAGCAGCATTTTTACCTTCATAACCAAATATTACTGCTTAACTGCATGACTTGTATAAGCTTGCTAGTTGAAGTGACTCACTTACGCAGATGAAGTTATTTTTAGGGAGATAATTTGCACTGTTTAGAAGAGAGGAAAAAAGGGAGAGAGAGTCCTACTAAGAGCTAGATCTCTCATTATAGTTTACAGAGCTCGTGAACCCAGCATCCAAGCAAAAGATGACTAAGCAAGGGGTCTATTGGTACTTTCAGGAATTTACAGACATGAGTCATCTGCTTATTTTCTGCAGACATATCACCAGGGTACTTTATGAGTCAGCTGTTATTTGGAAATAGTACTTGTATTCAACATGAATAGGTTTTTGTAGTTCTTAAGTAACTAGCATGCCAAACCAACACAGGCTTTTACAGTTTGCCTAGTTCAGGTGTTAATTTACAAAACTGATGTGTTGTTCTTAACTGTGATGCATTTTTCATGGCAAAGTGTGAATGTTGTCTCGCATGTAATTACAGTAACACCTTTGTCACCTTAGATATTGCATGAAGGCAGATCTGATTTTGTATTTATGTGCAGATTGAGAGTCAGACTGCCTACATATGACCAGGTAAAAAGAAAAATTTTCTTTAGCAGACTGTGTGTGACTATGGGCAGAATTTGACCTTTCATGTCCAACACACCTTGCCAGCATTAATTACCATTGGTATTTGCTTATTTTTTTCATTCTGTGCACTAACAGTGTCAATGGACGGGCATCCACTGGGACGGAAGCAAGTTCTTGCCTTCCTTTTCTATTGCTGAAATAATAGCTGGCTACCTTGAGATAAGTATAACACTTTAAACTCAAGGCTATTTCCTGTTTACTGGTCTTTTAGGTGTGGTTGTGTTCCAGAATTAGGGACAGGTTTTTTTACTTGGTCTGGACACATCCACACCTTGTATTAAAGAAACACTTGGGTTAGAAAACTGGAAGTTTGGCGATTTCAGGTGAAGGGTAGTGTTATAAAGCAAAGGCAGTTTAAATTTTCAAAACTGTATTTGCAGTTCAGGATAATACTGCTGTTGTCCAGATGTAGGATGCACAATTTTGAATCTAGTTTGATTATCTGATTTATGTGATCAGTTTATAATCTAAGTAATTCCTGAAAATTCCTATACAGGTTTTGGTTAATAGAAGATATTTTGGTGGTACCTTCTCATAACAAATACAGGTGTCACTGTAATGAGAGCACTGCCTTAATTATCCATTTTAAGCAGCGCTTCTAGTGCTAGATACTTTGTCTTAAGAGCCCACCTTTAGTTTTAGGTAATGGAAAAAACTGTTGCTGCTTGCCTGTGTTATGTAGATGGCAGTTTTGAAGGGAAAATTAATGGAAGTTAGAAATTCTCAACTAAAAAGTTAAGTAGAAGGCTCAAACTATTACTTGAATGCTTTGCTGAAGTTTGTTATTCCTCTCACATGGTGATAAAATACGGAAGTATACAGACTTGGTTTCTCTTAAGGAGTTGGTACTTAAGAAGGCAAAAGATGCACTAGAGAAGCAGTATAAGCACTCAGAGCTGAAGTAGTATATTTATAATATTTAAATAGAGAATCAGTCTCCTTGTTTCTTTACTCTTTTCCGTGGTAGAGTCCTTCAGAGGCCGAGGCACACACACCATTTGTGAGGGGAGGAGACAGCTTGCTTGCTGATAAATGGCCACGTTACACCAATGTTTTTCAGGGTTGTTATTCAGTAATCACATTCTAAAGCGGAATTTGACAGAGCAATCTTTGAATCTAACCTTTGTTAAAGCAGTGCTCTGCCCTCAAATTAGCAGAACTCTGCCCATGTCATTAGCGCTTCAATACCTGCTGGAAGCTGCTGTGTGGGCTGAGTCACCCGGGCTCCGGGACCTGTCACGTGTGGCTCAGACCCCGGTCATGAACTGAGCAGGCGCCGTCCTCCGCGGGAGGATTTGTTGTGTTTCGGGACTGCGGCTGGAATAGCGCGTTTAATTTAGTGTGCTTCATGGCTACAAACGCTTTTACTCCTCGAGCTTGGAGGGTAGTGTAGGGAAAAGAGAGATACGGTGTGGCTGATGTGCATCTGAGTATTTCGATGTGATTAGATAAACTGAAAGATGGAGGAACTAGCAGGATGATAGCATGGAATCTGGAAAATAAAACCTGCCTTACACTGATACCTCAGTCTGTGAGCAGGGATTTCATAGGAAGTGCTGGAATCTCTGGAAGTATTTAAAATACAATTCCACTGCAGTGTTGTTTCACTGTACAGAATTAAAAAAATGTGATTTGGAGGATAGCAAAAAGTAAAGTTGTAGGTGCTTTATAAATGAAGCCTACACCTTTAAAAGAAATACACATTCTTCTGTTAATTAGATTAGACATTTAATATTAGTAACTCAAGTCTTGTCATAACTCAATTTAATTACATATTTCTCAAGCCTCCTGAAATAAAAAGTAGACAAAGAAAATACAAACTATTATTCTAACAATGAAAAAGTTAAAAACTGGTTCTAACCATAAAAAATACACAGTTTCTAACTGTTGTAGACTATTTTATTGTTCCACCAGACCTAGCTGATCATGAGACAGTGATAAGCAAAGGAACTAAGAGGTTCTGATTTTTATTTTTAGTGAGATATTTTGGGTATTAATGACTTTGCAGTGTGTTTTTGGTTTTGTGGGTGTTTTCTTGTCTAGCAGATGACAGCAAGTTGAAATCTTTTCCAGCTCATATGACTGAATCTTTCTACATTCTATATCAAATCATTTGACCACTTTAGGACACAGACAGCTGTAGAATGAGAAAGATAATGCTTTTGATGTCCATGGGGACACTAAAATATATTGGTTAAAGCAGATAAAGATAAATTTGGTTTTCTAATGGAAAGTATAACAGTGTATTTTGTGAATTTTTGAAATGGGAGATTTCACTATAAAAGTAATTTTTTTAATAACTAAATAATTCTGGTGGAAATTTTATGATTAACATAGCAATGCACGAGCTAAACTTTTTTTTAAATCATGTACTTTACAAAAGTGTTTTGGTAAAGCAAAGTGTCCCATACAGCCAATAGGTTGGAATCATTACTTATAAGAAATGCAGAAGGATGTTTTAGAACTAACCATGAGTTTCTCCTTTTCTGACACCTTTAAACCAATAGAATGGTCTGATATATTCCCAATAAGAAAAAAGGAAAAAAATACCCTGGTGTATTTTTTAATGACCTTTTTTTCTTCCTGAATTGCAGTTGACCTTCCCCTGTACTTTCCTCGAGACCAGCCAACCCTAACGTTTCAGTCCGTCTACCACTTCACTAACAGTGGCCAGCTGTACTCCCAGGCCCAGAAGAATTACCCATACAGCCCCCGATGGGATGGCAATGAAATGGCCAAGAGAGCAAAGTAAGTCAGATTGCTGTTTCCTACTAAGCATTCCATTTGTCTCATGGTCCTTGGTGGGTAGAAATTTCATGGATATAAGTGTACATTTTCAGTGTTACAAAAGCTCTGAGTCCTGGTGTTCCTGTAGGTGAGTGTAGACAGATACTCATGCTTATTATATTAGTGCCAGAGGACTGAACAAAAGAAGGCTCTTCCTGCTGGGCTTTGTATGGCACGGAGTGGTGACAGTCTCTACTCCAGAGGACTTCCAGTCTAAGTAGACGAGATAGCCCCCAGCAGGAGTAACCTGCATGGTAGCAGTCAGTTAAGGTAACTCCCTGGAGTTGTGTGGGTGTTGAGGGGACCCTGAAGGGAAGCATGTGAGCTGGAGAGAGCAAGGAAGAAAAACCTGAAAGATCTGGAATTAGGCTGTAATGAAAAGACATGGAAGAACAGAAGGAGGTAGAGCAAACCACTATTCCAGCATAGGAGGCAGTCCTATCAGATCTTGAGAAAGTTATCTAAAAATCTGAATATCTCTTGCTTTATTGCTTTTTTGATGGATGGAAACAGAGAATCTCTGTCTCCTTCCTCTATATTTTTTCTGCAAGCCCTTGTTTTGGGCTAAGGAGAGACCGCTTCAGTCTGTGTACCCCTTTAGTTAATGATGACAGGGCAGCCTCACAGAAAGGTTCTGTTGCAAGGGCAAGCTGCCATAGGCAGTGGTGTCCCCAAAGCTAGATATTGTCCCTGTCTTCTCATGAAGCAGAACAGATTTTACCTGAATGGGAAAACATGGGAAGCAGCCTTGCTGCAGAATTTTGATTTTGCAAAGTGTAAAAATGTTAGAACAGTAAGGGATTTAAGCAGGCTCATAATGAGTTGTTCAGCATGTAAAAGCATCAAACTGCATAAATCAAAAGGCGTATTGGGATGAACGTTTTGAATGACAGAAGATTAAATTAAATCAGCAAATATGCATAAAGAAGAGTCGAAACAAAAATAGTTCAGGCTGAGTAAATCAAATGAGTGGCATGGTCAGAGACTGTAATTTGGAAATGATGGAAGCAAACAAGAATTGACTGATGCATTTGTAGATTTTCATACTAATTTAAATTCTATGGACAACATCAAGTAACATTTGATTTGGGATTTTGATGCATTGTAATAAAATTTTTTTTGCTAGTATTTGGTTTTGGCGCCGTACTGTTTATAGGAGCATCATTTCTTGATGATTTTGTGTGTGTGTGGAATTTCCTCTTTTCTCTAGCAGGATATTACGAGTATTTTGTTTATTAAAAAAAAAAAAAAAAAAAAAAAGAAGAAGAAGAAGAAGAAACAATAGCTGTGGCTTTTTTTATGACCATATTACAAAATGCATTTCTTTTGTAGCTGAAAGCTTACAAGTACCTATGTGCTGTCTGCTAAGTGCATTCACTTATGAGTGGGTGTATACAAATGGACTTCTCTGCCCTGCACTTGAAATTTAGAAGTATTACAACAGTTTTGATAAAAAGCACTAAATGTGTACACTTACTATCACATGTACTTCTGGTGAGGTTATTCACTCTTACGTTTGAGCCTGTTCATTTGAGTTTTACACTGGATACGTAATATGAGAAGGATGATGAGAAGCGGGGGAAGACAGTGTGCTGAGATGTCTGAAATAGCAATCATTGAGCTGCAAAGAGACAGAGAAGCTGCTCCAGTTAAATAGCGCTTGGCTTGCAGGAACAGCTAGTGATTCCTGAGTAGGTACCATAAATAAATCTGTATCAAGACAAGTATGATGTTATGATACGTGTGAGCGTATTTTAAGAAAGATTTTTAACACAATTGAGCATCTTATGTAAACAGTGTTTAAAATATTTGCTGGGGCTTCTCAGTATAGGTTAGTGTGTTTCAACACAACCAAATAACTTCTTATTCTATTTTATTTTTACCACAGACATGTTATGGACCAACTATATGGGAATATATGTTGATATATAGGAAAGCATTCTAAAGAAATGTTTTAGTTCAAACACCACATGAAAACTTCCCAAATAAAAACAGAAAAAATAATGCGTTATTTACTCTTGAGAAACAATGTCATTCTGCTCTGCTGAAGTAAATTTAGCCCTTGTTAAATCAGAGACAACTTGTTTGTGTTCCTAAATACTGTCAATTAGGTTTTGCTTATATATAGTCTTTTTCCCTCTTAGCAAAATGGTCTCCCAAGTGCTTCGCATTCTTTGAGACAAAACATCTCTGTTTATCTTCCTGGCCATTGCTCTAGGGCCACAGGATCTCCCGCTTGGTGTTCCAGTATCTGACCAAATTCTTCACCCTTCTTCTCAAACTTCAGGGACCAGTGTACGCTATCTTCCTCTCTGGGGCTAAAAACACAGTCAAGAGCAGCTTTTGCTTGCTCTTGCACTAACTGTAGAAGAATCATCAGGTTTGAAACGGCATCAGTCACAGATTTCTTCATCCTCAATTTTGGCAAGCCTTGCCTCTGTTTTCAGCAACTCAACACAGCCTGCTTATTCATGGGCAGAGCTGTCATAAGTTCATTCCAAAGGGACTTTGATTCTGTGCCCAGCCTTCTTCCAAGGTTGTTTTGCTGTGGATTGTTGGGGTTTTTTTCCCAAACAGGTGAGCCCATCCAGTTCCTTCAGTGCAGGGACCAAACTTGAAAGTCTTGGTATCCTTGCTTATCTCTGTGGCCCCCAGCAGAAGTAGGCATCTCTTTTGAAGTTAGAACTTAACCCTTTGCTGTAGCCTTGAAATAATCAGGAGTAACTATAGGTAGGAGCAAAATTACTCCCCTAAAATGCATACATATAAAAGTAGATTGCATGCATTCACACCTAGAGACATATCACTAAATCTAAAGGGCAAATTCCCATATCAGAGTATCAGTTTAGCTGGATCTTTTTTATTCAGAGAGAAAAACTGTTCATGTTCTTGCTGAAGTAGTTGGACCAATTTATATCTGTCTTGATAAAGTCCATGAAGTCAGACTCTCTTTTTCTGTGTCCTCTTAGGCAGATTTTAAAATCACTGGGCTCCTTTGCAGCCCACTGACTTAGATTCTTCACTGAGAGATAGCATCTGGTAACTGAAGCTTGCTATTGTCTTAGCCCAGGGATTGCCCTCTGGCTTTATTTAGTTCTGAAGGATGAATCAAGTCCTGATTTAATAATGTGATTTCAATTGCCTCCAGATTGCTTGTTTCTCAGCTAACACAAAATTTTAACCTGTTCCTCCAGCTAGAAACAGGGAAACCAAAAACATTAAAATTTCCTTACAAGCTGCTGAGATGCCATTTCCTCTCAGTTGGTATCTCAGGCTTTGCCTCTTTTAGGTCATTTATTTTTATGTCTGTGGCCTCCTGCGTAAGCAGCTTCTCCAAAAGATTTGGTCCTAAAATACAATGGCAAGCCTAAGAAAATACAGTAAATTATGGAAAGTTAGCAGCCTTGTTTGTGGTGTACGTGTGAAGTAAAACATCTCTGTGCAGTTTCCATGGGAAAGCTTTCTTGTCTTCTTGCTTAAAAAGGCATTCAAGTGTACATAAATGGAGTCTTTAAAGAACATGCAGACTTGAAGCCTGGGATTTTATGGAGGAATACTGTAAATAAAGCTTGTTTGTTTATACAAATGAAATTCAGTTCTTAGATGTACTCTGGCCCAATTTCTGTCCGACCCAGTGCTGCTCTGTAGACTTAGGTCATACTTCAGGGGAGACCGAGTTAAAACTCAGTTTACTGTTTTATCCTACATAAATCCACCTACTCATCATTAAAAATAGCAGGAGCATGGAAAACTGGTACCACAATAAGAAGTTTTTCCAAGGGTTCATATTCCCTTTCTTTCCAAACTGGCTGATAAAACGGGTTTCTGAATAAGATTGTTATCCCTGAGCATTCATCGGTGTTTGCTGAATGTGGTATGAATTTTATATATCCCTTAGGGCGTTCAGAGGGTGAAAGCTTAAAAGGGCTCAAGTACTCTCAACTGTATATTGGCTGTTGTTCTGCCATGAGGTCAAGTGCATCTTCAGGAATATGCAGGCACATCTTGTGCAAGCCACGTATGTATCCCCAGCATGGCTGCAGCTTCAGTTTGTGCTCAGCAAAAGTGTGCCATGGTTAGGACGTGTCAGGCTGGTGAACTGGGCCATAGCATTTTCAGCCTCAGCAATACCTTTTCCTTGAGTATCATCAAGTTAGATGATGTGTGTCATGTGAATAATTGAGCCCCCCACTACAAGAAAGACACTGAGATGCTGGAGCATGTGCAGAGAAGGGCAACAGAGCTGGGGAAGGGTCTGGAGTACAAGTGCTGTGAGGTGTGACTGAGGGAGTTGGGGGTGTTCAGTCTGGAGAAAAGGAGGCTCAGGAGGCACCTTATCACTCTCTACAACTGCCTGAAAGGAGGCTGTAGCCAGGTGGGGGTTGGCCTCTTCTCCCAGATGACAAGTGATAGGAAAAGAGGAAATGGCCTCAAGTTGTGCCAGGGGTGGTTTAGATTGGATATTAAGAAAAATTTCTTCCCCAAAAGGGTTGTCAAGCAAGGCTGCCCAGGGAAGTAGTGAAGTCACCACCTCTGGAGGTGTTTCAAAGGTGTGTGGATGTGGCACTTAGGGACATGGTTTAGTGGTGGGCTTGGCAATGATGGGTTAATGGTTGGACTCTATGAACTTGGTGGTCTTTTCCAACCTTAACAGTTCTGTGATTCCATGATTACATTTACAAGTTTAAAAATTGCATTTCTTAGTCTAATAAAAGGATATTTGAAAAGAAAAAGGGACAGTTTTTGGGTTGCTGTTTAGACATCAGTTGTAGTATGTCAAAGACTTGCTGTTGTAGTCAGTAAATTTTGAGTACCCTAGTGATTTTTTTTTTTGTTATTTTGACATTAACCAGTTTCAACTTGTCCATTTTTTTTATTATTATTCAGATTTCTTTCACATTTTAGGCAGAATATCTATTACTATATTTCAAATTCTTTTAAAATAACAAGTTTCACAATTTTAATGAAACTTTTGAGTTCCAGCTATGCTACCATGAATCTCACTATAAAATTTACATGTAAATATTGCACCCTTTTTACAATCTTCTCTTCTTGATAGGTGTAATTAAGGTAATAAATATTTTTTTATTCTTTGGGTTGTATTTAAGGGGTTCTTTTGCTTATTTGTAAAAGTATCAAATTGTATTTGCCTGTATTATGTGATTTTCATGTTAATGAAAACACATTATGACATTAGTCATCTTTAAAGAGCAGTTTTCCAAAAACTAACTTATTTGCATTACATATACTCACCTCACGAAGCTTTTTTCATGACAGTCTTTGTTGTGTGTTACCTTAAACTTAAAAGGAATTTCATAAAAATGAGAATAAGGAACAGAAGCATAGAAGCCAGGAACATCGTTCTTCCCTAGGTGTGTGTGCATGCGTTCAAACATTTGCAAGGCTCAGAGGATTCTTTGTGGAGAAGAACACCAGGATAGGTACAACTAAGGGCTGAGGTGGTGAGCTGGGTCACTCATTTAACTCTGATTTTTGATAGTTTTGCATCAGAAACTGAACTGAAGTGATTTTCTTGCCTGAAATCGAGTGTAGCTGACACTTTGTTGCCGCTGGTGGGCCACTCTTCAGAACAGGAAAGGGCCAATACACTGTGACAGCCATAACAAGCAGAGATGTGGCGACCCAGACGGGTGAAGCTTATGAAGAAGTTAATTTGATTTTATAGACCATTAAATCAAAACTGTGGGAGTGTCAGCTGATCAGAATTATATGGGAACAGTAGAAAGGAAAATGGAAAAAGCTCCATTTGTTAAAATACTGATTGCATTTATGCTTGTAGTGTGTTCTGCAGTTGATTTACCAGCAAAACTTAATAACAAAATTATTTTGATTTTAAGATATAATAGGTGAATTAGATAGGACTTTTAATTAGCACTTTCCCAAGACATTATTTTTACATAGTTCCTCTGCATACACTACAGAATACAGTACATACACATGATAGTTGCACTTCTGGAGTCATATTTTTCATGTAGTTTTCTTTAGATGTCTCCCTGGATAATTAAGTCTGACTCTTAAGTTATGGTATATTAGTTTCTGAGAGGTGCCTGCCAGGGATCTTCAGTGCTGTCATGCATTATGTGGATTTCAGCCAAGACAGAAGGGCCTGGGTATTTGTTTCTGGTCACTTCTCATTAAAGCTTTGACTGTAGGAAAGAAAAACAACTATTTAAAGATGAGGAGTATAGGTGCTATAGGAAGTGCATAGAAATAAAATCTGTTAGGCAATTAGTTTTTCTGTGATTTTGTATAGATAACTGTATATGTGTGAACTGTACATATGTGCGTTTTGATATATAGTAAATATTCTTTCTGCAAAAAAAGTACACTCCTATATTGACAAGAGGAATGCACAGAAGAGATTGGAGAAGTTGGCATGATAGAAGTGGAATATAATAGCACTTTGCTGGAAGACAACTGCTTTGTAGGAATGAAAGGTTAGAATTTAATGTAGGTGGTTCTTGGATAACTGGGATTAAGTGGCGTTCTAGAAATACTGTGAAACACAGTCACTGTCTGATTTGGCTTTATTAGAGATCTCCATTATACATTTATGAAAGCTGCTAGTTCTATATTAAAGCATTAAATTACAGTTAGGAACTTATGCAAAGAAATGTCCTCCCTTTCTCGAGATAAAAGGGTAGAGAGAAATACATGGGTTTGGAAGGGCCTGAGATTTAATAGCCCAGATAAATACTGTTGCTTGATCAGTTACAAAATAAACAGCTAAATAAAAATAGTAGGTGAACTCCATAGTCTTGTCCTTTGAGTAATACTTAAAATTGTTCCATTAAGTTAGGTAAAACTCTGCATTCATTTAGCCCACTATCATGTCTGTATCAATAGGTAGTAGTGGATGCTTGTGGAAAAGCATGGAAGAGCATGTAGTCATATTTTCACTGGATGTTCCACCATCCTCAAAGATTTCTTTATCCAGTACTGTTAAGTAACTGTTACTGTGCAAGTTAAGTTACTGTTAAGTAAGCATTTCTGTTAAGTAACCCTACCTAGCTTTCCTTCTATTTGCTTGCTTTTTGTACCAACATCATAACATCATATAATTCTGTGGCAAGGGATCACACAGGTGTGGTGTGAATAACAAACTCTGTTGGCTTTTTTGCATTCCTGCCTCCTCCTAGCTCAAGTTGTTACCCTCTACCTCTTGTATGAAGAGAGGCAGCACAAAGTTAATCTGCTGATCCCCTCCATAATCTTTGTTTTATGAACCTCTTCATGTCTCTTTTGTCACCTTTTCTCTTGCTCTGCTCACTCCTTCCTTCTCCAGAACATCTCCATGTTTCTGATCACCCTTGTCCCACTTCTTTCTCCCTTTACTGTTTCTGTGATTTTCCTTCTGAGGCAGGGAGCTGTGTGTTACTCATGATACATTCCCCGTGCATTTATATGATGATGTAGTGATATTGTCCAGTTTACTCTCTGTTCTGGTTCTAATAACATCTGATTTGTTTCTTTGCATACAGATGAAGGTTAGTTACAGCGTCATTTTAGCACCAACATCTCCTTTTTGTCTGTTTTTCCGAGCCTGTGTTTTTTGTGCAAGTAAAATTATGTCTTTTTCCTCACATATTTCTCCTTTCGTGTTTGTCAATATTGACTTTTCATCTGGTATGTTATCTCCCAGTCTCCAGTACTATAAGAACTATCTGCAGTTCCTCATAATTGTGCCTCATTTCCCCTTCCCTGACTAAATTGTTAGCATTAACAAACCTGTCCATCTTCCTTTTCTCACTTCTGCATCATGTAGAAATATGAACAACACAGGTCTGTGTTGTTGTGTTGATCACAGAACACCCATTTCTGTGCACTTCTCAGGTGACTTCACCCTAATGGTATTCATCATTTATTCCTGTCCTTTTCTTTGTATCTTGACCTGCTATTTATCCATTCATGAATCTTCTCTCCTTCTGTGGTAATTCAGGTGGTTTTGTGCCTTTGAAAAACCTTCCCAAATACCTGTAGGTAAGTTGAACAGTGTGTGTCACTTGAATTTCTCTTGTCCATGTGGTTTTGATACCTTAAGAAAATAGGAGACTTGAGAAGCAGAGGTTTGGCTCCTACCGAATATATCATATTTACTCGAGTCCACTAATTTTGGACTTTTTATGAATTTATGGTTTCTGTTAACAGTCTCTGCCAATTTGTAAGGTATGGACATGAGATTCATTGGGTCACATTGAGTTCCTTCTACCCTCCCAGACCTCCAGACCTTTTTTTTAATTGACATCAGACTTCTCTGGTACCAAGATGTTTTAAGCAGGAGGTTACAAGCTATTTAAGAGTTTAACTTTCTCACACTTGAGTTTCTCTAGAACTTGGGTGTGAATGTAATCTGGGGCTGCTGATTTGGTTGTGTTTTGTTCATTTGCTCATTACCTTTTTGGCTGACATTTCTGCATGAGTCAGATCTTTTGGTACATCTCTTGGAAAGCAGGATTCTGGTATGGCAGCCTCTTCAAGCTCCTCCATTTCATTTATTCTTTGTGACTTTAGTTCTCCTGAGCATTCTTTTTACTTTTTGACCACATTTTATACTGTTTGACAAGTGTTTATTTCGAGGGCCAGAGCTAATTTGTTCCTCAAATTAATTTTTTATTTGTTTTATTCTGTATTTTCTTGTTAGTGTTAAGGTTTGTTTCTGTCAGGTTTTCCCCTCTGTATGGGTCTCCAACCTTTTGAACATTTTTTTTTTTTACTTCTAATAGCAAATATATATCTTTTGAATAGCACAGAGAAACAACTGCTTTAATATGTTTTATATAATCACAGATGTGTGGCATCTCATCCATTTCCTTCTGACTGGTTTGTCCTAATGAATATCCAAGGAGGTTTCTTTTATGGTTTGGTATGTTGCCTTCAGCCCCTGTTGATAAGCAATCTGGCAAAGCAAAGCGAATGGCATGATGAAATCAGTACTTTCACCTGCAAGCAAACTTTGTTTTCAGGGATGCTGGTTGTCAGACTCGTTATGGATGCATCTGTGGTGTAACTCTTCATTTCTGCCTCTGAACTACAATTAAGGGATTCAATAATCTCTTAAAGATAATTCAAATTTTATTACTACTGTGAGCTCCTCTCTTCTTGCATCTCTACACTTGTCTTTCCTTACAAGCTTCAATCCTGAATGTATTCTTGCCCAGTCTTTTCTGCTTTCTCTTACTACTTAATATCATCACTACTTTCACACATTCTTTACCTTGCCTTTTATGCTTTGAAGAGGTTCCTAGTTGCATCTTGTCTCACATTGACTCTCTCCTTCAAATCTAATAAAGAGTTTGTTTAATAATTGCTCTCCAACAGTAGAGCTCATTGTGCGTTTACGTAGCCTAGATGAGAGGAAATAATATGTGTCTTGAATAAACACTATCCCTTTAAAAAGTTAACCTTTACCTGGAGTGGAAAAATATGGCTATGACACTTCAGCAACTAGGAAAAATAGAGGAGACTTGTCATGCTGTAGCTCATAGGACTGGAAATTTCCTGCAAATTAACACTGTATTTAAAAAGACTCTGTGAAGACTGAGTTTTTCCATGATGGCCTTGGAATATCATTCTCATGATCCACTGATAAGGAAATGGAGTGACCATGCTGTGACAGAGATATTCCAATGCACCCTTCACAGACACTCACTACCCTGTGGGGAAAATGGAAGTTAAGAAAGCAGAAGCAAAATTTGCTATGATCTAAGACCACAGGCTTTCAACTGACTGAAGTAAATCTATTTATGTACATTGTGGAGAAGGTGAAGGCAGTGAAGTGTTTTATCTCTTGAACTGACTGGCAAGCAGAAGGCATTGATGAAACTGTTTCAAAATGAGAGGTTCATTTTTCTATGCATGCTTTGGAACACAGATTCACTGTATCTGTGCAATACACCTTTGTAAATTTTTAAATATCTATATCAGAAATCTGTGAGACATTAAATACCAGAATCTTGATTTCCAGATGATTTTTAAAATTTGCTTTCATAGTTACTGGCCTTGGTCTATATTAACTGATTATGTCCAGTAGCTGTAATTTTTATCTGTAATTGTCAGTAAAGGTCCATACATTTGGGAACGCATATATTCTTGGAACCAAAGTTAGCATCCTTTGCAAAGTGATGACCCTACTTATGCTGCTGCTTTAAAATAAACATTAATTGCCAGCCTACATAATGATCTGCAATCCTGGCTCCACAGAAGTTCCCTAGAACTCCCTTCCTTCATATTTTGCTTTTAGTCAGATTGTTATATTTATGGTTGTTTCGTGCTTTGAACAGATTGTCAAAATTCATTTTGCTTTATGGTAAGTTGGGCAGCAAAGTCATCTTAATTTTTACAGCAAACCAATGTTGAATTCTTCACTTTATTTATAAGATCAATTGACACCATAGGTTTTTGGAACAGATGCAAATGTATAAAAAAATGAAAATTTAATTTTTATTTCTGTTTGCTTCATATGGATTAAAGCCACCTGTTAATTCTGCAATCACCAAACTGTTGAAAAACATGTCTAAATATAACCATTTTTTGTACCTTTCTGTGTGACTTGAATCAGAAATGGCAATAACTCCAGAAAGAACTTCTGGAGCAAAAAGATATTGTTAGTAAAATACAGAAAACAGCTTTTGGACTTGAGTGAATTTTAATGTTTAAACTTCTGATGTGTACTTGATTTCACTAGTTCTGCCACTTCTATTTCCTGTTATGATTTCGGTAGCACATGTTTTGGTTTGTTTGTAATTTTGGAGACTGTTTCTGTTGTGCAATATTATAAACTAAGCTGAAAACAACCGTATTTCTTAAAAACTTATGTTTTGATGGCTGCTCACTGCAGACCTCCAGTTCTCTTGATGCTTGACTACTGTTCTGTCCATCAGCCTGGTTGCACAGTCAGTGCCTTGCATAGACTGGCAGATAGAAATAGGCATAAGAAGTTTACTAATCTCCTCGTAGGTAGTTCACAATAAAAGGAGGTAGAGAGAGAGAAGTATTAGAAGAGGAAGAGGGATTGTGATGCATTTGTTTTGGCACGTGGGAAAAAAAATTGCTAGCAGCATAATGGCATTGTGCACTGACTCCTTTGTACATTTGTGTGTTTAGGCAGTTACAGTAGCCATAATTTAAGAACTATTGTCTTGCTGTTGTATAAACACTTCAGATGTTTGCTTGGCATCACCAGTTCTGGAGGTGTATAAAATGGAGAACTGTGTAGACATTGTGTTTCACATAAAAGCAAAATATTTGCTATAGATAAAGCTGCCTAGTAAGGAAATTAAAACCACATCCCAAAGAGCATACCATCAAGAATCTTACTTTAGAAACATGAATACATGCCAAGTATGGTTATGTATATTTGAAGTGAGAAAGAAATCCTGGAAGGTACCTATGTCATTCTGCCACTGTGCTTGGATAAATTTTTGTGATGTTCGGATTTGAGTGGTGTTTTAGAAATGCTGCTGTCTCCTGATTGGCTGGTGCATTCCATAATAGTCCTGATTATAATTAGCTCCTGAGCCTTTGCCACCTGGCACCCAGCCCTGTTGTGGGCCTGCCTGCTACAAGCCCAGTTCCAGCTAGGGAATCAAAAGTTAGAGTGCTGCGAACTATTTGTCACTTCAGTTTCTGTAATATCTTAGATGTGGAGAGAATGATACAACAATCATTTTCTCCTAATACAGGTGTCATAAAATGTCTGCTGTAGAGTCAATCTCCTGTTACCCCATAGTTATCCCAAAGCAGGAGCTGGGGTTATTCAGCTTTGCTGTGAGTGCTCATGTATCTTTAGCGTGGTGAGGAATGCTATGGAAGTGCCTGTGAATAAATAGACAACATGGTTCACCCAATGGAAATATGTTTTTAATGCATTATATATAGTAAAAATAGCAAAGAGGTTCAAATGTCTCGTGTCTGAGTTTAAAAGGAAAAAGCTACGCCTCAAACTTTGGCTTGAGGCCTATTAAAAGAATGGGCTTTCAGTAAATTTCCACACTTCTGCATTCAGTCCTTGTTCAGTGCAAGGCATAGAGATGCTGGAGGAGGGCATAAGTACAGGTTAAGGACCTAATGAGCAGTCACATGGAATATGACCTAAATACATACCCACTGTTGGAATTAATGTAACAATTTATTAATTTAAGTTCCTTTTGTTAATTAGTGCTAATGATATTAAATTAGGTAGGTCCTGACAAAAGGAATTTAGAAAGAAAACAATTATATATATTAAAAAAAAGACAGGTTGGCATCTTTGATTTTGTTCTGTCAGAAACAGCAAATTTTGAAAGTTTCGAAAGTTACGGTAAATACCTTCTGTACAGGAGGTGAAGTATTGGGAGTTACATGACCAAACCAGCTGGATGTGCCTGTGTGGTCACAGGAGGACAAATCCTCTCATCTGGCATCCAGAAGGTATTGTTGTAGGTGTTCAGTATTTTCAAAACAAGTTTTCATTGTGTCAAAACAAGTTTCAACAGGAACATAAAAATACAAAGGCACACTACATATGTACGTATGATCCATGCAAAAATACTTTGTGCTTCAGAAAGTGAATAATCAAGTGACATTGATAAAGCCTGGAGAAGCTCTTTTATAATTCTAATATGGCTATGCTGTTGAAATAATTTATGTAACAAGATTTTATTGCCAAGTGTCAGCATAATAATACCAGTCTGGAAGGAATAGGTCAAAAACCTCAAGAAGCCTCAGGCTATCCTTCACTCTGACCTACACCCTTCTTAATTCTTGTTTTCACCAAATTTAATTGGAAAAAGGGAGAACATTGCTGTTCTAGCTAATTTATGAAGATCAGTCATCTATGGAGTTGATGTTTTTCTGTCTGGATTCAGTGGAATTGAAGAATCTTGTAGATGTCTTGAAGCAGTTCTTCTAGGGTACAGCAGGAAAGAAATACAGGATGCAAAACGATGTAAATCCTAGAAGTACAATTCCTTTAAAAGAAATGAACAGCAGTTGGGATAAATGCCTGAGATTCTTGGTTGTATCTAATACAGCTGGACAGGATACAATTCAGTCCTTACTTCAGTCCCAGGATTATTCGAACAAACTCAATTTACCTGCTGGACAATTCAGACAATAGAGAACTACTGAGGAGAATGGGGTACTACCTACAGACCTTACTTCAGAAGACTTGGAAGGATTAAGTAGAACTATTCAGAAATCACCATGACTACAGGAGTGCCTGCCCAAGTCAGATCTATTAACTTGAAAAAGTTGAATAAAAGAACTCCTGTTTTCTTGTATGCCTTGCCTAGAATAGGAGAAAATGGATGTATTTGTCAAATACACTGGCTGCTATGATTTTGAATACACTAAGGGTCTATAATTAGAGCCATATATTTACAGAATTAAACCACAGTTGCAGTACTTACTAAAATATTTTGCAAGAATTAATTAAAATATTGAAGTAGTGGGTAATATTTAAGAATAAAGTTTGGTCTCAAAGCCAGTAGTAGGAAAAAAATCCAAATGCAATAACCTGAGTCTGCCTTCAGATGAGAAGGAACACAATGCATGTGCCTGATGCAGTGCAATAAGGTCTCTGTGTCTTTGTGAAAAGATGAAGATTGTGGCTCAAAAGCTTTAATTTGCCAGTAAGGTCACTGTGCCGGTAGCAGAAGTGTTGCTGTACTGCTGAGTCTGTTCCTGATGTGGAGCATCATGATTACATCATGCCCTTCATTTTCCTTGAAAGTCCCACATCTTGAGCTGAAACAAATAAAACATGAGTGCAAATAGGGCTAGCATGGTTGAATTTGAGATCAGCCTGCTGGAAAACTTGGCACTCATGAATTGAGGAGTTTAAGGGGAATCTATTTTGTGAATGACTTGGGAAGATGATTCATCACCCCATGATGATTGTCCGGGTCCCAGACATAAAAAGCAGAAATCTCATTGATACAACATTGTGTATATTTTTTTCCTCACAGAGTTTGAGTCTTGATGTTCTGCTCTGAATTTACCACGTGAAGATTTTAACAGAAGTAGAAACACCTAAACAAATGTTTTAACTTTATTACACTAGCAGTGGTAACTAGAACACAATTGTATAGTTGGCTATAGTACCAGTCCAGCAAAAGCAACAGCAGAAATCAAGTGTGTTAGGATGCTTTCACCATAAATACATAGGAAGTGTTGTTTGATGGGAGATTGCAGCTACATAATTTAAAATCTTTGCAGATTTTTAGCATAGATACGTGAAGGCAAAAGGTATTATCAAGTGGTCAATGCAGATTTTCTACCGACTGCATTTAAAAAACACAGCACTAAGTTGCCCTGGGTAAAAAATTGTACTATTAGAATGAAATTTCAAAAAAGCATGTGAGTTCTGAGTCAAGTATGTTTTAAGCACAGCAAACCCACACCATGGGATTTAGACATGTATGGGCTTCTGGAGACCTTGTACCACACTCAGTGCTTCATATCACTAGAAAATAGTAAGCAGCAGGTGAGCCAATTCTACCTTCTTTTAGACACTTACCACTTGCAATAATAGCAAGACTTTCTTTCCACTGGATAATAAGGTGAAGGAAAGAGAAGTGCTTTACTCTCAACAGATGTCCTTGAGCGTAGCACCTGGAATTCATTGTACTGTGCCAAGTGGTTAACTACAGCAAAATGTATTGTTTTCTAGAGTTTTGAAGAAAAATTTCCATAGAAACCTCGTAACTTATTACCTTGAACTTGGAAAATGACCATTTGAGGGAACAAAAACGAGTAGACAAAAAACAATGGAGTCTTACAGTAAGAAGCTCAAGTGTGTGTAAGTGTGTGAAGATTGGCACCCACTCTAGGCTGAAAAGAAAGCAACTCTTTAAACTGTTTAAGCTGAGATCTAAACCATTACGAGAAGGATGCAACACTCAATGTGTGTTTTACTTTACGTGAGTGTTCATTGTACTCAACACTCACGTAAAAAGTATCTGTGGACTTTGTACAAATTAGTTTCTCTGTACTTAAAGGAGAATTTATGCAGGTCTTCTGAGCTTGGTGTGAGGTCAGTGTGATACAGACCTACCAAGAACATGGTAGATGAAAGCAGGAGAAAGAAGGATCTCCCATCTTTCCCAGAAATGAGAAAAGGCATTGGTCAAAAGCTGATTTCTGCCATTTGACACAGCCTTCAGAGACCACAGGTCAAGTTAGCTTTCTTCATCTTCAGTGTAATTCAGCAGGTACCCAAATTACTGTTGTTGGGTTTTTTAATAGCAGTTCTCCAGAGCTGAAATACATATCTAGTGTATATAAAAGTAATAATTTCAAAATAGTTTGGAGATAGCTTGAGAATATCGTGTGACAAAGTTTCTGAAAAAAAATTTCAGATATTTTTATATGAATTCCTGTGGTATAGCACACATCATAGTTATTGAGGGTATAAATTCATGTGAATGTGTTAATGTGAATAGGGTATGAGGAATGCATCTTTTTCCAAAGTTCGTGTTTATATTCAATGTTTCTCTGTGCCTGAATGTACAAGATGCTGGAGTGTGAGTGTTGTCTCTTGATATAAAGTCTTTCTATAAGGAATAGCATTCCATGTGAAAGAGTCCTTTACCATGCAGTCTATAGCAGAGTATTGTCCTTCAAAAAAGTTTATATCGCTCTTAAAGTTATTTCATGTCGTCTGTTGTGACATAATAGTTCGTGTCAAGGTCCTATTTGGGCAGAAACATGTACACTTCGACTTCAATGCCAGATGGTTGATAGATGGAACTTACTCAGAAGGTGATTGGTGCTTCTTTTCCTCCTTACTGGTAATCTCTGCAGAGGAGAAAAAATCTTGTAATTTCCATTTCACAGGAAAATCGGGTGTTTTAACACATGGTTTTGTCCCAAACTTCGGATGAAAAGAAAAAATTTAGAAAAAATTTTCCAGTGTTCATTAAGGAGTTTCATTTACCTTCTCCTACTTCTCCCTCCTTCCTCCTCAATCTACTAAGTGTGCTGTAGCTGATACAGTCCGATCAAGTATACTGAACTTGTGGATCTCTTAGCAGGGCCTATTTTGTTTTGGTTTGGGGGGGTTAAGGGAGCGGTGTTAATTTTTTTTTTTTTTTTTGTGTATGTGTGATGAACCGTAATTATCTCCGGTTTTGTTTCATCTGAAATATCTAAGGTGTGTGGGAGAGGGACAGAAATGGAGGAACATAACCTGAGTACACTTGTGGCACTGCATTTGCTTCAGTCTGGAGAAGACCAAAATGATAAGGGCAACTTTAAGCATGTACTTTGAGGTATAAAAAGAAAACAAATAGGCACTTAAAATGATGAAGTACCAAAGGAATTTTTGTAGTGTATGCAACATCGCCAAGAGGTTTATATGAGCTACCAATGAAATAACATCCTCTTTGAAACAGTACGTCTGATCAGAATGTAGGGGGGTGTTGGACTTAGTTTTGCAGCAAAGGATACAAGCTCTACTGCAGGAATCAGTGAAAAGAAAGGATGCAAGTGTAGATAAAGTTGGTGTGGGAGGGTGTTTGTGGTATCAGAAGCATTCGTTCTGGAATTTACCTAACAGAAAAGGCATATATAATTGCTGCATATAATGCAGTAAGTGTGGGTTTAATACAAAGTACAGACATGCTATAAAGGAAAAGAAATAAAATGTAGGAAAATAATTCTGATTGTATCCCATTTAATAATTAAGAATTTTTCCAGTTTTAGAAGGGGAGGTTTTAAGTAACATTTATCAAGTCAGTTAAGATCATGTGAATGGAAGAGAGTCTGCAGAGAAGCTGTCAAAGGGGAAGGGAGAAGCTATTTAAAATAAGCAGAGAAGCATGATTAAATGTAAGGACAGATAAAGCAAGAAAAAGTAAAAGATACCCTGACATTGGCAACATGCAGGTGATACTTCTTGAGCTAGCAAAATACATAGAATTGACCAGGACTTACAAAAGCTGCAATTTCAAAGGTATGGTAGAAAAAACACAGATACAGAAATGGCACTCAGCTGTTGAGATCAGGGGACAGGCAGACCTTCTCAGCTGGTTTATGTATGAGTGTGTGCCAGCATGAACAATCACTTTTGCGGGCATGATGATGAAGGTTGTTTTCTGAACTTTGCTTCAATAAACCAGAGTGTGTTCTGTAAATACACAGCACAATCTTGTATGCTATAAAATGTGTGTGTGTGCTGGTTGTCCTCTTTCTGGTTTCCATTTCTGGGATCAGCTCCTCAGTCCAGAAATGCTTTTACTTTCCTTTGCTCTTTTAACCTTTGGACAGCATCTCATGTGTGTTTACAGCTTGTGCACAAAAGCTGACTGCAGCTATCTGTTAATTAATTTGCCAGGCACAACCTCACAAAGAGAGAGGAGCGTTCTCTTTGTGGTCTTGCAACGTTTTTAGGTGTGAGGAAGTATGATTGTTGTTCGGTGATTGCCAAAGCTTCTACTGCAGTTATGAAACACATTATGATTGTGAAGCTGCTTGGTGTGTGTTTCATTCAGGAGGTAAAGCAGCAGAGAGATCAGGAATCTAATAAATGACATTGCAGCTATTCTCACTTTAGATTTCTTCTTGGTGAGCAGAACAGGAGAGAAATTTATAGAGACCAGTGATACAAATAGAAAACAAAATTTTTAAAAAAAGGGAAAGTGAAAGTTCGGTGCAAAACGCAGTAGGCAGAAACCAAAGGCAAAATGATGAAGCAACTTCTACAATAACTGGCAAACAAAGGGCATCCCTGGGACATCTAAAATACATTTATTACATGGTTGAGTGTCTCAGGACAAAAAACTCAAAGGTACAGTTCTAACTCAGTTTTGGATATATAGGATTAACTATATGAGTGACTTGATCCTTTGTAAAGAAGATAGACTAAGATCCAAAATATACAAAGCACACTTCAGAAAAGGACATTATCCTATAAATTTTGAAGTTTACTAAAAGGAATTACAGTTCATCCAATGTTGCTAGTATTATCTTATGTAAACTGCTGCCGTCAGCAGTGACAGTGTCAAGGTTTCTCTTAGGAGACAGATCAAGAGCTTATCTCCTGCACGTATTCTGACTTCACTGTTTTCCTGCTCCATTGCCTTGTCTGTCTTTGGGCCTTTCATACCATGTGTGAAGCCTTTTCCACACAGGGGAAGTAGGAAACGTGGGAAACATCAAGTGCTTCAATTCATGCTTTTAAGATTACTCCTTCCTAATCATATATTTTCTGTTCTTTTCACTAGGACATATTTCAAGACATTTGTCCCTCAGTTCCAGGAGGCAGCATTTGCTAATGGGAAGCTTTAGGCAGCTTCGGGCATGGAAACTATACTGGACAGATCCTTCAATCTGCACATGTCAGCCCAGAAGAAGAATGCCTGGAAATGGATTGGACTATCTTGATAGGTGCTTTTTTGCCTCTGAAGTGGTTTTAGTAGCTTCAGTTTTTGAAGCAAAGACCTCACTAGCATGCTTAGAACTGAATATTTGATATTAGCCCTGCCCCTTTGTCTCTGCCACCACCATTCCTCTATGTATCTGTTGGATTAAATTTAAAAGGGCATGTATTGATATGATAACACTTTCTTGTGCCAACAATTTCATGTATGTTATGCCTTGTTTCCTTGTCTTCAGGTGGTCTAAATTGTATTTTTTTTCCCCCATGGAAGTGTGATGTAGTGTGTATATTTAGTTAACATTTTCAGCTTATCCTAAGAAAACATAAAACTGCCATATGTACCGGGAATGCCTCATGGACTGTGCAGTGCCATATTCTGCCTTGGAGGTTTGCGTCTCACTGTGCTTGTTGCTCTCACAGGTATGGATATGAGTTGCACACTTCAACTCTCAGTGCCTTTCCAGTTGGTCTGAAGTTAATATGGCAAGGTGTTTGAGGTTTGGTGGTTTTTCTGATACTTCTGTTGAAAGCTCATCTTATGTGAAATGTTAGGCTTTTATGGTTTGTTTTTATTTCCAGTTGTACAATTTTGGTGTTTTCCTAATGAGCACTCCGTGCCATTACAAAAAAGTTCTGCTTCTTTAGTACCAACATGCGAGTAACTAGTTATATAAATCAGTATAACAAAATAAAGCTCTTTCATAGACCTGTAATTTTTCCAAATAAGATAAATACTGCTAAGAAGCAAACTTTCAACAAAGGAATGAATGATGTCTTGGAAAATAACTGATGAAATAACATAGGGGCTGTAGGTATTTAGCTTAATGCTTAAGTTCAACATATCTTCTCAGAAATTATTTTTAGGTGTATATAACTGGAAACATTACCTCCCCTAATTCTGAAATGCCAAACACAAAATCCCAGCTATTCATCCTTTCTTTCCTGCTTGTGTCAGGCGCACCAGTTGGGACTAATGGTCACGATGTCACTTCCCCAATTAATTTGTGAACAGACCAAGGTACTTTCCAGTAAGGAATAAAATAAACAGAGTATGTTGCTTATAAATGGTATCTGGAAAATGTGCCCTACTTCTGCTAAATACAAGGAACTAAATTAATAGTACGCAGATGATACAGTGGAACTGGAAAACATTTAATTTTAAATTATTCACTATAGCACCACATGCAAGGAAATCTCATCAAACTACTTGATTGGCAGTATTCTCCTACCCTTTCTATAACTTGTTATTTCACATGAAAAATAGTGCTTTTCAGGGTTTATATTCACCTAGGAAATACAGATGGGTTTTGAGTAGTGAAGCTTAACAATTAAGAATTATACAAATAATTCACCTCTAAAAACTACAGGTATTTTTAGCTAGTTTGTGGGGAAATTTTAATTTAATACTGAAGTTTTTGGCTGAAAAGCTGCAAACAAAATCAGAAGTTTTATTTTAAGTCTGCAGAGGAGATATATTTGTCCTGTGACCCACCCCTTTGTGACTCTCAGTGCATTATCTGAGGACTGTCAACAGTTTCAAAGGTCTGAGCCTGAATTCCCTCTGTGGAGACATTGCATGAGGCTTTTGCATGCTTAGAGCAGATGTGGAAGGTAATGGTTCTATGTGAATAGCAAAATCATAACTGAACAACCTCAGGTGACTTAAGAACAAAATATTGTTTAGTATACTGGGATGATCTCACATCTACATTTCTTCAGGTCAAACCCAGAGACACATACTCAAGAGTAAGCCAACCTTGTGAATGGGGTGGGAGAAGGCAGGTGGCTAATGGAAAACATTTGTTCTCATAGTGTTCAAAATCTGATAGAAACAATCTCTAGCCGTCTTCAAAAGGTATAAACCAAACCCTTAAGTTGCATCAGTACATTCCTGGAATCTTACATTTTATAACTTTGCCTTTGATTCAGTGTTGTAGTGATTGCCCCATGAACACAGTGTGTGCTTTATATACCTGATTGCCCAAGTTGCACCATTTTTTTTATCTTTTCAGAAGTTATTGTCATTCAAAGGCTAGCAATTGCACAGTAGTTTGAAAAGAGGTCCACCCTTCAGAATTTAGGTTTGTTTTCAACCAAAAATGCATCCTTCACCTCAGTCCTAGTTGTTTTGGACAATGAACCGCTTTATTATTGAAGAGTTTTAGAGCCATGAAAGAGAATATTTTGAGGGTACAAAAAGCCTAAACCAGCAATTAATTGTGCTGAATTCAATAGTTTCACCAACTTTTCACTAACATACATAGAAACAAATCAATAGTTTCAGTCTAATTTTAATGTCATGCTACAATTGGTAGTATTTTGGAAAAAAAATGTAGAAAAGATGAAAAACTGTACTGTTTGTGTTTAATGTAAGTCTATCAATTTTTAGATTAGAAGAAAAGGTGGTTTTGTTGCACTTAATGAACATTTTCTTTATTTCAAGGCCATCCTGCACTCTTTGACCTACATGGTATTTTATGGATCCCTTTCTAATAGTTCTCAGAAGTATTGGGTGTTAGCTCTCCAAGTGGGGTATTGAGAGGAGAGACGCTGGAATGAATGAAAGCTTCTCTCCAGAAGAATTTCCATTTAAATACTATACCAGAAGAGAGGATTAGTTTGAATAATTTTATATCACACCAAGTATCCATTGAAGGCATTTAAGTTAGCCATGAAGGCTGGGATAATGAGTTGTAGTTATTTCTGTTATCTCCTGGTTTATAATTTCCATTGTGGCCAGTTTAATGGCCCTGAGACTCTCAGCGCTTCCTTCCCTATTATGTGATATGTGCAGTTGAAGGGAGCAGTCAGACCTAGGCTATTTTCCTTTGCTTATGAGAACCACAGAACACAGGAGAGAAAGAGCAATGTTGCAAAGGTATCGAAAAGCCTAAACTCTGCTCTGTCCTAGTTTTGGCTGAAAGAATGTGGTAAGTCTTGAGTTACTAAGCCCTCCTAATGCACGGTTTTCCAAAGGTCCTTAAATCACAAACTTAGAGTCAAGCCTTCATTCGTCTGCATACACAATCCACTGTGCTAGAAGTAATACCAAATCTTAGGATTCAAAGTCAGACTTTCATCAACTTGCTGGAAAGACCAGACAAACAGCTGGAAGAATAAATAAAAGTTAACTATACCATACATGGCTTGGCCTTCATTGATCTTTCCATTGTCCTGGCCACTGCTTTGTTGATTGGCACTTTTCATTTGCTGAATCTGCACTCCCATTCATACAGAGAGTAGGCTTGAGTCAGTTTTTGAGAATAGAACATTGCTGGAGCTAGCACAGATCTGTGCATTGTTAAACCCTCCCTAGGGATGTTTCTGTGTATATTCCCTTTCTCTAATCCTGTCCAGAGCCTACAGCAATAAGCATCTTTGGTGACTCAGTCAGTGGATGAGATTTAGCCATAAAGTACAGTGCTTTAAGTCTCACTTCAGGTGGTTTTACACAGAGCTTTCTTACCTAGGAAAGAGAGGATTAAATCTTGAGTACTCTCCATTGAGCAGTGCCCCTAATACCAAGGCTGGGGGTTTAGCAGAGCTCAGAAACCTGTTTTAAGTGATGAGTAGGGACTGCAGCTTAGACATCCTTCTGTGTCAGTACTCTTAACCAGAGAAGCAGCAGGCAACAGAAACCTGTAGCAGCACGTGAGGGTCACCGGTGCAGGTGTGAAATACATTTCTAGCACTGTGTCTGTGCAGCTGTGGTACATGGAGATGAAGGGACGAGTCCTTTGTCAGTAGAGAAGGGAGTTTCTTACCTTTCTAGCTTTGTGAGAAAGATGTGCTGCAAGGAGGTAGCAAGCTTTGGACACAACTTATGACCATGATTCTTAATTATGGGGTGCTGTTCCTTGCCCTGTGAAGCAAATGAAGTCTGTGACCAAACTGAACTGCCAGTGAACATTCTTCCCTTAAATTGCTTATGTCTCTGTAATTGATGTATTGTAATGCTCATTAAACCTAAAGGTACTCTTACTTCTTAAATGTTACTGAAAATCCCTTAAGTCATCTCCTTTTCAGTTTTTATTTTCAGGTATCTGTCCTCTTCTGGGGCAGTTTTGCTTCATCCTTACTAGTTACTGCTGGTTTTAGCAAACTTGAGTTCTTTTTTTTGACAAGGCAACAAGGTGTATGCCAACATCTTGTGAGCCTACATTAAGTGTAGAACTATGTGCTGTAAAAATAAGTAGAAGCTGTTTTTTATTTACTAAGCCAAATGTTGTGTTCTCCACAACAGAAGAATTCTGAGGAAAGGCTGTTACCAGAGCAGAGAGGATAATCATGCTGATGGCACTGGGTACATTTTTTTTTTACCAAATCTTCATTTAATTTCCATGTTAGCAAATTAGCGGGGGCAAGGTGAATTGTCCCTTCCTGCAGGAAGCCTAAATAAAGCACTGATCAGACACCGTTTTATCTTGTTTATACTTTTCATCAATAGGGTTTTCCCCTACAGGGAAAGACAGTAAAAGTCTGAAAAATGTCTACAAACAGTGCAGGGTTTTTGTAATATTTTAATTTACTGATTTCTGTAGATTCAGAGAATAATTTCAGACTTTGTTCTTGAGAAAGGTAAACACAAATATCGGAAACATGCAAGTAATTTTAGCTATGTAGGAAATAAAAATCTGGCAGTCTAAGTATTATTTTGCAACAACTCAAGAGTTCTGCCATGTATTTCTGAGCATATGCCTTGAAAGGCCATGGCACATTGGTGATTTTAGTCCTGCTTTTCTTATTCTGTTCCCTGTCTGATGTTAAAAAGCTCAGGTCTTGGTTCCAAGGCACTGCACAAACACCATTTTGTTAAAGTGGTAGTTACCAAGCAAAAAGGCAAGGGGGAAAACCAATATTGGCTGCTGAAAATAGGCCTTAAATCATCAAGAAATCAGAAAGGAAGCAAGGTATGGCAGCTGCCCTGCCACTTGCTGAGTCTACAATATATGGGCCTTTAAATGTGCCCCCAGTACAAAATACAGGAGGTTTTTCTTGCAGTGCTAAGGAATAAATGCAGTTTTAAACAACAGGAAGTAAAGCAAGCATTTCATTGCAAAATACACACTACGAGTCTAAAGTTATTTGTGTCTACAGCTCCCCGTGTTTCTCCTGTCATCAGAAAGGTTGAAGAATTAATGCCTTGTGCTGCAGCTGCCCGCAGTGAAAATTGATCCTTGGGGTACTCCATGTTTTCATCCAACTCTAGTTAAACCCTAATGATGCTTTTTCTGTCCCTGAGGATGGCAAAGCAGTACCAGGGAACAGCAAATCTTACACTGTCAGGGGTTTCTGTTCCACTGCTGCTCCATTTCAAGCCCTTGATTTGGGTGGGGCAAGTACTCTGTAAGCCTTCAAGCCTGCCAGCAATCAGGGTACATTTTATTTCCTCGTTGTTTATTTGAAATGGTTCAAGCTGATCCTAATTTGACATCCTGTTTCCCTTATTCCACTGTCCCTTTCAGCAAAATTTTTTCAGGACTAGTTTAAAACCCAGAGCTGTCGAGGTTATTTGTGTCTTTCGAAGGGGATGTAGCACTGGTGTAAGAGTAGCAACTGGAGGTTGGAGTCGTGTGTTTCTTCTCTGAACTGCAGTGTCAGCAGCAGCCCAAGCGTTGCACACCCCTCCCAGCAAACCTCACTTGAACTCGGTGTGACGGGCTGGCAACCTGGGGTGCCAAAAACCCAGACCCATTTCTTGCGTTTCCTCAGAGGAGCAGCAGAAGGGCCTCTGCTGGCTCAGGTGCTGTGTGTAGTTTGTGAGATCCCGGCTGCAGGAGGTAACGGGCTTTGGTTGCTCATCAGATGGGACTAGGTTCATTTTTGTGCCCAACAACACAGGAGCTGTGCCAGGGGGAAATGCCACCCTGCTGATGCTGCCGAGGCCAGGCGTTTCCTCTTTATGCCTTGATAGGAAAAGGCAGCCATAAAATCCAGCTGCAACTCAAGTACAGCCCTGCCAGCTAGGGGTGATTTCTTGTGTGTTTTGGCCAACTGAGCCTGCTCTCTGATGAAATAGACAGTATTGGCATGCTGTGTTTCCTAGACTTTCTGCACTCACCTCCCTGTCCCTTGTGTCCAGTAGTTGCTGTGTCTCATCACACCCATTCGCCTCTTGACCGTAGGGGAGCTCTTGGGCAGCTCACAGGTGAACCAGGAAAGAGGATGGCATCTGCTGGTTTCAGCAAGAAGGAGGTGAGTTTGGGTGAATGAGTTTGGACTGTGAGAATTTGGCTTGTCTTCCTCAGAGCACCCACAGCCCTGGTAGCCAAGAAGAAATGACAGCTTCTGTCTAATGGGGTCAGATAGTAAATGGAGCCGTTTCCGCACAGTGGTGGCTGGTATATAATTATACACTGGGCCGTGGCGTGGCTGGTCCTAATAGCACCCGGGACTCCTGGGAGTGACTCAGCTGCTGCTTGGGGCTAATTATGGGGAGGTTGCATGAAAAACCCCCACAACTTGATCCTGCCTTCCTCTCCTCCAGTGGACAGGTGTTCAGCAATGACCTGGATTGCTCATACGAAGCTGGGTACATGCCTGCTCGTGAGGAGAAGGCTTTTCAAAGCAAGGCTGCGAGGAACACTCAGAGGTGCCTGGTTTGAAGAGGAGGTGGTGTCTGTCAGAACATTGCTCGGGCAAATCCGATTCCCTCTCTGGCATTACCCATTGCTGGAGTACTTTATAAGAGAGATTCAAAAATCATCTAATCACTTGGTTTGTCATGCTTGTGAATGGCAGGAGTGTTTGTTCTGCACTTGTCATGGCCATTTTGTTGAACTGGGCATTATTTTTATTGTGGTGCTTTAGAAGTGGATCATGGGTCATGGCTCTTTGCAGAAATGAACCATGTATTTGGCACTGTGATACACCGTGGCAAAAGGGTCCCCACATTAGCTATACTGTGTGAAGTGTTATTCATGTTCTCTGCTCCTGAGGTACTTTGGAGCAGTCTCAAGAAGCAGGGAAGTTAATGCAGGGGAAACACTTAGAGGGTGATGGAGGTTACCAGCATGGCTTTGTATAGACCCCCATCTTTGCTAAGACCTTGTACTGATTTTAAAGCATATACCTTAAAGAAACATCAGAAGTATCTCCCTGTGTCTAGCGTTACATGCACCAGAGTAGGGAAGTTGCAAGAAGCTGTTGAAATGAATTTGCAGGGAGTTTCCTGACTGCTTCCTGTCAGCTCTGTTGGATTGTGTTTATGGGGAAAAGTTACCAAAAATTCTGCCTCGAGAAGTGGCACCATGAAATGCACAAATCTCCGGGAGACCAAGCCCACAGCAGAGAGTGTTTCCACAAGAACATGCAGTCCCGCAGTGGAAGCAGTGCCCCCCAGAGGCTGGGGCATCTCCCTGGAGATTGGTGAGCCAGGAGTAGGCAAAGCCATGGTGGTCCTATCCTCCAGCAACTGGAGATAGTCCTGCTTCAAGCAAAATGTGGGACTAAATGACCTGAAGACAAACCTTTCAGGTAACTTGGACATGGTTTTAATTAATTATTTAATTATTTATTTATTAATCCCACTTTTTAATATGATACAGATCTAAGCACAAACTGATACTATCTCCTTTAAAGATTGTTCAGAGGCAATAGCACTTGAAAACAAAATGAAGAGCATAAGTGGTGAGATTTCATAAGTTTATTGTTTCTAACCACTTTTAGATCTTAAAAGTGCGAAGCCATAAAATTTAAATAAATGCAGTGCTTTTTCAGTCATTTACTTGTGTTAGTAGGCATGGCTGCAAAAATGTGGCTGATGTTTGTACAATACGGTGCTCTTAAGTAACTGCCTAAGCTAATTCTGAGCAGAGCAGCTCGAGTACTTGTTGATGCACTATATATGTATTGCATCATCCCTTCATTTTTATGAAACGTACCTTGATGTTGCTTTGAAGAAAAACCGTGTTTGGATTTGAAAGTAGGCTGGGCCTCCGGAGCCATGTTCCCTGTATACAAACAAGATGCTTCTTCAGGGAGGAGCTAGGGCTAGAAACTGGTCCAACCTGCGTTGAATTCTGGTTGTTCAGACCACTTGAAGAGCAGTTCACAAACAGGAAAGAGTTAAAACCGAGTGAAATTAGCTGCTTTGTGGGCCAGGGTATCCAGGCCGACTGGCAATTGTGGCAAGAAGCCCTGTGCATGCCAACCTGAGAGGCCTGTTTGCAGGGTAGTTAGCTTTTACATACTGGCATCTTGCTATAGAAAAATAAGAATTGTTTTGAGGTTTGTCTTTGCACCTTGTCCTGCCACTCAAGATTAAATCTCTCAGACAAAACAAGCTGTTTGGGAGGCGGACCAAGAATGCCTTTACAGTGAAGAAAAATAAAAACACTCAGCCAACTGTGATTAACTATTGAATGCAAAACACTCCCTGGGTTTTGTTTATTTGTAGACTGTGGAAAAAGCTCACAAACGATGCCATGCTTTCAGTGTGAAAACACTTCAGCCTCTGCATGCTCTGTTCCTGGGGGAAGGAAAGGATTTTGTCCAAGCTGCTTTGGGAGATGGCTGGTTTTTTTCATTTCTCTAAGTGTTGTTTATTTGGTTTTGCAAAGGCGATGTACCCAGTTTCCTCCCATTGTGCATATTCCTGCCCCCAGCTGTTCGCACCTGAGCTGGACTTTGTCTTCCTCCCCTCTCACTCCACTGGGCTGGACAGGCTGGGAGCACCCAGCTCAGGCACAGTGCTGCCAGATGCAGTGGCACGCACAGAATCCTGCTGTCTTCCAAAAGCACTCCCCATGAGCACAGGGAAAAGTTGTCATTAAAATTAAAAAAAAAAAAAAGAAACAACTGCCTGTGAGCAATTGCTTATTGCTTGCTGGCAGCTCTGAGCATCCCCAAGCTTTGAGGCAACCTTTGGAAATGACAGCACACAAGGAGCCCAAGCCCTTTGCAGTGTGCTTCATGTGTGTATTTACCTGTGCATCGTAGTAAATGACACTGTCCAGGTGTACAGCCAGTTTTAGGTTTCAGGGAAGGGAGAGAAAGTGGGTGCTGGCAGCCAGAGAGGGAGGGAGCAGAGGCTTGTTGGCACTGTGCCGCTGTGGGCCTGGAACAGCACTGCTGGGTATTGTGTTTGTGCTGGAAGGGCTGAAGGTGGAGGCGAGTACGTGGAATTGTGCAGGAATGCTCTTCAAGGTCAAGGAAATGCAGAAAGTTTACAGTGTTAATTGGGAAAGAAAAACAGGATTATTAAGACTCCTTTGGCTCCTGTTTTCTAAATTGCAGGAGTCAAGGCGTTTGTATTTTGTCATTAACTTATTAGTGCATTTTATATGCAGTGCAGGACAGGTCTGTTGGGAATTTTAACACTAAAAGCTGTACTTTCATCCCTCCACGGCACACTGACATAACTGAGCTCTCTGAAGGAAGGACCATAGAGTGCAGCTTCTTAACATTCGTTATCAGTTGAGTGCAGATTAAAGCACAGGCTCTGCAATGGTGCCTTCTGGCATCACAGTACCACACATTTCATGATGAGGGCAGAATCAGAGCTCCTCAGTCCCAACTGTACAGGTTGGGTCTTCCTCACTTAAGTAGTAAAACTGCAAAAGGGACAGTCTTAACAGCAGAACAGACAGAAACAGGCAATGAGATTTGGCCCAAACAGACTCTTGCTTAGGAGCCATTTGCCTTCTATGAAATGTGAGCAGTATGCAGTTTTTTAAATGGAGGATTAGGTGCTCCTGTGGTACAGCTTTTTCCTCAGGCTTGGGCTAGAAAGCCTTTTGCTCCAGTTACTGCAGGTGTCATCAGGACACACCTGTATGCACAGATATGTGAGGGTTTGGTTTTTTGTGTGGCTTTTTTTTTTTTTTTTTTTTTCTTCTGGGGCTATTTAGCTGATTTTGTTGACAGAAAATATAAAGCCAGTTCTGGCCACTCCCTGAAGTCACAGGGAGCAGACTGCCAAATTAACTCTTCCCATCATCCTATGTGACTCTTTAAAAACAAACCAGAATCCAAACCCCATTGCAGCAGGTTCTGTGCATGTGAGCAGCAGAACTGATAACATCTAATCAGCCTCTTTGCCAAGGCAAGACAGCAAGAAGTTCTTGCTTTATAACATTAAAAATGCTTTGTAGTTATATAGGACTTTTCATGTGAGGACATCAAAGTGCAGTACAGGTATTAATTAATTAATTAGGTTTCACAACACCCTTGTGAAGTATTCGTGTCCATTTTACAAACAAGGGACTGAGGCAGAAAGCAAGGATGTGATTTGTCCAGGGTGCTCCGTGGCAGGACAGGAGCCAGGCCCAGCCGTGCTGCAGCCAGCAGCATTGCTCCCACGCATTCTGGGGCAGGGGGAAGCCATGTCCAGTGTCACTGTGAGAGTGGGAAATGCCTCTGTCCTCAGCCTGAGCCTCTCCTGCCACATCCCACTGGCATTTCCTGGGAGCAGATGTGCCAGGAAGAGCAGTGCAGAGGCTCTTGCTGCCCTTGCTCTGTCTCTGCAGCCACCTGGCCTGTGCCCAAGCTGGCACATCCCATCCCACAGCCCATCGCCAGGACAGGCCCGGGAGGGCAACATAGGAATGGCACAAGGCTGAAGGTAGTGCCCTCCTCGAGAGACTTGAGGCTCTTCACCCCGCTCCATCACCAGCATGGCCGTGCCCTGAGTCACCAGGTGCAAAGTTTCAGTCCTTCAGACTACTGCTAAGAGCTGGAAGTCTCTAGACTCTGGTTGGGAATAGGCAGGGTTTCCCCTGGAGCTCACTGTCAACCATGCAAGTATCACCCACCTTGGCTGGCACCACCCAGGGCCAGGACACTTCTTCACCTGCCTCTTGGGAGGCTCCAGCTGATGCCAGGTGTGCTCAGCACCCATCTCCTGGTCACCTGCAGGAATGGGCCCTGTGGGAGGCACCAGTCCCTGCTAGTCTTGTCAAAAACAAGGAAGCAAAGGAGCTGCCACCACAGCTCTGATGTGGTGGAGAGGAGCCACCATGCCAGCAGAGCTCCTGGGGATTCCCCTTCAGCTCCAAGCAAGGTGCCCAAAGCCAGTAGGAAAAGGGGTAGTGCCCAATAGCTCTACCTCCTACAAAACCTCCCAGTGGGAAGCACAAGCATGCCTGGGAGAGAGGTTTGGGTGAGGGAAGCACATGGGTCTGGGGCTGAGGGCAAGTGGCCAGACTGGAAGCCTCTTTCCCAACAGCAAGGAGGTGGGGAAGAACATGCATGGTGCTGCTCAGCTGGCCTGCTCCAGCAGCTAGGTATTCTGGCCTCTCAGGAAGCTGCCCCAGAGCTCTTTGATCACCAGAGAGAATAATGGAAAAAATTTGATTTAATAGAGGTCAAATTAACATAGATTCCATTGGCTAAACAGGGGAAAATCTTAAAATAGAAGATGTTCCTTAAAAAAAAAATTAAGACCAGATGAGCCTTGTCCAACTGAGAAGCATGAAATGTTCTTCCTAGTAGGTTGTGGTTATTTTGTAATAACCATGCATTACACTGATATGCCCGTGTAATTGTGTGCAGGGAGAACAGGAGTAGTGTGTAGTATAGAACTGCCAGACACCCTCAGCTACCATGAAGTAAAGCCTATTCATAGTGGCCCATGTTTTTCTGATACATCAGTAAATCCCTTCCTTGTGTCATTTTGCTGAGCAAGACCTCTTCCCTCCCCCCACCCCCCCCAAGCTTTGAGCCCATAACATCTCATTTTTTCATTCACTCTCCTTGAATCCCTAATGCTTAACTGACTACAAACAGTTTGTAAATGAATGATGCCAGAAGACAATGTAGTATCAACTTTCATCTCTCCTTAATCTCATCCAAATTTTTGGTGTTTTGACTGAACTGAAATGTGGAAATTCCTCTAAAAGCATAACTTAAAAAAAAAAAGACAACAGATCCAGTTGGCCAAGGTATGGTCTTCAGGCCCCAGTTCAAATACAGCTTTTAAGCACTTGCTTAACTTACTAATTGAAGTCAATGGGATTTCAAGCACTTTGCTGAAATAGGAGATTCTGTGGACAAGGTTTGTGCCAGTACGTTTGTAATACAGAAATAAAGCGGTGCCAGGTTTATTTTGGCTCTGGGTTTCTTTGTGGTGGTGATTGACAAATCCACAGAATTGGACTAACACCAGAGAGGTGATGACTGTAAGAGAAGTGATGACAAGAAATAATAAATTTTGAACTGGCAAACACTCTAAGTTGGGCAGACTGAAAACCTCTACGTAAGGGAAGAAACAAGTCCATTTATGCTGATAAATGCACTCTTTTCAGGAAGACCTCCAGTTAACCAGCAACTAATGTGCTGGGACAGCTAAAAATTTTGAAGCAAATCCTTTTGTAAGTGGTGTAACTACACCAAAGCTTTTGGGAACAGACAGGTTTACATCACACAACAGTCTAGTCATATAATCTTATAATCATTTTGAAAAAGAATCATTTCCTGGAGAAAAGTTTTATGCCTTTGCATCACAGGCAATAGGACAGAGCTCAGCATGGTAAGGGATTTCGTGTCTGTTGCTGGAGGATGTCCAAACCCACCCCACTAACCAATAAATCACTACCTAATTGAAAAGATTCACAGAAACAGATTACAACATCAAGGATGGAACCAGTACTGTAGGAATTAGACTGACAGTGTCCATACGTAGGGTGTGGTATCAAGAGATGATCTTACAGCCTGCCCCCACTTGCCCTTCTCCCTCCTCTTCCTCCTCTTGCCGCTCCTTGCTGCCTGATCGCTCCCTTCATCATCCTGCTGGCTCTAGTGCATACCTGGTCACATGGAGTTAGTTCAACTCACTAACCCAGAAAAAAAAATAGAAATTAAAGAAGAAAAAAAAATAGCAGCATTTTTTGGTTGGATTCTTTTTTTCCTGTTTTAGTGAGCTGACTCATTCCAGCTCCTTCAAGCAGTGCCAGCGGGGAGAGCGTGGCGCGGGGAAACCTTAAACGTTGGTCCTACAGTGGACACAGGCAGTTATTCCAGCTTCGGCCACCTCGTGATACCTTGACTGTGGCATGGCAATTTCCACTTTACTGACACAGGACAATATGGACAAGTTATTGCTGGTACATCAAAGACCTGGAAAAAATTAATCAACAGCACCTCTGAGCTATTAGGCATAGGCAGTAGTTAGATAAAATCATAAATAATGAAATCCCATAAGGATGTTGCACAACAAGTATTGAAGCAAAGCTCATAAAACTCTTTCTTGCTGCATTTGAGCCTTTTCCTTCCACAGAAGACATCGTTTTCTAAAAGTGACTTTTTTTTTATACAGCAAACTCCTGCTGGGCAGAGGCAGGAAGGGCCCCAGCCCATGTGATGTCAGGATAAATATGTGGGAAGCCAATGCAGCAGAAAATCCAGCCAGAGGAATGTCTGGTGCAGAGCGAGTGGTGCAGGAGCAGGCTGGCTGCCTCTCCCGCTGTCCACAGCGCCTGTGAGGTGCTCAGGCTCTGGCCGTGGCCAGGGCTGGGTGGGAGGGCAGCGCAGGTGAGCTGCACAGGCTCAGCCCCAGGTGTGTCTCCAGCTCTCCCACCGCTGTATCCCAAAATGTGTGTTCCCTTCCCAAGGGCACACTGAGGAAGGTGAAATGGATGGGCCTGTCTATCTGCAGAAGCAATTAGCCTGGGCTTTAATGAAGGATTTTAGCATCTGAGTGTAGGAAACCTTAACAAAAGACCTTTGCATTAGACTCTGTAAATTTGTTGTAAGCAACAAGTAACAAGAGCAGATTTAGAGATAAAGATAATGAAAAACACTGCATTCTCTTGCCCAAAAGCCTATAAATCAAGACCTTGGCTCTTCTCTGCAGAAATATGCTCAGATGTAATTGGAAACAGGCAACACTGATCTGAAACACTCAGTTGAGCTCAGTTTGCAATGGCTTGGGTGAGGAGGTTTCTAGAACTAAAGAAGAGGCTCTTCCTTCCTGACGAAGCGGTTGATAACTGTGCCACCGTCCTGCCTGTCCCATTCATTTCCTCTGAAGCTGCCCGGGGGTTCAGCAGCAATGGAACGCTCCCCCAAGCCGTGTGGGTGAGGAGGCTCCTGTGGGCCCACCACCATCGGCACGGGGGGCCTGGGGCAGGGACCTGGGCTGGCAGAGCCGCAGGGCAGAGGGCCCTCGGAGTGCGCAGGAAGAGGAAGGGCTCCTCCGACCACGGGCCTGGAGCAGAGGCTGCACTGTGCCACCACCACGCAAAGGATGTTTCCTCCCCACGCGCAGCAGACCCACATCGGCTCCCCTTCTGGGAGACCACCCCTGGCTTTGCTCCATAGGGGGAGAAGTGCCCATCACTGCCAGCACAGCCATGAGGAGGATCCTCTGTGACAAGAGTCACCTACTCGGTTTCTTCGCTCTGGGCAGTGTTCATGGCACAGAGCCCCAGCTGTGGTGGCTCAGTTTGAACTCAAGAGGCCAATTAGCTGTCCAAAAGACAATTGCACAGGAAAGTTGTGCTGGCATAAGACAAGTCATCAGTTTACCACCATCACACACCTCGTACAGATATTCTTCAGTTTAACTGCCACTGCTGTGTAAAGTGCTTATTTCAAAGTGAAAAGGCTGGTTTTATCCAGGACGGTCCAGAAGACGTCATAGTGCTGTAATTATATCAGTAATAAACAGTGAAGCTGCCATGGAGAGAGGAGTGAGCAGAGCAAGGAGTTCTGCAGGGCGCCAGTGCCAAGCCAGATCAAGGCAATAGAATTTATAGCTGCTATTATCTGCGTGAGGTATATTTATGACTCCCCTCCCCGTTGCTCTGATATCTTCAAATCTCACAATATTTGTGTATTCATTCCCACAACATTCCTGTAGGTAAGGAAACTGCCCACTGTTGGAGCCTCTTCGTGCAACATGGAGCAGGGTTTGGAAGGTGGGGAAACATGAGAAACACTCAGCAGCTACAGATACATCCATGAAAATTAACCAAATCATATGATGTAAGTAGTTGGGCTGTCTACAAGGCAAACAACTAAATTCCTCGGGGTTGGGCTGTGCAAGGGTTCAGACTAGATTATGACAGTGAGTCTTTATCACCTTAAAAATATACCTGAACTTGCAACCAAAGCAACCCTGATCTGAGACTCCTTGACACCAGGTGGTTGGAGGCATAGGAAAATGAAAGTGTTCCAAGCACTGAGATTCATAACGAGAAGGGGAAATAATAAGCATGTTTTTATAGATGAAGGTTTGAGGTTTTAAATAGTGTTTAAATACTGTCCCTAATTCCTCAACACCTGATTTATTATGCATTACTTTCAGAAACTACTAATCTCACATGAAACAGCAGAAGGTACTGCCACAGGAAACAGGATAAAAGAAACAGCATTCCTTTTCTGAAAAAGCTTTTTTTCAGAAAGCTTACACACTGATACGAGGAGTTTATACTTTCAGGTCATTTTTGCCTAAATTTTTTGCTGTGGCATAGATTGCATTATATTCCAAAACAAAAATGACATTTTTTTCCCCTGTTCTTCAAATGTAATCTTCTAGGGGAGGACATCCTTGAGCAGAGTCCAGCAGGCTCAGCCAGTGTGCAGTCGGAGGCTGTTCTCTGCAGGAGGGTTTGCAGTCTGGCAACTGCAGCTGAGAATTCCTCCTTCCATGCCTGTCCCTGGGTCCTGACAGTTGCTCTTGGGCAAGTCTGGCCTCAGTTCTCCACGCTGTTCAATGACAATAATTATTCATACTTACTTTGGTGAGCTTAATTAATACTTGTAAAGCACTTTGAGATCCTTGGATGAAAGAGTGTGTTGACAGACAAAATGCTTTTATGGTGACTGTCAAATTAAGGTCCTCTGAGCTTCCTCAGCAATTGAAGAGTTAATTAGCTCATGCCAGGAACCTGCCAGCCCCAGCAGAGACAGGGTGCTGGGTATAAAGGTGCCTGTCCCTGGCCTTTCCTCACTGGGGCAGCTTTGTTGAAGGAACTCCTTCCCTATTCATACTTCTTAGGAGATAATGTCCTTGTAATGCACACATGCACGTTGCATCTTCCACCTGGTTCTGTTGTAACCATTTTCCTCTCCCTGGTGTGTATCCCACATCCCAGCTGGTGAGGAGATTGGTGTCCAGTTCCCGCTGCCGGACTTAGGCTGGGTCACTTACCCTCCACACTTGAGGGGCACAGCTCATCCCCTAGACAAGTACTTTTATCCATGGGTGAGAACCTTCCCAGAGAAGCCCAAAAGGCTGGTGCTGGAGTGACAGGCAGGGGAACAAGCCGAGCTCTTCAGTGAAGGAGGTGCTGCCCAGCTGCCAGCAGGAAACCAGCTGCGTTTCCTGGGCAGGCCCCAACACGGTGAGGCACACGGGAGAAAGGCACCCATGGGTAAACCCTGCATTCATCAGGCACAGCATAGGGTCTCTGTATAAAGATAAGGGAAACCTGTGCCTCCCCTGGGGACCCCATCCTTGAGCACCACACGGGAAATCAGAAATTATTTCAGCAAAGGGGAACTCAGTCGTGGTTTTGGTCAGACACCACAGCTGTACTCTCAAAGCCGAGATGAGCAAAAGGCCACAACATAGTTTCCCTTTGCAACCTTTGCCCTTCCCCACATCGTCACGGCTTCAGGTGGGCAGCACTCGGGAGTGGTGCCTGCAGACCCCACACTCTGTGGCTCACACAAGGCTGAAACAGCTCATGGAAAGCACATCAGCTGCTGTACAGGCAAAATCTCACACCCAGAGGAGTCACAGCATTGTGCTTTTACTAGTTCAGCTCAACAAGGGTCTGCAGAGGGGAGAAGTTGTCAAAGCCTTGGGATGACTTGTGAGAAAAGAGGAGCTGTCCTTGCCAGGACAACCACGGAGAGGACCAAATCCAGGGTGGGCAGCAGCAGCTTGGGCTCCCTGACTTGCAATGCATCTCCGTGTCATCATCAGCACTGTTCCCTGCAGCTCCGGCAGGCTGGCTGCACAACACTGCCCCATTCCCCACTGCCTCTGTGAGGGGGACGAGAGAGGCTGTGTTTGCACAGGTGATGGCAGCTGTTTACCTTCTGCATCATTTTTTCTTTAGGCTGGTTGCTGGTTTCCTTTCTCAGCTCTCTCAGTGTGCACTAATGCAGCCTTGCGCCACCTGTGTCCGAGCCTGCCTGCCTCGGTTCACAGCTTTCCAGTCATGCCCAGCTTTTGCTGGGCTGGTGTTTGCCGTGGCAGAGCAGGGTGCCTTCTTTTCCTGCACAGACCATGGGTGTCTTCAGCAATGTGTCCCCAGGGACATCTTCCAGCTGAGCACAGAAAGAGGCACTGAAAAGCACACCAGCTATTTCACTCCTGTTGCTCTCCAAAAGTATTTAAGAACATAAAGTGCAAATCCGGTACTCAAAGTCCTTCTTTCTGACCAGCCTTCACCTGGGAAAAATCCCCAAACAAAATCAGTCGTTCCTTTCCCTGGGTGGGAAATACTGCAGTTTGACTCATGGGATTTTAGACCGCACTTCGAATGCGTAAGTTTACCAAAAGGCAGCATCTGTGCCTCAGCTATTTGCCCTTTGAAGCAGCCTGGGGAAGGGAATGTGAAGGTTTCTTAGAACATTAAAAGTACTAGTGAAAGTCACAGGGCCTTTTTCCTTTATAGAATCGAAGCCGAATTTGAGCAATAAGCCTTCTGATGTCTCCAGGGGGAGGAGATGTGACGTCTTGAGGTAAACCACACATCCCGTAACTACCACTGTGCCATTCGTGAGCGCTGCCTCGCTACAGAAGTGGCAGAATTGCTTTTCAGCAAAAGTCACCATGTTTTTGGAGGGGAACAGTTCCAGTCAGAGAAAGACCGGGTGGCGGGGAGAAAGAAAACCCGACCGCAATAAAGCAGCCATTGAACCTGAAAGGAAAAAGACGTCAGCATCTCCGGCAGGGGCTCTCTTTTTTTCCTGGTATATCCGTGAACCATAATTATGTGGAAAGAAGTCGTGGGTGGGACTGGCTTACTTACTGACAAGCTGAACTTTATAACCTCATGCCGTGACGTTGTGAGGGAAGAAGGTTTGGTTCACCCACCTCGTGGGATCTGCAAACTCAAGGAGATGGCCCAGAGGTGGGCACTCACCTGCATGGGCTCATTGGCTTCCATCCAAGTGATGGGGTCGAGGCAGAGCCAGGAGTGAGGGTGCTGCCTCCCAGTCGGGTGAGCCAGGGGGTGGTGAAAATTCGGGAGCAGATGGTCAGGGAGAGCAGAGGAAAAGCCTAGGTGCTGTGTGAGTTGAGCTGCATCCCATCTACTTTACCAAGAGAGACCTTGGAGGGGTGCAAACTTCAGGCAAAGAAAGGTTGGAGCTCCTGAGTTCCTCAGTGATTCGAAGGTGTGCAGGGACTTAGGGAGGAGAGCCTGAGGGAATGCTGGTGCTGAAAGCTGCAGGTGAAGACTGGAGGACTCTTGCTGTAGAGTTTGTGCCCTGCAGAATTTGAGGCGAACAGTGCAGTTTGTTGAAATCCTAAATCCCTCTGAAGTGACTTGGTTGGGACAGACAAGAAGGAAACTGGAGCCAGCAGAAGGGAGTTGGAGGATCTTGAGCTCACCTTGGGGTTGAGCCTGGATGCAGATGCCCCAGACCTCCCAGGTTCAAAAATGTCAGCAAGGCGGCTGCTGAGAGCCCAGCTGAGGAATGCACCTTAGGAGAGCTTCTCAACCCCTTACTAGGTCATCTCCACCCCCACCCGTCTAAATAAACATTAGCATAACAGTGAGGTGGCCAAGGAATGACTGTAGGCAAGGTCTGAGGTGTGCACCTGGTCTCTCTCCAAGTCTGTGACTGAAATAGAAGTCTCGGTATCTCTGCAGCTGAAGACTGAGGTGTGCTGTCCAAGTTAGGTAAGAATATACAGCTCTGGAATGGCATTGGCTAGGTCTTTGCTGAGGAACATTTACCACCACTGGCTGCACTAGAGGCTGCTTTTTGGTTCTTTAAGGGTAGCATTTTGCTAATTATCTCTTCTGATCTACAAATTTCGGTCCATTGCTGCCCCTTCTCATCACTGATCTTCAAACAAGCTGGGAGGGGAAAAATGTGACCATTCATTACATGGATACAAATCCAATTCTTGTCTCTGGTGGAGCAGCATCTCCACCAGATCATCTCTTACGTGGCTCTAAAATCTAACATTACAGCACTGGGTGGTGTTTCCTGACACTTTTCTCCTGCCTGCAATCACCAAGCACTGCTAGGACACGGGATCCCACCATCATGCCAGGAGACACCACTGGCACTGCCAGGCATTCCTGCTCCTTCTTGTCCCAGAGCCACCCAGCCACCAGCAGTGGGACTGTCCGTGCTGCTGGCAAACACATCCATGGGTCTGATATGCTAATGCCCATGTTTACAGGCTCCCTGAGCCAGCGAGTGCAGGGATGTTTAGGTGGCTGAACCTCCTCCTGTTGTTTTAAGGATTCTGGCAAACTGTCAAGAACAAAAGCTAAGACAGCCAGTTCCCATTTGCGGGCACGTCCCTACATTTCAGTGTGGCAAACCTTGTGATTTAGCAAGCAAGAGCCTTCTGCCCCAGGGCTGTTAAAAGCTGTGCTTTTTAAAAGGAAAAAAAAAAACCAAACCTGTGAAGACTTCCAAGAATATTAGAAAAACACCAGCATGGATGGGCTGCAAGGCTGGGACCAGGCTTCCACCAATGCCTCCACATAGAGGTACTTGCAGACTGAGAGTCCTTTTAAAAAACTCCCCTGAGCTTTTTGTTCAGTCCTTTGACAAGCTTGTCCTTAAGGAGAAAGGAAGAAAATTCCAGAGGCTTTTGCTGCCCTCAAGAATAATGTTTCTTTCTGATACCATTTACTGCTTTTCTCCCCAAAAGTGGGTACCCCCATGTCTGAAGTGGAAAATGTTGGCTCACGGGACAGAGTTCATCAGTGGAAAAGGACACATTTAATCAATCGAGTGTAATACTTTCCGCTGCTGCAGGCAGTGGCCATGGCTGGTGGGAGCCTGAGCCTGATGTGCTGTGCTTCCTCCCCAGGACCAGCCCCTAGCATGGACAGAGCAGGCTCTCACTCACCAGGTCCCCATGGGCTCACAGGTGGGCACATGTGCATGCAGGTGTGCGTGCAGGTGTGTGTGCCCTCCACAGAAGTCCCACGGGGTGTCTGTGCCGAGGCAGATCCACTGTCCAGCTGGTTCCTGGCAAGGGGCAGCCATGGGAACCTGAGGGTGCCTCTGCAGTGGTCCCAAGCTGCCTCAGGAGGATGCAGCCATCAGCCAGTGGGCTCCAGGAGAGGACCAAACCTCCATGGTTGCTGCAGTTTCCAGCACAGGGTCACAAGCCCAAAGGCAATGTGTTTAAGTTGCCTCCTGTCATAAGTGGTGGCATCCTTGCATGGAAGGAGAGCACCCTACCACTTCTCTGGGGTGCTGGATGCAGCAGAGATGTGGCTGGTGGTGGTCTTGGACCTCTGACCCTCAAAATGTCGTGGTTAGCTGTCCTTGGAGACACCCTGGCAGCCCTTGCACCCACCCGGGTGATCTCTGCCTGTCCTTTTCCTGCAGCTGCTGGGTCTTCCTGCTTCCTCCACCCAGCCCCAGCCTCGGGCATCGCAGCTTGTCGCAGCCTGTGCCGGCGCTGCTGCTGGCGGCCGAAGGGCAGCAGTGACTGAGCAGAGGGGACCTGGCCACTTACAGCTGGCTTCTTGGCTGTCATTTTATGGGCAGCCAACACCGGGGCCAGCTCTGGCAGTGAAGTGGAGAGTTTGGCCCTGAGTGACTGGTTGTGAGCGTCAAACCAGGCACCTTAAAATGAGAATCCATTTTAAAAACACAAACTCAGGGAGTGTCCCTGAATCAGTGCAGGATAGTGTTGGTAGGAGAGATCTGTGGCATGGCACCCACTGCAGGGCTGGTACCCAGAAAGCCAGGGAGCAATCTTCTTTGTTTTACAGATAGGTACTGCCTTTGGGAGCAGGATCGGTTGTAACATATTTATTGCGAGAATGAAAGACAAAAAAGCAGAGTTCTCTGCCAAGAGCAAGTGAAATGGGCATGCTTTTTAAAGAACTACCGCAAGACTGATTACCTTTCCAAGTAATTAAACGTTGTGAAAGGTTATTAACGTGCCGATAATAGAAGCTTTGCAAACCGCCAGCACACAGCATGATCTGACAGAGGCCAGCACAATAGTGGAGCGCAGGACTCCTCCGTGCCTCCGGGGCTCCGCAGCCCCCAGGCCTGGATGCGCCCACAGGGACCAGCCTGCACCCAGGTCCCCGCTCCTGAGGAGCTCCTGAGTTCCTACCATGACCCCAGTGATCAAAGCCCAGGATCACATCTTAGCCAGAGGGATGATAGGTGGGCACTTGTTCAGAGCAAGCACCTCCTGGTCCTGCTCTGAGACCTCAGGTGGAAAAACTCTGCTTTTCCCTTGTATTTCTGTACACAGTGGCAAGTGGAAAAATGCAGAGGAAAGAAAAGTGCAGGGCATGGTGGAAAGAGTCAATAACATCCTGGGTGGGAGCATCCTTGTAGTCCTCCGAAAACTAGCCCAGCATTAAAAATATTTGGTAGGTTTTCCTGGACTCGGTGTTGGTGTAATATCGCGCACTGCTTTAAAATAACTTCGAGTGCCTTTGATAAAGACTGTATGTAACTCAGGCTTCTGGGTCACTCTGCTGCTTTCAAAAACTCCATTTTTTATTCCTGAGCAAGCGAGGAGTTGGTTATGGGAGGTGTTTATACTAGGACTTTAAGGTAACACTGCATAAGAGCAGTCTCCACCTCATGTCCCAGAGAATCTGGTGAGTATTGCTGGTACTTAAATGTCATCAGACTCCAGGCAGCCTCTCTCTGCAGCGTGAGCAACATTTCAGCTTCGTGATGTCACCAACAAGATGTCCAAAGCAGCAAGAAGCTGGAATCCAACCACTCCCTGCTCCATAGTGGCTTATAATGTTGTAGCCAGCTTGGAATCACCAAGCCCACGGAGACCTGTGTCCACAGGTCTGCAGGGGATGGGGACCTCAGCCAAATGGGAATGCCACCCCACTGCTTCCCACAGGGAGGCTGCACACATTTGGGTTTGGAGTCACGCACTGGCACAGTCCTGTGCCATCCTTTACAGACGGATTGCTGGAGCAGAGACTTTCCTGGATGGCAAGAGAGAAAGAAGCCACTCCCAGATGCTCAGATGGTTCCTTGGTCCATTTTCAGTTTTACGTGCCCAAATTCTCAGAAATCATCAGTGCTCCTAACAGATGTTTCTTTTCCAGGGATGCCAGAGGACAAAGTGGCTCAGGAAGATGGAAGGAGGCACTGGATTGCACGGACGCCCACGGGATGGAGATGAGCCAGGCCATGCAGGGACACCAGCCAGTTCCAGTGCTGCTGCCCAGACTGGAAAGCCTCTCCCTCCTTCCAAGGTTTTCAGCAGTGCACAGGTCGCTGTGGTAGGAGACAGAAAGGACACTTTATAGGTTCAGTCAGCAACTCATTTTACCTTTGCTTTTCACCTGTCTCTTCTGCTCCCTCCCTCAAACCCCACCGCTGCCTCGAGCCGTGTCTGCGGGCACTGCGCTAATCAATATTACTTGGTGGGGAAAGTAAGTCTCACTTACTGGCCGCACATTCCCCTGAGTGCTTGTGTCAAAGTCTGTCATGTCAGCTGAAGGCAGGCTTACCAGCAGAAAGGTCAAACTGCCTCAACTAGATCTGAGCTCAGCCATTAACTCCCGTGTGCTTATCTGCCTCCCACTATCAGGAGAACTATCTGTGTGCACTGCACACCTCCCTCCTCCTTCTCCTCCTCCTTGGTGCTGTGCTGCCAGGGAGCACTTTGGTGGGGCTGAATCACTCAGGCAGGAACAATGAGCTGTTTGATAAGCTCAGCTGGGTGATCCACTTGGCCTGCACCACGTGTTTCAGGGAATAATCTCGGAAACTCTCAGCGCATGGATACTGTCCGGAGCCCATCCCACTATCCCAGGCTGCGATTGCACAGGGCTGGGTGCCCTACATCAGCATGGCTGTGGCCCGACCCTGTTTGCATGACCTGAGCATGGGCACTTCAGGTGAGAAGTCCTCAGCATCTGTTTGGTTGAGCTGTGGGGGTGCTGGCAGGGGTGGGGTTTTCTACTCCTAAGGCAGCTTTTCCGTCCTTTCCACTGCTCTGACACAAGAAAAGGTGATTGTTGAGGCCCACTTCACAAAATACAGCAAGAAAATAGTCAAGTCTCTTACCAGACAGGGCAATGGGGAAAGATCCAGGTCCAAGCTCCTCAGGGCAGGGCTCCCATCCCCTAAAAGACCTCCTACTGGGACTGTGCTGGCAGCATTGCCTGGGATCTTTTGGGGAAGTCCCTGGGCTGCAGAGTGGATGAGCCTGGTTGGGCCCTTTGGCTTCTGGGACCAGAGGTGGTGTCTCTGCAGGAGGCAGGAGCAGGGCAAGGCAGGCTCTCATGCTGCTGAAACAGGTTTGGAGCTGGGCAAACAAACACAAGTATCAAGATAAGACTGTTCATCTTGTGCCAAGAGGTGTCTAGAACTAGACTCGTGGGATCTCTGTTCCCATCTCTCACATCCCATGTACTCTGGGGCTAGGAGTGAGCCTGCTCATCCCTAGGCAGGGATCTCCTGAAGCTGTTTTCTGCTTCACTACACCAGCAAAATGCTGTAAACTGTGCGTAGTGATTGCTCCTAATAAGCCCTGGTTCCCAATCCACGTCTTGCACCTGCTACTCATTGGGTCGGTAGGATCTTTGTTCTGGAACATTTTAAGAGGGCTGAAGCTGTTTCTGCTTTGAAGTAGTGTTTGGTCTTGTCGGTGTCTGGGATCTCTGCAGAGCTGACCCTGTGGGAGCCAGCAGGACCTCTGGCTGCTGCTGCCGCCACACCACGGCCACGCTGCCAGCCTGACTGAGCAGTGCCAGGGGCGCCCGGTGCCCATCCTGCTGTAGGACTGCTCTCCTGCTGCCCTGCCTGCATCCCAGGCTCTCAGCGTCACCCAGCCCTGCTTCAGAAAGGGGAAGATCGTCGTGGCATCTGGCTTTGTCCTTGGCTTTTATTTGTACCAGGACTGGAAGAGAGTTAGATGATGCCCACCACATCACCTGGCAGCAGTAAGAGTGGCAGCATTAGTGTCATTACCCGGAACTGGACAGTATGGCAGCACCCATCCTGCTGGGAATGTGGGGCAGAGCCAGCTGCGTGCTTGAACACAGGGGCAGTGTGGCTGCAGTCACCTGAGAACAATTGAGGGGAGTCACTCCCTGCCCTAAGGATACGCTGTGCTGCTGGAGGGAGGCCCCCATGCCATGGAGTTATCAGCAGGGGAGACAGCTCCGTGGTCCAAGAGGACATGGGTAGGAAAAGCGCTGTGCTTGGCAAAAAGTATTTGACGAACCACATCCAGAAGCCCTTTGAAGGAGAAAACCTCCGTTCTCCCTTGGATATGCTGGAGTACTTAATAAATAACTGTAATTAAGCGTGAGGTGGTAGCTTAAGAGCTCGTTCCCAGAAGTTAACATCAAAACACTTGCTCTTAGCACTTAAAGAGACAATATGAAAGAAGACTTCACGCACAGATGAAAGTAGAATTGTCAGGAAGGGCTGGAGAGCCCTGGATATGTGTACACTGCTTCTCCAGAGAGCTCGAGGAAAAGGTCTCGGGAGGCAAGAGTCACTTGTGTAATAATGAAGTGACCGAGAAAGCACCAGTTTGCAGGGAGATGGGAGAGTGATGGGAGTGAGTTTTAGAACAGTACATGAGGAACCGTATGGAGACAAGAGGTGTGTGATCTTTCTTAGGCTGTCCTGCAGCTCCCCACACGCCACCAGTGTGTAGCAGCTGCAGTTCCACCTCTCCTGCAGCCACCCCTCGGTCCAGGAGCTTCCCTGCCCCACCTCAGGAGCAGCCACAGCACGCCCGAGCTCTCTGACGCTGGTGGCAATGCACATTTAAGGTGAAGTGATTACTGCAGGCTCCTTCACAGAAGATGTCTTAAGGATTGGAAGAAGAGCAAGAAGAAAGAGAATCGTGGCTGCATATTTTTTTAATTGAAAATCAATGATCTTGCGCTCAGGCAGGTGGCACGGTGTGGCTGGTGCAGCCCGGCAGTGCTGGGGATGCTGGAGAAGGAGGTGCTCAGGCCGGCTCTGCCACGTGCTTGCCGACGGCCAAGTCTAAGCTGCTGCGAAGTACCCTTATCCTCTGCTCCCGTAAAAACACCGTGAAAAGCATTCCCAGGTCTGGGTTTCAGTCTCCTAATTGCTGCCGAAATCGAGAAGCATGAGGAGCCAAGGTCTCATTTGCCTTACAATGATCCTCTCCTGCCCTGGAACCTGGGCTGGTCTTAATTTGTCTTTGGTTCAGGCAAGAATGGACTAGGCAGACTTACATGTTATCTCTTGTTTTTTGGAAGCAGGGAGCCTATTGCACAACGCAGCTTGGTCTGGATGTGGATTAAAAATGCATGTGTCTGGGGCACTGTGAGCCAGGCTAGTCTGAGTTCCTTCGATCCAAAACAATAAAAAGTATTACAAAGGTCTGATATGGAAATATCCCTTCTGTACGTGTGAGCCCGTCTCAGCCAGAAGGGTTTTGTGCTCTCAGGGCAGAAGGAACTCTGGGGAAGTCAATGTAAACACACGGTAGAGCTTCAGCATCACACCTGATGGGTGTGGGTCAGGAGCTTTCGGAGGGTAGGTAAGGTGGTGCCGGCCCAGCTGTGGTAGGGAGGTTCAGCACCCTACAGGAGCTGAGGGCTTGGCCTCAGGTGTGCGTTCAGCTTCCTGCATTTCTTACAGGGCTTTTAACCTGAGGATTTACAAGTGTCAACTAATTACATCCATATTAACTGCAGCCAAACATTAAAACAGCCCTCGAATGTCATTTCAAGCGAGCTGTTCCCAGACTAGGTCTCATGCAAATTCGGCAGGACCGGATAGATGTGCCAAAATTACACTGGAATAATGTTTGAAAGCAACACTTGAAATGAGCTTGAACTGAAACATGAGGAGAGGGGGTAGTTAAGGTTTAATGAACTGCTGAGGAAAAAGTATAGAAACAATTCTAGGAGGACAGATGAAAAACACCTCTCTTTTCCTCTTGCAAAATGCCTCAACACTAATGCTCCAGCACCCCTGTCTTGCTTCCCTGCTTCTGGCCGTCACTCTTTCCCTACACCAAATACTTTTTCGCATTTCTTGCTGTTCAGCAGACTGGATTCTACAAGCCCACCAGCCTGATGTGAAACAGGACCAGAGTCAGGGCTGGTGACCTCAGGTGATGGCAGTGGTTCCTAACATCTGGTAAGCCTCGGAGCCAGCAGCATCCTCCACCTGAGGGGGAGGCAGAGCCAAGGGTGGTGACCAGCCAAAACCCAGCCACGGCTTTTGTTAAGTTTATTTATTTTGACGCCTGTTTTACCCTTTCTCTCTTCATCTCCTGACAACTGCAGCCTGATTCCTCTCACATCTTGAACTAATTCTCTTTCCAGCAGAAAGCAGCATGTGCAGATCACCTGCCACCCAAGGGGAAAACCACGTCACAGCCTCACTGCGCCTGCTAGAGCACCTCTCCCCCTTCCTACCCCTCACTCCTAATGCAGTTCGAGTTGAAAACATGGGAATATTTTTACAGCCCTTTCCCAACCTCCCCCAAAGTCAGGTGCTGCCTGAAATAGGCCAGCTAATTTGGAGGGAGAATTTCAATTGCCTGAAAAATGAAGGTGCTGAAAACTAAACTGCATCGGCAGGAATTTTAGTCCCAATTTCCTGGCTCAGTGCTAAAAAATAACCGAGCTCTGGAGACTTAGCCCCCAAGGGCTGCTTCATTTCAGAGTTCCCTGAAGGCTCCAGGGTTGAGAGGGGTGCTGCTTCTCCCTTCCAAGGAGCACAGTATGAGTGGAGGAAAGCCCACTGCTTTCAGATGGGCTCCTGTGGGAAAATACTTTGTCCGTGAGACAGCTTAAATGGGATTTTATAGCTTGAACTTCGATGACTTCTCCCTCCCTACCAGCAAAAAGGACTTGCCCAGCGCTGGGCAAATCCTCCAGGGAGGGTGGGAACGAGACATTTTGTGTCTAAGAGCGGCATTTAAACAATCTGTAAAGCAGCATCACTGCTGCATTCGCTGCAGATCACCTCAGAGCCCGCGTTCTCTGTGTGGATGGCTCTGCTCTATCTGCTTCTGCCACCTTCCAGCCTGTGCTAGTCAGTGACCTGGCAATGCCAGAGCCACCCGAGGCGGGCTGTTACAGTCCTTGTACCACGAGTTTCTACTGCAGGGAAGCCCAGGGCTGTCACCTGATGTTCCTGTGACATACTCCGGTTTGGAGACCTAGAGTGGCTCTGCAGATCCCAGGAGGATGGAGGAGTCCACTCAAAAAATAAAAATAAAAGTAAAAACTAAATTTAAATAAAAGAAAATAAGGGGGGGGGGGGGGGGGGGGGGGGGGGGGAAGAAAATAAAAGTAAGAATAGATATCAAATGTGAATAAGAATAAAAATAATAAAAAAATAAAATGAAAAATAGGAAAAAAGATTTTAAAATTTAAAAGAAAATAAAAAATAATAAATAACCCATAATATTAGTAAATAAAAGAAAAATATAGTTAATGAAAAGAAATTAAAACTATAAAAGTACTCACCACGAAAATACGAAATGAACAAAATAATAGAAATATAAAATAAAAGAAATAACAAAAAATTGAAACTAGTTTAACAATGCTACCAAAACTAGACGACTTCGCCTCTTGGTTTATTGATGCGCTGAAAAACGGACCAAGCACTGGGGCAACCGGGGTGCCAGCCACCCTCCTGCAGGGAGGAGGGCTGAATCAAACGGCGCCCGAGACCCCGTGCCGGGGCAGGCCGGTGTGTGGGGCCAGATCTGCGCTCTGTTTGCCCCAGCCGCCTCCCCGCTCCCCTGTGCCAGCGGTGCGCTGTCCCTTTAAGGCGCCAGGGAATCCCTCTCGCAGCGCGTCATCCGCGGCAAGGAAACCCGGCTGGCGTCGTGCGACGCAAATGACCATTTTTGGCAACGTGCGACAGCGGACGGGACCAAGCGGGGCGGGGGGAGACGGGGCCTGCCGGGAACAAGGCGCTGCTCTGCCCTCGCCGCCGCGCCCGCCCCGCCCGAGCTGCCCGAACCGCGGGACCGGGAGGGGCAGCGGGGCGGGCGGGGCGGCGGGCGGGGCGGCGGGCGCGGCGGAGGCGGGCGCCGTCCCCCCCGCGGCAGGCCCGCCTCCCCCGCCGCGGCGGCAGGTGGGAGGCTCCGCGCTGGCAAGGTGGGGCCGGTGCGCCGCGGGTTTGACGTGTGCGAGTGCACATGGTGCGGCGGCGGCGGCGGGCGGATAATAAGCGAGCGCGGCCGGGGCGATGCCATTGCTCTGAGTCACCGCGGGCGCGCGGAGCTCCCGCTCGCAGCGCCGCCGAGCCGCGGGGCGCAAGACCCGGCTGAGTCACCCCCGTGCCGGGAAAAGGGGCGGCCGGTGTGTGGTGGTGGTGGTGGTGGTGGTGGAGGAGGAGGAGGTTGGGGGGGCGGAGGAGAACCGCTCCGCCTGCAGCCCCCGGGGCCGGAGCCGCTCCGCCGGCGGGGCGAGTTTCGCCGGGCAGCGCGGAGAGAGGACATCGGCGAACACCCGCTTGCGCGCACGGCTCTGCTCCCGCCGCGCCGCCGAGTCCTGCCGTCACGTCCCGTCCCGCAAGCGCTCCGCTGCCAACTGAGCCACTTCTATCACCAGTCTTATTTTTATTTTTGTTGCCTCTTTGTATTCTTATTTTTTCTTTTTTTTTTTTTTTAAAGCTTTTTCTCCCCCCACCTTCTTCCCTCACTCCAAAGCCGTTTTTATTATTTTTTTCCCTCTCCGCGGCGAGCGTTGGGAGGCGAAAGGCAAGAGCCGAAGAGGTCGGGAGGGAGAAGGGGGCGGGGAGACGGCGAGGGAGCGGCGGGTGTCGGTGTGGGAAGGCGGGGACGCGGCTCCCCCGGCCCGACCTCGGACCATGTACCAGGACTACCCCGGGAACTTCGACACCTCCTCCAGAGGCAGCAGCGGCTCCCCGGGACACCCCGAGACCTACTCGAGCGGCGCAGCCCAGCAGGTAGGGCCGGGCGCTGCCCCTCTCCCTCGGTCCCTCCGAGGGCTGCTCCGAGCGCTCCCGGGACGGGAGTTCACCGCCACGCCCGGGGAGCGGCCGGCGCTTCCTCCGCAGTGGAGGCGCGGGCGCCCGGCGGAGAGGCGCCGGCCGCGGGGGCGCAGGCGGTGCCGGGGCGCGGGGCTGCCCGCAGCCGCCGCCCTGTCCCGCCGCCCTTAGCGGGCCGCCGCCGCTTCCCTTCCCTCTTTGCCCGCCCGCCCCGGAGCCGGTGCCGCGACGCGTCCAGAGGGACGCTGACCGGAGTTCCCCGCCTGTCGGGGCCGGGGTGCTGTGGGAGGCACGGCCTGCCCCGAGCGGGGACGTGCGGTGAGGGAGCGCCCGGCGGGCAGTCTCCGCCGGCCCGGCCCCAGGTGCAGCGGGTGTCGGTGCCTGTCGCCCGGGCACCCGCCGCAGCGGCGGGCCGGGACCCGCTCGGAAATCAAAGGGCTCCTCCGGGCGATTCCTTTCCGAGGTCGGTAACGCGAATACAGGGGCGCACCGAACTCTTCCTCCTTCCTGCTTTTGTTCTTGTCAGGAGCTTCTCGCTGTCCACGTTCACCGCGCCTGCCCGGGTGGTGCCCGGGGCTCGCCCGCAGTACTTTGGGTGGCTTCGCTGGGACTTTGGGAGGTGCCGCCCGAGTTACTCACGGAGCTGTTGCAGCTGCCGTGGAACACGGAGGGATGGCTGGAAGTGAGCTCTGGGTCTTCCAGCGCCTGCGTTGCTTTGCCCCCTTATCCCCCGCTAAATTTTGTCTCAGAGGCGCTGACACTCTGCCTTTCCCACGCTGGGACCCCGCGGCCGGCGGCGTGCCGCTCTGCTCTGCCCGCTGCCCGCCCGCTCCTTGGTTCTGCCGGGAGCCGCCGGCCGCTCTCCGGCCGGCTGTGGCTTTTCCCGAGCGGGAGTTTCCTGGGGCTCGCCGGAGCGCTCCCCGCGCTGTCCGGCCCCCCTCCCCACGCAAGCCCCGCTGCCGGGCGGCGCTTCGAGAATGGGGGATATTTCCTGTTGAAAGCGGCGTGAATTCACGGACCTGAAAGCCCACTCTTGTGGTTTGGGGTTTTTTTTCCTTTCATTTTCCTAAGAAAATACCTCGGAATTACTAATATGCCTAGATCGACTAAATCCACCACTTCTGGGGAAGGCATTACACAATCGGGCCAGTTATACAAACCTGGGTTATTTCATAACTTGTTTACATCAGCTGGCCCAGCCTCACTCTTTTTTTGCCTTTTCAGAGTCGGGCTTCTCCCCCCACCCCTTTTTTTTTCTCACAGTATTATTTCTTGTGTGGCTTGTACGAGCGAACTGGCGGTGTGAGCACAATGCAGCCTTCGCATCAAGGAGTCATAGGATAATTAAAAGAGAAAAAAAAAAAGGAAAAAACGTCCAGTCTTAAACTGCCAGCCGTACCAGCCCGTGACATTCCTCACATTAAAGAAGTTTTACCAGAAATGACTCGCTGCCGCTCCCCGCCTGCTCCAAACGCATCTCGCTGGTGCCCTCTGCGGGCTGCGGACTGGGGTTTCCAGGGATTCCAGCTCAGCTAAAGCTTATTCCCTAGTTTACAGTAAATGCCAGGACAAGGTGGGGGAGCGGGAAGGGGGACTGAGAAGCTGGAAACGCCCGGGGAACTGCAAATTCTCACTCTCCCTTTCCTCCTGTGATTTAACAGCTGCGCCAGATTCAAGCACTTGCTGCAGGAGGTCGTGAAACTCCGTCACCGCTTCATATTTGAGCTGTCACAGTCTGAGCAATAACTGGGTTTTCCCCTTTTTCTGGGGCTCCGCGTCTTCCCCAGGCAGCTCGCGTGCGTGCTGTTTGATACGGGGACCAGAGCCCAGTTTCTAGGGTTACTATCTGAAACAGGGCTTTGAACAGGACGTTGGCTTAGCGAGAACATAAATGTTTTCTTTAAGAATCCGGGAGATTTCTCAAGGCCTTGTGCTCCGTCTTTCCCTTGATCCTTACAGATGTTGTAGATTAGGATCAAATGTAAGCGTCGCCTTTACCCTAGCAGTCAGGCTGTTCTGCTGATTCTGGTCTGTGGAGATCTGCAGTTTTATCACTACAGAAAATATGCATTGCTGAAATTTTTTTCTTTATTGTGTTGGGGTTTTTTTTTCCAAAAGCAAGAAAAGATGCATCAGTCACATGTTAAAATGGAAACTGTGTCTCTGAGCCAAAACTTTGATGCTTTTTAATTATTTTTTTCCCATACAGCACAGCACTGGAACATTTTTCCTTTAAGTTGTGTGTCGTGCTATTTTCCTAATCACTGATTTGCCTTGTGGTAAACAGACTTTAATGGGAAGAATTTGTGTACTCTTTGAGAGTGGTCAGCTTTCCCCTGAGATATCATAGCACTGTGTCTAGTTTTCCTTCGAGGAGATGTTTAACATGGGAGAGCCATCAAGGGCCTTGTATTTATTATAAGATCTATCACATATACCCTGTGTTTGATAACCGAGTAATGCTGAAGATGCTCCAGGTGTTTTTCAGTCACTCTGTTGTTGGGTTTGATTTTTTTTTTTTTTTTTTTTTCCCCCCAGCCATTATACCCATTTCTCAACTGGTTTCTGGTGCTGCTCAGCACTTAGTTACAGATGTCAGTGAAAGTCCAGAGTGGAGCAAAGACACAACGGGGTGCTGTATAGAAACCTTAAGGTGGAGAAAGGAACCACAAGCCAAAGCTTGAAATGTTCCTGTGCTGCTAAGTTGTGAGCTGCTAACGTAGTCTGTCCTTGCCTGTGGCAGGACTTGCTGGAGCCTCCCCCGACTATGGATCTGAGGAGGCTCTCATCCAACCCCATATTTTTAAGGCAGAGCAGAGACTGACCTCAGTTCTTGGCAGACTTAATAACAGGACTCTTTCTGTTTGCTGTTTAGTTGTTGGGGTTTTTTAATGATACCTTCATCTGCGTTTGCTTGGGTCAGGAGGAGAGTGCTGGGTTCGTAGCTGAGCGTGTGCTGCGTGTGTAGCCCTGCAATCTGCCTATCGCCACGTCTTTCTGTAGTGCTTTGAGTTCCTTGTAGAGAGGAAGAAAAGAGAGATGCTTCCAGGAGCCTCTCGTGGGTCAGGAGAGGAGAGCTGTGCATGGCCAGTGAGAGGAGAAGGCAGGACGGGGTCTGGAAAGAGGAGAACTTGGGCGGTGGGTGAGGGCAGGCAGTGCTGTCAGGCTGGCACAGGGATTGAAGCTCTCTGAGAGGAGGAGGGATGAGGAGAGCAAAGCTGGGGCTGCAGTTTGGGGAAAGGTCTGGCACTTCTATGTGAGGAGGCTGGTGGTCAAAGGGGCTGTGCAGGGGAGGTGGCAGGGAATTCAGGGCCTGCCACTGCAACCAGCAGAATCCCAGGGGTCAGAGCTGATGGCCACTGTGTAGAATGTGGGGGGCCAGCAGTATTTTGGCAGAGCTGATCTGGTGCAGTGTCCTAGCAGGGAAAGCGAGATCTGTGAGGAAAGACTGATCAGTCAGGAAGCAGTGCCTGTAAAATTTGGTGGTAGCCCGAGCACACTGTGTGAAGACTCAGCCTGCCACAGTAGTGTGTCCCTTAACTATCCCAGAAAAATACTGCCTTTGGAAAGTACAGAATACAGGTTTGGGGGATTTTTTTTTTTATTTCTAAGATATTTTGAGTTATTAGAAGGGAAGCTGGTGACAGAGATGGGGCACAGCACAGAGAGGAACTGGTCTCTTCCCCCCAGGTCTGCAGGCAAGCCCTGCGGAGCTGCAGAGGGATGTGGCTGAACTGAGCAGCTCCCATTTGCTGTCCAGGAGACCTGCACTAATGTTACAGAAGGGTCCTAGGTTGAATACAGGACTGATTGGAAATGGAGTACTTGCTGAGTCAATAACTTGGAGCCTGATTTTTGTATCCGATGCTTGTATTTTTATGTGGTTGATTTGGTGGTGGATCTGACTCTCAACCTCTGTTGGGAATTTTTAGCATGTCGTTGGGTGTTGGAGGCAAAGGTTAGCTCTGGAATGCAAATGGTGTCTGTGTGGCAAAGCACCAGAAGGCCTCTGAATGTTTTGCAGTCATAGCTTTCTAGTGTCCCTACGAAGAAGACAAGACTTCGCTTTGCTTTTTGGATACGGAAGGGAGGGTGGCAGGAGGTAAAGGGAAGGTAAAGGTCGTGGTAGAAGCCACTTGTGGATCTGGAAGTAGGGCTCATATCCCTTGAGTTGAGCTCGTGGTTCAACTGGTCTCGCACTTCCTCCCTTCTGCAAGGTTAAGGTCCTCTTGTGTTCTGGTTATGGAGGCACCAGCGTATCCTCTTCTGTGCCATGTGGTCACAGCCGACACCACGCAGGGCAAAGTGGGGGATTTGCACCCATAAATTCTGATGCAGTGTTGACAGTTTGCAGCTCTGAGCCTCTGTAACTAATTGGGAGAGGTGAGAGACATGCACTCTGAATTCAGAGACATGCACTCTGAAATGTGGGATGAGTTGAGGCTGTGTTGGATTTGAGCTCCAAGTGAATCTCTGAGGTCCTGTTGGGGGTTTTGCCAAGGTCTTGGTGCCAGTGTCATCCTCTCTGTGTAATTTCCCCGCCTGCTTAACTTGACTCACTCCTTCCTTCTCTCATCCTCTCTTGCTAGATTTTGAGCTGTTCAAAGGTGTAAGTCTGCAGCTGTCAGTATTAAGACTGGATCTCCTGGTCTTCAGGTGCTGGCAGCTCGCTAATGCTGGCCTGAAGTGCTGTAGCTATCAGCATGTGAAATACTATTTGCAGTAGCCTTGGTTTAACAAAGCACTTAAGGTGCTTGACTAGGCACACCCTGAAAAGGAAATCTGTGTTGAAGTGGTGTCCCTTATCTGGGAAGCTTACCTGAGGTGAGGTCAGGCTGATGCAAGGGCTCTCACTTCTCTGGGAAGCTAGGCTGTTGACCCAAGAATGTGCATTTTTCATGGAATCATTTCAAGGCTTACAGACCAGTGGTGGTGGCAGCTGTGTGTCCTACAAGCCCTGTCCCTTGCTCAGTGATTGCTGGAGCAAGGCCTGTCTGTGTTAATTCCAGTCTAACCATTTTGAAAGCCTCCTGAAGGAGCTCAGCATAGACAAAAACATTCTTTCTCCCCTGCTTCCCCCTCCGGGGACAAGTGATTGTTTTTCTTGCAATTTAGTGCCAGCATATTATCCAGATGGATTTACCTCTGTCTGAAAGAAGGTGTACTTGTATTTTGGAGGCGATCATTACCTGCTGCCTTGGTTTTACTGCTGCCTTGTTTTGTCTAGACAGTGCAGAGAGCTGCAGGGAACTTGTCCGATCTGAATCCTAAGACCTATTTTATAGGCTGCTATTAAAATACATATCCTCGCACGTAACCATCCCAGGGCTGAGTTTCTCAGTGAGCACAGAGCTACTGAAGGAGAAGCAAGCTGCTGTTCTTTGCCATACCAAACCTTACGTGGACCAAGCCCAAATTTCAGGGCAATCCTTTGGTGAAAGGCGGCTTTGCACTGGTTGGTAACAGCATTTCAGAACTTAAGTTTCTCTTCCTTTTCTTTGCACTTGAAGAGAAGTGTTTCTCTAGAAACTCCTTAATTCCCCTTTTGCTCCATGCCAGAAGGAGTGGTGGGCACTGGCAGGAGGTGGCAGCAGTGGGAATGGTGCCTGGGAGGGGAGACTGGCTTAGGGTATGCTGGGGAGGTGTGTGGGGGAAGAGGAAGGGGGTTGGGAGAAGGCAGAGCTGCTCTGGAGGGGAAGTGCCTGAGCCCAGTTCCTTCCTCAGGGGGCTGTGGCAGGCAGGGGCAGCTTAAGATGCTGCAGAGGCACCAGCTACTGGTGTTTTTGCCTCAGGTGCTGCTTTGATCCTCTCTGGTGCCACTCCTGAGGGCCTAGCTGGTTTCAGAGTAACCACTTATGTTCTGCTTTCATTGACGGTTTCTTCTCTTCTCTCTGTCCCTCTTCTCCTCTGCCTTTCCTCCTAGAAATTTCGAGTAGATATGCCAGGATCAGGCAGTGCTTTTATCCCCACGATCAACGCCATCACAACCAGCCAAGACCTGCAGTGGATGGTCCAGCCCACCGTGATCACCTCCATGTCAAGCCCTTACTCCCGCTCACACCCCTACAGCCACCCGCTGCCCCCGCTGTCTTCAGTGGCCGGACACACGGCTCTCCAGCGTCCTGGTGTCATCAAAACCATCGGGACCACAGTGGGACGGAGACGGAGAGATGAGCAGGTAACTGCAGTGGGGGGAGCAGCTGGGAGTGCCTTGAGAACAGATGTATGGAGATTTCCTGCTCCTGCCCCCTCATGAGATCTCCCAGCGCCACAGGGGAGCACTGAGGTCCATCCCTGGTGCTGTACATGTGCTGGGGCTTCTTAGGGTGGCGTAGGGTGTAAGCTGGAGGGTGACTTTTATTGCTGCTTCCTCGTCATATGGTGAGATTTACCCAGTCTTCATCAAACACTTCACACCACCGGCCCGCATTGCGGCTTGGTTTCAAAAGCAGGTGAAACTAAAGTTGAGCCCTGGGTTTCAGTTTGAGTGTCTCTGCCGCTCCAGGCAGAAGGAAACCTCCAAGAAAGCAGAGGAGCTTTCATGTAGGTCCTTTACAAATCTGACACCTAAATTACATCAGCTAGTGCTTTCTGTCAGCTCTGTAGCAGCTAGCACTGCTCCATTCTCCATTTGTGTGATACCCCCAGTACCAGCCAGCATCATGCAGGGAGGAACAGCTTCCCTAGAGCACCTCAACTCTAGTATGAAGAGCCTTCTGGTGACTGGGGTCTAAATCCACCTTCCCACTACAAACATGTAATCTCTTGATCTTTTTGCAGCAGTGAGGTGGGGATCCCATAAGAGATTTTTTCTGCTCCAAAGTCAGAGGTATTTTCATACCTGGCATGGGGTGGCTTCAACCACTGCTGCCCTGTGCTCAACCTCCTGACAGGATTGTTAAGCTGGGACCCTGGATAGGTGCAGGCATCTCATCTTCTGGAAATCAGAAGTTGTTCTCTTCTTAAATCAGAATCTGTTGTTCTCTTCTTAGTAAGAATCACCCTTCTCCAGGGCCGTCTGGTGAACAGCTATTCACAGCACTAGGCTGACTTCTCTTTAAAAAAAAAAAAAATAGATCTGACTAAACTCGATCTCCCCAAGTTGTTCCCAAGCAGCATTTGTGTGGGTCGCTGCAGAGCAGTGCAGTGAGACACACTGCGCACCCTCCGTACACCAGCGCATGCTGTTGCGTGCGGTCTGTTTCTAATAAGACTCACCAGCCCTACTTTTACTTCCACGTCATCTGTTTTGATTCACAGTCCAATTATTATATGTGGAGTTGCTGTCTGGTTTAGACCTAAGCGGTTAAAGGCAGAGTTTAGCAGTACCTCTGTGTGGAAAGCTGGTATGGATGCACCGAGGACCCACTTTTGGGAAGAAGGATGGGGTAGCTGTGGTGGTTGGGGTTTGTGCCAGTCTTTTCCACCAGCTGGAGCTACTTCCCAGTTCCCTGTGTGCAGGGCTGGTGTCCAAAGACAAGGAAAGTCTCACGAGAACTGGAGGAATAATTAGCAACAACTAATTTGTTTGACAAATGCTGCCTCTGTGTTCACAAATCGGCCGTGAAGAGATCACCATATTCTCTGCTTTATTTGTTGTTCAGAGTTATTTGCTGAGGGATGCCTGCCAAGCAATTCCTGGCCTGTGGCTTGTTTGCAAGCCGTTCATTGTGGGTCATTCAAAGCCAAGTCCTTTTGATTAGACACGTGCTAAGGCAGTACCCCGGCGCTTTCCTGTGGCCCTTTGGCTCAGGTTTCCATGGCTGGTGCTTTGAACACCACATCGGAGTGCCTTTTTGGAAACGTTGTGTAACGCTCTATGAAAAGAGCCTGTTTTGATGAACGTTCCTGACAGTGAATGCACGTATTGGGCTTGGACAAGCTATGGAGAACACATACAGCAGGGGCACAAGGAGTGCCAAATCCAACCGCTTTCAAACAAATCCAGCAACCACTGATGGAATATTCCTTTTTAGACCCGGTAAAATGTTAAGAACATCCAGATTAGGGGCTTCTGCCCCGTCTGTGCGATTTTTGCACAGCAGAGTCTCCAAAACAGATAATTTAAAAATTACTGAAGGCCCTGGGAGCAGAAGTTTTGCTCCACCAAATGTATTTCAATGAGATCTGTGCTTCTAAAGCATGAAAGGGCTCTTGAAAACTGTAAACACAGCCCCCAAGTCAGCATAGCTTCTATGTGCATGCTCATTGCCTTGACATACTGTGGACACTTGTGTGCAAACACATTTTTACCTGGCACTCATATGGGGTGGGAAGTGAGTGGGGAGAGCTGTAGCAGGGAGAGCAGTGCCTGGAGGGGCTCCTTACTGGGGGAAATATGCTGCCCAGCAGAGTGGAGGTATCCCCCACCCTAGGATGGACACTGTGAGCTGCTGATGGAAAAAGCTTTTGGGCATAAATTCTGTCCCCTGCAGTCCTAGAATTGCTTGTGTTGCTTAGTGAACATCCAGGGGCTCATGTTACATGCAGGTGAAATCACAGGCACAGATCAGATCCTGAAAAAAAGCAGAAATGAGCGAGCTGAATGCCCAGAGGCTGAAGTAAACTTACTGAAACTGCAAACGTCAAAATTAGGGAGATAGAGCAAGCCAAAACTAGGCTGAGGTTGGAGTAAAACTAACAATAAAAAGAAAAGATAGTGAAACGGTGAATGTCTCATTTGTGACATTGACAGTCCATGAAGATATTAAAACTGAACCTTCTCTGAAGAGGTGTTTCTTTCCATTCTCTCCTGGCTCTCTGTGAGATCTGACATGTGCTTTGCCAGGTGTCAGGGTTTTGCTTTCGTTTGCAGTCACCAGGCCAGAGCCCCTGCAGCACACACGGGCCGGCTGAGGCTGAAGTGCGGGCACAAGGTTGGAGCGCAGGGCTGAGCACGTGCCCTGGACCCCCACACTGGGCTGTCTGCACTCTGGGTGCCACAGCAGAGAGCGGGGCCATGCTCACCCGCTCCGTGCCCTGCTGTGCTGGCTCCCTGGCTTTGGCCATGGCACAAACCTTTCCGCTGCTGCTGGGGTTTGTAAAACCTCGTCTCAAACTCCCAAAGCTATGCATAGCTTGACCAGGTCTTGTGAGCTCCTGCTCACTTCCTCTGGTTTCGCAAGACTGTAGTTGGATGGGTTTCTATGGAATTGCTCCTGATTTACATCAGTGAGGGTGTCAGCTGGCCTCAGGAAGCCCTTGATATCACTGGAGCCTTGCCTGCTGATGCAAGAAGCAGTGTGTTATCTTGCTGAGTGCTCAAAAATCTGAGGTCAGATTTTTGGGTGGTATAAATCATTGTTGCTTCACGGACTTGATGGGAGCTCTGCTGATTTCCCTGTCTCCCCTTATACACCATCCCCGACCTTCAAGCGAACAACTATTCTTGTGTGGGAAGCAGCAGATATTTTTTTTCAAGAAAGAGGCACTTACAACATCGTGCTCTGGTTTTGCTTAACGTACCACCCAAGTTGTGAAACAATCAGAGCATCTTTTATCTGTTTGGCCTTGGTGCAGATTCACTGTCCTCTTACACAATCTTCTCCCTGTGCCCTGCTCCTTCTCCTCACCCTTCCGCTAAGACCTGGTGCAGGCAGAGATACTGTGTGCTTTCATCTTCTGCTGACATCAGTGACAAGGGGGAGCGCTCAGCATCCTGCTGGATCAGGCTTTTTTCCTGTGCATTGCGGTTAAATCCTCACAAAGTTAAAGGAATGCCTTGCTCAGATCTGATCGGATTTTCTTGGCACTTGCCCACAGCTGTCGCCTGAGGAAGAAGAGAAGCGAAGGATCCGGAGAGAGAGGAACAAGCTGGCAGCTGCTAAGTGTCGTAACAGGCGTCGCGAGCTAACAGAGAAACTCCAGGCGGTACGTGCTCAGCATACGTTTCTCCTTCCTCGTCGCCCACCCTTGGGGCCAGCTCCAAGGGCATTGTTCTTCCTCCACTAGCATGTTCGAGGAAGATGCTTCAAACATGCCCTGCCTTCCTCGGCCAAGGCTGCCCAGTGGTACTGCTCCTACAGCAAGAGTAGCTGATGAGGGGGACTTGGGCCTGGAGCTTAGGACCCTAAGATTCTCTTTACTGAGTGCCCAGAATGTCCAAGAAGTTCTCTTCCCTTCTGACCTCTCAACTAGCACAAGTCTCCCTGACTCTGGTCTCCTTTCATAAGTGGAAATAAAGACACTGTGCCTCAAAGGCAGGCTTTAAGGACAACAGCACTGAAGAGTTAGGATCATCTGAAAGCAGTAGAAATCAAGGCAGATGTTATGTTTACCTATTAAAGCTATATCCTTTAGGCTTAGCCTTTGTTTGGAGGTGGGGCAGTAACTGACTTCCTTCAAAAAGGATGCACCACAGAGATGTGTGCCCTGGTGCTGTAGGAGTAATAGTAAAGCTGGAGAAGGTAGGGCTGAGCATAAGAACCAAGGGTAAGGGACTGGTTGAAGAGAAGGCAAGATTGGCTTGTGTTGAAAGAAGCTGAAGGAAAGGCTCCAGTGCTCCTGGTCAAGAGCCAGCCTGGGGCTGGTTTTATCCAATGACCTTGTTAACAAGCACAGCAGCAGTGAAAGCACACCAGTGAAATGTGCTGCTGCCTCACATCAGGAGGTACCCTCAGTGTAGGGGAGGCAGGACATCCTATAGAAATACCATGACTAAACTGATAGAAGTGAGAGGAGTGTGCACAGTGGGAAGTCATATCCTGAAGGACTGAGTGTGAGTTTTGTGAAGTTGAGCTCCTCATATGGGAAGGTACTAACTGCTCACAGACTATGATCCATCTGTGTGACGTGACCATGGGAAAGGTGAATGCATTAACTGTAGGATGCATCAAGGGATAATCCAGTGTTAGTCCTTTGGGCAAGAGTTAGACAAGTGTCAGACCTAATCTGGGGTATGCACTACAGAAATAAAATGGAAACAGTTTAGAGACTGCTGTACATTACCTCTGTCAAAGTGAAAAGAATATGACTAGCCTAACATAAAAAAACAATGGGAGGAGATCTGGCTCCTCTGCTAAGGTGTCTTGTCAGGCAGAGAGCAAGGGAGAAGACTGAAGTCACACACCAAGACAGAGTGGCAAAAACTGGCCATCAGAAAATTAAAGCAAGTTTTGGTGAAGTTTGGGAATAGCCTACTAATAGACATATGAAACACAAGATGCTCGACTGGCAATGACCTGGTGTCTGCTTGGCTCATGAAGAGTCTGGGGTGTATCTGCCTGTGCCAGATGGGATCTGGACTTGGTGGCCCTGTTCCAGGTGAGGAGTAGTTCCAGAGCCTTTGGTATTTTATTTATTTATTCCCCTTTTGTCTGCAGGAAACAGAAGTACTGGAGGAGGAGAAGTCAGTGCTGCAAAAGGAGATCGCTGAGCTCCAGAAGGAGAAGGAGAAGCTGGAGTTTATGCTGGTGGCTCACAGCCCTGTGTGCAAAATCAGCCCCGAGGAACGTCGGAGCCCACCATCCAGCAGCCTCCAGAGCGTTCGGACTGGAGCAAGTGGAGCAGTGGTGGTGAAGCAGGAGCCTGTGGAGGAAGAGATCCCATCCTCCTCTTTGGTCCTTGACAAAGCCCAGAGGTCTGTCATTAAGCCCATCAGCATTGCTGGAGGTTTTTATGGGGAGGAGGCACTCAACACTCCCATTGTGGTGACCTCAACACCAGCCATCACTCCTGGCTCTTCCAACTTGGTGTTCACCTACCCTAACGTGTTGGATCAGGAGTCTCCTCTCTCCCCTTCTGAGTCCTGCTCCAAAGCTCACCGGAGGAGCAGCAGCAGCGGGGACCAGTCCTCAGATTCCTTGAACTCTCCCACCTTGCTGGCATTGTAATCCCCCTGTGGCCCCCCATTTTGCCAGTGTGTTACATCCCCCACAGCACCATGGGGGGAGCCCCCTCCATGGGATTAGAGACAGGCACAGGATCGTTCAAGCACAAGGGCAGCAAGAACAAGGATGGGGAAGTGCTACAGCTCCAGGAAGGAGAGTGAGGACCAACGCCAGCTCCCTGGAGGCAGGAAACGGCAAGGGTGGGACTGACACGCCAGGGCCGTTTGGAGAGGGTGATGTCCCCTCTGTAGGGACTGCCTATGGAAACCTCTTTGTGGCCGTAGTGGACTTGGGGAGCACTTCTGGCCAGGACTGAAGGCGAGCTGCAGACAGTTGCTAGTTGTCCCTTTCCTTTGTGGATTGACCTGATCGGTTGTGCTTTGTGCTTAAATCATTCTGGTTAGTTGATCTTACAACTTCTCTCTTGCGTGCTCGCTCTCTCTCTCTGCTCATCATTTCCAATGTTGTCGATCCCATTACATTTCATCCAGTTGCTCTGAACTCTAAAGTCTTGTTAGGATCTTCCCTCTTCGGAGTAGCTGTGGGAAACACATAGGGTTCCCCAGACAGGAGGGTGACAGCTGGGAGGACCAGGAGATAGGGGGACCAAGAGGAGCCCAAGAGCTCAGCAGCAAGGGCAGATCTTACAATCTCTAGCCTGAGGCACAGAGACAGCAGAAGGCTTGTGTGCAAGCCTTTCCTTTTAAAACTGTGGATATGTTTATTCCTTTGGGCTCCTCCATAAACCAAGTTAGCATCTCAGGGCTAAAGTAGCATCAGAAAAGCTGCTGGGCTGGCACTTACCAGTGTCACTGGCAGGGTTTTACCCTAGTTTGCTGGATATCAAGTCTGCTGCTTGTTGTTTACTTTTCCTGGGCTGCCTGCTGTCTAGGGAGTATTACATCTTCCTTCCCATCAGGGCTCCTGACTCAGAGGCTGATCTCTTCCTGTTAGTAAACCTTCCCCTCCCCTTGGCCATATTTGCAGAACATGCTACAAAAAAAAAGAGGTGGCACCACATGCCTATAAATCTAGGATGGAGACTGGCAGCAGCTAAGACAGTGAAATTAGCTGGCTGTACCCTTGCTGATTTTTTCATTGTTGGGAAACAAAGCAGCACGTATCCACCAGCACAGGCCACAGGGCCCCAGCTCCTGACCAGGCAGGAATGGCATGGATGAAATGTTGACCTGTTTGAACTAAAACAGAGCTTCTGACAAGCTCTGGCAAATGACAAATTGACAGCTGAGGAGAATTGATTAGTGTTATTTGCACCTTGGTCTTTGGCCTCTGGTTGTTTTGCATTACAATTGATCTTGTTTTGTTGGGGTTGATTGGCCTGAAGACAAAGAGTCAAACCAAAGGGCTCTTTCCCTAGCCTTGGGTCCTTGTCTTCTCTAGCCTGTGGGCTTGACTGCTACTACTACTAAGTGCTCACAGAGGGCACAAGCTCCCCAGTGGTCATGGTCACTACTGAAAACAGTAGTGTGTGTAACCTGTTTCCACTTGGAGCCAAGCTCAATTCCCATTGATGTCAGGGCACTGACAAACCATGACCCTGTGCACACTAGAATTGCCCAGCTTGCCAGCTAAACCGCTTGGGAGATAGCTCTTTGGTCCTGTCTATGGGAGCTGTGGTGGCAGCTATTTATTTTGGTGTGAGATTCTTTTTCTTTTACACACACACACACACACACACACCACAAACACATATATATATATATATATTTTTTTTTTTTTTAAATCAACCAAAACTAGGGTATTTCTTGTTCAGGCTGGACCTGGAGAAATGCAACAATTATAGGGCTAGTTGTATGAGATGCAAAACTGCTGCAGTCCCCACCAACTCCACTGGGAATTAATAGGGTTCAGTCTTGTGGAACTGGAACTTTACTCGGCAGGGCTGGCTTCCCTCAAACTCTGGCCACTGCCCATTCCCTGAATAATTTCAAAGGGATGCTATTATGGCTCTAAAGGTGGACTTTGGCTTTTTTATTATAACTCTTATTTTTAACCCAGGTATTTACCAAACCTGCCAGAAATGAAGATGTGAGTGATCTTTTTGCTTCATAAAGCTGATTGGATTCAGGCTTTTTCTATTTAGCTTAAACACTTCCATTCTTATACTGGTGCTAGAGGTTTCAAACTGAGCTTACACAGTAAGTAAAATTAGTAAAGGAGTTGTATTGTCCTTACATGTACATCAAACTTCCTTTCTAATAAAGTAGATCTTAAATTTCTCATAGTTAGCACAGAGGATCCACTTTTCCTAGGGTTTTATGTAGATGATACCACTTTAGGGGAAACTGCAGCTTCTCTGTTTCCATTTTGCCAAATCTTGTTTGGGCCACTCTGGACTGAGAATCTAAAACTGTTAATAAAATGTCTCTGCATGTCATTTCCATGCATTTTTGAGCAGAACACAACACTGACAAGTGGTGGGTGAATCCTAAAATGATGCAGCTACTTTTGAGGCTAGCTGACCAGGACTGCTGTCTCCTGTGAGATCAGGAACATCCACCCCTTGTAGGGGTTTCAGGAAGTCAGGTGCCTTCTCAGATCTAACTGGTGGAACAACAAAAACCTACCTTTGCTTGTGGTCACTGAATCATTGCCAAAAGGAGCTGCAGCCGGCCCTTGCCCACTGCCTCCTGCTTGGTCATTGACCTGCTCAGAGACAGGACAAGATGCTCCCCTTTCCTGACCTGTGATATTGACGGGAGCCATGTGAAACTGCTCAAAAAAGAGGATTATTTTCTACTGTTTGGAAAAAGCCCCAGATGCCTTGTGCCTGCCCATTTAGTCCCTCAAGTCTCTCAAAGGATGTCTGTGTTGGGATTGCTGGTCTCCAGCCTTTTGTATTTTGTGGATCAGCCTTACTGTTGTTGAGTTTCTGGCAGGCGAATACAACTTTACTGCCATTTTGGTCCAGCCCTACATTCTTTTCAGGTTTTCTGGTGTGCTCTTTGGGAACTGATTGTCCTTCCCATGCCCAAAATGTTATTTTCCATGAGTAACTTCCCTGCCGATTCCTAAATGTAGTGTCTCCATGTTCTGCATGTAGTGGGGATGTGGGAGCTGCTGTAACTAGTGCTGACACAGAGTTGTTGAAGTCAATGGAAAAAGGCCCAGGGAATTTCAGCTGGTATTGGGTCAGCCCCCTAGTGACTGGCCCTCTTAACAACAAAGCCTCTCCTAACATCTTGCATTAATCAACGCCAAACTGGGAGGAGCAGAAGCAGCTGCATTGAAGGAAATATTCAGCTTCTAGGTGATGCTTGCCATTCCAGTTTTGCCCTCATTCCCCCTTCTCCTTTCCCAGTTGTGGCATTGCCTTCATATATTCCTTTCTTGTAGGTGTGGAGACTGGGTAAGTCTCAAGCCACTTGTGGTGTGATGGGATTTGGGACCAACATGCTGGGGACAGTAGCTCTCTGTTGTGTTTTTATAATTATTATTTAAATGATCTATTTAGTTCATCTGAACCTTTAATTTTGCTGCTTACTGTATGTAGGATCCACCTGGCCTTCATCCTAAATGAAAAGAAAAAAACAAAATGAAAACAAACCTAAGACACCTCCCTTCTCCCTGGTCTCTTACTATTTATTGGCAGGCAGCCGTCTTGTGCCTGCTCCAGCAGATCTGCCCGCCACTAATTTAACATCCTCCCAAATCACATTCCTGGTGTTTGGTTGTTGCTTTTTTTTCATTCTAAAACAGACTTCTGAAATGTAAGAAATCTTATTATCATGACGCAAGTTCATTTTTGTTAGGAAGGCCAAGTCAAACATTTTAAGAGGTGGGGGGAACAATATACATTTATTTCTTATTTATTTATCATGTTTACATCTTTTTTTTTCTGTTCAAGACTTGGATATAATAAAGCATTAAAAATACTACAATCTTCTTTTTTTTTTTAGGCTAATAATTGTTTTTGATTCCTTAAATAAAAGAATCTGGGTTTTGTTGTTGTCTGTATAAAATGTAAAAAGAGATATGTTTTTAAAGATGCATTATCATTCCTCTGTGAACAGTAGGTGGAGTTCAGGACAAATCTCAGAATACAAGATAATAATAAAATCCCATCCTGTTTTACTTAATTGTTCCCCTCCTATCCTGTATGATTAAAGGGTTATTCCACTTTCTTGTTTGTGGTTACTTGATGTTAAAACCATATTAAAATGTGTAGAAAATAGGTATCCAATTGTTTTTGCTCAGTGAGAGGATAAAGTGTTGTATATATCTTGATATACTGTGTAGTTCAAAGTAACATCAGTAAGGGATAGTGCATCTTTATTAGAGCGATAAGTTACTAGTGTCACTAAAGTCTGCTTTAAGACCCTCGGATACAGAAAGGGCCTGGTTCTGATTCCACTCACCTGGGACAAATTGAAAGCATCAGCAGCATTTTGCTGCTGCGAAGCAGGTGTCAGTAGTGAAATGAAGCCTCAGTGACTAACAGGTGACCGTGCAGATTGCTGAAGGTTTGGGGGCACCATTATCTTTTTTTTCCTCAAAAGTTTTAGACTGTGGGTTTTCTTTTTTACTGTCTGCAGTGAAATGGTTTCTGCCACAGAGGTTCTTAAAGATGACTGCTGAAGTGGGACCTTTCTTTGCTTGTAGTGATCTTGATGTCATTCTTGCAGTCCTGGGGAATTTCAGCTCTGAGGCATTCTCTCTGGTGTTATCTTTTTTCTGTTCTTGTTATTTTACTGAATTACAGGCCTACAGTATTTGCACTAAAACAAAAAGCTTGTTAGAGAAAGCTTGCTGCTACGAAAGAAAGAACATATTAAAATGGTTTTGCTTTTACAATTTTAACTGAGTAGCATTTTGTAGAATAAAATCAATCTAGACTGAAAAGAAAAAATGACTTTTCTTTTTTCCTCTGCACCTTCTCCCGCCATATTCCTTTCTTTTCATCCAACTCCTTGGTGGTATGATGTTCCCCCCTTCTCTTGGTGCTCAGTTGTAATGATTGGCTGTATTGTTGACTATGCTGCTGACAGTTATGACACTTGTAAATCTCGTTTTAATGACATTGTGGACACTTTTGTATAGCAAGAACTAACTGGAGTTCTCTCTGTTAATTGAAGTCATTAAAAAGCTCCCTTTGACATGAACAATTAAAAGCTCGCATGTTCCTTCACTATGAACAAATGGGTTCAGCACTACCAGGTGCCTTGGTTGCAGCACATTACAAGGCTTCTTTCATAGGAGCAGCTGCAATCCCGACAGCTGTTACCTGCAACAATGGTAGCTGGGGCAGAGGCTAGCAGAGCAGCCCACCTAGGCTAAAAGGCAAATAAAGCACTAATCCTTTCATCTTGGCTTCAAAAAGGAATGGGATAGAGGTAGAAAATGTGTGCTGAGATGACTTTTTTTTGTTTGTTTTAAATCTTGACTAGAAGGAGTCAAAGCTCCTGCTCTGAAAACTTGGGGCAGAGAGCATGGTTGCTTCACTGGCAGCAAGGAGGAGGTTAAGATGGAATTCCCTTGCTTGCCTGGGGAAAGCTCCAGCCTCTGGAGTGGAAGGAACGCAAATACATCAGGTTAGGAGTGGAGGATGTCATGTTCAAGTTCAAAATGAAACATTGGTGGGGAGGAGATAGGTGAATCATGGCCTGCCAAGCTGGCACCAGACCAAGCTTCTCCTTACTCATGGACTTCCTTAGGAGTAATGTCTGCTCTGGTTTCCTGCTGGTCCCTGTCCCTTTTTTTTTTTACCCTCTTTTTCATTTTTTTTTTCTTTAACCCCTGTGTTCTCACAGTTCCATGAGGAAGGAAATCAGAGATGTTGGAGTAAGTTATAAGATGAATGGAAACTATTTGTGAAGTTATAGGGAATGCTGGAGGTATCAGTCACCAGAAGAGGGAATACATGCACATGCCTGTGTGAAATGAGCTCAGCTCTCAGGAATCCATACTGTAAGAAAGTTGACATGAAATCAGCTTAGGAGGGTTTGAGCTGTAAAGCAGGACCCAGCCTTAGGGTTCCCTACAGGGTCAAGCATGACACAGGGGTAAGGGAGAGCCTATGGGAAGCTTTTTCTAAATGCACTTGTCCTGGTATGGCTAAAGGAAAAAGCAGATATTCTGGGGTGCATGGCAACTACAAGCAAATGTGCCAAAGGACTCAGGAGCATCATCTCAGTATCTATCTCCACTGGGCCTCAGGCATGGGGGAGTCCCCATTTGATCTCCTGCTGCACACAAGCCTTCTCCAACGGGAGTGCCTCCAGGATTTCCTGCCTCTCGAAGGGCTTTCCCATTACGCTGCTGCACAGAGGCATCCAGCCTTGATTTTGTCAAACCAGCTCCTCTGGCAGTGTATCCCTCCTCCGCCCCCTCCCAAAGAAAGGCTAACAGGAGGATATGTTCTTGCTTGCCTCCTGCCAACCTGAAGTGCTCCCTAAGCTCCTGTTTGCTGACAGTGCCCTTCAGAAAGGCTTAATGTTGCTTGACTGCAAATGCTGCTTGTGAGGCCCGGCCTCCCACCCAATTTTGTCCCAGCAGTGGCTGCTTGTGACTGCCTGTGATCATCATTAGCTGTGGACCTCGGAATGTCCACAGCAGTTACTGTAACTTGGTTTTGAAGGATGAAATTGCACAGCAGAGCACACTCTTTTCCACCAGTCTTCTAGCTGTGGGAGGCCAAATTCTACCACATTGACATGGAAATTATGTTTTTCCCAACATCCTCGTCTTGGTTTAGATCACTTTACATAGGGAATTTCCCCTCCTTCTGAAACAGGCTCATCCTCCCTCTACCCTGCAATGCCCTAACCCTGTGGTGAGAGGGAGTGATCTGTATCTTACCACAGGGTAGGCAGAGTCGCACTGGAAGAGAGATCACCCATTCCCTTTGCAGGAAAGGCTGTGAGGGACATCTGCACCAAAAACTCTTCAATCAGGATCAGCATACATCCCAACAATGTCTTTAGTGTGTACAAGAATTAAAAGAGGGTCTCCATTCTCTTTCGCCTGTCCTCTTCCCAGAATGTGAGACTTACCTCTGGACTTTTCCTAGTGGTCACATTGACCAAAGCACTGGCTCCTCTCTCCAAGCAGCATGTGTGGGTAGCTTGGTCTTCTTAAATGGAGTGGAGACCCCACCTGGAACAGAGCTTTCGTGGCAAGAGAAAGCCTAGACGAGTTGCCTGAATATATCATGCCAGAGGATGTCAAGTTGTCAGATGAAGGCTGTTAGTGAATTTTTTTTTTCCACTTTAAAAATTTTATCTAGAACCTGCAGGAGCAGCTACAGGAACACGGCAGAAATTCTGCAGCGAGTGGAAAGAATAAGCATGTGTTAAATCTGAAGACAGCTTAACGGCAAGCAGAGCTGGAGTGGGAGTGGGGGAAAGGAGGGCATCCAGAATACTGGTTTGAAGTGATGTTTCCACTGCCATGTGGGAAGGATGTGACAGAGAAAAACGGTGACATGGTTATTGCATCAGATACCCCAAAGTGGAAAAAATGATGCATTAAAAGATAAAAAAAACCTCCATGATATGGTTCTACTCTGCTGATGTCTGTGTGTCCTGCAACTTCATAACAAGTGTTTTCTGCTCAATCTCACATGGCACTAGTGAGGCCCCCATTCAGCAGTGCCTGGCCAGTGTCAGGACAATGAACAGTGCAGATGGATTATCAGATGGGTGGAAGTTGCCAGCACCCTCTCATAGGGCTGAGGTTTAAATGAAAGTTTTTCATGCGTGTTCCAGTGTAGTGAGATCCAGCACACCTCAGGAAGATTTTCCTTGATGAAGACAGGACAAGGCTGGGAGGAGAGGCCAAGACAGCTAGGAATGTTTGGCTGTGAGAAAAGAAGGCTCAGGGAGGATCTTACCAAAGTGTGTAAATACCTGATGGGAGTAGGAAGTGAAGGAGATGTAATCATACTCTTCCCAGTAGTACCAAGTGACAGGATGAGAGGCAATGGTCACAATTTGTAATAGAGGACATGAAAGTAACTTTTTCACTGTGAAAGTGGTCAAACACTGGCATAGGGAAGTTTGTGGAGTCTCCATCCTTGGAGACATTCAAAACTAGACAACATGGTTCTCAGCAATCTGCTCTAAGTGACCCTGCTTCAGCAAAAGGGTGGACTAGACACTCTCCTGTGATGCCTTCCAACCTCAACCATTCTGTGCTTCTGCTTTTCATTCTATATAGTCCTGAAGGAACATATTGCGAGCATATTTCTTTCCCCCTTGCAGTGCTATCTCATTTGAACCCCAGAATTCCTCTGTACTAAGTATCAGCTTTTTGATGCTGGCTATGCAAGGTCAAACAGATAAGGACTAAGCTGGGAGGAGGCTATCATGGCAGACAAGAATGTAAACTGTTCAGCTTGCTGCAGTGTGAGTCTCAGATTTCCTTTTTAATTTTGCATGCTCCATTCCACAGACTAGCGTGGGGGAAGAGAGGGAGACAGGCCTTACATGGCTGTGATCTAGATCCTGCATCCCACAAATGACTGTACAACTCTGCAAGTCCACAGGCAGTGCCAGGAACTGCTGCCTATTTGCCTTTTGCAGGCTCTCCTACTGTTTTTCCTCTCCCAGACCAAAGTTGTTTTTCAAGTTCCCTGGAAAGGTAAATAAGGATCTACAGCTGATGATCCTAGGTGAGCACACAGGTCAGGCACAATCCATTAACTGAACAAAGAGCTCCCTCTGGCCCCCCACCCCCTTTCTGTAACCCTGGTTGGGCTCCCAGACTCAGGCAAATTCATCAGTGGCTCCTAATGATGACACATGCTCCTGCTAGTGATTACTGATGTGAACGGCCACAGGAGGAGATGCTGGGTTTGGGCAAAGGGAGGAAATAGGTCAGTTCTTTTCTTTTGGGTAGCTCAAGCTATTCGAGCACTGGGTGCTCTAACTCACTAATTCCTGTTTGAGTTGCTTACATCATATTTTCTCCTCTGAAATGTACTTGATTTAGTTTTGAAACTGTTTGTTTCATGTTAATGAGGGCAGAGCAATAGACACCAGCCTGTGGGCTTTAAAGGCCCACATGCCAGAGGCCCATGAATAATCTAGGGGAAAGGTGAACACACCAGCCCTCCACATCTAAGACTGCCCTATGGTCTAGCGAGGCACAGCCCTGCTCTGGCCCCTCAAAGCCAGAGCTTGGGGCAGGCCATCAGGGCCAGGAGTGAGCAGCACCACAGCCTCGTGCCTCAGGAATCAGTTGCCACAGCCTTTGTTCTAGGCTGATGCTCACTTGGAAGGCTGCAACCCTTCACTGCTCCCTGGCTGCTCCAGGTCACAGGGGTGACGGCAGACGTTGGCTGCCTTTTGTAGCCTCTGACTGAACACCGTGTTTGTGAGCCACAAGGACTGTGATTAAATCTCTGCTCTGAGCAGCCTTCTCAGGCCATACTGGTATCTAATTACATTCTTCACTTCTGGCAGCTGAGGAAATTAAGATCTGCCTGTGACACTGCTTGTGGTAAAAGGGAGGGAACAAGAAAGGAGAGTGATGCCTTCAAAACATCAGCTTCAGGTGCTTCCCTTGACCTTGTGTGTCCTCTTCTGTCAGCACCTGCAGCTGGGATGGGTGCTTATCCTGGAGTGATGATCTTCCTCCCCCTGCTCTTGTTGTCCTGGTGTAGGTGAGGGGTTTGCTGGAGCTGTAGTTGCCTGTGGCCAGGCTGTTCCCAGGCAGCTACAAGGAACAAGGTTGTGGTGGCACAGAGCAGGAGCTGCACAGCGAAGGTCTTGGCAACTTGAGGTCCTCCAGGATGTACCTGGCTGGAGGAGGTCCCTGACTGCATAGGGCTCCCTGTCCTAGAGGACTAAAGGAAGGACCTCCTGACAGTATGATTGGCTGCCTTAGTAGGGTAGGTCTATCCTCCACCACTGGTGACTGACTGGTTCCAATTCTGGTTTTCTTTTGTCACATGGCTCCAACTCTGAATTTTTTTGCGCAGCTGTTGCCATTTCTCTGTTCCCCAGAACCAGTGGCAGCTCCACAGGCACGTTTCTGGTGGTAAGGAGGGAGGCAGACTGTTTTCACAGTGGGGCTGTACAAAGGGCTAAATCCTGTGACCCGGTGCCATGGGGAAGAAAGTCATTACTAATCCCTACCATATAGCGGCTCCGCCTGCCCAGCAGGATCAATGGCGCCATCTCAGCCCCATTATGTTGACTCTGAATCAGCAAGGAACGCCTAGGAGCTGGGAGGAGAGGGCTCCTCCCTGTGTGGGGTACTGCTGCCTGCCTGTGGGACAGCCAGGGCCTCCTTTCCTCCCCCCTGATTTTGGAAAGGTGTGATGAAGTGCTCAGCGGTTGCTTACGCCCACAGGCTAGCCCAGACCCTAGAGCAGGACGGGCAGGGCAGAGACCCTGCCAGGATGCGCACCAGGCTCACCAGCCCCGGGAGCACGGGGCGAGCACGGGAGCTGCGCAGCGTCCCGGCTGAGGCCAGCCGGTTCTTCTGGCAGGCAGAGGCAGGGCTGGATCTTGGAGCCATTTCCAAGGAGCAGGCTGGCGCTGGGAAAAGCAGGGAGCAGCTGCCTCTTTGCCCCCACGGCCACACAAGGCTGCGAGTCCAGCATTTAGGAAAGAGCCCCAGTGAGAACTTGCCCATCTCTCCCTGTGCTGCTTGCGAAAACAAAGGGCGACGGCTTTTCAGACTATACCATTTAAGGAGTTCCCCAGCTTAGTGAACCTCGGCTGACCTCAGGGTATACCGAGTTTCCAGCTCAGCGGAGCAGCGTTTCAGTTGAAAGCACGCAGCCCAAAACTTCCCTCCTTGCATCTGGGGAAAGGGGAGGCTGCTGGAGGATGGGCAGCTAATGACAACACACAGGAAAAAAAGTGATGTCGGTTACTGGCTTTCGGATGCAGCCGGCTCCCTTCCTAGGAAGGACGTTGTAGTCCAACAGGATCAGCTTGAATGTGAAGCAGCCTCAGCAGCTTTTGGCAGGCCCTGGGTCAAGGGGGATGGGAGGGCAGGCCCACAGCACCGCTGGGTGCTGCACGTTGGGGTGCAGGAGCAGCGCCCCAGCAGCGCAATGTTTACAAAGGTGAAAAACATTAATAACACGCACTATGCTCCTCCTGTTGTTTCAACAAGATCAAGGTGTGTACAGGGGAGCAAATGTGTGTGTATGCATGCGCGCACACACGCACTCGCCGCGGCTGGTGTGGAATATCACTCGGCGCAGGATTATTCCAGCCAGGCTGCAGTCAATACTGACAAATACAGTATACGTCCCGTCTTGCCCACAGCAGTGAGGGAGCTGTGGTAGGCTCAGTGCTTTCCTCCCTCTTGTGAAAGACCTGGGGTGTTTTCAGCAGTGTGAGGAGCTCGGGTCCCAATCGCCTCGGGTGCCAACAGTGTATATATGGTCTTGCTGCTGCACCAAGAGAATTGGAGGGGAGCGACTCCCAGCCTGGCGCCTTCCTCACCGCCAATTCACCCCTTCGTGCTCTGCCCTCTCGGCGTGCTGCAGGAGACAGGGGTTCAGTGTAAGAAAAAGAAAAAAAAAGAAAAAGAAGAAAAAAAAATAGCATGTGAGATCATATAATTAAAGATGGTATCAGAATGTCTAATTAGGATGACTGAGAGAACTTGGCCGGGAGATGCAGCCAAGAGCTGAGTTAGTGTGTTTGCCAGTCCAAAGCTCCTTAACAGTAATTAATCCTTAAATGTCCAATTGTTCAGAGTTCAAGGAAACACCTCCTACTACTGTACTTTGTGTTCCTGTTAAGCAAGGAGACACAGCAGGGCGTGTGCCCTTATTCTGTAAGAGCGACACGCCTAGGGGTGTTGTTAGGAACTAGACCGAAGGTTGAGTATAATTATTAACTACCTAAGAGTTCCCAGCATTGCACAATTACCCAGGCCGCCTTGCAGCTGTGCACTCGCCCTGTTTGGGTTTTTCATTGTATTTTTTTTTCTTTCTTTTTAAAATAGAAATGCTGAGCTTTAGCGGTGATATGTACAAATCCTCCTGAAGTGTCATCTGTTCCCCTTCCAGTGTCCCTTGTGCCACTGAGTTGGGATGCGGTAGCAGAGGGGGATGAGGGCAGCACATACACCTATATACATGCTGTAGGGCAGCCTGTGCCCTTCACTGAAACTCAATAGACTTATTTACATCATTTGCAAATTTGACTCAGAGATTTTCCCTTTGTTTTGATGCTGTCAATGACTCTTGCATTAACATAAAAGCCTTGGCTATTTACTCTCGGGATTTTTATTCTGTTTGCATTTTTGAGGTGAGTTGTGTTGGGTTTTTTCCCTTTGCTAGTATTAAGTGAGGGGAAAACCTGGAGGAAAGAAATGTCGGTTTGACATGATAGGTGAGCTGATCTGTTTATCCTGCTACAGGTCTTCTGCCGTTCTCGGACCCTGATCCAGGCAGTCACTGGGATGGTTGAGAAAGGGTGCTCAGGTGTGGGCAGCTGGCACTGGCCATGGCAGGCAGGTGGGTTTGAGGAGCAGAGCTTTCCTGTTTGGTGCCTTCAGGAAAGCCCAACTCAGCAGCGGCATCACAGCTCGGTGGCAGACAGGAGGGGGGATGTGTCATTTCCTCAGGTGCATCATCGTCTTTTAAGTTGTGTTTCTGTGTTTTTATCCACTCCCATCTTTTTTTAATTGACCCTTTCTGGTGGGCGTGGTGAGGGCCCAGCTGGGAGCCGGCCGGCCAAAGTCGCTTCTGCAGGGGATTATTAACTCGGGCGTCAGCCAAGGCCGTTTAGTGTTTATAAAATGCAGACAATTAAATGCAGTCACAGCCCTGCAATGCTATAATTGGAAAGCAGACTGGGACGATGTCCACCAAGAGGGACCGGCTCCCCGGCACCAAGGAGGGATGGGCAGGCAGGGCTGTGCTCTCCTGCCAGCCCAGCCAGATTCGGACTGGGCCACTCCGTGCAAATGCCCAGCTGGGAGGGTCCCAGCCCTGCCGAGCCTACAGGCTGTGGATGTGAAAACACAGGCTTGAGAGGGAAACAGGAAAAAAGAAGGAACCTGCCCGGGGCCAACTGACAGCCAGGAGCTGGCTGGGTGCCTGCCTGGGTCCCTGGGTGCAGACTGCACTGTGTCCCTGTGGGTCTGTGGTAGGGGTAATAGCATTGCTGCTACAGGCATGGATCAGGACATGAAGGCCCTTCCCCTGTCAGGCCACCATATGGGTAGGTTGAAGGGACCGGTCTTATCCTGTGGTTGCCTCCTTGGGATTTGGAAATAGCCATTAACTGAGCCCTGGGCTCCAGGCTGGCTTTGGGGTCACAGTCAGTGGGGAGTGGGGTGGTTGGGGCTGTTCCCAGATAACGCAATGCTCCTGCAACCCAGCCTCCACCCTTAGCAGGTCTGGGACCGCAGCACCAAATGCCATTGATGGTTGTTCCCCACCAGTGGCTGAATGGCCACTGGGAGCAGCATCAGGCAGCTGTTGAACTCACTCTCCAAGTCTTCCGTGAAGTCTGGCAAGGGAGGAAGATGCTGAGTACTGGATTGGGATCGCCATAACCCTGCTCCAAGCTCTGCAACTGACTCACTGTTTCACTATGAGCACATCACTTCACCTTTTTGTGACTCAGAATTTTCATCTATCAATTACGGATTTATGATGTTTAATTAAGGTCTGTGAAGCCCTTTGAGATCCTCACTTGAAAGATGCTGTGCAGGCATAAAGTGCTGTATGCAATGAAGAAAACAAGAGAAATTAAAAGGTCCAGACAAGAGAGAGGAGAGGGCAGGTTTCCGACTGCTTGGTCTCCCAATTACATGCTCCTTGTTAGGATGGCAACCTCACTTTAACCTGTGGACAAACGAACTTATTCACCCCTTCTTGCAGCAGACAGGCGATGACGTGCAGCAGTGCCTTACTCATTGGTTAGCCTTCAGTCATCTTTCCAGAAGTATGAGCAAACAGAGAAGGGGGAAGGGAGTAAGGGCGGGTGAGGAGTATGAATTCCAGAGAAAAGGGAAGTATCAGAAAGCAAGCTAGGATGTGCAAGGGCCTTTATCACTGCTGTTGAGATCTAGCTCTGCATAGTAACAAACAGGAATAGATTTCATCTGTCCTTAGAGGTACGTGCCCTGGAGCAGGGAAGAGCTGATGAATTACAGCAGAGAGGAAGCAAGGGAGTCTTCTTATGCAAGGCATCTCTTTCAGTGTCAGAGAGGAGGTAGATTCAAGGAGTTTGAGGGAAATGTTTGAGCTTAGCTAAATGAAAAGTTGTTTTATCTACGTTTTTTGAGATAAAGGCCTTGTTTGCAGAAGTCATGGAACACACGCTCTGAAGCTTGTGCTTAAAATGTAGGCATAAGCTTAAGGCCTTTGCTGAATGGGGACATGCCCAAATTTATTTATGTGCTGGGTGGAAACCAGGTCTAAGGGGTGGAAATCTTACAGCAGTGCTATTAGCAGGACCTTGAAGGTCCCCAGGAGCCGCAGAAAGCAGTAATATGTGAACAGCCTTGCTATACTATTCATAGGGACAGGTTGACCTGGGGGAGGAGTGGGCAAAAAGCAAGCTCCATCTCCAATCTTTATTTTCTCCTTTGCTTGCTGTACAAACAACCCTGTGGAAGCTGGCTCCAGTAGGTGTGGTCTGTGTATGCACTCCTGGGTGTGCCGCTTTGTTGTGTTAAAAGGACCATTCCTCACCTGAAAGCAAGTTTCCAGGTTGTCACTGACAGTCACATCAAAACTCGTGACCTCTCCCATCCGCCGCCTGCGTGCCTTCCCTCTTATATAAGAAAAACAGAGATGCCTGTTGAGATGAAACCCAAACTAGTCCCAGGTTTGGTGTCTGCCTTTGTTCCACACTGATCTCGGACCCCTCTGCCTGTCTTTCTTCTGAGCCGCCAGGGAAAACAGATGCATAGTAATTACTGCTGGCTAGAACAGCCCCCTGTGATCAGAGTAGCCATCCTCCCTCTTCTCTTTCTCTCCCAGAAAAACCTCTCCTAGTCCATCCGAAAAAGTCCATCCAGCTTTCCCTAGGATTTCTTAAGCTTCCTGTTGGGCTGGCTGGTCTGCTCTAACTCCATCTTTCTGAAACTGCTAGTGCTCCAGATTTGGCACAGAGCTTAGCATTAGTGAGCACTGTTTTGGAGTAAAGCAGAATAATGACTTTCCGTGGCACACTTATGACACTCCATTAATATATTCCAAAAGAAATGTTTTTGTTGCAACTGCAGTATACTGTTGACTCATTATATGATCCACTCTAATTCCTCTAGATCCTTTTGTGTAGTACTGCTGCTTAACCAATTATTCCAAGTCATCCATTTGTGCACTTAATTTCTCCTTCCCAATCATAGTACTTTGCTGTGTTTTTATTGAATTTTAGCCAGTTGATTCTGAGCAGCTTTTGCAATTTATTGAGATCACTTGAAATAATAATGTTTAGATTAATTGTTCAGAAAATCCTATGGACAGGCCCATGCCTGCACCTGTAGCTGGTTCCAGAGCCCAGCCTTTCCATCTTAAAAACAAAGGCCTCTAGCACTTGATGGCATTCTTGCAATATTCTGCTGAAATGTCAGGATGAAGCCTGGCAGAACTGTGAATTTTGGAAGGCTCTTTCAATGGAAATATGGGATAAGAGCATCTGTTCAGCTGGCAGTGGCTTTTGGTCTCTGATCATCTAGCATTGGTTTGAATCACTGTTATTTTCTGTATTATTACTGGTCTTCAAAGCATGCAGTCACTGAAAATATGCAAGCTTGAAATTGGCTTCTGACTGGGAGGGAGGAGACGGAGCTGCTGCTGTGTGATGGTACACCCGGGCAAACGCCAGTCACATCAAGAATGCCCTGGCCTGGACTGCTCCTCCGAAGGACTGGAGGTACAGCTCCGCGGCCGTGACATTTTTTCCCCACTCTCAGCCGAAGGCTCAGGATACTCGTTGTGTTCAGGAGTGACAATGTGGGAATTTGGTGTCCTCTGGTGGCAACGGCGAGAGTTACAGCTGGCTGGAGCAGGCGTGACCCTCCGCGCGCAGTTTGTCGCTCAGGCCGAGTGGCCATGTGCTCCTGCCAGAGCACTGATACTCCTTTCTGCCCTGCACCGTAAATACTTCTAGTCCAGTCTGGCTTCCGTAGTTTCTGTATGCTCAGCCCTCCTATTTATTTTGCGTCTGTTTACCTGCTTCCCTTTCTGGAGTGCTGAGCTGTGTGTGACTTTGGGTTTAAGATTGACTTGATGGTGTTTGCTTGTTGTTCTCCTACGATTTCTTTGCCTCACAAAAGGAAATTTAGTTTCTGTAAGCACCTCTTCACAGTTACAGAAGGCTTCAGCTGCTTGGTCCCTTAGTAAAATAAATGTGTCTGTGTCCAAAGGCCTTTCAACTCACTTCTCTAAGCACTGAATCTGTTACCCCCAGGCTTGCCTCAGTGCAGCTCCCCCCATTGGGTGAAAGAACTGGTGAGCAAGAAGACACAGAGCACCTGGACAGCCCAGCTCTTTTAGCCACAAAACAGGTGAGAGCAGATCAGAGCATTGCATAGATGGTGAGCACTACAATGGGAGGACGTATTTGCCACAATTTGTGTTGTGTGAAGTATGTGAAGGGAGCACGCCAAGCCATACACTTCTGGCTCCAGGAGCTTCTGCTGGTAATGGATGAAAACTGAGTAACCTCGAGCGCTGTGGAATGTAAAGGTCTCTAAGAGTTTGGTGCAAATGCAGCCAGAAAAGTCAGTCTTATCCCTTATGAGGAAAAGCAGCCTTACCTCCTCTCCCCATCTCAACCACTATGCTACCACTTGATACTCTTATCTTTTTCAAGAGCAGCACAAGTATTAATGATGCAAAAGAATATAGCACATCTGGGACTGGCTCACTGAGGCCAAAGGAATACATTTTTTGACATGTAAAGACAGGCTGAGAAATGAACTTCTGTGGGGGAGTGTGCATAGATGGGCTAGCAAGTCTGGGACACCATGGCATCTAGACAGGCTGACCCCACAGAGTCTGTATGTTGCACCTTCATGTGGGAAGAGCTTCAGAGAGCACAGGTGAGCCAGGAGCTTCCCACGCTGGCTGCTGCAATTATAGCACTGGCTGAAAACAGAGCCCCTTTGTGGCGTGATTACAAACAGCCAAAAGCTGGCACTGTTTTGGGAATTTTATAGCTTAATGGAAAAGAATGGGAGAAAGGCAATACTCATGTTTTCATTTTATGGAGAACCACAGTGCTTTGAGACTTGTTCTTCAGTTCACAGTGGTGTTTATTTAGGTGCCTGATTTCCATGTAAGTTTTGAGAATTAGGTACTTTGCGTGTGAGCATGAATGAACTCACCCAGAGACACATCAAGGGAACACGCATTTTCTGGTTCCTGCTGTCAAATGCCATCACTGTCTATCAGAGGCAGGCAGACTGCTTCCCTCTTCTATCTGCCTTCCTGCCAGCACTGCTTTCTCTAGGCTGTGGTAGCACTGGTGAACACTCTCAAGTCTGTGGCTGTAAACAGGGCTCCCCAGAAATGAGCTTTATCTCCTGATTTGATAACCAAGGGGCCAACTGAGGAGGCCACAGGAAGTATCTGGTCCCCAGCTTCTTGCTGCTTACAGACTCAAACGAATCCTCACAATACAGAAAAGTAAGTAAAAGCAGTCTTTAGCAGAGGATCTTTAAATCTTGGCTTCTGCTGTTCTCCAGCTGTTCAGAGTTCTCAGCAGCCTTGCAGCTATCATCGGGCTTCAGGGGCTCCTGCCCACAAGGAGCCAGGAGGATTTCAGCCCTATGGCATGATCTGCAGCTTGCCTGCATCAAAGGCCCAGAGGCTGCTAGAACAGGCAGTGAGGAGCAGTTCCAGCTTTTGCTGCAAAGGGCACAGTGTGTTTTTGTGACAGGCAGTGGGGAATGATGGACCTGTGGCAGATACACAAGGTGCAAAGGCAGGCTGGGCAGCACCAGCCTCTCAGCAGCCCCGAGCAGTCTGTGGAGATGGACTTTATGCTGTACGTTAGTGCCAGCCACAGATGAGTGGCTAAAGGGCTTGTGCCCTCAGCAAGTAATCAAACAGTCTGTGTGGGAAGTTGTGCCCTACTTCAGGCACAAGGAAGAAGTTTCAAGTTTCATTCACTTATTAACTTTGGATTGGAGATTTTGTTGTTACATTGCTGCCTTCAGGTACTGGTAGGTGCTTGCAGGAGAGCACTGCTTCATAGCTCATCCAAAATATGGCTATAGTTGTGGTGGTGACCTTGCTTATTTGTGTACTTACTGCCACAGCTTAGGTCTCTATAGCAGCTATTCAGATCTAACTATAGAAGTCAAGAGTCCAACCATGTGCTGAGCTTAGAAAAATTTAGGGAAGTGTGTTTGAGGCCTTGTGTTTGCATTTGTTTTTATCAAGGTTTCTTTTTTAAAGCCATTTTAGAAATGATTTATATCCTCCTTGCCTTCAACTCCAAAAGCCTGGGCTTTCTGAAGGACTGCACTAAGCATTACAAGGCCTTTTTCCCGCTTTCAGTAATCTGACCATAGGCAGACTGGTGCTTTCAAGTTACACATTAACGTTTGTGTTCTTCTTTTCCTTGGAGGATTTGCACTCCCTCCAGCAGGTGGTAGCAGCCTCCTGCAAGCTGTGCAGCTCTCCTGTCTGCTGCCGCAGAATTGCTGCCTGGTGATTCATGTCCCTGGCTGCCCTTGGCCTCACTTGATCTCCTCACCCTCTACTGCATGTCTGAACGCCTCTGTGGAGGAAGATCTTCTGTCTAGGTCCAGAATATGGACTAAATTTACCAGCAGTGTGAATCACAGAGGCAAGAGGAGGCAACGGCACAACATCACAAGGACACATGAAGTGTCTTGCTGTTGTGTATGATTTATTCCTGACATTTTTCTAGCACTGTCATGTTCTACCCATCACAGATGAGTACTTCATAGATGGAGCAATTCAGGGATATGCTTCCTAAACACAAAATTCAAGATCTGATGCTTTGTCAAGGCAGTAGGATTAGCTGAAGCAGTGACAGGTCACAGACAGGCTCTATCTTCAAATGAAATGGAAACTCGATCTGCTTTGTATTTCCACAAGAAGTCCTCTGCTCTGCCAGTGCAATGTGATAGTTTTGTGGATGCAGTGACATTATCCACTGATATATGGCCTCTGCTTATTAGCAATTGAGCTGGCTACCTCCCTAAGTTACTCAGTACAAGGTTGTGCTTGTGGTGACAAACATCTTGGGTTTAATTATGAATGGTTGAGTTCTATGGAGTTTTTTTGTCTGTTTGGTTTTATTGTTGTTTTTTTTTTTTTTTCTTTTAATATGCAGCCATACCTTCATTATTTGTATTTTAAAACAGCAGTCCTATAGGTGAGGACCTAGATAGGTTGAAAGACTTTTGGGGGTTTGGTATTCTGTATGAGTAAAAGAAATGCAGACAGAAGCTCTGTTTAACAGAAGAGATAAGGAAAAACTTAAAGACAAGCTAGAAAAAAATCCCATGGCTTTCCCAGCTATAGCTCCCTCACTGGGTATGAAAGGTGAAGCTTTAGGTATATTATAAGCCACCCAAAGATGTAGCAATGAACCAAAGAGTTTTGCTAATATGCTTCAGCACCTGTGTTTGAGTATCTGTTTGGGTGTTGCTTACTTTAAAACTGTAACTGGGGCTTGACTTTTGTTTTTGTGGTATTTTGCACTGTTGGACGTAGACCTGTGAAACAGGTCCTCTGCTCGAGAGCATGCCAAGGCACAAAACTTCTGCTCTTCACCACCAACCCTCACACAATGCTCTTCTGTGCCAGTTGTGTTATGAGCCCTCTCCATCCAGGGCAAAGGACAAGACAAGTCACACGATTCAGGCAGGGTTAACTATCAGGCCCATCTAGCTCCTTGTCCCACCTGAGCAGCAGCAGGCGCTTTAGGGTACACACAAGATGTTCTGTGTTGATCATTAGGTAATCAGCTACATAGCTGCAGTTCCCTAGGGTATTTCTAAATACCATCAGCTGAGTGTTGGTTTATGGTCTGGAACTCTGCTTGCCTTCTGTAGCTGCATCTAACTTTGCCCTTGCAGTAATGCAAAAGCTTTAATTTGTCTCTGACATCTTCTCCATCTAATAGAAAATTCTCTCTTCTCCCTTTTGCAAACTTTTTTGATCTTTGCTGCTGCTTGTTATTTGCTATTCAGTCTAGGAGCTATTTTGATGCTTCAGTGGTGGGAAGGAGTGTTTACAAGAGATTTACAAGCCTTGAAGTTAACAATGTCACATGTTTAAAGCGTTTGTCTGTGTCACTGTGTCATATGTCACAGTGTTTAAAGGCTAAACTTACTCTTGGATCTGTGGTTTATGGCAAATGAATGAATTAATGCTACCTTTCTTTTCATGTTTTACTTTGTGTACCATGAGGAAGAGACTTTCTGGGATTTTAAATGCTTCCAGCTCTTCAAGAAGTCTGTTTCTCAGACTTTTGATAGTGAGAGCTTTCCCTTGAGGAATGAAGAAGCCACAGACCCTTGTATGTAATGACGAGACCCACCCAAGGTAACTCCCATCTGTGCTGAGACTGTGCAATGCCACCTTGACTGAGATGTGATAATGGTCCTGACCAGCCTCACCTGAACCTCCCTCATTCTGACCACTTGCTTGGGAGTTCCACTGCAGCTCAGCCCCAGCAGGGCTTGCTGGTGTGGGGCTGTGCCCCAACAGTGAGTAAGCCTTTAACTTTTCCTTACCTTACTGGTCAAAGGAGTTTCGGTGTCAAACTGTGTTTCAGGTGTGAGACCCCCAGGCAGAATGAGCTTATCCCTCTCAGGCTCGAATGTAGAGCTGTGTCTGAGGTGAGAAGCTCCTTGTGCCTGTATGTTTTTGCTGAGTTGATAGTGGAGACTCAGGGGGTGGAGGAATTCTTTCCCTTGTCTATGTACATTCCTCCTTGAAGGTTGCTCTGAGCAATAGCTGTTCATGTTCAGAATTAATACAGCATTCTTGGTTTCTGAAATGTGAAATGAGCACAAGAGCTACCTCCAACGTGTTCCTTCAAAGAATGTCAAATTTCTGTCATGAAACAACAGAAGGGCAAAATAAACAAAAACCCCTTTGAAGGATGGGTTAGACTGCCTGAGTTGGGTGTGTTAGTGGTTTATTTAAGCATTTAAGGCTGTTTATTTAAGCAGACTCCCATTATTCATGTAGGAGCTCTCTCTGGGTGTCAGGGAGCTCGGAAGAGGCCAAAGGTCACTCTGTTGTTTTGTGTGAGGACAGCAGGCTGCTCTTCAGAGGTTTGACCCTGACACTGTAATGGAGGCATAGTGGTAGTCTCACTGGGGAGTTGTATCATGGTCTAGCTGGCATTTCTGCATGCTCTTTGACTCTGCAGAAGTGACCATGCTACTGTAAGAGTGTCATAGCGAGGGGTTTGGAGACCTGTGCAGTGTGAGGGCAGAGTTACCGATCCTGCTTGTCTGACACGACTCTGTCTTGGCAAATACTGGTGAGGCATAACCCAGTGAAGGAAAATCCTCCAGAAGAGGAACTAGTGGAAGAGAAACAGGCACAGCATGAGTCTGGTTGAAGGCAAGAAAGAGGCAGGTAGGGAAGGAGACAAAAGGAAGAGCACAACCTTCCTCTTTGGGTGGGTCTGGGCTGCTACATAGGGTTCAGTTGACCTTGTTGCCTCAGGAGCAGAGGCTCCTTCCTTGCCTGGCAGAAGCAGGCTAATGCCAAACTAATGTGTTATGTATTGCCTGAAGAGCCTTGACCCTGCTGGAAGCTGACTCATGTGATCTTGGTCCTTAGATTTGCTGAGAACTCCCCTGAAAAATGGCCACCTCTCTCTGAACAAGTGAGAGAAGCTGTACCCATTCTTTGACCCTTGGATGGGCAATGAAATGAGATATTATTGTCGCTTTGCTTTCCAAAGGTAGAAGCAAATAAGTTTTATGGCTGCTGAGTTATCAACTTTTAAAATATAAAGGAGGGAAAAGGAAGAGAATTTCTTTCTTCTCAGCCCTAACATCTAACACACAGCACTCCAGGATTATCAATTCATAGAGGTAGTTATCATGAAGCTGTTGTTAGGTGTGCTGTTCCTTTGGTTGCTCTCCTCAGAAGGTAAGTTTTGAAAAGTCCTCTGAAAATTTGCATTGCACGGTATTTGGGAACCTCTATTTTTAGTTGTTGCAAGGTGGGTGTGTAGCAGGAGTTTTAGAAGCAGGATGGAGAAAATCTGTGAGTAAAACTGTGATCTTAAATGCAGTTTTGGGTATATTTGATCATTTTTTGATAAAGATGTATGCATTGGTTTGCACTGTTCTGGGGATAGAATGTATCTTATGCACTAAAGCTTTCTGGTGAGAGAAACATCAAACAATTAGACTAGCAGTGAGATCTGTGCCAAAATGGTGCAGAAATTCAAGCAAGGAACAGAGGTTTTCTCTGAATTTGTAACTATGATAATCTTCAGTGATAGAAGGTTATGTGAATGGTTAACCATCATCCTGGCATTCAAGGCATTGTTCAGATTTCTGTAATATTCAGGGTAGGCTGGAGACCTTGTTCCCTATACTAGGTCTCTAAAGTCCACGTTTGGTGCCAATGACAGTTTTGTAGGTGCTCAAGACTGAAAATGTTTTGTATGTTTTGGCTTTACTGGCTCTATGCTTCAGGTCTCAGCCTGTAAGACAATAATGATAACTAGTAATAGTGCTTTACCTTAGCAGAAGGCTGTGATGTCAGTGTCTTCAGAGGGTTATAAGGTGCTCTGATAAATAATAAACTGTTAGGTTTTGGTTCCTAAAGTAATCAGAAGAAATTATCACACCTGAGCTTTTTAACTTAGGGAAAAATATGCATGGTGACTGCAGTTCCTCTGAAAACTTAATCCAGGAAAAAATATGTTGATTGATAAGAGCCTGTAAGAATTGTTCATTGAAACACATTAACGATAAGAGCAAGGGAGGAAGGAGTTAGAATCTTTCTCCCAAATTTTGGGAAAATTGTCTGAAAAATACTTCCTTTTTTTATGTCAGGAAAATTGAAAACACACGTTAGAATTATTCCATGGTATAGTAAGGGAGTAAGTATAGTACTGGGAGTAACAGGAGTTTAAAAAGTTGCCCTATGGAAAGTATAAATCCAAAACAAACTAAGAAAACTGGAAAGGTTAAAATTTGATCAGCTAAGCCAAAAATTAATCTGAAGAGAAACAATGAATTATTGTTGAAGGAATGAAAACCGACACATCCTATTTCAAGTTCTTCTGAAACATGGAGTCTGTAGGACTGACTGATGTATAAAAGAAGGCTGAAGCCTGACAATTTCTTTTTTTCTTTGGTGTCCTTACATAACAGCTTAAAAAGGGCCTTGCACTCCAAGCCTTTCAGCACAGGGGACAAGAGGAGTAGTGACCAAATCCTTGAACAAACTGATGACAAATATAGAAGGACTGCCAGGATTAAGTGATATCCACCCAAGGGAGTGAGCCAAGCAGAAATATGAACATGTCCATTTCATTAACTGTGATGTTCATATTGATCGGTGTTGGGATGTGGGCTCTGCACGTGTTCAGAAGTGGTCTGGATGAAGGGTGGGTTCCAACTTGCTGGTGCAAAACTGTTCAGGATGTTCAGAATGAAAACTTAAACTAAGATTTCCCCTTGTATATTACTCTTATCTATGTGTACACTATGGTGAACTCTAAATAGATACTGCTTGACCTCAGAACACAATTGTCTGAAGACATCAGTGCTAGTGACAGAGAGAAATTAATTCAGGAGTTAGCGAGAGAACAGCATAAAAACCATGTTGCTGCTGCTGTGTACAGGGCCACAGTTCACCTGCATCTTGACAGGCATCTGGATTTTTCCTCTCAAAAAAGATGTGGTAAAATCTAGGAGGAGGGTAGAGGGGGAGAGTAGTCAGGCTTATGAAACAGCTTCGACATGAGATCAAGGAAACTGACTCTTCAGCCTGGAAAAAGTAGGGATAAGTATATTATAAAGACATACAGGCACATGCAAAATGGCAAATTTTGCAGAAACAAGGGAATGGCTACTCTTTATAAGAGCAACAAGGAAACAATCAGGTCATTAACAAATGAGGAGTACTTCTTTTCAACATGCAGTTAAATGATGAAGCCCCTTTTGCCGCAGGACTTGGGGGAAGCCAGAAGTTGTGAAAGTATTAGAAAAACAAATAGGCAAATCCATGGAAGAAAGATGTCAGGGAGTTCTTCAACATTAAGTAATTGCTTGCTCAGGGAGCACAATAGTATGGATAGTTGGGTGGGTAGAACATGGAAGTATAACTGTATTTTCCTTGTTCTTTGCCTAAGCATCTGTATTTGGATATCGTCAGAGGCAAAATCCCAGATTAGATAGACTTTCAGTCTGACACATTATAACTGTTCCTCCAACTCCCTGAATCCTGGAAACTGGGATTGGATCCTCTTTCTCTCTCAATGTAACCTAAGGAACTATTCTCAAATATGGTTGAAATTAGTGTTAAAATTCTCAGATACTGAGTTTCTGCAGTAGATTTATGTGATCCAGACAAGTCCCTCATTGCTTGTGCCTCCAGGAACCCAAACAGAGTTGGGGTTCTGGTTATTGCCCTGAGTAAAGCATCATCAAAAACCACAGATTGAACAGGCAGAAATTTTAAAAATATGTCACACAACAGCCAGGAAGCTGTTTCAACCTTCTACAAAGTAATGTAAAAATAATATAAATTTGCAAGAAGCTCATGGCTGAAATCCAAGTAGGGGAAAAAACCGCATGTGGAAGTTGCTGACAGCTACTGAGTAAGGTCATGTAGTGTGGCACAGGTGACAGGCTGAGGTGGTCATGGGGGGCAGTAGTGGTTCTGTGTCACCTCACTGACCTGTATGCACAGGTGCCCATGTCCCCAGAGGCTGCCCAGTGCCCCCTGCTCATGCCAGGCACATCTCCTTGCAGCATGAGCACCGCTGGCTGCCAGACACCCAAGGATGTCTCACCTGCTGGGCTGAGCCGGCTCAGCTCTTACTCTGTTATTGACATGGAAAGAAAGGTGTACAAGCCAGAAGTACTCAGAAGGGCTAAATATTCCAAAAATAGCTCCTGACTCTTAAAGGACAATTTTTAAAATACTGTATAAGACTTGCTGGGTGCTGATGGCTTCGGTGTGGCAAGCAAGAACAGCTGAGATAGTGCTTTGAAGTTCAGCTGACCTAGGCTTTGTGGAAATTTTAGAATAAACCAAAATCTGTTTGTATAAATCCAGGTGTATGCTCAAGGAAAGAGAATAATTCTTCCTTAACAGGAAACAGCTACAGGCCTGACTCCTGGCTCCACAGGCTATTTTGTCTGCCAACACTCTACTAAGAGAAGAAATTGCAGCTGTTTCTGTATTGCTATGGCAAACTCACAACAGTGTCATGCTGCTCCCTGACTGTGGAAGATGCAGATTAACGTGAATTGCTCCTTTCTAAGGAGTTTCACCTTGTACCTGTTCAAATTACTCTAAATTTGGACAAAATAAGACTACAGCAGTATATGAAATGTGCTGAAGAGGAAAACAGGTAGAGAAGACCTGTGGAGAATGGGGTTGTTTGAGGGGATCTGCACGAAGTTCATCACCTGTTCCTATAAATTCCAGTGATTTCAACAGATGTCACCTGTTTATAATAACTAAAAGCTTATTCTAGTATAGCAAAATCAAAGAAAATGATTTGGTTGTTGGGATGAGCCTCATCTTTGGAAAGCAGGGCAGATGAGAAAGGTGCCTCCTCTCCAGATTCTGTGCTTTTAGGTATATTGAGTCTTATGAAGCTTTTTTTTATCTAAGGTAAAAAAAAAATAGCATAACCATTTCTTTAATGTTTTTAAGGTAATGCAGATGATCTGGAAGAATATGGGGAACTAGAGGTAAAGTATGAGTACAGCTTTGGTTTTTTTCCTGTTTTCAATACCCATCATTACCTATCAGGCTGTTGCTTCCTCTGAGGCAAGCAGTAGAAAGAATACAGCTTTTTGCTCTAAACTGCTTCTGCAAAGAAGAAATGCAAAGCCAATGAGTCGGCAATGTGATAGTGCAGCTGCAAGATTACAGAATGTAATCAGGAAATGAGGTTTTCTCCGAGCAGTGCTTGTTATTAGGTTGCATATCCTGTTCGTAGGTCTTTTGTGGTTAGCACTTGTTCCTAGATGCTCTGTTGCTCTTTTAGAAACACAGGATTAAACTCTTCTTTGCTTTATAACAGTGCAAAGGGTCTGCACCATTAAAGTCCTCCAGCTGGGCTCTAGGGAATGTATGTGGACCATGGTGGCCCTTGTCATTATACAGATTTCACCTTTAGGTACTGGTGATGGTCAGCCAGCCACTCATGGTCATTGCAATGAGGGAACTCCTTGCCACCTCCTGAGGAGGTGAGGATTGCCTTTTATGCCCCTTTAAAGCACTCAGTGAAGGGCTGTGCCTACCGTAAGGATATAGGATGGCATTAAACAATGTTCCTGCTGGTACTGAGCTCTCTCTCACACTGAGCGAATAACTCACATCCTCTGATCACCTGGCCAGGTGTTGCTAAGGAGCCAGAACTGGTTCATTCTGCCTTTCCTGTTGCATACTGGAGATGTAACATTTTGCTATGTCAGTCAGATGCCCCTTGGCACACAGAGATGCCTGCAGTAGCTGTCCTTATGACCTCTTCCAGATTAAGCAGTCACTGCAACAATGGATGTAACAGGATGTATTCAGCACATTTCACCATTTGCTCAGGCCCAGTTCTATGGCAATCAGTAAGAAAACTGAGCAGAAAATATCATGTTCTGGAAGAGTTAATTGAAAACACAGCTGTCCATATCTGTGTTCCCATGTATTTCTAACAGAGGTGTAATCGTTCTGTGAAATTGTTTACGTGAGTAGAATCTTGGTCCTGTGTGAGAATGGAGCCCATAGGACCCCTCATTCCACAAATTTCCTTGTTAGGTCTAAGCAATCAATCGTATTTATTTGTTTATCTCAAAGGCTCTAAGAAGATTGCAGTTTTCATGTGAGCAGGTGGTGTTCCCTGAGACCCCTTCATCTTCAGGTTTGTGTTTGATATTGTCTCCGCAGAGGCTTTCCCTCCCAGAATTATTTGAGAATGGGCTGGGGCAGAAATCAGATGTTTGCAGAGATGCATATGTGTGGGATTGACTGAAGTGGAGCTAGGCTCTACAAACTCCTTAGGATTTTGTTCCATTCATGATTACTTTTCTACCTTTGTTTCTTCAGCTGCTAATTGGAGATGCCACTATTACTTCGATCATTCCCAGAAGTGTTTTTTGATCTTTTCTTGCTTGATAGTTCAGCATATCAGTGCCTCTAAACACCCAAAGTATTTACTGAACACCTGAGTAAAGTTTCCCATCCTTTCTGACTTATTTAAAACCTCCAATCAAAGCCATCAGTATAGACTTCTTACATTTTAGACGACTTTGTTATGTTTTAATGTACTGCTGAATGTAACTTTCTGTTAGGGTTACTGTTTTGGGGTCTTTTGTAACCTGAAGTCTTTTAATTTTCTGCAGTTCATGCTCTAAGGCCGGCTGACATTAAAGCAGTCACTTCAATAGGAAGTTTGCAAAGAGTAAGTACAGGCAGGAAATGTGCTGAGCGTGACCCATTTCCTCCGTTGTGATGATGAAGTCAGCTGATGATGTAGTTTGGGGTCTCAGGCTGTTCAGGACTTGAATCTTTCCACAAGCATCAAAGAATTCTGGTGAAAAAATGACTGGAAGTACCTGCTGTTCAGTGTTGCAGTATACCCTGAGTCTAAAAATAGCCAGCTGACTTTGTGCAGGAGGAAATGTGATCACAGTGCTCTTGCAGAGAACCATGATATTTGATTAGAGCACGTTAGATTTCCTAACAATGAGCATAACAGATTGAATAACTGGAAGAAGATGCTGGGAAAATTCAAACTGGAACAAATACAAATTATTGAGAAATGCAGTAGATTTTCCACTTCATTAAGTGTTTTCTGTAGAGACTGGTTTCTTACCTAGAAGGCAGGAGGTCTACAAGGATCCCAGAGATATGCTTCTGATGTATAGATCAGTGGGTAAAGTTCTCCTGCCTGTAATAATATAGTCAGATTTGGATGATCTTTATTTGTCTTAATAGTTGGAAGTGGATATCTGAAATAGATTTGAGGCCGAATTAGAAGCATTTAACCACAATTCTCAAGCTTTGAGGAAGTGTAGAAATGCCTCTAGAGCAAAAATTGATAGCCATTGGAGAAGCTGTAACTGTGAATAATGGGGTAGAGTCTCCCTTATTACAAAGCAACTTTCAGATTTGAGATGGTATCCAGCAAGACATCATACTTTTCCTTTAGAAAATCAGCACTTCTGGACTCCTTGCGAGTACCTTTTCTTTTGAAAAATTTATTGTCTTGAATGCAAAGGTGCTTCACCCATATCAGATACATGGCCCTTTAGAGCAAGTCTTCTTTGTGCTGGTGTCTTTGTTGCTTGTGGGGGTGTCATAGGAAAACATGTAAGTGATCTTTTAAGGAATATTTGCTTTCCTAGAGCAAACATCTGTCACTGTCACCTCTTCAAACTCTCTGAAATCAGTGAAGTTCCTCTATTGATGTTCTTTCTTGTTAACAGACACTCTTCTGTCTGAGTGCCATCTATGTAAATTATCTAAATGACTTCAGGTCATGTCCCTTGTTGGAAAGGAGTAGGAGTAGATCCAGAGAAAGCTGGTCTAGAACAGCATTTCATTTTATGGAATTTGATTTCAACTAGTCAAATTTTATTTTACGCCATATGTGAAAAAAAATCATTAATGAAAGCAGTAACTAAGAAAGGATTACCAGACTATGAAAATGCACTGTAATAGAGAAGTTCTGGAAAATAACTTAAATCTGTGAGTGATTACAACACAATGGAGAAGAGTATGTAGAAAACAGTACTGTCTCTAACAGGAGTGGAATATGGTAGGGGAACAACATATGTAGGTCTAGTTTATGCTTTGCTTAATTTTATTCTTATTTCTTCTTTGTTCACAGACACCAGAATCTGGTGAGGATTTACTCCGAAGGTAACAAGTTAGCTTTTATAAGTTTCATTATCCCAACCTCTATACTATCACGGTGCAGGAATTATGCCCAAGCAATATTTTTTATTGTTCTATAGGGAGGAGGAGAAAGCTTATGTAAAATGGAAAGTATTTTGAGACACTGTAACTTTTCCTGGTCTTAGGAAATAGAAATTTTTTGTACTTATGCAGCATATATAATTACCTTAGGGTTGCAATACCATTGATAAAGAATCATTATTGCATGATAAATCCTAGGTAGTAATCATCATAATTCACTAGTTAGAGACCAGAAATGAGGGATTTATCAGAGCTAGGAAAGAACACAGTAATCCAGATACCCTTTCCTCTGCTTGGCTGATTCCCAGTGCTTCAATGGACAAGCTTTACCCCGTTTCCTTCTTCCATGCCACTTCAGAAGATCTAGCTCAGTGAGTGAACACATGGCCAAACCTTGTAGTTGCAAGTCTCTGCAGATCTTTTGAGTCATAGCATTCCAGATGAGGATTTAGCACTGCACAGATAAACTTTAAGAGACTAAGTTTCTTTAATGGTTGCATAAACATCTGTGTGCACTTGGATGTGGGTATACACGGAGAGGCCCCTGCATCACTTATACCTGTGTATAAGCAAGCACAAGTACTGTAACATGCAGAGGGTACAGAGACAGAAAAAATTGAGATGAGAGGCTATGTTCTTACTCAGCAGTAGCTGATGACATGACAGTTTTGGGGAAAGAAAGGCCCCATTCTTACTTGCAGCAGCTGCCATGAATTTACATTCTGAGATGCAGCATAACTGATAAGAATTTGTGGCTGTGATGTAATATAATTTTTCTTTGAGAAATAGAGTAACAGAAACTTCCTGTTTTCTCTTTCTATAGCACAGGAAAGAACTTCCTTGAAGTAAGCATGGCAACTTTAGCAGGTGTGTCTTGCTGTCACACTAAAACTTCAGAAATGAATTTAACAGCTTGCTGGCAGGAGCTCCAGGGCTCTGCTGGGCTGCTGAGCAGGTGCAGCACAGGGGTGTAAAGGAAGCCTGAGGGGTGGTGTACCTGGGGACATGAGTACAGCCAGCTTGGGTTATTGTGCTGGCTTTAAAGAGACTGTCTGGGCCGACAAAAGGCAGTGAAGAAGGGGTGTGACAGATGGCTGCAAGATTCTTAAATGCCCAACAGGGTTTTTTGGCCTGTTATTTCTACCTGCTCCACAGTCTCTGCTGGTGTGTGCTTGCGGCCCATGCTGGCCTGGTGAGCTCTTGTGTGGGTTTGCCTGCCCAGAACTGCCATGTGCTTAGGATTTATGCTGGGGCTGCCATAGATGCACCACATCTGTGAATTCATTGTCTATTGGCTGTCTTTGAAGGCAGCCTTTACTTGCTTAAAGGGCATTGCAAGTAAAACTTTCATGCCCACTGAAATGCTGTGTAAAATACAGCTCCAGGGTCCTCCCATCCAAATCATCTTCCTAATATCTTAGCTCCTTGGTGTCATGTCCATTTCCCTGTAAAAGGGGTTTAAAACATGGCAACTCGTTGGTGTTTCATGAGTCTCCCTGGGTAGCCCTTCCCAGTAGCTTCATTTCTACAGCTACCTCTATTTAAGCCTGCCTCACTACTTGTGGCTGACGTGAGATGGGGATGGAGGTTTTTGACCTGAGTCTGGAGGCAAATTCAGACATCAAGCCTTCACTTCAGAAGGTGAGGAACAAAACCAAGAAGAATAGCTGCAGAGGGGCTTGGGCATACCTCTCATGCTTGCCAGGAGGTGCTCAGATTTTACATGTTCTGGCTGTTTTAGTTCCGTTGTATTTAATTAATCAGCAGAGTAGCAGTCTGTTGGATGCAGAAATGGCCTAACCTGTGTGTGTCATGCAGCTCTTATTAGCACCTTCAACCCCTCGGTCCTGCATCTGTCCCCTCCGCCTGGCACGGCAGGAGCAACACCAGGCAGTCAAGCCAGGTGAGTCTGAGGGGCTTTTGGCTGGGCTGCTGATGTACAGCTGGCGACGGGGAGGATGGAAGTCTTTGATTCTGGAGCACTTCACTGGGCACAGAATATGCTCAGTACTGCCAGAGGCTGCCATTGTGGCTCAGTTGGCACCTCTTGGAATCAGGAGGAACAAAGCCCAGCTTTGGGGTCTGATCACCTGAGTTAACGTCAGGTCTCTTTATAGCTGCAAAACAAACTTTTGGCTCACGTAGAAGTTGAGATGTGCCTACTAAGCTGCTGTTTTCATCTAAGTGCACATGTCTGAAAGTCAGAGAGCTGAATATGAACTAATCACCCAAAGCTCTCTGGGTAGCACAGTCAATTGTCTAATCTTAACACATTTAGGAGAGAAAAGATTAATCCAACCTGAATCCTCAAATGTTGTTTGATTCAATGCTAAAAATCAGCCAAAGCTTTAACCTTACTGACGCCTTCATAATTTCTCTTTTCCTTTCTGCTTTTCAGAGACCTCCTGCATCAAGCTGAAGAAATAGTGGAGCTCATGAAAGAGAATCAGGTTTGTTTAAAGCAAGGACAATTCAGAAAGCATGGTGTTGAAGCAGAAAGAGGCAGAAAAGTGGTTTAATACTTTAAACAGCACTCAAAAATCTTTTCAAAACAGAAAATGCCATTTCTTGAGGTTAACGGACTTTGGTCTTTCTGTTGTAAATAAGAATCAATTCTGTGCCTTTCAAGTGCAGAGTTTTGTTCTGAAAGTATCCCACCTTTTTTTACTTTTGTGAAAGCGGCTGAAGAGCTTGGTAGGGAAGCCAATATGTTTGCTTTCTGTTGGCTAAAGATGTGAGATTTCTGCTAGCTACACTCTGTAACTGTGCCAGTATTTCTGAGAAGCCAACCCAAAATAATAATTCTCAGTATTTGTCTCTTCAGTTCCTTTTGGTCTTTTGGGAACATATTTTCAAAAAGGACAATAAAGACCTAGATATGCTTTGGCTGATGCTGGTGAGAGCTTGAATGCGCTCTCATGGCTGAGTGCTTTTTAGGTCCCATCCTGGAGCTTTAAGCATTCATTTCTCCTTTATTCTTAACCATGAGGTATGTTATTTTGTAAAATAGTCTTGAAATAATGGGAAAATGTAATTGCCAAGGCAATTCTGATGCTGCCTCTTTACTCTGTAGGGATTTAGCATGCATGTTTGTGGTTCTCACCAAGGCTCTTCAGGATTGTTGAGCATTGCCTAATAAACATAGCACAGCTGAGCAGGGCTCTAGCTCTCAGATTTTTTATTCCAGTCTTTGTCCCACTGGTGTGACTGCTTCTCAGCAGTTCACGTACAGTAATCCTGTTGGCAAGATGCAACAGTGATGGAAAGAGGCAGCATCAAGTTCTGTGCTGAGCTGTCCATGCCTGTCTTTTCCAATAGTCTCCTACAGCAGCAGCAATTCCAGGTTCTATCCTGAGCTTTTTGTAGGTGTGTGTTCAGCTTTAATTGCAGCACTTGATGCCTAACCACCCATTTGCTGTCTCCTCTAGGGAAAAGCTGGGTGGCTTGTCAAATGGAAGGGATCACGGTGGCCAGGGCTGGGCCATGGACTGCTGCTTGGTCTCACTGGTTTTGAAGCCATAGCAAATTGTGTGTGAGAAAGGAAAACAGCAAATAGATCACCTATCATCCTATTCCTTTATTTTTTTCTCCCAGATGACGGATTTCCAAAATGATTGGAAACTGATTACAGTGTTTTTTAGTGCGGAAACCCCATGTTCCTCCTATGCTCCCACACAACTGGTAAGCACTTTGTGGGGTGGTTTCGCAGTCAAGGCAGGTAGTTCAGACATTTTCCCATGCTCTGCTCTCTGCCACAGTGAACCAAAGGCATAGTTAAGTCTGGGATGTTGGGACACCTCTATCCAGTGATGTAAGCTCCTGGCACATGATGTGTTTTGTATTTATAAACATCTGTGCCTTATTTGCCGTCGCTAGTCTGAAATGTCTTAGTGGAACAACTGTTTTCCACCTCAAGTATAAAGATACTTTTCTTCCCTATCCCTGTCTTTTTTTCAATATATGTCAAGTTGTCTATTTATAGGCAGCTAAATTACAAGACTAGTTCCCATGCTATTTACTTGTTGCTGGCTAAGGCTGAATTTAGAAGAGAGTGGTTCTTAATAACCCTTCTGTACACAGCTCAATACACAGGGTTTGTGACTTCTAGGAAATGGATAACTGGTTTTTCTAGTAGTTTTGATGGCATTTTTTGTCTCATTTGCAGAAGGACTGCATATCAGAAAACCTGGAAAAACTTACAGCTGTCTTGGATTTTTTGTATGAGAAGGTAAGACATATTCATCAGCCCTGAATAGCTGAATCCTTTGTGTATTTTTCCAGTCTCCCTTTCTAGACTAGGGCTTGTACCACTCTTCACATGGCTTAGAACACCAGTCTCATTGACTTCAACCCACTGGCTCCGAATGTTTTCAGTAAGTGCTTTACTCCTGCTTTTAAAAAGCTGATGCATGCAAACAGAAAGGATGGATGGGTAACTGCTCTGTTTTGCAACACAAGATAATCTCTCACAAGATAATCACTCAGTCTTTGGGTTTTTTAAAAATGATTTCTGTGAAAATTGGAGTACATCTGTCTAGGTCTGAAAGTCATGTTTAACAGGGCTGTTGGTGAAAGTAACTGGTATCTAATTACTGGTGTGGAACACCTAGGCAGTGTACAGGCTGCTAATTAACTGGTGATGACCTTTACAGACCAGGGAAAACACCCACTAAAATATGTATCATAGATCTTCTTTCCTATTTTGTGTTCATTTTAAAATCTCAGCCTTTATAAAGGTTTTCTAGCTGGCTGAGCTAAGAATTATCTGCTTATCCAGGATGGTTTCTGGGAAGTGTTCTGTGTTGTGCCTTGTGAATAGTAGACTAGATGAGGATAGATTACTACTAAAGCAGACTATAAACCGTTTAACTGAATTATTTCAATAGCATCTTCCAGTAATTTTGTTTTGCTGCATTGAAGGCCTACAGCATATTCTAAACCTGCTACGGTTCAGTTGCATCAGGCCATAACCACTCGTTTTTCTCCAACTGACTTCGACAAATGTTGTGTTTGGGGGAAGTTCCACCCCCACATTCTCTTCAGATTCTCTCCACTATTATTTCCAGAATCTGTTTATGTGCACTTGTAAAAGTGATATGTCATTATGTAAATGAAAAGCTGCTTTCTGCATGGGGGAGAGGTGTGGTGGGTTGCATGAGTGCTTGTGCTGTTACACAGGGTGTTTCGTCCCCAGCTTTGCATTGCTCTGTTACCACAAAAACAGTAGTTCCAAGTTCATTTGAGTTCAATTGAATTGGCTGGTGGCCATTCTGGTTATGTAAAATGAATTGCTGTGTCTCAGTCAAGAAATCACAGTCACAAGTACTTCATAAATGATGATACTACATAGCAGGCCTGTATAGGAGCAGGGTTCAGGACAGAATTGCCAAAGACTTAGATCATTGATTTTATGTAGGCAGAATCCCAGGCCAGAGGTAATACATGTGAGGTTGTAGATGTAGTTTGCCATAATTGCTGCTTGCTGATCTTTAATTGCAAATCTAGCATGAATACTTTTTACTTTATTACTTCAGGTTCCCAAGGCCTTCGTAAATCTAGTGGATTCCACTGAGCTCATAACTGCCTCTCTCTCATGCCAAAATTACAGTAATGTCAGGTAACAGGTTTCTTTAACTTCTTGTCGCTGTCTCCTGCTGGTGTTCAACAAACAGCTATGTATATGCATTGACTTTATGACTGAGCCACAATCTTCTGAACTGTTTTTCTGCCCTTAATACAAAAGTATGTAAAAGATTTTAAGTCTTTGCTTTGTTTCTGATATACTCTCTCTGAAAGATATATTTTTACTAGGAAGCTAGTGCTTTTAATCCTGTCATATTGGACAGCTTATTTAAATATGGGGTCAGAGTGCAGGAAAAAGAGAAAGCCTCAACATTGTACAGGCACTGTTCACCAAGATCCAGAGCACTGGTTTGTTATCAACAGTTTTAGCCACAAATCCAAAACACAGCACCATATGGGCTGCTATGAGGGAAGTTAACTCCATCCCAGCCAGACCCAGCGCTGAGATTGTGGCCACAAGATTGCATGGTCTAGCTGCCCCCAGTTTTTTATTCAGTGATACTTTTGTTTTGCAACTTTCAAGTCAAAAGCTTCAAAAGTTTAAGTTTCTACATATCAGTGTTCACAAAATGGGTAACTGATTTTAAAGGACGTTATTAGGCTATTGGAAAGATACTACTTGGGCTTAGGGTATGCAGGGTAGAAAACATCCAAGCTGCCAGTTCCTTATGGTAACTGCATCTATTTATCTGTCTTTCTCCGTACTTTGTAACAAAAGTGTGAGTAGTTTGTGTCCCGATTTAGTATGGAGTAGGAGTGTGCACATGAGCAGTTATGATGGAGTAGTTTACAGCTGGTGAGATTACACTCCATCTTACTCCACAGTAATTTTTTTTCCCTGTGCTCATGGCATAGGACACCATATGTACTAATATAGTCATCCTGAAGCGTTTCACAAGCTTTGCAAGTACACAACCTTGGAGACGTTCTGATGGAAGAGGGGAAGAGGTCTGGCTGCTATTAACCATGTGCTTAACAAATACAAGCAGAGGAGAAGCTTTCCTTGTCAAAAGCAACTGCATGGGGCACTCTAGCTTATTTCTCCTGCACAAACATGAAGGGGAAAACTGTGAGAAATATGGAAAAGATGCGTTTAGGAATATGGGCCTTACCATATATAAAAGACCTTAAAAAATAAAATTAAATAGATCTATTTTTCTTTTCCTCTGAGGAATTTTTATATTTCCTTTTGTACTTAAGGCAATTTGCTTTCTTATTGTCAGCATGCTCTCATAGCTGTGTTTATCTGGTTGAATGGTCCCACAAGTTTGCAAGTCTCGGACTTTACTGCTTGTTAGACAGCCTGAGGCCCAGGTCCTCTCCCAGATAAGGACCTCCAGCATTTGGTTACTAAGTTGTCATTATGAGGTGTGCTCTGAGAGAAAAATATAAATCCATACCAAAATGTGAAATTTCAAGAGTCAAAGAGGATAATAGTGGTTGACAGTTTCAGTCCCATGTCAGTACTGAACTTTAGGCATTGAAGTTTGGGACATAATGGGGATTTAAAGGTCCCTCCTTTACTAATTTCTTACTTACTAGAAGCATCTGCACTAGAAGTAGTGCATGAACCCTATCTTTAGGCATGTAACTCTCTTCATGTATTTTATGAGGTTCTTTTGTTAGGCTTGGGTAAGATTCTGGTCCTGAGTTCATATTTCTTTCACTCACCAGCAGTGATAATAGCACTTCATCAGAAAACTCTTGTTTTATGGGTTTAGCTAGAGCTCTGTGAAAAGGATCCTGACACATACTTATTGCTTGTATCTGCAAACCCCCCAGAAACTTTCTCAGATTCCAGTCCATCTAGGAAATTTCAAGGGAGTATATCTTTGCTGGAACCTGACTAATCTTTTGTGTATCTTATATTGTTCCTGTCTACAGCTTTGGGAACTCCCAGAGTTCTCCAGCTAGCCTCAAAAATACGCAGTATACACATCTCACCTTGCAGGTCAGAAATCTGACTGTGCCAGTCGTCCTTTAGCATGTATAACCTTCTGCAGCTTCCATCCACGTTTCTAGGTGCAGGTCTTCATGCCAAATACTAAAGAAAAAGTTCCTGTGGATGTATTTTGAGTTTGTTCAATTTTCCTGTGTGACTACAGAAAGGGAGATGTTTGAAAACCAGTGCAGCTGCTATTTTAGGCTTGAGCATGTCGCTAGCTTGTGAGATCCTGTGCTAATCTAAGTCTGGCGTAGTTGTCAACTGACTAGGCTTTCAAATCAAAAAGAGATACAAAGCTCTGGATATGGGAATATATATCATTCTATGTTTATATCAAAAATTAGCATGTTCCATGTAGCCTTTTCTACCCATAAAACAATTTAGTCTTTAGCATGTGCTTATCAGTGGCTCAAAAGAAGTCATGCCATCCACCTTGTTTATCAAAAGTTCATAATGTCTTTCATGTTTTTAACTCTTTTCTGCAGCAATCCAGGCAGGAATCAGCTCAGTTGCTCTGCATTAGGTGATAACATACTGAGGTGGTCCTATCAGGTACGGTATCTTTGGTGTTGTTTGGCTCTCATATTGCTAGACATCTCTATTCATTTTCCAGATTGGCCTGAAGCAAGGAGTTAAGGGAGGAATAGCAGTGAGGAAGTTGAGTGACAGCCTTTCTGTCACATATCCATAGCAATCCTGATCCCATTTCTTACCTCAGGAATATTGACAATAGGTTCTCTCTATACCTGAGTGATCTTAGTATCTCTTGAAGTTTTAAATGTCTATATAACTTTTGGCAACCTAGGATTTTTTGTATCCCATCAGAGAAATGATCCATCTTGCCCAGTAAAATGCCACATGATTTAGAAGAGGGAAACCTTCTGTTAAGACAAAGACAGTTGTGCTAGAGTTTCTTTTAAACGTGCCAGGGTGGCAATAAACATGACGTTTCATTGCCTTGCTAAGGTTGCCTCCCTTTCAAAGAAAATGATGGTAAACCATCTTTCTTATAGCTACAAGGATTTTCCAGTTGTTGTGTAACAAGATTTCATGTAATTACTGTCTTTGTTCTGAATTACACAATTTTATTTCTGTGGTTTATTAGGAATGGGGATAATTTTAATTTACTTTAAGCCCTGACGAATCACACATACATTACACTCTCTACCTGATAATACTTATCCCATTAAATGGTTGTCTACTTAGGATGCTTTGGAAAAACTGCTGGAGTCTGAGAGTTTTGATCAAAAGGATGACTTCACTGTTGTTCTTCAGCCTTCTCTCCAAGAAAGAAATCTGCTGCTCAGACTGGTGAGTAAACTCAAGCTGCTGCATTCTTTCTGGTTTGGGTCTGCTGAGACTGAGTGCAATATTCAGCAGGCTTTCCTGTCCTAGGCTGTGTAATGCTGGAAGACAAGGATAGTCAGGCACAGGAAGAACACACCTCAAGATCAGACGTAGAAGTTCTGAGAGTGGAACTTGATTTAAACAGCACCAGTCAGAGGTCCTGTGTTTTGGATGCTATGCGCCTGGATAAATCAAGCTATGACACCTCTGCACCTAAGGTCACAAGTGTGGAAACTGTCAGTGCTGCTGATTTTTCCATATCTTTGTAGTCATCACCATATTCATCCCTGATTATGCTCAATGTGTTTGACAACAAAGGCAAAAAGTGGGTAATGTGAAGTATTTGAGAGTTAGAGGGACAAAAGATAAAGGTGTTTGTAAACTATATTGGAAAGTATGGTTATTTCCCTGCAATGAGTCTGGGAACTTGGGAATTAATATTTCCTGGTGTAGCCAGCAGGGAATGAAGATGGGATTGCCTACAATGTCAGGCATGGTTTTGTCCTAAGTGATTTTAAAGGGAAGTTCAAAGGTCAAGGTTGTCTAAGATCTGGCAATGAAGAGGGAGAGTCTTACTTTTTAGAGAATGGCTCACTTGGAGTGAGGTATCAAAATCCAACACATTAGGTGGTTTTTTGTAAAATAGGTTGGTAGTGAGTCATGGTCTGGTTTCTGAGCATCATAATAGCTCCATGAATTTGAGGTAATTCCATTGCTCCCCTCAGCTCAGTATCAGAACAAAGTGAACTGGGAGAAGAAATTTTTCTTCCAGGAAGAGCAGTGTCTGCTATGTTGCAAAATCATCTTGTTGCTTCTGAGGTCATCTTTTGCCAGGCTTTTTTTTTGTTGATGGCTTGTCCATATGCAAATAGCAGACTTCTAACTTTCATGGCATTACTTTTTATGTCAGTAATTTGCTCTATTATTTCTTTGAATGCCATCATATGTCATAGATAGATTCTCTATTTCGTATGATTTGTGGTATGCCTGCAAGCCACCATGTGTAACCTTCCAAACTCTTCCAACAGTTACATTTCATTTAAAATTCAGCATGCTCTCTTAAGACAAATTCTGCGTGTTTCTAATCTTTAAATGCATGTTTTGGCTAGAAGAAGTGTTGTTTGGAATCATTATTCCAAATGATTCGTGTGTTCACACCTGTGTCTTCCTGCTCTACTGTGTGTCACTACTGCGATCATGCTGTGCTGTTGCTCTGCTCTTCTTCTCTGGTTGATGTGCAACAATCATTTACAGAAACAGCATCTTTCTGTCTTGACACACCAGTAGTAACTGAGATCAATGGCAAGTGGCTCTGTGAGAATACCAAAGATTGATTTTCTTGTGGATATGAATATTTTTTTATAGATTGAGAACTTTTGTGACTGAATATCACATCTTTCCATACTCTTAATTATTTTATGATGCTCAAAGTACTTTCTCTTTCAGGGCAAGGATGGTTTGATTACCACATCAAAGACAGAAGTGGAAATTCTGGAAGATTATCTTTTTGTGGCTGTGGGCCTCTGGAACAACATGGTAAGCAGTACCACAGAGACTGTTTCTTGCTGAACTTGCCACGGATGCCTGGTAGCAACCCTGCACAAGCCAGGCTTTGAGTAGCAAAGGGGGAGGGGAAGGAAGAATATAACAATTATCCCATGACTGCTATCTTCAGCTGTGCAGGGAGATTGCTCTTGAATAATGCTAAATGCCCCACACTTCCAAGACAAATCTCATTCTGTTCATTGGCTGCTATTTTCTACCAAGGACTTTTTAGAAAGGTTTTCAAAGTAGCCCTTTGGGAAGCTTCACGGAATAAATGAGCTGTGACAGGTCCTTTTTTTGCTAATTGTACCTCTTTGACAGCCCAGCACTGGGTGACTGAGGCTTGTCCTAACCTGAGATTATAGCAATTATACTCCTGTCTACTCTGTCCTCTATCCTGTATCCCCCCACCATTCTTACTAATGAGTCTCAGACCTCTGTCTCCTCCTTAACCATCATCTTTCTGCTGCTGTTGCTCATAGTGAAAAGGTGATAGACAACCTTGAGGAGCTCTTGTTACATCCTCAAGAGCTGGATGTCCTATTCAGCTGAGGAAAGCCAGCAAATTGTGTCTTCTATTAGGTGAGAGAGGTTGTCTGAAAGAAATGTGGACTCTCTGACCCACTTGACTTTGAACACTATGTATGACCTGTGTTCTGTAGGGGGCTGTTTCCCACTGCAGGCTTGAGCTGCTGACACACAGCATTTGTGTGTGTGAGACTGAGTGGATGCATGTACAGCTGGAGGAATTTGCATTTTAAAGTTGATGATAGGGGCAAGTGAAGAAATGTGAGCTGCTTTTCAATATGAATGAGACAAAAAAGCAGGCATGTGGGTTTGGACTCGATGGAACGAAGCAGGATGTTACTGTTTGGATATGCCCTTACATCCATTGTTTTAGACAAAATGTTGATTTTACTGTTTCTTTTTTAAAACTTTCAATGTTTCCTGTTTCTTTTTCTAGTAACCTTAGAGAGCACATGCAATCTCTTTTTTAATTATGAAGAACATTCAATGGCCAATTAAGTTAGATAAAATATAAAATACTTTTTTCTTGTTTTGCAGTCCATGTGTTAATAAGGTTTTCTTTGGAGAGTACCTGTTATTCCTGTGTCTGTCCAAATTATCCTAAGCATGAAGGAGAAGATGTCTATACTGCAACCACCTTTTCATAAACCACATTTTAACATAAATTGATGCATATTGGCATGTTCTTGTTTTCTTTTATGCTAATTCAAGCAGTAATAATGCTGTTGTAGCCCTGATCATTTAAAGAAGCAGAATTTGCAGAAAGAGGCTTCTCTTCCACCAGATGATATATCTAGAAGAACAATGCAGTCACTTTAATAAAATACATTATCTTTTAGTTAAAGTTAGTATGACTTTAGTTAGTTAGTAGAAGGCAAGGAGGTAAAATTGGTAAGATGTTGCAGTGGTAACCTTGGTACAGCCATGCTGTTATCTCCTTTGCTGTTATCTGTGATATTCCTTGTGATGATGTCACAGTTCTACCTCAGTTCTTCCATGATAAAATAGATACCCTCTCTTTCATTCTTCCGTCTCTTAACCTTTTCTGCACAGACTTTATTTGTCCTCCTGTGCTCTGTTCTTGAGCAACCCATTCAATGGCATGTTACCCTTTTCTTGTCACTCTAATTCCCAGGAGCATTTTGTGGAAACAGCAGAGATGAAAAACCATAAGCAAAACGAGGCTGTGCTTTTAAGGCTGGCTGCAGCAGGGCCAGTTACCCAGACTTGGGTGGTGAGCATGCTGTGGAGCCACCAGGACCAAAACATTGTCATAAAGGAGACAAATACCTACTTCGTTTTATTTCAGTGTTTTTTCTCAGTGTGAGGCAATTCCTCTAGTGAGGGAACAGCCTAGGTAATCTGGAGGAAGAGCAAAATGTGGCAAAACCACATCTTGCCACTGGTTTGAAAAAAGATTGCAGGAATGGTAACATTCCCCTCAACTCGTTTTGCCATCTTTTTTCCTGACTTCTCTTTGATTTAGTGGAGTTTTCATGGTACATCTGGCAGTCATCAGAAAGGGGCCTTTCAGGGTTGTTTCTTTGTCTGCCTGTGATTGTCTTGTCTGCCTGTATTCTGCCACAATGTAAAAGCAGATATGAAAGACAAGTTCAGCATAAAAAGGACTAGCAGGTGTCCTCACCTCATAAAGGTCACTCCAGTTCTACTGGGAAATCCAGCCAACAGTTTATGCTGACTTCTTTAAAAACTAAGAAAAAAACAACCTATTAACGCAGTCTTGGGAGCTGATAGGAAATCAGTTGGCTTGCAGAAAACACAGCAGAATAAAACTGCATTCAGAGGTTTCCCTTCTGCTCTCTGCCAGGCTGTCCTTACCTTGTTTTGAAGCTTGGTTTTCCTGGAATAATTACCTGCTTATTGGCCAAAGGGCAAAACCTTGAAAATCTAGTGGCAGTTGGCCTTAGGGCTGCACTGCAGCCTGGCAGAGAAGGAGCTGTGCCAACAGATCCTAAGGGCTTGTCCTAGGCAGGGCTGCATATTTCACCAGCACACTTCCAACTCTTTAGGATCAGCAATTGCAAAGCACACCAGAGAACAGTCAACTAAATGACATTGGAAAAGCTGAGAGAGGTTGGCTGTGTACTTGGACAGCTTCGATGTTTACCACAGAGAGCCTGATCATAGGCATTTGTCAAAATTAATCACTTTTACCTCTGGCCATTTATCTGAGGGCAAAGCTCCATTCGTGTATGTAAAAAACTTCACAAGAGTAAGAGCTTCTTGTCTTTTGGCACTCTTTTGTGTAACAGAAATAAACCCCAACCCTATCGTGCAACGAAAAGAGAAACTAAACCCAGGCAAGAACCCACAAGGGAACAACGTGGCAGGAGGCTGCCTGTGCCTCTCTTCTGTGTTCAGGGGTTTGTGCTGCCTCAGACCCTGCTGAGTACCAGGGCAGACCCACACACTAAGTGGCCTGCATGACAGATGTGCTGCAATTCAGGGGAGGCTTGGTGGCCACCGTACAGCCCTGGTGCCCTATTCCCTGACCAGGACCGGGCAGCTGAGCTGCATGGGAGCTGTCAGTCTTTGCTGGGAGAACAGGGTGGCGGAGCCAGCTGGAACTTACTGCCTTCTCGAGAAATTTGTTCTTGTCACCCAACTCCCAACACATGCAAGAGTCTAATACTTGTTTGATCTTAATTTCTGGTCAAGAAATACCACGTTGTAGGTATCCCATGTTTTGTGGGATGATTCTGTGTTGGAAGTATATTTTCTTTTAAGAATGGAATTAAATAGCTACTTTGTTTCATCCTAGGAGGATGGGAAAGTATCCCAATGTATCTTTCCTCTGAGCTTCATTATTTTGCTTATTTTGGGGAAATTTTTTTTATTTCCCCCTCCTGTCTCAAAAAAGCAGACTGTTTCTTCAAATGTTTCTCTCAAAGAATATAAACTCTGTAAGCCTCTTCTCTATTTCTCTGAATTTTCCCATTGTTTTTGTTGATGGAACAATCAAAATAGAATATAGCATTCCTGCCCAGAGTGTATTGGTGACATCAAGCCTGCTGCTGTTGTATTTTCTAGTCCCTTTCATCCTGTTTCTTGTGTAGGCTGCTGGTCCTGGCAGCTGCTGATGCCAAGCTGAGCAGACATGCACTGAGGGATCTAAACCCTCAGCCAATTCCTCAGTGTGTGATTGCAATTTAATTAGCACTCAGCAAGCTGTCTGAACAGGTGAAGTGATTATTTTTGGTATTTGCCCCTTTGTGCTGTCAGTATTTTCTGAATAATTCCATAATTTTTCATTACAATAATCCCCTCTCCATCTTGTTTCAAGAAGGTCAACAAACATAAATGTTATTAAATCTCTGTATGGAGTTGGAATGCACCTTTTGGTGTTGCCTAACATGTATGAGAGTGTAGATAATGAAACAGTTCTGAAAGGTAGGGTAAACGATCAACACTTATAGAGTCAACATTCCCAAAAGCTGAATTAATGTTCGGATGGAAGTTTTAGTCGTGATGGGAAGACAGTCTGCTCGCGTGAGAGGACTTGTTTTCAGTTCCTTGCTTTGGAAGGTATACGTGTGGTATATTGTGTCTAGATAAATATTTATCATAAGCAAAATAAATTTTTAAATATATGTTTTTAGATATATGTATATGAGCCTGATGGAAAACTCCAGGCACTAGAGCCTTCACATTGCTGCTGCTCTCCCTTCCTTCCCACACACAGCATGTGTACAATTCCTCTGTTCTCTCCCATTCTAGATGCAGCCAGTTGGACAGAAGCAGCCTTATGGTGTCACAAAAATTGTTCAGGTCCAGTGTCCATCTCAGGTAAAAGGGCTTCCTTGTTATTCTGTGATTTTATTTACTCTTTGCAGAATTTCCAAGTTTTCAAATACTGTTGTTGTTTTCTGAAGTTCTTGGGAATGTGCTCTTGCCCAAGTTATTGCACTGTTAAAAACTGAGTGTTCCTAAAGTTCATTGACACGGAGTCTTTATTTTCTACAGATGAAACTCTGAAAAAAAGAATTTCTGACAAAATTTAGTTAAATCATCTTTGTCAGATATTTTTTTGGTTCAAAATACATCTAGCTAATCTGAATTTATTAATTGCAGGTACGAGGTTCGTTATCAGTATTCAAATCTGTGTCACCAATAAAATTGAATCCATGTATTTTATATACTCTAGCTTTTCTAGATTTGCCTCTGCTGCCAGATTTTACTCATTCAGTCCCTGGAGCTGTCAATAGTCAGGACTGGAGCATCTCATGTTGAAAGAGAAGGTTCTTGAATGCTTTTGCATTTAAGCTCTGACTTCAATAATTTGATAGTGATAAAATACTACTGGCATCCAAAAGCTTCTGAACAGCAATTAAAATATCAAAGAAATAGAATTTTATGTTTTGTTTGATGTTAGGTTTAAGGCAGGAAGTGGTGCTGTGCCTAGAGCATACCTAGGACCGGGCTTCAGACCAGGGCTTAACTTTCAAGTCTAACCTGGTTTACTTCACTAATGCAATGTTCATTCAAAAATTAATACTGTAAAGTTTTTTTTCCTCACGTAAAATATAGCCAGAAGACTTTAACATCAGCTGACTATGTTTCCACTAGCATTGGCAAACATACTCTCTTCACTCTGCAGGAAAATCCGTATTTGTTTACATATAGAAATAGTAACTACTCATCTTCCCTGAGGACATCAAACACCAGAGAAACATCTCAGGTACAGTAGGACTGTTGGCATGAGATGGACTGAGTGTATACTAGGGAGTGGGGCAAGTGGGTTAGAGTGGGTTGTAGCCTAAATAAACAGTGCTACCTGAGAAAACTAAATGCAAAGCTCCAACTTTTTACTTCTATGCTTGACTAAATAGTCAGTTTAATATTACATTTTCTCCTTGGTGGGCTCTGTAGAGTTTGAGTAAGGTAGATGTGTTCAACTAGCCTGAAGTGGGTCTTGCCTTCACTGGAAGAGCCTATGTTAAACATCTAGATGAAAGTGTTATTTTTCCTGGGATAAGAAAATAGTGAAAATGGAGCTGTTTAGTCCTACCATGGAAGAAACTAGATCAGATCCAACCACTGTGTTTACACAGTGATTCATCTGTGTTTATGATTTCATCTTATTTATGCCACAGTAAAACTGAAGAATATGGGTTTTTCTTTTTTTTTTCTTTTCTTTTTTGTGAGGTAGTTTCAGATTAGATGTGTGGAGAAAAAGACCCATGATTGTGTTTTATAAGTCAGAGTACTCGATTTTGAGCAGAAGTTGATGTTCTCAAGCAGTTACAAAGTGAGCTGATAATGTTCATTTTCATGCCTCAGAACACAGTGCCTGGGCCACATCTAGACAAGACGGCCTGTTCATCACTGGAGTTGTAATATGCATTTCTGCTCACATTTTAATGTAGTGTCATCTGTTTTGTTAGTTACCTGGGGTGTACAGACCTCTCCATGGGGCAATGGTACCTACCACTCTAGTTTTTGGAAATAGCTGTAGTGTAAGGAGGTGTTAAGGAGGTAAGGAGCAGTACTGTGTTAATGTTTGTGGTTGTTTTGTTGGGTTTTTAAATTAAAAATTAAAAGCCCAATCCAGAACAATGGGACAAGACATACAAGTATCTTTTCCTGAGGCAAGTTAGCCTACTTAAGGAATTCTGCAGAGAGATTTGGAGCAAAAGCACATCTTTGAGTCTTGTGTGGTGGTTTGCTCTGGTATACTGATGGTCAGCCCTTCACTAACAGTAGACTTTGGGGGTATTTCTGTCAGTAGGCTGCAACCCAAAAGAGCCAGGAGGGCAAATCCCTGGCTGCACATACAGCACTGCGTACGGAGAAGGCAGGCTCATGGCCTGCTGACAGAGGTATGGTTTTGTGCTAGGATATTCCAGAGATGGTCAGTTTCTTGCAAAAGTTGTTCAGGGTGTGGGCACACCAAATGTTGCATAGCTGAGCACAGCATGGCTCAGAGTCTAAAACGACTGACCCCACTGGTAGGCAGGAGTTGTGCTGCTCTCGTAAGGCTGCACGACTTCTGAGCAGGCTGAGCTCGTGTCCACCTTCAGAAGGCGCACTCTGAGGGCAGGCCTGCTGGGTAGTTGTATGCAAAGTACGTGGGGATTTCATTGATCTAATGCTCTGAGATGTAAATGGTTTATCGTGCCCAGAGTACAGTGAGACTGATGTGAAATCTCGCCCTGTCTGTCTTTGCAGGAGAGGAGTTATGGAACAAATATTCCCTGTAGTGACCGGGTTCCCTCTGATACGGTTCCGGTTTCAGGTGTGGTACTAAGCCTTTTTGTCACAGAGCTACTTCATTTGATGACAGAAGGAGAATAGAGCTGGATTTGCTCAGGAGCTCTGGAGAAGTGCACTTTGTTGGCTGTGGCTTTTAAGAGCCTTTTTGGAACAATGTGAGTGGTTGTGTAGCAAGATGCGAGTTCACTACCTCGAGGGTGATGCAAGTTTATGCGACTGCGTCTTCCGTGTACAAACCAAGAAGTGACAGTGGAAAAGATAGGAGGCAGTCAGGTCTTTCACTCCCAGGGTGGAAAAACTGTAGGGGGCTCTTGTTAATGCAGTCTGAGGTACAAAAACCCTTATGGAGTTCTGTCCTTGGGTAGGTTTTGTCTTTCCTCAGAAGCGGTGATGGTGCCAAATATCCACCCTGTGCTGGCACCAGAGCTCTGCCTGTTTTTCAGTCATTTTCACCAGTTAAAAGAAATTCAAGGACAAACAAATGCAAGACTGAAGTCTTGCTGCCTCCTTTGTCTCTGTAGCTATTGCCCAGCTGTGGTACCAAGAATCATTTCTGATTTGATGAGCTGATGCTGTCATGAATATTAAAAATACTGTCTTTGCAATGCTTTATTATACTTATTATGAGGAAAACTTCTAATAACCATCATAATTTGTAATTTTCTTTCTTTCCTTTACGCTACCTTTATCTTTTTTTTCAGTTCATAATTTGAAACCGGCAGATATTCGGGTGATTGCTGGCCTGGGAGATTCACTCACAGTAAGTAAAAATCACTGGATAGCCACTGATAAAGCTAGCAATTAAATTTCTTATTTTTTAACCTGGGAAATGGAATATGTACAGTTATGCCCTATTGAGCCAAACACGTTTTTCACTTTTTTTTTTTCCATACTCCACCTTGGCTGGCTGATTGGTAATCAGATCATGAGTCTGATCTGAGTGCACAGTTCCCATTTAAAGTCCACAAGAGTGCCACACAAGGAAGAGATGTAAGATTAGATTGTGCAGCAGCAAAACTAGTCTGCTAGAGAGGACTTGCAGCAATTGCTTTCCTTTACTCATTTTTAGCAGCTCCCAAGGTATTGGGACTGAAAGCTATCAGTAAGCAGCATGAAGAGAAAGAAAAAGTTCTGCAGCTGATTGTGTGTATCTCTATATCTATGTAATATGATAAAATATATATATGATAATACCAAAGCCTATAAAGCCATAGTAATTTATACTAACTAAATATATGATTAAAATTGCAATAGAACACCAGATGTGTCAAGTGTAACTTACCTTGGGAATTTTTTTATTTTAGCACTATTCCTGGTACTGTGTAAGCTCATTACCCCTACAGTGGCGTGATTCTCCAATCAGTGGTGACTGCTTCACTGCTCATGTCATAATTCATGTTTCCTATGTGTTCTGTGCTAATTATGACATTAAATCCTTGTAGTCTTTCCTTGGAGAAACTGGGAAGGATGTAAAATCACTGTACAACTTTTTAATGTGAGGAACATTATAATGAATTAATTCAGGACCACTGCTATCTTATTTACTCCTTATGTAAATTTAGAGTTATATGGGTATTTTGAACATTCTCAAGAAATTTTTCCCCACTTGATCTAATCACAAAGTTGGTAGAAGAGGGTAATTCACTGAAACAGACTTAAAATACCTTCAGCCTTTGATCTTCTTGAGAACAAGGATCTGTTCTATTTTGGGAAGATGACATAGCTTCCTTCATTAATATGCTTTTTAATTATTCTCACTAGGATCAGTCAGAGAACTAGTTACTGTAGCAATGCTTATTTTCTGAAGGTGAACTCCTCTTCTTCCAGGCAGGTAATGGGGCAGGATCCAAACCCCATGATGTTCTGGATGTCCTGACTCAGTACCGAGGTCTTTCTTGGAGGTGAGTTGCAGGAATTTTCCCCCCAGTGGGAGAGAATCCATTGTCTTCAGTTTTGACCTATATAGTTGTTATTGTAGCAAATGGAGGCTTGTGGAAACTGGATTTGATGTCACATTTTGCATGAAGGCACATGGCTGTACTATTACTCATGATAAAGAAAATATTCAACTAGTGGCTATCTAGAGTACAATGTGGCATGGCTGGAATTGACCTGGATACGTGGGAAAATGGGGTTCTTGTTAAGAAGTTCTTTTCCAATCTCACAGTTGTAGGAGATCCTGGAAAGGGGTCCTCTAGACTCCATTGCCATTACATCACTTGTCCATTCTGCATTTCTGTCCCTGCTCTTTCTGTATGCTGTCTGCTCTTGCCCAGTGTGGCCCACGTCACCCATTAGTCTCATTTAAAATTGGTGGTCTGCAAAAAAATCTTTTCTGCTGTTGTTTCATATGCAGTATCTCTTTCCTTGATCCTTTTAAGTACTGCTTACATCACGGAGAACAGTTTATCAGTTATGAGTCAATACAGGCTTTTACATATGCAGCATGTTGTTAGACACATCAAAAAGGCTCTGAAGAAGGGCAATCACGTTCACATGTTAATCTGCAACTGCATGATTTAACACCAAACTTGTCAGGCTGATCTTCTGTTCATCATTTTTTAAGCCACTGTAACTCTAGAAGAAGTTTGGATATATTCACAGAATCGTAGAATGGCCTGGGTTGGAAGGGATCTTAAAGTTCATCTGCTTCCTACCCCCTGCCATGGGCAGGGACACTTTTCACTAGATCAGGTTACTCAGAGCCCCATCCAGCTTGGCCTCAAGCACTTCCAGGGATGGTTCTAGTGCACCTCAAAATCTGTTCCACATTAAAGGGATACAATAGAGGTGTTCTAAAACAAACATTTAATATTTTTATCTTTAATAGTAATCTATTGACTTTTTTTTGCAACAAGTCTACTAGTATTTTCTTCAGCATGAAGGAGAACAAGGAGCACACAGACATAACGGTCAATTTCACCAGTCTAGTAGTATTCTTCAAGCTGAGTGAAATGGGAGAGGGGGGAAGGCAATGGGGGAAGGAAAAGGTACTGGTTTTACTTACCACTCTGAAATAGATGTTTTTAGAACTTTTTGTTGTGGTTAGATTTGTTAACTAAAAATGGAAGCTATAAATATTTTAATAGGTACAACAATAGCAAAGGTGGCAGCCTTGAAAAAAATCGCATTTCTTTCAGCTAGGTTTGAGCGTGTGCCAGAACACATGAGAGAGCTGGAAGGACAGCTGTTGTGCAGGGCTTCTAATATGATTGTTCTGCTGGTGCTGACAGTGTCTCTGATGTTGTGACCCGCTGGGGACAGGCCCCCAGAGTCTGGGTGTGCTCTGTAGATGTGTGGTAACCCCAAAGGGGCGCACTCTCCTACCTTGTCCGTTGCCTTGCCGAGTCCATCGTACCTTGGAACACTTTTTTCCTGTTCTTTCTTTTTAACAGTGTTGGAGGAAATGAAAACATAAGCACAGTCACGACACTGCCAAGTAAGTGACTTTTCCTGTAAATTTCACAAATATGTGGTGCTGTTTATTGTTAGAATACCTACTGTTATAAAAGGAGACAGGAGAGAAGGGTTAAAATGTGTAGCATGACACAAGCAATCCCTTTGTGTTCAATGTCCAGTGCTGAGTAAAAGTTGCAGAACAACCAGGCTGTAATATGCTGTGCATGACTTAAATATGTATTTTGTAATTCCTAGGTTTTGGTTGTTTCAGTGTTCTTCTGCTGGTTATAGTTCTGTCTAAAATGTGTTTGGGATAGATGAATCAAAGATCTTAGGTCATAGCCTAAAGAAACCGTTTTGACTGTATGAGAAAGTTGTTTTAGGCAGAAGCAGAATCACATTACAAGATCAGATTTTACATGCTTTTTAAAGGTCAGGACACTTTACATCTGAGGTGTTTGTAAGGCTGGTTTGTAACCTAAGATCTAGAAGGGAATCTGGGGTCTTTGGGGTTAATACATCTGGGGCCATCAGGCTAAAGGATTTGATTCCAACCTGTCTGCAGTTAGAGCATGATGGCATGAGGATCTCCTGCCTGAGTATATGGTTACCCAGCCTTGCTTACCAGGCAAAATGGCATTGCTACCCAAGATGGTCATGTTAGGTCATGAGATCTCTGAATTACTGAAATTCAGGAATCTCGAAGGCGGGGAAATGGTCATATGGTGATGAATCTCCATGTTTATTATACTTAAAAGGTCAATATTTTTTTGGATAGCTATCTCCTAAGCTTTATAATGGTCTTTTGCTAAAGTCTAATCTTTATTGCCTCATTTGTTAGCTGCTGATAGAAGCAATATTTTAGGGTGCTGTCTTTTTCTGCAGATATTCTTCGTGAGTTCAACCCATCCTTGGTAGGGTATTCCATTGGCACTGGAAGAGAGAATTCAAACAATGCTGCATTCAACCAAGCCGTGGCAGGGGCTCGTGCAGAGTAAGAGGGAAACTTTTAACAGAAATTTGATTTTTTTCTATAAAATTCCTTGTGACTAAAAAAGGCCCAAGCCCTGGACTTTGGCAGGAGCACAGTAAGTCTAATAGGCAAACCCAGAGACATTTTTTATCCTAACTGTAGCATGAAGGCCAAGAAATGTGATGAGGACTTTGCAGTGTTTCTAATCTATGTCAAATAAGTTAGGAACAAAAGCAATACTTTCTCTAGCATTTTCAACCAAGAAAGCCACATCATTTTACAAGCACTACTCAGAAAGCTTTCCTGTTGTGAGACAGACAAAAGATATCTCCACTTTATAGGAGGTATATTCAAGCCTGCTTGTCCATCAGGACCAAGAGTTCGTGTAGAGACTGAGAAAATTGTGGATTGTTTAATTCCTGGTCTGCCAGAGCTGGGAATTAACTAGAGACTGCTGTGCACTGTCTTCAGTGCAATTCATATCCTACTTTTTTTTCCACTGGTAACAGTTCTTATAAGACCTACTTCAGTGCCTTGAGGCTATATAATAACATTGGTATGAGCACAGATGCTTCAGAGCTATGTCTATTGATAGCATCTGTCTGGTGGTGGGAAGAGAAAAGTGCATTTTCTATATAGCTTGTAAAAGAGTAACTATGCAGCATTTGCAAAGTAGCCCAGTGCCTGTTGGATGCTAATTATTTTCTCTTTTTTCTTTTTTCTTCACTGTCTCAAAATATGGACTTTGTTGGCTATATCATATATTCCATTCAATTAAAAATGGACTTTCTCTGGGGTTTTTGGGTGTCCATTCATCAGCTTTCCTCTTTGCTGCTATCTATGCAGGATTCTTTCTTTATATTTTTGTAAATTTATTTTATGATTTTGTTTTATTTTTAGCGGTGTTCCTGAACAGGTTAGGAAACTGGTGGACCTCATGAAGAATGATTCAGTGAGTTTAACATGTCATTAATATCTTTAGAATGAAGTGACATGGCATCAGTAGTTTCTAACAGACCAAGAGCACATCTCAACAGGGAATGCCAAACTTTAAAGCTGTAGGTAAAGCAGGGTACAGTGTAATTCTTCTCAGTGCAGAGTGTAAGTCAGCACAAAATAATCTATGATGACTCTTAATCGAATTTGTACTAGGCTATGATAGTTACTATCAAACCAAGATAATTGTAATCTTCTCATCATTTTTACTGCAAGTGCTGTAAATGCTTCCCCTTCCAACCTGTGTCACCCTGTAAGATAACAGAACCTTTTCTCTGTGAGGATTTTGCTGTGGTGCTGTTAATTGTCTTGTAAGCAGGTGGTTTTTCCAGCAAAAATGATACATGCTAGGATGTTGAGGGCAAGCTTTTCAAGTAGCAAATCATGTGGAGTGAACATGTGAAGTGAGGAAGGGACTGTTTTCTAGAAAAACAAATGAATCCCTTCTTTCATCTAGTCATCAGCTGATTTTTGACTTACACATTTATTGTTAGGAATTATTTGATTAATGGTCTGTAAAATACACATTAGGTTGAGGATTGCTTGCATATTTCCCACTTCAGTTCGTCCTTTCAGTGTTTGCTATTTGTAATTTGACAAATGTGCTATGCAATCAGTGACCTAAGTTACATTTTAATAGTTTGGCTTTCCAGTTGTGCAGCTGGAAAGCAGCCAAAAAGCCTTCAAGATATCTATGTGCATGTTTAGTGTAAATACTTTGGTGTGTAGATATTGGCAAAAATATTTGCAGTACCTTCCTTTTTGGTTCACCTTCTTGTAAACAAGATTTCAATCTGATGGCTGCATCTGAAGTGAGATTAAAAGGAACAGCAACTAACAATGAGGGGTTGGATGGTTTTCATTCAAACCATTTAAGGCTTCTAAGCATTAGTCTGTCAAATTTATTGGCTTGAAAATGTTAACAGAAATTAATGGAAATATCTTTTATTTAACTAATAAACATTTTTATTTAGCTAGTGAAGTCTTTTCTGACTAGAAAGCATGCTCATAGTAGAGGTCATATATCTTTGATTTAAGAGATCCTTTTCCCCCCTTCTTTTAAAAACACTTGTTGAGTGCAGGAGGAAATTTTCCCCTCTTTTTGATTTTGTACATTTTGAGACCAAACTATTGAACAAGGTGTATATGAGCTGGGATATGTTGCCTCCTGCCTTTGAAGAAAGATGTTTTCAAACAGCTTGAGGCTGATGCACTATTGGTGCTTTTTTTACTGGTGTTTTACACTGAAATTAAAGCATTAGGATATTGAGCACAACATCCACAACATGGTACTAGGCATATCTGAACCTTACCTCAAAGCTAAAAAGGTGTTTATTTACTGTAGCACAATTACATTGATTTAGCTAGCTGTCCCTTTGCAAAATCCTTGGAGAAAAAAAAAGTGCTGTAATGTTTTACCGTTATTGTTAGATAGAGTTAATATTGCCCCACTGTTCCTTGCAGTTTGTCTCAAAGCAAGACTGAAATATACAGTGCTCCTGGGTTTTCCAGCAGGATAGCTGCATTATTTATGACACAGTAAAACATGTACCATAATTTTTGCCATGAAGATATGCTTCTAGGGCTGCAAGAGGAGTCACTATACACAAGATATTACTAAGAGCATACAGATAGATTTTGAGCAATAGTTTTCTGAAGCAAATAGTTTTCCATGATGCCATTGATATTATAAATCTGGTTTAGATCATAGCAGTTTCTATATCTTCAGTCATGACTGCAAACTTGTTTTTGTTCTGGATGCCCAGGGAATGATAGCCATGTACTCTGAGAAATGGGAAATTTGTGTTTAGTACGTTGCCTGCATCTCCCTCCTTTTCTTTTTTAAACTAGTAACTTCTGTTCCATCTCCTTCTCTGTGTAGAGAATAAATTTCCAGAATGACTGGAAGCTCATAACACTTTTCATAGGAGGAAACGACCTCTGCAAACACTGCGAAGATCCAGTAAGTTCCCTGCTACCTGGAGCATGAACTGGGCCAGACAAGTCACACAGTCTTTATGCATTGCAGGGGGTGAGAGGGAGGAACTTGGTGGGTGAGGCCAAAGTAAGGTAGGTCTGAATTGTGCAGCTCTGGAATGTAGCTGTACTGAGACCTTCAGGTGGCTCAGCATAATGTTTTGATAATGTTAGAGATACCCTTAGATCACCTGTAAATACATAACTGTTGCAACTTTGTTTTGCTGTTTACTAGGGTTACTTTTTGTTGCATGGTCACTTTATCTCCTGTGGATAAAAGGTCAAAAGCTTTTACTCCTCTTTGCCTTGCCTTGCCAGTCACCCTCCTAAGTCTTACTTGGTACTCTCTTAATATTTTCAGTGCTATGGGAAAAGTTCTAAGCACAGCTCATGCTAGTTCAGTTATATGTAATGTGTACATATTGTGTATATGTAACGTATGTACAGTGTCCAGCCTTTGGTATGTGTGACTGTAGATGAGGTGAAAGGCTGTGGCAGACTCCTCACTTAGTGATGAGGGTTACCTACTCACAGGCAGTTGAGCACATGACTGTCATTATCCATGATTCATTTTGGATCAGGAAGAACAGCAAAGCAGCACAGTAAGATGGTTATAAAACAAGGAAGGAGCAAATTAACCATTCCTACCTTCTGCTGTCAGCCCAAACGCAAAGTGCCTGTTCATGTGACTGGGGTGGGTGACAAGGAGAGAACGTGTTTGCATCCAAGGATCACAGTGGTCTTTGTGTGGCACAAGTACAAACAGTGCCAGCCACAATGTTCTTGGTGAGCTGTGACTTAGGAAATGAGTAAGGGATCTGAGCTGTCTACTTCTATAGAGTAAGCAAGTGGAGCTCTCAATGAACTTCTGCTTGAAGTTAAATGAGAGAGAAAAAAGGCTGAAAATAAGACAGGCATTTCTCGTAAGAAATTTTTTCACTTTTGGAACTATAACAGTCCAATAAACTAAATGTTGGATTACTTGAGACAATAAAATTAGAGTGTTTAAACCACTAAAATGGAGCAAAGAAATTATGGCACTGAAAGACAAGTATATGAAGTGATTTTGTTCCCAGATAAACACCTAAGTTTTGCCAGTTATTATTTGTGGCAGGCAAGGAGCATATGGGAAACATGTTCTAATATTCCATACAGCAGAAATAAACTTACTTTTACACAAACTGTTCTCTCCCAGATATGGCCCCTGTTAGCAAGTTGTTAGCCATGCTTTTAAGACCAGCCCAAGCAATCCCAGGGGTTGAGGATGTTGTGATGTCTGATAATACCCTGTGAATTTTCACCCTCACTGGTATCCAGTGGCTGCCAGATGTTTTCTTGCCAGTGAGATAGCTGTGATGGGAAGGAAGAAAAGCAGAAACAGGACAGTTTTGCCTATGACTCTGTTACTTTTGACCCAAGAGTAGGAAACATGAGCACTACTGTGAAAGACACTAGCTAGTCATTCTTGTCCCTGCCTGAATAAACTAAAAATTCAAACCTCTTGCTTTAACAGGTACACCATTCTCCTGAAAACTACACCTACAACCTGCAAATAGCTTTGGACTTACTTCACAAAGAGGTAAGTCAAACTTTTCTAGGATGTGGGAGCAGGGATTTTGTTCTGTTAGCAAAGCAGTCACTGATTATTGATTAAGAATTTATTTCCTTGCTTTCATCTGCAGAGTACTACTGTATGCAGAGGTGTTTGCTTGCAGGAAAATCTTTGTGAAAGGCAAAAAGGGCTGGAGAAGTTTTTTACCAAAGGAATAAGGATATTCTTAGTTCTAGCTGATGTGCTGTGGACAAATAATAAGAAAAAATGTTATAACAAAGTTAAAAAAACTATATTAATTGACTAGACAATGCTTTGCTTGTTTTTTAAACTGCAAATAAGTATATTTTTGTGGTCATTAAGAGAGAGATTCTAATATTCCACATAAAGGTAAGAATGATGAGAGTACTTGAAGGGTTAGCAGATGTCTGAGTCTTGCTGGGACCTATAACAACTTGTTTGGACATTTTTGAAGCTGTCATTTTCAAGTGACCAGCTATCAACATTTAGAATAGAACTAGGCAGTGCAGGCAGGGGCTGTAATTTGGTATTGCTTGTGTGGGGGATTAATTATTGAGAAAGCACTTTGAACACCTCTGTTATAAATAATACATGATGCTTCAATCAGCAGGCTGCTACCAGGGTCTGCTGTGGCTGTGTAGGGACAAAAGCAGCACTCTGTGCTCCAGGAGTTTGCTCTGGATTTGTTTGTTCTCTTGGCAGGTTCCACGGGCATATGTGAACCTGGTGACGTTGCTTTCCACAGAAAGCCTCCGGGAGCTGCATGCATCGGAAAACAATAGCTGCCCAAAAGTGCTGATGAGGTTTGCAGATGATTTATGTTACAGATCTCAGTGTTGTCACAGAAGGCTGCAACGTCTTCTTGGGAAGTTTTGTCGTAAAGGGAACAGGTTCTAGTATTTCAGACCACCAAACATCTTTCTCTGTGCATGTGCATGTACCTACATTTTGATTCCAACACAGCATTTAGAATAAGCTCTCTCTGTCACTGTCTCTGTATCTGAGCCCTGTTGTTACCACTTCTTATGAAGGTGCCATTTTTGACTCCTCACTTAACCTGCAAGTGAGTTCAAGCCAGAGCAGAAAGAGCTCAGCTGGGCACTCTTTGGTGCAGGTGGAGAAGACACTAAGACACAAGGTTTTCTAGTTGCATTTACAGATTTACTTTTCTGCACTTAACACTCTCCCTCTTGTTTCTGCAATTTTCAATCTCTGTAATCTCATTGCTGATAATTAGTTTTAGCTCCAATTAGTCTCTCAAGTAGTTGTTTTGGATGCTTAATTATGCCACCTGCTGCTTTATGGCTCAACAATCCTTTCAGGCCAGTGTTAGTCCACTACTGAGGTGGCAGGTCTGCACCCTCAGTGGACTTTTGGTGACTCAGATAGGGTCGAGCATTGTCCCCTGAGTCGCTTCTGGCAGGGCCTGCTTGTTTTCAGAAAAGCAGATCTCTGCTCTTCTAGACAGATGGGGAGAATAACCTTGTCCTGTGAATGTAGGCAGCCACTGGCTTTACAAGTGGGACAGAGATGCAACCCTCTTGCTGTGATTTAAGGGCTTTCTCGTGGCTGTCAGTGGAAAGTTGGTTTTGAAACTCAGGGTGCTGGTGCTCCCAGTAGCCAGTTGTAGTTTTATTTATTTGTTTGTTTGTTTGCTTATTTTTAACAAAGGTTACTGGTTAGAGTTCACAGGTATCTCAAGGTCCTAATCATTGGACAAGGATAGTTAGTGAAACCTTTAAGATTATATTATCTCATGATAGCTGTAACCTTTTCCCATCATTTCAGGTGCCATGCTGACATTTTCCTGTCTGGCAGCAAGCCAAGTTTACAGGGTGATAAGCAGACCCTGTGTGGGATAGTAAATGCCATTCCACTGAATGGAAGAAGAACTGAAGGAAGATTTTGATCTTGAAAGTAGTCTCTTTTTTCCTGAGAGTAGCAAGCAACCTGAAGAGAAGATGTTTCTACTAATGTTGCCTAACTTATGTTTCTGAAACTTCTGAAACCACGGTTTAGATTTGTATTGTTCTCATATAGATGTACTGTGGAAGTAAAATCTTCTGTTAGTTGGTCTCCATTAAGTCAAGTTTGGACATGGCAGGGATCTGTGTATATTTTACATGTATCAACTGCATCTCTGTAAGAGGTATTTCTCTAAGGGCTCTCTCAGGGATGCTTTACTGTGGTCATACGGTCAGGATTTTTGAAAGGAGTCCTTTTTCTAATTTGGATTTCTCAAGTAATGATGATACATGCCCAGGAAGACAGAACATCCCAAGAAAAATATCCACGTGCTAGGAAGACCAAAACTTCAGGGGAGGGATAAAGGTGACCAACTGGGGTTCACAGAATCTTAGAATGTCTCAGGTTAAAATGGCTCTCTAAGGATGGAGAATTCAGCATCAGTCTGGGTGACTGTTTTGGTGCTCTACCAGCCTCACTGTGAAACATCCTGTAACCTCTGATTCTCTCAGCTGATTAGAATGAATTTGTGGGAGCTCCATCTTGAGGGGTGCTTGCGCAGTTCTGCTGAAGCAAGCCATGTTGCACAAGTGTACTTATGAGTAGTTTTTTGTGGTGAGTTGGCCCCACTTGCCAGCCAAGCACTCCACACAGCTGCTCATTCACCCCACCCTGGAACCATGGGGAGAAAACAAGGATTGTGAGCAAGAAAATTCATGGGTCAAAATAAAGGCAGGAAAGCCACTTATTTACCACGTATCACTGCAGGCAAAACAGACCTGATTTGGGGAATTTAATTGTATTTGTTTTCCATGAGCATAAATATTTAATTGCTGATTCGGGTATTGGGAAATGAATAAACAAAAGAGTTGAACAGTTAAAGCACCTGTCCTCCCTCCTTCTCAGGTTAAATTTTGCTCCAAGAACCTCTCCCTCCACCCTTGTTACTGCTGCAGGGTACCCTCAGTCCCTTCAGTGAGGCATGGCTTGGGGTCTGGGTCTGGTATCTCTCTGCCACTCCTTCCTGCTCACTCTTGTCCTGTGCTCCAGCATGAGTCCTTCAGTCATGTCCATCCACAGAGTGCCTGTTCTGCCATGGAGCACCTCTTCCTTGCTCCTGCTGTTGTTCTCTCCTCTCCTTCTCTGGTGTTTTCTGCCCTTTCTTAAGCAAGTTTTCACAGAGACACCACCAGCTTGGCTGAGAGGCTCAGCCATGCCCTGTGGTTGGTTTGCTGGAGCTGTGTCCAGAGCAGGCAGCCCTGCCCCTCCTCACAGAGAAAACTCCTGCTGCTGAAGCCTTGCCATGGGCATATGGTGTGGTTTTTGCTTGCATGGAGCCTTTTCCTCACTTTCTGTTCATTAATTTATCCCCAATAAATGTGTTTCTGCTCAAGAATTGAGACTGTGCAGAAACTCAGGGGTGAGAGGTAATGCTCTCATTCGATGGCCTTTCAAAGACATCCCTCTTAGAGCTTTTAATCCTGCAGCTTGTCAGCTCGGGAGCAGGGGGAAAAAGAAGAGCAAATCTCAGTGCCATGCTCCTATTCCACAGGATGCTGTGCCCTTGTGTCATAAACCCTAAGGACAATTCCACTGAATTAAAGAAGTTGATCTACTTTAACAGAAAGTATCAGGTAAGGCACATTGCATTTGTTAGAAGTTTAATGTCATCCTTCTGTTGATCAAGGGGACCATAGATGGGCTAATTTAAAAGTGGGGGACAGTTTCCACTCATTCTAATGACATATTTGTAGTTGTGATTTTAAAAAGTAGGATCAAGATCTTTACAATTCTGTTTCACTAAACCAACAAAACAGATGAGAAGAAAAATTGTAACAGAGCCGTAGAAAGGAGTGTATTTTTGTGGTCATTAAGAGAGCCAGCAGAGAGCCAGCAGTTTTTTGATCTGTTATGTTATTGGAAATCAGGTTAAGCCAAACAACATGGTAACTCAGGAACAAGCTTTCAGGCACGGCATGTCAGCCAAACCAAAAACACTTCGGTGGTTCTGGAAGGACATCTTTTTGACAGAAAACCTAATCCCTGAGCAGGCTGCCAGGTCCCTGTCAGTCAGGCAGCCATTCCCAGGCTGCCCCTCTGCAAAGAAGACCAGGATGAGTGTCTCAAAAGGCATCTGCATTGGCTGCCTGGCACAAGCTGAAAACCATGGTCATGTCTGAGCTTCTGCAGGAGGGAGGGGCAACCCCTGGGTGAGGGGTAAATGGGTGGAACAACTTGATGAGCTGAGGATAGAAGAAGGAACAATGATGACTTTTCCTTGACTCTTTAGGAGAGAACCCGCCAGTTAGTGGAGAGTGGAAGGTATGACACGAAGGATGATTTCACAGTGGTTATGCAGCCATTTATGACTAATATGGAAATGCCAAAAACACAGGTAAAACAAGAAAACCACACCTACATTAAATCCTGGTACAATGCCTTTGACTTGTCAAAATTTTAGCTGTAAATGTAGCCAGCAGTTTTCTGACATAGTAATTATTATATTCAGTTACCATCCAAAACTGCAGAAAATGTTTATGGAATAGTGGAGATAATGGGCAACAGGAATACAGACCTTGATTTGGGGCACTGCACTTGGACAACCGTGAAGTAGATATTGTAGTTCAAAGTCTTCATCAGGAAGCACTTGCTCTAAGTTCCCTACACATCAACTCCTTTCCAGTACTTTGGTAAATGACATTTGGTATGAAAACCCACATGTTTCAAAGCACCGTAATGTGTAAATCTCAAGGGAAATAAAGAAAGAACACAGTTGGTATCTGTGCCCATGTATTTCTGTACTCAGAGTCACAATGGTCTGTATTCCTTATTACTTTGGGAGTACTATATTAAAGAGTATTAAAAGGCTTCTTCATTCTGAGTTACTAACTTTCTCTGGCCTGGTTTAATTCTGTTTGCCTCAGAGGCCTTTGCAGATACTTTGTTTAGGAGCCCGCTGGGTTATCTCACAGGAAGAGAGAAGACATAATGCACAGCTTGTTGCGTGTTTGCTGCCTCTGTGACAGCACCTATCTTGTTTTCTAGGAGGGGTCACCAGATTCTTCATATTTTGCCCCAGATTGTTTCCACTTCAGCCAAAAGGCTCATTCCCAGGTTGCACGTGCTTTGTGGAACAACATGGTAAGGTTTTTAAAGGTTGTGTTGGTCCCTCCTTGTTCACTTCATCCTGGCCTTGGCAGCAAAAAAACCCCAGGGAGCTACTGGGTAGCTAGCCATATCTCTTGGAACAGTGTTTACGAAGGAAAAGTGTGATCACATGGAGAAAGGTCGCCTGAATTGTTAAACCAGTCATGTCACACCAGTAAATCTTGGGGTATGTTAAGGCTGGGTGTGTTCAGGCTCTGTCCCTCAGGAAGATGATGCCTGCCAGGCACATTGATCAGCAGGCCCCATTCAAGGTGTATGGGAATTAGCCTCTTCAGCACACAAAGAAACAGTGCATGGAGGCAGCTGCCAGCACTGGTGCAGTGCCCTGCAGTTGTCTAGTTTCCAGTGACTGGCAGCACAGCATCACCCACTGCTCTCTGGTACTCATCTGCTTTTCCTCTGTGCACTCCCCTTTTTCCCTCAGCTGGAGCCTGTAGGGGAGAAGACAGATAGTCAGCCCATAGAAGATGAGATTGTTCTCAAATGTCCATCTGAGGTAAGGGTGTCTGTGTTTATGTGGAGGTGCTGGGGGTGACTGGGAGTCTGTGTGAGTCTTTCCCCAGTGCCTGGAGCTCTGTCTCTGTGAGGGTGATCTGCTCTTCCCCACACAGTTTGCGCCACTGCCACCAAGAGCAGTATGAGCACTCACCCAGGAGATGATGGAGGGCAAGCAGGAGTAAACTTCCTCACAGTCATACATCACAGCTGGCCAAAACACAGGGGCAGGGTGTTTGGCCTACCTAATCAAATCATCAAGTACCCACACTGATTGACAGAGCTTCAGTGGGGGGAAACAGCAATGATGGCACCACTCAGCACAACTCTGCAGGAGTTACTGGGAATACCTTGCAGTGGGGCCACAAGCTTCTTGTGAGCCACACACAGCTGGGTATTCTCTAACTTCTGTTATAAAAATATAGCCCAGAATTACATTGTTGTTATACAGATTTTAAAAAGGCCTTTTATTATTATTTTTTTTTTAAATCCCTGGGGTTTTATTTGCATCAAGCTGCTAATCATCTACAGACGTCTGAGAATGGAAGTTTGGAGAATGGAAATCTCTGCGTGTTCCTCTGATGCTTTGCATTGATTCAAATTGCTTTGTTTTGTAGGCTCAGCCGTTCCTGAGGACGTATAAGAACAGTAATTACACATACCCTAACCAAACTCCAGTAAGTGTCAACATCACCATCCCACTGTTACTCTGCTGCATCTATTCCTGTGTGGTAACCAAATGAGTTATGTTCTGCAGCACAGGGGAAATCAGTCTTTGGCCAAAGGGGCTTGGGAGGCTGAGTGTGTGGCACAGAGTGGGGGACATACTCCCTGAGTTAGACAAAATGCCTCTGGAAACACCTGTAAGAACACGTACTCAGACAGCACTGTTGTCAGTACAGGACGCTGTGCTGTTCTGAGCAGTTCTGAATATGACTATTGAATTGAGCAACCTGTCTAGTTAATTACATGCTAAAGAGGCTCTGGTTTATCCACCTGGCCTCTGCTGGGAAGATCCTAGTTACTACTGACTGTATTTGCTAGCCAAATGCTATTCAGCTTTCTTTTTCTCTTTAGAATTATGGAAGCCAGCTGCTATGCGAGGACAGGTCTCCATCCTCCCCTCCTGCAACTTCAGGTAGTCTTGCCTGTTTTATGTTAAGAAGTTGCATTACCTTCAGCCGTCCTTCAAGGTGATGTTAATTTTTGCTGAAATGACTGCTGGACTGTGAAAAACACTGCTCAGAAAGGATGTCATGTTTTTCAGCAGATGCTTAAAAGATACAATGCCACATTGTCACGCAAGGTAGCATTCTGACTAAGTAGCTTCACTGAACTCACTGCCAGTGGAGAACTTCAAAATAATTTGTGATAAAATCCAAATTGGAGTGCTGACATAGCTTATAAGATATTCTACCTAAATCTCATGGAGAGAAACTGGAAGTACAGCTTAATTCATGTTCATCTGGAATTTTGCAATATTTGATTTTTCAAATAACTTCATGCTGTCTTCTCCTTAGTCTTTTTATATCTTCAATGTGCTGCTCCTGCTTTGTGTAATTCTGCATTGTTTTACCTTCACTTTGGTGCTGGATATTGTTTGCCACTTACTGTTATTTGCTCCTTGCTCTTAGTTCAGTAGCAACATTAACCATTGAAATACTGAATAATATGCGTACGTTGGTGCTACAATCACAGGGGATGAGCTGGAAAGAACTTCTGATTTATCACTTGGGTATTGCAAAAACAACGTGACAGAGCATCACAATGTGCAATGGAGTATTTCACACACACAGTAGAGAAAAAAAATAGCTATTTCCTAACCAGGTTCAACTGTATCTCTTTCCTTTGCAGTGCATTCCCTAAAGCCAGCTGATGTGAAAATTGTAGCAGCCCTTGGGGATTCTTTGACGGTAAGAAGACAGTGTTTTTACTGTTCTCTTGGTAAAGCTACAAACATGTGCGCACTCCGGTGGAGGGGAAATAGCTCTTGTACCCAGAAGCAAAGATCTGTTCATTCATGGATGATAACAGATAGATCTAGCAGCCAGATCCAGAAAGAAGGTGTCAGTCTTCCAGCACTCCATTTCCCTGACACACATATTCCTGTGCTTTTGAACTCAGGCAAAAACACAGGCAAATCCTTTAAAGAGGTGCCTAAGTAGTTTGCTGAATTGGAGCCAGAAGAGATCAGATGCTGTTGAAATGAATGGGACGTAGCACAAGGCTTAGGTTACTGTGCTTTCCAAAGTTTTTTTCTGAATGGGAATGGACTGATGAGCCTGTTCTTCAACCTTGGTTCTTTCAGGAGCAGAATGCAACTAAGTGGTGTTGGATAATAGCATTTTAATCATTTTAGCATTAATGAGATAAGGAAGTATGGCATGAGAGCCCTGTGACTCAATGCATTTCAGAAGATATTTAGTCATTTTATTGTGCCTATTTTAACTACTAACTGATTTCTTGATCACAATATAGTTCTTGCTGCTGATGGTTATCTTCGGTAGTCAAGAAGGAATGTATCTCAAAATCCAGACATCCTCAATTCCAGTTATGCCTTTCTGCCTCATATTTTCATACTGGTCAAAGACTGAAACTCTACAGCCAGGTCAAAGGAAACACTGGACAGAAAGATGTAATTGGAACATAGCTTTCACTGAATCTGAGCCTTAACAACAAAGACATTGTGTACACAAACCATGAACCTTTACAATGCTCTGGCAGACGTTGCTACAACTTCTACACACAGGAGGCTACTGAAACAAATAGAAGCATTTTGATGTAAACCTGCAGTATTAACAAATGAAAGATATTCTGTATATGGTTGTGGTTGCTGTATTGTAATATCTAGGGTGCTGTATTGTAATATGCAGGTGCTTCTGCTTCTAAGTATAGTCTGTAGGAGCTAGGAATAAAATCTGCTTTTGTAGAACATGCAGTGGTTTATCGCCTAGTTATTCTGGACACCAATCTTCTATTATTTCAATAAAGTTTATACATAGGAGAAAATGTAGTATTTTGGTTTGATCTAAGGTAGCAGCAGATAGGCTGCCTGGTCTTGTGCTGTACTGAAGTACTAACCTGCACCTAGATTCAGAATGAAACTATACAATCACAGCTGGCAGGAACTCTGCTTCTGAATTCTGGAGGTTTTAGGAGGGATGTAGTTGCTTGTACTTGTAGAGGAGTAGCTTGCCTCTTTCTTCAGGGTAAGTGTAGAGAGTGCTTCCTCCTGGCTCCAGTTCTGCTATAAGTCTTTCCATATCTAGCACAATGGTTTTCAAACTGGTATGTATAGATGTTTTATGGTGCTTCTTTCTGATACATGTTTATTTTCTCTGCTGAGTTCATATAGTGCTTCATATCATTAGCCAGAAAGTTTGATGTGTCTGAGATGTTTTCATCACTGTTGAGTAATGCAACCATAAAAAAGTTATCTATCTCATCTAGACCCACGTCTTTGTTCCACAGCTCCATCATACACTTTGTGTGTCATATATACAGTATGATGCTTGTAAATAATTATGAAAGGTATTGTTGTGTTCTTCAGGAGAAAGGTTTGGGAAAAGTCAGATGCCTTTTAAGGCTTTGGAAGACATCCATTCAATTCAAAAGTAAACAAAACAACTATGTAATTCTATTTAAATTAGTAAATTGTATTTGTTTATGTATTGGTGTTACAAGTTACTATTGCATTAGTAATTGTGCTTTAATTTCATTTGGTTATTGAAAAATAACGTCCAGGCTGGTTCGGGAATTGCCTCAGACACCCTCCAGGATGTGACCACTCAATACCGGGGACTGTCTTGGAGGTAAGTCTTTAGCCAAGGTGATGAACAGATGTGTTTGAGGTCTTACAGCTGTCAGAAAGTTGAAAAAAAAAAGTTACTTCTCAGGCTAGCATTTCTTGAACGTGTATCATGATCCAGGATTTGTCATAACAGTAGCTTGACAGAAAGCATTTTCAGCAGTGGATTTTAAGCAAGCTTTTTGATCTCTCTCGTGCTTTTATTTTTGGCTGCCTGCAACAGTTTGCATTTTTATGTTGGGATGTCAGGTTGGAAATCTACAAAACTGGAGAAGAGTCACTGGAACAAACAAGTCAGAATTGGTTGGTTTTGGGACTTCTTCTCAAAGTTTTCTATTTCTGAACTTTTTGTAGTGTCATGGAAGATAGTTTGGCCAGAGAACTTTTGCCACATACAGCAACACACAGTCATAAAAGACTAAACTGTTTTGCTGTTGTGATAAAGCTCTATTGATATTGACTGAAGCAGTTCTGTGCTGTACTAATACCTCTGTGTATGCTGGAGTGTGGCCTCAGTATGTCCTGTCAACACAAAAGCTGGAGAAATATATCCCTGTGCAGAAAGCAGGAGAAGAGAGTGAGGAACCACTGCTGAACCTCTCTGGTCATTCAAGGGCTGTCTGTGTTTGGTGTTGCCTTAGAGTGGCTTCATGAGGCTGGAGTGGGCCTCAAAGTTGACCTTCTAATCTGCAATACTTCAGGCTTGATCATTTGAGTATGAAGCTATGTCAGGCATTTTTCTTCCACTTGATAAATGATTGACTATTGATCCTGTACATCTGCAAGAGCATGAAATCTTTCTGACGGGCATCTTCACCACTGAAACCTCACCTGTTCTCCCCAATAGCACTTCCACTTCTGTCCTCTCCATGGATTCTGACCAATAGTTACTAAATTAATAACCCTTTGCTCTTCCCCATGATGTATGGCAAGTTTTCACTTTGTTTATTGTGTGTGTCCAGATAAGAGATGAGTGACTGGGATTTTCCTTTCTCATTTTAGTATTGGAGGAGATGAGTCGTTGGAGAATGTGACAACTCTACCTAGTAAGTAAACACTTTGCTAGATATAAAATATGGCAAGATCGAGGAGATGCAGTGGGCTCATTTCTGATGGATTTCTAGAGAGCTTTTAAGTATCTCAAAGCTGGTTTAGTGTAGTTAACAAGAACTACCTTTAAAAGAAACAGTATACTACGATTAAAAAATAAAAAGTTGCCTTCATCAATGAAGCTGAGAACCTGATAGAAATTCCCTTACTTCCTTTTCCCTCTTCCTTTTCAACTCTTTGTTGAGTATTATTTGAATTTCTAAATAACCTTGCTATGTCCGTGCTCATGATGTACTTAATATTTGCTTTTAATAAATATTCCATCACAATTATTTCCAAAAGAAATATTTGCATAGAGTAGGCCTCTTTGGTAAATAAAGCTGCCTACTCATACACGTCTTTTATATACATAATTTTAACTTCCTCTTCATTGAAACCTGCAACTTTTCATATCTCAGTCTGTTGTTAATGTAAAGCCTCTCGAGTTTCAGTTTGGATCAGCTGCAATAATAAACTTCCATTCGAAGAGGGCCAGTAAACTGTTCTTTTGTGTGTTGACCACTATTTTAAGCAGAATGTAACAGGAATATAATTAGAACAAGCAATTAATTGATTCATTGAGTCCTATTACATTTGCTAAAGCCCTCATTAAGACGTGATTAAACTCAGTCTTTGAGATTAGAGTAGATTTTATAGTTTGCGATGTGGCCATGTTCACTCTCAGCTGTAAATTACTGTCAACTTCCTTTTGGAAACTACTGTGGAGAACATGGTGGGACTTCATCAGAACCATGCATCTAAGGCTTTGTTCCTCACATTTGTCAGTAGCATGAGATTTTGCACAGCAGTGAAGAAGACCCAGATCCTTTAGCTGAAAACCAGCTCCTGCTGGGCTGAAAGACCCTTTGCACTCACTTCACAAAGTCAACATCGTATGTCTGAGAATTTTATTTTAGGCTTTAACCACTACAACATGAGAGAGAACTGCACGTGGTAGTCCTCAATTCTGCTCATCTTATCTGCTGGTGCCAGTGCAGGGCACTGCAAGCACACTGCTGTCTGAGTCACTGCCAGCTGGTGACCCCCTCCGCACTGCTTGGTGAATCCATCTAGCAGCAGCAGCTGTGCTGTCAGAGACAAAACTGTGGCAGTGCTGGTGTGTGCTAGTCCCTGTAGGCAGGGAGCAGCTGGAGTCTCTTTGCCTTCATTGCCACCTTTGTTTTTCAGACATCTTTCGAAAGTTCAATGTTAAGATCATGGGCTACTCTACTGGTACCGGGAGTGAGAATGATTCCAATGCATTCCTTAACCAAGCAGTTCCTGGAGCACAGGCTGAGTATGTAGCTTCTTGTTTTACATTTTTAGGTGATGGATGCTTCATCTAATTGCCTTTCAACTGTCTCGTGTGCTGTCACAGCTTGCTCTGAAGAGCAAGCAAAACCAGTTGAGTTAGAGTTGAAAATTGGGTCAAAACATGTTAAATGTATGGGTTTATTTCATAGCTGAACTTTCAAATGAAACTAACAATCCTGGTTATGAAATCCACAAACAAGAAACCGGTAAGCTCTCTTTGGAGGTTTCTACCCTTCCTGTTCAATATCTATTCATTTATCTATTTATTGGTCAATAAATTTCTGAGAACATGAATGTTTGTAGAAATTGAACATGCAATGAATTGATAAAGAGAAAGTAGGAGTGAAACAGGATGAAATCTTACATAATTATGGCCTCAGGTTTTTGGATAAGCAAGCAGGAGAGGACAAGAAAGAGGCAGGGAAAAAAAACAGTCTGGAAGCTTAAGAAAAGAGAATTATTAATGGTCATACATGGGTTTTGGTGCATTGCAGACCTGGTGCAGTTGCAGCCTGTTCTGCCAATATAATAGGGATTGTAATGTCTTGCAGTCATCTGAATTTGGCTCTTTGCTTTTAGTCACACCTGGGAAGCTCCATGAGTTGAGCTTTGCTACATTGCTTATCGTAGAAATCCCTGGATACTTATTCAAAGTCAGTGATGTTTAATTAACAAAACAGATGGCTGCTTGAATTCAGTCACAGTTTGGGCACAGAATCTGGCAGATCATGCCTGGATTTGACATTGTGAATTGATATTACCCAGACCTTAATTTGTTTGTTTAAAGAAAAATTCGTCTTGCTTTCTGAAGGAGTCTTGGAAGTGAAGTTCTGAAGCTAAGAGAGGTGTTTGCATTTGCTGTAGCTAAACAAAGATTATTAGGATTTATCAGGTTTTTTTTATTGCTCTCCTGTAGGCCTTGAGTAACTTCTGAGTCATTCTGGTAATCTCAGTAAATACATGGATTTCATGACAGAAATAGGGTACTAGGTCCCCTGCTATATCCTGCAGCCCCCCCAGAACTGAGAGAAGGCCTTTTTTTACCTGGTGATGACCAAATGTATCTGTGTATGTCAGTGAAATGTGCATCAGCCATTAATGAGACTGTATTAACATACTGTATTCAGCATACATCCAGATTACCTCCAGCTTTTGCTTGTTGCATGAAAGAACGAGATAGGTGCCTGTCTTGCATTCTTTATTGGCTAAATCCCTAAAAAGTCTTTTTGGTTTGGTGGGAGGACTTGAAGCAGGATACACAACCTCTTAAGTCACCATTATGACTTAAGACAACTTGTATCAGCAGCAACCCAGGCATTGCTATTAAATAGCTATTTGTTAGCTGTTTGAAATGAGTTGATCCATGCCAGTCTAATGAAAATTGCTTACTTCATCTACACCAATTAGTTTTCTCTCTTCCCCTGCAAGTGACTGGTCTGGATAAACATCATGAAATCGAGCTATCTTTGTTTTGTAACCATGTTTTGTAAACATTCAGCAAGGAGTCACAGACAACAATCATGCCAGATTTCTGCTTGTCTTCTGATGTTTCTCTGTCTCATAATTGTCTGCAGAAAGTTGTGCAAAAGTAAAGTCCTGTAAACTACTAGCCCTGAGCTCTGAGATACTCCTTTTGGGGCTCTGTTCTATAATGTTTTGGCTCTTGATGTACCTGAGAAGATTAATTCATCTACTGGAATGTATTGCAACATAAGGAAACTTTTCTCCTGCTTTAGGTATTTGACCCGGGAATGATGATACAATCCAGCATTTATTCTCCGTCAGCCAAAACCATCCATTTTCCAGTGATTCACAGGGCACAAGAAGTCCACCAGCTAATGCTGGTATTTAAGAATTGTTACCTGGCCTGTCTTGCTTTATGGTGCTAATCTGGAAAGTGCTTTCCAGAGGTGCTGGGACATTTCTGAAATCAGATAATTTTGCAGCCTTACCAGTTTATGGAAACCAGGCATAAGAAATGGCATGGCTGCTTTGAAGAGCTCTTTATTGAACTAAATGAAAATGTAGTAATGCAGGTCTCATTCAGCAAAAAAGCCTACCTGCATTCATTAATTACATGATAGAGTTAAGTATCTTAAGTACTTAAGTACATGACAGAGTTAAGGAAAGATCTGAATAATGTTGCTGGAGCAGAACCTGGCTGAGGGATTGTAGCGGGTTGAGTTCGAAACCGGGCGGAAACACCAATTAAATGTAGTGGTTTTGATTCAAAATATCCATTATTTACTTATTTTTCTTCTGTGAGATAAGAATTAGGAGAAAAGCAAAACAGGCACAAACCTTAAACAGTTGCAGTACAATGAAAGAGCTTTATTACTAACAGAATTAAAAGTAAAGAGAAAACAACGAAACAAAATTAAAGTAAATTCCCCCCCCCCCCCCCCCCCTTTCCAGCACTTCTCTCCTTTTATCCAGCTCACACAAGGGATAACAGAACATGGGATGTTAGTCAGTGTTGCAGTTCTTGAAAAGTCTTTCTCTTATGCTTAAGGAAGAAAAGGTTTTCCTTCAGTTGCACGTGGTTCCCAAACTGCCACCAACAGCAGGCCCGCCCGGAAACAAACAGTCTGCTGTGTGTAGAACATCTCTCCCATGAAGAATTTCACAGTTCATTCATACTACAAAACATGGGCCATCACATGGGGTTATTCATCTTTTTAAGGATAAGTTCTCTTGGCCTGCACTCAGAGGCTTTTCTTCGCCACAAGTCTCTAACAGCCTCTCACTACTTCTATATAGCCTGGCATAGGCACTCTTCACAAACTTCATAAGCACACGAGGATACTCCATCCCCCCATGTTCTTTCATTGGATTAAAGAGACAAACAGTTTGTGGTATTACGGTTTCTTACCACGGCATGCAAGAAGGTTTCTTTTAAGCTGCGCGCCAGAATTGCGGCACCGCCCTCTTCTCTCCTGTCGCCATTTCCAGCTCCGTCCCACGTGACTCACTTCTCTTTCTCTCTGACTCTGAAGCCGCCATGTTGAAGGGTGTTCTTGTTCAGGCTTTACGGTGGGGAAAGCCTCGCTCCCTCTGTGCTGCTGGCTGCACGGTGTCCTCTTCAGTTCAGCACGAAGTGTGCTGGCTGCAGACAGGAGGCTCTGCCGGCTCCCGCTGGCTCCGCCGGCTCCGCATGGAGAGGAGAGGGACCCGCCTGTCCCCAGAAGCTGCGCTGGATGGGTTTAGCTGTGAGCAGTCCATGGCTGGTTTTAGCTGCCTGCGGCTCTGGGACAGTCCCCCCCAGCGACCCAGGGTCCGTGCCGTGGCGCTGAGAAAGGGGGAAAGGGGCAGTGGCCCCGGCCCGGCCCAGCGGGGCCGGGAGGCTCGGAGCCCCCCCACCTTCCAGCAGGCGAGCTCCGACCAAAAAGCGGAAGTCCCGCCTTTCTGTGTGGTTTAAATATGTAAATTGTGAGAAGCGTAATTAGTCTTAAAGCCTGTCCATCAACTCAGGGTCAACCCAACACAGGGATCTGATTTCATGTGAAAAAAAAAAAAGGAGGTTAAGAATTTAAGAGAGAGGAGAAAACAGGTGACAGGAACTGTGAATATCTGTATAACCCTTTAGCAAACTTTTTCCATTGGTCAGGATCTAAATTTGGTTGAAACTGCAGTTCAAGGATGGATGATTGCTGGCACTACTTCATTCAAGATGTTATTGGATCTTGCTGACTGCATTGGCTCAGGATGCACCAGCACCTCACTGACTGCATGAGAAATCAAATATGTTGTGGACTGTCAGATCAAGAAGTGATGTTTTCTTCTGTGTCAATATTGAAGTCAATGCCCTAGCTTAGGGGTTTCCACAGTAAGAACAGAAGGAAATTGTGGCGGCTTGTGATAGCTTTGGGATATAAATAAGTAGGTTATGGCATTGGACAAGGGTAATGGTGATAAGAACTACTACATGCCCGCAGTGTCTGTGTCACAAGTAGATGTATGACAGGGCTCATTCCTTAGTAGATGCTCCCATGCCAGTGTTAGATCAGTATTCAACTGGACAAGGGTGGTGAGAGGCCTCTCTTTTTCCTACAGTAAACAAAGCATTGCAAAGGAGAGCTAAACTCTGGTTGCCATACAAAACAAGTGTCAGCTGATATGCTCCCAGAAATGATAGACAGCTGGTGTCTTTAACAAGAGCCTGGAGGGAGATGCAGCTCATTCCAAACCACAGACCTGCCTGGAAGGTCAATGATTTCTGACCCCATTCTCTTCTCTTCTCTATGCATATTTGAAGACCAATGTGTCAGGGCAGTGAAACAAAGCTGAAGCATTCAGCCGAGGTAACTCAAAACTCATTGCACTTCAGTTATCTATCTCTCTATCTATCTATCTAATCTATCGATATATATGTGTGTGTACAGAAAAAAGAGAAAGAGTGCTCACCTGGCTATTGGAAAGCAGCAAGGCTGTCATCTTAACTTGTCTGAGTAATCTTGAAGGGTTTTTTGATTTTTTAATTACCCTGGAAAAGTTGTGTGCACAGAGCTGTTTCACATAGTTATGTACTGATTCTGGGTGCAGACTACAAAAATGAGGACAGTGTGCACAGTGAACTCTGAAACGTAAGTTTTTCAGGGGCATGTTGCTCAGGAGGTCAGCTAAATATTGGGACTGGGGATTCCCTTCTTTTAGTCTACAAAGAATAGGCTGGTAGCAGCCTAGCTCTGCAGAGGCTCTCTGTAACAACTGTTGCCGTGTCTGGCTTTTCAGCTGTTTGAGGTGCTAAGCCCTGTAATAGGAGCTGAACTTATGGTTCCAGATAAATTACTGAACTTGAGTAAAATCTGTATTCAAGTTTGATTTGATGTTGGTTTTATCACCAAGATGTGAACCTGTAATTTGATCGCAGCAACATGAGTATTGTAATGTGTCCTCACTCAACCCTTCCGGGATCTGATAACTTGACTTAAGATGTCTGAAGTGTGGTAATGTTGATCTCTCAATACTGGAGTTTCTTTCTCTCACTAGTTCTCCTTCTTTCCAGGCACTTGCCAGCCCAAGCAAGAAATCTCGTGAGACTTATGAAAACTGATCAGGTAAGTTGTCTGAGACCCCTTTAAACATACAAGCGTGAATAGAAATAGGTGTTGCTTGACACAACAGATGCACCTGCAATGACCCCACATGCATATCACAGAGTTAAAGAAATTCAGAGTCGTCGTTTTCTTCTTTATTGCACAGAGAATTGACTTCAGTGCTGACTGGAAGCTCATAACAGTGCATATTGGAGGCAACGATCTGTGCAACTATTGCAAAGACCCTGTGAGTAGTGGAAGTGGTTATCTGAAACGGGGGTGTCGGTGTAGAAACACCTCGAGGGAAACCTATGGATCCATAAAGGCTTCACAGAGATAACATGAGTTATAGATGGGCTGCTCTATGTTTTGACAGGGGTTGTTGCTGGCAGTACCCTGATATAAAAAGTTACCAGCAACAGAGTAGGATGGTTTTGTTTTCTCTGGCTTACTCCAGGCTAAGAACCACTGCTTTGGCTACTGTCTTTTGATCATAAGCAAAAAATGGAAGGGAAGAAATGCCTCACTCCTCTGATGTGGTAACTGCTCTGCTGCTAGCTTGGCCTCTTTAGACATCCAAGAATGGTAGTGGTAGTTCAAAGCAGTGCAACCCTACAATTGTCATCACCCCATAATTCACAGTGTAGGGAGGTGCTAGGAGCAGGTGAGGTGTATGTACAAGGGGAGTTGCTGCAGTGCTCAGTCATATTTGAATGTTATGCTTCTCTGGATTGTGGAAAAGCCTTTAGGGCTGCCATAAGGAGATCATGGGAGTTGAGTGGGCAGGCGGCAGGGAGAGGCCACCTTTCACTGCCAGCTCTCACTCTCTTGCCTTTAATATGCTAACTTCTTGTGAGCATTTTCAATTCTCCTGCAACCCCTTGTGCTTGAGAAATGTGCTGCTTCTGCAGGAGCCTTGCTAGGCATCTTTGCTGCTGCTGCCAAGTTTTATAGCCTTATTTATAGCTATGACCTTGACAAGCAATGATTTCCCATAATTTTTTGAGAGCTTATCAGTGGCTGTGAGCATGCTTATGGCTGTTTGGTTTGTGCTGTTCAGCATGCATTCAGATTGGGCTCCTTCCTGCATTTTTATGTGAAGGGCCCAGTGGATTTGGGTTAAATATGCTGCTACTCAACAAGGCTTATTTTAAATCCAAACTTTCACCGAGCCTCCCTATGTTTTAGATTAATTGCTATGTTTAAAATCCCTAGTCTCTAGAAAGAAGCAAGAACATTCTACTGACCACAGCATTGTAGGGCAGAAGAGGAAGTGAATTAATGTGATTCTCCAGCCTCCCAACCTAAATTCTTCGTGTCTCCATTTGACAGTAATCTCTTCTGTTTCTATCAGGTTCACTACTCAGCTGGGAATTACATCAAAAGGATTCAAGAAACTCTTGATATTCTGCACAAGGAGGCAAGTAGTGTGAAATTATCCCAGCATTCTAGCTCACACTGAGACATGACTGACTGATGCTAGCTCTTCTGTTTGTTTGATTTTGTGGGGTTTTTTTTCCATTCTGGTACCAAACATATGCTGTTGACTTCTACAAAAACCATTTTCTTTTGTCTTGTCTATCTGCAGTAGTGAGATGCAGTCTGAAATGACAGATAGTAACACTGAGCTATGGTGTGGGAAAAGAATAGAAAGCTGAGTTGGGGGAGTTTGTTGCTTTTTCATTCTTTTAAATTTTTTTATCCTTCCAGTGGTGGAGAAAGGGAAGGGGTGTGTCAAATGGCTGGACCTTGGGGTAAAATAAATGCACTGTGGGCTGTGTAACCTGTTCCTTCTAAGCTAAAGTCTGACTTGCCTTTCAGGTTCCAAAAGCTCTAGTGAGTCTGGTCGATGTGATGGACATCCTCCGTCTAAGACAGTTATTTGTGGACACTCCAGTTCAGTGCCCCACTTACTTGGCAGAGTAAGGCTTGTCTTCCTTTTGTCCCATTTGTGTTTTTATTCCATGCTTCTCTCATAATTTGAGCTGATGTTTAAAGGTAGCAGCACAGTCCTGTGGACTTCCCATGCAGTGCTGACATCACCCTGCCTGATGGCGTTTCCTTCTCTTGGCTTTGACCTAAGTGTGTTCCATATCTAGAACTGTACATGATGTACACCTCAAAGGCTATGGTTAAAGTTACTGATACAGGGTTCTTCAAGATGGGGTTGAAGTGCACAAACATTTGAATTTGCAGGCCTTTTTGTGGGAACATGGTGTATTTCCAGAGTAAACAGGCTTCTCCTGTTTCAGAGGCTTTAGTGCAGTTGGTAATTTGCATTCTTTGCTGACCTTTCAGACAGAGAGAAATTCTCTGTCTTGGGAATGCAAAAGGAATTGTTGATTGGAACAGTATCAGCTCAGAGGTAAAGCAGGCAGTACATTTCAAAGACCTGTTTTCTAGTTCCCAGGGGGTCTGGTGTCAGACCTCTGTCAGTCTGCAGGGCCTTTGGATGCCAGGGTGTAATTAATAAAACAAACTGCCCTCTGTGCAGTGTGCACTATTTTGATATATCTGGGTGTGAAACCAAAATTCCTTAGAGTATTATCATTCATGTGAGGCAGAAAATAAGACTAAGTAGCAAGGACAATAAAACGTTTTCACAGAAACATGACTGGAACCATAGGCAACATTATGCTCTGCAGTACCTTCTGCACAGCTGTGAGTTCTGAAAGGATCAAGAAGTAATGTCATGAGGGCATTGGGTGGCAAAGGGTGGCTTCTGCATTATCAGATGTTTAACTCTCTATTCCTGTTCTCTCCTCTAACCTCCCCCACAGTTATCTGTGTAGCTGTGTTCTCACAGGAGAAGAAAACCCAGAAAATTTAACGATGGTGAGGAATGCCACCAAAGCTTACCAGGTATGACTATCAAGAGTGGTACAGTTACTTTATTTCCAGTGGAGGTGAGCTCTTGATTACCAAGCATATATCATATTAGTATTTCATCCAAATTATGAACTCGGCAGGAGGTCATTTGCTGCTATCCAAACCTATCATGTAACCAAAACGAGCAGCAGAGGTCTTCAGAAAAACTGTTTCCTGGTAGAGGTTAATCGGTGGGAGTTTAGTCACCAAAATCCTGTCCCTGACAAACAGTTTCAGTGTTCCAGCCTTCTCAGCCCCTTTGCAACATCTCAGCCCTCCTTTGGCAATGTCTGAGGCTATTTAAGTTCACAAGTAAAACTTCCTTTTGATTCCAGGGCTTTCAGAAAACCCAAACAAAGAAAGTAGTTGTGATGTAGAGATGTTGAGGTATGGCTGATGGTTTTTTGTTTCTTGCAGCTTGGTGTTCAGAGACTGATAGAGTCTGGCAGATATGACACTCATGAAAATTTCACAGTGGTCATCCAACCTTTCCTCCAAAATCTCGAGACTTCTCTTGATCAGGTATGATCTAAAGGTGACTTCTCCATTTAAAGGACTAAGGATGGGTCTCTTACCTGTAGAGACCATATGCAAAATAGTTTCACTTTGTTCTGTGCTTTTCTTATGAGAAGTTGCTGCTTTTTGGTATAGTACAACAGATTTCTTCAGATAGTCAGAACTTCTTAGTTTTACATGTTCTGTCAATACCAATTACTCTTTTGGAAAACGAGTTAAAACCTGATTTAAGAGGTTTGTTTGTGTATGTTCTTTAAGGTACATAAATATTTTTATTCCTGAAAATACAACCTGATTAATAAAAGAGTTATTAAGTTACACTTCTTAAAGCAGCATAGCTGCATTGCTCAGTGGAGACTATGGTGTTAGCTCCCCTTTATGCCACATAACTCATTTTTCTGTGTCTGACAGAAAGGGAAGTTTACCTATGATCTCGTGGAAGTAGTTTTATGTAGTTAATATGTATATGTTGATGTATATTTCAGTTCCTTGAATGGCAAGTTCCAGTAAGCTGTAAATCTAGGAAAAGACTCAAACTTTCCCTAAAGCTGAAACTATTTTCATATGTACCTGGAGCTAAGAGCAAATGGGGCAAAATATTGCGCAGGGATTGCTCTGGCATAATTGAACTGGTCTGATTCTGAAAATGTTCCCAATAGCTGGTGAAATTTTGAAAAACCAAGACCCTGCTACAGGCAAATTTGGAAAACTGACTGAAAACTTCACAGGCCTTTTGTCTTGTTTGTTTGTGCATGAAGCTGGTGCCTATGAAAAGTCATCCCTAGGGATCTTGGTACTGAGAGTAGGGAACACAGAAATAAAAACAGAAGCAGCAAAATATTTTTGAACCATTTTTTGTAGTCTCACAAGCATTCGTTCAGATTTTAAGAAGTTCAGGATGCTCTTTTTCTTATCTCACACAACATTCAGATGTTCCTGAACTGAAAACTCTGTCTCTAAACATGGCAAAAGATATGGTGCAAATTTTAGTAATAATCCTCTAAAAAGCAAGCCAAACCACACTGAAACAGAACCCGCTCAAGTTTTGAGGAAGAACTTCTCTGACCAAAAGTGTTGTTTCGGTCATGTGTGACCCTAATTTCGGTATTTGTGTGATATTTAAATATTTAAATTTTCAAACTCCATTTCCTTCAGACCCTCCAGTGCTGTATTAAAGTACAGCTTTGTTCAGAAAGGAGACTGCTCTGGTGTGCCTGGTCAGCCCAGCTGCCTTCCATCAAACACTCGCTTCTTGATCCTTTCAAAACTCACAGCTGTGCAGAAGGTACTGCAGAGCGTAATGTTGCCTGTGGTTCCAGTTCTACTGACAGCTGGAACCAAGGAGAGGAACCCATCCTAACTGCAGAACCTGAAGAGGAGCTGTACCTGTAATTGAAAATGGTGGTTTTGCTGCTTCTGGGTGGATATGCCCATGGAGGCATATAATCATCTCTAGCTAAGTGTTTCTGGTAGCTCACGGGTCTGCTGAAGTACAGTTTGTATTACCAGATAACCAGGATCCTTCCTGCAATGGAGCAGGGACAACAAGTGACACGAATCTCTCTTTACTGGTTGTGATTTGGCCTCAGCAACTCCAGGTTGGAACTGTGGGGATTCTTCTACACCCAGATGTCCTTTGTGCTTTTATTTGTAGGATGGGAATCCAGATGTCTCCTACTTTGCACCTGACTGCTTCCATCCGAGCCAGAAAGGCCATTCTCAGCTTGCCAAGGCCCTCTGGAATGCTGTGGTAAGGTGACAGGTTCTGCATATAATGAGATCTTCACCTAGACCTGACTACCATTAAAATGATCTCTGTAATAATCATTGCAATTAAGGCCTGGGTAGTGCTGGACCTTGTGTTTGTCTCTCCTTACCTAGTTAAACACCCTCTTGGCTTGGCACTTCTCTCTGCCCAGAATCTCTTGGTTCTTAAAGCATGTGGGGTGCTGCAAGTGCACGATCACAGTCATTTTGTGGCTTCATCTGGGCAGCTTCATCTGTCATCTGAGTCGTCTTCATCTGTTTTCATGCAAGGCGGGATAGCATTTTATAAGGATGATGTTTCTATGGGCTGCTATGGGAAACCACCAAATAAAGAATTGTAACTGCATCCGTCATTTTAAAATGGATTGCTTAGAAGTTTGTTTTAAATCCATGTGTTCTTAATGTCTCATTAGGACTTAAAGTGGCTTTAATTCAGTTCAGTTTTACTACTTTTGGAAATGAGTTAAGCTCAATGAAAATGAGTCACTAAAGACTGCTTAAGCAAACCCATTTTACTTAGCATTGCAGTGCAGGAGTACCCAGCAGTCAGAGGCAGTATCTTGGATCCTGAACGGTAACTTCCATATACTTTGGGGTAATATTTTAACAGCTGACATGATTGCAAGCAATCATCAAGCAGTACCTCTAATTAGATTTGGTATTATCTTCTACACATAAACAGCCTTTTGTTGGAGATGCCATCATGCATCTTAGCTATAAAAAATTGAGGGACTCTTAACGTCTTTTATGCAAGAGAAGAAAGTTTACGACCTTGCTTTCTGGCGAAGTTCCAAGGTACTTCATGTGCCTGCCAAAATCCTCCAGGAGTTTAAACTGATCCACTGTAGCTTTCCACTTCCCATTTTAAGCTTCTTTCTAGAGCTGCTCTTTTGTTTTGCAGTTGCCATGTTCTTTCTGAGAAGTAGATGCCTTTCAGCCTTGGCTGTAAATCTAGGTCTGTAAATGCAGGCATCTTTATATAGATTTGAAAGGTATATGTATGTCGGAGTTTTTAAAATTAGAATTGTTATGCAAATTTGAGCTGACATGGTTAAAAAACCAGGTTCTTTTGTCTTTGTTTTGTAGTTACAGCCTGTAGGCCAGAAAGCTAACTCATTTGATTTCTCGGCTGACATTGTCCTTGGCTGTCCAGCTCAGGTAAATATACCCACACTTTGGAAGGTGGCTATCAGGAGGCTGTACTGCTTGTGCTTGCTGCAGAGAGCAGGCGTTTGGTATATGTGGAAGCAGTTTACTTAAAGCTTTGTTCTCTGTTTACCTCTGAGTGAGCAGGTGTTCTTATATACCTGCGCAGGTGTCCCGTGGCCATTTTGCTGGGCCGTGAATACTGATTGACAACATGCTGATTTGTGTGTTTGCAGTTGTAGCAGAGGTTGTTTTTTGTTGTTTGTGAAGTACAGAGGCAGCTCAAGCAGCAAACAACAGAATATGCTGCATTAACTTTCCCGTCAGAATCAGTGGGGTTTGGGCACCGCAGCAGCTTTGAAAACAGAGAATCTATCTTGAATTAGTGGCAGGCTGGTTTTCCTGGCCTGATCCATAAGAGGAATACTTCAGACTCTTTGGAAGCTGCTTCTGCAATTACAAAACAAGCTGCTGAACTTGCAGTACAGTTGCTAGGTACCAGCACGTGGAAATGACCACTGCAGGCAGCAGTAATTGGCTCCCTTTCTTCAGCAGTTTCAACAAGAAGGCCAAAGAACTGAACAGATCAGGGAGCAGAGTTCTGAGTTCTCTGAATTCTGGAGGCTTTTGTCCATACTGTGTCCATCCTGTCGGACGAGGAGAATCTGCTGAGTTATTAACCGGCATATTTCAGAAGTCCTCAGATTCACTCAAATTGATCCTACTTCATTTACCCAGCACTCTTTCCAAGCAACTTAAATTAACTCAGCAACTTCTTCACTGCCAAATAATGTGGATTTTATACTTCTTTCCCTTTCTTCACTCTTACTCAAAGATGTCGTTTTTCAGAAGTAGGCAAAGAAAAGTTTTATATTTCTTTAAAAAGATGTATATAGATCTTTTTGCAGAAATGGTAAGCCTTTAGTAAGCCTAAGTGCTATGAAAAGTTCATTGATGGAAGTGCCAGTAGCCACAGAAAATTATTTGTTTTGAGGCAAACTTCAGTACAATAAAAGCTTGCCTTCTAATTTTAGTGGTTTTTAAGACTTCCTTATGCAGATACTGGAGTTCCTCTCAATTGAGGTAAGTGGGCCTCCAGGTGAAATTTTTTAGCCTATATGATGTGCGTGTCTTCCTGAATGCATGCTGCATCAGTAGGGAACAAAAATAACGATGAAATTTCTACAGCCTCCCTTGGAGGGAAGAATGATGTTTTCAGTAAGCAATCTTTCACCTCCCTGCTGCTGACACAGAAGATCTGCCCAGTTTTGTCTAGATTTTAATTCAGTGCTTTTTGAAGGGACTAAACATTTAATAAAGTCTAATTTGGAACATTAGGAGAGGAAAATGTTAAGCTGCAATTGGCATCTGGCATATGTAATTTTTATGATAAGGTTCTAAAAACAAATGTTAGGAATTTTAAGGAAGGAGCATGGTTTCGAAGTCCAGAATCCAATTTTACAGCTTAGGCAATTACTTTCTTGGTTATATGATACCTTGGTATCACTTGCTGTGGTTTGTGCCATGTCCTTATTGCCTAGTTTCTCTTATTTCTCTGATTTTGTTTCCTCTTTCTCCAGAACAGTCCATTCCTGGGAACATACAAGAATAGCAACTACACACCTGTGGAGCCCACTAGAGAGCCAATAGAGGTAATTGTTACACCATTTGCTGCATTTTAGGCAATCTATGCAAAGCTGCATCTTGTCTCTTAACACATCATCCTGAATTTATAGATTACATAAACTATTACCAGTTTTTGGAAAGAGAATTCTGCCTTACATTGCACTTTTTCCAGTGTAAACAAATGTTTTCCTAAAAGCCAAACAAAATTAATTACATTACTGGTGCATTTGTATCAAAACTGCAACCAGAAGTAAGTAACCTAGAATGCATAATTAATTCAGAGAGCAAGTTCCTCTCGGTATGGAGAAGTTATCTTAGAATCCTGACCCCCAAATAATCTGAGGAAGATTTAGATACTCTGTTCTGGAGGCACCGTTCTTCCTTGCACTCAAGTAAGCTTAACCTGTAGAGGGCAGTCACCTTTACATATTGGATGTGTGACTCTGTGCAAAGGTGATAGGAATCCCATTTTCAAAGGGACTTAATTTCCACCATGATTGAGCAACTATCATGAGGTATGTTAAACAAACTGCAAAAACAAACGTTGTGTGTAGGACTTGAAGAAATGGAGCAGTTATTTGCTTGGCAGTCAAAATGGGCTGGGCTAGTTTGACATACTGGGGGTGCTCATGACTAACCCAATTATCAAAATCTTTGTATGTCTTGAGGGTCACAAAGAACAGCAGTTATTGTCTTAGAAAGCCATGGTTTTCAGGATTGAAATGGGATTTTTATCTGTAGAGCTAGAGTTATGCTTTTAATAGTGTTATAGGTTAGCACAAACCGAACCCGCGACAAATAGGTAACTCTTGGACTTCCAGTGAATCTGAACAGCAACAGCTTTTGAAGTGATAAAGGAAAGAAGTAGAGAGAGGATAAAGCAGCACTTTCCTCTCTGATCTAAAAATAAGCCTATCTGTCCTTTCTAGCCTCTGCAACCACTTTAATGATTGATAGCGGAGCCTATTTGCACCATTTTTTTACAAGAACAGATGAATTTGTTGTGATGTTTTTTAACAGCAGCCATGCTTTCTGAAGACCACTGGTCCATGTAGTTTTAGTCTGGTAGAACTGTGCAATCACAGAATAACTGAGGTTGGACTCAGGACATCCCTAGCTTGACCTCCTGCTTGTAGCAGGGCTGGCCCTTCGATCAGTGTACACAGCTCTCATTGCTCTTGCAAGGGCTGGCCACTGTAACAATTGTAGTTTTTCCCTTGCTGCCTTCTTGGCTAATATGGTTGCTTGTTACCAAAAAGCAGCAGGGGACATTCATCAGCTCTCTCTGCTGGTGAGCTAAGGTGTTCTGCAATGTGTGTTTGATTCCATTTCTTCAGTTGGTGGAATATACATAATAACTATTATGCCACCAACAAATGTATGGTAAAGTACAATTATTTAGAGCCTGACAGTTTTCTTTACTGGAACTTTTAAAGCCTTGAAGATTTTTCAAATTTTATATTCAGTAAAAGCAAGCCCTTTTTGAAAGTTTCTAGGAAAATAATAGGGTCCTGGCAAGGTATGTGGGGAATGATAATATAGTAATAGAATATATAAGGTTGTTCCAATGTTTGACCACTCTTTCAGTGAATAAATTTCTTCTAATAGCCAACCTGAACTTTCCCTGTTGCTACTTGAGTCCATTTCCCCTTGTTCCTTCACTAGTTGCCTGGGAGGAGGCTGACTCCCACCTCACCACACCTCCTTTCACACAGTGGTACAGAGTGATAAGGTCACCCCTGAGCCTCCTTTTCTCCCGACTAAACAGCCCCAATTTCCTCAGCTGCTTCTCGTAGGACTGATGTTCAGACCCTTCACCAGCTAATATAATAATTTATTAATAATATAATGCATTAATATAACATTATAACTTTGCAGGGAATTTTATTATTGATTTTTATTTGCTTTTACATCTCTTATCTTTTGAGATAGAGCAAGACTTCAGACCTGGAGACCCCAACTTCTAGGTCTTGGCCAAAATTTCTAGGCTGCAGAGAGGGAAAAAATAATTCTCCTTCTGGAACTTTGTCATAAGCAGTATTTCAAGATGAAATGTTTTGCCTTTGGAAAAGTTTTATGCTTTGGCTAGAAAATGTCACCAAAAGTAATTATTGTTTGGACTGTATTCCACAAAGAGGTGCAAAAGACTGTTGAGCTACATAGGCGCCAAACTAGGATGTATGTTTTAACTTGGTTTTGCTCTTCACTGTACAACTAAACCATATATGAATTCCACATTATCTTTTAGCTACAAGATGAAACAATTTTGTAACTTGTCATTTCAGAATTGGGGCAGTGAACTGTCGTGTCCTGGACATACTCCATCTAGTCGTGTCCCAACAACAGGTGGGAAAGAACTCCTAACCTAAAATCACACATAGGAAAAATTTCATCTTTTGTTTTTAAAGACAGTAAGATGTTGAAATTGCACATCCTAGATGGAAAGTAAACAATAAAAGCTGATATATTTAGCGACAAAGGGAAAAAGTCTGTCTTGCCATTCACAGTAAGTTCTACATGACAGCAGGTATGTCTCTGTGGATAAATATGATCACATTTATCATATGCATATATAATATACATCATTTATCATACAGCAACATGGCAGATTAAAATTGACCTTTTAGTGTTTTAGGGGTGTTAGTGACTTAGCAAGTTGGAATTTACTCTGATAAGCAGTGCAGTGCAAGTGCTGTGTGTAGTTTAAGACTTTACAGGGAGATTTTAATAGGAAATATTTATCTATGACCCAAACCTGTAAGCCAATTAAAAGTAATTGAATGTATGCATCTGTAAACGTATCTAGTCTGTTTCCATTTTTTACCTAAGCTGTTTTAAGGTCCATTTCTTTCCGTATTAGTGTAATATACTGTTGCAAGCAAAGGCAAGAAGTTACGCATTTTGCCTAGCTGACACACAGAACCTGAGGCTTTTTCTGCCTTAAAAGTCTGCAAAAATGCCATCAGATTGGAATCTAAGACTTGCATATTTCTTCTCTTAACCAGTATTTTGTCAGTTGTCAGTAATCCTGGTTTTATTCTTCTCCTGTTTTACAGTACATGAGCTCCGGCCTGCTGACATCAAAGCCATTGGAGCACTGGGAGATTCCCTGACTGTGAGTACTGCTGTATTCCCACATTTAGAATGAGAAGAGCAGTTGTCGTTTTCCACCTAGATGTTGTCAAGTCAGACATCATCAGATAGAAAGCAAATTGCTTTGGCTTGGCAAAGCAAAACTCATCTTCCTGGTTCCCTTTGCAAAGAAATAGCCTCTAGGGGTATGAGTGACACTGGCAATTGTGTAATCCAGCAATGAATAATTCAGGCCAGGACAGAAATGGGATCCCATTCTCTGTTGCATACAGTTTATTCAAGTGTTTTTGAAAAGGGAAGTGGCTGTTTTATAGGAACAGTCTCTTCTGACATGAGGAAAAAAAAAAAGGTGAAAGCAGTTGATATTTTTGATGCAATAAGACATTTGCTGGAAACTCCCATGGAAATAATTTATTGCAGAATGAAGTGCTTCCCACTTGAGATAAGTCTGATACTTCTGTATTTCAGAATTTTGCTTTCAGTTGTTGCTTCCTGAGTTAGATGTCTTCCAGTTAAAGCTCTGATGTATTTCAAGTACTAAGAAATGGAGGTTGAAAACAAAAAAGTAGATACAAAAAAAAAAAAAAAAAAAAAGGCCCCAGAGAAGAATAGCAGGGAATACTGCAGATCTGCACTGAAGTTTTCTGAGAAAAAGTTCTAGAATTCCACAGCCCTACAGAATTGTTCTAGCATGGGATGAAAGCAAACATTTGCGTCAACAGTTCCTATGAATTTTAACTCCTGAACTAAACCAGTGCTCATTCTAGCAGCTTCTGTTCCTGTTGGGTTCAGAGGGACTTGAAGGGTCTGAAGCCCTTAAATGATCAGGCTTATTTTACAGGCAGGTGTGCATGTCTTCGTTATGCATCATGCACCTTCTCATTAGCTCTGAGACTGATTTTGCTTGACCTGCTGTAATCCTGGCTTTCCCCCTGCTGCAAAGCTTTGAGCTTTTCTTAGAAGAAATAAGTGAAGACCCTACGAGTCTCCCTCCTATCCATTGCCATGACTCTTAAAATTAATTGCTTTATTTCCTCCCCCATATTGAATGCTAGGCATGACACTATCCCATACCTCTTATTTTTAAAATATAAGTTCTTTCAGTATGTGAAATGTCTCAGAAAGCCATAGTCGTAGGGGCTGGATTATGATGCTTGAGGTCTCTGGTCTCAAGAGCTGAGCAAAGTAGGTTCTCATATTGCCATTGTTCGTGCAGTTCCTACCAGTTACACTGCCACAGTAAGATGTGTTTTGGGGTTTTATAAAGTGAACTATTTGTGAGGGGCCAGAAATACTGGCAGAGTGTTTCCCACATGTGTACACATACTCATACCTCCCACAGCAGCCACGTGCACTTCATATGGCATCCTTGGCACAGGGGGACTGCAGCAGCCAAGTCCACCAAGGCACTGATTGTCCTCCTGGTACTTCCCACACGATCCCTGAATGCAGTCAGTGTTTATGGCTGAATTGGTACCATGGCTTTTTGAAGAATACAAAATTAGGTGAGACCACTAAAAAATTGTAAAGCTGCAGAAGAACCCCTTCTCACAGCTGCTGCCCTGAATGCGAGTCAGGGTGCTGACCCTGCTAGAGGTTTGTCCCCATCCTGTGAGCTACTCAAATTCAGCACAGAGGTGTTTGTTCTGATGGCTTTATGTATTTATTTAATTTTGAAGGATATGAAAGTTCACAGTGCAGGAAGGAAGGCTGTCTCAGTCTAGATACAGTTGGAGATTAATGAAACATTGAGCAGTTTAGTCATGTCACTGGTTAGAATTCATCTGTCTGACTTCTCAGCCCCAGTGCACAGTGAAAGCAATAGACACACCAACATGCTTATCTATACTGGCCAAAAAAATCCTGTCTACACCTCATCAAGTTTGTGTGTTAGACTAGCAGACTGGATCCAGGAGAGGAAAAATGGATTGTACACCAAAGATTTGTTTTCTTGGCAGATTAAAAAGCAGCTCCTCTGATTTATGTACAGCTAAAACTGGATGGGAATTTTTCATCAGTGTTTGGGGCTTTTTTTCTGGATTATTAAGTCTCTCAAAATCATCTTTCTTCAGGAAATGCCAGGATGAAGCATTTTCCATCAGAAAAAAATCCAAACAAATACAAAGCTGTTGATGTTAATCTGGGTCCCACTGGGTTGCTAAAACAGTATGAATAGTAGCTTTAGCGTCTTATGTCCTTGACCTTACAGTCTGATGTCCTCTGCCTGGACTATATCTCCTCTGATGCTCCATGGTTTACTATCTAGGTGAATTCCTTTTACATATGAGGAGAAGCCCAGAAAACTGAAGTATGGGAGATGCAGGGCTGCCCACAGGCCAGTGTGTGGTGGTCAGTAAGGACACGGACCACTTATGCTAGAACTGGGATATTGCAAAAGCTTGGCTGGATGCAGAGTAATGTTACCAGATTGCTTCAGCACTTTCAAAACATGATGTCTATCCTACCTAAATTCATAGGGCTTTTTTTTCTCTTAGTATTTTATCAATTGTTATTTCCATCTTTTCCAGACTGCAGTAGGAGCCAAAGTACCTGACCTACAAACAGACTGGAGGGGACTTTCCTGGAGGTGAGTGAGAATGCTCGTTTTTTTCTTTCTCTATTTTTGTGCACATAGTTAAAAGTGTGGGTCACCTGGTTGTGTAGTTACATCTTTATGTATGTAAACTCAGGGCAAGGATGCTGACACAGCAAGTATTGTTTGGTAAGGACTGGAGGAGGCAGGACTGGAAGAGAAAAGGAGTGATTCTTATGGCGGGTGGGGGGGGTGGGTTGTGTTTGTTTTTGTGGGCTTTTTCTTGCTGCTTTTTTTTTCTTTTTTTCTTTTGGGGTTTTTTTTGTGTGTACGTTAACCAGACCTGATTGCTACAAGCGTGGTCCTCTGTCACAGTACCTTTTAGCCTTTTGCTAGTCTCTCTGGATCTTATTCAAAGTGTTGTTGTTGCTGTGATTATCTACTGCAGTGTCTAATGCTAGAAGGTCTGAGTGAGTGTGGATTGGCATGAACATGGTGAGAGCACTGCATACATACATACATACTCAGTGAAGACGCTCCAAACACCTTTGCTATTGCAAAGTGGGCAAACAAGGCACATCAGAGGGTGTGAAGCTCAATATCCATGCTAGAGTGGAAGGAAACTGCCTGCTCCCTATGGGCAGATGGATGGTTGATAAGTGTGTGCATGTATACATTGTCCTCTTTGCTCTTTCTGCATCCCTTTGCATGTGTCTGCAGGCATGGATATTTTCAGGAGGGGCTGCCAGAAGTGGTGCAGGAGTGTATTGGCTCTGCACACGGGCAAGTTCTGAATGGCAGAGGCTCTTTGTCACTGGCATTGCAGAATTGCAAATAGGTAGTTAGTTAATATTTAATGGAGTCTCTCCTATGTATAACTGCATGCAAATGTAGTTTCAGCAAGGTAACATGGAGCAGCTTTAGTGAGGACATATGCCTTTCAATGATAGGTATCCCTGCATGTCCATATGAAAAATCAGTTCTTCCAATATGGTCTGTTCCCAGCCTGAAGGCATAGCTTCTATCTTAGCTGCTGCCCTGCTTTATTTAATGTGAGTTATCCTTTCACTACTTTCCCTGAATTCCTGTGGTTTACCTCCTTAGTACTGTTTGAAGTAAGTATTTTGGGCGGGGAGGTTGTTTTTTCCTTCTTGGGCCGCTACAACAACATATGGTGACAATAAGACAGATGGCTGCAGGATTAACCCTACTGGGTGATTTTGTTCTTTCCCTTTGTAGTATTGGAGGTGATGAGACCCTGGAGATCCAGGCTACTTTACCCAGTGAGTATCCTAGAAAAGCAAAAGTTGGGTAGTACACTGAAAGTCGTTTAAGTGGATGCTAGGAAACATCTGGAAATGGTCATTCTCTCCTTGCAAACAGCGGGGATATCCGTCTGTTGTGGGTATGAGCAGTTCATGTGAGTCACAGACGAAATCCAGACTGACCTGATCAGCTGTAAAGTTGATTCACCCCCTCCGCATCACAGGACCTGCATGTGATTGTATCGTCCTTTTGACCAAAAGAATTAGGAGTAAATGTGCTGAAGTTGACAGAAGTTCATGGCAGACCTGCTCCTCCCTTATTTTGTTTTGTGCTTTCTAGTGACTGACTGTAATGTCTGTGGACAAATGAAGGGTTATGAAACAATTAGCAGTCCATCTAGCCAGGGTTGTTGACAAAGCTGTGGTTCTTCCTGATGATTTCAAGTTGCTACATAGCAGTGAAAAAAAAAAATCTAAAAATACTATAATTTTTTTTGCCCTAGTAGTTGCCAGAGAAACCATTAAGTGGTCAGTGTGACAATAAATTGGAAGGGACTTGGCTTACAATGGTTGATCTATTTGTATGTGATCTATGCTGTGGAGCAGTTTGACAATACCTGACATTGTTAATAATAAAATCTGATGTGCTTTGCCTTGTACCAGGCATATCACTGTGCTTGAAGAGAAATAGAAGGCGCAATTCATTTATGCATTATCAATGAGATTCTATAAAGAGTGTTCAGACAGCACCACAGACACAGTAACAGTAACAGTTTTCAGACATCGTGCTTCCCCTCTGAAGGTTTCAGTGAAATCTAGAAAAATGAAAAAAATTCACTGCCACAAGTAGTGTTATCTAGCTGGAGGAGTGAGAGGTAGAGGGCCATATTCAGGGCATCTGCTTCTGGTACATGAAAGAAAGTAACCACAAGTACTCTGACACTTAAATTCAAAAGTGGTGATGTGCCTGAGATCCACCTGTGCATCTCCTGGGCCACCAGGCCCTGACTTCTCAGGCCCATGGGGAGAAATAGTTGCAGTGATGAAATTTGGACAGTAACTAGAGTCTTCAAAGCAGCCATGTCTCTAGCTCCTGTGAAGTCACACGAATGAGGGGAAAACACAGGTCCGTATTCTCACCACTCAACTGGCTCCTGCTTCTGCGCGTGGGAGGCAGCGCTGCTGGTTGTACTGTGAGTGGTTAAACACTGTGGCTTTTCTTTTTAAGACATCCTGAAGAAATTCAATCCGAACCTCTTTGGCTTCTCCAGTGGCAGTTCCAAGGAAACAGCTGGATTCAATGTAGCAGAGAGAAATGCCACAGCACGGTAAGGACAATTGCAAAGGAGTGAGATGTGATGGACTGGCAGGTGACCTTTGTGATGCATGTCAGGGCTGAGGTAATGCTGGTGACCTGCTGGTACTCGGCATGCTTCTGTGATCTGATGTTTTTAGTTGTGAGTTTCGGGTTTTTACTTTTTAAATTCAATTCAGTATTTGGGGGATTTATTTGTTATCTTTTTAAAAATTAGACACAAGCTTCCTTTCTTTATTTGATTTCTGCCCATAGTTTTTGAGCCAATGCTTTAGTTATGCTTCTAATTCAACCAGTACCTCTTTCTGTCCTGTCTTCAGTGTGCAGGTCCCTAATTCACTGTCAGGCAATATCTGTAATGAGAAAAAATTCATGAGCATCTCTTTTATTCCTTGATTTCTTGAAAATGTGCCTGAAACTAACTAATAGAAGCCCACTGCTACCCTAATGGCATTAAAAACTATACCTGTTTGCAGTGCAAAGGGGAAAAAAAAAGAGCAGCTGGGAAATAATTCCTTTCTCCTCCTGAAGAAAAAAATCTGCTAGTCTGTTAAGAACCAAAAGGTGAAAGGATTTGTATGGCTTACCCTGTGCCTGTTCCATGAATACTCACAGAATTTGTTTCCAAAGCTTTTTGTGACACCTTTAACAACCGTTAAATCTGCTGCAGGAGAGATTTAGGATAGCTATCAAAGCCTGTATAGCTACTAAATATTTCATAGGTACCCTGAGCAAAGCTGACTCAGCGTGATCAATATGGTTCTGGGAATCCAAATAATGTAACTGCATTTGTGTAGTTGCTGGAGAGAGGCAGGGCTTATTAGCTCAAGCACAGTTTTATTCTGGTATATCAGGAGCTCATTTCCATCTGGTGTCTCAGCATGGTTTTTTGCTTTGGCCTGTTGATGTTCCATCCTGTCCAGAGCTGGACTGGGACTCTCCAGCCTGGCAGTCCCACAATGTAAGCAATATCTTCCAGCCATAAGACAAGCAATAGGAATTTAAGGCTGGATCAGGAAGGCTGGTTAGGTGCCCAGCTTCTGTGTCAGCACCAAACTCCCCCAGCAGATCTTTGAAGGGAGTTATGCAACTCAATGTCTCTGTGCATCTGGGCATTAGTGTTTTTTCCAAACAAAATGCACTTAAGCCAACTCTGAGATGGGAAGAACTCATACCAGTTGCGTGCCACTTGGCAGCCATCCCAGCTGAAAAGCTGAAGGCTTTTCAGATCAGATTATTCACTTGTGCAACTTGGTCCTTCAGTGTTTGCTCAGCCTTTTGAGGCATCACTTTCCTTATACTGATTTCTGCTGATCCTGAGATCCCCTGAAAGGAGGAGTGAGAGATCAAGAAGGTGACGTGCTTTTAGGGCACACGTCTAAAATCTTCCGTTCTCTCTCCTAGTGATATGCCAGCCCAAGCACGTGCACTGGTGGAGCTGATGAGAAGCAGCTCGGTAAGTGGGATTTGGGCCACGCCTCAGTGCTCCCGTGGTCTCTGGGAGATGACTGTAATTAATGGGAAGCTTGAGTCATGAAGAGTGCTTTACTGATGAAAGAAAAGTCCTTGTTTCTCCTGTGCTTTCCAATGAATGTACCAGATGAATTACCCCTAATGTAGGGTGCAGTGCAGCCAGGAGATGTAAGGATGGTAGTGAGGAAGGGGAGAAATCTGAAGGCTCTGGTGAGGTCACAGGATTGCTTTGTTGAGCAGCAGCCTTCAAAGTGAAGGTCGTAAAGGTTGAGTGTAAAATTGCTGGAGCAGGTACCTGCAGACCAACATGAGTCACGATATTCACAATACTGGGAAGAGGGACTACTGAAGTCTGCAGGAGAAAAAGCCCTCTGGTTTTTTGAAAAGTCTGGTTTTGAGCAGGCAAATAATTAATCAGTGACCAGAAACCTCAGGACTGGGTGAATCTCTGTCACACCATAATCTTTTAGAGAATTAGAGGGGATCTAGTATTGTGGACCAGTCTGCTATGCCAACTCCACTGAGGGCTACAAAGGGCATCAAAAGTGAGAAGGGGAAGAAATCTATGAGAAACTCAAAGCTGCCCTGCTCCGAGCTTTGGCTGAATTTGAGTGGATGACTGGGTGTGAGCTGCTGGTTCAGGGAGAGCATTCCCTCTAAGGGAATGGGAGTGCCTGGTGCTCCTTGGCTCAGGCTGAATGGGAAAGGGAGGCACTGAATAAGCAGGATTTGTCAAAGCATGTGTCTCTCCATGCCAGAACTCTTGATGGATGCTGCATGCTCACCCCACTGTCAGTTGCTCTGCATTGCCAATTGTTTGGCAGAGTGAAGGGAGCTGGCGTGGCTTTTCAATAGAATAGAAGAGCAGAGGCTCTTGTACTTTGTTTTATTCACAGCTTTTAATGCATTTTTTTAAGAAGCGAGAGGGCTGTGTCCCTGCCATAACATTGCATTGCCTCTTCATGAAAGTCCTTCTGAGCAAATTGCCGGTTAAAGAGGAGAATTCAGACCTGTGGGTGATTCCCAGGCCCTCCCTCTATTTGTGGGATCCTTTCGCAGATGTTTGTTATGTAAATGCACCACACTAAAAATAGTTGCCTTTGATTCCTTTCTTTGTACTGAATGTTACAAAATGTTTTGATGAGATCCAGCTCTCAGCAGCGCCTATTGTTGGCTTGTGGTGACGTGGATGCTGCAGCTGCCCTTATATGAGCTCAGTGAAGTCACCAGCCTCCTGGACTCTTCTATTTTAATCCAGCTGTCTGTTCCCTGGGGCACCCCTTGCCCCTCCTGGCCACGGGATAATTCTTGCCCAGCTGGCAGGGATCCCCAGCAGCTCCAGTTCCACAGCTTCATGAGTCACTCCAGCCTCCACTCCCACACGGCTTTATCCCCACGCTGCCTGCAGTGTGCAGCCATGGCTGGCAAATCTCTCCTGTCCATCCCTGTCCTGACATTCATGTAGGGATGCTTGCCACAGACACATTTCCATGCTTGGTTACCCTGACAGAGCTTGTCTCCTGAAGGGAATTTCCTCACAGAAGCCAAGGTGAATTGCAGTAGACTAGCAAACAGTTCAGATTTTCCCCCTGGAGAGATGCTTTTCTTCTGCCAGCTTAACTCAGCATACCTCCTTTGTTCTGCCCTACTGTCTGTGCCCCGTTTAGCCCCATTTGTGAATGTTACCTCTGCATGCCTAAGCAATGGGTGCTGCAATCTGTTTATTTTATGTGCCACTAGAAAATTAACTTCAAGGAAGACTGGAAGCTGATTACCGTCCTTGTTGGAGGCAGCGACCTATGCCAGTACTGCCTGGACAAGGTTTGTATCTCTGAATCGAGGCATTTGGCAGGTGACCAGCCCTGGAAATATAGCCTTTCTCTCTCTCAGGGAGCCAAAGTTCCTCTTTGTTTAAGAAGTGCTTAGAAGTCCTGCCCCTTTCATCTGTATTGTATCAGAAACAAGTACACAGCTTTTAACACCGGGGCACTGCAGCTCTGGAGAAATGCGTTTTTTAAATACTGGGAACCTGCCCATACTGAACAAAACACCAAGATTAAGATGAAGAGCTCTCCCTGCTTAACTGGACAAAGCAATCAGTGTGGTATCTTAGGCATGTTATGGGACACAAGTGAAGTCTTCTGGAAAGCATCTCCACACAATAATTACTGAGGATGCCCAATTCTTGCTTCAGAATGACACTCAAAATAATATCAGTTTATAGTGAAAAACATGTCTTTTCTTTAGCTGTCAGTGGTCACCCCCTCTGAAACAGTTCATGTAGCACAGGTTGGGGGTCTGGACCCAAGCTTGTTGAAATGACCAGGTGCTTTTCTCTGTTTTGCTCTTTACTTTATAGGCTGCTACCTGGAGCCTTTGTCCCCACAGCTACATTTCTAGAGCTACAGTCACAAAGTTGTTTTGCTTATGGGCTTTGTGGGGTCTGACTGCCTTCATATCAGTTTCTCCAGACTGGCAGTTTGAAAAAAAAGATGTTGTTCTGTTCATAAGACAACGCAAAATCCAAAAATGTGATCAATATAGTCATTATCAGGGAAAGGCTCTGGCAAGATACCTCAGGATTTCCTACAGAGATTAGGGGAATATATTAATGACATAAAAACACAAGCACTATATAACCTCTGTACATGGGCCAATAAACTTCTTGATCTGGAAATATATCTGCCAGCAAAAGAAAAAAGGAGCGTTAAGTCGGTGTATCTTCTCACAGACCACCTTCTTGGTTCATTAAAAAGACTGATTCATTTTTTTTTTTAAACAGGAAACCTATTCAGTGCAAAAGTATATAAAGCACCTTCAGGACACTCTGGATATTTTCTATAAGGAGGTAAGCTTTTCAGATACCCTAGCAAGTTATGTTCCTGGCAAGTACACTGATGTTTTTCTCACCTCTGACAGACTGTCAGTGATTATGTTTCATACAAGATCATCTTTCAAATAGCTGGAGTCAGACTGTTCCTCCGTGCTGCATTTCAACAACTGTATTAGCTCATGCCCTGAGAGAGGGCTGCAGTTTCAGAAAAACTGTGTTTCACCGTATTTATGCTGTGGACCAGACATACCATGACCCTACAGCCAGTTTTCATGGCTAAACCAACCATAAACAGTTTCATTTATCCTAGAGCAAATGGAAATGTCCCAGGGAGTGAAGCAGCATTTCGGCTGGTTTGTACTAGCTGCTGGAATTTTTTTGGCTGACATCCACTGTATGTCTCCCTCCCCCTCCTTTTATACATCATCCTTGCACATGCCACTGGCTGCAGCCAGTGCAGTTTGCCCTGACTCCCTGACCTACGGATGGCACTTCTCCCTCTTTGTAGTGGTATCATGTTCTGTTATTTGTAACATGTCTGTATGTCTGGTTATTATAATCCTTGCAGCTCCCAAGAGTCTTTATCAACATGGTGGAGATGCTAGAGTTCTCTGGACTGCGTCAAATCACAGCAAGCTCTTCAGAGTGTGCTTTGAGAGCAAAGTAAGTGAGCAAAACAGCTCTTTGCCTAGAAAGTGATACTTTTTTGGCTCAGTCTCAATTTCTACAGGAGGACAGCCACACTGAGCTTTCCAAGCTTCTTGCATTGCTGCCTTTACCGGATGCACTAATTCTCATCAACTTTCTATTACTTCTTCCAATATTTCAACTAAAAGGCAGAGTGGATAGCAGAGTTATCACTTCTCAGCTCTAAGGCAGCATAACGCAGCACAAGTCAACAGTCAACATATGATTGTTGTGCTGCTGAACTTTGAAGGCTATTTTGCCCAGCCATCCCCTGGTCAGCAGCACAGGCTGACATCCCTGATGCCTCTCTTTGTGCATTACCTCTGGTGCAGGCTGGGCTGCATACAGCAGAGCACAACCAGGAACTGCTCCTCACATCTAATGAAGGAGACCAAAATCTTAACTCAAAGAAGGTCGAGGGACTTTATTTAGAAAGCAGCAGTGTCTTTAAAGGCATCAGAATGGACATGAAAAGCCTCTTTAGTCTTGCAGAGAAAGGTGTAACAAAGACCAGTAGTTGGGAGGTGATGCCAAATGAATTCAAATTAGGTTAGGCACAGATTTTTAATAATACAAGTGATTAACTACAGGAACACACTGGAAGAGAAAATAATGAATTGACTATCTTGCTTGATGTCTTCATATTCATTCCAAGGTGTAGTGGTTTGGTCCAAAATACTCATTACTGTTTATCTGCTGTGAGATAAGAATTAGGAGAAATGCAAAACAGGCACCAAACTTGAAAGAATATAAAGAAGTTTATTAACAGACCTAAAAGAAGAAAAAAAATTATACCACCTTCAGAACTCTCCTCCTCCCCCCACCTTCCTCCCTTCTCCCACTGACAATGTGAAAAGACAATCTTTAAGATGTTCAGTCTGTTTACCACTTCCATAATAACCTTGTTCAGTCCATTTAGAAAGAGAAGTCTCTTCTTGCTCATGCTATGAAAACATTATCACAACGAGCCAGCCGCCCACTTCCAAATATTGTTCAGTCCATTTAGGAAGAGGAGTCTCTCTGCCTGCGTGTGAGTCCTTTCCCCCGACTTGCAGCTTTTCCCGCAACTGCTTTCGAGGGCCCACTCTTGAAGTTTTTTGGGGTACAATTTTAAGGTTGAGCCGTTCAGAAACAAAAACAGAGGCCCTTCTCCTTCCCTGGGAGCAAAGGGTCTTCATCATCTTCATCGTTAGGACTACCTCTGGGAGCATCTCTAGGGACTGAGGTTTTCTCCTTTCCTGTTTGGAGCAAAAGTCCTCATCTGGTTCATCTCTCCCTGTCCAAACTTCTCATGAAATTACAGCTGCGTCAGCATCTGCCTATCTCAGCGCAGGTGCTTTTGCTCACGAGTTGAACACTCCACCCCCCATATCTTCATGAAATTACAACAGGATACTCTGATATATCATAGCTTCACAACAGACTTTCAGCTTTAAGCATCTCCTCTCTCTCTTCCCTCAGGTTTTCAGCTCTTCACAGCAATAAAAGGGTTACTCTCACCTCGGCCTTGCAGCTTTGCAGCTGGAATGTTGAATTTTTCTTATCGCAGTGGAGAGGGGGGAGAGCCGAGCCGCTCCGGCTGCCCACGGCAAGGCAGTGGGGGGGGGGTTCCACGACTGGAACAGGTCCATCGACCCAGGATGGCCGTGGCCCGGCCCGGCCTGGCCCAAGCAGGGCCTGGGCCGGGCCCGCTGGCCCCCGCACGGGGCCTGCAGCCGCCTGCCCCAGCAGCGGAAACGAGAGAGAGCTTGGAGGGAAGTTTGTCTATTCTTAAATGTGGATCACAGAGGTGATCACAACTTTAAGTGGCTTAGAGAATTGTCCATATTCAAACTGGCCAGCTGATAGGTTCTATCAGTTCCCAGAGGAAACTGTAAGCACCCCTTAGCAAGGACGTCCCTTCCGGGACTATGCTTGCTAACCCATGACATTCTCCACCCCTCACCGCTGTGAAGACACATTTAAGAATTATTATCAAAATTACATTCAACTTCTACTATATTCCACCCCTAGATAGTTCAATACAATTGCAATATAAGTTTCTCACTATCATGCTACTTAACTTATGACTTAATACTTGCTTTGCCCAGTATTCCTCCTAATCAATCTTTATCTCACAGTTCTCATCAATTGCCCGCATTCTCCACCATTTTGTCGCGGGTTCGGTTTGTAACCGGGCGGAAACACCAATTTAGTGTAGTGGTTTGGTCCAAAATACTCATTACTGTTTATCTGCTGTGAGATAAGAATTAGGAGAAATGCAAAACAGGCACCAAACTTGAAAGAATATAAAGAAGTTTATTAACAGACCTAAAAGAAGAAAAAAAATTATACCACCTTCAGAACTCTCCTCCTCCCCCCACCTTCCTCCCTTCTCCCACTGACAATGTGAAAAGACAATCTTTAAGATGTTCAGTCTGTTTACCACTTCCATAATAACCTTGTTCAGTCCATTTAGAAAGAGAAGTCTCTTCTTGCTCATGCTATGAAAACATTATCACAACGAGCCAGCCGCCCACTTCCAAATATTGTTCAGTCCATTTAGGAAGAGGAGTCTCTCTGCCTGCGTGTGAGTCCTTTCCCCCGACTTGCAGCTTTTCCCGCAACTGCTTTCGAGGGCCCACTCTTGAAGTTTTTTGGGGTACAATTTTAAGGTTGAGCCGTTCAGAAACAAAAACAGAGGCCCTTCTCCTTCCCTGGGAGCAAAGGGTCTTCATCATCTTCATCGTTAGGACTACCTCTGGGAGCATCTCTAGGGACTGAGGTTTTCTCCTTTCCTGTTTGGAGCAAAAGTCCTCATCTGGTTCATCTCTCCCTGTCCAAACTTCTCATGAAATTACAGCTGCGTCAGCATCTGCCTATCTCAGCGCAGGTGCTTTTGCTCACGAGTTGAACACTCCACCCCCCATATCTTCATGAAATTACAACAGGATACTCTGATATATCATAGCTTCACAACAGACTTTCAGCTTTAAGCATCTCCTCTCTCTCTTCCCTCAGGTTTTCAGCTCTTCACAGCAATAAAAGGGTTACTCTCACCTCGGCCTTGCAGCTTTGCAGCTGGAATGTTGAATTTTTCTTATCGCAGTGGAGAGGGGGGAGAGCCGAGCCGCTCCGGCTGCCCACGGCAAGGCAGTGGGGGGGGGGTTCCACGACTGGAACAGGTCCATCGACCCAGGATGGCCGTGGCCCGGCCCGGCCTGGCCCAAGCAGGGCCTGGGCCGGGCCCGCTGGCCCCCGCACGGGGCCTGCAGCCGCCTGCCCCAGCAGCGGAAACGAGAGAGAGCTTGGAGGGAAGTTTGTCTATTCTTAAATGTGGATCACAGAGGTGATCACAACTTTAAGTGGCTTAGAGAATTGTCCATATTCAAACTGGCCAGCTGATAGGTTCTATCAGTTCCCAGAGGAAACTGTAAGCACCCCTTAGCAAGGACGTCCCTTCCGGGACTATGCTTGCTAACCCATGACACAAGGACATTCTTAGAATATAAATTTCAGTGAAGCACAAGTTATTACCTCTTGTTATGAGGGTAACATAATAAAACAGAGTGGTGTGAGGACTCAGACTACATGAAAAATTTGTCTTTTCTAAGTTCAAACTCCCAGATGTCTAAAAATCTGCTGTAAGCCCATTCATAGGGTGGGTTTTCTTCTTATCCTAATACATGTGATTTCCTGCTAATGTGTGGCATACTAAACACTTTTTTGTTTGACTCAAGAGTTGTGGATCCTGCAGCTCTTTCTGGCTGCAACAGGTGTTTATTTTGAAAAGTAAGTCAGTAGAGATTTTTCTTTTCTGAAGTATCTGTCCACTTGTAAGCCACTGAGGTGGCTCTCCCTTCTGCATGTGAGCTTTGAGCACCTATCCTGAGCTGCTTGAACAAACACACACTGCCAAAGAACTGTGAATAGGCTATTCTAGACTAGCTTTTAATTCTAGTATTTCTTTCATTGAAGGAAAGTTTGCCCATGTTTCTTAAACCCAGAGGAAAATTCGTCTGAATTACAAGAAATTAAGAGAGTTAACAGAGATTTTCAGGTAATGCTTTGATTCTCTAACTGGTCATCTTCACTTGTGTCTCTTTGTATTGCTTCCCTCACTGGCCTTCCTCTCATGCATATCTTCAGCACTACAGAGAGGGATAACTGGAAAAAAACTTGGCTACAGCCTAATCAAAACCCTACCCAGCTAACCAGTTAGTAGCAGTGCAAGTCTTTCCATGTTGCCTTACGATTTGACCTCGGTTCTGAGCTGGATGCAGATGGAGACCAGCTCTGTTTCCAACTGCTGTTTCAACAGCCGAAAAGGAGTTAGTAATGATGACTGCTTTGTTGATATGTGTTTGTCTGTTATGAGCCCAGTGAGTAGCTCACATGAATTAACATGTCACTGCAAGAGTGACAAATGACCTTGCATCAGCTGTTTCGTGAAACAGCTTAGCAGAAAAAATTAAGTAAACCAACCATGGGCCAGGTTAATATCTGAGAGTAACTTTTCATAGCCTCAGGCGTAAGATTCACTCAAAATTAACAGAAGCTATAAATAGCCACTGGAGCAGAAGCTTTTTCCATCGATGTTCTTATGAATACAGGAATCACTGTATCAGATCACATTATGTTCTCCATTCTGGCTCTGGCAGTGGCTGTTGTCCAACGACTCTGACAAAGCTCAAGAAATTCACCCTGGAAAATGCTTGTATAAGCCTACTAGAGGGGTCATTTTTCTTAACTAAGGAAGATGGATTAGGAATGTTTTGAGATACCACTGGGAGCATTAGCATTTGTAGCCATGAGATGGCAAGTTACAATGAGATGGGGTTTTTTATTTGTATGAATGTCTGTGACCATAATTTTTGAAAGTGGCAGGTAATTTTTCAATGTTTAAGTTTTATTTTAATTCAAGCACACCTTTCTGAAAAATCAAGTGCACTTCAGCCTCAAGTTGGCATTCTGGACTCATTTGTCACTTCTAAAAATGTTAGCCTTATTCCTCTTTTTAAATTTTCTGTAAGTTTTAATCTCATTGCAATTGTGCAGCTTTGGTTTCTATCAGTAAGGTTTGAACTACTTTTTTTTCTATTTTTTTTCCTTTTTTTTTAAATTAAGCAATCTATATCTTTTATGTCTTTTTTTTTCTTTGAATTAACCCAGCTTCTGGGCATTTTCCTCATGAAAATCTCTTCACGAACCAAATTATTTTCTCAGCTGTTTTCTTGACTGCTTTATAACATTTAGCTGGATTTACACTAACTATTTACGGCTTCCTACACTGAAAGATGTGTAAACTGCATGTTTCTGATAGCTGACAAATGTTAGATGAGCCTTGTGAGTAAGTCTTCTGTTCTCACTACTTCCACCGCATCCAGGCTGAAGCACTGCAGCTGATCAACAGCGGTCGGTACGAACAGCGGGAGGACTTTGCAGTGGTCATGCAACCATTTTTCCGGAACACCTTGTTGCCCCTGGATAGCGTGAGTCCTCTTTTGCTTTCCCATTATGCAAGGGCCAGTATCTTGATTTCTCTTAAGCCAATAAGATCCATGCCACAAAGGATTGTGTTTTCTTCTCTCTGCACGGTCTAGTGGCGCAGCGTGGAATCTGTGGGTAAGAGTGAGAGAGGAGAAGACAGGAAGCCTCACAAGAAGGCAAGAGGATTCACAGTGCTGCCTGTGAATCAAAATGGCTTTAGGAAACATTCATAGTGTGCACCCATAAACGAGGCACCCTCTAACTTCCTCTAAACTGCATGTTGCTTCCCCTGTTGAGGCGGTTGGTTAGCATTCACCACAGTTTCCCGATTTAGGTTACGGAATTTGTTCAGGTTTTCTTCAAATGGAGAGCAGCACTTGAATCTGTGACTCATCCAAGCCTAGAAACAGGAAGCAGCCTTTGAAACCAAACACTGATTCTCCTTCTTTTCTCAAGCCTTAGCATTATGTATGCTGTGTAGTTTGGGATACAAATATCCAGCATGAATCCTGGTCAAAACAACCCAGTTTTGCATAGTACTGATCCTTTTTATGTACCATCCGCATTTTTTTTTTCTGGCAGCCAGAAGATCAAACAACAGTCACTATACAGGTAGTGATGAGGCAAATTCCCCCTAAGAGAGACATTTGCCACAGCTGGATAAGCCCACCATTTTTATTGTTATCTGAAATTCAGCAGACATTTCAACACCTGAAAGATTGTAAGTCTGAGTCACAGAAGTTTAAAAAGCAATAATAAGCAGTTTTCTATCACTTCTGTACAACATGGAATGTGGGTCAATGGCAGTGTCCATATAATAGCTGTGACTGTTAGCTTAATGACAGGTTTAATTTTGTTACGAAAATTTCTATGTGAAGTTGAGCAGGCCACATTACACAGAAGGTCTCAAGGTGCAGTAATCAGCCCATAGTTAGGAGTACCTGAGTTTATTTTTTACCTAAGTGTGAAAACATGAGCATATTGCCTTTAGGAAGATACCAAAATTGTGAAGTGGGTATACCAAGTACAGTACACTATTAGATATAGTATGTCCGATCTCAGAGATTGAAATCTGATGAGAAATACATTTTTGCTTTTATTGCAGACCAGCAAGCCAGATATGAGTTTCTTTGCTGCAGACTGCTTTCATTTCAGTGTAAGAGGTTATGCTGAGATGGCCATGGCTCTCTGGAATAATATGGTAAGGGGTTACAACTTAGATCCCTATGTGTTTGTGGTAGCAGTATCTACAAAAGATCATGAGAAAGGTGTCTGAAACAAAAGAGTAAGCAAGACATAAAACTGATATCCTAACAAGAGGGGGTAGCTCAACTCTGAGATTCTTCTCGCTCTGCATTGCTTAGGAACGTAATCCAAAGTGATCATGTTGCATGAAACAGTGTAAGCCTTTGCTCTTTCAAAATGGGAAGTCCTGAGAGTCTTAATATAATGAAAAATTCCTTTCTGATTTGGTAAATAACTTGCATTAAAACAAAAAGCCAGTCTGAACAGTTAAACATTCAGTTCTGTAGGTTTGCTGAAAATGTCTATTCAATAAGCTTGCCCTTCTTCTGTGTATTCTATTAGGTATTTTATTAGGAAAATGTATATGTGACTGAATTTTTGCTGCCATTAATAGTGTGGACATGTTGTACCACCCACTCTTGTATCTGAGGCAGTTTTAGTAGAGTCACTAAAAGTAATGGGGGGCTGAAATTAAACGTATGATGCTTGTAATCACATTCCATCTGTCATTTTGGGGGAGATGATAGCTTTCAAATAGTGTTGGAAGAAGGTGTAAGAGGCACATGCTAGACTTGATAACTCCAAGGTCACAGTTGCTTTCAGAAATGTTTCCCCATGTTGGAAGGAAGACTATGGCATTTTCATACCACAGCAACATTTCCTCCCCTTGTCTTGTAAACACCAGTACCCAAACACATTGTGCTAGCAGAACTCCTGCGTTCCTGTTTGTACAAGAAACAAGCATAAATGGAGGGGAATTTCTTTTCCATCCGAGTAAAAGTTTGAGCAAGACAAGAAACTTATAGGATACCCCAGAATGAGCTTGAGCAGAAGGACTGGAAAACTCAGGGCAGGAATCTGTGCAGCTGCCCAGTATGGCATATGAGCTGCAGGTCCAGGGTTATAGAATGTACAATGTACACACATGCTCAGAGTAATTGATTTGTGCATGCACAGCAAATCTGCCTGTGTTCCAGCAGGCTTCCCTGTCTGGGACTCCAGGTGACAGCAGGCTGGTACACTTCGCTCTGCTTCTTAGTTTAAACAGGGCTAATGGTGGGCCAGAAACTCCAGGAAAATGTAGAAAAATTCAAATTGAGCATGGCTGAGGGTTTCAAGAAAAAAAAAAAAGAGGCAGTACCTGGGCATATGGAGGTCTTAAATTGGGTTTCTGTTGCCATGTGGTATTCCTACTGGCCATTACTCATTCCTGAATCACCATCAGTCTTTTTTCCTATGCCACCAGTGTTTTTTTCTGTCCAGACTGTCATTCATTTCCTACGCGTATAAGGATATTGACACAAAGCTTTCTACTGAGGTGGCAGGGATGGGGTTCTTACTGATGCAAAGCACAGCTATTCCCTCCCATAGAGATCTGTCGGTCTACACCAACTGAAGATGTTACTGTTTACTATTTAAATCTCGTTCTTGTGGCACATCCCTGCTTTTCCCTCGCAGTCCTTGTACGGCAAGGCTGTGCAAGCTTACTGTAAGGCGGTATTGTTTCCCTGTTCCCTGAAAAGCTCGGCAGGCTGCAGGCTTGTGGCCAAATGACACGGATTCTTGTCAGTGCACATCAAGGGCCAGACTGTGCCTGGCCACTGTGTGGGTATGCAGGGTTTGGGATGGCTTACGGAGTCTCTCCTTTGCCGTAATGTTCTTTGCCCTTTTTGCTTCGTGCAAAACAAAGTGTGCTCCTGCTCTCTCAAGTCAGAAGATTCTGGCGTCTTAAGGGGTTTCCACTGGTCCCAAACCCACCTTGTCAGGTCTTTGGCCAAGATGAAGAGACACATGGACAGAGTGTTTGGCTTGTGTTCTGCCTCCATGCTTGCCACATGCTCTAGAGGAGCTGTGGGTTTCTTCCAGAACTTGTCCTCTATGCTCATGGACTTGAGGATACTGTCATCTTCAAAGCTCAGAAGCTAATGCTCCTGAAGAACAGATTGCATAGAGATGAAGTAAGCAAGTATGGTTACAGAATTTTATATTTTATCATCTTTTGTCTGGGCTCTGTGCCAGAATCCTTACCAAGTGCCCTGGCATGGGAAGAATTACAATTTTCTACAAATAACCAGTTGCCCTGCAGGCAGAATGCTGCAAGATCTGAGCCATGCATCATACAAATAACTGTTGTTCCCTTTAAGGTACAAAAAAATGACCAAATTCAGTCTTCACTGCATTAGCTGGTGGGTGGGCCAAGTGATTAGGAGTCATAAAAGAGTCCATCAGGACCCTACAACAATCAGCAAAACTTGGCATCCTGTTTTGCTTCTCATCTTCTCTTCACTTGCTAGCTTTCTTCTCTTCCCTAGTTATATTTTTCTGTGGTTCATATCTTTTTATTTTACAGTCTCTGCTAGCTTCTTTCTATTTTTAAAAATTTTTTATTAAAAATGAACTAAAGAGAGAAAATATTCCCTGTGTTTCCATATGAGAATCTTACGGATGGAATTAGTTTTTTCCCTGTTGTGTTGGGCTTGTTGCTGTATTGTTTCTTTTCAGCATACAGCTGACACTTTAATCTCTTGAGGACAGTAAATGCTTTTATGGACAACAGCAGAAGCAACAGCTGTCCTCTGTGCTGTATTCCCAGAGGTGCTGGATGACAACTTTGCAGTTCTCTGTGGACCAATCTTGAAGTCATTACTTCAGGCATGTCCATACAACTGCTGTAAACACTTCGATTAACATGACTGAGCAAGCCTCTACTCGTTAGCTTAACTATGGCAACCGGTGGTATGTGCACTCCTAGCCAAGCACAACTGCCTGCTATTAGCCTGGGCATATTTTATGTTGAGTTGGAAATGGGCTCGGGGTGAGCCTGTGGTCAGCTATTGCAACTTAGCTGACAACTGATAGTATAAAAGGCTCTGTTTAACTCACTTCTTGCAAGATTGTGAACCCAGCCTCAGCTAAAACTCCCAGGGAATTTCTTGTCTGAGTGAAGACTGCAAAGGTTGGCGCTGTCCCATCCTCTCTCGGTATCTCTGTCATTTCTGAAGCAACTCCCATCACCATGACACCTAGGCATCTTTCTTTAAGTAATGTGCTAAGTCATATGTCTAACATCTGTCATGTGGGTTTTATCCTTTGTGGTTTATACTGCCAGTTGAGATGAGTAATGGCAGAACTGGGTGTAATAGTGAACTACTTCACTTTAGCGGAACATTTAAAATATGTTGTATTCAGAGCAACGCAAAAGGAATAAAGAGTTATCCTATTCCTTGCTTCTGAGGGAGTTAGTCTGCAGCCAGTACGTTAGATTGTCAATGTCTTCAGTTCATGACTGTTAAAATGTTTGCAAACTTTCCTGTGCTCCTTCTACCACACTTCTTCGTTACTGCAAGCACCACAAGATTGGATAAGAAGGTGTAACTGAGTCAAGAGAGTCTGAGAATAAAAAATTCATCATTATGTTTAACATTGCTTTTTCTTCTTCAGCTGGAGCCAGTTGGTGAAAAGCAGACTTACAACAACTTTACCCATGACAGATCAAAACTCAGGTGTCCAAACCCTGTAAGTAAAGGTCAAGGTGCTCCCTCCATTGATTATCTCTATTCTTCTCCTTTCTTCACACTTGTAAAGCTCTTTAAAAGAGTATCTTTGTGAGGGCTACAAACAGCTAAAATATACTCTTGTTTTGTTACAGACAGGGAAATCTACTTAAGATTTAAGACAAAAAACTTTATCCTCACTGGAGTGTAAAGCCTCTCATGAAAGCCAGTTCTAATGAGTCTATGTATTTCCATTTGGTTATTTGCAGCAAGGAAATTGGGAAGAGATGCCACCACTCCTGATTATGAGGTGGCTTCTATTATGTGTTCTCAGAATTTTCAGGAAATAGAGCAGGAGAATGTTTGGGCTAAGACAGAGAGAAGGCAAAAAGAGCAGATTGTCTAAAGAATGGGCAGTAGCCTATTGTTGTAATACTGCCCACATTGAGTGGTCTGTGGTCAATAAAGCCTTTGCTCTCCCTTTGTAGGAGAAACCTTTTCTCTCCACGCGAAGAAATAGTGGATTTGGAAATTCAGATCTCAACTTGGAGAAAACAGAATCTTCAGTCCCCTACTGGGCTGTCATTGTGACTGCAGTAGCTGGGGTCCTGGTGGGTTCTTTACTTGGCTGGGTTGTGTCACGAAGAAGAACCAAGAAGCGCCAACGTAAGGCTGACACAGAAAACAACCTTAAAACAACCCCTCTGTAACACAAGTGGAGCAAACATCTTTCTCTGACGAGGGTGCTCTCTGGCTTGACACAGAGAGCAGCAGAATAAAAAACCTGTTGGATATGAATGAAGCTTCTTGGTTGCCCAGGGATTTTTGGGCCAAATAACATTGATCAGTAATGTACTGTAGAGTTATCTTCTGCACACCAGTCGGGTGGAGGATGAAGTTCAAAGTTGGCTGTGGTTTCACATCAGCTGGCAACTGAGTACCACACACCTGCTCACTCAATCCCCCTCAGTACCCTTCAGTGGGATGAGGAGGAGAACTGGAAAAAGGTAAATCCCATGGGTTGAGATAGGAACAGTTTTAATAACTGAAATAAAGTAAAATGTAATAATTGTAATGAAATGGGAAGTAACAAAAAAGAGAGAGGAATAAAACTCAAGAAAAACAAGTACTGCACAATAAAATTGCTCATCACCTGCTGTCTGATGCCCAGCCTATCCTTGGTGAGTAATCAGCCCCTCCTGGATGTCTTCCCCCCGTCTATATAGTAAGCATGATACTTTATGGCATGGAATATCCCTTTGGCCCGCTCAGGTCAGCTATCCTGGCCATGTTCTCTCCCAGCTTCTTGTGCTGTCAGAGCGCAGGAAACTGGAAAGTCCTTGGTTTAGAGCAAGCACTACTTAGCAACAACTAAAATATTGATTTGTTATCAACATTATTCTTGTACTAAATCCTAAACACAGCACGGAACCAGCTATTATGAAAAATTCTAACTCTATCCTAGCTGAAACCAGGACAAAGGGTTAAAAGCTTTTTCATTCTGGGGTCCAGTTCTCTGTTTCATGAATATTGCTCAGGATGTCGATTGCACAAAGCAAGAACACCTGTTCACACATCTTGGCTTCTTAATTGTGCACCTGTCCTTTTCTCTTATAAACCTGTATTTAAAATGTTAGAGACAAGTCCGTGATTGCAACCTGGTATTCCACAATAGTAAGGTGTAAGTGAGCTAAAGAGCAGCTGCAATTTCACATGTTAGATTCCAGCAAGACCATCGCTTTGAAGGTGCTAAGGTGATTCTACATGGGCAAGCACAATGCCATGGAAACATCTTTAAGCTAGCTTCTGAGGAACTTGGATCCACATGGCATTCCTGACAGAATTGATGCCTGGAAGTGGCTGCCTGAAAAGAGAGGCTAAAGATTAAGAGAATAAAAGGAGGTATTTATTTGAAGGGCCTTCAAAGGTACAGCCTGGGCAGTCAAAAGACCACACCCAAGATGGACCCTGGGTCACAGGTTCTTCACAGTTTTTTAAGTTTGGTTCATTTGCATACCAGGGTTAATTCTCCAATTATAATTTCAGTTAATGATGTAATTACCCCAAGTTTGCCCTCCCCCCCCCACCCCTGGCTTTAGTTTACGCATTTTGGGGCTGGGGACAACACGGTGTCCTTGAGTTGAGGCCCAGAGAGGGTTTGTCATGTCTAACCAGCATGAGAGAACAGCAGCTAACAGGCTGTATGAAGCTTCAGAGTTACACACTAGAGCAGTACAGGATTTGAGAAATATAAAAGTTAAAAGCTAAGGCATCAGAATAACTGCAGGCTCTGTACCCCCTCGGACTCCAGGCTCCTCCCATCTGGGATTGGATGTGGAGCTGGGCCATACCTGTCACTTCTCCTCCAGGGCTAAATAGCCCAGGGACAGTCCTGTATCCTCCTGCCCTCCTGTCTCTGGGAGCTGGTTCCAGAATGACCCTTCCTGTGATGAAGGAATTTCCTCACTAGCATGTAGTAAGGGGGTCTAAACAAAAATGTGGTACCTGCAAGCCACCTTGGCTTAACCCTTCTTATAGGACCTCTGTTGAGTTCAGGTCTCCCAGGCTGGACACTCCACAGCTATTATCTGTAGAAGAGCTTGCAAAGTTGTTTTTCACTTTTTGATTTGGTTGGTTTGGTTTGGTTTTCTTTAAAAATTCTGATCAGGAGTTGAGAGATCATCCTTTTTGGAAATTGGATTTTCCTTGTTTTAAACCTGCAGGCCAATTCATATGATCTATTAGTACAAAAGATAGTTCACATGTTCCACATGATCTTGTTTCCCAATATTTCTTTTTTTCTATGTTAAATACTTTACATTTTAATTTTATTGAAGCCAAAGTGAGATTTGCACTGGTGCAGTTTTTTGTGTTGTGTACTACATTTCCACTCCAGAAATGCAAATGAGTAGAAAATTATAATGTTTCCAAGAAGAAAGTGTTCTGGGTTTCCTAAATTTACTATTATGCACGCAGAAGCTGTTCAGACTCCTCATTTCACTCCTGTCATTGTCCTTGCTAAGGTAAAAAGAGCTGGGCAGAGTACAAGTTACATAGTCAGGATTCAGAGGCTGTAGTTGCTCTCAGCTCTTCTGCTCTCAAAGGTAGGGCTATTAACAGTAGGACTTTTATTTACCTGCGTCTTACCCACAGATATGTGTCTGTGACCTCTACAGGCAGCACAAAATGGGGATATATTTAGAATGTAAAACAGAAGCACTTGCATCTTGTTCCAGTGCAGCACGCGATGCTCTTCCTGTCCCTGTCTTCACTGTGGGTCATTAAGCATCTACCTGATATTTATTTAGCTTGGGAAACGGAAGGAAACATGGCCTCCAACCAAGGGACAAGATTTCAGTCTATTCCGTAGCACCTACACCTCAGACACATTGGGAAACGTAAGCTCATGTGAGGAACCAGAGCAAGTATCCGAAGGCTACTATCTCTTCTCATCCCTAAATGCTGTTCTTGTGGATCGTCTTCCCTACTGGGAACTTTGATAGCCACTGCTCATACAACTCTTGTTTTGGGAAGAAGTAAAAAGGTAATAGTTCTCTACAGAGCCTTTCATCAGTACTAGGTATCTCAAAGAAACTCAAGAACAGTAGTTCAGCGCTGATTTACCTTTCCAAATCATGTGTGCATGCAGGAAGTGGCATGGGAGTCCTGGAGCATGAATTAGAGTCACAAAATGCTGCAGCCTCTCACATCAGGCTTGTCCTGCCTAGAGATGGGTACAAGCACTTCTTGGGTTTCATGTTTGTGCCACCTGCTAGAATAACTAAACATCCCCTTTTCTTACTTAGGATGATAAACTCTGTTCTAAATTTTAAGACGTGCAGCCAGTTGGGAAGTGAGAGGAAAGATGGTTCTTAGCATGGTTCTTAGAATCCTGAAGGATTCTAGAGTGGAAATAATTCTTGTGCAGGAGCCTGGGTGATTCTGCTTTGGAGTGCACTTCCCTGTGGCATTTAGCCCTGTAAGGAATGCTGCCATTACTGATGCTTTTGGGAAACCATCAAGCTTAAGTTATATTGGCTCTGTTCTGCTAATGCAACAGGAGATTTCCCCTACTTTCTGTAGTTTTGGTGTAGCTTGAATGCAGGAGCTGGAGCAGGAACTGGCAGGTTTCTTATTTAGTCTATGGAAGTATCTTCTGGCATCTTTCTTCTGTAGACTAAAGTATGTGATGAACTGCACCGGCATTAAAAAAAATAACTCAAGAATTGTGCAGTTTGCAGCTGTTCCAGGAGCAAAATTATTTCCGTGAAGATGTTACTGCTGAACATTCCCTCCATGCTTATTAAGCAGAGGTAACATTAATCTGGAATGAATGACAACTGATTAGGTCTGGATACTTTGCATTCAGTATCACATTAAATCAGGCAGTAATCTTACCTGTCAGTTGTCCATCCCTCTTTTTTTTTCTGTAATGACATGCCCTTGGTTTCAAATGCCCTTATGGCATTTTGCCTCAGTGGATGCAGAATAGACAGATTGCCTACTGAAGCACAAAAGAAGAGAGGCTTAGAAGGAACTTCAACTCCGTATGGAAAAATGAATTGGTTGCCATTTTAACCAAGAATTTTGCTTTGACCAATGGTGGTCTTGCCCACCACTGAAAAGCACCTCTTCTGTATGAAGTGATTGTCTAACACCTTGAGAAAACAGCCTTTATGAATGCTCCCTCTGGAGAAGAGCCACAGCTCAGCCTGCATGAGTGGCCACTGTCCAAAGGACCTTTGTGGCTACTAGCCAACAGCTCAGGTTGTCAAGAAGGACATTGGGAGTAAATGTTACAGTGTTCCCTGGTCTTGAGAAATAATCTGTTCTTCAAACAGGGAAGAGATGAAGCCTGACAAGTGTTGACAAACATTTGCCTGCAGCTTCAGCAGTTCTGGAGTTTAAATTCTGGCCTTCTTTGTTACTGCTGAGGGACATTCCTTTCATCATGGTACAGTGCCTGCATCCTGCTTTGAAAGGTCTAGGGTCAGTTTGCCTCGAAGTCCAGTTTAGGTGCTCAGTGAACTTAGGGAAGAGCGGGAAAGTTCAGAAAAAACAACTGCAGAGAATTTTGCGTGGCTTTGGAGACTGCTAAATGTTTCCTCCCACCACCTTCTAGGTGGTGAGATGTGCTAATGACAAATGATGTCATTTTAACGGCTAGGCAGTATGTGATAGCCTGGGACATCTGGGCAAGAATTTTGTTACTTTGAGGGATATTTAGCTAAACTGTTGAGCTGAAACCACCCCACCTAAAGAAAGGAAAAGCTCTGGATTTTTACAACTCTTCATTTTTGTGATTCATGCTCCCCAGAGTATTTAAAGAATTGCTATTGGAGGATCATAGGTTTGCAATGCTTGCTCTTCCTGCCCTCCCCCCACCTTTTTTTTTTTTTTTAGAAGGAAGGTATCTGGGATTTTGGGACCAGTAGGACAAAAATTCTATCCATAAAGTAGTTCATATATTAATTAAATAAAACAAGTTTTCTGGATATCATGGATCCTTGAGCACAACAGGGAAGCATGCTCCTGTGAACTATTGTGTTAAAACTAATTCTGTTCCAAGGACCCAGTTTGCTCAATCAGGGCCTGAGAAGCATCTCTAGCAGGAGTCCAGGAGTCTGTATCTAAAAAGGGGGAGGTGGAAGAAGGAGAAAGAAAGTCTGGCACATTTTAGCTTATCACATGCTGAGTATCTTCCATTTACCTGTCCTTGCCACCACTTAACTTTGGTGGACATCAGATGTTTCACTGTCTTTCTGAGAATGGTAGATTTCTCCTACTCATTTTGAAAATTATTAACTTTAGCTGCTTTTGATGACCATTACAGCACAAATGAAAAATTGTTCTGGTTTTGACCACTGGAGACAACAGTACCCCAAGGGAAAAGACAGAAAAGCACAGGGCTTGAGCAGTTTTAGAAAATAAATCAAATTAAACACAGGTGAGCTTATTTAAGGGGTGGCTGGAACTACTCACGGGCTACAGGAAGTTTCCTTATGTCTTTCCATTTCTGTGACCTATGAAACTGTCACTCATGATGAAGTCATAACTACATTAAGTTCACTGAGAAAATGTTGTTTGCTGAACTGTGTGGGTTTTCCCTAATTGCAGGCCTTCAGCAGGATTGGTAGAAGCTGGGTATGGAAATGTGCTAATGTCCTCTGTTGGATGAAGTATGGGATCCATGAATGTGTTTCTGTTGTAGAGTGTTTGTAGTTTCCAGGCCTTCTTCTTCCCTACAAGAAGGATTTAATAGTCCCTTTGGACTAGGGGTGCTGCAGGGACATGGTTCCATGAAAGGCAGTCAGGAATTCCTGCTGCTGACCCTGGAGTGAGTTATTTCAGCTGGAGAAACCAGCTGCTTCCAAACATCTAAGAGTGCTTTCTCACTGGTGTAAAATTATTCTGGCTATGAAGAAAAGGGGCGTGATACCTTCAAAGTATCTCTATCATAACCATCAAAGATTTTATAAAAATTCCTTTTGGTGTTAAAAACTAGCCATGGAGGAAAACCCTTTAGCTACCATTTGTGTTGCTTAGGTGACACAAAGCACCACCTGAGGGCCCCAATGGGCTTAGGCAGTGATAGGAGATAATCCCCAACATGAAACAGCAGCCAGGGTTGCTCAGCAGTGGCTCAATTTAACAACGGCAGGGAAGCTGGGCCTTGTGTAAGGGCTTCACAGTGGGTGGATGAGGCAGAAGGTACTTTCTGTGTTCTTGCACTGGTTAAAGACACGGGAATTGCCTGGTTCAGCAGCTCTCCACCCATGAGGGATTTACCTACACAGGTAGGATTTACCCACAGGTTGCCCACAGGTATCCTCTGAATCAGCTTTCAGACCAAAGTAAAACACAGGAGTTCGGAGTAAGTGGGGAGGACACAGCTGGGATAGATTAGACAACAAAAATCAAGGTTGCATCTTCTGAAAGTTTCTAGGTTCTCTCTCTCCTTAGCTGTCTCAGCAACCATCTTATATTACTTCAACATAGACTTTGGAACCCTCAGAAACCTTGCCTGTCTGCAAGTACAGCCTCTAGGGCCTGGGTTGCAGCAGCTACTAAACATCCCACAGCCAAAGTGAGTGACTGTATGAATCATATAGTGTCCCTGAGTATTCATCCCAGACCCTCTGGGGATCAGAGGCGCTGACACACCCAGGCTGTGCTTCCCAGACAGCCTCAGGTGGAGGACAGACAGTGAGATGCTCACTGTAGGCAACAAAAATAACACCTCCGGGAAGGCACAAAAGCAGAACTTCAGGTATCTAACTGCTTTGAAAGTCTAAACCCAGAGTTCAGCGTGTACTCTGGAGAAATGACGTGGGACTTTGTGGAACATTTTTAACAGGATTAGACACACGTATTGCATCACTGTGTCATCTGCATAAGCTGCTTGTGCATCTGAGCTGAAAATGCCACCAATGCCACTTAGCCTTTGACATAACATTTATCTATCACGTACTTGTTTTTGTGGCGGGAGCTGACCTTTTCCTGCTGCTGCTCCTACTGCAGTAGCCAAACAATCTCTTCACCCTTTCCCCTACCTGAGATACCCTTTTGCCAGAGCTACCAGAAATCTCTGGTACAAGGTGAGTAAATAAGCCAGCCTGACAATTAGGACATTCCTCTGGCTGTTGCTTATTCAACAACAAAAAACTTAATGCATTTGCCGAAGCATCATCTAGAGAATTTCACAAATATTTATGAGGGTAATTTGTGTGTCCTAACATTCCTGTGGGATAGCCTTATTACCCCCCAACTAAAGATGATGAAATTTATGTGCAGAGGTGAAATGATGTTCTCCAGGCTACGTGGTGAGTCAGTGACTGAGCAGGAGATTAAACCCAGCAGTCCTGGCTCCACAGACACAGCCCAGTTGTGTAACCACTGCACAATTTATCACTCAATCACTAACACGGAGCAACTGGTGGCTCTGCCAGCTTAACGCCTGTTTTTCGCCTTAGATTGAATGCAAATACGGCAAAATATTGGCAGCTTGTTCCAGGGGGGAGAGAGGGGTGGGGAGCAGCGAACTCCACTGAGGATCGGGTCCGCCCCATGCTCCATTTACACGCAGAGACACTGAGCGCTTGGCAGCGCTGTGGTGGCAGCCCGGGCCGACAGGATGGCGGGGTGGGGAATGGAGACGACCGGGAAGTTCACTGCCCTCCCATCGTGCTCCCGCTTGCATTCCACACCCAGTAATTAGCTGACTGGGTTCCACCTCCAGCCTGCAAGGTGCAAGGCTGCAGGTTGCACTAAGCTCTGAAGGGATCCTTGGACACTGAGTAGAGCAGGAAGGGTCAGGATTTTCAGGGATCCGATCTCAGATCTGTTTACATGGTGGTGGTATGTCCTTCAGAACAGAAAAAAGTGGATGCTATTGAGAAGGAATTAGGTTCATGAAGTGGAAATTTTTTATTGTGCTGTTGGTCTGTCATTTTTTATTTGATGAAAGAAAAATGATGGAGAAAAGTGGACCTAAAGTGAAAGTTTTCATTTCAGAATGTTATTTCAAAGGCTCTTTAGTTTCAGAATATTTAACAATGCAGGATGTTTGCCTTTTGACTTATTTTCCAGTTGAAAGCATATAGTTGAAAAATACTGCTGATTTGGAACCTTTTGATTTGTTTATACTGCCATCCTGACTTTTGAAATGGGAACTAACACTAAATCATCATCATGTCTGAGGAGGAGGAAAAGTTGTTTCTTTTGAATAGTTCCAGTAAATGCAAAGCTGTTATTTCAGTGTTTAAGGGCCATTTCACTGCCAAACTAACTCCAGTATTGATCAACATGAGCTGTCTCTACCAAGTAATTTTGCTAGCTAAGAGAGTGACCACAGATCAAAACCACTCTTGTGCGCAATCACCATCCCTGCTGCATGACAGTACCAGTTTGTAGTTGTAAAACCAAATTATCAGTAGCCATCTCCAGCAAGAAACCCTGCAGTGTAATTGTTGGAGCAGTTGGAGCATGTGTGTGACCACAGTGATTGGTTAGCCTTTCCCACTGACTCCAACCGCAGCTTAGAAATAAATAAAAGTCATGGAAAGAGGGAGTTTGTGGCATTCCCTGTGCTGCTCAATCCTGGGGAAGGGGAATCTGCTTCAATAGGAAGCCTGGTACTGTCTGTGCTTATCCTCTACCCCAACCATGGAGTTGGGGAACTGCTTTTGGGTGTCTTCCCACCAGACCATTTTTGGCAGAAACCTGTAGCTTTTTTGAGTTTTGAAACATCATAACTTTATATTAAACAGTTGTGGGTTGAGGTGAATCTTCTTGATGGGAAACAGGGTTGTCCCTGCAAGTTATCAAATCCTAAGAAGATGTTATTTACCCATGTGCCCTCCTTTGGTCTTCCTTTGAGCTGCCCCAGCTGACTGTTTGCTATGATAATCTAATTATGATTTAGTTTGGCCCAAGCTCCAGCTGCCTTCGGTTTCTTTTATCTCACTGAACTGGGCAAGCAGAAGTTAGATGTTTCAGAGCCTGCTCCCTGTGTGAAACCGAAGGAATTCAGAAGTGTATTAGAAAGGCATTAGCTTGTCCTTTTCCCTCTTTTTTTTTTTCCACTGGAGCCCATCCAGATGGAGCACAAACAAGGAAAGGATAAATGCAAAACGCTCTGCCACCCTGAAAGCACTCGCTGACGTCAGCTTTCATGAACTGGCACTTTAATCATTGCATGGGGAATGTTTCTCTCTCCCTCTGCAGCCTCCCTTTGGATTTCTCAGTGCACCAACATTAGCATTTATGGCAAGGAAGATTTATTTTCTTTGCTGGATAAAAGGGTAGTAAATTCAGAATGTTTTCACAAGCTGCTAGATGGAGAGCTCTGGAGACTTAAAATCCTGTAGGCTCAATCTAGGTGCATCAAGGGCAGCAAAAGGGCAAGCTTCTTCCTGGATGTATTTCCACTTGCATTAACAGCTAAACTGAAAAGCAGGGGACTAGTCCATCAGCATACACAGAGAACCTGTCAGCTTCTCCAAGCCAAACTGCACAAAATGCTTTCAGGGACAAAAAAAGTATAGGGTACCAGATGCAAGGGACAGATCAGCCAGGAATCTCCAAAGGTCTTCTTGAGGCATATAAGCTAAATTTCTCGGAATTAAGCACTGAAAAATAGCAGACTCATTTTCTGTTCATGTGTCAGGCCTCAAAGAAGCACCTTGCTCTCTTCCTCTGCCCCAGTCTTCCTGAGAGGACAATGGGTCATTGCACTCTGACCCCCTCTCAGAAGAGCCAGGAGTGATGAACTCACTAAAGTGAGTGAGGAGCATTTTAAGCCTGATGAGGAAGAGCTCTGTGGAAGTGCCTTGCATTTGTTGTTATCCTTCTGCTGGGATTGAGCATAGTCTACTCCTCTGCATCTATCACTGCCTAGTTGTATTTTCTGTATTTCCTCCATGTCCTTCACACATGAGGGAGCATGTGTGAAGCAGGAGTAGGATGCAGCCATCCTTTCTTGGCTGTTTGCCATAGGTGGGCCCAGAGATTAAATTCTCCCCCCCATACCCAACATAGTGGCCATCACAACACAGAAATTCAGGGCAGTTCTCAGCATAGCAATTCTCTAAGTATTTTGGTCATTATGGTGTGGGAGGTTACCTCACTCTATACATTCAGAGATGTGCTGGGGTGGGGGGGAAAATGATAACAGATATTAATGATGCTAGCAGGCTCTTGTCAATATAGATGCAGTCAGCTGGTTTCATCAGCTGCTTTCATTAGGCTCCCTGCTTCACAATATAGTGGTTTCCTAATTACAGCCTTCACTTCACACTCTGTCTGTCCTCCACGGTCCTGTGTCATCCAGTGCTGCTGCTCCCTTTACACGTGCTGGAGCTCTCTGCAGCACAGAGCTGTCTCAGCGTTAAGGCCCCACTGGCCTGTGTAATTAAATGAGGATTAAAGATGGATTTGCGACAGCTACATTCCTATTTTTACCTCCTGCATGTTGTGGCTCTTGCTTCGTACAAGGGCCTAGGTGACTAAAGGGTTGCAGACATTTAAAGTACACATATACATATATGTGAATATATGCACACATGGATATGTGTATATATATCTCAGTTAGTGATGCATTTCCCAGGTGTCCAAAAACTTCTGTAGTGTCATGTAAGAAATATATGAAAAAGATAGGGAGCAAGTAAAGATTGTCATGAAAGCTAGTATCCACTTTTAGTCTTTCTCCTAGCTCCATCCCTCAAACACACAAAAAAAAAGCCACGTGAGAACTACAGCTATTCCTTCCTACCAACCACACAGCCACTGTATTTTAGCCTCTTATCTTTAAAAACAGATACCCGCTCTTAGTCACCTTCCCCTCAAGAAAATCAAATTTTCTCCAGTTGAGCAGCCAGCACTATCAGCTCAACTCAGACCATCACACAGCATGAGATGTGTGCTTGAAAACCCTGAGAGTTTGGGGGAATTTAATAATTAGTTTGATGTGCTTTTTTATTTATGTTTTTTGGTTTGGAGTGCTTGGTTAATGTTTTCTAAACTTTCAAGGCTGGAAATATTTTTTACTTTTAAATGGGAATAGGAATGTTCATGTAATTACAGATTTGCAGGAGCAAGAGCTGTAGGAATCTGCACCAAATATTGTGAAATTCATGATATAATCATCACCGTGTTCCTGACATCAGTTCAGAATTTGACTGGCTAATACTGGAACCCAGTTTTGTGTTCGTGGTCTCTCTCAACCTTCTACTTGCTGGCCAATTTAAAATGCAAAGTTGTTTGAAATGACCACTCTGCCCCTAATCTAATATTTTCACATTGCCTACTGCTTCCTAGAAGAGATTTGATGGTACAGCTCTTCCTGCAGTTCTTTTAGCATAGGCTCACCTGGTGCCCACCAGCCTTTTGCGGATCTCTCATACCATTCCCACAGAGTGAAATAAACTACATTTACCAACCTCATTGTTTTGTCATTACAAATACATTATAAGTACATTTTTGCCCATATAATACCATGTCGTTTTTCAACACACCTAGTTGGATATTGCTATACTGATTAGAATTGGACAGGAAAACAATAACCAATTACAGCTATAGCAGGCCAGTAAAAAAATACAATTCTACAGAAATTCATGTTTTGCAAAGTTTGGATGGTGGTGAAGTGTCTCGCTTTCACTTTTGGGGACTTTTTAGAATAAATTTCTTTCTTTCCTATGAAATGTTTGTTTTCATAAAGACACAAAAACTCCATAGGCAGACTCAAAAAAATTGTTTCTGCATTATGATCAACCCTAAACAATTATTTTCCAGGGGGTTGCAACATTCAGATTTATTACAGTGTGAAAAGAAAATGGATTCCCAACTCAGCATTCACACAAGATAGGTCTTATCCTCCAATAAGCTCTGTTGGTGGCAGATATTCTTGCTAAACTGGCACCATTCTGCTCAGAGCTGGTAGCAGCAGAAGTAGAGAGTGCAACAGTACCTTTCTGATGAGGGCAGAATAGCTGGTGCAATTGAGGTCTTTGGGTTGGATGGGACCTTTAAAGGTCATCTAGTCCAACCCCCTTGCAATGAACAGATAAATCTCTATCCAGATCAGGCTGTTCAGAGCCCTGTCCAAGCCAGCCTTGGATGTGTGCAGGGGTGTGGCCTCTACCATCTCTCTGGGCAACCTGCTCCAGTGTTTAATCCCCCTCATCATAAAAGAGACTTCTGCAGTGTTACGATTCTCCCCCAATATTCAAGCTGTTTAGACCAAAGGCTGCCAAAATTTAAGTTGCTAGCACCCAAAGTAGCTTCTGCTGCAGTGCTGAGCCTTTGCCACTTTCATGGGTTTGTGGCACCCTTTGGGACAGAGGCCATGGTGAAGGAGCTCAGGCAGATTCTTGTTCAGTTTTCCTGCAGTACTAAGTAACCTCAGAAACACTTGATGACTTTACTGCAGCCAGCTGTGACTGTGTAAACAGTTATCTAAAATACTGTGTCCTGAAATACCCACGTCTTGATCCAGGGAAACAGTCATATCCCGTTGCTGTGCAACACCATATAATCAAGGGAACTGCCCGGCCGGTGACAAGCATGGTGCCTTCTGGAGTCACATGGACCTAAACAGGCATCACTAGAAAGCAGTGGAGAAGTGGTTGTCAGCATTTCTACCCTTACTGACTCCTGCTGGGTAGCTGGTGCTCCAGGATGATCTCATGCCATCAGTCTTAACTGACCATGTTGGCATTGGACTTTATTGGCACCTATATGCTGGCAACTTTTATTTCCAAGAGCAATAGCAGCTGTTCAGCCAGAGCTGCAGACTAGTTGATGGCTCACCCTGCTGAAGCTGGATTTAGATCTCTCCTAACCTGTTCCCAAAAACTGAATGCCTGAAACCTTTGTATCAATCCTGCCATCTGCCTCATTTGTGTTCCGTGCCTTAGGAGAGAAATCCTTGTTCCCTTCTCCTCGCTTTGACAGTTTTTCTGGATGAAAGAACTCCAGGAAGAGTGGGACCAAGCAGAAGTCACTCGTGCTGCACGTGCAGCTGTTTGCATACTCCCTGCACCTGTTTACTCTCCCTATTTCTGGCCATAAAAAATCCTAGGAATTCTTCACTAAAGGGTTTGATTTTTTTCATCAGCTATCTCCTGACAGCAGCCAAGATGGCAATCTGTCTATCCAGAGGGAAAAGAGAATTGGGCATGGTGCTTTTCTTTGTTCTGCTGTTCCCCAATCCACGGCCAGAGCTCTTTCTGAAGGTGTCCCCAGTTTCTGCTTTGATCTGGGCCACTGTGTGCAGGCTGCTGCTCGGGTTCTGCTCTTCGTCTTTCCATGTGACACAGTGACCTACATACCTGTCCTTGTCGGTAATGGGTAATATCCTGGCTTATCTGATCCACCCTTTTCAAGGGTGATAAAGAGAGATCTTTAATTATCTGGTGGTTTCCACCCACCAGTCCCCAAGTTAAATGTGGTGCTGTCCTCCATCCTTGTTTGTGTGTTTTTGAATAAGAACTAGCTAACCTAGAGGGTTTCCATCCAGGCATCTCTGAGGAGTCTTAAATCTTAATCCATCCACAATCTTAACTAATTGGATTTGTTTGTAGAAGAAAGGTGACTGTGGTTTGACTTTCTGCAGAACAGTTAACAAAAAAAAAAAAAGAAAAAAAAAAGAAAAAAAAAAGAGGGGTTGAGTAAGGGATAGAAACAAATGACATTAATGAAGAAAAAGCAAACTGCATCACAGCTTACCCTGTTGCATGATAGGTATGGGCATTGCTTAAACTTGCAGTGGAGATTTTGCATGAATAAGAAAATCAGTGACCTACATGGTACTTAATATTCCTCCACCCTTGTAGGTTAGTTATGAAGGGAATAAGCAGCATTACTGCAACTTATGCCTTATTACTGCTTCTAGTACTATTGCTCCAGTAAAACTCGGAATGAAAAATGCTTCTTCTCTTGAGAATAGCCTGTAAGCGCTATCTTATTTTTGCAAGCAGCACTGACGAATTGGTAAACACAAATAAAAACATAAGTAGCCAGGGAAACCCAAACTCAAGAGGTTAAATAACTTTAAATAACTCATTTTAGACCTGAGAGTCAAAATCAGGATAACAATATATGTATCCACTGACGACTGAGGTACTGTGCCTATCATATTGCTGGTATACTGGCACTGCCTGCTGCTATCCCTGTGTCCTTGGCTCTGGGACATCTGCTACAGCTGCGTAAATTAGGTTCAGACGACCAAAAAGCCAGCTTTAGCCAAAGAAACTGCACCCCTGTGAGCACTCCAACAACTGCCTCAAATGCCACCACACCGAGGATGAAAAATACTGCGTACAGCTCATTTAGCAAGGGCTGTAGCTCACATATGTTTTCTGTTTGTTGCCTCAGCCTCCCCCCGGCTGGAGGCAAGCGGCGGGCGCCCAGCTGTGCCCAGTTATGGTCAAAGACAAGGAGGGGCAGGTTGGAGTTTAAAAACGGAGCAAGAGGTCAGCTGTTTGCCTTGGCTTAGAGATAGGGCTCTGTTCCTGTGCTGTCTTTTGATTTTTACCAATCCTGAAGGTTGTGAGACTGATTTTTAGTTTATTCTACACTAATTCTGTACTGATGTTATGCCGCTGAATCTTGCTTTGTGAAGGTAAGGGAATTGTGAGCCCTGTTCCCTGTAGCAGAAAAGGTCAGTCTGAGCTTGCTTCCTGCTGTCTCTGTTCTGCTCTTTGATGGATACCGGTGTCAGGCGCTGAGCCTCAGTGTGAACCAAACCCTGCTGAGCATCAGAGATCTACTTGAAACCATGAAATTCAGGAGAGGGTTATAGTGATATCATCTTTTTGAGCTGTTTTTAGGAGTCTTGAAGAGCACTGATCTTTAAATGGATTTTTATTCAATGCATTTAGGGTCTCTGTAATTGATGGTGTCTATGAATACCATTTAAGCTCACAATGGAATTTTTAACATGCTGTCTTTGGGAGGTGGTGAGCCAGGGTTGCTGCCTTGCTCCTGCAGCAGCGTCCCTTGGCTGTGGGGTGACCCTCTGGGTGGCATGTCCTTGCCACCAGGAACATGTGGTTCTGGGGTTCCTCAGCATCCCCTCCCCACTTGTTTTGGCAAAGTTGTTGTCCAAGGAGCATGCTGGGCAATTGAGGTACACAGGGCTACTCGGAAGGGCATCAGGGGATTTCTGTGCTCACAGGACAACTCCAAGTCATGGAGAAAACAACCCAGAGGGCAGCACAGGCAAATGGGACAAGTGCCTCCAAGCAAATAGTTGTGGGACGCACAAAACAGGATAGGGACAGGGAGGAAGAGGTAGAACTTCTCCCCATCCTCTGCAGCCCTTTCTCAGAGATCTTGATGGGTTTATTTATAATATTAATGCTCTTCTTGGGGAAGGGGGGGAAAACCATTTGATAAGAATCTGATTATATGTTTCTATATTTAAGAAGGGAAGCTTTCTGATGCTGAAGTAGGAAAAAATAGTGGTTTACTGTATTAAATTTGGTAAGTACTTAGCATAATCTAGTGATTAAAGCAGTCTTTTCCTGGTACACTTGTAAATCATAAATTCCCACTGCAAAATGGCTCCTGTGGCATTTTGCCAATTAACCTTTGTGTGCTTTGATCTCGCTTTGACTCCAGAAGTTCAGGCTGTTCCCTGGCTTGTTTAGCTGTTGCTGTTAACAAAACTCTTGCCGCTTGAAATACGCAGTGCTTAGCATCCATGTATTTCTTAGCCTTCAGGTCTCTGAGCACATGCAATATTGATGCCTTGTGGATCATAGAAAAAGCCTGACTCATTAGTGAAGAGATATTAAATAAACATCCCCAAAGAAAGCAAACAAGCTTGGCCATTACGAAGACTATTTTTCAGCCTGAACTGTGCTAGCAGAGGCATAGGAAATGAGGGCTTAGTGAACTGGAGAGAGGAAAGAGGAATCATGCTATGTTCTTGGGGAGCCAATCTGTGTAACCCCTGCCTGCCTTGCAGACTGGCACCGCAGTCAGCACTGGGGTGCAGCTGGGAGGAGCAGGGACCCGCTCTGCCTCCTGTCCTGCCTTTCCCAGAGGTCAGATGCTGAGGATGGGGCTTGCACAAAGTCTTCCTGCCTGGTGTCTGGCAAGAAGCAGGCAGCAAGCACAGCCTTTCTGCAAAGCACTGCAACCACGATGGCTAATGTGTGCACAAGTCCATCCTCATTTCTCCTGGGTCTCATCCAAGTTCTGTCTTTTGCTTGCCCCTTTTCTTTTCTTCACCTCTCAAGAGTATAATGTATGATATTTACCTTTCTCCTTCCCTCCCGTAGGCAATTCTGAGGCCAAGGGCTGAAACCACAGTTAAGATAAAAATACTTGGAGGTAAAAAACTTACCGCAAGCATTAAGTACTCTTAAATAGGCTGGATATATATTTTGCAAGCCACGTGATGTTTATTATTTGTAACTAATGACTATCTGACAGTTTAGAAATATGAAAGACTATTTGCCCCCCATGTTCAGGGACTCTCAGTTCACATGAGTCAGTCTCAATCTGGAGTCTAAGAAAGGTCACTTTGCAATCTGTAAGCAGCTTTAAAGCCTGCACAGGCCTTAAAGCATCAGGCTTAGCCAGTGGGGAAAAAACTCTCCTGGAACAAGGTAGCTCTGACAGCAGAGAGCTAGAAAAGGGAAAGAGCTGATATGAGCCAGCTTGTGCTCTTGATGCAGGTAGAGGAAAAAAAGCAGCTTTTCTAGAGGCAAAGCACGCATGTCTGATTTGTCACTGCTTCAGCTAACAATTCTCACATTTATTTATTCCAGGACCATCTTCATTTGACCAAATGGAAAATGTGACATTGCCTTATGGATACGTGAAACAGCCAAACCTGTGAGTAGTCCTAGGTCCGCAGAATCTTGTACTCTGTCCTGTCTCTATCATCGTGGCCTACGTATCCGTCCATTCAGCCACCAGCACCTGTTTACTGCTGCTTTTCAGTGGACCCACATCAGCCAAAACATGCTACAGAAGCTCTTTAAATTTGGGGTTTCTTTCCATCCAAACCTCCAGTATCCACCCATGCAGAAAAGTGAGAGCCCAGATGTCTCCTGTAACACAGAAAATGTCAGAAACATGTTGAGATGTCTCTCAACACACATTAACTGCCTTTCCCTTCCCCATACTGAAAAGTGCAAGCATTTCACTTTTGTAAAGAAGGTCCTGAAAACACAGTCCCTCTCCAAGACCTCCCCTCCCTGTGGAGGGTGTGGGCAGACACCCCTTTTGCAAACAATGGAAAAAGTTACTGTGTCTCCTGACTTTCCACAGGAGCAGCTCTCCACCTGCTCATGTCTGAATTTATAAAGGAAGCTTCCCCTTGCTCCATTTGGGTTGAGGCAGCAGGAGTGTTTCCATGAGATGCTCAGCTGGAAGATGAGCCCCAGGCTATGGCTGGAGTGAATGGCATGTCATGGGGCAAGGCCAGAGGCAGGTGAGTCTCCTTGGATCAGCACTTGGATCCAGGGGTAAACAGCTTGTCCATCTCCTACTAGATCCCTTTAAGGGGAGTTTCCCCCCACGCTGCCTTGTACATATAAGATGATTTGGGACCAAACCCCACCTTGCCACCTTCCTCCTGGCTGCCCATCCTTCCTTTAAATGCCTTGCCTGGTTGCAAAGGAGGTGCAGCTGTCAGCATTGGACTGTGACTAATGTTCATTTTCTTGCACAATGGAATGCTCGGCTCTTTATTACCTAACTTCAGCCTTTCTGCCATCTTCTCTTTTTCCCATTTATTTCATATATCCATTGCAAATGATTAGCTCTTAGAAGTAGGAATTGCTAGTCTGGTTTCCTCAGGAAACAGGGTGGTCATGTTCTGTACATCTTCAGATAACTGTTGAACACACCAGTTGATTTAATTTGGCTGCTGGAGATGGGCTCAAAGCTAATTGAATTTCTGCAAGTTTTGTGCAAGTAGGCAGCCAGCTGGAGCAGAGAGGAACCCTGAAGTCACATGCCAGAAAGAAAAGTAGCAGATAAAATGTATCTTAGTAGATACCAAAAAATTCATAAGGGAGGTACAGTAGTTAGGCATCAAAAAAAGTGCCTCAGTTTGTACCTCTGAATAACCATGAGACAAACCCGTAAGAAACCTGGACTCTTCTAGTGTTTATTAAGTTACTTCTAGGTTGTTTGCACTGCGATTAGGACAATAGTTTTAGATCCCTGAGAGGGATTTTTAACGTGTTACTATAGACCATGAAAAAAATAACTGTAATAATACTGATAAAGGCAGCAAAAGAAATCTAATCACCAAAGGTTCATCTGGCAACTGCAGGGCACAAAATCTCACCCCACAGTTCTGGGAGTTTTTTTGCCGGCAGCAGATTCTCAGCCCTCACCCACTCTATTCCCTTTCCATGGACAACCTTAAAATTAGCCAGATGATGTAAAGATGTGTAATCCCACAAGAAATGAGCTGGTTTGGAAACGGCAAGTGCTGGATCTGAACCTGGCTCCAGGTTTCCAGCTCCTGACTGCTTACACAGCAAAGGTGGTAAGTACAGTACTGAAATCAGGGTGATGTTTTGCATGGTGACACATGCCTGCCCAGAAGTGGACAAAAGGGAGGATTTAACCACAGATTGTCTATTTCTTTTCTGTAAAAAGGCATTTTTCCATTGTAAGGTGATTCCATAAAAAGTAAAAACGGATAAAAATGAAAAGGCTTGTGCAGCAGTTCAGCTGACAGGTTTCATGCAGTAGTGCCGTGTTACAGAGATAAACATCAGTGCTTAGCTTACAGATTGTCTCAACACCTGGAAGGCTGTTACAGAGACAGGTTTAATAATTAATTGCTGTTTCTCTGAGACAATGTATCCTGGATCTCTTAAGGGGCACGCTGCACACCAGGTAACAGGAGGAGTAGGCAAAAGAGACAAAAGCATTAGAAAAGATAAAAAGACTGAGATCAAATGACATTATTCCTCATGTCGGTAGAAATGGGGCTATACTCAGCTGATCCTGCATGGAGGTTGCCTAGAGGTGTTTTGATATACTTGAGGTCAAAATACTTGAATTCCAAAGTTGCTTTTAAGTAAATGACTCTCATACAGCTGGTGGCAGGAAAGAAGATGCAAGCAGATCAATTCCTTGATACTACTGTGTTGGGTTTATGTCATGTCTCCATGCACAGCTGGAGATATTGAAGAGTTATTTTATAATCAGAAAAATATGATATCTGGAGATGATGTTGAAAGGTCCCTACAGGATATGTTTTCTGTATGTACTATATATTTTGTCATCTGTGTTTAGCAAGACATTTTTCTGCGAGAGCTATAAACCTAACAAAATTGATGCTACAGTGAAGGGAAAAATAGGAAAAAACATCAATCTGCTGGGCTCCTTAACAACCCAAACCACAAACCTGGGCTGTATTCTGGCAGCAGAGGAGCACTAACACCAATTCTATCTGTGCCTCAGTTACTCCCCATGTCAGCTGCCATCACTTACTACTTGCTGGGGCCCTGTGTGTTATGACAGGGGCACTGAGAACAAAAGTAATGGCAGCTGATGGCGCAGAGCTGCACGTTCTGGGAGCAGTGCTGTTCTGCAAACTCCAGTACAGAGTGTAATCTCATCATACAAGCTTATTTGTCCAAATGTGTATGTTTACTGATGTGAACATTCTCATCTTAATGAAATTGATGAAATGAGGGAAATTATGAACCCATTTAAGATATCTACAAGGACAGGACTAACTGCTGATGCCTGCTGTGCTGGGTTTAGGCTGCCAGTGATCAGTGTGTCTTTTGTCATTGAGCAAATCCTGTTGACATCCTGGGCAAGATGCAAATCCTCTCTTTCCCCAGGTTTTTATTGCTGAGGAGGATCTTGATTTCAGTGAGTCAGATAGTGTTCTTTTGTTAACGTGTCAGCTCAGATGGCTTTGAAAAATATGTTTCCTTATGAATTGAAGCTGGCTCTCAAGCTTCTTTGTTAAGCACAGTACACAAATTGAAATACTAATCATGGATCTGTGTAGTTAAACTACTCGTGCAGATGGATCTGATGCTGTTGGTTGCATTTTCCCATTGCTGCTGCAAAAGGAAGGAACTCCTGAGCTGGAACAGGGGTTTAATAGAGGAAATTATTTGGGATTGCAATGGCCTCTCTAAGAGACGGTTGCTGAGGAAAAGCTCTGTTGGCAAGCTTCCTCTTGGTTTGTGTCCAGATCCTCAAAGTATAAGTCAACCTAAGCCAACTGAAGAGTACTTTTATACTACCTGAGCTTCTTACCCTGTGCTTTATAATAATTTCTGGTAGCTTTCATCTGTTAATGTGCAAAGAAAAACCATCCTAGGCTGAAGCACAGGATTTATCAAGCAAGTTTGTAAATCTCCATAAGACTTTTGGACTAATTAATTTTGCCTGGTGTAGGGATTTTAAAATATGTAATGGCAAGTTGTATGTGAAGAAGCAGTAAAAGCAAGATTGAAGTGTTTGTGGAGATGAGGGAGTCACTCTCTTGCTTTTGAAAAGCAGCAAATAGGTTGTGTGACTTCACAATGTTTTAAGCAAGTTCTGGAACATGCAATTGTGAAAATTTGTAAAAATATAACCCCTTTCAATTTTGGTTCTCTCTCAATGAAAGAGATTTTTTTTCTATCTCTCCCTTAGCTAAAAGGGCTGGCACTCTTACTATCCACCACTGCTCCAGCACTAGTGATAACATTCAGCGTTTACTGAGTACTTTACATATTTCCTCTGTTGGAAAAAAATATTAGCTCATTAAATCTTCCAGTATTTCTGTAATAAGAGCAGTCACTAGAATTGTCTTTACTTTATGGGCAGGAATAAGGGAGAATGGAGAGTTTAAGTGACCTAACCATAGCAAATTAGCAGCAAAATTTGGATAGTTCTACTGATTTCTGTATATCCTCTAATGACTCATGAAAATTATATTCCTTACTCATTCAGCTGAGTAGCTGAATAACCTTAAGCTTTCTCTTAAAAATAAACAGGACTAGTGTGGACTTGGGTCTAATAGGTAATGGGATTTCAAGTTCCTGGCACAGATTTTTTTTCTTCAAAACTCTTAGACACTAACTGTGAGGCACTGGAAAAATGTTCAGGCTGTTGAGTTTTCATGTTTTACTTTGCTAACTCTTGAATGGAGTAGCAAATCCATTCAAGGACGAGTTACGGGTCTTTGCACATCAGTGCTTGTAAAGCACACCGTTCCTGATGGAGCAATGGGGGAAGCTCAGTGGTGTGGCCGCTTTCCCATGGAGTCACACTGTGTGTGTGCTATGCCGAGTGGTGCTAACAGTATGGGAAGGGCAGTATGGACTCCCTTGGTCCTGGAAAACCTACCCCTCTACACTGAGCCTCATGGATGGGAGGGCTTGGGACAAACCAGCTTCGTGTTCATTCACTGCCCTCACCATTCCAGAGGTGGTATGCCCATACCAGATCGTGGCTTCGTGTCATACATTTCCTTGGGAGGCAGCTTTTGATAGGTGCCAGACTCAAAGCAAAGGCTGGATTGGATTTTCTGTGTTGTCACTCATCTGACTCAGCCACTGGCATGTGTCTCCCTTATCTAAATCACAGTTGCCCCGGGTGGGCTCTTCCTTGCATCCTGAAACCACTGCTAACTACATTAAACCAAAAAATGTTTCAAACTGTGGGAGCACTTCCAAATCAGTCCAACCTTTTCCAACTACCCACCTTGATGTTTCTGTGAAACATGAACTTTTAAAGTTTGATTGCCACTCCAGGGCCATCTGTATTTCACATTGAGGCCTGTGCAGTGATTCACTTTTTACCTGGTTGGTACTGATAAGAAAGGACCCTCTTTAGAATTTGATTTCCTCTGTGGAGTTTTCTAGGAACTGGAGGTTGAGTGATTAATTTTATTGGTACAGTAAATTCTAAAGGAAAGACTATGTCATTCTTCAACAGTACTTCTTTCTGAGATGACAGCACAATAAATTGCAGGTGTACAGCAAATTCCTAAATGCAATCAGTTGACTCATTGTGCTGGGTGGATGGAATAAGAGCAGTGGTGAAGGGTTGGGTCACTGAAGTCATGTGGCAGCTTTACCACTGCCTTAAGTCAGCACTGAGTGATCTACTTTTGACGAACAGTCAAAATTAAAGCTCACACTGAAAACAGTTTCTTTTGTCAAAGGCAGCTACTCTGTGTGTTTTTGACAAAGAATTCTTCCAATCTACCATATTTTAAAAAGTTTGCCTTGCAGGATCAAGCCATTAACCTCTTAAGATTTTAATCTTTTTAAGTGATAGGACGAGGGAGAATGGCTTTAAACTGAAAGAGGGCAGATTTAGATTAGATTTTAGGAAGAAATTCTTTACAGTGAGGGTGGGCAGGCACTGGAACAGGCTTCCCAGAGATGGATGCCCAATCCTTGGAGTGTTCAAGGCCAGGCTGGATGAGGCTCTGAGCAACTTGGTCTAGTGGAAGGTGTCCTCCTGCCCATGGCAGGGGGGCTGGAACTCAATGATCTTTAAGGTCCCTCCCAAAGCAAATCATTCTGTGATTCAGACTAGAATAATCGTCAGTGTCTGAGGCTTCAAAGAAAAGAAAGGAAAAAGGTTTTAAAAAGACTGGAATCAGTAAACACATAATGTCCCACTGCATTTATCCCCTGTCATACATTGATTCATGGATATTAAGTCCAGCAGGGACTGTTACAATCATCTAAGCTGAACGTCTGCTTACGTTGTATAATTTAACCTTTTTTCCTGCATCGGACTGAACAACCTGTGCTGCACAAGTATTTTTAGAAACACCATTAATCCTGATCTAATAATTTCACATCATCAAGAATTCTGCAAAAAAGCCCCAGCTTTGGAAAGCCATTCATGGGATTTTCCTAAATGTAACCTGGAGATAATGAGTGTGCCCAAGGTGATGCTAGAAGTTGTTAGCTAAGGCCAGGGAACAGAACCAGGTGAGCACACTCCCAGCCCATGCCATCAGTATAAAAAATCCTTCCACTCCAGTGGCCATAGGGTGTTCTCAATCAAATTGAAATACACAATTTGTCTTTCTTATACCATTGGGTGTTAGTTTCATTAAATGCTCCTGTATGTGAGGCTTCACTGTGGAGTCTCTTACTGTTCTGGACTGTGTTCTAAGGTGAAAAGATGCTTTTTAGAGAACTGACAGCCAATGTAAGACTAGGGTTCAGAAAAGCTTGACTGGTTTTGTTGCCCTTTAAATGGCTGAACTATTAAGTAGCTGTGCTGCAGTCTTCTTTAACATCAGGCATTTTGGATGTGAGGAGGCAGGGGACACAGCTGCTGGCTTCTAGGCTTGATCCCCTAGTTTGTACTATTTATACTTTTGAGCGAATTAACCATCATAAGGCGTGTTGAATGCAGGGCAGGTACTGATCAAAAAACAGAAATATATTGGTACTCTTTGTCTTACTCAAGCAGATTTCCACTGTTTCTTATGCCAATGCATCATAATTTAGCTCATTGGCTCTGCTTTCTAAACAAATGTAAACAAGCAGACACACTCCTCTTTGTCCTTTTAAGGGGATATAATGTGTGTTCTTAAGAATTTGGGCCACAGGTTTTGAATAGAAAATCTGCCTAGTGGCCTAGATATTCCTAAAGCTGCTAGCAAATATAAAGAGAGAGCTGAATGACAGATGTTCAGATGCAGTTAGGAGGAATTGTTACGGGCATGAGAGTTGTTTGTGGCTGAGTGTGCTTCCCTGCTCACTCAACCCACTTGCAGTGTGCTCTCTGTAGGGTTTCATGGGGACTGAATGCGTTTACTCCGAAGTCCAAGTAACAAGTGTTACAGGGTGAAGGTCTTTGATACCAAAGCTAATAAGAAAAGGAAGGGGGAAGGAAAGAAAGACAGGCGTATCAAAGTCTCCATGTATTTATTATAGTCCTAGCTTGAGAACCCTGAGCAGGAGCTTTCCCTAGCCCCTGCAGGTGAGATCTCCTTGACAAAGCTACAGAAGTGGCCATCATGTTATGGTTGTGGGCGCTTAGTTTCTCTCACACGGAGGCAGTTTTGGTGTCTAAAGGCAGGTATAGTATTTTAGTAATTTAACAAAACCAAAAAAACCAAACCAACCAACCAAAAAAACCCTACAACCAAAAGCAAGCAAACAAACAAAAACCCAGCCAACCAAAAAAACCCCCCAAAACCCCAAACAACTTAACTCATGATTTTACTAATTTAATTATTGGTCAAAAGTCTTTGTCCAAAGCACCAGCTGAGACACTCATTTTAAACCTCAAATCTTTTTCCCACTTACAGGTTTGAGACTAGACTAGCCTACCATCTTTTGTATATGGGCAAGGTTCTTTAATTAATTTTTTAACCTCACTGTTTGCAACATTGAAATATATATTATTTCTTTATGCCAGCTTTATCTTCTAGTAGTGATACCGTTATAGTATTTTCACAGTCTTTGAGTGTTTGCTGCAGAGAAACCTATTCTGAACCATTTTTTTCTCCTTCTAGGCTTCTTTATGGTTACTTACTAGGTAAATCAGAAGAGAAAAAACCTTTCCCATACTTAACAGGCTTTGATGAGCCATAAATTTAGACTCACCTCAAGCTTTCAGTGTACTGGGAGTGAGGACTCATATGGACAAGGGACTTTGAGCCACAAATTTCCTTTTCCTGGATTAATAGTGATAGTAACACAGAGATTGCTATTCAAAAAACAAACATTCTTAAAAGTAAGCCATCATAGGGAATGCATGTATGTCTATAAAATAACACTAAATCAGTCACATCAGGCTGTATACTTTTTTTTTCAGAGACTGCCTCCAGACAGTATAAAGAAATCACTGCATTTATCTGATTAAAATTCTCTCCAGGAGCAAGTAATTTATTGTATTGTAAATCTGGCCACCTACCAGCAGTGAAAGCCCGGGCTTAGAGGAGCCCAGATTTCCAAAGGACTCAAAAGCTGAGCTGGCATGCTAGTTCTGACTAGGGTAAGTGTTTGCCTTCCTTGGAATTAGACCATAGGATCAAATTTTATCATTGTTTCATCTGATGAAGCAATATATAGCACAAAGATTGTGAAGCAAGTATGTTTAGTAATTCAACAAGCTGCAAATGTATTGTAGGATTTGATCCAAAGCCTGCTGTAGTCCATGGAGAGGAATGGTTTCTCAAACACAGCTTGAATGAGAGAGAGGGAGTAGTAAAAATAGTGGAGAACTTCAGTAAAAGAAGAGCAAAGCAAAAAAGCAGAATAAAGTCATGTGCTAATCAGCACTATGTCACAGCTCTCTCTCTTTAATCCCAATGTACAGTGGATACTATTTATATTATTTTTCATGTATTTTCTGTGACAAGGCCACAGATAGGACCTTGCCTGTTTCTGGAAGAGAAGGCCTCTGCACTAAGAGCTTGGGCAGCTGCCTGTAAGGTTCTCCTGTCCACATCAAACCTTGAAAGAAAGACCTACCTACTACTTTCCCCTACCTCAGACTACCCTTGATAGGCAAATGGTGATGCCTTTGCCTCTCCTCAAGCCTGCCCCTATCAGTCTCCTCCCAGGATTGTAGGCTCTTCATTTGTCTGCTGTTGTGCCATAAAACCTCTCTTTTGTCCTCTTCTCATTGAGGATTCAGTCATGGCTCAGAAACAGAGACAGCCAACCACATTCTGTAGGAGTTCAGAACTAATCTTAACATAATCTGTTGGCACAAAAAAAATAACTTTCTTGAATGAGACTGAATAAGAATTAATGGGAATGCTTATCTGATAAAGTACCTTTTTTGTTTATGGAATTATTCTTCAAGTCTTTGCAAGTTCTCAATTTGCCCTTCTTTCAAGCTGAAATTCAACCCAGGTCAAATAACTTTAACCTCCATTACAATCACCAAACTTTTACTTCACTGGACTTTTTTTCCTTGGAGCCAAAGTTGGTTCTGTGTTTCAGTGAATTTTATTTGCAACTCCAGTCAAAAGCACCAAATCTTCTTCAAGCACACAAAACATATATTTGGTCCACTGAGAAGCCAGAGTCACTAATGGTTATGGAATTGCTCATTGACAAGATGGGTGTTTGCAAGAGAAAATGCTGTTGGGAAAAGCGACACATTGCTTGAGTAAATCCCCCTTCAGGAGTCTGGGCTGCTAAGCCCCTGCAGAAGTAGGGTACTCAGCAACAGAAAAGCTTTTGGGAGGCTATGTGTGATCTGCCCCTTTGACATCTGAGGCAGCAGATCAATAGGTCCCTGTGCCTCTCCCCCAGAGTAACATTTCTTTGCTGAAAAAAGAACCAAGCAAATGCTGAGAAACTGCATAGCTCTGTGGCTGGGATGAGATGCTTTGGGGTTTTATTTTTTGTCTTGTGTGTTGAAGGCTCTAGGCAGGTGAGAAGGTATGTGGCACCCCATAAACATGAAATGGCAGAGATGGAAAAGAGACATTAGAGGATCTCATTTAGGAATACCAAAGGGTAAACATGGTGCTGTTTTACCAGGCTGGCCTGTGCTGCTCAGGTTGACAACAGTGCAGGCCGTGAGCCAGCCATGAGACATGGCCCCCATGTCAGGTCTGTCTCCACCTCATGTTCTCCATGGGGAGATGCAAATCTTCCTCTTGCCCAGGCTCTCTCCCCAGCTTGTCTGGGTGCCCTACAGCACTGAAAACACACCCACAGCTCCGTGGGTGTGCGTGCCTCAGAGGCGTGCTACAAATGGGGAGTTTGGCCAGCGGCCTCATTCACGTGGGTTTGGTGTCCCCTCCTCTTGCCCACACTGGAGCAGAGCTGAGCCACTGGGGCATTACGGCTCACATCCAGAAACCCAGGGCAGGGAAACATGGGGTTTGTATTCATGTTTGGAGGAGTTTGGGGTTTTTTCATCTGTTTGTTAAAACATTCAGTAAACATTCATAAAGCTCATATTCTCAAAATTATTTATCATTACTTTTTATTAATTATAGTAACCCCTGTTGCTTTGTCATATGGGAAGTAAACAACTGCTTTGACTAACTAAATACTCAAATCAGGTTGGAGATGGTCTTAGTTCATCTCATTAATCACACCAGCTATTTATTGCTGTTCGTGTGATGTGAAGGAGCAGAAATGGCTGTTCTTAAGCATGAGACTGCACCTGTGCTGCTTCCTTCAAGACAGTTAAAAAAGGTGTTCTGCCCATGTATTGAAATATGTAATGACAGGTGTACTTTTTATTAGGTTGGAGTTTAGAGTTCTTAGATTTTAATACCACTAATACCTGGTGTATCATTTGTTGGGGACACATATCATCCACCAGAAGCAGAATGGGTTATGTGATTTATAGAGGCAAATTAAAAGTTTGCAGTAAAATGGGAATTCTGAGTGTACTGTTGTGGAAGGTTTCCAGCCGTTCCCTCACCACGTGGCGTGGGGGAGGGTACAGGCTGAGTACTGTAGTATGTCCTGTTCTTATCTATCAAATGTTGAAAAGGACAGAAATATCAGAATTTGAGACTGGATTAATGAATGCACACACAGAAAAAAAAGAAAAGGAAAAAACCCCACCCCACTTTGAAAGTACTTTCCCAGCAAAAATACCATAAGGCACTATAAAAATCTAAACCCATGTGTTTTACTCAAATGTGCTGTAAAATTAGTGAAATCTGGTATAGCAAGAGGGTGGAAAAAATCCAATGCATTGGATATTGATTGATTGCAAGTGATTTGAGAAACATATTTTGTACCTTTAAAAGATGGGAGAATTAATCTACAGTAGACATATATAAAAAATGTATGTAATGCTCACAAAAAATCTGCTGGCTTCCATCAACGTATATAAACCCTGTTGGGCCAGCTCCTCAGCAGCACAGGCGATGGTAATCACTCTGAAATCAATGACCCAAATGGACAATTTGCACTGCCTACAGGTCTGCCTGTCCTCATTTTTCATACAATAAGTGCAGAAAGGGCAATGGTAAGACTACTTGCCATGCAGGGCAATTGCTTATCTACCCCAATCAGAAGGGATTATTCCCAGATCAGAGTCAGATGATTAATCTGTGCACATTGTTCAGTCCAGGGTCTTTGTATTGTGGTCAGCAGCCCATGAAAAATCTGAGTGGGATGGAACACCACGTCTTCTCCTCTTGTCTGCCAGGTAGTAACAACTTTCTGTCACTACTCACCCGGTCCTGATTCACACAGTGGCCTGGAGCTAAAAGATACATAACCACTAATGAATCTTTGGAATTGTGTAGTTCCCACTTCTACACTTGAATTACACATTTAAGGCTATTTCCCAAAATTACACAGTATTCTTTGAAGATGAAAGTTTCTGCTTTTCACAGGCATAATTTTTTATGTCCTCTCTTGGAAAATTGCAGGTGGATTATGTAACTGTTTGGGTGTTTATTATTATCTGTACTGGGAAATCAATTGGTGCTGCAGAGGATAACAGTAAACACTTAGAGCAAAGAGGAGATGACACTCTCCTGTGGTGATACAGATGACAATGATAGATGATAAATAGATGGTCAGAGAAAACCCTACTGTTAGCCTGGCAGGATTGACCTTAAACAGCTACGTAGGCTCGTATGTGTTTGCTTTCAGCTAGCCACCAAAGCAAAAGTAATGGGTGCAATACACATGGAGGCTGTGTGCCAGCAACAAAATTGCATTTGCTTTTGTTTGTGTTTAGAAAAAATGCTCTTGGGTCTGTTTGCTTGAGTAGTGAAGCAAGAATTTCATTATTTCAGTGTGAGGCTCTGGCCTGAAGTGGAATATCAGCCAGTAGTCCTTCACTGTTTTTGCAGGCAAAAAACAATGAAAAGTATATCCAAGTGTTTGACTTTCTCATGGTCCTCTGAAAACCTCAGTCACTGTGTCTATTTAGTACCCCATGACTGAAAGCATGTGCCAGTGCTCTACTGCACTCCTGGTTCCTGGTTCAGCCTTTCAGTTCGTCCTTTCCGTAGCTTTAAGTGCTGGTGGCAGGGATCTCTCCAAGGATTATCATCACATAAAGTCCTACAGAGGTCACAGTGACACAACAGACTGTCTTTGCCAGACGCAGTACGAATGCATCATGAGCCACAATACCTGCCTGGGATGAGGAACAAACCCTCTCTGTGGCAAGCAGAAAAGCCCCAGTGCTTTCTGTAAGAAAGATACAATGCCTGGTTTAATTCCAGCTTGGCGATTTACGTTGTCCAGTCACATTTGCCAGTGGAATCACCAGGATATAGCATTGTGCATTTCCTGCTTTGACTGTTGCTTAACAAACTGTTCCCTGGTCACACTGTTAGCTGGTACTTACAGCATGGTCACGGGCATTCTCGTGCCTGGGAAATAAGCAGGGCTGGTTGATCTGGTCCACATCACACTGCAGAATTAATTGCACCTCAGAGAAAAACTAGGTTTCTCTTTTACTTAGTGTAAGCCTAAATCTACCTCCTCTGAACGCAGTAACAAACTGTGATTGATTCCAGGGCAAATCTGGCTCCAGTCCTTCATTAGTAGATGGACTTTGGGTATCAGTGAGTGAAACTTGCACTGCACGTGTAAGATAGTATTGATTTTCAATGGGGCCTAATAAATAAGTTTCTGTGACTTCTTCAGGACTAGCCTTGCCAATTATAAAAACTTGTCATTGTTTTCTGAAGGGCAGCATTAGCATTGTTGGGGAAAGCTAGCAGCATTCACGTGAAAGAAAAATAATTAAAATGTGGTAGACTATTAGAAATGCAAGACCAAATTACTGTCCACTGGGGAAAATGAATCTGAGTGTGCCTAATGACATCCTTTAGAAAGTGATATTCACCTAAGAAGATTTATTGTCATTTGTATTGATAATCTGCTATATTAATGCTTGAAAATAGTTTCACTTAGGCGATGAAAAGATTTTAGGGGGTCTGCATTTAAAGAGTCAGAGGAGTATCAAAGTGACAGACATTTCTTTCCCATTGGGATCTCAGATATGCTTAGAGTTCATGGTATCAAAAAAATGGAAAATAAACATGAAAGCCTAAAAGGAAGAACGCTTAACACACTTAATTGAGATGACAACCAAAATAATGGATGTCAGAATAAATATGTTATAATACTAGTGAAAAATAAACTGGAATAAAGCAGATTTCACTCCAGCCCTATTAAAATTTAATATAGTTTAAAGCAAGCCAAACAGTCCCTGTCCAACCACAGCTATGAAAAAGTCAAATTAGATTATACCACTCTGCATATATGGTTATCTTATATAGTGCTGAGTGGGATTTAACTTAATCTCTGATGATTGTTCATTTGTGGTCAGCACGTTCTAACAACTTTACCTTGATTTTCCATAACTGTATTTAAAGCATAGTAACATCTGGCTGGGTAGACAAGGCTCCAGTTTGTGCTTGAAGGTTTTGTGTTTTGTAGGGTGGTTTTTATAACATAACTGCTTCAACAAAAGCCCTTACACAGACACAAATACACCAGCAAAAAAAAAAAAGAAAAAAATGCAAAAAAAAAAAAAAAAAAAAAAAAAAAAAGTGGTGGTTTTGATGTTATGGCTTATATCACTTGCCAGACTGGAATGAATCTTATAGGCAAAAAGCCTCTAATTATGTAGGAGGAGTTTACTGGCAGAACTCTACCAGCATGACAAAACTTTCAAGCGTAAATGCGAGCTAAGTGCTTATTTAAACCAGCGTGTCTTCTAACCACTTAACAATGTATAATTTGTTTCCGAAACCTCCCCTTCCCCAGCCACACGGTGGGTCTGACTCTCACCCAGTTCAAGTCAGCACAAGGATGCCAGCCTTGTGGAGGGAGGATCAGGCCTGATCCTTTAGAGAAAGGCTGCATTAATGGGATTCCCCCACCAGCAGAGAGTGGTGTGATGAGACAAGCAACACCCTGGGAAGTACAAAAACATGCGAAAAATTAGTCCTGCCTGTCCTACTCCTACTTACTTGCACATTTATATGACTTTTCACTCTCTCCTGCATAACTCATGCCAGCTCTAACTTCCTCACTAATCGGTGCATGGGTGCAGCTGGGACAAAAGGGATTTAAGAGAAGATGTTATGGGACACCAGGCAGGCTGCGTCCTGCACGGAGCAGGTTCTCCCTTGCCCCATACAGCTGCTGGCTCTGGCTGCCTTACCCAGCTGCAGGAGACTGTTTCCTTGTCTGTGGATGGGCTGCTGTGGCTACACTGCGTCTGTGTGATGCTGTGTGAGGAAGCCTTACCAGCTCGGGTTGTTGATAGCTTGGCTCATTCTTCCAATTCACAGAGCAGGTGTGCCCAGGAAGGCTAGGCAGGAGGTCAAATTTAAAGAGTTACAGCAACTGAGCAGTACTCTACCTGCCTGTTGTACTTCTGACTGTTGACATCACTAATTTAAATAAGTTCTGCCTGTACCCTTTCCACTCTTCCCCTATCCAAAAAGAATCAACATCAACTCAGACATGAAAACACCTATTTTGTACTTTTTCTTGCATTTGGGTTGAAAAGGGCAAAAGAAAAAAAAATAAGAGAGAGAGAAAACTGTAAGATTGCATTCCAGAAATATTTTGAAAATCCACAGGCTTAATGAGAGAAAAGAACTAAATGCATGAATGTTGTCACTGACAAGCCATCTGGAGCATGCAAGTGAAAAATACTTTCAAAATCTTGAAAGTAAATGATCGTGCAAAGGCACGGATAGTCGGCACTTGAGGCAAGAGGTGTTTAATTAGAATGGGAAAAGTCTTTGTTCTAAGTAATTAAAGGCAAAATTCCAGAGTAGATGAGAGAAATCCAAACTCCTTAAACATTTGACAGTTTTAAAGAGGAATCTGCAAGGGTTCAGGCATAAACCCACACAAGGAGAGGCAGAGGAGGAGGCCAGACTGCTAAGGCAGCTCTACTGAGACATTGCAAGGGCTGAGAAGTCAGTCCCTGTCCATGTAGGGTGATTCAAAGCACTCAAGTCAGGCATACAGGCATTCCCAGCAACCACAGAGTAGAATAAGCAGCCTCCAAAGGGTGATGAAAAATTCCACGTGCTCATCAGTGAGCTGCCTTGAATTAGTCAGGCACCTCAGCTTCGGTCCTTGCTCTCAGAGCTGTTAATGGATTTTATATTAGATGGCATCTACTTGACGTAGGACACAAATAATCCTGGCATCAGGGACACGCAATACAGCCAAAGGAATGATGAGTTCAAGGAGCCTCATGAAACAAAGGAGTTGGAGTATCAGTACTGCCTGTGCTGGACCACCCCTGGATGTTCTGAAATGACTGCAAGCACGTGGGGGATGTCACAAATCTGAGATTCACCAACCAAAGCCTTCATTTGGAGGCTGGTAGGACAACTACAGGCATTAAGATTTTGGAATTTGGCATGGCCAGAAGGAACTGTCTAAGGAGTGAGGCACCCCCATAATTTTGGAAGTCTAATTAAAAAGATGTACATACTACAGTGACTGCTTAACATGACAAGAGGTTTTATATAACACGGTCCAATTTCCTAAGTGAAAAAAACAAACTCTGGAAAAATCCTCATTGTGCTGTGAGCTGAAAATGTTCTTTTTTCTTTTTCATTTGTTCTGGGCACACTAAAGTTAGGTATTAGTAGTATAATCTTTTGATTTCAATTGTTTCCAATAAAATCCACACTTTGCAACAAGTTGAGCTGAATGAATGTAATGACTAAGCTTTGAATAATTTGGGTTCTATTACATTCTTAATAGCATTTTCCAGTTTAGTGCTTTTTCCCTTCTCTGTAATGGTTGCCATTATAAGTTTATAAGCAGATTTCCCAGGAAGAGGATTTCTTATCACCCAGAGCTTTCCTATGGAGACACTCATCAATATTAGCAACCATTTTTTGAATTATACTTATGACACAATTATACAGCTACCAAGTGCCCGGCATTTCGCCTCATTACCAAGATCACTCATGTTTACTGAACTTTATTTTATTGAATTTATGGATATAAGAGAGGACACTGTCAAAAACTATTTTTTCTCAGTGTTGGCCAAGACAAAAGCTTTAAGATTCTATTCCAACTTCTGACCAGCATGTGTGAACAGACTCATCATTTGCTTTGAAGCCTAAACCATTTTCTAGCTACATATTTGAAAAGGGCTTTCCAGAAGTGGAAGTGTGATTACCTAGGACTATGTAGTGCAAGCTAATCATCTAAAGCAGGTACCAAATGGTAAGAAAAATACACAGATGGTTACCAGGAATCTTTCATTCCTGGTGGAAGAGTTAATTTATACACTAGCAAAGAGAAAGTCATCTCACTGCCCTCGGAAGAAAAAAGACAAATGTTGAGTCTTATCAAAGTACTGCAGCGTGTTTCTGACTCTCAGGAAGGAGTTAAAACTACCCAGTGGTGGCTGAAAGCCTGTTATTAAGATCCCAGCCAATTACAGTTTCTACTCTGATCAGAAAGTGCTTTTATTTTAAAGGATGAGTACATGAGATTTTAACTCTGTCACACTAACTTTTCTGGTCATTTAATTGGAAAGAAGTTGCTCAAGAAAGTAATTAATTTTTGTGATGCTTGGGGACAATCCCAAAGAAGAAGCTCAGCTTTGAATGAGGGACTTGCACTGCTTAGCTCTGAAACTCAGCTTGTGCAGAGTGTTGTTTACAGAGCACCAAACTCTGCGAGGACCACACCTCGCACAGGTGCCACAACTGCCTGCACTGCAGTACACAGCTAACATCTACAGTGCACAAACAGAAGTGTCCTACCCAGCCCTGCGGTGTTAAACACAGCCAAAGTTCTTGGGGAAAAGTAATAGCTTTTTGCTGGTTTGTTGTTTACAGTGTTAGTTTGGTTTGGCTTGGGGTTTTTTGCTAAGTGTCACTGCTCTCTCTTTTTTTCTCTCTCTCTATGTATCTCAATGCTTTCCTGTTGCCTCAGACTAAGTGTTTTGCTTTCTGAGGCCTCATTCAATGACACAACTGCCTCTGTCCCAGGTACAAACTTTTTTTGGGATCCCTACAGGGGCAGAGGGCTGCAATGCTTGTCACACTTCTGGCTTTGGACTTTACACAAAATGCAGATCTGTCCTTTTTTCTTTTACCCCTGTGAAAGTCACCGAAGTGTTTGCAAGAAAATGTTTTCTCTTCCACTTGTGATAGAGACTTAGTAGATCAGTTGAAATTGCCTGGATATTCTAAACTTATAAGCATCATCCCACCAGAGATGTGTTCTTGAATGTTAAATTTAGGCTAATTGGAGGCATATCCTTTAATTTAGCAAGCTGAGGTTACTGATACAGATCAAGAGCTAAAAATTAACAGTGGAGCTGATGTATGCTAAATGCCTAAGTGATATCTTAACCTATAATTATACAAGTTCTGTTAATAGTGAATAATTCAAATCTTCAGGGATTTCAATAGTCTAATGGGCTGTAGTTATTTCCAATTTACATTATGGTTGCTAGGTTTCATTAAAATGAGCAAAAGGCTGCATAGCGTAGCAGAAGAAAATTGGTGTTTGAAGTTATCACCCAGAAATCAAAACATGAAATTTAAATTAGAAGGTGTCCAAGCAACACAATGACACCAAAGCCAAGCACTGGTAGTGAAAGTAGGAAGACAGGGAGTTTGCAGGGATTATTAAAGGAAGACAGCACTACTAGCAACACACTCCGTAACAGCAATACCTTAAATTCCACTCTACTGTATGTAACGAGTCCAAAACATATTACAAACCTCCACTAAGCCTTGCTACATTCTTCTGAATTATTTAAATTTTGTTATCACTGATTTGCAGGTGGCAGGCTGAGGCACGATAAGGCACATGGCTTATCTGGAGTCATGGGATGACTCAGTAGGATGTGAGAGCCGCAGCTGGGGGCTGTAGCCTCCCTGCTAGCCCACTGATGGTACAGCCACCCCACACCATCGCTCTGGGGGACAGCTCAGCCAGCCCCCTCCACCAGCAGCCACTGCCAGTTTCAGCCTCATACCACAGTCTCCAGTCTTCAGCCGGGCTGAGACATGTGTCTTTGGGAGGTGTGCTATACACCAGATCACCCAGAGCAACATGGGTTAAAGCTACTGCTTTCCAGAGAGCCAGAGGGGGTTGTTATTCATCTGGATCACTGCAGGCACCTGACTTTCAGTGCAATCCCACAGACACATCAGCACGGTGGCAAGGGTGGCAAATCACAGTGGGGAGGGAGAGCAGGAGCTTGGAATGACCACCTGCAGCCAGTGCTGCCACCAGGGAAAGCACAGTGTGGCCACCACGGCCATGTGTGTGTCTGCAGACCTGGGACACGCTTTTGAGAGACCATGGTGTACAACCCCCAAACACAAATGACAGCTATGGCCTCCTCTGAATCAAGCCCATCCAGGCTTTGGGAGTAAGACCAGGTTTTGCTGACTCAAGGCCTAAACGTGTCAGTGTGACTCACTGCTGTGGTCTCCCCATCTCCTGTTCTTCTGAGCCGTACTGTATGCAAGTGAACTATTTTTGGAACAACAGGGTTAAATTAGGTTACTTAATAGATAATAAAAATGCTGCATAATTTAATAGGAATGAGAAGTGTTTGTTACAATTGGGTAGAAGTCAAGCTGCCTGATATATTTTGATATCTAAATTTTACTTTAAATTTCTTTTTAGTTCTTCTGGAGTGTACTTTAAATATAGAGTGTCTCTGCTTCTTATGAGCAGATTAACGACTAAAATAAGTGTTCTTTCCTACCTAAAGATTAGCTATTTCCTTAATGTTTAGTTAGTTGTTCACACTGCTTTTTCAAAATTCAACCTCAAATTCCCCATTTGTATATAATTTCAGTTTCTGAACCTACATTTAAGTATCTGAATTTCTTTAAAAAGACAGAAGTACAGACAGGTTTTGTTTGGTCTTTTTTTAAAAATTTAAACTCTTTGAAGCTCTGCAGTTTCTATGTTAGTGAGTAAGCCATGGGATGAAGAGTTATAATTAAATAGTTATTTCTTTATAAAATAGGTCTTTCCAACAGCTTCTTTTTATTTCATTCTGAATCAAAGTAACCTCTTAGCTCTCAGTCTGAAATACACATATCCATTTTGCAACATATTGCTAAATATCTCTAATTTACATAAGAAGCAACAGCAAAACGCCACGTACATTATGTTAGTTAAATTATTATTATTATGTAATTACATAATGGAGAAATAGCAAATTCAAACTTTCAAAATGCTGATCATGAAGTATATTAAATTATAACATTGCCTCAACTGCAGGACAGGTGTGCTCGGTGGCACACCCTCCATCATGCAGACGATGGGATAAACTGGAGCACTGCACAACTCTCCTCCAGGAAACTGAAGGAGATAGTGCAGGCCTTTGCTGTCTCCTGATCCAGGACTAGAATCCCTTTAGGGCTTATGGCTGTAGGTCTAAGAAGAAGCAATACCTAGTGATTCACAGTAAATACATATTTCACAAAGTTGTCCAGAAAATGCTTTTGTGGGAAGGTTCCCCCTGAAATTGCAGGTAAAAAGCAATCCTTCCCAAGGCTGCTTTTACATGCAGCAGACAACAGGGAGTTAGTCAGCAGGGGCGGGTTTGGCTCAGGAACTTGTGCTGCATCCATCAGTGACTGTGATGTCCAAAGCTCCCGTAGGCTTGCCCTGCAAGGTGTGAGTACTCTTGAGCAAATCAGCCTCCCAGCAGTCCAACAGAACAGTTTACCTCTAAGAATCACACACTTGAATAATTCACTGGCTGGAAAACACTTTCAGATTGATAGATGCCTTGTTACTACAGTCATGTTAAGCAATAACAACACAAATCAATAAAAATCATCAAATAATTAAGAATCTTCAGTCACTTAACACCCACTGCAACTGCCACTAGCAAGAGGTTTGAGGGCTGCTCATAAATCTCTTAGCACATTATAAATTGCCCACAGAGCACTCAGATGCCCCAGCTACGGTGATCTATGCTGCATACACTGCAATCCTGTCCCTGTGCTATTAACTGTAATGGTTTCACATTTAAAAACTGTGTCCTGGGAATATGGCTGAGGACACAGCACACTGGAGACACATTAACAAGAAGAGACGTGGACAGTCAGAGCATGCAGGAGACCAGACTATGACTCACCACATAACCTGGAGGAACTTATTTACCTTCTCATTTTAAGTGTAACCCTCTGTGAGAAATGTGTGTCAAAATTTAATCACTTCATAGTCTGATTATTGATATTTAGAGAGCACTTGGAGATCCCTGGATATAGGTTTTGTCAATCTGTTTTTTCTGTCTTCAGAGCTTTCATTTCTTGTGTCAGGTCCCAGAGTTTAAAGGAGTTCTTTCTAACTCTCTGCATGCACTTTGTGAAACTGGCTGCTGGTGTCAAATGCCAGCATACTCACAGGGCGTAAACCATCTGGTTTTGCTGAAACTAAATATTCCCATGTTTGCTGAGGAAAATAGATGCAGACACTTTCAGTTCTTGCAGCTGTTTCTTCCTGGGAAACAGTAACAGAAGATTTTTTTCTCTCCAAAGCAGAGTAGTAGTAAGCTTGATTGACATTCTGCAAACTGCAGATCTTGCAGGCCCAAATTATTTTCCTTGTTTTGCTTCAGAAGTCCGTCCCCCTTCCTCACTTGGGGCGTAACGCCTCAGCAAGTGTTGTGTATTTCTCACAGTTTGTGGGCAGTAGGACAGGCTGTCAGGGGAATTGAAATTGTATCACATGCTAATAAACATAATTTAAAGAAAATAAAATAAAACAACCCTTCTCACACTTTTAAGTGTGACACAGAGAGATGAAGTAACCTGTTGATACATACCCATGGTTATGCCTCACCTTGTCCTTATTTTGCATGCAGCTCCCAGGAGGCTCTCTCCTGCCTTCCAGACTCTCTAACCCACCCGGGAGCTGTCAGAATAGGGCAGGGGGGGTGCTCTTTTTTAAAAAACAAGATTTCAATATAGGTCTTAGTATAGCTATTTTAATTTTTAAAACTGTTTCAGCATTGGTTCTTGACATAAACAATTTGTTTCCCGGGAACATCTAGACCTGCCCTGCCCTGCCTTTAAATATGCATAGAAAGCAATGATGGCATAACTACATTCACAGGAATCAAGGGTCAGTATTAATCTACAAAACAATCTTGTTCTTCAAAAAATCCTATTGCCAAAGCGTTTGTGTATCAATCAAAGACCTCATGATGTGTTTCAAACAAAAGCTATATCAAGAGAGACAGAACAGCACTACGGGGCATTCACTGGACACAGACCCAGACTTGAGTCCCTGGGCCATTGGGTATTTAATTATTATACCAAGTGTTGCAGTTCCAAGCAGGGATACCAAGAGAACCAGTATGGATGTAGCAGTTCAGAGAAGAGTTCTTCACATCCTTGCCTCCAAATGCAATCCACTGGCTACTTTGGGACTCTCCTCCTTAATTTCTCAGGAAGGTTGAGAAAGTCTTGGTTTTAGCTCAGTGTAGAAGAATGATTATTTTATTTGTACATCTTAAAAGATTATAACCAAAACCAGCTATTTACCCAGTTTTAGTGCAAATACTGAGAAACAAAAGAGGGTCATAAAGTACTACATGGTGGGATCTGTTAGTTTTTCTTCTTCTATCTCTTAATCTACACTTTTTGGGCAAAACAGGGATAATTTATCTGCAGATTTTGTTTATTTTGAGATTACCTTGATACAGTTTCTTGCCGTTTCTGACTAAAGAGACAGGATCTATAAATATTTGTAAACAAACTCTCCTAAGAAAATACACTGTCGATTTGGAGATTTGGATCACCAATTTCTGTTTCAAGCAAGAAGCTGGAAAAGGGCACTGAGGAGGCAGCAGTGGTTTAGCTGTTGCCACTCAGGGAGGATATGCTCCTAATTACACACTGGAAAACTAACCACATGGCTCCTACTGGCCTCTCCCTCCCATCCACATAAGAGCTGCAGTTAGCCCTGAGTTACAGTTTGCCAACGTGATAAAGTACATTAGAAACGAGCAGTAGTGATGGGATAATGCTGTAAAATACTACCATGTACTGTCTACCCAGGTAACTGATGACACACCTAGGAGGGCAATGGTTTTTGAAAGTTACAATGACATCGTAAATAACATAAAAGTGTAGGTAGTGCACTAAGTTTAAAATGCAGAGAGTAGCAAAAGTTCTGTCTGAACCAACATAAGGTTACCAGGAAAGAGTAGGTAACAGCAGAGATGCTGAGTCAGTGCTCTGTAGCTGGGGAAGCAACTCTCAAATTCGCAGTAGCCTAAGTGAGAACTCAGGTCTACACAGTCACAGTTTAGGGAATGACATTTGCTAACACATAGTTGTTTTGCCATTTTTCTTTGGAAATTTCTGATCTGACAGACTGAACAGAAGAGCAGTACAAATCAAAGGACCTTGAAACAGCATGTGGATAAGGAGAGGAAAGTTGACACAATGGGGTATTTAGGGTATTTACTGAGACCAAGTAGGGGAAGGTTAGGAGCAAAGCCATCTTGGTGGACATGAGAGGAATTTTCAAAATAACTGTAAGACAAGTTAGAAAGGTGAGCATTATTAATGAGATTTTGACAAAGCATCAGTCCAGTTCCCCCTTGTACTTGAATCACCAGTTAGCTGTCTTTGGCCTGTATCTGTGCATGGTACAATGCCAAAAATTACTGACCATCTACCCTTGACCAAAGAAAATGCATTCATTCCACATTAACTATTTCTTTCTGTATGGCAGAAGACAATGAGCCTCATTCTCTGATCTTTTAATTCTGTTTACTGTACTTGGATTATGCCAATGGGACACGTCAAGTTTTAACCCACTGAGGGAGAAACACACACATTTGTGTCCCTGCTCAAGCTACAAAGGAAGGGGGGTGCAAACTTTACAGGCTTATGCAGCACAGTGAGGTGACCTTCCACCCTCTTGACAACCCAGGTACAGCTGGGCAGTAACTGTCACCCAGCCACGTTCCCAATAAAACAAGGCACTGGCATAGAATCTACATGGAAAGAAGCGAGCTATTTTTTGCAGCTAGTTCTTTTTCATAGCACCTCTGCTAATAAAATTATTTTGTTGTTATGATATGCTGCTGAATTGTTTCTGGAACATGCTGACATGCCTAGTAAAAACAGTTGTTAGGGGATTAGGTTTTGCTCAGTGTACCTGAAAGTGTATCGTTCTGTGGCACTTGAGAAGATGTATTAATTATATTTTTATGCCACAGTGAAAGATAATTTCATATCCCCGTTTAATTGTCAATGCAGAATGTTCTGCGATAATGTATTATTATGTCTGAACCTGATGTTTTGATGGCTTAAAATAGCCTTCAGGGTAGTTCGGTTGTGTGAAACAAAACTGGGACAATTCCTAAAAGCTCAAGAGGGACTGCAGATCTATTAGTTTTGGCAGCAATAAAATAGTTGGGATAAGGATGAACTTTTAAAAAGTGGAATAATTATTTTTCCTAGTTTAATGAAAAATGAAACAAAAACATTTTAGGATCTTTTTATTTAGATTTCCACTACCACTAGCAGAATTTGAAAAACAAGAAAGGATAGCTGTATGTGCTTTTAGCAGGTGAGTTGAAGTTATATTTCCATATATCCTGCCCACCTGTGTAGGCATTTCAAAAGAGTGTTCTTTCACCTGACTGTCTGGACACCTAGCATCATCTGATACCTAATCATGGCCCCACCTTGTCCTAATTGCTTTTGTTTTGCTCATACTCATTTTCTTCTAATCAAGAGATAAAAAACTGGGTTTCGACATTATATAAGGTGGCAGGACTTTGCTGGCTTAGACGGACTGATGGAAAAATTCAAGTTCAAGCTCACAGAGATAAGTTTCTACATCAACGTCTATATTTAGGCATATAAAGGAGAGGTCTGTTTTTTCTAGAACATCTGCACTTTGTTACTTTGTCAACATACATGTATTTATCTGCTCTCCGAGTTCACAGTGGGCTTTCACCACCTACATTTTAAAGCACTTCTCTGTCCATCCAAGGCAAGCATCTGTTGACAGAAGTATGTAAACATGTCTTCAGAGAGCTCATCTCAAAAAAAAAAAAAAAACAACTTCCAGAAATCACCAAAAAAGTACTCTTAGCAGGTCCAGCCGCAGTGAAACAGGACCCACGGAGTTTTCTCTGGCAACTGCATTAGAAGAGCACTCTAAAGAGCACGACTCGTCATTCCAGTTATGACAGATTTTTTTTTAATCTTTAATAAACGGCGAGATCTCACAGGTGCGGTGCCAGCAGGCGCAGGGGTGACCCTCGGGTGACGCGGAGGCTCCCGGCACTCGCTTTCCTGCGGCCCGCCCGAGGCCGCGGGCACACGCCGGGCGCACGGCGGGCACCGGGGCACGGCCGGGCCCGCTCCGCGCCTGCGCCGCCGAGCCCGCCGCGCCTGCGCGCTGCCGGGGCGCGTAGCGGCGGCGGCGGGCGAGGCGGCACATGCGCCCTGGCGGCTCCTGAGGAGGGGAGGAGGCGCGGGGAGGAGCGGTGGCTGCGTCCCCCCATTTAGCTGCGAGGGAGCGGGAGAAGCCGGGCGGCCGCCGGGGACCGCCGGAGGGGGGTGGGGGGAGCTACTGTCGCTGCGGCCGCCGCTCCCTGCTCCTCCTCCTCCGTGGAGCGCCCTCCACCCCGCCCTCTCCCCGCCCGGGACCGAGTCTGGTGGCCACAAAATGGCGGACGGGGAGCTGAACGTGGACAGCCTCATCACCCGGCTGCTGGAAGGTGAGCGGGGCGCCGCGGGGAGCCAGAGGGCACCGCCGCCGCTCCCCGCGGGAAGAGCCGGGGCTGCCGGTGCGGTGCGGGGCAAGCGGGGGCAGCTCCTTCCCTGCGCCGGCGGGCCCGGGGTGGCGGCCGGGAGCGGGCTCGGCGCGTCCCGCCGGTGCCCGGAGCCCCGGCCCTGCAGCCCCGCGGAGGGAGGAGGGGCTGGTGTGCGCGGGGGTGCCCGCCCTGTCTGGCTGCCTTCCTATTTAACAGCAAAAAAAAAAAAAAAAAAAAAGCCTGGTTTTCTATCTTCCCTTCTTCACCCCGCTGCAGCTGCCGGGCTGAGGGGCGAGCTGGGGACGCCTCGCTAGCTGAGCTCTTGAGCGGCCTTTTCACCCCCGCCCCTCCGGTCGGGTTGTAGTCACAGTCCTCCGTGTGTAAAATTACGTCTGCGAGCTGCGTTAGGTGTGGGGTTGTGTGTACGTGAGTGTCGGTGGGAGCAGAGGGATTTAGTGCGCTGACATTCCTCAGCGTGCCTACGGGGCAGTCTCCAGAAGTGGCTCTCGTGGTGTAGGGTTTTGTGTGTATTAAATAGTGATTTTGCCCTTTAAAGTAACGAAGAAGCTGATTTATTGCCTGTTTTTGGAGAAGCTGGGGAATTACTGCTAGCGTTTTCCTTTTATTTAAGTTATGCCGTGAATGTTTAGTCTTCTTGGGCCTCTTCTCCCATTAGTCTTTCTTTCCACATTCAACAAATAGCTGGTATGCTGGAGGTGAGACGGGGGTACTTGCATGGGTATGCGCTGTTCATTTATTTGGTTGCTGTACTCCTTAGATAGTTGGGTCACATTGCAGAAGGCTTATAGAAAGGAATTTATGGAGTATGTATAGTTCGGGAAGTGAAACAAGTTTAGTAAGGCTGAGTTTTGTTCAGCCGAGTTACTACAAAGCAGCGGGTTTAGGGCTTTAAGGACTTGTTAGTAGCTTCTATCTCATCTTTTTCGATGTGAAAATTATGAGCAGCAAAATTAGTATTTAAAAATATATAAAGTCTTTGAACAGTTGTGCTTATATTTGTGATTTAAGGTGTGTAGTGTAGTATGAAGAAACAGGTATCAGTTGAAGTTTCTCTTAGATTGCTAATGCAGCTAAAACTCCCTTTTTCTGGATGTTGAAACCCAGATTAATAGGTAGGCTTTTAAGACTAAATAATAACCGAGTAAATGTTGACTTTTTAGGGCAGACTTTTTAGGGGGACATCAAGATACATACATATTTATGGTTCTGGGGTTTTTGAGACACTTTAAATAATATATCTGAAAGGTACTTGTTCCACAGTAGTGTAGTTATTTAAATATAGATAGCTTTAAGTGGAGGGGATTCTGCAGTGTTTTGGCATGCAACTTGTTGGATTGTTCTGTTCCCTCTTAAATATTACTCTGCTTTTTTTTTTTTTCTGAAGACTTTTCAAGACTGTATGTGTTCCATACAGTTTATATACGCCATAAATACTTGTGTTGCAACTCTGTAGCTTTTTGGGTTATGATTCTTACCTTGTCTTTGAGCAGCCTGTGCTTTTTGTCTTCCATAGTGCTTTAACCGTTAGGGATGTATGTATGTACAACTTCTGAACCAAGCCTTGCTTATAATTTTTCTTTGCTGTTTTTAACTGAGCAGAGATTAGGAAGATTTTTAAGGGGAATGGGGTGTTTTCTCTCTGCTTGTCATCTTCTAACAGTAGAGGAGTGTGTTGCACAACATCTTGTGTCTGAGACGTAATAGGTAATTCTTACAGGTTTTGTTTGAAAAAAATTGCAGCAATTAAAGGAACGCATTGTGTGTGGATTATTTTTCCTTTTTTACATCTTTTATTTGTTGCACTGCTGGCATATAGCATTCTAAGCTGTGGTTCAAACAGTAGTGTTCCACAATGAAGCTTTTTTTTTTTTTTTTTTTTTTTTGTACAATTGGCAGCTCACATTCTGGAGCTCATGCTGTGTTGCTTAGCTGACCTGTTCTGGTAAAGTGAGTATGAATCCCTCCCCACGCTGGTTGCGCAGAAAAATATCTGTTGACTGTTATCTCCAGTTAAATTGTTCAAAGCAAGTTGTTTGGCTCCATTACTCACACTTCAACTTTGACTTAAAAGGATAAGGAAACATGGCTTTTGTGGTGTAAATGTAAGCACAGTGAAATAATAAGAAGACGCTTTCATTAAATGTTGTCATGCAATATGTATTTAGTCCTTTTGGTTGCTTTAAGTGAAATGTATGGCTTTAAGTTTGAGTAACAGTCTACAATTGCCTCTCAGTGCCTGCTACGCATAATTTTTCAGAGGTAGCAAATACGTATCAAAAGCCACAGCAGCAGGAAACTTCACTGCTGTCATTGGGTTGCTGGGTGGTGACACCTGTTTCTAGCCTGTGATACTAACTGTCAGGAGATCTTGCTCCTACTTTAATTAGGTTACTCTAACTGTTTTTATCCTTATTACTTCTAGGTTATATGACACATTAACTTGCCTTTTGTTTGGAGTTACCTACTTGGATTTTCTTTCTTCATGTTTAATTGTGATTTTGTTTTGGGGTTTTTTTTTTGAGATACCAATATGAACTGGCCTACAGCTGGGCTGCTTGGGAGAATTCATCAAGAACATCTTCCCAGTCCTCAAGGAGTGTGCCTGTATGCTTATCTTGAATGTACACTTACTTACTTTGGAGATCTTTTGAGTGCTGAAAGACAGATTGATTAACTCTTGAGTTAAATTTGGGGAGTTTCGTAAAGACTTACTTGAACCAGAGTGTGATGCATGTTGATTGTCTTCTAGGACACTAGCTTTTAATTTCCATGTTCTTTTGCACATACCAAGTTCTTATCCTCTTTTCATTGGTTAAGTGGTGAATTTAGGAATGGTAAGAGCTCTTTTTGAATTCACTTTCTCTTGCAATGTCTAGTACTTTGTCACTAGTTAGTGATATATAAATAACCACTCTTTGGAGGAAAGTAAAACTCAAGTGTATACATAAAGTCTGAACATAGCAATGCTTTCTTTTGTTTTGTCTCTGTCTACCAGGTACTGTCTACCAGATTTAAAGTAATTCCTGTTGCTTTACTAGAAGAATGAGGGAGATGCTGGTGCTCTGACATGTCTGCCTCACTATCTTGGAGACACTTTGACTTTTATTGTCTGTCATGAGTCAATCTGCAAAGATTTACAGGTCATTCAAACACAGAATTCCACAGCTTTGCTAGAAGACTTCTAGAGTGATAAGTGACCATGAAAGTGAATAAGCCAAATTTGTTTAAAGAGTGTTTCCTTCTTGTACTGGTATTCAGAATCACGGGGTAGGTTTAGCTATGTTATGTTACAGTACGCAAAGATGATGGTCTTATTTTTGCTTCAGTGTGTGTACTTTTTTCGTGTTTTTATTTTTTCCTTCCTACCTTCCCAGCTATGCCATCTGGTGGATAGATTTTTTCCCAGTCCATTCTAGCTGTGGATAGCACAGGAATATGCACACACAAGACTGCCATGAGTACGTCAGATGTGGAATACAGAATCATAAAATGGTTTGAGTTGGAAGGAGCCTGTAAAGGTCACCTAGTCCAGCCCCTCTCCAGTGAGAGGCACAGCTTCAACTAGATCAGGTTGCTCAGAGCCCTGTCCAGTGTGACCTTGAATGTTTCCAGGAATGGAGCATCCACCACCTCTCTGGGCAACCTGTTCAGTGTTTCATCACTGTCATAGTAAAAAAAATTTCATCCTTATATCTAGTCTTAATATTTTTTTTTTCAGTATAAATCTAGTCCCCTTGTCCTATCACAACAAGCCCTACTAAAAAGTCTGTTCTCATCTTTCTTATAAGCCCTCTTTAAGTATTGGAAGGCTGTAATTCAAGAGTCTTCTTGAATAATACTCTCCAATGTGAACAGAGAAATTTCTTTCTCAATGTAGTTTTTTCTCTTGGACTCTGCAACTGGAATTGCTAGTTGTGTTTTGCCTAATCTAGAAATACTATGTATCCCTGTCTGGGATGTGCCCTGAAATTGGCAACAATGCTGAGCTAAATGGGTGCACTAGGTTCACATTTAAGCCAGATTCTGAGCTACTTTAAATTTAGTGATGTGTGGAAAAGATTGCCTCTATATCAAAGCAAGTATACTGGAATAGGTGTAACCTTGACTTGTAAAGAGTGCTGTGAATGGTGTTAAGTAAGACTTTCATATTTCTTTTAGGGTGTTGGGCTTCCTGTACTGTCTGTTTCTTAAAATTTCTGCATGTAAGGCAGCCCAGCTGGAATGAATCTCTGCTCTTTTAAATTTATAGGTGTCTGTCTTAGTAAACACTAGGGAGTTTACCATATGGAAGAGAGGCTGTATTTAGGGAAACCCAGACACAGAGTAACCTTAGGTACAAGATGGCTTTCTGCACTGAGGCTTCATTTATATTGCTGTACAAACAAATTTGCTTTGTCTAGGCGAAACTCCTTGCTTGCCTAAATCTAGCTAACCTAATCAAAATTACAATTTGAATTAATCTGACTGAACTTAATGTGGATCTTTTCTAAAACAAAATTATTTTGGGTGAGACTGAGGGCTACTAGTTCTGATAGTACCAATGCACCAAGGAAGCTAGGAAGTACTTACCCAAGAAGACAATTGTCAGACTACTAGTAGATGTAGAGGATGGTTATTGCTTCAATGTTCAGCTAAAAGGGTGATTTTTGTGATTGCCTTGGTGTTCTTACTGTGTCATGTGATGTCTTCTAAGAAAGCTGCAGGCTTCATTTTCTTGTGATTTCAGAGGCCTTACAGGTTGTGATAAACATAGAAATTTGAATGTAAGTTAACTTTTAAAATGAAAGTTGGATTTTAAATTCTTATGAAATAATTGAGATTTTTCCTTACTAGTTTTAAAGGGTATCGAGCATACTGGTCAAACATGCTATGGTCAATAACATATTTCTTATTTTGTTAGTGTCCTAACTAATTAATATATCCAGCCAGCCTGACGGTGTGGTATTATGATATGGTAGTAGTGCTTGCAGTTCCAGGCTCTGTAACTGATGCTGAAAAAGAGAGGCAGTTGTAGAGAAGAAAAATAGACCTTATCGATCTCTTGCAAAACAGTATAAACAAACCATGGTGATGAATCTTGAATAAACAAGAGTTATTACCTGGCTTGGTGTGAAATCACTGGATAATTTGTTACTAGAAAAAGAAACAAGAATAACTTTTAAAGGAGTTTCTTGCAAAGGATTTTTTTTAATATATATATTGTTAGTTTTTAAAGAGAGAAAGAAAATCGATGGTTTTGATGTTTTTCTAGGAGGGTAGGTATTGTATTAACCAGAGAGGAGGGACAGAAGAATTAAGTTTGTTTCTGGGTTTGTACAGCAGTGCAGATATCAGCTACTTCATCTTTAGCTTTAGAAGTGCATGACGAATTGAATGGTTGGCTTGAAAAAGTGCACTGGAGGCCAAGAGCCCAGCATCAGGCAATGTCTGCTGGGATTCTTTATTCTATCTGGCTATTTGGCCACTTGAAGGCTGCATGATTCAGTAACTGTTTCATTTAGATACTCTGCAGCACAGGTTTTACTTGAGTCGTTCAGTGTCCTGCTCGCTGCGCAGCGAAATGATAGTGTAAAAGGAGAGAAACACTGTTCTAATTTAAGATAACTGTAACTATTAAGTATTAAAAGTTGTCTTAAATGCTCATTAGTTTCCACGAAAGGTAGGTATGTAACTTTTTTTTACAAGGGAGGAAAGCACCCTGCTAAACCTCAGGCTGTGGAGAAGGCAGCATACTATATTTGGCTGTTACTCAGTAAGGTCAGATGCAGTACATAATGAAGGGGGATGTATAGGGGAATCTACTCTTAACTACAGCCTGAGGTGCCTCTAGATGTAACAGGTATCTGGTTTATAATTTGAACATTGAAATGAACCTTCTGTTGTGTGATTTGTCTTAGTACACGGCCTAGGACATCTTAGTTTCACAGCACCATCTTTTCTGTGTTTTTTGGGGGTTTGGGGGGGGGCGGCTGGGGGAAGGTATTTTGTGTTTGTTTGGTTTTTTTTTTTTTAATACCAAGCTTGATACAAAGCTCTTTGTGTTTATATCCCATGTAACTGTATTGGTTAAGTACCAGAGACACTGATGTTCAGAAGTTACACCAAGCTTTTTGTATCATAGCTTCAGTAACTTCTCTCTTTGGTACTTCTCAGAAGTTATGAAGTAACTTTGTAATTTACCTTTGCTTTCCTTGAATTTTAGGAATTTTATTAGTCCTGTTTTAGGGGAAAAGAAAGTCAGCCTTTGAGAAAGAAACTAAAATTCTTTGTTTCATGAAATTTTTGTGCTAGGTTAGCTTTCCAAGTAGAGTAGGACAGGAATTGCTATCACTGTATAATACAGCTGTAGTGGTTTGGTCCAAAATACTCATTACTGTTTATCTGCTGAGAGATAAGAATTAGGAGAAATGCAAAGCAGGCACCAAACTTGAAAGAATATAAAGAAGTTTATTAACAAACCTAAAAGAAGGAAAAAAAAAATTATACCACCTTCAGAACTCTCCTCCTCCCCCACCTTCCTCCCTTCTCCCACTGACAATGTGAAAAGACAACCCTTAAGATGTTCAGTCTGTTTACCAGTGCCATAATAACCTTGTTCAGTCCATTTAGAAAGAAGTCTCTTCTTGCTCATGCTGTGAAAACAGTATCACAACGAGACAGCTGCCCACTTCCAAATATTGTTCAGTCCATTTAGGAAGAGGAGTCTCTCTGCCTGCATGAGTCCCTTCCCTCGACTTGCAGCTTGTTCAAGGTCACACACACACAGATAGCAATTGGTTTTCCCGCGTTCGAGGGTCCACTCTTGAAGTTTTTTGGGGTACAATTTTAAGGTTGAGCCGTTCAGAAACAAAAACAGAGGCCCTTCTCCTTCCCTGGGAGCAAAGGGTCTTCCTCATCTTCATTGTTAGGAGTATCTCTGGGAGCATCTCTAGGAACTGAGGTTTTCTCCTTTCCCATTTGGAGCAAAAGTCCTCATCTGGTTCATCTCTAGGGACTGAGGTTTTCTCCTTTCCCGTTTGGAGCAAAGTCCTCATCTGGTTCATCTCTCCCTGTCCAAACTTCTCATGAAATTACAGCTGCGTCAGCATCTGCCTATCTCAGCGCAGGTGCTTTTGCTCACGAGCTGAACACTCCACCCCCCATATCTTCATGGAATTACAACAGGATACTCTGATATATCATAGCTTCACAACAGAATTTCAGCTTTAAGCATCTCCTCTCTCTCTTCCCTCAGGTTTTCAGCTCTTCACAGCAGTAAAAGGGTTAATCTCACCTTGGCCTTGCAGCTTTGCAGCTGGAATGTTGAATTTTTCTTATCGAAGTGGAGAGGGGGGAGAGCCGAGCCGCTCTGGCTGCCCACGGCAAGGCAGTGGGGGGGTTCCACGGCTGGAACAGGTCCATGGCTTCAGGATGGCCGTGGCCCGGCCCGGCCTGGCCCAAGCAGGGCCTGGCTGGGCCCGCTGGCCCCCACACGGGGCCCGCAGCCACCTGTGCCAGCGCCGGAAACGAGAGAGAGCTTGGGGGGAGTTTGCCTATTCTTAAATGTGGATCACAGAGGTGGTCACAACTTTAAGTGGCTTAGAGAATTGTCCATATTCAAACTGGCCAGCTGATAGGTTCTATCAGTTCCCAGAGGAAACTGTAAGCACCCCTTAGCAAGGACATCCCTTCCGGGACTATGCTTGCTAACCTATGACAACAGCATAGTGAGAGGCTTCTACCTTCTGTTTTGCTGGTTGCTTGAGTTTTAGGTTCAAGTGTACTTAAGCAAACAGTAAATGCAGAACATGTGATCTTGTCCTTCAACATTGAATTCAGCAATTCTTGGAACCATGTATGATGCGGAATGACTGGAACATCAATTAGTTTATGGAACTTCTATGTAAGGAAGCAGCTAAAGGAATGGGTAAAGGTTGGTGTAGGTAATGCATGTTTTCATGGGCTTACTGGGGCATCCCCTGAAGCAATTTTACATTCTTCTCCATGAGTATCAATTTTGCTGGATAGTATGTATTTTAAGAATGTAAATTCAAGTTTGGGTAGAACAACGCCACTTCATTGCTAGGGTTTTTTTTTTTTCCCCATTAAAGGCTTGGGCTGTCTCTTACTCTGCAGTGAATTTGTGTTTGATGTTAAATAAGCCTGCTAAAATGAGTTCACAGGCAATTGCTGTTCTTCAGCAAAATACTTAATGTCAAGGTCATCTGGTGAAGGCAATTTTAGAAAGATTTTAAGGTTACTTGGATATAAAAGCACAGTTTTTCAGGAAAAGTAACTCCCTAGAAGACTGATTGTTTTATTTTTAGTGGGAAATTTGGGTGATGTATGGTAGGAAGGGTACAGGGCTTTGCTGGGTACACTGCAGAAGAGCTGTGTATTCAGCAATATGTTCCTGCTGAATTGAGCAAAGCTCTAACGGGTTCATTTATATTATTGTTGTCCACCAGTGTAACTCGTGAATGAGAGCCATTCTAAGCTTAGTTCTGTCACAGCAGTTCTGAAAGTTTAAAACTTGTGTTGCTGGCTTAACTCTGTTTAGCTGCAAGGTAGGGAGTGGCCGCTTCTGGATGGCAGCTGAACAAGTTAAATAACAGAAGACATTTTGAGGGAGTAGAAGTTTAGCTTTCAAAATTGAGAGCTGCTTTTAAAACCCAGTATAGGATTCCTGACTTAAACTCACAAAAGTATGTAATTTGGATGTTAAAAATACTGAGAGCAGATAACTTCAGAACGTGCTTCCAAAATCAGTGTGAGAACTGCTTGTTTTTTTTCCCAAGTCATAGGTAATGCCACCTTTAACTTCCAAATCTGTTCTGCTCCTACTACTGGCAGGCTGTTCAACATTTGCCAAATACTCCAAAGTACTTTTAAGTACAAAGAAAAAAAGTTAAATGTTGGAACTGTTAATCACCAACGATTACACATGCCACAGAATGGGGGGGGGAGTGTAAGCTCAAGGGAATTGCTTGTGCGCAATTTGTAAAATTGCATGCTTGCAATCTTGTGTTGTAGTTTGGGGTTTTTTTTTTTTTTAGATCTGCTCTGGCAAAATAGATTCCTAAAGCCATGATTTCAGAAATAAGCTTGACTGCAGGTACTGTGAAAAGAAGCAGAACCAGCTGCTTATTCTTTCACTAGCCCTAGCTCAAGTTCACAGAGGATGTAGTCTTCAACTTGGGGAACTGTTTAGATTACACTTTTGATTTGTTGTGTCTTTGTTCTAGAAAGAAAATATCAGTTCACTGATGCAGTTTACTGTGTGGCTACTGTGTGGCCACATAAATGCCTGTCTGCAAAAGAAAAGGAGAGTATAGAGAAAGGAGGGTGCTTATTAGCAATAATGCTGACCCAATTCTTTATGATACTAGGGAGGAGTCTCTGGGTTTTTATGTTATGGTAAAATTGTCAGTGTTACGTCTAGTAGGCGGGGTGCTGCAATCTTGGAGACCAACACCATGTAAATGCTTAGGGTAGCTGTGCATACCACAGCTGACTTAGTAATTGGAGAAACTACTAGTGATGGCACAAAATGAGCAACTTAGTTGCTTAGAGAAAGGCACACCAGAAGCTGTATGACAGAACAGGTTAAATAGATTTTTTTCCATTTCATGAAAGGCTATGGAAAGAAGCGATGTAAGTGGCACTTCCAACAGCCTATTTTTGACCCACTTTCCTTTTTCTTTCCAGTGTTGGCTTACATAATCTACTACTCTCTGGCATGAGTTTGGAGGGATTAAAAAAAATATGTTCTTTTTTGTCGAAGTTTTTCTTACCTGCAGCTGTGCAGCTCATGTCTTAGATTGCTAATTACTGTTACTGGACTTCTTAAGGTTGCTTACAAAAGATTGTGTAGATGCAGAGATTATTCTAGTATCAATTATAGCAGCTTTTGGATGACTATAGGATCTGTTGTGCTAAAATAAGTCTCAGTATTCAATGCATATATTTGCTTTTATTTCTTTTAATTCCCTGCTATGTCACTCTACTTGAAGCTCACTTCAGGAAAGGCTTGTTCTGTCAAAGCACTATGCACATGTTTTTGTGTATTTCAACAGGAATTGCTGTCCCTACTGTCCATATCGAAAGGCTAATTTATGTAAATCAAAGCTTGTTTACAGCCTCTGCATTTTAGATTAAAGAGAATTAATTTACCTTAAATGTTGATACGGTATTTCTGCTCTGGGTAACTGTCAGCCGTTAAAAATGGTGGTTTTCCAAATGCTGTTAAAAGCTTTTTGTGAGCTCCAGATTTTGCAATGTGTGAAGCTATGTCTTGAGTGGTTAGCTATAGTAATTTGTAAATGAGTATGAAAAACATCTCTTACACTCTTGATCTGGTTCTTAGAACCTCCCCTTCAATCTGTTCTTGGGGATTTGGCTTTTGAAAAACTAAATGCAGTGTTGTTTACAGTACATACAAGGCTCAGTTTAGTCAGGGGAACTTGAACAAAATTCTAGTTGTACTGTAAGCTGCTGAAATAAGTGCTTAGTCGTACTTGTACCACAGCTGTGGCACATCTGTTCCAGAGGACTACTTGGCAAACCTTTCAGTGTCTTTGTGAATCCAGTGAAGTGCTGAGGCTTTCAGGGTCACAGGAGCCTCTCATTTTTCAATATGTAGTACCCTTTTTGCTGATCAGTGAACTGTGGGAGAAAACTGCTTTTATCTTAACTAGTATTGATGATTATTCGTCATGAAGCCCCAGGTTTTGTATTACTTCAAATGTAACTGAACTTATGTGTTTTCTCTGGGGCTAGGGACTGTTTGGGTGGAGAGTGCCTTGGCAAAGGTGTGAGGGCTCAGATCTGCGCCCTTCCCAAAGGATGGAAGTGACTGATCATCAGGTGTGTGTTGCCTCCTCTTCTGAGAGTGATACACCTGTCAGAGTTGTAGAAGTGTCTCTTAGCCTGGAAAATCTGAAGTGAGGTAATAAGTTACTTGGTTGATTTGTCTGTTGAGGACTTGCAGCATTTAGGGCTTTACTGTTAGAAGTAAAGAGCTAGCATCAAGGCACTGACTGGCGGTTAATTATGAAGTCAGGAGCTGCATGTTCACTGTGTCTTCTCATGAAAAAATCCAGCACCACTCAAAGCATCAATCCTATAAAGCAAATGTTCCAAGTTTAAACCTCCATGTGAGTTTCAAAGGGAGCTAAAGGCTGGTGTTGTAAGAAATATTGACTGGATCCAAGTTATTTTAAGTATTTTGGGTGCCCTACATGAACTGTTACCTCAATTTTGATCTCAATGCTTAGTCTGGTGCTGCTTCTGGTAACATTGATGTTGTACATAGCGGGCTTTCCCAGGTTTGAGTTCCAAAACTTGAGTGGATATAATAAGTGTGCAGTTCCACTTCTTAGTTTTGATCTGTATGAAATGGCATAATTCTGGTGTTGGAAAACATAATGAAAGTAGTTAAATACAGAAGAGAATGTCATTGTTTATGGTTAAAAGAATCCACTGTCTGTAGTGGGAAGACATGACTGGAAAGCTGGTTGTGCTGCATGGCTCTTTGGTGTGACTTTTTTGCAAGCTATGGGTCTAAAATAGAGCAATTGTTTAATTAAAATTATAGCCATTGTAATATGAAGACTCTGCTTGTTCAGGTGGGAGCTTATGTATAAAGGCAGTTCATTGTGCCTATTAAAAGGAGTTTCAGGTCTCCGAAGGGGATCGTTATAAGCTATTGGAACGTAAGCGTTTGAAATGAAGTTCATTGGAACATTTTGGTACCTCACAAATTGGATAGTCACGTCCTGTACAAAGCTGTCAAGCTTGAGTTTTCTGGGGTTTTTTGCTGGTAATGGGGCTGAAGATGTGCCTGTAAGAAAATTGCTCGGATGTTTGAGGTGTGATGAAATGGAAGCCTGTAGGCATATATTGCTTGCAAGCCGCCTTGATTATTTCTGACTTTGTATTCTTCTAATATGTAACTCAACATCTTAATGCATGAAAAATAACAACATGAAAAGTGTTACTAAAACGCTGTTTGTTTTCTCAAGTATAGTTGAAATCTTAATTAGCAAGAGCAATGTGACTTACCATGTGTTAACTATCACCTGGTAGTGATTCAGAGCTTCACTGAAAGAAGTCCCATATGCCTCAGCCTTTTTCTTGTGAGGTTCTAATGAGCTAAGCATTTCCAATATATCCTCAACTTCAGGTAGACTGTTCTTTCTGCTGCTTTGGCACTCAGACTAGCTGTCCCAGGATCTAATTTCACATCTCTTCCCTGCTTTTGAAAACCACTATTCAGTTCTGCCTTTTCACACATCCCCATGACTACTTCCTAACTTCTGTTTAATGCATGTCTGGTGTTTATTAGAAATAAATATTTATAGCACTGTGTTGGCCTGGTCACATGTGCACTTACACTGGGACAAGTATGCAGTGATAACCAGAGCAGAGCTTTTTGAGCTTAACACTTTGGACTGTAGTACTAGGTGACCTAGGACAAACCGTTTTCCCTCCTATCCTTTCTTCCTCATTGCACAATGTAGATAATGCTACATGTAATTATAGTGATCTCCTATATAAAGTAGGTTTTCTAGGAACTAAGCAGAAATAAAAGGAAAAGGTTGTGTTAATTTAAAAAAGAAGTTGCAAGCTTACTCTTCTGTTTCGGAGAGAATAAGTAGGTGACCTAGGAATTTGCTGTGCATGAAAAACTAGTTTTTGCTCTTCTGTTCACAAATTTATTAGATTAACTGAAGTTGCAGCTAAAATTTTTATGGAGTAGTGTCTTACTGTGCTTGAATTTGAAAGCATTTGGATTCGAGCTGCGGAAGTTTCATACTACTTTCCCTTGTAGGTACTACCATGGTTTAATGCTGAATGTTCTTTTCATCTAAAACAGATGGCAGGACAGGATGTTCGCCTGTGGTAGACAGCAATAGATTCTGGCTTATTACTTTGAACTCTGAAGTTTGGTTTATGCTGAGATGCAAGACTGAACTGGATCAGCCGAAGTGAAGACACATTTGTTCTATTTTGCTGCCTCATTAAAGACACATTAAAGCCTCTGACAGAGGAATCATACAGATACTTGTAGAAAGAAGCAGCTGCAGATAAACTTGCCAGAGGATGTTGGTTGGAGTGCAGTGACATGAGAATGCTTTTGAAAACTTATGCTAAATATAGGTCTTGAGTACCTGACTTACAGGTTTTGTGAATTTAATTTCATTCTAATTAGAATGTTCTTGGCTGTAAAGGTTTCAGTTATTTAAGAGCCATTATATATGAAAGTTTCATATGTAGTTTTAGTGTGATGTTCCTGAAAGCAGCTGAAAGTGTAAACATAATCATGCCTATGATTTTTTCTTTGTATTTAACTAGTCCTGTTGAACTTAACAGTCCTAAAGAAGTTTACCTTGTGCTAATGCAGAAATGTTTTCAGGTTTTCCGTTCTCAAGATTATTCTTGAGAATTTTGTGAATTTCTTGAGTATTTTGTGAATACTCTAGCATAAAAGGGATTGTTAAATTAAATACTTCTTAGAATTGCTATTTATACAGATATGGACAAAAGCACAGCTTAAATTGTTCTCTTCTGAGAACCTGGATGCATAAAGATCTTTAAGCACAGATTACACAGTATCAGAGATTAATTTTACAATTCATTGGACAGCATAATTCCAAGGTATTTGGTACGTATGTGGAATGTGATGCTGGCTTTTTGTCAAATATAGGTTTTAAGTACAGATCATCTGCATTTAGCTATTGCTGTATATCTGTGTGGTAGTTACCTTGAACTGTTAAATATCTCATTTCAGTACGAGGATGTCGTCCTGGGAAGATTGTTCAGATGACCGAAGCAGAAGTTCGGGGTTTGTGCATAAAATCACGGGAAATATTTCTTAGCCAGCCTATTCTTCTGGAACTAGAGGCACCTCTGAAAATTTGTGGTATGTAAACTTGATATGTATGTGTTTTATGTAGGTGTTTTAATCTAGTTCTATGGTCGGGGGATTGGAAGAATACTGAGACAGGCAAATGATCTTGAGATTAGAGGGAGGTCTTCAAAATCTTCAATTTAGATTGGATTAAGTGAGGAAAAGGCAGCTAGCACTTGGTAGATTGCTGATGCTCTTCACACTATTCTGGAGCAAGTTTCCTTGACAATAAGGGCTGCTTGTGCCCTCATGTAGTAGAAATTTTGCAACCTGTCCCTTGCTTGCACAGAGCTGCTGCTCTTCTGATCACTATTTCAGAAAGCAGTTAGGTGCTTTTAAAAAACTCAAATGTTGCATGTTGCAGTTGCTCACTTCAAAGCATCAACAAAACAAAGGCCTTGTGAAATGAAACACTTAAAAAATTGAAAGCGTTGTTAGTCTTTCAATTGGGAGAGTAAAACAGAATGGAGACTATTAAATTAGGTTTAGTTACCATGTAACAAATTCCTTGTGCTTCACAAGTTTTAGCAAACATCAGTATTACTAAGAAACACAAAACTAAAACATGGGTGTTTTTTACCTTGCTAAGCTTTTATAAGATGCTAGACTTCTTCCGAAGTACACTGTAACTACAAGCTTGTAGAAAATGTTTAAAAAAGTGTTTGTAAATACCAGACTGTAATCATCCTTCAACTTGCTTGTTAACAATAGGCAATGTCTTCGAAAGCTTAGTATTCCTTGAATTAGACTTGTTAAAGTGTCATAATATTAAAGGGGAAACACTCTTTGTATTCGTTACTTCTTACATCCTCAAACATAGATTAGCTTCTTCCTAGCAGATGCAATGTCTGCAATGTTTCTTACATTAAGAGAGGATATTACCAATTAAAAAAACCAAAACCCAAAATAAAACAGCCAAACCCACAAACAAACCACTAATGGCAAAGTCATTTTTAAATGACTAATTGCTTGGTAGGGTGGGGAGGAAAAACCAGCCCAGCTAGCCTAATGACATAAAGTTGAAGGTAAAGTGCAGCTTTATCACATTGTGTTTTCTTTAGACTTTTCACTGTAGTATAGTCTTATTGTATTCCTAGATGAAGAAAACATGGAAACTCAGGTAGATTGTACATAAGTCAAGGTCTGCAAAGAATAATCGGCCTACTTCAAAGTTAGCTTTTCCTCATCTGCTTAAATGGAGGCAATTGAAAGCATTGTTAGGTGTGCAATAATAGGGTAGCCAATGCACAGTTAAATAGGGCATTTGTTATCTTTAAATCGGATTCCAAACACAGTGAAAGCACCAGGAAGTGTCAGGTGCATCTAAATTTAATATTAGAACAATTGTCAAAGCTGCATTTCGATAAAAGTGAAAGAAAGATGATTGCTTTCACCAAAAGCAAAAGATGCAGCTGGTACTGCTTTGAACTATTATTTTAGTGTGTTCAGGCAATGCCTGAGGAACCATTATAGGATTGTCTTGTCTTACAATCAAGTCAGTTCAAAATAAGCTCTACATCTTCAATTGGCTGTGTTTTAATGTAAGATGAAAGGTGCTCTTATGTAAATGTCCATTTTAAAATAGATGTGGTTTTTAACGTAAGTCTTTATATCTGGCAGACTTCAACTTCTGCTCACACGAAGCTGTATTTTAAAATGCTAAGTGCCTTGAATGGAATGGTAAATGCCTTGGTCCCTTTATAAAATCGTTTCTGTAAAATGTTTTTACCCATTAAGTGCATTTGTCCCTTTGGTGCACGTGTGTAACTGAAAGTAGTTATAGACAACACAATGATAGTATTTTCTGTAGTGTGTTTACTTGGTAGTTAATTCTGTTAGTGCTGGAGTCTGGGGATTTGATAACATGGTTCTGGAACCCTAGACTCAGCACAGAAATGATTCGTTGAGGAGTCTTCTGGTTTTGTCAGGCTGTGACCTGGAGACTTCTAAATATCAATTAGAATACGAATCATTCTTGTTGCAACATATGTTTGAAAAGATTTTAGGACAGTGAAGCTTCAAGTTGTCTGAAATTGAGTAGTAGATATTGATCACCTTCATTAGAAGAAAATTGGAAAGTGATTCTTCTCCCCGAGTGAGAAATAGTTATGGAAGAGTGCTGCCTAAAGGAAGAAGTACTGCATTTTTCATGGAAAGTTTAAAGGAATGTAATATAGCATGTATTCTTCTTACCACTGTATGCTTTAAGAATTGAACCAGGGAGCATACAGGTTTGGGAACCTTTTTTTTTTTTTTTTTTAGGGTGAAAAAAGTTGTGTGGGTTGTTCTTTTTCCTCTTTTGAGGCCGTAGTAGCTCGTGCTCTACTGGAAAATAACTCTGGTGAGCAAAGTCAAGATTTTGCCACTGAACTAGCAGCAATAGTGAAAATACATTTATGTAGTGCTTAGTGTACAGTACCAGGAGGTACTGAATCTAAATAGCATACAGCTTGTACTGAAGGCTTTTGGCATATCTGTTTTGCATCCAGTCACTCTGGTAATGAGTTTTCCAGTCAGCTGGAATATGCTGCATGTGTGCTGCAAGTTTCTGTAGAGCCACTTTTGCATCTTCACCCGTGGGGACAGCTCATGGATAGTTTAGCTTTGGCTGCTCTGATGTGATACAGTGTGGTGGTATAATTGCCACACAGAGCTGTTCTGTGGAAAGCCTAGTTAATTTTAAAGCTGGAAGTGTGAAGAGTAGCATGACAGGTATTTTTCCTAAGAACAAGCTGTAGGGTTGAGTATCTTGTAAGGGATGGCAGTCTTTGAGTCTCTGTATTGCTTGTTATGTGCGTCAAAGGAAGATTTAGCCTAAATGCTGGGGGATGGGATTCTTAGTACAGCACTGTTATGGGAATTGACCTTTGAAGTAAGTGTGCTTTGCCATCACAATGTTCAGTTTCTCTCCAGTCTGTTTGAATTCTTTCTGATCTGTTTTTGCAGTAAATAATGTGACTTTTTCCTGATACAGTTGCTTCCTGGTCATATACCTGTTCAATTAGAGGTTTTTTTTCTAACTTTGTTTTAATTTATACAAGTTAAGGCTTGGTTAGAAAGCTTATGCTTTATTGTCAAGACTTCTGTAGCTTTTGGGTTTCAGATTGACTTCATACCTGACATAGCAGTTCTGCAGATATGGCAAGTTATTTATATCCTGTGAGTACTTCAGCTTTTTAATGCTAGCATGGTTCTTACCTTTGTGATGCATATTGCCACTTTTTGAAGGTAATATTAGTGCCTTTTTTAAGATCACTGTTCACTGAATAAAAACTTAACTAGCTGGCTGAAGTTCTTGACTTGTGTAAGTCTTTATGTTGTTGCACTAATCTTCAGTAAACATTTTGTTTTTATTCAGGTGATATCCATGGTCAGTATACAGACTTGCTTCGATTATTTGAATATGGAGGATTCCCACCAGAAGCTAATTATCTTTTCCTTGGAGATTATGTAGACAGAGGCAAACAGTCTCTGGAAACGATTTGCCTATTACTGGCATATAAAATCAAGTACCCGGAAAACTTCTTTCTCCTAAGAGGAAATCATGAGTGTGCGAGCATCAATCGAATCTATGGATTTTATGATGAATGTAAGAAAAATACTATTTTTGAAAGACTGTAACAGACTAATACTGTGTTTTGGAAACACTTGTAGTAGTGACTCTTGTATTGCAAGAGTTTCAATATTCTGTGAACCTGCTTTGAAACTTTCTAAAAATACTTTCCAGCCGAGGTTAAAGTCACTCTGGAGCATTACTGTTTTTTCTTCTACTGTCCTTGAAATGCTGTTGTAAGAGATTGAGACCTAAGTATGCTAACAGAAATAAAACCCTATGAAGACAGTTTGCTAACATTTTTGTTCAGGCTGTGATATGTATTACAGGTTGGCTTTAACAAAACAGCTTTCTCTTCCTAATGTCACACACTGTTCTCGTAGGCAAGCGGAGGTTTAACATTAAGCTGTGGAAGACCTTCACAGACTGTTTTAACTGTCTGCCTATTGCAGCCATTGTGGATGAGAAGATCTTCTGTTGTCATGGAGGTAAGCTAATGGCTTCTTTTAAAGGCTGTGTCTCAACTGATTTTGGGTTAATGCTGTACCAAAATGGAGTGTGGCTGTGCATACCTGATATTTAGCTGGAGATATTTAACCTTGTATTGTCTGTAAAGGTCACGCTTTTCTGTGCGCTTGTCAGTAGACAGGTGTCATTCTTAATGATATATGTGGCCCTCTTATGCCTGAGGGGAAGTGCATCTGTAAGTATTCCCTCAGTGTATCTCTCTGAAGGATACTTTATGCTAGAATTATTGCCTAATTTGCCACATGAGCTGTTACTGTATATCAGTGCAGCCTTAGCTAACACTAGCATCCCCAGCAGTGAAGAATGGCTTTCACAAGTAACCTTGGCTCTCTACTTTTGGGTCTATACTTTTGGCCTGTTTCCACAACACTTTCGTGGAGGGGACCTCTGAGGTTACACAGTCAAGCCTGCAGCCTGAACCAAGACATTTGTTAACATTGGAATGGACATGGCTTGCATGGACTCCATAAAGCCTTTGCTGCTAGACAGTCTGCATTCCATGGGTACCTGTCCCAGTGCTGCTCTGTTCTTGTACTGAAAAAAGTGTTTGGTGTTGATCTGACTGAGGGCTGTGACTTGTCTGAATACTGGAACTTACTTGGGCTCTCTTCTTTGTAGAACAGGCCTCCCCATGATTTTACAGGCAGTGATGCTTAACTGGTTTTCAGAAGCTTGCAGTGTCAAACAGTTGTCAAGAATTTGAAATTACTTGTAGTAGCAGCCATCCTGCCATTTTGCAGCTGTATTTGCAACTGCCTCCATTAATAAGCCTTGCACTGAGTGATCTAGGAATGGTTTGGTAGGTGTCACACCTGTGTTGCCAGTGAAATGGAAATTAGTGGAAATGAAAGCACTGCAGAAACATCTAGTTTGAACACCTCCCATTGGAATTAGAAACAGTGTTTGCCCCAGATTTCCTGAGCAGACTCTTCCAGACTTCATGAGGTTCTGTTGATGGCTGCCATCCTGCCTTTATTAATTACAGGTATCAATGCAAGATATGCCTGTATGGAATGTGCTTTAAAAATGATCTGGAGTATTCTTGCATCTTGTATTGAAAGCTTCTGCCTTTAATGCCTGCTAGAGAAAGCTAACGGAGTTGTACACATAATATGCTCTGAGATGTTAAGTCCCTGTAAAAACATAATTAATGCAGTAATACTGTTCGGTCTGCCAGCCTCTGGGTAGCATTGACATGTTAAAATACTTCTTTTTTTACAGCTCATCTTTTAATCTAGTTCTCAAGCAGTGTGGTGGTGGGTTTTTTTTGAGAACTGATACCTATCTTAAAGACTAGATCTCATAGTTTTAAGGATGAGATATAAAGTCACTTCTGCACCTAGGTAGACAAGTATCAGTGGCTAAAAACCCATGTAATAAATTTGCCTCCAAACCAGCGTGTAAAAGAATTACTGTTTTACTATCAACATATGTTTTTGAATTTTGGGGGGATTTTTGGAAAACAGTGAAGGAATAGCAACAAAATACTGTAGTGTTTCAGGCAAACATTTAAGTTTAGGTGGAAGATAATCAAAGCAGCTTAGCAGGTAGAGCAGAATGCTATGACAAAACTGGTAGTTTTGTGTGTATGCATTTTGAGACCTGCACTATGAGAAAGAAGCCTCGAGAGCTATTTTTCAAGAAAAAAGATTTAAAGTTTCATTGTAATTGGGGGGGTGGGAATTAAGTTTTCCTAATTGACTAAAGAGGAGGTTATTTTGTGCGTAGTATGCTTTAAGGATCCTCTTAGGAAAAAGCAGTATTTACTTCCTTACTCATTGCTAATTGCCCCTTAAACTTGTACGGGCTTAGTCTGTAACTGAAATTATTGTCAGTCAACTGATCTGCAGCTGTGAAGTAAAGTGAAAAGGTTACTAATGTGCTGTGTGCTCCTAATAAATGGAAGTGGACCTTCAGCACAGAAATAAGTTTTGCCCTTTTTCCACTCTTCTCCAGTCTTATCCAAACTGCGTTCCAGATCCAATGAAGTAATGGACTGTCAACGCCTTTTCATGATGTTACTACTCTAATAGACACTGAGGCAGCAACACAAACCATTCAACTCTGCTGGAGGTTGAAGCTAGCATGTAGTTATAAGGTAGGTGCCTTTTTTACTATATTGCGCATTTTTGCATAGTTTATTTTAAAAATCTTGTCCTCTGGGATATAATAAAACTTTGCAAAACCGCATAACATAGTAAAACAAAAGGCACCTAACTTCAACCCCTAGTAGTAGGCTATCTACAATAGCTTCATATCCTGAGTCATCTCTTTTACCTAAACTTTTCTGGGCATCTGTTTTGAGTTATCCATTTTACAGTATAACTCAAACCACTCTTGCTATCCCCGTCTCTAAAAGTTCATGCTACTGAAAAGATCTTTCATCGTATCTTTTCCATCACCTCCCTCTCTTCCCATGTTCCTCATACATCTCATACATAATTTGTCCTTTTTTTAAGGCTGTCCTCTCAACTAACTTCTGACTTTACTCTTTATCTCACTTCATTAAAGCTTATTCCATAACCGTTCCTGACTTCTTCCTTTTTTCTCTGCATTGTATTCTGTACGGCTTTGGTCCTCTTATCTATGACACCACTCTCTAGCTCTGATCTTTAGAGAACTTACATGATTAGTTTCAAGTTTCTATAAATGAAGTCCATATTGCAGTGTCATATTGATGGAATACATTGGTCTTACCACATTGGATTTAAGCTCTGAGATGGGAGTTGTGTTTGTACAGTAAAATACTGCATTTATGTAGTATTTTCAGGCTCTGGAATTTTGTTTTTCTTGTGGCATTAATGACAATGAAATGGATGTTGATGTTTAACTCTACTTGATTTACATGGTATTCAAAGATTACACAATAAAGTCAGTACCCATCGCACTTACTTTACCAATTCTGCCCAGTCAGAGTAGTTCAAATCAAATTTGATGAGTCTGCCAGGAGTAATGACAATTTTTTCTGTTTTCCCTTAGGGGAGAGGTGGTCTTATGCTTCAAAAAGATAGGGTACTAAGTAAATTGAAAGATTATTTATTCTGTGCTTAGCTGTTGTGACAAAACAACTTAATAGTATACTTTTAGTACGCTGTAGGTTTACAGCAATCACTGTAGTGGCAGCAGCTTTAGAGTGAGCTTTAGCTTGTGTTTGCATTCTTATATCGTTCATTTAACAATGATCATGTAGGACTTTTCTCTGTAGGTATGAATTTGAGACATTAGCCATTTCTTTTTGTGCAGGGGGAGTTAGGAAAATACTTGGGAAAAGAAATGGTTGCAAAGAAGTCTGCAAACCTGCAGGCAATTCTGTAGGGTTTTGTTATTTTACAGTAGTGTAAAATAGCACAAAAATCGACAGCCATGGGGCTGAGACATGGTTTGTAATAACATTTGCTCTTAAAGAATCATAGAGTGCTTTGAGTTGGAAGGCACCTTAAAAATCACCTAGTTCCAATGACCCTGCTGTGGGCAAGGAACCTTCCCCTAGACCAGGAAGCTCAGTTCCATCCAGCCTGGCCTTGAACACTTCCAGGGATTAAAGATGTATTTTGGGTGCAGCCTGAAATGCTGAGAGCTGTAACGTCATAGAAAGTCACAAACTAGTTGTGCTTATTTCACTGAGACTGCCCCTTACAATCTCTGGGTATGGTGCTGAGTGCTAATGTAATGTGTGTGCAAATAGATCAGATCTGGGGAAGGGGAAGTGATACATTCAGTACAGTTTAAAAGCTGTTTGTCTACTTGAATTTACATTATTATTCCTGTATTGCTGTGTTTATAGACTTGACTAATACTCCCTTTAAGTAGTTCACTGTCAGATTTCTGCTGTCCTTGCAACCTCAAGGTAATAGCATAGACGGCTTTAGCAAGCTGATGATGATAGAAGGCTTTTACCATAAGACTGCTTCAACAAAAATAATCTAAAATCTTCATGCTTGAAGAAAAGTTCCTCAAGTCTGTATCAAATGCTTTGGTTCCTGTCAGATATCATTGTTCTTGTAACATACACATTGCCACTGTGCAAACTAGCTGAAATTATTTTACATGGTGACTCCTTTCCAATGACAACTTTCTTCTGTCCTGTTCAGAGTTCTGGACTGAGTCAAATGGATATGGTTTGTTAACATGAAATATGTTTCATCACAAATTAGGTCTTCATGTTCTATTTTCAAATTTGCAGCTTTCTTAATTAGATACCTTGGCCTAAGTCATTTAAGACACCTACGACCCTTATTTAAGGACATGTTAAGATGCTAGGGCATTTAGTAGGCTCTCTTTTATGCCTGTATGCCCCAAGCAGAGGAGCTTTAGGGTGTGTAAACTCTTCAAAGGGTGGCTTTGGAATTCCGTGCTTTAGTTGCAATTAGTTGTAATTGCATGTTAATGGCTAAACTGTAGAAAGATAGCTGTGTCTGTACTAAGTGATTTTTTTTTTTTTTTGAGTAATCAAAGTACTGTGATTTTATAATTGACTTAAGCAGCTGAGCTACAGTAGATGACAACTTCCATGGCTAAAAGGATGGTAATTAGAACCCCTTGCTAATTTCACTTGCGTTATTCTCTGTCCCTCTATTCAGCAACGTAATTGTCTTATAGCAAACTGCCTTTTGTTTATGTTGCAGTGGAAACAATGGATGCAGTGTGCCTTTGAACCTCAAACCTTGTGTTCTCTGGAACCCTTTCCACAGGTAAAATGTGTATATGAGTCACTTGTTTTCTTGTACTTTTACAGGACTGTCTCCAGATCTCCAGTCAATGGAGCAGATCCGGAGAATTATGAGACCTACAGATGTTCCTGACACAGGTGAGTGACATGGAATTTACTGTAAATAGGTCTTAATGGTGAAACAGGTTTGATCAATTTCTGTGCAAGCAATGTAGTGACTTAACACAGCCTCTGTTCATAGTACAGTATTCCTTGGTGCCTGTGTAGGGTGTGAGTCTTGTTCCTCATGATGGCTATGTTGTTGGATATGTTCAAAGCTGTTGTATGTGTTGTTGTTGTTTGTCATAACAGAGTAGGGTATGTTTTTCAAGTTTGGATACATTATTCACAAGTTTCCCTAAAAACATCTTAGAAATCTAATGAAAGATATAGGAAACTGAATAGCTAGTCCCCTTGCCTTGGCTAGGCACACACAAATCTTTTACTCTATCCAATAACATAACTGTTCAAAGCTTCCTGAGTGTTGAAGTATCTGGGATTCTCTTTATTTGTCTCCTTCCTCTTTAATTTTGAGAAGTACAGCTCTTACTTCACTGCAGTTGGGATTTCAATTGCATCTATCAATGTATTAGTTGTGAAATTTTCTTCTGATAGGTTGTTGTTCTGTTTATAAATGTTGGGTGCAAATTGCTAGTGGTTTCTGTGCAATGTTCTTTTGAATGGTTTAATCAATCTTGCTCAGTGTCTCATTTATTACAGATTTTTTACTAGTGGATTGAGAAGACTATTGAGCAGTACAATGGGATAGTTTTTAAAGTGATGATTTCAACAGTGGTCTGAAATTAACTTTGAGAGGGAGATACAAGATCTAAATCTTTTTTTAAACAAGTTACAATTACAGTTAAACTTTGTAGTAGAAGAATTCTGTTTCCTATAATGTTCCTTAATATTGATGCATGGTAGTAATTCAGGGACTAATGTTAATATATCTACTGTCCCTTAAACAACACCACTTCTGTGCAAGCCAGTATATACAGTCCTGACAGTGAGAAGCATTGTAGACTGGTGAATGGTTGTTTTGGGAGTATAAATTACTACACTGCTTGTCCTTTTATGCTACTTATTCACTCAATGCATAACCAAATAAATGTCAGTACAAGCAAGCCAATCTTTGCATAGATCAGCGTTACCAGAAAAGATGGTTCTATTCAGCAGGCGAATAATACTGCTTGAGCCACCCCCACTTCAGGAATGCCCTTACAGAATGTAGTTCTTGTTTCCATGGACACTCCACTAAAATCATTTCTCTTCTTAGTACCTCCTAAAAATAGGTATAGAGATTTTTTTTTTTAAAGGCTCTTGTTTTGTGTAGTGTTTCGTTGTGTTAATTTTGCTTTCAGAAGCAATAGCTGTTTGTGTATTGTCAGAGTGAAAATGAAATGTCCCATCAGAGGCATGTGTGCTATGCTACAGTGACAAAGGTCTTCATCTTTTATTTAAGGAAACCAGTTTTACGTAATGGAAGTAAATCTCATGGAAAATGAAAAATAAACTGAAGTAGTCTCACTTCCGTGAACGTTTCAAGCCCTTCAAAGCTATCCCTTTGTGAAGGAGTGTCACTCAGGGAATGTTTGTGTTGATACAGAAGTTTTTGGTAGGTGTTCATGTGGCTGGTGCCAGGATTAGATCATTATGATGGCTTCTTCTAGCCTGATGAAAAAAGCCTTTTCAACTTCAAATGCAGTTTAAGATCTCTTAGGGACAGATTTGCGTATTGTTGTGTGTGACCCTAAAGATGATTTGATTTTGGGGAGAGGATAGAAGAGGAAGCACTTGCTAAGCAGCTGAGACAAGCAGCTTCTGTCACTTGCTGGAAATTCATGGTAAGAAACTATTAGGGATTGCAGTGCAACTATTGTTTTGAAAAACAAGTTACTCAATACAGAACTACATTTCAGTAAAGCTAAGTTTGTGTCATGTACTGTCTGTATTCAGTAGTTTATTTCTAGATAGAAATGTTGCCTAAAATGCAGTTGTACTTGTTCTGTTCTTTGTCTTCTAAAAACAAATAAAATCTTAGCCTGTTGTTAGCGAGGAGCTGTGTCTGGCGCCAAAGACCATTTGATAAACATATGTAAATATGAAATGGTCTAGTTGCACAATAGGTTTCAGACATTGGTTTGCTTGATTACAGCTTGAAGGATCTGTTATTTAAGAAATAACGTCTTCAATATTTTGCTTAGCAAGTAACCAGATGTAAATGTAAATCAAACTTCTGAATGTCAGATGAAGGAGATTGTGAAACAATGCTGTTAAGTACTTAAATACCTATGGGTCATCACAGGTAAAGAAAGTACAATTTCATGGAAAGCTATGAAATGCCTTTCAAACGTTTGGGGGTTTGTTTGTGTTGTGGTTGGATTGGCCTGGTTCTTTCTTATGTGAAAATTCATAGAAAGTTCTATATGTGCAAAGGCATTGCAGTTGATCTAGAGAAATCTTTTTAAATAGCCAGTGTTAACTCCAGAGTTAGCTGACCTTTTGTTGGCAGCAAAAAAAAAAATATCTTGACCAGTGCTAAAATGCCAGAGAGGCTTATTGTTCTAGTTTAAATTTGACTGGCTGTCACGAGGCTTTTTGAAAAAGTCAACAGGGGTCCAAGCAAATTGACAGCGCTATCTGAAGCAATATATCAGTGTTTTGCTGTGTTACATTTTGTTTTAGTCACCTAGGGTTCCTCCTGAATGGTAGGAAAGGTAAGAATCAAAGCTGTTCCATGTTCATAAATGTAATGGTACAAATTTACTTGCTGCATTTGATTGGCCTTGCATAGGACTTTTAAATTTGCCGCAGCTTTCACACTAAGCTTTCTTGGTGAGCTGTGAAATTGATGGTTGCCTTTTAATACACATGCACTTCAGTATTTTTAAACTCCTCAAATGTTCACTGTAAACACACTGACTATTAAAAAAAAAATTATTTCAGAGAACTGTTTGGCTCTGACTTTTTTCATCTAAAGGCATTTTCAGTGGTGAGGGGGAAAACTCCAAATTGACACAGACTGTACTCTTTATTTGAGTTGCAGTTTAAATATTGCTGCATTTATTGTTAAGGCTTATTTTCTTTAGGAGAGTTACTCTGATAATTACAATAGAACTGTTTTACATCATAAAATATCTCCTAAGACTGGCATCTTCACTTGTGCTATCTTTCAAAGGTTTGCTCTGTGACCTGCTGTGGTCTGACCCAGACAAAGATGTGCAAGGTTGGGGTGAAAATGATCGTGGGGTCTCTTTCACTTTTGGTGCTGATGTGGTCAGTAAATTTCTGAATCGTCATGATCTGGATTTGATCTGTCGAGCTCATCAGGTATGAATTTTGCTGCTGTTGCTTCTTAAAACCTCTCCTGCTCCTTATCAGTAGTATATATTTGAAACTTAATTTGCACTGTGTTATTTCTAGAGAAAAAAGGTCTTCCTGATAAAGGGTCTGTAAAGGCTGTGTCCTTCTGTTGGCTCACGTTGAACTGTGTGTCTAATGTCAGTGGAGTAGAATACTAATGCTGGATTTCTCAACTGATCTCTTCCTTCTGTACTGTTAAATGTTAGACGGATGTATGTGAACATCAGAGGTAAAGTCGCCAGGCTCTAAAGAGGCAGAGTGACTTGAATTTGAGATTTACACTGAAGTTTGAGTTTTTCAGTTTCAGCAGTAGACAGTTCCCTGGTAGTTCTGGCTTAAACTACCTCTGCTTCGCTTCATTGAAATATTAAATGCATTTTGACTGTCTCTACAAACAATTCTGTACATAAAAACTTTCACTGTTGCCTGTATTTTGGTTCAGCCATCTGGAGTACTTTGGCATGGATTGTTTTTCTTTCTGCACGTTTCAGTCAGGCTGTTTTTGCATTGTCAATCTTTAGTACACTTTTTTTATTAGGTTACTTTAAGCAAGAGTGCTAGTTAGGTGGACATCAGGTTTCAATTTCCTGTATAACATTTCAGTTCCATTATTTAGTCAATTTTAGAAGCTTTCCCCTGCTGTGAAACAAAAATAGGCTCTTTATTCTGTGTCACTGTAAGGCTTGGGTACACTATTAGAACACTTAAATATTTATCTTAGTAATTTTACTGCTAAAATTAGAGAAGATGTAGTATTCATTCCATATGCTGACTGGATTTCTTAATTGCTGATTAAGATTGCTGCCAATTTCCTATATTCATGTAGTTGATTCAGTTATTTATAAAAGAAGGTTGATGTCTTATAAAAGATCATGATGATTGCACCAAAGTAAGCAGTTGGGTGCACTAGTTTTATTACATTGTAACATGAAGCTTTTATTTTGGGAAAGAAGGAACATCCTTAGTTGATGCGTCGTACTACTTGCATTATTTTAAAGCTGCATTGTGCTCTTAGAGAAGATACGGCAGAATCACTCTTTTTAAAAATAATTTCAATGCTCTAAAATCACCTACACTTGAGGTTGTGTGTAATCAAAACCAATGTAAGCAAAACTTAATTGTTACAAGTTGCAGTGAAGGTGATATCCAAATCTTGTGTGCTCCAAACTAATTAGGTCAAACATCCACATTCTGTGTATAAAGCATAAAATGCTGGGAATCCTTACACTGGCAGTGCATAATTGGACTTCAACTATGAAAATACTGAACAGTCAAGCTGATGTATGTTTAACATTTGAAGTGTCAGATATGGGCATGGGTATGTTACCTGGTCTGGCATTCAATGTCAGGTAAGACAAAATGAGTGAATTTGTCCTGTCTGAAAGTCAAGACATAAATCAGCTTTTTGATGAGTTCCTGCATCTTTCTAATATAAAGTCCAGTTTTCCTCAAGATTCTTTTTTTTTTTCTTCAAAATTACTTTGCTTATGTAAGCCATATTGTTTACTCTGGTGTTGACAGGTGGTTGAAGATGGATACGAATTCTTTGCTAAACGGCAGTTGGTCACCCTATTCTCAGCTCCAAATTATTGTGGAGAGTTTGACAATGCAGGGGGCATGATGAGTGTGGATGAAACTCTGATGTGTTCCTTCCAGGTATGGTATATGTGGGCATTAAGTATGACTGTAGGTGGCGGGCTGTATGGACCGAGTTAGTGCGCTTGTTGATGTGCTGATGGTTAGCATAGAGCAATATTCTTAGGTTACAGCAAGGACTGCACAGGAGGCTGGCATTTGTGAACAACTGGAACTGCAAACCAACTGTTCTCCAGAAAACTGGGATTTGATGTTTTCCAAACTACTGCATATTAAGTTATTAATTCTATTCAAATGCTCATTTCAAAGTTTAATATTTAATTGGGTGATTTTTTTTTGTCATACCTAGTGATCGGAGTACACAGTTATGCAAACTAGTGGATTATAGGGAGCCTTTTAGTATGGCTGCTTTGTTCAGATTTTATTTCCTTCCTGGATGTGTTTTCAGCCCCTTTTCTTTCCCCTTCCCACCTCAACATAGTGCTAGCACTAGAATAATTTAGAGTTAGTATTACTGTTGCATGTAGAAGTAAGAAATTTGCAGGATTGCGATGTGATTTCCTCTCCCCCACTATCCTCACCCCTCTTGTTCCTACTGAACAAGGTTTCATGTGGGCTTAACAGTATTTGAAATGTTCTTAGTTGTTGCTGACTCAAAGGAACTTATTTATTTTCTCTAAGATATTGAAACCATCTGAAAAGAAAGCCAAGTACCAGTATGGTGGACTGAATTCTGGGCGTCCAGTCACTCCACCTCGCACAGCTAATCCACCGAAGAAGAGGTGAAGAAAGGAAATAATGTAGAAAACACCATCAGATCTGTCAAGGACAAAACTCCATATTACAGTATATAATAAGTGTGCACTGTAAAACCATCCAGCCATTTGACACCCTTTAAGATGTCACACGTTTAACTTAAAGAGACGGGTAAAGGATCTTTATTAATTTTTTCTAGTAGAAAGATGTGCGACACTGTATTGTAACAAGTATAGCTCCAAGTTCTAATATCCAGCATAGAGAGGAAAAAAAAATTAGGAAAAAACTATTGCAACTACATATTCACATTTACCACGGTTTTTAAAGTTGACCAACATCCCAATTAAAACTTGGTGTCATAGTTAAACCAGATGAGAGCATGATGTTCCATTTGTGTAATGTGGTCTTATTGTTGCTTGATTGCTTTTTCTTTGGTTATTTTGTAGCTAGAATGATGCAAATATGGTATCTAGTCTTATTTCCTGGCTCTTTGAAATTGGTATGAGGAAGGGGCTTTCTAGAACAGCCATTGATCTCTTATCCTCCCCCTAATCCCCTGTTTTTTCATCATAATGCCATGTGCCCCACTATAATGCAAAGTTTATAGTAAAGTAGTGATTGAAAGGCAAACTGAGTCCCAAATGCCCAGACTGGACAGCTGGTCAGCCAACATACATCAAGACAGAAAAACCTGTCCTGACCTTTTAACTTAAACTGCCACACAATGAATTTGTGCACTACACTATTTTAAATTATTGACGTTACACTGTGCGATGGCACTTCATTTAACTTAGATAGGACAAAAATGGTATTGCCTATTAGTTGGTAACTTGATTAAGTGGTACCTTGGCTTTAGTTTTTATTAGCATGAAACACCTTTGGCATGCTTAGCTTCCAGGTAACTTCCTACCTGTATCAAAATTCATCTTACATAGTTCCACAGAACATGAAGATCCTTATTTGCTAAGCCTTTGAAAGCTGACATTCTTTTTCATAAGAGGGTGTGTTTAAATGGTTGTTCATCAACATACAATAGGCTAGATGATGGGTGGTGAGCTGAAAATGCTACAGGAATGTCCAACTTACTGTAAGGCTTATGTCACTGAAGATTCTATCATTTGGATTTTCATGATCAAATTTCATATACTATTGTATAGACTTCTGCTTTGTAGTGTACTATAGTAGCAATAATTTCTGTATGTGATCAAGAGTTAAGCAGTATTTCTTTTCAGTTCTCTCCTTTATTAAAAGAGTTAACATTGGCAAATGGCAAGGTATAGAGAAGATACAAAATATATAGTAGGATAAATGAAAGGCACAGGTTTGTGATGCTTTAGGATGCAATCCTTATTGAACACAACTACAAAAGCTTTTACTGAATACTGTCAAATTTGTAAGATTCTTTGGGGGAAGGCTGCAGATTTATACCATTCTAAATGTGCATCAGTAGATGTAAAACTCTTGACTTCAGTATTGTCTTTGAAAATGTTAAATTGAGGATTCTAGTAACTTGCGTTTTATGAACTGGCACATTATATAATGCAAGAGATATATTGATTTCTGACACAGTGAGCAAGTTCTTTAAAATGGATTTAAGTCTCTTTTCTAATTCCATTTTGTTTTAAATGCATATTTTAAATGTAGGTTTTTTCATTTAGTAAAAATTGTCTAATTCATTTGAATGAAGTCTGACTGGTTATTTTAACATACCTGACTGTTACTCAAAATGTGTGGAGTTGGTTGTATTTTAAAAAAAAGGAAATCTTACAATATATCTATGTGTTACTGATTTATACTGGGTTGGTCTGTGGTTTTGAACAATGGTTTATTTTACCCCACTTTGAAGCAAACACCATTTTCAATGCTTAGAATAAAATGTCGAAGTAGATTTCTTTTGATGTTGTTCAAAGATACTTGTTCTTGAAAGTCAGTGATGAGAGCTGTGTGAGAGTAACTGCAGTTTGTGACGAGGTAATTAATGAAATCTAACCTGTAAGCATTGACATGGTAACTTCCTGCTCTAAGTCATTGCTTACTTGAGGTTTACTTTTGCAAGTTTTGAAAATGCTGGGTTTTACCAAGTGCCAGCCTCTGTGTAACCAAACATCTGGATTAACACTTTTCCGTTTTTTTCTTTAGTTTCTGGAACAATGTCTTCTGTATCATAACATGTCCAGGTGTAAAGCTGTATGTTATGTGAGTACCTAACATGCTCGCTTGTGTTACAGATGCTATGTCAAAAGAAAAATAAAGTCTTCGGGCCTTCTTCTGTGTCCTAAAGAAATAGGATATTTTTAGTTTATTTTATGGCACTAGTAAGCCACATCTGGTACTGGTATTCTGAAGAATTGCTATTTTTATATAGCAGCAGTCATTTGGAAATTATTTGAATGCTGTTTTGATTTCTGGAGAGTTGGGATGTCTGCTAATATCCCTCATCATCCTGTATGGTGGAAAACACACATGATGTAATAATCTCACCCCTACAGATATGACTGATATTCCATACTAAAGGCAAGTCTGATACATAACAGAACTAGCCACTTCAGCTTACATTTGCAGGGTTAGTATAGATCTCTGCTTTTAATATTGTCCGTTCTGGGAGAGGTAGAAAAGATAACCTGAAACTAATTCTACTCAGATAAAATTAACTTTCTTCCATGGAAGTTGCTAGTGGTCTAATGGCTAATAATTTTTTTTCACATAAACATCTTGTCTGTACAAGCCTTAAATGCTGCTAAATAGCCCAGTGTAGTGTGCTGGGAATAAATGGGAGGATTCTCAAATGGGCTGTTGAGAGGCATATAAAACATTACACCATTTGAGATACGTTTTGGCGTGTTCTCCCCCCCACACCTTTATCTGACAGTAATATTCATTCCCTATTTATAGTAGAGTACACATGGCACACAACCTCTTGTCTTGTTCTTTTCTGGTTGATGGGCATTTTGCGATTCCCAAACACTAATTTAAGCTATGCTGCAAGGGATGCTGTTTTGGTCTCTTTTGTGTTGATTGATACAAGATTCTTGTTTTACATCACTTTTTTTGTATGCTTTCTAGTGCTCAGTGTTTTCTATGCATTAGTAATTGTTTGCTGCTTTAAAGGAGGAAAAGGTTTCATGTAGTTGTGATTGTGCTGCTCTAATACCTTGAACACTATTTCTGTTGAGGTAGCATTGTTTGTACTGATCTGATATAGTTTCAAAAACTGCTGTAGAAATAGACTCTGTAAGGGGCCTTACATTGTAAGGGGTCTTAAACTAGTGGGTTGTGTTTGGTTTGCTGCATCTAGACACACAGGAATACTTGTGGCTGCTGAAGTCTGAGTTGGTCATTTTTCTTCCAAGTTGAGTGTGATTAACTGTAAGTGTCCTGCTGCTGGGTGTCACCAAGTTTCAGGATCCTGTTACGAAGACAATCTCCATTTGTACTGTACTCTATGTTGAGAGGGAAGCCAACAGGTAGGTGTGACACAGTTTGTAGCAACCCAGTGTTGTGCATTGCTGTGTACTTAAGTGCCTGGGAAACTGATGGAAATACTTCAGATCTGCAGGAGGAAATTGCTTGTATTGTAAGTAACCTACATCCCTGTTGTAAGCTTGTTTGATCACAGAAATCCACCGTGCTGTTTCTGCCAGAGTTGATGAGCAGAAAGGTATCTTTTACATGAAGAGGCATTCCTGTCAGTGGCTTATCTTTCGATAAGTCTAAGTGGAAGCAGATTAAATTGCTGGAGCTCCATATGATTGGTTCAGGGCTGGGAGACACATTTTTTTGCTCTGTAGTAATAGAAATAGAAAAGACACTATTGCTGTCAAGTATGATTGAACTGAAGGTGACCTGAGAGTAACTGTTCTGGATAGCTGGAATCTTCAGAATTTGTAGATGACAGACACAAATATTCCATGCTTGTCCTTTAATGTAAAGCTCAGAGGTTAACAGAAAAGGGATTCTGCTTTGTAGAGGTTTATGTAGATAATAGTTGCAAAAGCCTAGGCTTTAACTAGGTATTGAACTTCTTCCTGGCAGACTATTAATTTTTGTGTCCATGGCTGGTGTTTCTGGGACTGTCCTTGTCAGGTTAGTAGAGATGAAGATGCCTTATACAAACCTGCCAGGTAACATTACAGCTTAGCAAAGAGCAGAGACAGTGGTACTGTCAATGTTGTATTGCTTTTGAACTCATTTGAATTGTAACTTGGTTCATTATTGGTATCCAGCTGCTTTGGAATGTACATGAGGATAAATGTGAATATTTGACTTCAAATGCACTCCTGAAAAAAGCAAGGACGAGAGAATGTCCCCATATGCTGGGGCAGAGATGACAACAGCACAATCAAATGTCTGAGTTCACATGGGCTAATACTCTTTAAAGGGCAGGGAGGGTTTTTTTAGTACAAGTCAGAGTTTGCAATAAAGTTCATGCACATAGCTGTTTTTGTCGATAAAAAGGAACTCGATTAACCAATACCAGGGTTGGGCCGTTTAGGCAAAGCCCTGGATGTTTTTGTCCTGCTGTCATTTTTTTTGCTTCTGCTAATTAGCAGTAGAAGCTTTCCAGTTCACTCTCAGTGCAGCTGTATACTTTTTTCTCCTGGAAAAAAACCATGGATTTTGTTTGCCTTGTTCCTAAGGTTTATCAAGGTTTTGAGGACAGCATCTAACCAGGTGGCTGTGTGCAACTCATGGGCTTATAACCAAGCGTTCTCACTGCATGTACGAGATCATCAAAGCTGAAGGAGCCTCAGGCCTTGTTGGGCTGAACACTGGAAAGCCATGTGGCTGTAAGTCAGTGTTGGAGCAATAAATAAGTTATGCAGGTAAGACACAAGTTCAGGTACTTGTTTTGGGTTTGCCAAATTCTCATCTTCTATGGATTTTTGGAACTGGTAGTGCCTGAGCATCTTTCCTGCAGATCCCTCAAGGTGTTGGGAAACCAGCTAAGCTGTCTGGTTACTTGTTTTGTATCTTCTTGTGCCCTGTTAAAATAAATAATAATGGGTAATAAGGACACTTCATTCTTTTTCCTAGTATCCTGTTTCAGCTCATTAATCTCTGCATCTCTGTGTCACAAGAAATGAGACTTTATAAGAACAATTCAAAATAAATTTGCCACAAGCCCTTGCCAGTACATGACTACAATAATCTTTTCCAGGAAGAACTTAGTGCTGCCTGAAACATTCAGAACAGGTGGAGCTTTAAGCAGAGTGTATGCACTGCATGTGGCCTCGCACAGCCCCTTTCCTGGGTTCCACTGCCTTTGGTAACAGAATCTGCAGCCCAAGCTTCCTTTTAGTCTGCTGCAGACAAAGTCTTAGAAGCAGCCATATCAGAAAGCAGGTGATAAAGAACAACAAAAACTATTTTGTGTCTTCAGGTGAAGATGTAAGCTTTATGTGAAAGATAAAAAGCTCATAGGCTGAACTGTAGAAATGAGCACCACTTGAAAAAAATCTTCTTTAAATAGGTTAGATGTGCCCAGATGTTAAGATTGTGTTTTAACTTCACCCAAGTTACTGTTAAATGGAGGAGGTAAAGCAAATAGAAAGGATTATAGTTTGTCTATTCTTACAGAGGGCTCATATTCAAAAAATAGTAAATTATATTTGCAGAAAGCAAAAAAATTAAGCTACTGATTTTTCTTCTTGGTAGAGAGTTCTCCATGCTCCTGTTGCTTTAAAGGTTTGAATCTTAAGGGTGCAAAAGAGAATGCTGTGGATGGATCCAATTAATTATTGAAAAGGCTTAACCAGAAAAAAATGGTATCTTGAGGATAAAACTGGTGCAGCTCCTGATGTGAAGCAGAGGAGTGTATAGCCTTGATGAATGCAGAGGACAACTGTGGCGAGTGAATATATTCCAGTGTAAGTTTTTTTCCATTGTTTTGAAGTCCCAGCAAACGTAATGTGAAAATAGTTACAAGTATTTCATGTTGCTCCTTCTGGCATCCAAGCAGCATTTCTACAGTTCCCCATGTAACTCACTCACTGTCTTGTCAAATTTCTGGGCATGTATAAATCAGTAGTTTTCCATTAGCTACCCCAGAATATTTCATTTTTATATTTCGGGTTCCTGTTCCTGGGTGACCATTCGCAACTTCCACAAAGATGGAATGCGTAACACTTCCATGGAATGCTGTGAGAGGGAACACTTTAGGAGAATTACATTTTAATAGACATCTTAGCTGCGCTTTAATTGCATCTGGTTTCCAGGAGGCTGAGTTAAGAGAATGAGCTGAAAGACCTAAGGCCCTTTTCTTGAAGCAGTACTGGAGAACAAATACCGTGTTCATTCCTACTCAAGGCTCTTACCTAAAGGTACGATAAACAACTGACATGATAGGCTTAGAGGCTCTTGCCTTGCCTTTACCACTTAGAGTAAGAACACATACTTTTTAACTTGGTCTGACTTGTTTATACTAATACTATACAAGGATTTAACACAGTTATTTAATAAAAAAAGACCCAATGCAGTTGATGTAACAACTTTTTCTTGTTAGAATTGGTCTGGCATGCAGGTGCCATCTAGTGTTCAAAGGATAGTGCATGGAAAGTTGTTGCTACAACTGCAGAGCTGGCATTTATTCCGTGTTTGTCCTGCTCTTGTATCTTGTGAAAACCTTACTCCATGATCAGTACTGAAGTTATGTGTGTGGTGCGTGGCTTCATAACCAACTCAGATCTTGCTGCGTTGAAACTAGGCTTACCCCAGTTAGATGTACAGATTTATTTCCCGTAAATCTGGCAGACTTTGTGAAATCTCTTAAATTATCTGAGGATTCTGAAAGGGGTGTAGTGAGGGGTAGAGAGAATCAGAGCTCCCATGAGAAGTGTAGAAAAGTTAAGCTCTGTCTTAGGTGAAGATTTCTGAATTTCTTCCCCACTCTGGCATCTTCTGTTTTCAAGTCTAACCAAGTATGGTGAAAATATAGATTAGCTGTATCGTTTTCCAGTGACTGAAGAAAGACTGGTGGAAAATACATAAGAAAGTATGAAGTATATTTAGGTCTGGTGTAAATCAAAACTACAGAAAAGAAATAAATATTGGGCTTAGATTTTATGTGGGGTTCTAATTGGGAGATGCTATCAGAATAAGGCTGGTATTAAATTTTAACAACTTACCTAACCGAATATTGTATTATTTGTGTTTGTTTTAGTTACGTGGTTCTTCATTCTACTTATGGGCTTGGTAGTACAGGCATGTACTGCTGAAAAGAGATTTGCAGAGTTTAGACCTGATTTGAGGGAATCACTGGATGTTTAGCCAGGTTCCTCTGGTTGTCTACAAACACTAGTTCAGGGCAATTTTGTGGTGTTGAAGTGAATCCTCCTGGTTGTCCTCAGGTACTGGTTTGGATTGCAGAGCTTCTGCTGTTGTATGCAAATTGGACCTTTGGGTTAGTTTCATGCAGCAGAAGTTTGTTCCGAGTGTATGCCCATGGTGTCAATGATCCAAACTACTGAGTCCCACTGAAGTCTGTTACTCTGCTGTCCTACAACCTATACAACATTTTCCTCAACATCCTTTCTATTCTTTTTGTCATGCTTTCTTGTTGCTCTGATTGGGCAGAAAAGAAGGGAGGGACAATGGTGGCAGTGTCTCTTTGCCTTCCCAGGTATTGCAGTATGGTGGTACCTTAGGCTGCAGTGAAATACTCATTTTTCAGTCTGTCATGAGAGGGGTGAAATCTTTGGCGGTTGGATAACCTAGCAGCAGTAGGAAGAGGCTGTGCACTTCAGTAGTCCCTGACTACCAGAGGACCAGCAGTTGGGGTATGGGGTACAGTTCAAGAAGGATGAAGAAGCCTTGAAGACCAGGGCAACAAACACTTTGAAGTGTCATAGCATTTGTCTTTACTACAGTGATACTGAAGAGATCTCTTCAGAAGCATTCAGCTTCCTGTGTAACTGAGATTCAATCCGGGTTGTTGTACTGTTTTCTTATCCAGCTTGTTAGAGTGGAGGAGGAGGACAGGCATGTGAGGCTTCATATGGAACTGGTACATGGGGCCTTGTGTGAGAGATGGTGAGTTGCTAATCTGAACAGGAGGGCTGCTTTAGGCCTTTAAAAGCTATTTCATATGGCTGTGAGGTGTAGGAGAAATCTACCATGAAACAATTTTGCCTCAAAGTGGTCACTTCCTGCCACGTGAGGTCTATTCAAGGAATTACATTAACTGCGCAGGAGGGTAAGGGACCTGTGTAACCTTCCTCAACTTCCAGAGACAATGCACTGTCTTCTCCTCTCTAAGTGCTGTAGGGGATGAGCTGAGAACACTGAACGAAATCCTGTGAACAGTAGCAGCGACAAATACTGGTTGAGGTGTCAGTTTACTTGGAATGAAAGGCAGTTACCTGCTGACACTGTAGTAATGTTTTTTCCCTTCTACATTCCAACAAGCCCGAAAGGTTTCACGGCTGTCGTTCCTTAATCAGGCCCTGGGAGCAACAGCATGAAGTTTGTTCTAGAGGAGATGCCTTGAATCACTGTGCGGTCACTTCAGGATTAGAGACTTGGATGTCAGGTATAAAGCTGCTATTTCAGTAGGCAGCTGCAGTCATGGGTCGGTTGTGGGCTAAGTGCCCCTGGGGTGGCAGGAGAAAAAGGATGTGTTGTCCTGCTTGCTGACATGATTTTCCAAATATGTAGCAGTCCACTGGGAGGTAGACAAGCAAGTATTACAAGAATTTCAGGTGTTGGTTACTAAGGGGAGGCCATGTTGGAAGGTGTGCTGTTCATAGCTGCAGTCTAAAGTAAAAGTGAGAAGGGAATAGAGAAGGAAGAGCTTGTAGACAGCCATGGTCACAGCTGCCTAGAACTTAGAGCAGGCCTGACAGCAGTTCTTGGACAGCCTGTGTGCTAAACTTATTACAGCTCAGAAGCAGGAGACTGGGAAGGTGGTGGGAACACCAGTATCTTCAGGAGGCATTTGATTTCCCTCCAGAGTTCTCACATCCTGCTTTTTGATAGCGAGTCGTGAGCCAGCTGCAGGAAGCAGAGGTTGGTCTGATCCTTCGAGAAGCTTTCACATGCTTCTGGCCATCAGATACTCTCATTATTCAGGTGGGTGAGCATGAGGTCATGTGGTGTGGAAGCACAGCCTATACAGACTGCTTACTGGTCCTTCAACCTTCCTCAACACTGGGGTGTATATTTGCCCCTTATGTTAAGCTACACTGTTAAGGTTGGGCTGTTAGTCCCCAGAGGACCATGTTCAATCCCTGTGAGAAGCTTGTATTAATCCACTCATACCTATCTGTTTCTGTATCCCTGAAGTTCTGGGCCCCACTGGCTCCCTGAGTGCCCTGTCTGTGCTTATCCACATGAGGATTATGGGGTCACTTCTCCCAGAATACAATTTAGACTTTGCTGAGCTGTGTCAGTTCAGCCCAGATATTGTAATGTGAGGTGTTTCCACCTCAAATTACCTGACTTGTTGACTGGTGGTTTTCTAGCGTACAGACTGAGCCATGTGTGAAACTAGAAGGGCGTGATAACTCCAAAAAGGATGCTTCAATAAAGGCTGGGCTCAGAATAATTGAGTGTCTTCAGCCTTCTGGTGAACTATTGGCTCAAACATCTGCATGGGATGAGTATAGCATGTACTTGTTCTGGCTACAAAATATATTCAGTTCTTCTAGTAGTAGGTAGTAGTTGAGAACAACAAATAGCTTTTGCCCTCAGGGCTCTGTAGTGTTGAACTGAGGAAATGAAGAAGCTTTGAAGCTTATGGCCAGCATGTAGAGGTGGGATTGAGCATACCTTGTTGGGCACCTCTGGTAATCATGCAAGAGCTTGACTGTCACATACTTGTCAGGCTTCAATTTATTCCCATACAATGCTGTGTATTCTTTTTGTAGGTCACAATAGAGAAATTTTAATGGGCTAAGTATTTTTGCGCTCAGATGACCTGCTTTCGTACCTTAAAGAAAAACCTCAGTAAAATTCAGTAGTAGAGGCAGGAGTTTGAGTTAGGAAAATGGCCAGGCGGTGGCATCAGTGCACAGCAAATACACATTTGAACCTCACTTAAGGGAGACCAGGACTTGTTTTGTCACCCATGTCTGAACAAGTGGGCTTAGATAGGTGAAGTGCAGCTTTTTTATGTAATTTATCAATAACTAATTATTTGTAGGCATTTATGGTCAGCTATTTTTAGGGGGTTTGGATGTGGTAATTTTTGTACCCAGTTACTCGAACTGTATTTGTGTGCCAGTTTGTGCATGTGGGTTTGTTACAGCTTTGTTACGGTAATCTCTTCAGCCACTGGTTTTCATGTTCTAGTCTTAAACTGCAGAAGACTTTTTCAGGGGGGGCTGAAGTTCATAATGTTAGTGCTTTAAGAAAATAAATGTTTCTCTGTGCTGCAAACATCATTCATTCCTATCCTGCTTTTATGTTAGCGTAGCCTCTAATCTACAAGTATCGGAGCAATAAATCTGCCTCACAACCTTTGAAGGTAGATAAGTATGATGGCAGAAAACAAAAATAGCGAAGGACTTTTTGCCAACAGTGATAGTAAGGATTAGAGTGAAGATGAGAGTTCTTGATTCAGGCCTGCAGCCAGGGTTAAACTCCTACTAAAAGACGGTAATAGTGTCCTGGGTACGGTACTGGCAATGCTGGCCACTATTTCCTAATAAAGGATTCTGGTTTTTTGCTTGGAACAAAGCCAAAACTTTAGTTCTTCGTAAGACTTTGTTTTATCTGACTGCTTTTTTATATCTTAATTTTAACTTATTCAAAGAAAGAAAACTAATCTTATCCCATATCAGAAGCTGCTTCGTTGTGTTTTTGCTGTCCCATAAATAACCCTTCTAAGCGGTAGCTGAAGCAAACACTGCAGTTCCTCGATCACAACAGTGTTGTCATATTGACAGTAGCACTGTCCTGCTGTGGTGTTGATGTGCAGTGTTTAAATTGCCGTACATTGTTGGCTGCTCATCTCCCTGTGCTGATTGCTGCTAGATGCCAGCCTCGTCTTTTTGTGTTTGGAACTGATGCCTGCAATTCTTAGTCAGTTCAACAGAGGAAGAAGCATTGTGAGACAAGAAAAAAAATCATGACCCTTGCTCAGCTTTATTACTAGCACATCCCAGAGGAGGACATATGCTATGCTGGACTGATGCTTGGGTATGCTGCAGTGGTCTTGCATGTGGCTTTGAGAGATGATTCATATGAAGACAAAGGTATCTGTCTGCATTCCTCCCATTGGAACCATCTGTTAGTACCTGTGGAAGATCCCATGTCAGCATGTTGTACATGAGGTAGCAGTTGGACTTCTGCAACTTTACAAGATGCTTCTTGCTATTCCTGTCCTCAAACTTTGTGTCTGTAATTCTCTAAAACTCAGTTGTGCATTTATTTCGCATGTGTCCCATTTCTTAAAAACCCAGTACGTATACTTAAATTTCTAATATCACAGGCTAATGTTATGGAAGTCATTTTACATCTGTCCATGTAGGCAATAGTACACACTGTCGTGTGTAAATTAAAAGAGAAACAAGGGGAGAGCAGTGGAATGACACACACACTGCTTTGAAATAGGCATCTGAGCCTACTGCTAACTTTTACTGGAAACCACTCAAAATTCCTCTCTGAAATAACGTTGGAAAATCAATTGCTTTTATCCATTTTTCTATAGGAAAAGCAGAAGTGGTGTGTGCTGCAGTTGATGTTTACCTTATTTCAGTATGACTGGCTTTTTCATTTTCCAAGAAAATGGTCCACATATGACTTCATCCAGCTTTTGTATTTCCATTCTGGGAGTACTAAGCATTGTAGGCCTGGTGGGAAATAAGCTAGTTGTATAGTTTCATACCCACTTATGGTGGTCTTTATGTATCCACTTTTTTTCAGTCTGAAAATCTGCTTTTATTGTTGTTGCTTCTGCTTCACGTTTATTAGTTTGTGGCTTCTGCTGATGTCCTTTCTTACATCCTTTCATACAGCTTTTTGTGTGTATATATATATACATTTTCAAGTATCCTCTGACTTCTTGGCCAACCTCTATCCCACTAGACACCCAAGCTCATTAAAAGCAAAGCTAAAAGAAGCAGTTTAACTGCAGTAAAGGTTAACATACTCTGGTATGTTAGCATGTTCAGTGCTGCTTTAGCAAGTGTTTTCCTGGTATCCAGGCTACCTATTTTATGGCTATTCAGCTGGAGGTGCTGATGGTTAGTAACACTGTTTTATAAACAGTACAAGTCAGTGTGAACAACCCCAAGAAACAAGTACATCTTTGAAATGTGTGATGCTGCGGGCCAAAGAGTAGACAAAGTGGCCTTTCATTCAAAGTTAGAGATAGGCCTGTACTGACTTAAATGTGAACTGCAGTTATTTAGGAAAATAGCATCTAGATGTTTCTTTTGCTACCTAAAAGAATCTTTCAGTTGAGTTCTGTAATTTATAACAAAGATAGTGATAGAATTTATATCATGCTTCTTTCACTATTTTCCACAAAGCAAGACTTTATCTGGCACAATGATGACCCCTTAAAATTAGTATTTCTCAAGAGTTCAGTGTCACTCAGCAATAGTCACTTGTATTAGAATGTCTAGAAACAGAAAAAAAAAACCCAAACTGTTTTCAGTGGCAGGTCATCTGTCTATCAAATACTTTTCCTCCTGGCATGATGTTCTTAAGGACTGTGGAGATGCTGCAGGGAGATTGGAGGATTGAACCACCTGGAGTTCAGTCTATGTACCCTGGACCTACCATATTTCCAGACCTCCTTGGCTTGCTCTTCCAGAGTTGAACTCTTGAAGATGCTGCCCCCTCATGCTTTTATTGCAACAGTTCACACTCTATTTATGATGTGAGGTAATGTGAGACTATCTTTTTTTTTAAGAACTCCAAACTGCCACAGATTGGAACATTAACTGCAGTCATGTACCATCTGTTGTTGTCTCATGGCCATACGGGCATGTTCCTGAAGGTCCCCTGTGTCAATATCCCATGTTTGATAGGTAGAGAGATTTAACTATTTGTTGATGAAGCACCTGTGTATTAATATCTTTTTAAAGCAAGTGATTGTCTTGCTTTAGAAGGAGATTTCCCTGTATCACACGCTGCTTTAATTCAAACCATTGTTGTAGCAGGTATTTTAGAGAAAAAACTTGTAATTTGCCAGGCATATTAAATGTTCATTGATTTCAAATTCATAAGACTCAGAGTTACAGAATATAGCTGTATCCACAACCAATGTATTTCTGTAGTTATTGACTTTCTCAAAATGCTATTTCACTAATAAGAGCAAATGTTGTTCCATAAAAAGCAAGGAGCTTATGTTGATCCCTGTAATTACTCTTTAAACAGATGGAACATACACGTCCAGCTCATTTCAGAAGCCCCAGGCACAGCAGTTTTGCAGTTATGAGGATTTAGTCTCACTTCCATGAAAAGGAATGGCTATAAAGATAATTTGTTAACTCTTCTTGATCCCTACTGCACAGCAAATGTATTGTTGAAGGGACATGGAAAGCCTTGGAAAAGTAGCTAAATAGAAATGAAAGCTGCACAAAGTGCCCTGGGCACTGAAAAATGCTCTTTTTCAATGTCAGCCATTCCCAGTGTGAAGCTTTCGGTGCTGTGATGGCTGTACTTTGAGGCAGGCCAGCCCTAGTGAGTCAGCTTTTCTGGCCAGAATCCCACATGGATCATTAGCAAGTAGTATCCAAAAAAACCCTGGAAGGCAAAGGTTTAGTCTCACACTGTACAAAAGCCATCTATTTGGGATCAAGGTTTATCTACTACTGCATGGAATTAGCCTTTTATTGAATATAAAAGTCTCATTTGAAGCTTGTCTGATGATTTTTATCTGCAGACTGTCGTTTGTTGGATCTCAACAAAAAACCTGTCGGGTCGTGTATTAATTGAAGCATGACAAGCAACTGATTTTCTCATGGATGATGGCAAAAAGGCAACAATTTAAAGGCTACAGTTGCTAATTTGGAACTAAACTGAAAGATAGGATCTGGATTTCTTTCTTTTGGCTTGTACTTTATCACTGGGATTTCTGAAAGCAGCTGGAACTTCTGCTAAACAGAAACAGGCTCTGTCTGGCTTCAGCTGATGAGATGTTGCACTGCCTGTGCCAGCTGAGCCCTGTGTCCCAGAGGAAGAGTTCTACCCTGTGGGAGGGCACATGGTGGTAGTGCCTCCTGTCCTTCTGGCTCTGCCAGAACAAAACCTAACTTTCTGTGGGAGTCCAGGAGAGGATGCCCAGAATTTCTGCACTCTTTTTTTGCTCTGGCAACAGCATCCTCCTTTCTGAGCTGCCTCTCTGCCACAGGTACTGTTGCATACCCCAGGGCTGCAGCTACCTCTTTCTATGATCTCCTTTCTCAGTTTCCAGTGATACAGGAGTAGGGTAGGCACAACCTTGCTGGTGAAAAGGTCAGTGTCCTCTTGCACCTATTCACTTCCCACTGATTTTGGTGAGAAGGCACACCCAGAGAAGAACTGCCACTACTTAAGGGTTGGATTTGATGATCTTAGAGGTTGTTTCTAATGGAAATGATTGTATGATTCCACATAACCATGAAATAGTAAACTAAGCTTAGTTGGTTCCTGTAATACATACCTGTACATAATGAGTCTTTTCAGATCAAGCACTCACCTCAGTCCGTTTCTCTTGTCTTAGGTATTTTATCAAGTATTCACCAAAGAATGTCTGTAGTGGGATGTAGGAAGTCCACATAACAGAAATCTTCTGCCCTCTCACTCTTACAGTAAGTTCTTGTGCATTGCAAGGTCTTTCTTGGGCAGTGTGGAAATGGATGTACATGGGGATTTACATGTTTGTAAATGGCATTTTGGCATGGGTGAAAGTGTCAAGGTTTATGCTAAAAACTAAATAATACAGCAGCTGTGTGGTAGTGCTTGGCCCCAAGGCCAGGCCCTCTCTAGTTTACTCCTACAGACATGTCTGCAAGTCCTGCAAGACTGATAAATGCATCCTGAAGGAAGCTGCACAGTGACTGTTGAAACCTCAGTGAAGCTCTTTCCAATAGCTCCTCTCATTGTAGTCATCCTGTTCAGTATCTAATGACTGTATAATTTGAATTCCAGGAAAGTTGCTCCAAAGCCTAATCCTGTATTGATGGAAGAAAGGTGACCTGGAAGCCTCAGCAACTTGAAGTTTCATTTAGGTTTATCTCAAGACTGTTACTAATGAAGAGAAAGCTGCCAGCTGTCTCCTGAAAGGAAAGGGTGTCCTTTGAAGGGAAAATGGCTTTGGACAGGTGATATGCAATAGAGCTGAGCTAGTGGAAGTAAGAACTGCCCTTGGAGATTGTGTATATCGTATTCTGTAACCCTCTGCTGACAGGGCAAGAGCAGTCTGCCTCAGTTTGCCCCTCAGGAAAGTGTTTGAGATAAACTGCTCACATCTTCAGGGACTGTGTAAGATGCTGGAACCTGTGTAAGATTATATGAGGAAGAGGAAGATGATGCCATGGGGGCCTCACCCCAATACAACCTGAAGAAATTGAGTTCTCACTCAAGCAGTCAACTGGCTACTCTCTTGTGAGACTGTTCTCTAAGGAGGAGGAAAGAAAACTCACGATAAACATGGCTATCTTCATGCTGCTGACATGTCCCAAGGAGACACTTTATTATGCTAATGATGAAATAAGGTGATACTGCTTCTTCTCTCCTTCTGATGTTTTCAGCAGAGAGCAGGTCTGCTTCATCTGACTTTTGCTCATCAAGGGTTTTGGGACTTTGTTGGTGAAGAAGTATTGTAGCCATATGGACTTTGATTTTGCAGAGTCTGAAGGCAGTAGTACCTATCAGTTGTTCAGATGGATTTGTTTAATCAATCAGATTAACTTGTGAGAGTGAGAGGACAGGTCTTGCCTTCCACCTCTGTGGAATCTGGTAATCAACCTCTGTGGAATAATTTGTATGCCAAGAGGAGTAGTAAATTATATAAGATTTGAAATAGTATATAATTTAAGATTTGCTGAGTCTGTATCCTTTTCTAGGGAGTAAAATAGGTGTTACAAAAGAGAAGGCTTTGTGCAAACTTGAGAATTAATTGGAGATGAAAGCAAAACCAGAAACATTCTGACATTTCTTGTCATACTTCCACCCTGTGATTTCAGTACTGCTTTCAAAGCCAATGGGGCTTGCTAATGTTAGGGTTCTGCTGGTTTTGCTTTCTCTTTTGGAAGTTTTGCACTATTGAAAAGTAGTGTAGAACAGTAGTTGTACTCTAGCCTTTCAGATCAATTTATTCAATCACATTCTTCAAGTATATAACCTAGAAGGAAGCTTTTGTATGGATTAGCAGTCCTTAGTCCTTTTAAACACTGATTTAGTGGAGAACCGAAGTGTGTACTTAATTAAACACAGTGGTAGTTCCCTTTCAGTCATTAGGACTATTTGTGTACTGAACTTCATGGAAGTGTTCAATCACTTATCCAGATCAGGATCATAAATAGTAGCTCTTTGACATGGCAGCAAAGTACATTAATGGCAGCTCTGATCTTTCCTTGTTCACATCTTTATCCTGTTCATGCATACTTTCTGCAGTCAGTAATTAGAACCTCTACATGTCTGATCCTTTCTTGAGAAGCTTCTTTGTCCCTTGGGGTTTAGCTAAGAAATATTTTGTCACTCATTCAAGTAATTTCTTCTTATTAAAAATAAAAACCTGATTTTTTTTCCCCATGTTCTTTGACCTCAACAAAATTGCATGGTTGTACTTCAAAGCAGAATGTGGCTTTTGGCCTGCTATTTCATCCCCTAAATTTTGCAATTGCTTTTAATTTCACATATATACTGTGACAGAGGAATAGTAGGCTCTTCTGTCTTGTGTACTGCTAGTTAAGAACCAACATCAGATAGGAATCAGATGTTCTCCAAAGCTGGGGCTAAGTGTCCCCAGTCCCTTCCCATGTAGTCTATACATTATTCACAGAATCACAGCATGGTTTGGGTTGGAAGAGACCTTAAAGACCATCTCATTCCACCCCCCTGCAGGGGGGGACCTCCCACTAGATCTGGTTGTTCCAGGCCTCATCCAGCCTGGCCTCGATCACCTCCAGGAAGCAGTAGGATACTGCGGCTCACCCGTGAGCTCCTTGCAGTGCTGACACACACATACAGCCCCAGCTGCTGGCAAAGCACAGGTCCTGGCTACCAGAGAGCCCCTGGAATCCATCACATGGCTGTTCCCTTTAGCTACTGTGCCCAGCAGGGCTGCGGTCTCTGAGGTCCAAACAGACCTAAAACCATTGCATCAAAGACAACCAACCTTTAAGCAGAGATAGTTGGGCATCATTTATCTCATGCTGCAATTGAAGGCAAGATGTTTTGCAATGTCCTAAATAAGTTTACATGGGCAAGGGTAATCCCTATACTTTCTGACCGTTATCTGTCTGACTGACCAATCTTTTAATTTTTTCTAATGCTGACTTCTGACATAATTTCCTATGTTTTTACAAATTGTGATAGAAAGGAAGAAGATGGCAGAGATGGCCCCACAGTTATGCCAGAGCACAGGCGTGTGGGGGGTAGCCCATCCAGGCACCAGCTCCAGTTCCTGAGGCCAAGGTGACCAATCCTCCATAAAGAGATAGGGAATTGCCCGTGTTAGGGCACTCTTTCCCCAAAGCCACGGCCTAGACTCCACAGAAACTCTGTTCCAAATCTCTAGTTCAGTTTTCAGAGCCTGTTCTTATTTGCTGGGTGTTGTTTGTTTGGTTTTTTTTATGTGGGATAATTGCATTTTTAATCTCACCCAGAAAAATTGTTGAAGTGGGACTTTTGTTAAGAAGATTAAAAAAAGCCCTGAAGAAGGCTCAGCTGAAATCTAAAGGGTTAACAGTTGGGTATGTAGCAGGCATCCACCTGCATATCTCTATACTAGAGACACAGTTTAAGAGCAGAATCAGATCTTAAAAAAGATCCAGCCCATTCCTTGAACATATTTATTCCAGTCATTTGATATTATTCTGAAAACCTCACAGAATCACAAATTTCACTAGCATTTGTGCAGTTGCCTGCAGGCTCTGTTCTGCAGTTTTTTTCCCAGGATTTCCCATAACTAAAATGTCTCATTAGGTTACTGTTTGCCCTTTTCATGTAAGTTGAATGCAGGCCTTAAAAAAATAAATAAGAAATTGAATGCCTCAGGCCATTTGAGAGCTGTAATTATGTCCTCCTTTCTTTGAAGGGATAGCAGCTCATACAGGAAACTTGATCCAAAGTTCAGAGAGGGTATTAGAAAGGCAAGGAATCTTGTTAGCCTTGTATGAGGGTGTAGATATGCAGGTGTGGATTTATCTATGGGTCAGTACAGTGTCCATATGTTGCAGCCTTGACATAGACTTCTCTCTCAAATACAGCAGCTTGCAGAGTTAAAGAAAAGACTTTGGGAATGAAATTACAGGAAGAATAAACGTTGGTGTCACAAACTGTTCACAGAAGAGGCTTTCAAGTCCACTAGAGGGATTTGCATGTCCAGTTCCTATTCCTTCTAACAGGAAGTATGTGCATACCCCAATGGCATTGAGAATCTCAGCCTCTGCTTGTATTTATGTGGAGCTTCTCTATATGTGACAATATGTTTTACATATGCAATCTTTCACACGTGCATGTTGCCAAGCTGAAATTGTCATGTTACGGTAGTGCTTCCTCCCATCATTGTGATGTCTGTTTTATTTTGGGAGGGGGAAGGGCTATGGTGTCAAACTAAATAGATGCATCTTGTTTACTGCCCCTAAATGTATCTTGTTTTCTATAGGAAGTGATTTTGTTTGCATGAACAGTAGAGGCAAGAGTAGAAACACGATAAATCACAGCCAGCTTCGGTAAATTTAGTGTTGTTAGTGTTTGAATAGTAAAGGAAAAGAACACAGACAAAAATGAATTGTTCAAGTTTTGCTGTATAAGCCTGTAGCTCTGTAGAAGTGTCCATAAGTTGTAAAACTTTCAAGGAACATCAAGAACTACTGGAAAAACAGCTGAAAGAAATTCTGTAAATATGGATCAACTTGCAAATAGATGCCAGTGTTGCATAGTGACCAGCTTTCTTTGTTATTCATTACCTGAGTGATATTGCTGTCTTATATTAAGATGATGAATCAGACTTTTTTTTCTCTCTTTAAAATATATATAAACCACTCGGGTTGTCTAGTCAAAGCATCCTGTTTTGCTGCGAGGAAAATTTGGTGTGTTTCTGGTGCGGCAGTGATTGTGCAGTGCAAAAGAGGCTTTGGGCAGCTTCACTGGAACATTTTGCTAGGGAGATTTACCAGTAATTTGGTAGAGCCTGGGTCAACATCTGGGAAGATTATATCCACTTCAAGAATTAAAAGCAGCAGCAAGAAACCAAAGCCTATTGTTTTTAACTGTCTTGTTCCACTGCCCACAGTTTTAGTACAATCTGAGTGTAACACCCAGTGTGCTCGTCAGGCGGTCGTGCTTGGTGCTTCCTTCTCAGAAGTCCTAAAAGGATGTTACAGCAGAGGGCAGTAGGAACCTACCTCTGCTTAAAGTTGTTTTGGATCACAAGGATGCAAGTATCTGTTTTCTCCCCACTCTTTTTCCCTTCTTTAATGATATTCAAGGACCAGATAAAGCTTAGAGATGGGACCCACTGCAACTGTTGTCACTGTATTTGTCATGGCGAATACAAGGTGTGTGTTTGTAGCTCCATTTCTAGTCAGTGAACTGACTCTCAAGATTTGATGGATGCTGCAAAAAATCCACGCCCAAGCTGATGGCAGCAATTGGGCAATTTTTATCTCAATTCAGAATCCTTTAACAGTTGGTAGAAGGGAAATGATGTGACAAATTATACAGCTTATCATCACGCATATCTTCCTGATAGTTGCTGAAATATCTTACTGTTCTGGAATGCTGTTTCTTAATTTCCCAGTACAATAGCTAGGATTTGAAAACCAGAGACTTTAAAAGTGCATGCATTTAAGGGAGGGAGAAAAAGCCAATGGTGCAAAGTAGCCTCCATCTTGGAACCTTTCAGATCCACACAGCATGATGATGTGAACAGTGCCAGGATTACCTTCCCCTCTGTGCATCTCCTCACTGTGGTCTTTGCTCCCCCTCAGCATCTTCTGCCAGTGCTCAGAAGCCACTGTAGTTCACCTGGATTTGGTTGCCATTTTCTCCTGTTAATTCAAGTTGGTGTTCCAGTACTGTAAGCCACCTGAGTAGGTTTGGGATTTCCCTGCTATCCTGTTTTTATTTCCTGAAGGGGGACATGCTCATACATGTTCTTCTCTGGCTCAGCAGACTTGTGTCTCGGCAGCAGGCGCAGCTGTCTCTGAGCATAATGCCAGTTCAGAGCAGAGAGCAGCAGAGGCTTTGAACTTGCTCCCTCCTTTAATTGGAAGTAGCCCGGATCTGATGAGCTTCCAGACAACATTGCAAAGCTCAGCTTTCCCCCGCCCCCGGCTTCTCCAGGCGTGTGAGAGTGTAGGTGTGTGGGAAGGAGGGAGTTGTCATTGTGAAGAATTGTTCAGGAGAGTGGGGAATTACTCATTTCCTACTTTACTGGTGAGGATCTGCCTTATGTATTGCTACACCTAGGATGTATTTTTAACTGTCCTGTGGTAACTATAGCATACGTACAGATGGACCTACTGAAGGATAGATAAAACATACTACGAATTACATAGACTGTGCACAGGGATACTAGGAATGTGGCTGGCTGTAGAAGTACCTAGCTCTTGCAGTCACTCATGTTTTAAATTGAGACAATACTAGATAGTCTGGTTTCTTTTTTATCTTTTTTTTTCTTCCTTTGTTTGCCTATACGCTTGTAAAGGATAGGCTGAAATCAGGACTCACGTAGCAGAGGTATTCACAAAGTGGGTTGCTTCTGAGGCCAGACCAGTCCCATCTGTAAAGGACAAAGGCTGCTCACTGCATGGTTGTTCAGAGCTATTCAAGGATGGAAAACGCAAGGAATCGTAGAGGTGAGCTGCAACTTCCGAAGATCCCTTATATCTTGTTCTGGTGCTTTTCTTTCCCTATAACTCAGATTAAGTCCATGCCAGGTGAAGTCCCATTTTGGGCAGAGAACTGTCTTGTAGGATAAGCAGCAGGAGGGGGATACAGGAAAATGAGTTAGTAAGGTATATTGCTTTGGTGATGTCTGCAGCTTTCACATTAACTCTAGCATTGCATTACTGCAGCTCCATGTTCAGAGGAGCCCTCTGTGCCATGCTGTAGTGCTGCAGGGGATCATAGAATTCTTGAATGTTTGCCTGCTTCTCTGAGAGTTGTGCCCAGGATGCTCTGATACAGGAAATATCCACTAGGTACTGGGTGGAGAACACACATCTCTCCGGGCTATCTGTGCTTTCAAAGCTAAATATTCCTGCAAAATTCCTTTTAGAAAGTGTTTTCACTATGCCTAGCTATAAAGATTGCTTTTTAAAAGCTATATTAAAAGGCACTCAAAATTGACCACACAATGATTAAGATCATGGTAACATAGGTACTTAGTTAATGATTGTTCCCCTAAAATATAATCGGGTGGACAGATAAACATGTATTGAAAACATCTATAAGTCCAAATTTCAATGCTTATACCTGAAGTAACAGCAAAGGGTGTAAAACAGACCTGTGCAGTTTTACTAAGTCCTTTCTGCTTTGTCAATATGATTTTTAGTGTGAATACTTGCCCTAGTTCTGTTCATGTCTTTTTAGGGGAGACCAGAATCACTGAAACTCTGCAGCGAAAAGCTAAACCACATTATTCTTATCTAATTCAGAGCCCTGCATATGTTGCGTGGTACCACTGAGGTAACTCCTTTTCCATCAAGTCATGCTGCAGTGGTACCTTGTTTATGTTTAATTATGTGCTGTTTATTAACTGAAAACAGTGAAAACAATCAGCTGTTCAGGGAACAGGAGCAAAATTACTAAAGCAAAACAGCTGAAAATTTTCAAGCAACCAGGTTTGGTGTTGGAAATTGTATTTCACATGCACAAACACATTCAGCTTAAAATTCCAAGGAAAGTTTTTGAACCTTTTTTTAAATTTGACAAGCTAAAAGCCTCTTGTTCCAATTATAATTTTAGATGTTGCATACAGTCTAAGTTGGTACAAAGCACTTTGAAAAAAAATTTCAGTATTTTATTTTGCCATTTTTTGTATTTTTAATTATAAAGCAAACTTGAATGTTTTGACATCTTCCAGAGAGGATGGAAAGCCTGTTTTGAAGTTTGTGTTGCCTGAGGTTGGTCAGTATCTTATGCAGACGTGAGATCAGCACCCTACACTGTTGGGCGGAGGGGTTAGATTGCAGGAGTTAAGAGAAACTAGAGAAATAAATATTCACATTGAAGCTGCACAGCCTGTCTATTTTAGCCTTGGTTAGGCTTTAATGGATGGCTGTTTGAATGTGCCTATCTCTAGCTGCATCTGAACTAGAGGAGTGTCAGAAATGTTAAAATTCGTAGTGCAGGGTGTTACGACTTCATCGTTATTGGGCCTCCCCACATGGTGGAAGTTTTGAGTTTTGATCAGCTGTTACTGATACAGACATTTAGGAAAGATTCAAAGAGGTTTCAAAAAAGACAGGATTGATCCAAACACAGGGAAAAGCAGATTAGAGCACCCAACTATTGAGGACCAAGATAATTGTCTTCATTCTATATGCTTAGAATACAGTAGCCTAGAGGAAATAATCCTGTTGCTATAAAAGGAGAGAAGTGCTACATTACCTGATAGGTCTGGTTTTCAGTGTCTGAGATCCACAGTCAGCCCTCTTCAAAGTGGTAAGGGATGAAAAAGGAAAAGCAGGAGTGGTTACCTGGTTCCTCCTAGTGGGCATGAATTGAGAGGAATTTGGGCACTGTCAGTCTTTGAGGACTAAACTGCTAAGCAGTAAACTCTGTGTCCTAGTTCATTCTCTGGTCTGCTCCTGGCAGAATGCTGAAATGTTACTGGCTGGATTTGTGACAACACAATTGTGGCAGTACCCATAAGGAAAAGTACTGAGGCAGTGATTTGTCACACAGGTCACTTAAATATCCTTAATAAGAAGCTTCTGGCACATGATTAAGAGAGAAGAAAGTAGCAATACAATTGCTTCTTTATATTCAACTGATGTTTCCCAAATTAAGTAGTAAATTCTTAACACCTACACCATGAGCTAATCTTCCCTGCAGTACCATCCTCTGCTATCTCAGAGTAGTTATGGTTATTACTGTTACAGGAATACACAGGTGTGTGAGGATCAAGGTGTGCAGCACACACAGCAAGAGGGGCCACCCAATGGTAAGATTCAACCTAAAATGGAGTGGCTGATACCCCAGAGGGCTGTGCAGCCCTTCAGAGGGACCTCGACAGGCTGGAGAGATGGGCAGAGAGGAACCTCCTGAAATTCAGCAAAGGGAAGTGCAGGGTCCTGCAGCTGGGGAAGAATAACCCCATGGACCAGCACAGGCTGGGGGCTCAGCTGCTGGAAAGCAGCTCTGCGGACAACAACCTTGGGGTCCTGGTGGGTGACAAGGTGTCCGTGAGCCAGCAGCGTGTCCTGTGGCCAGGGAGGCCGGCGGTGTCCTGAGGTGCACTGGGATGAGCACTGCCAGCAGGTTCAGGGAGGTGATCCTGTCCCTCTGTTCAGCCCTGGTGAGGCACACCTGGAGCGCTGTGTCCAGTTCTGAGCTCCCCAGTACAAGAGAGACATGGAGCTGCTGGAGCACGTCCAGCGGAGGACAACAGAGATGATTAAGGGACTGGAGCATCTTTTTTACCAGAAAAGGCTGAGGGAGCTGGGCCTGTTCAGCCTTGAGAAGATGCAACTCAGAAGGGACCTCATCAATGTCTTTTAGTATCTGAAGGGGAGTGCCAATGATGCCTTGTTGGGGCTACCTAAAAACTGAGGGTAGATAAAATTGAGAGGATAAAAGTGGGTATTTATTGAAGGGCCTTCAACAAGGTACACTTATGGGCAGACAGAGCCCTAGGGCTACACCCAAAATGGACAACAGGTCATGAGTTTTTCACACTTTTGTAAGTTTGGTCCATTTGCATATTAGGGTTAATTTTCCAATTACAATTCCAGGTAATGAAGTAATTACTCCAAGTTTGTTCCCCTCTTTTTAGTGGCATGTTTACATATTCTGGGGCCTGGGACAACAAGGTGTCCTTGAGTCTCAGGCCTTGAGAAGATTTGTCATGTCTAACCAGAATGGGAGAACAGCAGCTAACAGGCTGTAAGGAGTTTGAGTTACACACTAGAGCAGTACAGGATCTGAAAAATATAAAAGCCAAAGTCCTAAGGCATCATTCCCCCCCTTCAGCGGCTTGACAAGACCTCTACCTTGTTGAGTCTCTATTCTAAATATCTACTAATAATATGTATCTAACAGCAGTATATATCTAACAACAGTATATATAAACAAGAATTATAATTGCAACTACTATGAACAGTAGTAGAGGATGGAGGCAGGCTCTGCTTGGTGGTGCTGAGTAATAGGATGGGAAGCAATGGGCACAATGAAACACAGTGTTTCACCTGAACATGGGGAAGAACTTCTTTACTGTGTGGGCGACCGAGCACTGGAACAGATTGCCCAGAGAGGCTCTGGAGTCTCACTCTTTGGAGATATTCAAGAGTTCTTGCAATGTGCTCTAGGATGACTGTGCTTGAGCAGGGAGGTTGAACCACTGTGGCCCCTTCCAAGCTCACCCATTCTGTGATTTTGATTCTGTAAATGGAAAGACAGATGAAGGGAAGCATTGCAGTATGTTTGAGTCATGTATTATCTCACTGATGTTTGCTTAACAGGCCTTATTCTGAAATACAGGTTTTGCTTTGCCCTGCTTTCAAATTCTTTTAAAAAATCCTTTTTAGAAAAAATTAGGCAGAGGTTAATAGTAGCTTTGCTTGGAAATCTGCTTATGCTTTACATAACATAAAAGCCTGCCTGTCTAGGTTGGATGTCTGCTTAAATCTGTGCCACCTTGTATGAGCATAACAAGTAAGACTCAGTTTTAAACAACAGAAGGTCAACTGAATTCTAGTTAATCCATTTCTTTCAGTTTGCAGAAAGAGGGGGAGAAAAAGAGAAGTCAGTGCAGAATAGGATGATACTCAAATGGTAAACTTCTCATGTAAATTCAGAGTTCAAACAGGAAAATTTAGCCTGTTCATCCACAGTCTCTACTTTGGGATCAAGTACAGCCTTTTCCTATTCCAAAGGAGAGAGTTTGCCTCATTGGGAACACCACTGTGGCCAGCAGACAGCATCTAGCAGATCTTGTAGCAGCTACAAGGAACACTTCCTCTCTTCAGGTAAGTGTAACCAGCCATGACAGTCTGTACAGATGATTCCTGGGTGTTGGGGTTTTTTTTCCCCCACAGCCTTTTTTTCTTTCATGGGAAAGCTTTCCTGGATGGAGGACCTGCATTGTAGCTGAAAATTAGTCTGGGTTTGGCCAGCTCTAGTGTTGCTCTGATGCCACCTGCTACTGAGGTAAAACATTCTACTCCTCTGAGATCAAATGGGGTGCCAAGCAAACATGGCCATAGAGGTTTTGATTACACAACTGACTCTTTTAGAGCCAGCCTGAATCACTTGGCACAGCACCACATCATGTATATATGTTTGCAGCCCAAAATATATTAGTTTGCCTAGCTGCCAAACTGCATGACACAGTCATACCCAGCGAGCTCCCTGCTTTCACTTCTAGTTCATTTTCATTATCGTTGCTTTTCAGATTTGTCTCTGGGCTTACAGGAGTATCTGTAGCTTTGTTTGCTACAGAGAAAATGCTAGTTTGAATGCCTCTCTCTTAAGAAAGGTAAAAAGCATCACTGAGTCAAGGGCTTTCTATCCTTTCTATTCAATAGAGTTCAGGTGAGGTCCTAAATCCGCTTGTGTTCAACTTTATTTCTATTTTAACCACACTTATATTACCTCCCATGTAATATTTCTTGGCCCTTGGTAGCACTTGAAAAAAGTTCCCCTCTAATACTGAACATGGCTGTCATTAGTGTGCCAATGACTGTCTTCCTTATCACCGAGGGAGGATGCTGAGAAAGATGCCTGGAGACATCCCCCTCTTTTCATATTTCAAATTCATATTTATTTGTACTGTTTATAATGTTTGGGGATACCTTAGTTTGCATGACCTGGCTCATATCTGAGACATTTTAAATCGATTTTGGGAGGAAGCTGTGCGTAAATCATCTTCTACAATCTAACCCTACATGTGATGCTTCTTCTTTGGTTCCTGGTGGCATGTCTAAAATGAAACAAACAGCAGCAATATAAGCAACTGAAATTAACATAAGGTTTGTGCTTTAGAGACCTAGGCAGTAGATTACTCTTACTTCTCTTATCCTCTGTATGCCTATAGATTTTTTTCACCTCTCAGAATTTGTTCCTTTTCATTTTATTGGCAATAGATGCTGTCATAACTGCCTCAGAGAAGAGCTCAGCAATTTTTCAAGGATGCTTTGCTATACTGCATTTTCTGTCCCAAGATGGAAGTCAAATTTGTTGGCAGAAATTTAGCAGAACCCAAGAGGCACTCCCTCACAAAGAAATTAGATGCAGCCAGATGGTTTAGCAAAAAGGTGGTGGCATAGCTCTGTCTGAGTCTGGTGATCAGCGGGCACCGGGAGCCATCCCTTTCACTGAGGTTTCCACAGGTGCTGTCATTCCCAGTTCCCTGCACACGATTCAGTATTTGTCCATGTGAGATGTTTGGTATCTAAGTGTGGTGGGATGGCCATGGCTGGCAGCCAAACTCCCACCAGTTGCTCACTCGCTGTCCTCCATAACAGGAAGGGGAGAGAGAATGGGAAGATCAGGAATGAGAAAACTTGTGTGTTGAAATGAGGACAGGGAGATCACTTTCAGTTACCATCATGGGCAAAACAGGCTAGACTTGAGGAAAATTGAATTAATATATTGCCAATTCCTTATGCATGAAATTAATTATTTGGGTATTGGAAGGCAAAAAGACAAACACTAAAACACTCAGAGAAAACATCTTTCCTTCCCCCCTTCCAAGGCACAATTTTTCCCCTTCATCCTGGCTCGTCTCTTCATCCTTGTTATCACCACAGGTTACGTGTGATTGGTCCCTTGACCAAGGCAGAGGGGTTATGGTCAGCATGGAGTAGCTCATCCCTGATGCTCCTTTCTTGTCATGCTCTGGTGTGGGTCCTACCCAGATGCAGGGAATATCACTTTCCCAAACCATCAACTGATACAGGATTCAGTATTCCAAACACCCAGGGCTGGCCACTGTGCCTGCTGCTGGGTCAGGTCTCCTAGGAGTGGTGGCACTGGGCCCTGTGCTGAGTGCCACACGGAGCAGCAGCCTCAGGAGGAGACACGAGGATGTTCAGTGTCTGAGGAGCCTGCGCTGGCCCTTGTCTCAGTGTCCAGGGGTGAATGTGAAGGTGCTCAGCATATTCCAGCATAAGGCTATCAATAATAAACCATTTAAAATATCTCAAAAGCAGTGCTGTGATGATAGCCCAAGTAATTAATTACTTTACTTTTAATAGACCCTTCAAACACTGCCAAGTCAGTGACATCTGCTGCAGTGTGGAAGTACCTTCAGGGAAGAAAATTCTTAATATGGTGATACCTCAAAAGGTGGGCCATAGGATGTTTTAGTAGACTGTTAAGCTCTCCTGCTTATTGCTCAGCCAAAAAAATGACCATTCACCCACTTACTGATGGATGATTTAATTGCAACCTACTTCTCAAAGCACATAGCCTGTCTGCCTAAGATGCATTCAGCACTTCTTGGAGAGGGGCCCATTCTCCTGCACCTTATTTCTGGTTTTTATCATATTACTACTGCTCATTTTAGTGTAGTTGTCTTTGACCCCCAATCCAGGTGAGGCCTCACCCTCAGCTGGTGCACAGTCTTGCCCCAGAACAATGAAGAGCACTGATTAACAGCAGCAGAGTATGTGGAGCTGGAGTTTTCATAAAAACATCATTCACTTTCTGCTCTGGTTCTCTTGGGGGAACAATGCAAAAGATGTTATGAAAATAGGGTTTGTTTATTGACCTTCTCTAATTTCCATGTTCATAAAATAATCTTGTTTATTAACAAGTAATCTTTGGCTGAGATGCACTGTGTTCCCTGAAACATTTTGTGCAGAATTCCTGGATCGAAGCTGGAGAAACTGAGTACCAGGGAATTAATTTCAGAGGATATGATCTCATAATCTCACTATTTATCTCTGGAGATAGAGAGATTTTGGCTAGCAGCTGCAACCCTAGAGATAAGTGCTCTTATTTGAAGGAAATGGAACCTTTTAAAAAATATATTTACTATATTACATTTTTATGCTTGTGTCAAGTCTCAGGTAAAGGCCATGTTTGTTCTTGTTTTAGTGTTTGTACCTGGCCCACTCTTATTAGGTGGAGTTAATGTGGAAATACATAGCAAGCTAACTTTATGATCCTGCTCCAGTGAATTTCAGGAGGACTGGTAGAAACGCAGCTTCCTAGGGTCTCTTTCCAAGCCTTCATGGCTCTCTGCACCAAGAACTCTCTGCTGCAGTGGCAGTGCAGGGCTGGTGGAGTTGGCTTCATTTCTCACACTAGTGGACTTGTATATCTGATTTTTTTTTTCCTAGAGCCAGTCTGCAGCCCCTTCATTCTTTGTTAGCCATGGTGAATCACTGATCCTACTGTGCTTCAGAAATGGAGAGAGGGAGAGCAAGTGTCCTATGCCAGGTGGAAGTTTTTATTGTTTAAAAATGTCACCATGTAGAAAACAGTGGAAAAGTTGTGTAAAAGCAGCAAGGGAAGACTGTTCAGTGGATCTTTTTTATCTCTGTGGCATGGAAAGAGAGAGCTGGCAGCAGTGTTTCAGTGGCTGGAAATCTCCAAGGTAATTTCCAAGATTTGCTGATAGCTTACATGGAAATTGGACAAATAATTTCACAAAACAGTACTTCCCAGTTAATTCCTCTTCTCTCTATGCTGTTTCCTCAGTAAATGGCTGTTTTATTGCCAAGATTTACTTATTTGGCGGCAATGTTTGTACAATCTTCCTTTACACATTATGTGCCTAAATTTCAGAGATTTCCAAAGGACTCATGATTTCCCCTGACATTAGCTAAACCTGCTGGAGTTCAGTGTCTGAAAAAGGAGGGTTGCTATGTTCCTTTAAAGCAGCAAGCAAAAGCTCAGCCTCCAGCATTTAAATCCAGATCCAAAGCTAGTTCACACCAGCTCTGATGCAGTTAAGCATTTAGGTAGGTGAGTAGGCAATGTCACTACTCTGATTCTTGGGGGCTGCTCTCATGTTTAAAGTTAGACACATGTATCTGCTCTGCTGAGCTGCAGCCCGTGTCCTAGAAGCTTGGGTGGAATGAGCACTTGGATGCCAATGGGCCAAACCATCCCTTGTGCAGATCATCCTGTCATATGGTGAGCTGGACCCCTCAGAGGAGCAGGGGTTCAACCTTAATTCTGCTTTATTCACCCTAGGTGAAGGGAGCAGACAAACTCATGAGAAGGGCAATGTCTCTGGCTAGGAGATACTGGACATGCACTGAAGATCTGATGGTGAGGCCTTTAAGGAAGCAAGGCCCCTGTAAAGGGGCCTGAAAGCCTTGGGCTGGGCTTTTGTAGGTAGCAGTTTTGGGGAGCAGTGTGAAAATGCGAGGTGCAGAGCATGATGCTTTAGAAACAGTGGCTCCTAGGGCCCACAATTGGTGGGAGTTACATAATGCTGCTGATGCTGGTTTTCTTGCCAGGAAGGAGGAAAAGTCTTCAACCCAGCTGAAGACTGATAGGGTATTTTTTTTCTTTTTCTTGGACTTTGATTCTGAAAGCTATAGAACATTAAGTCACCTCAGATGGGTCATGACCCTGTGGTGACAGAATCTGATATAAATGAGCCTATGACTAAGCTGAATAATCCCTTCCTTGAGGAAAAGTTTTCTCTGTTCAGTGTAGTTATAGTAGATGTAGTCACCTTGCTCTGCACTCACTGCTGTGTGAAGCAATCCCACCACCTAACGTATCCAAAGTTACAATAAGTGGGAACAAAAGTCTTTGTATGATGTGGTGAGGAAACAGCATTTAAAAAAATGTGAGTCACCTTGAAATGCCAATCCTCTGCTGAGGTGTTTTGTGTGTTGCAAATCGCAAATAGATTTTTCAAAACTGAGAGAAGAAAGAGCAGCACCAGAAGAACACTTGCAAGAAGGGCTGTGCCAGACACTGAATGTGTTCTCATTCACAGGCACGCCATGAGTGAGAAGTGTTGCCTGAGATTACAGGGTGAAATTCAATAGGTGTTAAAAAAGGAAAAAGAGATAATTGAGCCTCCTTTTTGATGAGCTTTTGCCTGCCACAAACTTCATCATGTAAGCCTAGTACTTCTGGCATGTTGTAGCTGAAGTGCTGCAGTTGTCCTTAGCACAGATTAATGTGTGAAGAAGAGCAAAGGTGAGCCACCTCACAATTCAGGGGAAGAGTGCTGGTGCATCTGTCAGAGGTTAGCAAGGATTAAACTCTATGGCAGCAAACGCCACAGAGAGAAGACCGGTAAGAGGACTGTCTTCTCTTTTGCCTTCTGACTGATTGCCCACCAGGTTAACTGAAATGCTTGAAGGTTTTTGGTGATGGTCACTAATTTGTTGAACCCAAGAAGTCCTTTCCCATCCTAGCTGTAGAAGATTGGAAGATGCAGAGCTCTTGTGTGAGTTGCAAGCATGATTTCAATGAGTGCTTCCATTTATTTTCACTTTGGCAGCCGTGGGCCTATGGGTTGTTCTGTAACTTATGTAATAGACTCAAGTATTAAAATCCTTTCTGAAAAAAAATCACCTAGAATGAAGTAGATTTTAGTAAAACTGCACAAGCTGGGTTTTGTAATGGCCTATTTCAGTGCCCATTGGAATCCATAGAAACGTTTCAACTGATTTTGGTGACTACTGATGAGATGAGGTAGGCAGCTTCATTGAAAACCTGGAGGAGAATGGTGATGATGCTATATTAAGACCGTGAACAAAACCCATTTACTCTTCCTAGCATCAGTAAATGGGGGAAGAGGTTTTGGGGGATTTTTTTGAGTCTTTTTTACAGTGAAAGAATATAAAGGTTAGGAAAAAAGAGGCCCTGGAGCAAAGAGAAATATGAGAATGAGTCAGAGCTTTCAGCAGGACCTGACTCTGGCTGGGGTTTTCATCTTTGTGCTCAAAATGAAAACAGTGTACAGAACAACTAATGAAATCAAACTTAAATGCAAAGTAACTGAAGTGGGTGAATTTGATGCATGTGATGTCTTAATTTTTTGATCTGCAAAATAAAATGTGACAAACTTTTAAAGAAACACAGTCATCCTTGTTTCAGTACTAAGTGTTCTGTGGGAGGTGGAGCACAGATTAAATTGTAGTCTGTGGATGTCAAGGGTCCATTTTTGAGTGTGACTGTGAGAGTTGATAATGAGATTAAACTCCACACGGAAAGCAGGTGGTTCAAGGGAGCTGAACTACAATGCTGCTTTCTGCACTGTGTTCTGTGCCCTGCCCAAAGGTCAGCTGGTACAGCAGACCTAGGAGAAAAGCAGCAAGTGAAAGCCAGGTTCTCTTTGCCCTGATGCAGAGTAAGAAAGAAAACTTTGCCCTCTTCATCTCAGTTTTTCCACAGTGGCACTGCTTTGGCAAGGGAGATACAAGTACATAGAAATCTGGTGTTTTGGGGGTTTTTTGTAACATGTAAAATTTTATTGATGGTTTTTGCTGATGTGGACTCCATGTGCCGTGAGCTCCACATCTTTTCTAAGCCACAGTGAAGTCAGGAAGCTCTATACACATGTGGAGGTATCCTATGCAGAGACCTGTCACTATAGGGTTTTAAACACTGCATGACATAAAGATATTTGCTGAACAACAAGAAGTTTTGTGTTTCAACATGTTCCAACAATATGACAAAGACTTGAAAAAAATTGCTCCCAACTTTAATTGAAGAGGTAATTGCTAAGCAGAAAAAAAAGGGAGCTACTGCTTTCCTTCTGGGTTACCTTCTTAGTTGGCACATCTCCGAAATCTGCTGATACAAAGATAAATCTGCATTTTTTGAGAAAGCCATAAGTAAACCCTAATCATCTACTTGGCTATGCATTCCCACTCCACTCAAATTCCTTTCTGAAGTGATAAACATACAAGGAACTTGAATACAGTGTGGAGGAATAAATGCTGCAATAATTTAAAAGGGGGAGGAAAGCCCACGAGGCATTCTGAGCTATTTTCCACTTATTGGTTAGATTTCTTTTTTTTTTCTGAAGCTGTTGGATTGGTTTTCTGTCGTTCCTTTCTCTGCCTGCTGGAGGATGAAATGAGCCCTGGTGAAAAGAGAAGTCTATGGCTTTAAATCCTGTTCTATGGATTGAAGTGGGTCTTCGTTTGTGCTTAGACTTTGTGCCAACCATCTCCCAAGAGAATTTCATTCATTTAAAAAAATACAGCTTTATTTCTCTGTTTTATGCATATTGGGTAATGTTCAGTCCCAACTACTGTTTAGCTCAATGAAGGAAAGTTTTGTTCTTCATTAACGCCCACAACTTAATCAGTGTTAGTGGATATATAATTTTTTATTTCCTCTTTATCTCTTTTTTTAGCCCACCCATATTAGATGAATGATTTTGCCATTTCCCTTCTTAAGTTCTTGTTTTTCCACCAGGCACTGTGGTGTATGCATGTGACAGAGCAGGATGGATTTGCCAGGCACTCGTGGGGAAAAAAATCCTATTCCCTGCCTTTTTGTTAACCAGTATGATGTTTTTCAGACAGATCCCTAAGTATTTTTTTTTCCTAAATGTCTCCCTCAGTAACTTGGTCATACCAGGATCCATTCTGAGACAGACAGAAAATTCCAGGTAGGTGTGGCCTATCTGCCACCAATGGGCCAAGGCCACCCTGCTCAGAAGTACACAATCCCACACCAATTCTCATCTACTGTTCCACTTTCTTCCTAATTCTCTAGTCCAGAAAGTTCTTCCCAACAGCTCAAGGTCAAAAAGTGGAATGCTGTTTATAGCCAAGACCCAAACTGAGAGAAACCAATGGGTCTTTTGTGCAGGAAATGTGAAATGCTGCATGGTTCCTTCTCTGACTAATTATCTTTGTGACCCCAGTTGTATGATCCCCTGCATGTGTGTATATATATATTTTACTTTCCAACAGAAGCGATGAGATGTGAAATTTTGGGGGAATGTAGGCAGGCAGGCCTCTAAGACCTACTTGAGTAGTGCAGACAAAAGCTGGCTCCCAAAATTCATGTTATCAGCTTTTTCATCTGCAGAAGCTTGGTCTTGTTCTGAGGCAGGTTTTGAAATGTTGTTACAGTAAATGTAGGGCTCTAACAGTGGTGCTGAGCTGATAATCACAGAAACCAAAGATCTCAGCCTGTCCAAAAACCCTAGCACAAGACAAACAGCAAAAGTGGATGCTTCCCCACCCTGGACCCTTCCTGGTAGGGGAGAGCATAGCAGCCTCCCTGTTCCCAGTGGGCACTTTGCCTGCAGAGCTGCTAGTAATAGAGTATTGACTCACTGCCACTTGAAATATCTCCATGCTGATGTTACCCAGAACCCAAAGTATATTACCTCTGCATTAATTGAAATGTAGCTTTCAGCAGCCCTCATAAACGTGCTCGACTGCAGTGTGAAAGCATTTGTTTCCAGCGGAGATCCTGATAACTAGTGAGATTCAGCAGCGGTGACTGACCTTTGATCATCGGCTTTCAGCTTGGCTTGCTGCCGTGCTGGGAGGAAGAAGGGAAAGTTCTTCCTTATAAAAGCCAACTTCATGTCAGTGTCTCCTGTTAACATTTAGTTTGTTTAGCTAAAAACACACAGCTTTGAAACTCCCTTTGTACTGAACTGCCTGTCTCCTTTTCCCAGTGAGACATATAGCTCAGAAGTTGTCTTCATTTTTAATCCATATGTGACTTAAATTTCGATGAATATTGCAGCTGCTGCATTTCCAACTTTGTCTGTCTCCTAGCTTTCCCCTCATTTCACCTCAAAAACTGCCTTGAGATTTTCCTCAAGGCTGCCAAAGACAACTTTACCTCCTCCTTGGAACCTCCTTAGCCTCAGTGTTCAAGGACAAAACCTCTTGTTGGATGCTGCCCAAGGGCAGCCCTGGCTGTGCTCCCCCAAGGGCTGGCACAGTAAGAGCCAGCAACCCTGCAGGCTGCTGCAGGCTTTTGCAGTCCTTGGACTTCCAAGAGAACCAGGGCTCTCATGCCTGCAGCTCCTTCAGGATTTGTTCCCGTTCATCCTCCCCTGATGCTTTTTCTGATCGTTCTTCATGGCAGGAGGGTCAACTGACACCTGTTCAAATCTAGGTTTTAGATTGCTGTCTGCTATATGACCTGGTTCCTCCTCTGACTTTGGAGCCATTTGTGAAATCTGATCTTGACTCCATGCATTTCTCTGAAATTACTCTGATTTATGCTGGTTACACAAAACCCCTGTAGCCCATGCCACAGGTAATGTAGTTCAGAGCTAGTGGAACAGCAGCAGGTAAGTATGTTTGGCTTCCACCACACACAAAACCAACACAAAAACGAAAACGTACTAACACCCACGAGGCAAACTTAAAAAAATGAAATGCAGAAAGGGAAGCAGAGAGGTCACAATACTTAAAATAAATGCAAATTGAATGCACAAAATTAATGCATCCCATGATCTGCAATGGCAGCTGCCCACTTTGAACTTTCAGGGTGCACTGCATTATTACACTGCAGGTAAATAACCACAACCTCAGGTCAAGGGCCCATTCAGGAGTATGCCAATCTTATACTAAGCCATTGTTAACAGGCAAGATTTAATGGAAGTGACTTTTGTTGGGATCTAGTCTCCTAAACAGATCTTAAATCATTTTGATTTGCCTTATTAGAGGATCAGTTCAGTATTTCGGGCATTCTTCTTGTTGGAAAATATGTCTCATCTTTAAATACTAAGAGGGATGCTGGCTGTTGTTTGTTGTTGTCCTCCTCTGCTTTAGTTTCATGTTTTCAGGTATTTGACAAGGTCCATACAAGTAGATGTGCAGAAAAGGGGGGAAGGAGTGAGCGAGTTAGCTCTGGGATGAGTTTAGAAATGTAATCATTTTCCATTTTTGCAAATATTTTTGCAATCAACTTTAATGGTATACATTGAATCTGCTTTGTTGTAACACATCAAAAGACACTTCGCATTTTTCCTGAGCCGTGGATTCTTTGGAACACCTGTGTCTTCAATTGACTAATTATATACCACTGATACATAGTTTCCTAGAGAGCACCACATTTTGATCTGGTATGAACTAATACAATTCTATTGGCTTTACCACTGCTGCTTAATTTTTATAGTAGCTTACCTAAGGGATATTTTGCATTGTACTTATGAGAAGAGGCTTACAAAGATCACCTGCCTGGGAATCTACCGCTTTTGTGGTCCTTCCCTTGGATTTTGCCACCTGCCTTGGGTTGTGGATCTGCTGAATGTGCATCAGGAAACATTAGGACAAGCACCTTCACCACATGCCTGTTATTTCTGAGGGCTTATGTGCCACACCAATAGCAACCAAACTGTGAAGCCAGAGAGCCTCACTCTCAGAAAAGGAAAATGCAAGGACATTCAAATTCTGGATTTAGAATCATGTAATAGGTCAGTGAGCCTACCAGGATCTGACATATTTGCATATTTGTGTATTCTGGTGCCTTCACATTTTAAATGTGGGCTCACACCAGCTTTGCTCAGTAGCCCACCAGGTTCCTTCATTGGGCTGAAACCCAGCCACATGCCATCCTTGCCCAAGTGGAATTTCTGGGCAGAGCCTGGGGTCTGACCTGCATTTTGATGGCTTAAGCTATGGTGAGGCTCTGGACTAAGAACCATTGCTCTTTCAGTTGGCAAGAGCATTTTGAAGGTCTGCAGCAGGAGAGCATTTAACAAGCCTCTGCTGAAACGAACACCAACAGATTGTAAATTGCGAAGTGCAGTGTAATTGAATCTGATCTCTGGCTTTTACAGACTGTAGTAATTGGAAATTGCCTGTCTTTTAAATACATGCCATTCCAAGGATGGCTCCTTCTTGAAACTGTGATCTGATCACTTGTAAAAGCACAATGATGTGAAAGAAGAAGTAATATGGAGTCCCCTTGGTACTGGTGGAGAATGGGGAAGGAGAGACTTTGGGAGCTTTGTGCTGTGTCACTGGTATTAGAAACGAAGTCCTACACTGTAATTAACAGCTTTGCAAATATGAACTAGTCCTTGAATAGCCACGGCCTGCAGCCCAGATATCAGTGCCCTGTTTGGGTCCAAGCAGATGACCTACAGCAGGGCTGGGTCGAAGCAGTCCCAGCCGGCCCTTGGCAGCAGGAGGCAGAGCACCCCTCCTGCCAGCTCCCGGGCACCTCCAGGCTGTCCTGGGTACACTCTGCACACCTCCTTAATCCCAGCCTCTGGCTGAGCACTGCCCTACACAGTGCCTAAGCCGTTCTCTCTACAATGCAGGGGGGGTCTAAAATTTGTCCTCAGACATAAAAATACGATGATTTCTCTAATTTTTTGTTCCTGTATGTATAGGAGATTTAAAGGTAAGGTTGGAACTTAAGAAAACAGAGCAAAACAGATGAACTCTAGACCTGAACGCTGTATTTTGTAATGTTGTAGACTTGCTGTTTAAACTGCATGCTCCTTCTCCTCATATGCCCCTCTTCTGTCTCAATATCTTTTATTTTGTAACTGATACTCTAGTTGCCTAGATATTGATTAAAGATTTCACAGAAAGCCACAAACAGATTTGAGGCCTGGAATCTTTAGTAGAGGGCCTGAATGGAGAGCTGGTTGAGCTTTATCAGGAAGAAGATTAGAAGCTGACTTGCTCAGTATAAAGTCTTACCATGGTAAGATGTACTACCAAAAAAATGATTGAATGGCTCAAGAGCATGTGTGGAGACTGGTGAAGTATGTCGCAGATATCTGGAACCTGAGGGTAAGTAAGCTCAAATTAGAAACTTGTCTTAATTTTGAAATTATTTTTATTACTAATAAAAACCTCCTAAGGAGTGATTGTTCATATCCTCTTCTTTCAGATAAGAATTAATAACTTTTCAGGAGACATGTTTTAGCCAGATATTTACTTACATAGATGGCTAGGCATCTAGCAATGATGCATTAGGCATGATTATGTAGTTCTTTATGGAGTTACTGAATTGAAATTAAATACATTGGAGATTAGAAAGGGTGATTGTAGTGGTCCATTCTTGTCTTTAACTCTCTGACTCTGTAACAGACCCATTTCTCACCCACGTGTGCCAGGTAAGCAAATACTCAAAACTGGCTTTAGGTCCAAGTAGAAGCCATGAATTCTAGAAAATTCAGGATAGGATGGAGGGTAAGAACTTCTGTGAACCTTTCCCCACATCCACCTACCTTTTCCAAAGGGGGAAGAAACATTCACAGTGCTCTTACATGGTGCTGTGGGTAGAAGTTGGTTATCACCTTCTCCTTGTCCTTAAAACAGTAACAGCTTAAAAGTTGTTTAGTTGTCCTGGCTGATGATGAGGACATACCACCACTTCTGTTGTTGTGTGTAGTGAGTAAAAGGAAATAACCTCATTATGAGGTGCTTTGGAGGGTCATCATGGAAGAGGCTGATCAGCACCTACTTGTTGTAAAGGCCGAGTCTCTTTTGTAGTTTCCAAGCAGTTCAAAGCTGCCATCCACCTGCTCTGTCTGCCAGTCAGGATGATCATGTTCTCAACTTTCTATTTCATTTCCATTGGGAAGTGCATGAGAATTTGGGCTGTGAAGACAATTATTACCTGCAACTGCACACTGCCAAGATGCAGTTACAAGCTGGGTTTCAGTTTCACATTTCTTCTTTGCTGTAACTATTTGGACTGGCTATGGCATTTTGCTCAATGTTTTTCCTTCATGAAATCCATCTGCTGGTATCGTCTTACTTAAAAAACATATTTTGCCTGCAAGTCCCCAAATAGCCAATGCTTCCCCAACTTCCACCTTTTTAAGGAAATACAGCTTGAGTAGCCATTTGTGCTGGGTAGTGGTGTTTGAAAAAGCGGGAATGTGTTACTGCAACCACAGAGAAGGAGATGGGACTAGGTATTGCCCCTTGCTTCCATTATCCCAGTTGGAGTTAGATGGAGGTGTGCAAACCTCTTGGAGTTGGGTGGTTTCGGTGAGGCACCTGAAATTAGAGACCACTTTTAATAAACACTGTATAAATAACATTAGTATGAAGGATTAAAGGAAGAGCACTGAAGGAATTTAAGGGCAAGGGCTTGATGGGTTCTCCTTACAACACTCTTCAGACCTGTGACCAAATCCCACCATTTACCCTGCAGTATTACTTACTCTGCTGTGCCAAGGCAGTTGTCCCTTTTGGAAGAGGTAACAGTTTCACATATGTACCATATTTTAAGAATGAGTGACTGGCTTCAAGGAATCAGAGTTTTAGTTACACCTAGGTAATTCTGCTAACTAATAAATATAGTTAGCACTAATCTCTTCATGGATACTCAGAAGTATCTGCACACACACTCTGAAGGATTCTCTGTGCTTTTAACTAGGTTTTTTTTCCCATGCTCATGTCAGCATTGGGATTCTCTGTTCTCTCCGAAAGGCAGAAGTAGCATTTGTTCTTCTTTCTAGGACACAACATTCTGCCTGCATATTTCTACCTCTGAATGCACAGCTAGGCTTCACCCAGAAGGTACTGATATAAATTATTTAAATTTGTGTTTTGAAGGTTCCCTGTGATCATATAAAACACATTCCATTTGAAAGTGTTTCTTGTAATCAAATTTGCTTTTAGCATTTAAGCCATAAAGCTGTGTCGAATGCCCTTGGATGGAGCACACCCTTTCAAGTAACTTTTTTGTTAAGAACCTTAAACCAGGTCTGTTTAACAAATGTTCAATGAATGTGGTCTCTGCTGCTTCAGTGTTGGGATATTCTATGGAAAGGCACACTGCAAGCAGTGGGGACCTGAGAGTGGTTAGCAATCTGCGGAACACAAGTCAGGGGCTCTGCTGTGAATTCCTCTACAAAGCTGTTATGTGATCCTGAGGAAGTCGCATTGCCTGTTCATTCCTGCCTCTTCCCCATGTCTCATCTGCTGACAGTACTCTGCTTAACATGTTTCCTTTGGAAGGTAGTAAATATAGCATTTTAGGGTCCAAAACTGCGAATTTTTGGACTCATTTTATACTCATACAGCACCAGTTGGATTAGACAAGACATATAAAGAAGAGCTTGGTCTTCACCTGTTGGTATCACACATTCTGAACCAAACTTAAAAAGGAATTACCTCCTGCATAAACAAGCCACAGCCATATCACTTGTGACTGTCTTTGCTCAACAGTGTGGTTTTGAAAATCCAGCTCACTGTCTGCAGGCATTGTGTTAAACATGTCTTGCTCTAAATTTTCAAGCACATTCAAGAGGACAATTACAAATTCCCACGAGAATATAAAACGTTACATCTTACAAAAAATCCCTACCATAAAACTTCTACATTTGGTACTGATACTACAGACAAGGACTTTTTAGTTGGCCACTGACCAATTCTGTGCAGAAAATTAATTTTAAAGTACTGTTATTTATACCTTCTGTTTGTGTGCATGATAGGAGGTAATAGTTTAATTTTGACTGACTATACTGTATGTCTTGTGCTGCAAAGTAGGAATTGTGTTGATAAAGTTCCTCAGAAAAAATTCCACTAAGTGCGACTTTAAAAATCACATGCTGAATGATTTTAAAAATGCAAGTTTGCTTTTCCTCAAGTTTAATTACAGAAACCATCTAACTGCTTAGACCTCCCCCAAATCAATCTTTCCCTAATAATGTATAAAGATTCTGCTCAGTATATATGCAATATATATGTGTGTGTATATTTGCTTACTTAAATTGTTCAGGGGAAACCTTATCTTCCTTGTGTAACGTGACATGAAATATAGTCACCAACACATGCCAGTAGGCTGTGCAGTGGAGGCAAGGCATTGCTAGCTGCCCTAACTTTCTCTGAAATGAGGTGGTATGCACTGCATTAGTCTGTATCTGCACAATCTGCCACAGAGAACACAAAGAGCTTCATCTACAAAATGTATTTTACAGAGATTTCCATGGGGAAGGAAACATCTGAATACCTTAGGAGCTCTGTAATCAAACATATGGCAATTCTGAGATTTTTCAAACAGTGCAGTATTTGCTTCCTTTTGGAAGCGTGGCTGGACACTGCCTGTGCCTGTCTTTCAGACAAGCAGCTATTCTGTCGAGCGCTGCTGATCATGCGGATGCGATCCAACAGCAGCGCTCCCGCTTGGCTCTGCTGTGCCACACCACAGCCAGAGCTGGACTCCTCTGGCTGTCATATCTTCCATCTTCTGATCAATGCCGTCCCACTAAGCACAGAGAAATACAACAGTCATAGGAAGGGACAGAGAAAGCAAGGAGCTATGTCTCCTTCTCAGTGATGCCAGCATGCAATCAGGAATGCAGACACCAGCATTTTGGTCCCCACTCTCCTTTTCTGTATGCTACACATGACCCAGCATCTAACAGAAAAAAGGAAATCTCTTTTCAGATATCAGATCCTATATTTAGAAATTAGCATCAAGTCCTGTTTCTGTGCCAGGCAGCTCCTGGCTAGCTGAAGAAGCTATCTTGCTACTCCCACCTGTGGATCTTGCGTTATGAAACTAGGTACAGATTTCTTTAATGATCTCTTTAAATGAAAAAACAATCTTCTGGGTCTCCAAGAGAGACTTTGACAGCTCAAACGTCATTTTTCATATAGGATTTAGCCAAGACATATAATCTACTGTCTGCAAAGTAAGTGAAAGCTTTGGGGCCTTAAAATGACCATTAAGTAGTATCTGCAAACCTCAATTTTTGTCTCAGATAAACAGCTGTGGATGCTGCTGCTCCCATCATTTAGCAGCACGGTGAAGCACTGTCTCAGAAATTTTACTGTTGCATCACCTCAACTGAGCTGCAATTGCAGATTAAACAAGAAGGAAAGCAAGGCTTCCTCTACATGCTTTGCAGCTCACACAATATAAGCTTTGCAAGGATAAAATAAATGGGGGGTGGCAGTGGGAAGGGGCTATGAGGGTGTCAGCAGTAAGTGTAGCTGTAAGCTTGCTTTCTCTCTGCTCAATAGAGATCTCTGGCTAACTGAAGCCTCTGTGTGGCTCGGTAATAGCCTCCTCTGTGCTGCCCTAGCCACAGCTCACCCTTTGCTGCACATCTAGCGCTGAAGGCTGAACCCTGCTTCCTTACACAGCGTCTTAACCTTGCCTTGCCCTTCCACCACACAACAGCCGCTTTGTTCCCTTTCACTAACAGTCAGACATCACAAATTCCTTCCCTCTAAAGCCGTTAACACAGAACCGGCACCACCCCAAGTGGTTTCAGAACTAACTGATTTAGATGCTGGAGTCTGCTGCAAGGCCAAAAATAACTCCCCATTTCTTTCTCCTTCATTGGTGAAAGTAGGAGAGAAAGTGGCCAATGACAGAGACACAAATCCCCCATAGGCATCAGAGACAAATCTATTTTGTGGCAGGAAAAAAAAATAATAATGCTCTTGAAAAATGTTTCTTTGCTCAGGCCGATAGATACAGACCTGCTGCATGTAATTTTGCTGAACCGATGGTATCACTTGAATGGCTCACGGACTACATAAAATGTATTACATAATTATATTTTTAAACACTGTCCCCAGCTGTGCTGATGCACATAAAAGCTGTGTTTACAATGGACTCCGCACATGTAATTATTTTGTGGCACTAGCTCTGTGCATTTCCTTGATGGATGCTCCACGGTGCATAAAATTGTAGCTTTTATCATAGATTCTTGAATATATTCTTTAGCTGTTTCAGCTTTAAATACTCTGTTGTCCTCGCATGGGTGAACAGGACTGATGCCTGGAAGGGCTAAATTATAGCATCTGAGGGAACACCTTTAAGTCCTCTGAGAGCAGCAGAGAGGGAAACATGATGAGTGTTGGAGTTGAGGCACCAGGGTCACGGCAAGCACTGAGCAGCAGAGCCGGCTGCTCCTCTACGAGAGGTTTCCTGTGCTCTCTTGGGGATAGAGTAAGGGCCCTGCCCCTATTTGGCCTGCACAGATTCATCCCAGCCTGACTGATGCTGCACCAACCCAGCTCTGTAGGATGGGGAGGCTCAGTGATGCCGTATGCCTTGTGAATGCAGGAGCAAAGGGGCTGTTGGCTGTGCAGAGTCAAACAGAACATGGCCCGGACTGCTGGGATCAAAGAACAGCTTTGATTTATCTTCTTTTCTGTTTGTTTACAGCCAGCGAGCTCCCAGCATTTCACTGAGAGCTCTCCCTTCTCTGTTCTCCATCCAGTTGTGGAATACCAAGCATTTCTTTATCCTAGCACAGTAGTTGATGCATAGGACCCAGTGAAGAGTACAGTGGGATATTTATTTTAGATCTGTTCCAGTGTTCTTGAGTATTAATAACACTGTGAAAACCTAGATGCTGGAAGGTTTGGTACATAACACAGTCCAAGAGTTTTGCCTGCCAAGCAATAGCACTTGGACATAAAAAAAGACAAAAAGTAATACAATATCCTGAAGAACAGCTTCAAAATGATGGAAGAGAAGCACCACAGGTAGCTACCTTTCTTTTTTTTTTTACTATTGCTGCAAAGAACTGGCAGACTTTTATTGTCAATAAGCAAAATGGTTTGGCATCTTACCTCTAATCCCTGGCTAACCTTAGATATAAGACTCCACAAAGGAAATGAGGAGTTTGTGGGAAACCATTTTTTAATGGCAGGTGTTTGGTTGGAAATCAGGTTTGCTTTCTGGTAGTAGATATAACTTGAATTCCTTTGTTATCATTCCTTGCCCTTTTCAGTCCTGTGTTTAGTCATGGAAGCTGGAAGCCTACGCTTCCCCAAGGACAGTTGCACCATGTAAAGTATTAATTGGTCTAATGCCAACAGTGATCAAATTATTCCAAAGCAAATGGCCCAACTGTTGGTAAACCAAGTTTTCCACCCTCACATGAATATAGGCTTCTCCCATCCTGGAAACTCTTCAGCTATGGATGTCCTTAGCATTCCCTATGTTCGGCATGTGAAGTTTACATACCAGCTTCTAGCCTGTTGATGTATTTTGCACCAGTGTCAGGTGATGGAGGAACAATCTTTGGAGTGGAAAAAATGTGGAACTGCATTAGTTCATTGTATGTTCATTTGCATAGTCTGCCTTTCAGATAAACCTTATCCCTGCAAGTGTACTGGTACTTGAAAAAGAGTCCTTGAATAACCTGCACAGAAGCTGAACCGCCAAAGAGGTGCTACTTTGGAAAAGCAAGCAGAGGAAGGTACCTGAAGCAGTGCAGAGGAAACACTTCTGAAGTAAGCACCTTCTTGTATTGTTCATATGTGTGTCTATCCTGTTTCTGCAACACAAGGTGCTGTTATTTCATTAGAGATAACATGGCTTGTACGTATGAAAAAAGGGTACATTTCTCACCAGGTAAGACATACTTCTTTCTTGCTCACATTACTGAAGTATGTGAGTATTATTTTCTAAAAGGGCTTATTTCCTTCTACTCCCTTACTCTAGTCTATCAGCCATTTAGGCCAAAATATGTTTTACAAATGTGTGATCATCTTATACAAATCAACATAATTCCACATGCTTTGATAGAGCTATGACTTAAACCAGTGGAGGATCTAAGTCCTGGGTGTTTTATGTAACATAGATAAACCCCAAAATTTGTGATCAGAGAAGAAATATTTCTGGGTATAACATGCTTGCATTGTTACTCTTCCACATTAGTTGCAGTCCTTTGCTGCAGCCACTTGTGCAAGACTTTTCTGTTTATGTACATGGAGATAAGAGTTGCTCATCTTTTGCATAACATTAGGTGTTGCATACAGATGAGAGTAAGAATCCACACTTAAGTTAGTGCAAATTTTGCAGTTCAACAGGAAAAAAACAGTCCTCTTAAGGCTACTGTTTGAACCCTGATCTTTGCCTTTTATGTCTAAGTCACCAGAAGCTTCTGTGTCCAATGCTTTGAGAAGTCACAGTTCAGTGTAAGTGATGTCATGGCTATAGGAGTTGAGGCATCATCTCTGTCGCATTAAGACCCTCTTGGAAATGTCCAATAAAACCAGAAGGAAAATGGGACTTATTTTACTGATTTTTTGAGCACTTCAATTCCATTCTTGCTATATTATTATCATCTGTGAGAAGCTTTTTCTTTTTTAATTCTACGAAGTTCTATCACTATATTATCTAAGCAGCTAAGTACTCAGATTATGTAAGTTGTACATAATAGGATGTCTGTAAAACTTTGCTCCTTCCAGCTTTGGAAATTTCTATATTGCTCTTCTCTGGTGACTCAGCTAAAGATCTCCCATGTGATCTAGGAGAATGTGTGGTAGGGTGGGATTCCCACTCCTTGAAGGAATGTATCCTAGTCCTCAGGTATGACCACAGCTGCAGCGTTGCTCTCTTCCCACATCCCCTGGGCTTTTCTGGGCAGTCTTTAACCACTGATCAGTGGATGCGTGCTGTAGTCCCAGCCATGCATTGAAGTTCTGTCTTTCTAGGAATATTTACCTAATGTTTTCAAAGAAAAAAAATCCACCTTTTGATTTGCACAGCAGGAGCATTTGCCTGTTGTACCAGATAGCAACCTCAACATGTACTTTCACTGTCTGTTTCTTCTAGAGGATATTCTTGGCCCATAAGTGGTGTTTTAAGAATATTTCTACCAGTACTATTTTTATGGTATGTCTCTCTTCATGGTGCATTGTTAACCATATGGCCAAGCACAGTATATGCAGCTACATGGCAAGGTTTACTGCCCAGCAGGCATGAGAAGCATTTATTTTGAATAGATGTATACTGAGGAAAAAACCATTCTGCTTCAAGGGTATAGGCTTAGAACTTTTATTTCTTCTCTTGGTTCTCCCTTGGTTTTAAATGAGGTTCAGCACCTCTCCCTTGGAATCTCACTGCAATAATGTGGGTTCAGAGCAGCTGTTTTTACTTCACTTGCTGATGGCTGGCAGGAGATAAAATATGGAGGAGTAAATTCTGCCTGGTTGCTACAGGTTGCATCACAGAGTCACTGACTGGTAGGTCTCTGAGAATTGCTACTGATAGATTTTATCTTGGTAGGGGTAAGAGCTCATGAAACAGGATGACTCAAGGAATGACTAATGAAAGCTTTATGATGAAACTTTGTCCTAAGGCAGATCAACTGTGACCAAAATTTATAATCAGGGAGTTATTTGACAGTCTAGGGTGAGTGAGCAAATGCCCTGAGTCCAGCTTCTTGTGGAGATGTCTTTTCAATGTAAAATCCACTAACTCAGTTTGTATCAATAAATGTCAGTGGGGAAAGCCATAAATGGTGATGTGGCATGGTGGTGAACTATGTAGTTACCCCTCAAGTGGCTTCACCCCTTTAGAGCTGGGCCATTTAATGAGGCAGATGATATTGCCATTACTTTGTTTTTCTCTTTTGTAAATAAATCACTCCAGTCAGATGTACACACACAGCTTTGTTTTGTGTGTTCACGCGGAAATGCAGGCTCCAGGTCTCTCAGGAACAGTCCCAGCTACCTGAGGAACAGTTCCAGCTACTCAGCTGGCACTACATTATCAATATTGGCATCCCAATATTTAGGTGGGCCTCCTATGCAAATGTCATGGGCAGTCCCCCTGCATGACTCTAATTTATGCCTCTACCAAAACATCTTTCTTCAGCTCCTTGATCCCAGGCCCTGGAATTCACAATGTTTTACAAGTATCTTTGCTTTTCTCGTGACACCAGTAGCTCCTCTACAACCCCAAATCATTAGTCACACACCTAAGTCAAAGTGGAGGTGTCACCTACAGTTTTGACTCAGCAGTGCTCAGTAAAATTACCTCCTGCCTTCCTGTGCCAAGGGTCACATTTTCTGTACAGCAACATCTGATTTCCCCATTTCTGCCATAACGCATCATTTTCCCTGGAGAAGAACAAACTCCCCCTTTTGGGCAGGGTACAAATGAGGCAGGATGTGCTCAGGGTGCGGAGGTGTAAAAAGGAGGACATTTGCAAGTTTTGCTCTGGGCAGTCAGGAGATGAGATGGGGATCAGTGAAGTCAGAGCTGTAGCCTTGGCTCTGATAATGATTTTCTGTGTGGCCCTTTGTAAGCTCTTTCATGTTTCCACATCATTTTTCCCAATCCCAAAATGGAGTTCGAAATCATCACTTCTTAACACCTCCCCCTCCACACACACACATACACACACACACGGAGTTGTGAGGAGGTTTAATGTTTATCTCAGAGGCTTTGAACAGTATCATATATACAGGCATTTAGACCCCAGAATGAGCTTTAGAAAAACATCAGTAAAGAAAACAGCATTTATATTTTAATCATATTAATCACAAATTTGGGATTGAAACAGAATAAGTGATTAACAAACCTGCAAAACGAGCTTTATTTCATTGGCTTGAGCTGCTTTCTAGTTCTGTTTGTGTACGTCAAAGTGATGTTCAGTCTTTTTAAATGAGTCACAGGACTGGAAGAACAAAAATATTTGATGGTAACATATAGCAGCAAAACAATTACTCTTTTTATTCTGTCAGGCATCATAACCAGAATAGCAAGTTAGAGCTAGAGGTCTAGGCTGGTAGTTTCTTTCCACATATCAGGGATTTTAGATCTGCTTGCAAGACAGTGAAACAGAACTGAAATGTCAGAAAAATTAGAAGATAATGCTAGATCAAACAATAAAAGCAAGCATGCCCGTTAGGATACAACTATTTACATTTATAAAGGTGCTACTGATCAGTGAGTCCATGCAGTATTCTCACACAGCACAGCCTTGTCTAGCAGTTTTCTGTACCTTTATCCAGAGGAGACTCCTTTCCACCCTGCTTGCTGCATTGCACCACTGATTTAGTGAAGACATCATCCTCATAAGGATGCTCTTCTAACTCACCTCTGAAATCCGCTTGCTTTTCTCCTCTGACAATTAGGTTTAAATGTGCTGCAGTAAAGTACTCATCCTTAGCAGTCGTATGGCTTTTTAAGTGATAAACTGCATTAGCAAATTTCTTATTAGATAATCTATCAAATGAGGTCATACATAATTTTAGCAATCTCATCTTGATTTATAGCATGATCACAGCAAATTATGCATACACAAGCCAGCATGCTGGCTGTCAAAGTCAGGTATTTTTACTCTGCTAAAGAAACTATTTCCAGGCCAGCCCAGTGGCCTACTGGTAGCACTCTGCAAAACCACCTTGCCCAGTTTGCAGGACAGCCCTCAAGCTCACCCCCTCACCTCTTATTAGGACTGATGAGAGTTGGAGGCGGTAGGCTGAATCCTTGCTTCGTACTTCCTAACAAAAATCCTTACTGGAGTTTATTCTGACAGGTTTTCCATACTCCCCTTAAGTGAGGACATGGGCTCGCTGGAAGGGTGAGCTGATGTATGGGGAGACTGTGTCTGCGGGGTGCTGATCTGCTCCCTGCCTCCCTTCTGTGTTCCCAAGGGAATGAAAAGCGAGTTGGAGTGAATCATCAGGCAGCATTGCGCACGACTGTATCAGAGTCTGCTTCCCAGCCAGGGCTGCTCGGGCCAGCAGAGGCTTGGTCGCCTGCACCCACGAGCACTGGAGGAGGCAGTGCTCCCACATCTCCTGCCATCTGCACTGGGGAGCCATGGCACCTGCCTCGCTACAAGCACACGTGAGGAATACAGGGAAAAATGGAAAGAAGTTTCAGGAACAAACGCAGTTTCTGAGCGGCCCTTCACTAGTGCTGTTGCACTGTTGCTCCCTGTACCCAGGGTCTAGTCCCCACACTGCAAGTAAATTGCTCCTGGGATCCAGGAGGGACACGATTCCTATCCCCTGGCTTCAAACCTCTGCAGATAACTTTTCATCCATTGAGATCTATCTGTAACTACAATATGGAGACCCACAATAAATTATCTGATCTTGCCTTTCTCTTCGCCTTCTCTCGCCTCACATTGCTGTTTCCAGGGTTTAAGCAGTGCCGAGTGGCCAGAGTATGTGTCATCTGCATGGCTCTGGATAAATTTTGTCTTTCCCACTGGACTTGTAGCCAAAGCCTGTCCATAAAGGACCAAGCGTGATGGAACAAGATGTGTTCCTCAGCATTCCACGCATCTGCCCCTAAACGAAAACTAAAACCTGTATGAAAATCTGAATAAAAACTTCCCCAGGGAATGTAAGATCATAGATGCCCAACTATCACTACATGAAAACTTCTTGAAACAATTAGTACATAGATCTCCATGTTGTCTCCACAGTAATATTCTTGGAGTGAGAGACTGGAAGAAATCAAAATCATTTATCAAAGTGAGCAAGCAAAGGGCATGCTTTCAGTGGATGGCACTGCTGTTTTGCACACGCTATGGTAATTTTGCCTAATCCTACTGAATGAGCTTTTCATGCATATATATGTGTGTGTATGCATATCTGTCACGAGTAAAATCTATTGTATCCTCAGCTGACAAGCTGTGTGTGGCAGATTGCAGCAGGCTCTGGGGAAAGAAATTCATGACCCAGGCTAAGAGTAGAGTATAGGACTTCCCTCTGTGGCTCATCATCCAGAACAGCAGCAGCACCACCTCCCCATGCTGGTACCAGTCTGGGGTCCCTCTTCTCTCCCCTCCTTCTACTCCTGCCAGGGTGGCTGAAGATGCAGCAGAGAGGACAGTGAGAAGGGGCTTGCTTCTTCGGGGCACAGTTTTACAGTGAATATTTGGCAAGTGATGGAGCCACCCGGGTTGTGCCAGCCCTGCAGTGAGGCTGTGCCACAGGATGGAGAGGGGTGAACGGGCGGGAGTAGAGAGCTGGCTGCAGAACGGGTGAATGGAACCCCCCAAGCACCTGAAGATGAGTGCTGAGAGAGGGCGAGGGGCTCTGCAGACACCCCCTCAGGCCCCACAGCACCACCTTGCAAACAGCAGCCTCTCCCCTGGCTCCGGAGCAGCACCGACTGAAGGCAGAGCTGGAAGCAGGGCAGAAGGCCTCCTTTGGTGCAGCGGGCACTGGGCTCCCCGAGCGCCCTGCCTGGGCCCCGGACAGGGACCCGCAGGCGGGCAGGGCAGGGGGCACAGCACCATCTCCCCACTTTGCCTCCGTGGGGGTCCCTGGGGGAGCAGCTGTGGCACCCCCGGCTCCGTGGGGCGATGGGGCCCCCCCAGCAGCCCCGGGTTGGCCGCTCCTTCTGTAGACCTGCCTCTGCAGAGGTGTTCGCAGCCATTGGCACGGGCGCTGCAGCGCCGGTTGCCTGGCAGCAGGAACGCGTCCTCTTCCCCATGACAAACATCTCCATCGACCCAGACCACCTCCCGTTTCAAATGTCTGCCCAAGCCGGAAAGCTCAGCAAAAGGAAATGTAGCTCACCGAACTGAGCTGAGGAAGCCCGGTTTCATCACTGGAATAGTGCAGGGACCCTTACACTGATCGGCTGCCCCACAGGTGAATTCATCCAGCACCACGAGCAAAACTCCGTGTGCTTGGCCATTCAGCCCAGATTAGCACTAAGAGAACAAGCTCCCTTAAAGAAATACATGCTAATCACATGAATATTTAGCTTTATACAAAACTGTCAGAGGAAAAGTAAGTGTGAAGCTAAGCCCTGGGTCTGCCTTTTTGTGTCTGGGTGTTTGGGTCCTGCTGAAAACACATCACCGTGCTTGATGTGCTGAAAGAAGGCAAAGCGTGGGATCTGATCAGAAGCACAGCGTTGCTCTAGGTCTCTGTGCCTTACAAAGCATGTGCACCGTGTTGATCTGCGTGCCACTCCGTCCAGCTGCTGCGCTGTGGGAACTCTGGTGCTGGTACTGCAGCAATCACAGGATTATGGATTTGGGAGACACAGAAATCACCAACTTCAGAGATATCCATCTTGCTTCAAAGAAAGCAAGCCGTTATGAGTCAGGCAGATTATCTGCCAGCAGCCCACTGAAGAGAGCTGTCTTCTGCAGAGGGGTGGAGGACGGGAGGATTCCTGATGAGTGCAGCAAGGGCGAGGGCACAGGCTGGCAAGGGAAGGGGAGAACACAGCAGCTGCAGTCTCCATGCCACGGTGCCAGTGCTGTGCATGGAGCACACGGGAGAAGAAGTTAGGGGACTCTTTGCCCAGGGGACTGTGATGAACTGCAAGGATGTGGATTTGGGCTGCTCAGGCTCTGTGAAAAGCTGGGTTTGATGGAAGTGCAAAGGTGCCCAGCAGTGCTGAGCTCCACACCACCACAGCTGACCGCTGCATTGCAGGGCAGGGTGGGTACCTCTACGCTGGGGTGCAGTTATTTGTAGAGACAGAGTACGATGAGACCCTCTCCTCTTGCCTGCAGGAAGGCTGAAATTGGTGTGGCCTCAGTCATTTGCTCAGTCTACTTTGAAAGAGAAGATTTGTCTTGAGGAGGCTCAAGCTACATGAAAGCAGTCACAGCAGGTGCAGAGGCAGCTCCCTTCTGACTTGACATGATGTGATAATACATATCCTGCCATTGAGGAGCTGCAGCTTCATCCTCAGCAACATCAGCATCAGCCCACCCCACCTAGAGCTGTGGCTCACAGGAGCCAAAGCCAGGGCAAAACGAGAGGGGCAGAGACCATCTGCAGGGAGGCACCTGGCAGAGGAGCACAGCAGCTCAGGTGAAGAAGGAAATCCGTGGGGGGGAATGCGCGAGAGGAGCTGTGGCACTGTTGAGGTTGGGAGGAGGGTAGGGAGGAAGGGCTGCTATTTAATTGCCAGCCCCGGTTCCATCAGCAAATAGGAGGACGAGCTGTCACTGGTGTGCAAAGTAGCAGATGGCCTAATTGTGAGATTTCTCCCTTGCAAGAGCAAAATGCTATACTGTTTTTAACATCCTTGCCTAGAGCTAGCTTCAGATACAACCAAGATATATTGTGCTAGAAATGTGCTCTAGTGATAATCAGGAGAAAGCTGTGCTTGAAGTGACATTTAAAAAATAATTATTATGGCCTATTGCTGTTAGTCACACATCCCAAAAGCTGATCTAGCTAAAAGAGCTTTCCAAAGCATCTTCTGCTCGACAGATCATCTGGAAATTATTCCATCATTGTGTCACCATGTCTCGCTTTATAACCCCCAGGACACTGTCTATGTATGCACACCATTTCTTCCCTCTTCTTGAGGGAAAGTAATTCTCTCCAGCTTCTGATTTTTCTCATGCAGCTTCAGCAGGTTTTGTGCAGTTTCTTGTCTTGGCCATTTTGCTGGAGAGCACAGGGCTTCCTTTCCCAGAGACAGCTCAGAAGCATCGCCACCTCGTCTCTCCTTGGGTGCCTGTAAGAGCTCAATGCTCTGCAGAGCTCCGGGCCTGCAGGCAGAGACAGCAGAGCTCACCAGTGCCACACTAATATCAGGTGCTTGAAACTTTATATTGAAGGTGCAGGGTTGTTACTGGTGAGCCCTTATGGCAGGTGCATTTTGTCAGCTTCAGCTCTGATCTGAAAGCAGGGGAGAGGGCAGCATTTCTCCCAGCTGGGTCAGGTTTGCAGGGAAAACTCTGGCAAGGACTTATGTGGAGAGAAAACTTTGACTAACCTGTAAATCTGCTAATGTTACTTATCAGCGAGGGCAAAACTTAGGGCAAGGATCGGCTTGGAACGGAATCAAGTGAATGCTCTGAGGATAGCAGCCCTTGTTGATTTTTCTGCAGGCCACTGACCATATTTTTAAGGACATTTGCCTGCTGAGTATGGCATGAGCTGCCTCTTTCTGGCAGGCCTTTAAATTCTGTGATGTCTGTTGGGGTTTTCTGGTAATAAAGGGGCTTTAATGGGTTATCCGTACGCTCCTAAGTATCTCCCAAGTATGGGGATGTATTCGATCTTCTTTAAATCTACCTTTCCCTTACTGTCCATCTTCAAAAGACTCTTATCCATGCAGTAGATGCCTGTGCTGCAGCAGTCTGTCCTTCCCATCCTCTCCTCTGACTTTCTTCCCCTGCTTGCTCAGAAGTCTCCTGCTAAAAATCCCCCAGCTGTGACATACCAGCCCATCTCCCAGATCCCACTGATTTCATGTCTCTCTCAGCCTCCATATAAATCTCCCTATCTTCCCCTTCAAGGTCCTCTGTAAGTTACTTTGCCTTTAATCTCATTCCTCCCACTCCTCCTCCTGTCTGTATTCTCACAGTCATCTCTCTTTCTGCTCATTTTATCTTGTTCTTGGATGGTTCAGTCTTGCTTTTTTTTCTTCATACTCCTCAGACACCTCACTCCATCTCCCATTTTCTGTTAGCCAAACACTTTTCCTCTTGTTCTGTCAACTCTACCTTAAATCCCTATCTTTTTCTTCCTTGCCAGCATTAACACACCACATGCCCTCATGCAGAGTCATCTGAGCTGCTGTCCCACATGGTTTTCCTGGAGTGCATGTTTTTCACACCAGGTATTTGTAGTTCTCCTATAGTGCACACCCCACGGATACAAACACACGCAGGTCTTTTGAAGAACAGCAGTCACTGGTAAGTAACCATGCATTATTAATCCCATTGCTTATATGACACACAGAAAACTTTAAACTTTCTGTAGCTGGCTAATAAAGGGATCTTTTCTGTGTTGATGTGAAGGCACACTTTGAATGCTCCAACTAGGTAAATGCATTAAAATGAGTGTTATTTAAACTTAGAGTGACTGAAGCTTCCTATAGGCAGCAAAGACATATGAGGGACATAAGAAGCAGACTATTAGAAGAGGTTTGAGGTCTCACTTCTACATTGTTTTGCACTAGCACATCATCAGTGGCTGCATTCAAGTTGCCTTTAACGTCTTTACATTCCTGCACAAGACAAATAATAGGGACTGGCTCCCACAGAGCAGAGGAAATACAGCAGCAAGTGTCTCACGTCCATTTCTCAACTGTCATCAAATAGCTTTTATTCATGGCATAGCACAAGTGTCAGCCAACTGGCAAAGGCAGCCTATATTAAAAATGTTGGGGATTATTCATGTCAACAGACACAAGGGAGCTTTTCTCAGTCAGTGGATCTGCACCAGCAGTGGTATGAAGATGCAGCAGGTTCTCTACAGTAATCTCAAATCTGAATAACTTTAGAAGGAGGCCAGCAGCAGACTGTCATTTCCAAGTACAGTTAAAAAATTAATCTAGCACAGTTACATGAGAGCTTGAATAGGTGAGAGGTTTAACTGTGTGGTTAGATAGGAAAGGCCATAAGGATGTTATCTAGAAAGATTGAGGTGATACTTTTAAAAAAGTGCTCAAATTGAAGATGGTCTGGAGGTTGTGAGCTGATGGTGGCTCTTCAGGTTTGTTTCTGATCACACAATTAGCTGTTAGGTCTTTAGCCTGTTTGATTGCAGGCATTTACTGCACTGTTTTGAGTATGATTTCTATAGGCCATGTGATTTGTCTTTTAGGGACAAGGTGCAATTTGGAAATGGATTCATTCTTTCTCCTTTTAAAAGATTAAAAATTAACATCCCTGTTTAACTGAAAATAATGTTTATTAAATTTTTGAGATTTTTAATAGGAAAAAAAGTAAGATGGACACAAGCAGTAAAATTGCTTACCTTTAAAAACATCAGGTAAAGGTGGAAAAGGGTGGAGGTTTCAGGTGTCTCAGGTTAACTATTAAGGACAATTCCCTGACTGGTTATTTGAGTCCCACTGTATTTGCAGAAGAGTACTATAATCTGTCATCTTGCATTTTGAAATGGTTGCTTTTAAAACATATGGCCTGCTTCTTTTTCCCCTCAATTATTTTTGACTAGTTTAATTTTCTGAACTCCATGCTAACAGTGTGGATATGAAATCGGGAGCAATTTAAGTGGAAAATAAAAAATTAAGGCCTATGCAAGTCATCATGAGTAAGGTGACCTGATCTGCTCTGACACAGATCTATGTTCCACTTATGCTTTGGAAAACTTCGGATACTGTATTTTTGTCAAAACCTAATTTCTGTACAAATGTGTGATGCAGAAGGAACCCAACCAGCAAAATCCTCAGATGAATTCCATGGCATCTCCATGACAACATATAGATGCATAGTCTGCTATATGCATCCTTACTGGGAGACTGACTGCTCCTAGCTTTTTCCCACGCTGAGCTGAAAGGCAGACTGACCAACAGGCTGCAGAGGATGTTGCTGGGATTTAAATGTGGAAACTGTAGATCATGTTTCATTCAGGGTAAACCAGAGGCAAATGGAGCAGCCTTACAGAAGAGGTGAGCCTTGCACCACAGCTTCCTTTGCTGAGGCTGCTTGGTCAAGTAAAGGAATGGGTACTGGCAGGTCTCCATTGAGTCTGAAAATTCATGTGGAGGACCTTTGCAGGGCTCTGCAAGTCTTGCCAAAAGCTTGTCAGTGTGACTTACAAGCACGACGAGATAAGAACGGAAGGTAATTCGGGTTAATAAGTTATCCTGAGAGAGTTTTTTTTCCCTGCATATGGAGAAGGAAAGGGAGAGTGATCCAGTCCTCTCTCTCTGGTGAAGAACTCTGAACTCTGTGGCAAGAGGTTTTCTTTCCACTCCCTGGCAACGTGTAGGAAACCAGGGGGGGCAAGCCGGTGGCATGTTTCATGTTAAATCCAACAGTAAATGTGGCCATGTCATTCTCTTGGCTCCCAGCACAGCCAGGAGCACGACGGTGGGGTCAGGAGACTGTCCCTAGGGCTGCCCTGCAGAGCATGGAGTGACCCCGTGCAGCCGCAAATGCTGCTCCGCACCTGCCCTGGGCACTGCTGCTGCAGGGCCCCCGCTCCAGGTGCACGCGGGTTCCAGAAGCGTGGGATGGATCCAGTAAATCCCCCCTCTGGGCTTTCTTCCTCGCCTGCTCTTTCCCCTGCTCCGTCCTGCTGTGCCGGGGTGGGTGGCAGGGCTTCGCTGAAGGGTCAGCGGCCTCGCCGTGGCCGTGGCGGCCGGGCCCGCGCAGGCCGCTCCCGCAAAGCAGCTGAAGTGCTGTAATTTCGTACTCCGGCTGACAGCGCAGGAACTCCTTCGTCTGCCTGTCCCCTGGTGTAGGGGTGGCCCTGGCTGCCACAGGCGCTCCTGGCGCAGTCGGTGGAGCTGTATCAGTGTTTGCAGTGTTTGGGAAAGATTCCTACTGCAAACGGGGTAGTGGGTGTAACCACGTAAGTAAAGTACAGTTGGCCCTTCCGTACTTCTGCTGTTGGATGGAGAAGTCTTTTGCACTCCTACAGCCTTCTAAGTAAGGCTCCTTAGGCACCTTTACCTCCACTCTGCTGCTCAGCTTTCCGAGGAACAGAGATAACAATATTGACCTTCTCAGTAGAGTACTTTCCCATTTTTTTTATGAGATGTGCTACATAAAAACTGATTGTCAGGTTTTGTTCAGCTATAAAAATTCCTTAACAGTGGGGCATGGTATGTTATCAGCCATAAAAAAGCCCTTATGTTGATCTTTAGCATTTAGGGATAGACCTTTGTTCTGCTTAGTTACTTATAATCTTTGGAGTGGTTTGGCCTGAGTTTGGTTGTGCGTTTTTTTTGCTGCTTTCTGTGTGCATATATATTGTGTACATATGGTTGACTTTTGCTTCCACTAGGGCCAAAGATCACTTGGTTTGGTTTATTGTACAGATGTCAGCCAACATCAGTTGAGTGACTGGCCTGTGATCTGCCATTCAGCACATTTCCTGTGAAATATTAGGGAAACTAGTTTGCTAACAGACAAGAAACTGGGTAAAAACCCCACTGAATAAAGAAGGACTATGATCCCCTAGAAATAATCTGCCTTGGCTTCAGCATCCACTCTATGAACATTTTATGCTGACAGACAGAGCTTGTCCATTCATTGCAAATAGCCTTTTCCTTTACCATAATAACACACATTTCTCTCTATGTAGCCTCTGAAGAAGAAAAGAAATTCCTTTTTTTGTCCCTAGGGCAGTTAAAAGCTTTGTCCCCAGCCTGACAGCACAGTGCAAGGATGGCAGTGTTGAGGAGTGCCCAAGTTCATGGAAGATGGCATCTGGGCACCCAGGAGCCTTAGGTAGGTTCCTAATAAACAGCATTTCCAGTGCAATATCTAGCTGTGAATACCAGGAAGTTGTAGATGGACAAAAAGCCGTCACAAAGAATATTAGTTCAAAGTCATGATCATAGAAGAAGCAGTAAAGCCAAGCCCCAAGTAGTTCCCATGGCCTAATACATCTTGCTCTGGCAATGCCAGAGCGGTGTATAAAATGTGGGGAAGCCCTGGTGCTGGGCTGGCTGATCCTGGAGCCTGAGCTCTCTGGTTACAGTCTTGGGAAGTGGCAGTGGTGGTGGGACAGCACCTACAACAGTGATGATCCAGTTTAGGGTATTAACCATTCTTTGTCTTAATAGATCACTGAAACAATTGGGGCTTCGAAGGCTCCCTGTAAGGCTCTTCAGGAATGTGAACCCAGCAGCAGGGAGGTTTGGGACTAATCTACCCATTCAGGTAGAGATCAGCTTGAAGGCAACAATTTCCTTGAAAGGTGGAAGAGAGGCAGAAAGACAAGAGAGCCAAACAGGCTCAGGTGTAGCTGGAGGAGGCCTCAGCAGTGTGACCCCAAACAAAATCTGAGAGAGGGATTTTGGGCCCAGTGCTTTCAAGAAAAAGACACATAGAATTGCAAACAATCTTCTTCCTTCTTGTTTGGCCTTGGTTTTAAAAGTTCAAGGACAAAGAGCTTTGTGCATTCGGTGTTAATCAAGAGCACTGATATAAGGAATTACCAACTCCATCAGCATTCTCATCCCAATGGAACCAACCCAAAATAACTCTCACCCCAAACTGATTGGGGCTGCATAACTGATATGGGCTGAAAATAATAACGGTTTATATATTTCTTAAGAGAAAGTTCTGATTTTAAAGAGAGTTGAAGGCAGCAAAGAGTTGGATAGGCTATTATTCTCCAATCAATTCAATTTTTAAGTCTTACTTAAAGAATGCTAATTTTAAATGAGATATTCTTCTGATCCTTTCTACAATTGAAGGGATGTAAATTCACATTCATAATGAATGCTTTTTTTTTTAATATTTGATTGCAGTAATCCAAATGATCCTATTTAATATCAAGGACAGAGCTGGTATCTATTTTTTGATAACTGCTTTGCATAGCATACTCCATACAGTTAAAATTTTTTGAGAACGGTTTTAGAAGACACAACCCTTTGGTAGGACAGTCCTGGGGGTGGCATGAACAGGCTTCTCCTGCAGAGCGCTGGCCATGGTGCCAAAAGTCGCAAATTCCAGGTTCTTTGTCCTAATAATCTTTTACTGCCTTGTTCTAATCTCAAGCATGACCTGCTACGACAGAGCAGAAAAGGATGTGATCATTAACAACTGTCTCCTCTTTTTAGCTTTCACTTTACCCTGTTGTCAGGTCTTAGTTTGGTTGCGAGTCTTCCTACCCAGTACCCTCTCAAGTCTGAAAACAACCTCCTTCAGCCTTGCAAGGTTCATTTGATTGGCTTCTCATCCTCAAGGTGATGAATTTAAAACATCACAATCTTTGGAAATGAAACGAAATCTTCAATTCTCAGGACTTTACATAGAAAACAGTTTCGGAGGGCTTTTGACCAATGCAAGTCAGTCTGATAAAATTCCTTAGAACAACGTAGGTTTTGTGAGAAAGTGTGAGAAATGCTATTTGTTTTTGTGTCTAATATAAATAACCATCATTATTAATAGAATAGGGAAGAAGACAAATGCAGATGTCATAGATATGTTGGTGATAATGGGCTGTTCATAACAGGAATACTTTTGTGTGTTCCATGAGGTAATATATAAATATTTTAGTTGAGTGGAGTTTTAGGTCAAATATAGCTTTCTTAGGATTTATTAAAGATCAAGAATCAGATTTTCAGAAAAGCAGCAGTTGAGCATAGTGCAGATGAGATGCAACACTGTCCACTGTGACACCTTCAGGTATCCTGAGCTGAAAGTGACAGCTAGCCAAGGTCACATGGAGTCGCAGGTCAGTGGTGTACCTGCTAGCCACTACAGTGCTTTATCATGAATTATTATCGTTCAGATACTATGTTGCCTGCAGTTTGTAGATACTGAAAGAATTTTAAGAGGGACATAGTCAGAATTTCTCAGTATAAGACCAGAAGCCAAGCATTTCACTTCTAACAGAGATTTGCTTCATGGCTTCAGACAAAATACCCACTCTCCCTTCATTCCCTCTCTAAATAAGGGCTAGGATTTGTGTCTCATGGGATGTTGTGAGATTAATTTTTTCTTGTATGCATAAACCGTTTTGAAGGTGGAAAGGTTCAAGTCCCTCTTCACAACAGCCTTGCATTTACAGTACAAATGGAGCAGACCCCTTCCCTCCTCAGAAAGGGACAAACAGCTTGGAACTCGGCAAGTACTCTATCCAGCTAGAACAAATACAATTTTGCAGTCCATTGATTTCCATTTACAATGCCAAGTTTTATTTGATTTATTTTTTTTAATATCTACATGCCACAACACCAACTTCCTTCCCCCCCCCTCTTTTAAATGAAGTGTGACTGGCATGTGGTCCTCATTAGCTGAGAGATTTTGGGTAAGTTAAGGATCAGCAGACAGACAAAACAGGGCCATTTTTGGAAAGTGTTGATGATGCAGCCCCAAGTTGTTTTCTCCTTATGTGAGAGAGTTTAGGATTTCTGAGCATATTGGACTACTGTGCAGCTGCATGGACCATGTAGGGGGGCCTCACACATACACAGATAGGGCCAGAGTTACACACCTGCATCCTAGGTGCTGTTTTTATGACTCTCAATCAATAATGGTAGCAAATGCACGACTATTACTCAGAGAAAATTCTGTCCTCCTGTGTGACTCTCCCTGCACTCTGTGCTGCCCAGCACAGTGCTGCAAGGCATCAAGCCAGAATCTTCCTGGTGTTGAAAGGCTGGTGCTGAGAGTGGATACTGGCTTGGGATCCTCTCCACAGAGCCTGGTTTGGGGCCCTTACACCAAGGGGGCATGCACCCTTCCAGCTTCCCTTCAGCTGCTGTATGGGTCGCTGTCGCTGTGACCGTGACTAAACAGTGCCGGCCACTACTGAATGGCAGAGGAGCCCGAGGCAGGAGGGTGCAGGTGGTGGTGTCTCACCCAGAGAAAGCAGGCTACGGCTGCTGCCACAGGCACTAGGAGAGGTGGGGATGGCTGGGAGGGAGGAGGGAGAAGGGAGAGAGAGGGAGTGGCTACTGTCAAGAGGAACCATGCACTGATACGCTCTAAACTGTGGGAAGAAGGAAAGTTCTGGCTGATAATAGAAAGTATGCACAATACTTAGGGGTTACAAAGAGAATTTGACCCATCAGTGAATTAAATATGGGGAAACTTGCATTGTCACTGCTCACTCTGACTGGTGCTTATGGGTGAATGGAAGATTGGACTGTCAGGCTGTCAGCTCCTATGAGTCCCAACTTTCCCCTGAAAGGGAGATGGCCATTTTCCCAACAACGGCCCCAGCTCTTTCAGTTACAGCCAGTCAAGTCCCATGACATCAAATATTAATCTGGCACAGAACTTGGGCTGTCCGAGTACATTTTATAACCAACAGCATATCAAATCCTTTGGACCTGATGACATTCCCTTCTTTGTTGTCACATCAGTCAGTCACTTTAACCCAGATTCTCAGTCAATTCAAAGGAAAGAGAATGGCACTTCAGAGAACTGACTACTGCAAAAGTACTTTAAAAAAATGAACAGTAGGAAGGCAGGGCTGAACCTCATCACAAAAGATCCCACCATAAAATCAGGAGAGCAAACAAGAAGCCTTAGATGACCTCGCAGCAAGAGGCTGTGTTGCTGTTTTGCATACATACATACTTTCTCTGCAGGGGCAGGCCTTGGATCATCCCAAATCTAGTCTTTGGGCTCCCAGTTAGTTAAGAGCCTTGGGCCTGATCTTTTTGCATAACAGCATTTATATTCATTTTATAACAGAATTTCTGTCTGTATAACAGATATTTCTAATTCTGTGAAAGCAAACAAAGCTCAGAAATCAGATTTCCCAGGTGGAGCATGGAAAGGCAGGGCCAAGGTACTGGTCTCTTCTAGTTTTTGTTGCCTGACCATGACCTCTGATCTGGCAGAGAGATGCTACATTCAGAGGAACTCTGTGTCAGGCAGCTTCTGCCTATGCTTTCTCTCGCATTCAGAATTGGCATGATGCTTTGATCCACTTCTAGTTTTGTAAGGAAAAAGCAATGCTTAAGACAGCAGAGGGCTGAGCATACAAGCATAGCACATTAACAACACCATTCCAGAGGGCTGGGGGAGGGGGCAGGAAATGACAAAAATGAAAAGAATTTCGCTCTTCTCTACACAAGCCTAGAGACGGAAAGAGAAAATTATAACTTGACCCTTAATTATTCAAAGGAAGCAAAGAAAAAGAATTTAGGATAAAGAAGATTCCTTCCTAATAACTTGAAACAAAAGCCAAAGCACATTAACATATGAGGACTGGAGGGTTTAGAGAAATAGCTGGAAATTGCATGCCTATAATCTTGGAGGAAAATATAGGAACTCCCTTAATTCAGTAATACACCTGGCATGCCTCAAGAAAGGGAAGGTATCGGTATTGGCTCTACTCCTGACCTTGTTGTGTGCAGAATAGATGGCTCAGGGGACAGGTAAAGGGATTGTGCCATGGAGTTTTCTTTCAGAAGGTTTTTCTGAGTGGGCTGGAGTGGGAAAAAGGATCAGAAGCGCAACATGATTATTCTCAATTTTAGAATCATCTATTAAATGATGGTTAGAGGCATAAGCTACCTGAGCTATGCGCAGCAGTGTACTTCAGGGTTCTCTGAAAACTGGTAAGAGCCTTTGGTATTTCCAAAGCTGGGTACAAGTACCTGAGCCTGAGCTGTTTATATTTAAGAACAAAAAGTTAGCAAATTAAAAAAAAAAAGAGACCTAAACATATTGCTTAAGGATGTCTTGGAGAACTCAAGAAGTCACGTGAAAAGCTACTTCTATGGCAATGGAGTACAAAATCCAAATGAATTGCTAAGGCTCAAAAGCAATTACTGTCTGGAAGGATTGATAATCTTGTGCCTGTTCTAGCAAGTGTTTGAACATGCATGTGGACACACAAACATCCACAGCCCATCAGTTGCTGGTACCCTTTGGGGCAGCTTCAGCTGCAAGGACAAAAGCAAAATAAGCACAGGGATGGGAAGACCCTCTCAGTCCTTGGTATTTCCATTACAGGAGTTTGCAGCATAGTAGTCAATGCAGCAGTTATTCTGCAAATGGAGAGCTCTGGTCTAGGGCTGTCAGTCTCACACCCACTGTTCATGAACACCTACATTCCAATTAAAAATAGAACTGTAAGACCTGTGAATACAAATGGGCAGAAATGTTACTATTTAAAGGGAACTTCTGGAGAAACTGTGTCATGTATGTAGCTCTTTCTAAAACGCCAACGGTGCCCAGGATTACTTGTTCTGCAGCCTCTGCTTTCTGTGTCCAGCCAGTAGATGCATGAAGCTCACATCCTGCATGGGACTACCCCTTCTCCCAACTGCCTGCCTCCTACCATGCTCCACTTCACTACTGCTTAGGCAAAAGCAGTAGCCAAAGTTGGGAAAGGACTGGAAATCACTTGGGTTTGCAGGTGGCAGCCTTAGTGGTTGCCTGAGTGATCAAAGCTGGTGGCTTGGGGATGAGCAGCAGGAAGTGAAGAAGGTGTGCTCACTGCCTCCAAGGGATGCTCCAGCAAGGGAGAAGCAGCTGGAGGGAGAGCGCTGCGGGCCAATGCCACCCAGCCTGGCAGCACAGCTTTCTGAAGCTCTGGTACCTTCAGACAAGTGGGACACGGATTGTCACAGGCTGTGACGAGTCATGGAGGTGTGAGGGGAGCGGAGGGAGGGCAGGATGATGGGCGATGACAGTGGAGGCACTAGGCTGGCTCTGTGGTGTCCCATTCAGAGGTTCAGGTGCTTTCTCAACCAATCCTTTGCTCAGTGTATGTTGGCCAGTTTTAGTGGGTGTTTGCACGGTTCTCAGCTTTCTGAAGAAGCGAGGTGACTCCCACTTAAGCATTACTGTTATTTAAGGAGGAAAGCAGGGTGTTTGAACAGGAATGAAGGCATCAATACCTGGTATCTCTTTTGCCAGGTAAGCCAAGAGCATGAATGGATGTTCTGCCAGTCTCAAGGCATTAAATATTTCTGCTTTGACTTACACCATCTCTGAGCTGTTGTCAGAAAAACCATTAGCTGCTTACATCCAGACACTAAGCCAAATCCTGGCTCCAGTGAGGCCAGTCATAAAACTCAGATTGATTTCACCAGCAATAGAAATTAGTCTCCTAGGCAGTGGTCAAGAAGGAGCAGTTGGATGGCAGTTTGCTATCACCTAACAGTACAAGTTTATGTTAAATTCACCCAAGGTTGTGACATACTGAAAACTGGTGTGTGAGTGTGCATACAGCACCAGGGCATGGCAGTACGGCACTAGGAGACCTAGTGTTGGTAGCTACTGAAAGTGATTTCCAAACTTTTCTCTAAGTACCAATGACTATTTTAGGAATTGAGGGACATGGACATCCTGGCCCCCAGCTGTGCATGACTGACAGTGTCTTGTCTATCTCATATCGCTTAGCTGAAAATCTGTTCATTTAATTACTCAGCCAGACAGAAATATTAAATGGTGTTTCAGAATTCTTTATTATGGTATATGCTTTCCAGTAACTGCCTCACTTGTTCTCTGATAGCAGTGGGGGAAAAACCCTCCCCCTGGGTTTTTACTGCCTGTAAGAGTAAACACCTCTTAGAAAGAGATTTTGTTCTTTAGCCCTTTTCTGTGTCCGTCTGCATTTACATTGGTCTCAAGAAGATGTGCAAATCACTATGGATGCTCTTCAATGTCCATTAGGTTTTCCCCTTGCTTTTAAGGAAATGCTCATGGACCATATTTTATTTCCTCTTTGCTTTTCATTGCTTTGTAATTTCCCATTGTGACCACTTTTTAAACACATTATTTTCAGACTGCATTCTGCACACATATGAAATAAGTTATATTTTGTTCTGTTCTAGAGCTAAATTTTACATTCACCATTAATCTTAACTATTTCCTCTTAGGCTGCATAAGAAAATCTGCAATTCAGAGTCCTGTGTGCTGTCCTGTGGTAATTCAAGTCTTAGATTTATTATATTCACCAACAGTAAATACTGTATTCGTTTTTAGAGAATGATCCAATCTGCTTGTATTTCCTGATCTTCCTTCTCATTCCTTTGTTATGATATGCTTTTTGCCTCTTAATTGTTTCCATATGAAATGGCCTCAGTCAGAGTGGCGGCAATGAATAATGTCCATTTCAAACTCTCAGGGTTTTGATCACAGCAGATAACCATGAGCTGGTTACTCCCTGCCTACAGTAGCACTCCTTAAGGACAAGTAATAAGTTCTGCAGCATTGGTAAATGAAAAACACCAAAGACCAAACATCGCAGGCAAAAGACAGCTCAGTTAATGTGATTTCTGCCCTTTCAGCCAATAATCTTGATCCCATTTTTGAGTTCTGAACAGGCATGAAATTTTATTTTCAGTATGGCTGAATAGCATTAGGAACCAACCTAGGTTGTTTAAAATGTCTTTTTTCAAATAACTTGGGGGGTCCCTTTTATGTTTTAGGTACTGAGGCTGCTTTATTGAAGCATAAATCTGAGCCCCTTCAATGAGGCAGAAAGCTCTGCTGGTTCTTCTGCATTTCATGGCTCAGTACAGGGCTGGATGCACTTAACTGGGAGGTGTGAAGGAGCATCCTGGAAGAGATGGAAGCTAAATATATTCTGCTACAAGATTTCTTCCATTCCACTCTCCACCCCCAGAACCCAGAGACTACAATGGCTTATGCAGGGTTTTACATATGCAGCTAATGGTGGAGGGAGGAGAATTCCCACGGATAAAGAGCCTTAGCCCAGTACCAGCACAGCACACAGCCTGAAGTGGTGCTGGGGTGGATTCTAAGGAAAAACCTCCCATCATTGCTTCCAAAGAGAGGTCCTACACAATTATTTTTAGGAAAGGATTCCTGGCCAGAAGGACATCCTTTCCTACAGCTTTGATATAGGCACCTGGACAAGGTGGAGAGGGGATGGGATTTCATCTAGACCCCCTGCATTTAGTGTTTCCTCTTATTTAGCTCCAAGGGGCTTCCTGGTTTGGGGAGTTTATTTTGTTTCAAGCCCCCCTCCGACAGCCAGATGTGTGCATGCCTCACATGGCTTGCAAGGCTGAAGTGCTGTGGTCATCCCAAGCCCAGGTGCCTGTCAACCCACCTTCCAACTCTTACAAGAGCATTGCTTGTGTGTAAGGAGCCCAACTCCATAAAAATACAAAAGAGCAAATAAGAGTTTCCTCTCATTTGTCCCTGATTTTATGCTTATATAATTCCACTAATTTCATTTGCATGAGAACAAAACCAGACCTCTAGTCTCTTGCTAGAAATTATTTTACAGGGCTGTTATCCAAACCAGGAGGCCGAGCTGGAGTCTACTTCTCATGCAGAAACCACGACAGCGGAAGTGACACTCAAAGTGGTTATTTTATTCTCACTCTATGTTTTTATGCATGTTTATGTATGTTGATTGTAGTGAGATGGGGGCAGAGAAGAACAGCCAAGCAGCCTTCCCTCTTCTGCACGATTGTCTAGCTCACTGGTTTTATCTCCAGGTACACAAAAGGAAATGAAACCATTAAAAAAGATACCTGTGAGCTGTAAACTCTGAGAGGAAGAAATTACTGTCGGTTTGTCAGGTTTGTAGGTGAATTACTTATTTATGTAGTTCAATAGATTTAATATTACTCACAGATGAAAGACACAAGTTAAACATGCTTTGCAAACACACGCAGTGCCCTCTCATTTACTTGAGAATGGGTCAACTTAAAATTGCTCCTGGACAGGCACAGATAATTGAGTGGGGGAGCAGAAATGAGGACCAAAGGAAAGCAACCCAAATTGCTTTTAAAAGTTTTAAATAAATATGCTGCTGGAAGTGCTATAAAAGATAACACAAAAGAGCCAGCTAAAATTCATGGCTCAAGCTCAATTTTTTGCAAGCAATCATAAATCCTAACTTCAGCAGCTTTGTGTTCATCTAGGGGCACTGGACAAGCGAAAAAAAGTTGACCTCATCATCATGTGAAGTTTCCTATTCCTGTCCTAAGTTGTCATTGGTAAAAGCCTGCAGCAAAAATTCCAGTTGTAAACAGCGATGTGCTGCCAATGTTTCAGCAAGGGTAGCCCACATTTTTTCCTTTCTGCAGCTGTAGCACAGCTTGTGCATAAGGGGCTCCATGGCTCTGGAGGAGAGGGATGCAGACCAGCCCTCCCAGCCCTGCCTTCGTTTGCTTCTCTGGTGAAACATAAATGCCCTTTCTCAGGTGTAACTAAAGAGGGAGATGCTGTAATTTGGCAATGAACCTTGAGAGTCACCAGGTCTTGTTTCTAGGGAACTGCTCATGGAAATAGGAGTGAGAAACCCTTACCCTCCAACTGCACCCCCTCCAACTGCACAGCACAAGGATGCGTCTGCAGGTCTTGCACCCTCGCGATTCATTCTCAGAACTTGTGGCACTTGTCCGTACCATCCTTCTGGGAGTGAGGCAGGACGCTTAATTTTTGGGTGGCTGACCAAGTACCATATGGGTGATGCAGCAGCCCTTCCAGCAAGCAGATATTCCTGAAATGTGGGGTGAAATTCAGCTCACCCGGACAGCTGTGGGTTAGACTTCGCTGCAGAGCTGAAGGACGTGATGCAGCAGAACAATTAGTTCCCTTCCAACACATCTGCCAAAGGCAGCAGGCACGTGCCTCAGCATGCAGCTCCCACTCTTACCTGCGGGATGGCTCCCTCAAATTTAGTTTTAAAAATATGGGGATTAGCGACTACTTATTAGGTGTCTCACTACCTGCCCAACAGTTTTCCTTGGTGCAATTAAAAATGTCTCCAGAATGTATAATAAGAGTCAACTGAATTTTTACAGCATCATGTAGACAATGTACACCATGTGGAAAAATACACTTGGGATCTGGTAGCCCATGACTGAAACAGACAAAAAGAAAAAAGCTCTGGGTAAAGGAAATCAGAAAAAAAAGAGCTTTGGAGAGAATTTCAGGGATAGTAACCTCCCTTTGAAATGTGTCTGTGCAGTCAGTGTCTTGGAGAACCTTGAAAATGTTTGTATTCTTTTCCTGCTTTATGTCCTTAAAAATACCCCACTCATTTTTTCTTCCCCTCAGGCCTAGTCAATATTGTCATTAAGCAACTGAAGGACCTTTTCTAAACAATTGGAAAAAATGTGCTTGTAAAACTGTGCAAATACCTATTTCCAAAAATAACTAAAACTGCTGTGGTTTCAGGGACACAAGTGATGCATTTTGAAATAGGACTAAATGTTTATTTACATGAGAGAGCATGCTAGCTCTGGTCCACTGAGAAAATAATGGGCATTAAACCCTTTACAGCATACAGTCCAGTGAATAAGAGGTAGATCAGAGTGGTTTAGTGATCTACCTTTTGTTTTTAAGAAAAACAACTCACTTTGAGGCTGAGCAAAAGAATAACTATTTTGTTAACAACTTATCTCTTTTGAATTTAAAACTCTTAGGACTTATTTTAAATGTAATGAAAGATAACGAGAGGCACAGCAAGAAGAAGGTTTCTTGTGCCCTATAGAAAAGTATCAGTCCAAAGGAGGATTGTCAGCTCCTTAACTTGGTCTTCTCTGTGTCACTGAGTTGATGTGATGAGGCTTTAGTACAGTCTTACCCAGCCAGTTGTGGATTTCCTCCGAGGCACAGGATGTCCCCAGAGGTAAGAAAGCTGTCCCATGCCCCCACCTGCCTTCATTGCCCAGCGAAGGAGATGGCACGAGAGGGAAGAGGCAAAGAGATGCAGCCTAAGCAACAGAGGGCTGTGATACTTGCCTGCTCGAGCAGTTCGCACTAATTTGAGCAGCCCAAAGGTCACAACTATTTATGCAGATAAAAGGTCAATGGCGAGCTGGCATGTGGCTGCAGGCTATCTTGGTACGCACTTCACCCGGGGCACTGGTGCAGGCTTCTGATTCACAGTTTGTCTTTCTGCATGAACTTTCAGGCCAAGCTTTGGCTGGGAAAAAAAATCTCTGCCATGGGAGTTGACACAGTTAGGATCCAGATGCAATTTTTTTTGTGGCTCAGGCTCATCTGTAGCTAAATCAAACCTTTGAATCACTATTTATAAAAGCAGCCAAATTCTGAACTGTTTGCTCAGTATTTAATTGGCCCTTGTGTTGGATAAACCCCTCTGAAAGCATGCCTGAGTGCAGATAGAGGAAAAAGTGAGTAAGATGCTCAGGATGTGACCTGCTGAAAGAAAGCCAGTGAAAAGCCTACTGAATTCAACAGAGGTGGATTCTTCAGCTGTCAGTGTGTGTGGACATAAATCTCTTTAAACATGCAGGATCTTAGAGCACAAAACTAAATGACAGGATTTGAATTTCCAGAGCAGTTTCAGCTTGGGTGAAACAATGACTGTTTAGGTGAAAAAGTGAAGTAAATATACTTTGTTAATCTAGTCAGATTCTACACTGTATTTGAAATTTTACAGTCAACAGGTGCTTCACCCTTTGCTGTCATTAGAAGATTAAAATATATTTTAACTTTCAGTTCCAGCAGCTAGCTGTCTACCTGCACTGATTTTAAGGAAAATCCTTTTGACTTCTGCTGTAAATCAGTCCCATATGCCCTGGTTCCCAGTAGGAAGTATGCAAAATATGTTGTGACATTTAATTACTCCAAAAAAGGTAATGGGAAAGCATCATTACATCGATTTGTTTTTCATCACAGAGGTATTCGGCACCATGCCCTAATTAAGGTTGCAGCAATAACTCCATTATAAGCAGTGTTTGCCTCCCCTGGGAATTTTTTAATAGGAGTTACCTATTATTCTGCCATTTTTGTTTGTTAATAAAGAAAAAAATACGTTAGGATTAAAATCGTCCATGTAGAAAGCCACCAAAACTAAGAGTCTTCCGATCCAGAAAAGCATATTTTTCCTCTAGCCATTTCTTCCTGTCAAAATGGAGAATTACCAAGTACTTCCTTGACCACTGTCTCCCTAGATCTTCACGAGGGGAAGTTTAAACAGTGCTTGGACGCATTTTGTCAAGTTGTGATGATAATAACTGGGTGGTGCTTCTCATGGATGAAGGCTTCTGCCCCACAGGTGGGAGAGCTGGTGACTCTTGATGACTTTCTCTTTTTCTTACAGCTCGTCAAAGGAAAGAAAAAGAAGCCTTTGCAGAACCTGAAGATATTGGAATACATTCTGCAATTTCCTGGACTTTATGCTGCCTCTTGTAAGTGTTATGATATTATTTCCAGTCCCTAGAAAACAGAACTGTACAACAGATGATGACTGTGGGATTTCTGTTATCTTGGAGCAAATACGGGGTTTATGCTTTCCCTCCTATTAAGGTATTTTAGAAAATGAAACACAGAAAAAGCAAGATCTTGCTCAGTTAGTGTGAGGGCTATCTATTCTTGTACTTCAAGAACATGGTTTAGAAATGGAATCTCTTACTGCCTCTGCCCAGACAGCATTCTCATCTTCCAGAATGATACACTGGTGAAATGAAGACCTGGAGCCAGGTTTGCCTCAAAAGAACACAGAAAATACTGTAGGTTTCTGGACAATATTCCATCAGAAATCCTCATAAAATTGAAGCAGTTGTTTACCTCTTTAAAATAATAAAAAAAAAAAGACTGCAAGTCCCACTGGCTTTTTACTCTTAATCCTAGTCTAGAGCCGATGATTAGATATTGTGCCTTTCTCCAGCCCCCCAGTTTTACATGAGGGCACCCATCTGCCTTTTTTTGACTCTTTTGCCTTGTTTTGTGTTAGTGAATGGTCACAATACGGTTAAAGAGTCAGCTTTAGGTCACCTGAATCAGCTTTACAACATCTAGCCTTGAGGAAGGGAGCAGTGTAATCCCCACAACAGAGCTCTGTATCCGCTGGCCGCAAATCTGCCCAGCTTCTCCAGCGGGTCTGGTGCTCCATGGAAGGCACCACACTGCTCAAGCTACCTTGGTATCCCTGTCTGAATTACCTAAAAGCTGACTGGGATATGCCTGGGTCACCTTCAGCATTGACACAGCCACAGCATATTCTGAAAGCGTGTAATGCACTCCCTGCTGCCATGTACTGCTCTTGTCTGTGCACTTCCTACAGAAAGCGAAGTGTGGGAGGAATCACCTGTCCATATTCCCTAGGGGAAGAAATGTCATCCTTGTGATTCACGGGCACTGTGCAGTCCAGGTGTGAGTGCTCCAGGGACCAGGCACAAAGGACAGGACAAGGCTTTCAACATGCAAGGAGAAAGTGCAGTTATTCCCACAACCATGTTTATCTTAGAGGAGGTGTCTTCCATCCACCACCGTCAATAAACCTCTGGTTTTTTCTATCCACTGCTGCCATCCAGGTGAGGCGAGGGTAGCCTCCCAGTTCTCAGCATTCTGGATTGTTTGATCAGTAGATGCTCTCAGAATACCAGAAACTGAGATGTCTCATTTAGCACCTTAAAACTTTGTAGACAACTAAGTTTTTCCTTGCTGAGGGCTGAATGGGCCTTCCAAGTACATCTGGGTGGATAAATATTGATTTCCACCTTAGTTTTATGCCCATAAAGCTGGAACTGGGGATAAAGGCCTGTCTCAGGGGGGCAGGTTCTGTGTTACGGAAAAAGCTGGAAAAATCAGACCCATTATGGAAAAACAGCCATGAGCTATTTTCCTTCTGTATGCAGCAGTTAAATGCTAAGTGTTAGTACTTGTGATAAGTAGAGAACTTTTTTCTTCTTACCTCAGAAATTCACTTATAAAATTTGCAGTTAATTTCTAATTAGGTTGTTCAAACTATTACAATAATCTTGAGGAAGCAGCAATAGCATTTTGTACCATGGCACAGCATTCTGTGTACATCAGTCCAAATGATCCACTAAAGTATTATTAAAATTATAGAATAAATTGCATTTACACAATATTAAATATACAAAAAAGAGTAACTGTGAAAATTGCTGGCATATGCAGCTCTTCTAACCTTGGAACCCAAATTGCTTTTCTAATTTGCTGCCCTAATCCTGAGACTGGACTTCTATAAAACTGCATTTCTGTGTTGAGGGAAAAAAAAAAAGCACAGATCACAAACATTGACAAATCTATTAAATTACATAGCAGAGAGAGAAAATATCACGTTAAAAAGACTGAGGTGGTAGAACTATACCTGACCATTGCAACAGAGCAATTACCATCATTTCCCATTATTGCTCTGTCAGAGGTGTCAGAGTTGCAGACTGCAGCTGGGGCTGGTCATTTGATGTATTTTCCTGCTTCTCATGGCACATGCAGGCTGCAGAGAGTGTCAGCTAGGTTGCTGAAAAGCAACTCTGCCTCTCTAGGCTACCCCAATATACCTGAGGATCGGCTGGTTTGCCTACCTGAGGTTGCCAACAACCCGTTTGTGCAAGGGGCAAATTCCCCCCTCTCCCATTAATTTCACCAGGGTGTTCGCTTTAACGCTTAGTAATGCCACTGGAAGTGTTGGTGTAATTTCACGGGTAGTGTAATTGCAAGTTAACTTCGTGGCTGATCTCTTCAACAGATGGAAGCAGGGTGGGGGTGGTGATGAAACCCACAGGAAATGGGTGCTGCTGAAGGAAAATGCAGATGGAAAAGAGGAGACACATAAGAACAGAGAAATGGAAGAGAGAGAGATCAAGGAACCAGGGGACCTAAGAAACATACGGCAGAGGGAGGATGCTCTGAATGACCATTTCTTTAGAGAAAACTGAACATAACTAAAAAGAGTATGAAGAATTTAATATAAATTACAGACACCAAATCCTTTAAGGGACATCCACAAAAACATACAATATGGTGGTCAGGTTCTCTGGGACCCTTGCATTCAAGTCCCTGCTCCTCAGCAGACCCTTAGGCCATAATTAGCAAGCCTACCTCTTATTCATGCTGTGGGCCTCAGGTTTCCTAAAGCCTCCATGCTCAAGATGACCAGGGGCAAACTCCAGGAACAGGACTCAGACCTTGCTGTCTCAATACAGCCCTTCCACATACTTCTCATCAAATTTCTCAGGACCAGTTACACAGAAATGCTGATTTACAACATCTCAATAGATTCCTTGAGCCTGGGCACCTGAGCAACCCAGGTGTCACAATGTTTTGCCTCTCTGAGGTAATTTGAGGATAAAAGACAGATGCCAAGGAAAGGTCTTGGCAGATCAGGCCCAGCACCATGCACCCGTGGGTGTTCTGTTGCCAGGACCCAAGCTATGGTCTCCACAGCAGATGGTTTTGCTCCACAGACGCACCAGCACTCTGCTCTGATCTGCTCCAGATTTGAGGGTGTGACAGGCATGCACCCTGAGCACTGCTATGCCACTTTTATCCCAACTCTAGAGCAGGTGATGAATTTTTTGGTCCAGAACTTTTCTGCACAGATTCACACCTCTAGAAATGTAAAGAAGCTGGGAATGTCAGAGCAATCCTTAACACTGAACCAAAGAGGGCATCAGGGAGGAGGAAAATTCGATTGAAGCTCAGCTGTCTGCATCCAGCACAGCCTGACCACAGGCAGGGATTTGCTCCTGCTTCCTGTGGCAGTGGTTGGAGGAGGCGTGCGCAACAATGACTTTGGCAGTCACTGCCTGCTCTGGGAAGTATTTTATTCATCTAGGTACACATTACACATTGAAAAAAATGTTATCAGACTTTGAATAGACAATAGTTCAGATGTGCTGGATTTGTGGACTATAAATACATGTAAGGGGAAAGGAGGCCTAACAAACCAGTGTATCACAAAACAGTAACTGCAGATAGATTTCAAGGCTGGAGGCCAGCTTTAAGTCTGTGGTGTTGTTTTCTGTACTTCCTATGACCACAGAGTGAGGAAGCGAGGATGAGGGGTGCTGTACTCAATAAAGGGTATAATCCTTGATTAGTTCAAGAAACTAGGCCTTCTAGGTTTTTTTCCCCCACTTTGTTTCTGAATTCAGTGGACACAAAATCATCCTTAAAAGAAAGCAGACCTGAGAATTTGAATTAATGCTCAGGGGGAAAAACTCACAGAATTTTTCTTTTATGAGTTTATTCATGCCAGTCCCCTCCCAAGCACATCCTACTTCTATGGCCTATAAACCAAAGACTGCAAAAACCAGAGATGAGTAAAACCTCTTTAGTGTGCAAAGTGAGAGCCATTGCTCTAGTTTGTGTAGTAACAGTGCACAGATAGGTATAAAATACTATTTGTTTACATACTGTGTAAATACCAACTAAATAATTCTTGCAATAGATGTGGAAGTAGGTAATTTTTCTTTGAAATGTGATTGGTATTGTGATTTGTGTTCAAACTTAGGTCAGAAAACTTTAACTCAGGCCCCCAAAGTTTAATAATGTATTTATGGTCCCAAAAACGAGTGTTGTGGTTTTCACAGAAGGCAGGTAGATCTGCTGTCACTGGGCTCAGCCAGTGTTGCAGCTCTCTGTTGAATTACCTTTGAAAATACATGTGCAAGTTTGAAAATTGCACTTGGGAGTTATTTGTCCAAATGCATCTTACAGAAAACCCTTACAAGACTCCGGATTTTAGCTCAGAATTGCTGGCCACGTGTCCTTAGGTACAGGACCAGGGCATATGTGATTCCTAACAGGGGAAATGGTGGGGGAACAGGGAAAATGTCTAACTGGGGAGGTTCGGGTTGGGCGTCAGGAAGAATTTCTTCACAGAAAGGAAGATTACACATTGGAATGGGCTGCCCGGGGAGGCGGTGGAGTCACCGTCCCTGGAGGTGCTTAAGGAAAGCCTGGATGTGGCACTCAGTGCCATGGTCTAGTTACATGGAGGTGATTGCTCACGGGTGGGACTCGATGATCTCAGAGGTCTGTTCCAACCTGATTCTCTGAAATCTGTTCTTTTAAACAACGCTACCAAGCGACGAAGCACCTCTAGCTTGCAGCGCGGGGTGGGAATTTTTCTGGACTGTGCTGGATGCACAGCGAATCTCATTTGGTAACTCCGTGTGGGCGAGACTGGCCGGAGCACAGCACGGAGATGAAGGCTCGGAAGGTTGTGGCAAACGCGCTCCCGGGGACGCGGCTGCCGCCCTGGTCTGGGGGGCCGGGAGGGCGCGGGAGCGGCGGCTCCGCGGGACTGCGGGGCCGCTCCGGCCCTCACGCACTGCGGGCGGGGGGAGGGGAGCCCGCCTCGCCAGCCCAGACTGTGCATGTCCGAGTGACGCATTGCAGGTACGAACCCACCAATCAGCGCCCTCCGTATGGAGACCTCACACTCCTCGGCATTTTTTTCCTAAAATCCTCTTCCGCGCAGAGAAATAGTCCCCAGCTCCGGTCCCCGCCCCCCTCCTCGACCTCCCCCCGCTGCCCCCGCCGTTTCACAAGCGCTGCTTCCCCCTATTTTCCGCACCTCGCCCGTTCCTGCGGCGGGGCTCTGGGGCAGAAGGAGCGGCACGCGGGGTGCGGGGTGCCCTGCCGAGGAGAGCGCGAGGAGCCGGGACTCGTTTCGCAACTCCGTTCACTGTCGGGGGAAGGGAGGGGGGAGGGAGCGGCGCGGAGCGATCCGGGCGGTGAGGCGGTTTATGAGGCGCCGCCGGCGGGCGGGCAGGGCTCAGTGTGAGGCGAGCCGTGCAGCGGGCAGGTTGCGCAGCGTGCGCCCCGTGTAGCCCTCAGCTCCTACCGCACCTCGCAGCCAGGCCGGGCCACCATGGTGAGTCCCTGGGCACGGGGCAGATGCGGGGTTCGGCGGGCGCCGCTGCGATGCGGTGCGGGGGTATGGGGGAGGCTGAGTTCGGTGCGGATGGAGGACGGGGGGAGGGGGGTTGGCTGATGTGGGGCGAGGTCGCTGGCAGAAGGGTATGGGGATGGATGAAGCTGTCGCTTGCCGCGGCCGGCGGGCTCAGGCTGGGGCGGAGGGTCCCGCTCGGAGGCGCTGTTTGCGTGGGAGGAAGTGGCGGCGGCGGCGGGTGCCGCCCGGGTCCCTTTCCCGCCCTGGGGCGTTGGTGGGGATTCAAATCCAAACGGCCCCTGGGTCGGCGGGAGCGCCGTGAGGCGGCGCCGGGCGTGTGCTGGGGGCAGCGGCGGCTAGCGGTCCCTCCTGGGAGGGGACGCGCGGTCTTGGGAGGAGGGGGGAAAGGAGCTTGCCACGGTGGCATCAGCTCTGCTTTCTTATCGCTTTCTCCCTCCCTGCTCTCGGCATGTGCGGCTGAATGGGGCTGAATGAGGCAGCCTAAGCTGTCCGGCTCGCTAGCGAGGTGTGCTGCGCCTGGTCATAATAATGCACTGCGGAGCCCTGCAGCTTCTGAGCAGCATGATGATGAGGGGCAGGCTGTGCCTCACTGCACCATCGCCCTCCTCGCTAGACCTGTTGTCAGCTCGCGTTGGAGTCCCTGTCGGTTCCGTGGTAGCGCCATGCTGTTGGTGGCTCTGTTGGACAAGGGATTATTCGTGTTCTTTTTTTTTTTTTTTTTTTAAACAATTTTTGCTTCCCGTTTTGGTCATTGCAGAGGACAGTCCTGCGTTTTTAATATTACTAGCGATGCGTTTAGAAATGTAATCCACTGTCGAAATAGAACGCATTTTGTGAAATTGGAGGATGGTTTCAAATTCAGTCTAAAGGATGTGAGTTTAGCGTTTGTGGTTTTTTGTTTGTGGTTTTTTTTTTTAAATTAAAACAAGTGGCTACAGAGAAACGTACAAAAAGGAGCAATTCTGTTGCGAAAGCAGCACCAGGGACCACTTAGTGCTATCTCTGCATTAAGAGAAGATGCAGTAGAGTGGAATTGTCTTTTCATTCATTATGTTCTTAAGGAATCAAATGACTGTCAGCTCGTCATGTCTAATGTGAACGATGGCTACTTAAAATTTAGGATTTTTTGAAATGCTGTCTCTGGGCAAAGAAATTTGGTGAATAGAAGCCTGAATTTATTCTTTAGTTTGAATTACGAACTTACACAGCAAACCATCCGTAAAGCAGGGGGAAAAAAAAAAACCAAACCCACAATGAACGTAGCAGCAAAAGACTTACTGCATTTAGTCATCATCTGTACAGAACCAAAAATGGAGTATCTTCAAGCAAGGTCTGTGTAAAAATGGGTGTGTCCAGGAGGCACAGTGACACTTTGAATGTGGTTAGAGTTCGTCCTGACAGACCAGACTGGCTCAACCTGTGACTGTCCAGTGTTCCCCATGCTAGATAAGCCAGAGCGATTTGCTCCCAAAACAAGCTAACCTATCATAACCCTAATTTTAGTCTATATAGGCTAGTCTGGGTGTTGTTCTATAGTTAATCCTGCCAGAACAGAAGTGTCCCTTCAGTTCTGATGCTTGTGAAGTACACCGAAATGCCAAATTTTAGAGGCAAGCAGTGTCACCTGCGCTGCCATTCGCTGGTAGCTCTCTATTGGGCAGTGTTCGTCAGCTCTGTGGAGGAGCTCCCAGACTGGGTTACTGCAGAGCAGCCACGGCTGTAATGAAACACTACCTCTAGAGGCTGCATGTGCCACAGAAACGGCCGCACACGCAGCAGCTCCCCTGCTTTCCTGGGAGGTTTGGATTCTTTGTCAGGCCCTCCGCACACTCTGGGGGTGGGGGATGGGAGCTATTGCAGTGAAAATGAAAGTGCTGCAACGTGAATCACAGAATGCCACGTCAAAGCTGTGATGGCATCAAATGAGGGTTTCAGGTGGGTCTCGGCCACAGTAAAGGGGATGTCAGACCTTCTGCACGGGCACCTTACAGTCAGCATTTAACCACTCGGTCTGGAAGCCGCTTTGAACTGGTGAAGGTGTGCACACTATGACGTGTATGGTGCACCATTATCCAGAACTCCGTGAGGCCCCTCTAGGAAGGCCACAGTGGCGTGTAAGTGGCAGTCATGGTTCCAGGCTGATAGCCCTCCACCTGGGTGGCACGGGAGGCAGGGAGCTGGCAGGCTTGCTGGCTCCGCCTTTTACTGCTGTTGCGCAGCAGTCGCTGCAGAGCCCAGCACTGCAGAGTACAGATGGTGTTTGTTCAACCTTGCCCCACCTCCCCGCTTATCTTTCAACTGCTCCATACCTGTGCCTTCTAATAAGCTTTGTGCTCTTCTCAAGCACTGTACCTCTTACAGGTATTGTCAGAGGTCATCCAAATTCATCGTTAGGATGTGTTAAGTTGCTGGAAGAGTTACAGAGAAGGAAGAGTTTGGGAATGCTTAACAACTTACATACTGCTATGTCATGTCTCCATATAAAATTATTTATATAAAACAGTATGTGACTCAACTTGGTAACCCATACGTATTAACCTAAATAAACTAGATTCTTGCTGCTTAAATCTGATCTACAGCTTTCTGTGGCTATAACTATCTTATGGAAATATAGCACATCATTCTCTTAACCGAAACAATAAAAATGTAAATAGCATGCAAAGGTATGAGTCTGTGTTAATGATACTCTCCAGACAAGTGAAAATCTGTTAGGCTTCTGCTGAGTGACCAGCAGAACACTTCCATCCCAAAGCTTAGTTTTGAATTGGTTATGTTCTCAGCAGTGCTGCTGCCACCCTAGTCTTTTTTCTTGGTTTTTTTTTTTTTTTTAACAAAAAGTGGAACCTGCGTGAGAATTCTTCCTACAGCAGCTGAAATGAATCTGTAACTGTCAGTACCCATTGGCTGCTGATTTAGAAGTTGCTCAGTAGCCTAGTCTTGATTCTTAAAGTAGGTGAGCTCCAGCCAGTCTGTGGCCTTTATCTTGGGCTGTTGCTGTATTGTGTGCGTAGAGGGTTTTGTAAGCAGTTCAGTTTTTGTATGACAGCTTGAGCAGCCACCTTCACTTCTGTTACAGGAAGAATAACCTGCAGCTGGTAACTTAAAGTTCACATGCAGTATAAAAATGTAATTCAAATTGAAGTCGGCAAAGTAAAAATTGACAGGTATTGTAAATACACTTTCCTAAGTCTTTCCTTGACAGATGCTAATGTGTAGAGAGACTTCGGTGGGCATAGTTAATGACCGAAACTTCCTGTCAATATTGCAGTGATTATAAAAAGATTGCTGCTGAAATGGTCACAACAGGAACAAAGTTGAAAAAACAGTGTTGAAATTCAGCAGTGAATGTATTTTCTGTATTTCAGTGGTTTTTACTCTTCAGTGGGGTACTATGAAGTAAAGGGTTCAAGAAGCTTCCCTGAAGGAAATGCGTTGCTTTGTTACTGCAAAGCAGTACTCAAGCTATCCAGAATTTGTTTGAAGAATTAGCTGATTTGAGAACCTAGGGAGAGTATTTCTACAGTCGTCAGACATCTTGGTGTTTTTTCAAGAGCAAAGTTCATTTTGGGTTTGGCCTGAAAGACGGATGATTTTTATTGCTGTCAAATCTAATGGATTCAAAACTGGTGAGAGAGGAAAATGAAGTATAAACTGGAGCTTACCCAGCTGATACAGAAATTGTCTTAGACCACAGAACCTTTCTCTAGTGGCCCTATTACCTTATGCTGACTGAGTCAATGTAGAAAGTGGTCTGAAAAAAGTGTAGACAGCTGTATGCCACTGAAATAACCAGTTTGAACTGAAGCTGGTATCTTTTACGGCCAGATCTTGGACATGAAGCTTCATGTTCATCAGGGGATGGTTTAATTCTAGTGAAGAGTATATTTTTCTAATTTTAGTTAGTTGCCATAAATTTGGCATTTGGAGGTTACTGCTGCATTACTGAGACCTAAAGTACTCATTTACACAGCTTAGTGTGCCGTGTAAATGAGTTTTTTAAACCAGTCTGTGGTTTTAAAGGGCTTGTGTGCCTTGAGCTTGCTAGTGTTGCTTGGGTTATTGGTTGATACACGTGGTAATCTATTACTTGGGTGTATTTGATATTACAGGGTCTGGAAAGGATGATAGGCTGCCAGTTCTTACTTAGCAAGCAATCCTGATGACTTCTGAGCTGTATTAGTGCTATTTCAGATTAGTCCTGAAGAGCAGCTACCATATTCAGAGGCCTCTACAAGTATGTTGCATTTTGCCTTGAACTTTTGTTACAACTGTAATTGTATTCTGTTTTATTGCAGGCTGATCAACTGACAGAAGAGCAGATTGCAGGTGAGGTTTCTGTGTGTTGTGTTGCTGCTACTGCTTGACCTGGCACATCTCTTAATCCAGTGGCAGTCTGTGTTACACAAGATATTTAGCTTTCTTAGATACTAAAGTAGTATGGTAGAATGTTTTAATTTGTCACCTAAGTTTTAAAGGCTTATCTACTGTAAAAGCACCGTGGATATAATGAATGTGTAGTTAAAAAATCCTCACAGCTTTTCTAGCTAGTAGACTTGTGCTTATTCTTCTCTCATGACTAGAGAGGTGTCCCAGGTGGAGACTGAAAGAGGGGTGGGGCACAGGGGATGACGACAAATCTGGTGAAGGCTTGGAATATTCAGTGCTTTTTTAACAGACGGCAAAAATAATTTACTTTGCTGTCTCCTGTCAGCAGAGATGTTTGAGTGGCTCTTGATGACAGCAGAGACTGGCTTCATGATGACAACTCTTGATATTCCATATTTGGAACTGTATTGTGTACTTGGACACAAATGTTGTGTATGCTGTTTTGATGGTCTGGCACTTGCTCTGAAATGCTTAAATAAATGTGCATCTGTTGTATCTTGGTATTGGCCCCCTAGCAATGGGTTATGTGCACTGACAACCACCTACTAATGGCAAAAACTTCTGGTTATCATGTCTTCTACTTATGCAGCCTGCACAAACTTATGTGTCTCATTGCTCTTGGTACACTGATTTTAACTTGAATAATAGATGTGACTTAAAGCTGGTGATACAGAATTCAGCTTTGCCATAGACATTCAAGAACTTCATGATTTTGATCTGACAAGTGTATGGTGTTAATACTAGAAAGTCTTGATGTGCATAACTGTCATGTGAAATTATTTTAGTGGATGTTAGGGTTCTGCTAATCTAATAGTACCAGGTCAAGCATACAAGGAACAGCCTCTGAGACACTACTGTTTAACTATGGTGCAGCTCTTGAAGGCACTGTATTAAACAGAAGTGTCATTATGAGCCGGTTTGTTTTTGCCGTAATTGCCAAATCTGAAGTTTAAGAACATTCTTCTGTAGCTTTTAGACTTCAGAAGCTTGCTTTTACTCAAAGGAGACTAATTATGGTTTTGTGGAAAGTCCTTAGTCTATTTACTTGTTGCCATGGTACTGTCTTACGAGTAAGCACAAGCCAAATTTAGTTAAACTTCAGATTTTTTGGGGTGGGGGGTAACTGGCCTACATAGCTTAAGGGGTTTGTGATCATTTTAGTTAGAGCATGATTTATCAATTGTCACTTCTGTCTTTCCAATAACGGTTCATTGTTCCAGTTAATTGTAGAAGCGTTATTAGTTGATGTAGCCAAATATGGAATATAAACAGGAAGTTTATTAACACTACCTTGGGATTAGTGCAAATTTTAGCTATTCAGTACTGATCATACAGTCCTCAGAGCCAAAACTAAGTACTGATGAGCCTGTCATACCGGAATAGAGGCTTTCATGTGCATGGAAGGAATAAAAGTATGTCTTGGTAGCCAGTGTAAAATGGCCTGCCGCTTTCAGGGCAGTTATGATGTTTTGTTAAGCAAATGTATTTGCAAGTAAACCGTGTACCTCAGATGTGAAGACATAAGCCCACTGCTGGTGTGTGAAGGAATCATTCTCAGTACTGCTTAGGAAAGGCTGCATCTATTTATTTTTGCTGTTGAAGGCCAGTGATCTTGCATGTTAAGATTCTTAGAGGTACAATTTGAATGTTCTGCTGAGAGTGGCTTGAAAAACTTGAGCCACCACCATTCTAGCTGAGCTTCCCTGGAGATACCTAGCTTTTGGTTTGAAGGCAGACTTAGGAAATGGTAGTGCAAGGTAGAGACAACATTTATCTTTCCTAAAATAGAAGACCAGACTACTTAAAGCAGCCACTTCCCCAGGGCTTAAATTCTTCCCCCTCTGCTGTGAAGCACCAGAATACAGTTGTTAAAGGTTCCAGGTGTCATTTCCTGTGGAACACATTGATCATATAGGACTGAAGCTTCTTGTCAGTGTCGGTAGGGGTGGAAACCTTCCCAGATTTTGTTCATGTGAAAGACTGATACTGAAAGCCAGGTAGCTACAGAATGTAATACTGGCTGCAGTTTCATTCAGGAAGAATTAAGTTGTGAAGTTAAGTGGCTCTCCCTTTGGTTAAGTGTTGTGTTACAAAGATATATAGGTCAGGACCTTTTGGGTGGTCAGATGGGAGAGCAGCCTGAAAATGCTTTTGTCCCAAAGCCAACTGGTGTAGTGAGCTATCCTTCCCCTGGACTTGAGAGTTCTAAACGGGCTCTGTGTACAAATAGGCCTATGTATGGTGTTCATTGTCTTGTTCCTTTAGTGTGCTGTGGTTCTCTGTTGGGGATTTGACTGCAACAGTGATTTAAAATTTGTCATTGTAGAAATAGACATGTTTGAGTGTTGAGGTCCTGGTAGCTGTGAAGAGAACAATTGACATTCTCCTATAAATATTCCAGGCATAGCTGGCTAAATTGCATACGAGTGGATATGGTAGTCCTGGTTCACTGAACATATTAGGTCATTGAAGGCTGCCACTCCATTTGAAAAGGTGATGTGGTGCACAGATGCCTCAGAAGCTATGGTTAAAAGAATATTTTGAGCTAGGTTGTTGGAGTTCACATTCTGTTGGATTAATCTGTCTTTTATGGGGCCTGTAAGTAGTTTTTTCTCATGATGCAGGATGCTTTTCAGAAGGGTGAAAAGGCTGAAACCGTGTAACCTTAGAACAGAGTTTTTATTTGCAGTTTGGTGTGGAGAAGTGTGGAATAAAGAGGATTTGCTTTACATGCTATATGGAGTCAAGGCGTTTTAAGTGTACGAGGTGTGTTTTATAACCTTATGTTGCAGGATGCCAGAATTGAGTTGCTCATTAAACTTCAGTATTTCATAGGTGCCTTCACTAGCCATGGCTGCAAATCTACCAAAGCTATGCTAGGTTGTTCTTGTTCTAGTCTAAACTGCATCTGCGTAGGTTGTTACTCCTTTGTTCTAATTACTGGAGGTGGTTCCTAGAAGTGGTTAGAGAGGTATTTTAATGGTATTCTTGATCCAGCATTTCACAAAGGAGTATGCTGCTAATCTTCAACTTGTTTTATTTTCTTTATGCTTTATAGCTGTTTGCTTTTTAGCCTACAGCATCTTTGAGTAAAAGAAGGGGTAGAGTTGTCCTTTGAATGGTTCAAGTTTGAGAATACACCACTGAAAGGCCCATGTTATAAAACACAAGTCTTTGAATTTTGTGTAAGAGTTAAGTATTACCTTTTCTAAGCAGGGTCACTGCATTACTGTGAAGTTTGCTTCATGTTCGGGTTAGTGATGGTTGACTTTCACATGAAGGATGAAGTGGTTAACAGCTAAATGTTTTGAGTAAGGCTTGAGCACTTTTCATGAAGATGCAACCTTCCCCTTCTGGGGCTCTTCTATGATAGACTATGAACTTCTCTACTAGATTGACCCAAGAGCATTTTCTTCTCTGGTGTAAGAGTTTAGTCCCAAGAAACCTGTTTGTTGCCTCCAAGATAACTGAAACCAGCCCCCCAAAGACCATTTGGAAGTGATTGTAGGTATACTGGCTTGAAACTGTTTCTACTGGTCCTGTGGTAGCCTTGCTCTGATTCTCATGGGCTGAACAGGGGGGATTGGCTCTTGGAACACTTCAAACTGTTAAATGTAGAAGAGTAGGGGATTTTTTTTCCTGGATGGGACTTTATTGCAATTCTGGTGTTACAGCTGCATTCGTGAACTATAAAAACCCTATTTTTGTAGTTGAATTTTTGATATTTGCCAGCTTGTACTCACCTCAAGGGTTTCAGAGTATGAAGTAAGGCTTCATTCAGGTCATGTGAAAATGCAACTTTTCCTGTGACTAATTCTGGTCTGGGAAACCCACCATCTGGAAAGCTGGCTGCATGGAAATGTTGAAAAAAACCAATTCTTGGAAGTATTTGTGATGCAGGAGTACCCTTGAGCTGATGAGTTGTCCAAAGCCATGATCTCAGATGGCTCAAAAGCTGTAAAGGGATCTGAAGTCTACAAGGGAATAGAGAAGATGTTTGTGCTTAACTGTCATGTGTGCATGAGCTACTGCAGTCCAGTGAGCTAGCTTAAGGTCTGTGGCCAAAGACAGATGGCATGGATTAAAACCAACTCCATTTTTGGACTGGACAATTAAACATGTTATGCTTGTATTAATATTCTTGGCTACAATACAGCCATTGTAGGGGGTTAAGAGGTAGTGTTGAAACACAGCAAAGCAGCCTTAGAACTAGTCAGAAACATTTCTGTGAAGGCTGTTTCAGAGTACAGTAGGGCTGAAGCAGTTTTGTAAGCAGCTTTTCAGGAACGATGACTCCAGTGACTTTCCTCCTTGAACAATTGTGGTAGCATACACTGTTCAGACATCTGTGTCCAGCGGAAGTGGGTTATATTGAGAAACTTGGGTGTAGTTTGGTCTGATTATACCTTTTTCTGTTGACTCATCTCCTCTATTAGTAATAAAAGTGCTATTAAGCTGTAGCATATGTATTTTTAAAGTACCATTTTCAATTTTCTCATAGCAATTCCATATTGTTTCCTTTTGAGATGCAGTTCCTACCAAGGGTGTGAATCATTGTAGTTACAGATAGCCATTTTAGCTCCATATTAGGAATCCTTATTCAAGATAGAGAGTAACAAACATCTGAGGCCTTCGGAAATGGATGTCCTTCCATCTTAACTTAGGTCAACATGTGGTTGATTGGTAGACTGGTGGGTGTTTTTTCAGATGCTGATGCTGCCATATTGGCATTGCAATTATAGCAGGCTGAGCAGTATAACAAAATTTTCATGAAAGATTGAAATCATATTTTGTAACTTGCAACAATCAGTAGCAGTGAATTTTTTACTACTGTTAACATTTCAAAGCTTAAGGGATTAACTTCTTTCGTTTTTGTGCAGAATTCAAAGAAGCTTTTTCACTATTTGACAAGGATGGTGATGGTACTATAACTACAAAGGAGTTGGGAACAGTGATGAGATCACTTGGTCAAAACCCCACAGAAGCAGAGCTACAGGATATGATCAATGAAGTAGATGCTGATGGTAAGATCTTTACTAACAAGTAATTTAATAAAGTGCGTAAGCCATTTTTCTAACAAAGTAATTCTCTTTCAGGCAATGGTACAATTGACTTTCCAGAGTTTCTGACAATGATGGCAAGAAAAATGAAAGATACAGATAGTGAAGAAGAAATTAGAGAAGCGTTCCGTGTCTTTGACAAGGTACTGTAATGTTTACCTGAAATATTTCTGTTAAAAAAATTTGGTCTGATTGTAATGTGCTTTCTCACAGATCTGAGGGGTATTTGCAGTCCTGTCATAGACAGCCTCTAGGTTGGCCAGTCACCCTAAAGCTTAATTTACTGTGGTTGTATGGGAAAGTCAAATGAGTTACCAGGATAGTAGTGAGTGACACTATTTTAAGTACTGCTTGCTGTGATACTGAGATACTTGCAGATGACTGGCAGGGAAATTGTTTTTTAAGTACTTAAAATGTAACGTTTTAAGTCTGTCATGTAGTCTTTGCTAAGTAAATTGCTAAAAGAGTCTAAAATTACTCAGCTCACTTAAGATTCACCTTGGAGCTGAAAATATGATGTGAGGTGCCTTGGGGAGGGTGGGGAGGAAAACATCAGTTGAGTTAGTATACACTAGTGCTTCAATATTCAGTGTCCCAGCTAGTACTGGAATATGTGAAAGTCATCTCTCAAGGCCTTGTGGCTTTGTGCTGGGCTCCATTAAACAGGCAAATCAGATAAGTAGCTTCTGTTCTAAGAAATCACCACTTGAACCACAGTCACATGATTTAGTAGGCATCCGTCACCTAAGAAGTTGCAAAAGGTGCCAGTTGCATTGTTTGTGGTTTAAAAATGTGTTGGAATAAGACAAAGATTATAAGATGGTATTACACTGTCCAGAGATATTGGAGAATGCTGAAGATATGCTTACAGCTCTCATTTTCCTTGTGTAAGTGCTAGTAGTTAAGGCTGTGTTAACTTCTTAATGTTCCATTTGCTCTGCACCGTTCCTGAGTTACAGTTAAGTTGCTAGGCCTTAGGCAAGTCTACTCGAGTGTTCCTTTTTCTCCTCCCAGGATGGTAATGGTTACATTAGTGCTGCAGAACTCCGTCATGTGATGACAAATCTGGGGGAGAAGCTAACAGATGAAGAAGTTGATGAAATGATTAGGGAAGCAGACATTGATGGTGATGGTCAAGTAAACTATGAAGGTAAGGGGTTGTTAATTGATTCTTTTTATGTAGCACTTCTCATGCTTGTTCTTGTGTGGGTGCTGATAGCCACACTGAGTTTAAATAGGGCAGTGTTCAGACAAGTTCGTCTGAACGCACACAGTGTTCCTTTAAGCTAATGTTCAAATAGTATGTACATTGTGTACCTCTAAATGGCTTTAAGTTTTGAGTGTTATTGCTGCCTTTGTGCCAAAGGCAAAAAAGGACTATTCAGCTGTACAGTGTAAGAATTAACTTTATAGATCTAATGATGTCTAATGACCATTAGAATAAGCAGGTTGTCAGACGTTCACATACTGTTTGTACTGTTCTGTTCACTAATGCATGTTGATCTGACTGTAGGAAGTCACTCATTTGTCATTAATGGTTTTAAAATTACTTAGCAGTCAAAAGGGGAAAGTTTTTAAAATATGCAGAAACTTCAAAACCTTCAAAAGATATTTTAAATACATTTATTTCACATAAATCAGCTGCAACAGTAACTTCTCTTTCTTCCTTTCTTCCTGACATTGAAACATAAATGAAGCCATCCAAGCAGAAGTTCTTGTAGACAGTTATTGGCAGCTGAGACACGCTAAGCTTGTTCATTTTAAATTTTGAACATGTCACAGAAAATTTCTAGGGTGTTTTCAGATAACATCTGTGCTGTTTCTGAGGTGTAGGTATGCCTTCCCTTTGAGGCCTTTTTGATTGTGGACTAAGGATAAGCAGTCATCTGTGAGTGAAAAGTCATTATTATGTACAAGGCTTCATCACTGTGTTTACAAGTAGGCTGTTCAGAGACTGGCACTAGAGAGGGTCTGTGTCCCTATTGTTTACAGTTGCTCTTTTGAAACTTGAGCAACCAGTTAATGCCTTTTAGGTTCCGGGTTTCCTGTCATTATTGTACCTGAAACTATGTTTCAGCAAGATAAATGAAGAATCATATTGTGGGTTCTAACTTAAAATGGATTGTGACTAAGCATTGAATCAGTTGCTTAAAGCCAGCCAGGCAAAAAAAATAGTAAGACTTAAACTGTTCCGCTCTGGAAAATAAAAGTTCAAACCAACACAATGTCTTGCCTTGCACACTGACTTAGTTGATTGTCAGTTCAGTGTGGTTTGTACTGATCTCTTAGTGATTTTTGGTTATCTTGTCCCCATCTATAAGTCTGTGGGCATGGGATCCTGTAATGTTTCATCTTGGAAGTAAGGCTGTTCCCCAGTTCACTGAGAGACCAACTTTTATGGAAAAGTGAAGGCCTTTTGCCATTAAAAATAGGAGGAGTTTAGGTGTGATTGGTGGAAAAGGGGACTGTTTTGAAGATGCTTTTTTGAGTGTAACTGAAAACGCAGTTTTGAAGCAATGTTCAGCACTGGTAAGGCCACTTCTCAGATCTTGCAATTCAGATTTTTTTTTTCCTCAAATAACTCATGCAACTCTTTCCTTTTACAGAGTTTGTACAAATGATGACAGCGAAGTGAAGACGTTGTACAGAATGTGTTAAATTTCTTGTACAAAATTGTTTATTTGCCTTTTCTCTGTTTGTAACTTATCTGTAAAAGGTTTTTCCCTTACTGTCAAAAGATTATGCATGTATAGTAATTAGAAGGCCATTCCTCCATGTTTTTCTCCTTTATCTTACTGTCATTGTTCTGATTTTTGGAAAATTGATCTAAGTAACAAATGTTGCATGTGGCTTACTCTGGATATTTAAGCCCTTCTGCACATCTAAAGGTAGATGGAGTTGGTTAACTGAGGGAACATCTGGATTGTCTATTTGAAAAAGTAGCTTTCTTTAGGAAACTTAGGTATGACTAGCGTGACAAGTTACATAAGGTAAGTTAGGGTTTACTGTGCATTAGCTGTTCCTTAGTTAAAGCAACATGCTGGTTCTAGTTCTCAAGTACATAGGAGTTTTTCCTCTTTCTGTGATGGGAGGATAAGGACTTTTGCAGCTTAACTGCAGGATAAAATGATGTGAATAGTATATATCATGTGGCTAATGCACTGTAAAAGTCATTCTCCTAGCTTACTTCACAGTAACTTCTTGGTGGCCATGCCTGTAACATGTTGTTGAAGTGTGGAGTCTTAACGTTGTAGACGATTTGACAGTCAACAATATGAAACTTAAGTTGCACTAATGCAAAACGGGTGATTTATCCAGGTACTCGTACACAAGTTTTTTTTGTACTGCTGGTCCTGTGCCAGAAAACATTTTCTCCTCTTGTTACTATGCTTTTTAAACTTTGTTTAGCCACTTATTTTAAAAAAAATCTGCTTATGGCACGATTTGCCTCAAATCCATTCCAAGTTGTATATTTGTTTTCCAATAAAAAATTACAATTTACCCATACTGTTTCAATGTATCCTTGAATTATTTACAGGAATTGTTCAATGCAGTTGCTGCTCTGTGTTTCAGTATGTAGCAGTTTGGTTTGCTTATGCAATGGATTGGCTGTCTTAAAATAGCTTGGAAGGTGAAAACTTAGTCCTTAAACTCTGGCCCTTAATAGTATTGTTGACTTGAAGAAGCTTTCTTACTAGTAGTTTAAAATGTATTTTACAGTCTTGTGTGGAGCTTGGTGCTTCAATAAACTTACCGTAGTGACTGGCTATGCCCACTATCTGTAGACATTGTGAACTGGATGTTGACCTAGTTCAATAGTTGACCTAAAATTAAAATTCCTTGTTCCGACAACTAAACCTGTTTGCTTTCTTTTAATTATTTTGGAGTTTGTTCCCTGTCAGCTGCTACATTGGGGTAACTTAGTCTCACACTTCGGCTTTTCTGAAACTGCCATGTCTGAGTTGCCATTCAGGAAGCAGTCAGCTCAAAGTACAGAAGGAAAACATTCTCTTCCTCATTTGTTATTGAGCATGATTGTGCTTCTAGCACTAGTTTTTTGTCAAGGTTTAAATTTGTTTAAAAGTGGAAGACAAACCTGGTTTCTACCAAGGACAAATCCAAGAAGTCAAAAGAATGCCAGCGGCTGCTCATGCCCATTGCCTCTACTCTCCTGGCAACAACTAACTTGACTGTACATATGCTATCTGGTTATCTTGTTGGGGTCTCTGGTGGCCTCTAAACAAAGCATTGGCCCCTGCCTCTGGGTACCCTCACTGGTCCCAGCAGAGCAGTTACCTAATGCTTTAAAACTCTTTCAGTCATCTTTGATGTATTTATCATTGCAGTGAGCATCTAAAATTAGGACAGCTGTTCAGTCTGAATTCAGGAACACTTAAGTGTTTATGGTCACTGATGTTAAAGCTCTGCTCTCCGAGGACTATGAACAGCTCTATTGGTTTTCCAGGGGAGGCTTGGCAAAAGTGTTTCAATAACCACCATCAGAATTCCTTAGAACTGTTGTTTGTGTGCTGGCAGTCTGATTCAGGAAGCTTATGCAGTCTAAATTTCCTAGCAGTTAGGATTTGCCTTCTACAAAATAAGTGATCAAACCAGCACTTCCTATCCAGGCTTCATCCTGTGCTCATTAGAGCTTGGAGCAAGACATACTTTCGATGGCACAGGTTGAGGAGAATTTTACAGAACCATCAGAACAACCACTTGAGATTCTGAATTGCTGGAGTACTGGAAGTCTCATTTTTATAGGTAAGTAATGCAAAAAGGGATCTGACAAGAATTTTTGGTTTAGACAGTCTGGTGCCTTGATCTTCAGTAGGCTGGGAATCACACTTAACCCATTCGGTCTTCTGCTACAGCTCAGCACGCATGTGGAAACATCTAAGGTGAAAAGGGGAGGACCCTCTCTACTATCACAATATCCCAATATTCTGAGTTAGAAGGGACCCACACAGATCATGAAAGACTGCCTTGGCCAAGAGAATTGCCTTTGGTAAGATGAATGTGTGAGAAGGCCACGTTTATTTACAGTCACTTTAGCTGCTCCTTGCTTGGGGTGTTGTAATGTCAGGAATCGAAGCTGCTGGTTTTGTTTAGGGTGAGTGTCCATGTTGCTGTTACGTAAATTAAATGCCTGATTTCTAGGTCAGTAACTGAAGTCTTACAGCCCCGTTTACTTAATTCTTTCACTGCAGGATGGGAGTGGTAGATTTCAGTACTTTCTGCTAATGGAAGAATGTCTGCTGAGATACAGTCAAGTGTGGTGGAAGCTAATTGCATTGGTTATGAACCTTTTGGTGGAGGTGCACTTGCAGGTGCTTTTGCAATTGTGAAAGAGTCACTCTAGGTGGATTTCTGATGTGCGTGTGTGTGTAGGAGCACTGACATTTCAAGTTCAGCTTCTGATAGCTTTACAAGAGACAATCCATCATCCTGTTAAATATGGTGGATGTTCTCGTGTTCTGTTCCAGCTAAAACAAAAGCTTCTGTGGCACAAGAGTGCAGTAAAAGAGCTGGTGGTGTTTTAGTCCAAACTAGACATTGAGGTGGGAGATCTTAAGCCCAAAGACTTCTCCCTTACTGGGTAGGCCTAGGGAGATACCCTGTTGATCCCTGATGGAAGGGAATGAAGAGAGGTTAATCTTAGTAGCACCACTGGCAAGGGGAAATGGGCATACAGGTGGACGTACTCTTTGAACAGGAGAAAACACTTCTTTTACAGCAAATGGTAAAACATAGATCTGGAACATCTGTGCAGATTCAAAACGCAGCTGATGAGGTGCTGGGCGAATGTCTCCATCAGATCCTGCTTTGAGCAGGGAGTTGGGCTAGGTGATCTCAAGAGGTTTGTGCCAAGGTAAATGATTCTCAGAAATAGAAGTGCCCCTGCTAGCTTCCTGGGCTTGCTGTTGTGTCCAACCCTACCTTCATCTGGTGATCCTTCCAGTGAAGGAGGATGCACAGTTGCATGCCACAGCCTGGTGAGTTTTAGAGTAGGTCTCTAACTCATCCTAGTAGTGTTAGGAATCACCAGAGAGGACTACGATACTCTACCTCAAGGTTGTAGGTGAGCTGTCCTGAAAAAACTTATCACTTGTGGCTGTCTAGTTTTGATGGGGGGAAGTACATGGCTGGATGAGGAATAGTAGCTGGTCAATTTGCAGCCTGTTAGGATAACATTTAATAAATTAATGATAGCTAATAGCTAAAGGAGAAGGTTAGTGAGGATTAAGGGCCTGCTAATAAGATCAGTCTTACTTGGGTGATACTATAGCTTAGAAGGTAGGTGAGCAGGTAATGCAGGAGTGCAGCTGATGGTCCTGCTATAGCAACGCACACTGGGTATTTTGGCTTTCAGCCATCGGTCTCTAAAGACTTGGCTCTCTGGGCTAAAGCAGCTGTGTCTGCTGCTCTGTCGGAGTGGGCTGCTCTCGGAAAGTGTTCGCCAACAACTTGGGCACAACGAGTAGTAAAATTACTGCTTTCCTGCATTTTGTGTCACTTCTATGTGTTTATTGGACTCGGTCCAGTTAAGAGAAAAACTGGTTTGCTAACTGTTGAGTAACTAAGGGGAGTTCCCATAGTTCAAGATTAATCTTATTGCCAGCCATTTCCAGTGGGGGTGGGTTGGATATACTAGAGACACTTGAAAATTTCTCCTTCAAATACTGCTTTTAAAAATGGCTTTTCTGTGGAAGTCTTCATGCTGTAATGGACAATGAAGGAAGTTTAATTCAGTTTTTTAAATCATAGACTTTTCAGTTAAAAACATTCAGCTCTACAAAACTTCTATAAAATTGAGTCTTGAAAAGTACTCTTTTTTTACCGAGAATAGTAGGTATTTGGGACAGCAATGTGTATGAATATTCTGGGGGATGCAATGTGAGTATGAAGAAAAAAATGTCATCTTCAACCAGAAGGGACAATTCTGAAAAAAACGTGTACTGCATTTTATACCAATGATTAACAGAACCTTGGAAAGGAGATTGAATCATCTTCGGGACCAAAAAAGAGATGATGGAGAATTTGAGAGATCTCTTTTCTATTTATGCCTACCTTTATCATTAGTACAGATTTGTGATTGGAATGAGGAGAACTAGCTTGTATCTGCTCCAGCTTCTGGTTTTGAAAAAAGTTCTCTCCTACAAGAATAGATACAGCTTGTCAGGTTATCTCTTTACTCTGTTTTCAAATAATTTAGTTGTTGATAGCTGTGTATACACACCAAAAAAAGGATTTTTAGGGCTTAAACTAAGTTTTTGAAGAAAATATAGAAATGACTGGAGTAGGGATGGGGACCTTAATTGTCCAGTTTCCTGTAAGGACAAGTCTGATGTCATAGTTACATCTTTGGATTATGTAAAATAGCAGTTTTGAAATTGTTGACTGCCTTCTAGCTGCTCCTTGGAAAAATACTTCCTATGGCTTTTTCAATAAGAACTATGGAGAAGAGGGCATTTATTTCAGTGTCCTGAACTTGAGAGTCCTGAGATACTGTTCAAGAAATAGTGCAAAGGTCAACTGGGACACCTTCAGACACAGAAGATTCAGTAAAGATGACTTTAACAGTAATAGCCTAAAGATGAGTGTATTCCCTGTGCAACTAGTTGGGTGATGTGGCACAATGACTCTTGATGACATTATTGAGAGTTTCAGCTTCAGGCTGTTGAAGAATGGGTCTGCTTTTTACTGGGTGCTGTATGTACACAGAGTAGCAGATTGTTCCTGCTCTAAGATCCTGCCATTCAAACAGAATGTCATGCAGTGTTCTGTAGTGACTGCACACTGATACTTGGCTTTTTTAGGAGGAGCTGAACAGGAAATTATAGTGAAAAAAGGCGATGTAAAAGAAAGGGGGTGAAAGAATATAAAATTAAGAAAATAGCATGAGAGGAAGACAAAAATTTGATGCAAATGTCCAATAATTTGTGCAAGGCGAATCCACCACTATTTTCTGAATAATATCAACACTGTAGGGCTGGGAACCCCTGCCTTGCTCCTGCAGAGTGTTTTCAAATGGCAAGGGTGGTAGCTGGGTTTATACATTTCTAGTGGCCCCCAAAGCTGGAATAGAGTATTTAGATGGTTCCAATTGCATAATCCTCATCCTTGCAGATCAGACCTTTGGCCAGGCATGTACTTGCTGAGGAGTTAAACTTCCCTATTAGTAAACCAGTACTTTTATCAGTAGTAATTGACACCCTGATCAGCAAACCATACCAGCTCTCCGTTCAGTACCTCTCCCTTAGTCACTGAGGTATCACCATCTTGTGCTGGCTCGTTCCTTGTGACAAGGCAACCCTCAGAGGTCAGACAGGTATTCCCCTTCCTTCCAGGTCTGACAGGCTTGAAATTTGGATTGTTGCTGACTGCATCATCACAGCAGCACATCCCAGGTCCTGTGGTACCTTCTTAAAAGGCACATGCTTTTTTGGCAGCCAGAAAAGTGCTACCAGTGGCCCTCGAGAGAAGGAATTTCTGCTAGCTTTTTGTGTCTGGAATTGCAGAAAAGTTGTCTGTTTCTGGAGTGAGAGATAATGTATTTTTTTAGACTAAGAAGAGGGTTTTTTTTCACCCTGCTAAAATAAGCAACTCTTGAAATAAAAGGGGAAAAAGAGGATCTGCTCTCTCCCATCTTCCCACTCTATCATGATTTCTGAACCATTAGATGATCTGCAACCCCAGACAGGCTGTGGGGTTTTACAGTTCCCTCTATTTTTAAGGTCTTTGAGACCTGACTACCATAATTTTTTTTTCTATTAAATAACCACTGTTTTTCAAGTACTAATTAAACCTGAGGCCTTTGAAAGACCTGTGAAGCTCCCTGTGTCTGAAGTGGAAATGCAGAGTCTTTTATTGCTGCCAAATTAGTCACACAGACTAGGAAAATCATAATTTAAGGTCTACTCTAAAGCTCTGTGGTCAGTGTAGTCTTTACATCGATTCAAAAGGTCTTGAATATGCTTAAAAATAAAGCTTCTTAATGGATTGGGATGTATGATAATTTCTAATAATTTGGAATTGATTCACAAAGCAATGTAAAATGTCATTAGAATTTTTCCTTTTTTAAAAGATGTTAGAATTAAGACACTGCATAATTGATTTGCATTTTCCACTCTGAGAATGCTAGGCATTTTTCCATGGAGTTAATAATGGCATTTATTTATACATACATTGCACTTTTAAAGGCTGCCAAGATAAAAAGTTATTAGAGGAGTGTTTTCTGCTGACTCTCTGAGGAAGTCATTGCCACCAGGCAGATTAAAAGCCAGTTTGCAAGTTCATCTGAAGCCAAGAGCAAAGGAGCACTTTAGCAATTCTTCTTGTCGTTTTAATCATTCATTATTTCACCAGTAGGGCAAGTTTCTTCATTTTTTAAATGGACTGTGATGCCCACGCTAATCATAAAGGGAAGTTACACCTCTGCTAGCTTTTCCATTCCCTTCCACCATAGCAGCATAACTGCATTGATACTGTGGGGGTTTCTGCAGGCAGTAGCTTCCCCAAAATCTTTAAAATCCTTTTGTGGTTCTTCGCTGCGCTTTGGAAGGAATGCTACAAAATAATCTCCTTCTGTCAGCTTTTTCTTTCCCCTGAATTTGCCTGTGTTCTGCCTTTCCCTAAGGAAGCATTTGCTAAGGAGACCCATCTCCACATACCCTGAAGAAATCTTCATGTGGTCCAAGCTGGAGGTCCCTAGATTGCCATGATATAGATTCATCATTCATCTGGCATAAATTACACTTTGGGTAATTTTGGGTGTTATTACCAAGATTCTCATAAATTCTCTTTGGCTACTGAAGAGATGTATAAAATGCTCTTGCTGTTTTTCTCTTCTTAAAAAGTAATCTTCACAGGCAATGAAATTGGGGAAAACAGGGAAAGGGGTTCATATGCATGGTCTTTGCTTTCTTGGCTGCCTCTAGCTAAAGATAAGTCTGCTTCCACGTTAGCAGTTGAAAAATAATTAAAATCAGTCATTTGCTTGTGAAGCAGATTGGAAGTATTACCAAGCCTGAGACCTTATTTCTCATCTGCATTTGAGAGAAAAGTACCTCCTTGCATTCTGTCTGTGAAGTGTAGGCAAGCAGTTATTGAGGAAATTTGCTGAACAGTCTTAAGCAAACTGGCAGTTTTCAGAGAACATCTGATGCAATTACATTTTCTATCAGAAGCATGGGGAAAATGCACCCCGTATTCAAATGTGTATGTTTGTCTTCAGCCCTCTCTTCTGCACCTAGCCAAAGCAGCCTGTTTTCACCAAAATTGCTGATAGTTACATCCATTCACTGTTAGCTTAGTAGGATGAAAGCAGTCATATAAATGGTATACTCCACTTGGGTTGAGTTTTTTCCTCAAAGGGGACAGGCAGATTTTAACTTGCCAATGATCCCAAAGGGCAAAATTTCACTGGTGATCTAGTACAACTCTGAGGAATACTCTAGCCTTTTCAGACAAGAGGCTTCTCTTAGCTTTTCATAGCTCTGGATTGTTCTGCTATTTCAATAATTTTCAGAAGAATCTATTTATAATTTCACTGATGAAACAAATTGGGTGCCATACTGGTTAGTGCTTTCATCAGTTTTTGACTAATTAAAATAAAGACAAATTGAGAGTTTCCACTTCCAATCTGCCTTTAGAGAATAAACTGCGCAAGAAACTCAACTTACCTGCTTATTCAGCCAATGCTAATAGTAGTTATGCTGTGTAACATTGCCTGCAAGAAGCCCAACTCAACAAGTGAAGCCCACGCACAGTTTCAAAGGAGAAGGCAGAGAAAGACTTTCTTTCTAGCTGTAAAACCCAAGCTAGTATCTTGCTATTAAGTGCTTCTGTGTGCTTTCTTCCTATTTTTGGAGGCGTGACAGGGAAAATGCTACCAACATACTTGTTTAAAAGCACCCTGAAGAATTCCCAGCACCTTATCTCTTAAAGACAAGGTAAGCACTTATGTACATATGAGAGACAGAAACAATAGCCATGGCTCACTTTCAGAGCGTCAGTGGGTGGAGGCTCTAGGAATTGTTACCTTGTAGCTAATATATGACCTGTAATGTCTGCTAGAGTGGTACTAGATCAGCAGTGACATTTTGCCCTTTGGGATCATTGGCAAGTTAAAATCTGCCTTTCCCCTTTGAGGAAAAAAGCCCCAACTCTAGTGGAGGATGCCATCTGAGATTTAAAATACGTTCCTCAGAATATTTTGCTTTCGTGTTTTTTTCACGTACAAGAAGTAGGTTGGTTGGGTTTTTTTGATTCCCTCAGGGAGACATTTGAATGTTGTAGTTAAAGGTACACATTTTTTCATTTGTCCTATTTCTTCAGTTCTCACCACCAGTCTCCCCTTTGCTGGGTGCAAGCAATCCCCAAACAAACCTACATATTTACCTTTTGAGTTTTTGTGAAAAGCACTGCCATTGCTGCTCCTCCCTACTCTTGGCCTTATTTTCTATTCAAAATACAGAGCTGGTGTGTTTAATTGTTCAATGGACTCCAGCAATGCTGATGGTTTTGGCTCCACAGTCATTCTTGTGAGATGATAACTTCATTTTGCCAATAGAGCTGCTTTTAATTCCACTGTTCAGAAGTCGTCTGTCCTTGTGGGCAGTACTTTTTGTCCTGAATCCCAGCACTTGAGATAGCATAGGGAACAGGAGACTGTCTAGTGTGACAGGTACCCAGCAAAAAAGCTCTTCACCTCTTGAACAGAGATTTTATCTCTTCAGTGAAGCTTAGAAGACTGTTCAGAGCACCTATAGAAGACTATTTAATACAGCCTATGTGAACCTGTTGCCATGCTGAAAACAGCCCCAGTTCAGATCCTTACTGTTGCTCGTGATATGTGTATATTCTAATTCATTCATCATGGGGAGGGTCTATCTCCTCTGCTAACTTGCAGCCTCAAAGGAGAGCCTAGCAAGGGCATTCTTTTCCAGGCTTACTTGCTGTTTGGCACAGCAATCTCAGTAATGTGGAGACAAAAACAAAAGTGTCATATGAATTTTGAGCCATTCAGTCAAGCTACCCACAGCAATAAATCCGACATTCTCAGCTCAATTTGAATTAACTTACCAAAGAGATTTTTGGCTATTTGCCACTTACAATTATTCTAATTTTGTTTGAACATGTAAGTCCTAATTTTTATCTTAAAGTGTTTATTTTCTCCCTAAATATTCTCTATTACAATAGAGCACTTTTGTGCAATTACTTAATTGTAAATAGTGCTTTAGAAAATCATTGGAGCCTTAGCTTTATGGGAAGCTGTGCTTAAGCAAGAACAGAACCTTGAAAGATACCTATGCAAAAGGATGGGCCATAGCCATGAGTCAGTTTCTACCTTCAGTTCCACCATATTGTTCTTCTCTGTCATGTGGAAGTCTGGGAAGTATTGGTAGCTTGAAGGTCCTGTCATCCTGCTGTCTGTGCTTTTTCTTTCAGGGCATTAACAGTACCACCAGGACATTAAACCCTCAGCTCTCTTCCAGCTCCTAGGTTTGCATGCAAGTAAATCAGATGAAAATTATGTGATAGGAAAACTGATTTATGTATTTCAACATTGAAGCACACCTGTGACTCCCATTTATATGCTTCAACTAAAGGCCGCTGAAGTCTCCTTTTGATTTCAGTGTTATCTGGATCAAGCCCTCAATCTTGACTATCTGTGGGGTAGGTCCTGATACAGTATATTCTTAAGGATATGCTTAATTTCATCCCCATTTAATAAAGCAATTAAGTATGTGATTAACTTGAGTAAGAGGTGAAGCCTGTGCTAAAAATCAAGCATGAACTTTGCTGAACTGGGACTTAAATACTAATTTACTTTAGAGGCTATACTCACTCAACATCTAGAAAATAGGTCTTCTGCAGAGACACAGCCCTGATAGATATCACTGTGGATACAGATCTTTTCAGACTAGAGTTATCTAAAATCCAACCATTTTGAAGAAAAACACTCTGGCTTGTTTGTGCCCTGTAATGTACACGGGTCCTTCATTTTACAGTAAGTTTGGCTACACTGCCTGAGTGTACTCATAATGAAAGCAAGTTATTTTGAAGTAAAATCTGGTAGAAATGATTGATAAAACAGAAACTGTGTCAACAGTGCCTTAACTCACCATAATTGCTTCTTTTTCAGTCCAGGTGGTTTGTTTTGTTCTGCAGTCCCAAGGATCTCAAAAATTTACTTCAGTAAGTACTATGCAAATGAATATTTCCACTAATAAAATATGCATGGACATCTGAAATGCAAAACATGTACATAAATTGCCATGTGTTTGCTGACGCATAGGAGCTCTATGTGTGACCTGAGCACAAGAAGTAATTCAAATCAGCTTAGCACTAGCACTGAGGTGATCCAGAGAGCTGTGAGGGGCTGCCTTATTTAAATAAACTCGAACTTGCCAGAGACTAGGGGCACTGCTAAATGAGATCCAGTGAACGGCTCTGTGGTGGTCTGTGAAGTTACCTCACCCAGTTACTGGCTGTCATCCTGTCTTGGACGATGCCCCTTTCCACAGCAAAACTAGCAGAACAGAAGGTGTGCCCCACCCCAGCTGCTTTATTGCCGGAGTCTGCTTCTTGCTTTAAACTGCAGGTGAAGTGAAATTGAAGCTAAACCAACAGACTTCACACTGAAGCTGTTGAGACACTGACTATATTCTCTTGACTTCACTGTGAGCATGGCAACCACAAATATGGTGTTAGTAAGTCCTTAAATTATTGCAGAAAGGTGTGATAAGCTGATCTATTAATACCCTAACAATCATCAGCAACTTCATCTCAGCTGGTGCGGGAGGTCCTGTTACCCTATGACTTGGACCTGTGACTTTGGTACTCTGTGGCACACCAGGGCATTGGTCTTTTAAGCACAGCTTGCAAAGAACTGTATTGCAGGAACTGTCTTTTTAATGGCAATGAGATGGCTGCTGAAAAAAGGGCAACACATCAGCTCATGTTTATGGGTTTTACAGCCAAATTGTCTTCAGCTGGCTACTAAAACACCTTAGCTTTCTTTTTGTGGCTATTCAATCTTGAAGGTCCTTTCTGGTGTGCGTAGTGAAAAGTGATATATGTTAACCATCCTCAAAAAAAGAGACAAGATAAACAGTGTTTTATTTCTTCCCTTGTAAGGGTTTAAAAGAACTAAGAGTATCTGCCAGATTTACAAGGAGGTGTGTTTTGGCGGTGTGGCTAAGATGAATTCAGATTGTAGAGGAGCCAAAGGATGAATATTTCTGCTGCTGAAAACAGGAGTGAGTGCATTGGATGCATATCATGTCCATGTGACAGAAAAAAATGATCTGTAAAATTTCTGTCTTGCTTAAATTACAATTCCATAAAATTTAAAATGCTTTCAGCCCTTTCAGTATTGCAGCCAACTCTAATCGCTTCAGTAGTAGCATGACTTCTCTGGCCTCTGTAATACAATTCCTGATTGACTGCAAGAGATCAAGCTCAAGGCCACTGCAGCTCCATTTTAGTATTTCATTCAAAATATTGTGTATGTTGTTTATTAGATTGTCAGCTATCACTGCACAGGCAATACCAACCTGAGTAACTATACTTCCCATCTGTGGGTTTGGCACTGCATTGAATAGCCCTCCAGTCACACTCTTCTCAGTAAAGGAATAAAAGCAAAGAAAAGGCCCCCAAACCTGCAGCTTGATGTATTCTCACTGAAGAATGCTCAAGTTACCCTACCACTGGAGTATTACAGAAGGGGCAATTGCTTCAGACAGAGAGACTGGGATTTAAAAGCTGGTGTCTTCAGTTTACCTGACTGAATTTGCTAAATTGAAAATGCAAGTATGTCTGCAGTCTCCTCCTCCAGCAGAATTAGATGATGGGCCATGCTGAGAAGCTGGAAAATGGCAGTCTTCAGTGATTACTATGCTTCACAAAATGGACATCTGTTACAGGCTGAGCTAGGCACCTAAGGGAATCTCTACATGATCTACTGCAGGAAGGCTCAGGCTTTCTCTGTGCACATCCCAAGCAGGTGCATGCTCCAGACTGGAGAGAAGCCAAGCAGCCATGTTAAGGGGCAATAAGCATGAGTTGATACCCCCGGCCTCCCAGCAGGATTACTAGGCCAGGTGTGGCACTTTGCTCCTGAGAACTATGCCCCTGGCTCCGAGCGGTTCATGTCTGGGAGGCACAGCTCAGCAGCAGCAGTGTAAGCATCTCACCTCCCACACCCCAGAACGCTGCAGGCTGTCCATCCAACTCCCTGGTGCTTTGTGCCCCTCATTCCCTTCACAGGGGCGATAGGCACCTAGCTCAGTGTTGTAAAAAGCAGCATCTCAATTTGCTTTTAGGTATGGCATTATCAGTGTTACAACATCCAAAATGGCACTAAATACCGATGCGTTATTTTGGATCTTCCCCAGGGACCAGAATTTGACTTTTTAAAGAATCATATTTTGTTAGGAAACATGTGTTCAGGGCTCTATTAACCTCTCTACAGCTGACACTCAAGGCCATCTGTGCAGCAGTTTGTTACACCACTAAACCTGGCAATTTAATTATGGGATGCCAGTTCTTTCTTCTCTGCTGTGAAGTGAACATAGTCATCACTTGTTTCTATTTTTGCATGGAAATGATTCATAATGTAGAATGTACTGTACTACAAAAGGGATGGAAGAAAATAGTTCCATGATACATGTTGGGAGACAGAAGCAATGGCTTGCTGTGATTCATGCTTGTACTGCCCAGGCATTCCAGAAATGGTTTTCTTCACAATTAACCACAAAATCTGTAAACCATAAAAGGAAAACCATCAGTTTAACAGCAAGTGATTCCGGCTGGCTGCTTGAAATAAAGGAAGGTGATAATTCATAGAGCAAGTGAAATGTCAAAACTTACTGGACAGTTTCTCCTAATTAACTTTATAATCAGGCAGCCCACAGTGGCAGTCTTTGCTCTGAAACTGAGAAGACTTACTGTGCTTCAAAAATCGATATGGTCTGATGAGAACCAACTCCTGATGCTTATTATGGTGTGTCTGTGGCATAGTACCCTCTGTACAGCCGCTTGTTGAGGACAGGGGCATGTAAGGGATTGGCTGAACTGCAGCCCTTCTCCCCTGGACAGCTGAGGGGCTGCTGCCCACATATTCCCTGTGGAACAGATTTGGCAGGGAGAAGGCAGTGAGTAGGCTGAGCCCTGGCAGATTGCTCTTCCCCCAGCACAACAAAAAAGTGAAAACAACACTGCTGAGAGCACTCAGCTGGATGTCAGCTGAAATATGAAAATGTGGGTGTTGCTTCCCTCAAGAAGCCTTTTTGCATTTTTTGGGACCTCCTCAAGCTTGGTACAATTAGGTATGTCTCAAGGACAACATGCTCCTTCCAAGGTTTCTTATACGGTCTGAGGATTTGTCATCTTTGACTAGGAGAAGTTTACAGTTATGAGACAGGGTGAACTGGAGCTATAGCTAATGATGCCCCTCCTACAGTTCATAAGCAGTATGTTTACTAACACATGCATCCTGAGAGCTGCCATGCACTTGGGAATGACTCTGGAAAAACATACATACACAATTATTACTACAGAAGCAAGGACAATTTATTACAGCTGCTAATTTACTTTTTTAAACCAGAATCAGCAGTGATAATGCTTGTGTACGTTCTGCTCTGTGTCTGCCATACCTAACTCAGCCATGGTCTTGGCTGTATTTCTTACAGTAGACAGAGAGCTCTTTTACCTGTTTGGGCTGAATCTATTTGCTGATCAACAATCTTAAGGAGCCACTAATTTCTAGACAGCTGATGAAAATGAGAAAAGGGGTTTTTTTTATCCTGAGTTATCTATGCCTTGCCATATTTATAATTCTAGATAAAATAGTATTTTTAGGAAATAAAATAAGCATCACTACAGTTCCTTAGTGTTTGCCTGAAAGTATAGCAAAGGATTGTATTAATACCAATTATCATGGGACAGATGCTCTCATTTAAGTAAAAGCTAACCTTTTATTTGAAAATCCTTTAGGATCTCATTAACTGCTCCATGCCAGTAACCCACTTTGGTAGGAGAGCTGTTCTGAGTAAACAGCAACTTCTTAAATGAGTTACAGATACTGCTATTACACAATAATTTGCAGCAAACTAACGCTTCTAATGTTGTACTTGCAGCCTTGGAATTTCAGCCAGAATCTGGAGTGCTTTATGGACAAATTAGAGCTGCTTAGCTGCTGATTTGGAGAACACATTTACACTTAGTGTTTATTTTGCTGTGTAGCTGTTTTGTGCCAGAAACGTTCTAGTTTGACCTCAAGCTAACAACTAGTTATAAATGGCATCTGTGCTGAGGTTTTTCATCATATACCCTAAGTAATCTCATAAGCAACCGCTCCCCTTCTAAATTTCATCGTCATCACCATAATGACACAAACTGATACACTAGTGCAGTGCCACTATGTGTGGGGGCTAGCTTTTCAATTTCATAAATGCGTATCAACATCCTGGGAATGGCTTCAAATACAGTTATGGTCAGGAAAAGGATTTTGTAAAAGCAATGACTCTGTGTTCTATATTAATTCTGAATTATAAACATAGCAGAAGATACACAAGACCTACTTTCCAGATGGTTTTTTTTATCCTGGTATTAACTGTCAGGAGAAAGCTCTGCACTATTAGCAGTCTTAGGTCTATTGCTAAATGTCAGCTGCTCCACGTACAAGAATTTTTCTTTGTCACTTCAACATTTCCAATATTCTTTTAATTAACCTCCCCCTCCAAAAGAGTCTTTTAACAGTCATGATCCCAAGGGTCTGTGAGTGTCAGGATTAAGGGCTCCTGGGATTTCTTTCTGGGGTCCTGACTGTGTCAGGAAGGGCCTTTCCCACTAATCACCAATCACCTTTACTTAATCACCCCAAGTCAAATCTGTTAAATTTATAAATCAAGGGCCCAATCTTTTGTTAGCTCTGACTCAAGAAAGTTGCAGCACTTTTTGGTTTAGCTCAGTGAGAAGGATCATGGGCCTCCAAAGACCAGTCAGATTATGCTTTTCCCCTTCCCTCCTGCTCATCACTGAATGCTTAACCAGGTCTCTGAAGCTGGCATGTAGTCTCAGGACAGCCCTGCAGCTACTGCTGAGGGGTCAGATCGGCACTGCCCCAGTGACTCAGGCTGCCACCATCCAGCAAGGACAGGCTGGAGCTCGGGCATTCAGCTCTGACTGTCATGCTTATAAAGCTTCTGCCTCAAGCACTCCAGTCCCTTTCTGCAAGCCTCTGAAGCTTGTTTTTGTAGTGCTTGGTCACTGCAGTGTTTGCTTCACCACTTGAGTGGCATCCTGGCCTGTGGATTATGCCCATGGCTGTCTTCCCTCAGTAGCTCTGTTGCTTCCTTTCCCCAGCACACCACAAACTTGAGTTTAGCAGGAAATCTTCTTAGTCTTCCTTGGGAGAAAGTAATCTCCCCCTTGACCTCATCTGGCCCTTTGGCCTTTTCTTTGATGAAGGAGAAAACATGCATAATTTACAAACCATTCCCACATGGAATAACAACATCCAGCTAAAAGATTTGTTCCTATCTCCCTCCAGGAGACCAGGATATTTGAATATGCCAAATGTATATAGAAATGTCTCTGCGAGCTTAAAAGAACCATGGCAAGCCTTGCCACTTCTCTGGGAGGCTGCTGCAAGCCTGTTTCAATTGGTGGCTATTGGGTGTGGGATTAAGCTGCTTGTGCCTTCTTTCTTACTTCTCTTTTGAAGCACACATAATAGCTATTACTGATGGGGAGCAATCAAATCCTTGTCCTAGAATCCCACCAGTGGAGCAGCTGTAGAATGAGAACAGCAGTATTTGTAATGGCAGGGTGCAGCATATGCTGACTAGCTTGTAGGTTAGTGCATACTCTACCTACTTCCACACCCATTGGAGGTCAAAATGCTTCAAGAGCCAAGAGAAATCTACTAATATCATTCAAAGCGTTGTGGCTAAGATCCAGGTAAGGAGAGCCTCAAATTAGAGAAGCAAAATTCTCTATTTCCCGTCCATATTATGACAACTAATAATCTGCTTTTATGGGTAGTCATTAAATGGTCACTGAATCAGTGTCAGTGTGGTTTATCTGCCGTGTAACAGTAATGGTGAATGTGAGATCTGACTAAACCATGGTCTGGTTTGGAGAGCTGACTTGTCAGAATTCTTTGCACTCATAAACCTGCTTTATTTTGTCATCTGCAACCTCTCTCATGCCTTTCCCTTGTTGCTCACTCTTTTTTCCTCTTCTCTGTCTTGTCCATAGGATTATACTTGGCATCCTACCCACTTTTATTTCAAACATACCAACTTTGATCCATCTGATCTTTCATTCTAGCTGACCAACATGAGAAAAATTATGACACAAAACCTAGGGAAAATGCTGCTAAAGTTTAAGAAAGAAATCCAGTAAGCTTCTTTCTTTTATAATTACTTATTGTATTTTGTGTTTACTATTTGTCATAAGGCTGATCTTTAGGATACAGGATTCTAAGCTTCCCATCCTAGATGACAGGAGTATTTGATGGCACATTCATTTATTCAGGATGATGAAGGCTAATTCTTTGTTAGACTGCAAAGGAAAGACATCATGCAGTTTTTTTACTATGCATCTCATGACATTTTATATTTAAATGGGACTTATGTGGTTCATGAATTGGCCTTAAATCATCTACATGCTGTCATTAAGCATTTTCTTAACAGCTATTCTTCAGTTAATTACTTATCAAATGTCAAAATGTGATGGCTGAGTGAAATGTCCCGTTATCTGAACAAACCCTAACTTCACAATCATTTTCTGTAGACAAACAAAATTAAGTGCTACATGAAAAATCACAAGACATTGTGACTGCACAAAAGCTTCATTTTAATGCCTGACTAAACCTGACAATCAAAAAATAAGGGAGGGGAGCAGGGAGAATGAATAAATATACATTGCCCTACCTAATGGTTATGAACAGGTTCAGGATGGACCACAGCTGTTAAAGACCAGGTTGTGGGGGTTTTTTTCTGGATATCCTTTTATGGAAGATTATAATTCAAAATTGGCTGGTGGAAGTCGTTGGAGTTTTTTTTAGATGAGTATTCCAAAATCTTCTCATCTTCAACAAAATGTATGTTTTCATTCAAAATGGGGCTAATAACCTGAAACTTCTGGAGAAACAGACATGGCTGTAATAACTGACCAGGATTATCTATATCTGCTGTGGCCATAAAATTATTATTTGGGTTTGGTTTGGAATGGGATTGAGGATTGAATTATCTGTTCAAAAATGTAAACCAGCTCATTTCTCAGTTAAAAAAATAACATAGCCATTAGAAAGAAACGTAAATACAATGTATTGCATAATATGCTAAGGCTATTTTAGTGTGCTTTTCCTCTTCACAGAGTTGCTGTGTATTTTCTTAATGGCAGAGATCAACTTCCAGATATAACTAGGAATGCCTTTTCTGGGTTGCTTTTGATTGCTTCGATTGCAGCAATTTGAAGTTTGGGCTTAAAATGAGGTAAGAATATGTAGAGGAAAGCTTGAGTTATGGTGTAGTTTGCTGTCAATGTCTACAAACAAGTGATATGGATAACACTTCAGTTTCCTATTAGGAGGAACTTCCCTAAATAATGTTCCTTGTTAGTTCTCCTCTAACCCCGAAATGACAGGAGATGCTAAAATAACATGAGAGTTTTATACCAGTGTCTATCAAGTCTAATCAGAAATAAGCCTTTAATGTGTCACTGACAAAAAAACCAAAAAAACAAAAAACAACGAAAAAAGCGAGGCCAGAATCTTGTTATATATACAAAAGTACTTTAGCTCAATAGGATGAGTCTACATTTATTTTAAACCTTGCAGTTTTTTCTGTGAATGAAGAGCGAGGATCAGAGTTATCTGAAGAATGAAATATCTGTTTGTAGCTCTGCTCTGGAAAGTGTAGCTCTCATTTGCACATCTAAAGCCCACTGGTTAAAAAGCTCCAGCGAAAGGAGCAGAAAACCCTGGCTGAGCCCTGCAGCAGCTCGAGCTGTCCAGCAAACAAAGGCAGGAGGACTATGGCAAAAAAAGATGACAGGCAATGTTTTGCTCTGATGACTGGAAAAGAATGTACCAGCATGTGCTGCCTTAGTCTGGGACTGGGTTAACTCACAAAATGTGTATATGACTCCCTGGAGAGGGAAAAGCAAGAAAGTAATGTAAAAAGGGGTTATATCCCTACCAGGCATTCACAACACCAAGCAGGGGAAACTGAGGCAAAGGGTTGTTGCCCACCGTGCTGTGAGCAGCCATGTTTTCCTTTCATTTTATATAAAAACAGGAGCTTATTTAGCACTCTTTTGTTTGTCCTTTTCCCTCCCTTCTTTGCTTGTTAGGAGGGGAGCATGGCCTCTCATGGCAGTTCAGGTAAGATATTTTCTTTTCCAATGTCCTGAGCAAAAGGAAATCTTCCTCCCTTTTGTTGCTAATTATACCTAAGAAAAGAGTTGCATCTACTGTTTATAAGTAACAAATTATTCTGTGCAATTGACTACAGTCTAAACAATTATGAAAAATTCAGAAATTAGTTGGTAGTGATGCACTGGAAGATAATGAAGTTCTCAACTTCTTGTTTATATTACAGCATCTGTAAGTAATGTTTGATAATGTATCTGCTGGGACATTGACATGATTATCTGCATCAGTTAAAATGAGTGTTAATTTATAATCAACTGTGATTGGAATACTGTTCCATGGCATTGAGTTATTCACAACAAGAAATGTTCCATTAATCAATCCAAGAGACTAAAGGACAGGATTAAAAAAAAAAAAATTAGCTGCCTAGAAGTGCTAATGATGTTCTTAGGTAATTTTTTTTTAAAATTCTGGTGTTTCTTCAAAATACCCACTTACTTTGAAACCAGTACTCATAAGAAGTTTATTTCTTGTACATTGTTTTCCTTAAAAGTGCTTGCATCCATGAAAATATAAATAGATATGTAAATATATATTAAAATATATTAATAGTTTGGAGGGCTCAAAAATTAAGGCCGTTTTTAAAAGAGCTATTTGGAAATAGGAGAGACCCCTGAACTGAGAAATAACTGTCTCCTTTTACTCCAGGAACTGATAATTTGGCATATACACCGCAGGATGTTCTTCCTCGGTTATGTGCTCATTGTCTGAGGCTGCACTGAGGACTTGCAGGATGTGCAGCACACTGTAAAGCCAGGCTGCTAGAAACCGACTGTGTGAAGTGAAAGTTCCTCATCAGCATCAGTGCTCATTCTTCATTGCTTGATTGGGGTGATCTTGTGCTTTCCAAGAGCTATTATGCATGCTGTTTAAAAAATCAAAGCAGCAACAAACTTCCAGTGCATCGAGATGATTCACATCACAGCTACTGGTGCTCAAAATATTGTGAGCTACATATGGTAAAGAATACACTTCAAAGGCATTTATCTAACTCCAAAAGTTTTCTGTTGTTGATGGGCAATGTAAGGTCTGTGAGTCACCCACCACACTTAATCACTGTGGCTAATAATTGGAGAAAAGGAGCTCCCATGGGAGCTGTTGTGTAATGTTGATTTTAATAGTCCTTGCTCAAGCCTACCCTTTTGCATAATGTGAGGGCTCCTAGTACCTCTGCCACATGAATAACCCCAGTGACTTCACTGAGTGAAGCACAGAACATTGTGAAAGCCAGACTCCACCAAAGCCAGTGGTAAAACCTGCATTTCGTGCAGCAAGGACAAGATCTCACCTGGAAGGGCTCTCTCTGCCCAGCTCTGCCAACTGAGAGATGAGAGTCATGGGGCCAGTGTCCTCTCATGTCCTCACTGTGTGAATAGGGTGAAATGCTTGCCAGACATGCTGGTATCAGTCTTGAACTCAGAGGTACTTTTTTATCTCTTTGAGTCTCAGATGCTTTGATTCACTTTTATGCAGTCTGTCATTTTTATGTCTCAGGCTGAATCCTACTTTCAACCAAGTATTTCCACTAAGTCAGTGTGAGTTCCAATCCCTGCTTTGAATCTGTCAATGTAGGAAGCAAATCTTGCAATCACTGTACTGATGTGCAGAGGTGCCAAGTTTTGCCTAGCTGACTGTCCCCTGGACAGCGAGGGGTGCTGTGTGTGCCTCTTGGGAGGGCTGGCATTGATGTGGCAGAGCAGCACCCGGGGCAGGAGCCCTGCTGCAGCTCACTTGTAAAATAGAGTGTTGTGACTCAGCTGGTTTTATTTGTGGCAGAAATGTAAACGTCTGGGCTACAAGGCAGGAGCTAACAAAAAGCTTTGTTCAGCAAGCTTGGGAACACAAAGCTGCCACGGTGTTCAGATGCCTAAGTCCCTGAGTTTTGTTCAGATTTTACTCCTAGCAGGGGTTGTTCACCCCCTCTGTAAATGAAGACATCTTATTGGGGTAGTCAGCATGGTTTTAGAATAGATCCTCAGGTTAGTAAACTTTGGCCTCAAGTTTTATTTACAATGTAGTACTCTCATGCAAATTGCAACACAGAGCAGCGGGGGAAATACAACATCTGGTTGGGTTTTATAGTTTCTACACTAATGCATCATGGCAAATCCATTTAAGTAAGCTGTACAAAAACATCATCACTTCTGCTTAATTATAAATCTGTTGCATATCATTTTGGGTTTTGAAAATGAATATGGATAAAGAGACTTACTTCTAATCTATATAAAGAGATGAACAGATGATGAACTCAAACCATCCAGTTCTATGCCAGTGCGTTTCCCATCTGTACAGAAATGGAAAAATGTTTACTGTAATTAAGACCTGACACTTCAAGTAAATAATTATGGTGGTGAGAGACAAAAAAAAACCAGTAAAAAGCAAAATCACGTGAGAAAATGTCACTACATATTGCCAAGGTCAGTTGACACCAGAATATAGAAGGCAGGAAATGCACTTTTCAGTTTGAGTAATGGGTGTGTTCTTCCTCTTGGCAAAATGCATAAAGGTGAGCATATTGCTTAACAGCTACGTGCTTCAGCTTTGTCTCCTCCAAGGTGGGGATAATAGCTTTCTAAAACATATCTGAGAACACTGGTTTGTTTTTATGCTGATACTGTATTAGTCAGAAGAAACAATCACTCATCTTCCAGGTCTATCACTGCATTGGGAAAGACACACAGCTAGAGTGCAGGGGAAGTGATAAAATTCAAACACCGGAGAGACAAAAAGGCAGATGACACCCATCATAAACTGCAAAGGCCAAGAGGGCATTAACCTCTGTTCCTTGTGTGAAGATCCTTGCTGGCTTAGGTTTATAAGTATCAAAACATCTTGAAATGGTACCTTGAAATTTCTGTCTGCCAAGGTAGTATTTACTGTGTTTAGTGGATGAAGAATCCCTCAATAGAATGGTGGAATAATATGTGACCTGGTTGGCACTTGTGAGTCCTGTAATCTGTCACTCCTGTCTGCCTAGATTTGGAGAAAAAAGATCTGTATTTCCTCTACTTTCTACTCCTCATCACATGTCTGACGTAACTTCGTTGTGAAGTATCTGAACAAACAACTCGATTAACGAGACGACCATAGGGATATACATCCAGGGATGACAAATCTCAGGGACTATGGGCTTAGTCTACTTAGCCAGCTGTGAGAAGGAAACATGAACAAGGATGAGACCGTTTTCAGCTTAGCCAAGGATGAGCATAACCAAGACTTTCTTTTCAGCTGTGGCTTGAATTATCACCAGTGTCTGGATACTCAAGGTAGCCTTGGGGGCAATTAGCATGTGCTGTACTCCATGCACACCTCTGAATAACCCTTCCTTTGAGGAATGTATTTAGAAAACTGCAAATCACAGCACAATGATTCTTTCTCCAGAAACAAGAATCATCACAGTACATTTATATCTTCCTTGGAGAAGGAATTATACACACAGCTCTATTTTATTCTTAATTTCTGAAGCAGTAGGAGATAATTATCTTACTTCAATGTCCTATTCCAATTACATTCTGTTTTACAATCCTATAAAATTCAAAATAACATGAAAAATCCTTATATGCCTATATTGTTATAGAAGTGTTATATGTAAAACTTTGTGCATTTAGAGCCAAAAAGTTTAAAAAGAAATCCAGTGTCATTTATTTGTGCTTGCTTACTTGCATTACTTTTCAGCTTGAATAATACCAATTTGATGGTTTATGATTATTTCACATTGAATTTCACTGCAGGCTCCCTCTGCACCAGCACAGCTCTTCAGTGGTTCACTGGTTGCAGATCCTGTGGGGAGAAAAATTATTTCTTTGTTGGAAGATAAAATTTAGTCTGGAATTTGTTTAAATTGCTGCTACCTGCCAATCAATCCTGGACTTTATCACAGACTCATTAACATGTCGGCCCTGACACTGTAATGGATGCTTGGGCAAACCTCAGATCTGGCTTGGAAATCCCTGTAATGCCAAAGAATTAAATCCCCGACCCACTGAGTGCCAGGAGTGAGGAATAAGTACAAGAAAGTACAGTTAAAAATATAAGTAGCTGAAGCAAGAGTTTGGGCATGCTGACTTAGCCAAGAGCCCAGGAATCCCAAACGGGCTCATGTTCAGGGAGTGGCACACAGCACACCACAGCCTGGTCACCAGTTCCACTAAGGAGGTAACGAAGGGGTGCTTGCTTTTTAAAACAAGTTCACTCTCAGCCTCTGTCTCACCCCAAGCCCTTTGCAGAGGTTGGTGCCCACACTTCCCTCTAAGAGCGCGAGTCAATGAATCAGAAACAGGATCGTGTGTGTTTGTCAATGAGCAAAATCCAGAGATCCTCCTGGATCCTCCAGTGTTTTACTGAGCTTTCTGTTTGTTGGAGGCAGCGTGGCTCAGCAGGGCACTCAGCAGGGACTGAAGAGCTGTGGAGACCATGGGCAGGTAATTTCATCTTTTTGTTATTTTGACTTCCTTACACATCTAGAGATAATGACCTCTTGCCTCTGAGGACTGCTTTGGAGGTTGCAATGACAATGGCTACTCAAGGCATTAGTCATGGATCTAGATATGGCACAAGAGAGGCTGGGCTCTTATTTTGACCTTTCAGACCCTTTTGCAATACAGTATTCTTAAAGGAAGTCCTTTTCTAATAGCCCTGGAAGTTTACCACTCATGATTCCTTCCTTTATCTGGTATTTCTTGGTTTTGATTTGTGTGGGCAACACCAGGGCCTGGAAGCTATGCACCCACAAGGTGGTTTCCCAAGCAGCCACCAACTCTTGCAGGCCTGGGTCGGGAGCATGTCATCTTCATCAGCTTGCAAAACAGCATCAGGAGTACAAGGAGGGAGGCAATGCCACCTCTCTCCAGACACGATTTCTCACCTGGGGGAACCTAGGAGGGGGCTCAGAGGAGCTGCAAATGAAGAGCGAGTTGTAGGCCATGCGACTCAGAGGAAGAAAAAGTATTCAGGGCTGTGGGAGGAAAGGCAATTGAAAAGTTTTTCTAAAAAACCCCAACAGCCCTCTGGCAGAACAAGTAGAAATAAACCTGAAAAGAAATTACAAGAAACTACAATTAGGTAAATGTTAATCAGAAAAGAAGGCTCTAAATTTAGGGTAATGTACCTATTGAGGGCAATAGCAGAAGTTGCAAATTCTGCACACTTTATTTTCTGGCCTGATTTTAGGATTGTACTCAGTCTATGTATAATTTAAAGTATTGACTTCAGTGGGAATACTTGTGTTCTGAAAGCCCTGTGTGTGTGTTATGTATCTGTTGGAGCCAAGGGCTCTGGTGGGAGCAGTGCTTTCTGTGCTGGTAAAGGTTGCTAAAGTGTTTTTAATTCTATTTTTGCTCTTTCTCTGGCACTTACAATTGCTTACAGCTTTCTGAAACTTTATGTACTGAACTGAACTCTTTCAGATGGTTTCCTTTTGAAACTGGTTTCATGCATGTAGGCAAGAGGAAAACCAGTTCAGCCATTTTAAATCAGGAATGGGCTTTATTTCTGTGCACTGGTTTTAAATATTTCAGAAATGCCTTCTAATCCATACAGTCGTTTCCAATTAGAGGTCAGACTTGCAAGGTGTAAAAGACCCTCTCTCCTGAGACTTGAAAAACTGAGCACTTCACAGAGATGTAAAGCTTACCTTTATTTGATTTGCCTTTTTTTTTTTTTTGTTTATTTTTAATAATTTTCTTGAAGTAGTCCTAAAAATGCAGAGTGCATTGTTCATAAGTTGATGCAGTGTTCCATGTTCCCAGTGTAGGTGCAGTTTTAGATTTCTGCTTTGGTGACTGAAATAAATCACTGGATCTTAATACTGCAAGTGAAGCGGGACACAGCCAAGGGAAACTGTAGAATAAGCTTTTGAAATTAAAAAATGTCACATCAATGTAGTTCTCCTCCATGGGAAGCTGAGCAAAGTCTTGGAAAACTTTGCATTAGCAGAGAGGGATTGGTGATCCAGGGTATGTCTTTGCCAATGACAAGCAAAAGCAAGCAAGAACCTTCCTGAAGGTGTTTTATTTATGTGGTTCCTGGTGATCCTCAGGCAGGAAAAGCTTTCCACACAGTGCTGTGTTTCACTCAGGAAACACTGAACTGCTTTTAAAGGACAGTAAAATATTCTGCTCTTGATTTGGCAGGGGAATCTGCAAGGTGGGTTCAGTGCCCCATGTGTGACTGCCTCATCTGCTGACTGGTGTTAGCAGCACCTGTGCTGTACTGATGTACTGTGCCAGGAAGGTGAAGGTGTCCAGCTGCCGAGAGAGGTAAAATCCCTTCTTGTTTCAGCTGATGCTTCACATCCTTCTCTGGTGGCACAGTTTCCTTAGTAGCAGTGAAAAGGATCACCCTGATACTCTGGGTGAAAGGGAGACAAAAGAAGCTTGGATGCTGTGGTGTGCCATGTGCTCAGGCCACCATCTGGAGGGTGGTGCTTCCTTAGGAGCAGAAAGGTGACCATGGCCAGGAGCTGTCACCCTGCCCAGGGAACCCCTGTGAACAAGCTACAGCAACACAGAAACACCTTTCCCCTATTTCATTTGTCTCTCGCAGCTTTCCTAAATCTTCCTCCCTGTGAAGTTTCTCTTGGCTGGTGTGATGCTTTCCACCTAGCCAGGAGAGAAGGTGGGTTCCCCTGATACACCCAAAGGAAAAGAGATATTGTTGTGTATCATTTCTTTTCCATATGGAAAGACAGGGCAGAACGAAGGTGGGGCAGATGGGTGTGACCTGCCTCGAAAGAGAGCAAGGCCAGATGAAGAAATACGGGGGTGGGAGAGCCATCCTTATCAAGCATCATAAATCGCTTTCATTGTGACACATCAAAGCAGAAAGCTTTAATATCTTCTGGTATTTCTCGCTACAGGAGGACTTCAGAAGAGTTGGGGCAATCCTGAGCAGACTTGCCCGGCAGCATGAGGTGGGACTGGTAAATGTCCTTGTCCCTGGGATGAAGGATGCCTTCATCTTGCACCACAACTATTTGTAGTGATGTTATTGGCTCTGGGAATCAGTAACTAGCTAAGGCTATGAGATAAAATAGAGTGGCTTACGGCACTTAGCACATGGGAGCCATTTTAGATACTGGCAGTGGTGTGGTCGAGCACTTGGCAGCCAGCTCTCCCTGTGCCCTGCTTGCCATTTCTGCAGTGTGGTGTTCCCAAAGGGGCAAAGGAAGGGGCTTGCTGCTGGGGTCTGCGTGCTTCCCAGCTTGCCTCCAGTTCTGTGTCGATATTAAGGAAATGCAACTTGTACCTCAGCCCTCTGTGCCCTGGGGCTTATCTAGGGACAAACTGCATTCCCATTCTCTGTTAGGAAGCCCAGGCATTATCTGCTTAGGCTGTAAACACTGAGAGAAGGGTGCCTGTGGCTTTACAGCATCTAGCTCAGGGTGAATCCAATCCTGAATCAGACTTTGGACTGTCTTGAAATTTGAATAATTCTAAAGGTCATTTCTCTTGCAGAGGCTGGGAGAAACTTGCTCCCAGAAGAAGGGGACAGCTTAGGCAGCCATCTCCTGTGTTGTGAGCACTCGTAACAGGGAGACCGCCCAACACTACCTTTTTTGTCAGTCTCTGTAAGTAATAGATCCCTTTGTGCTCCATGTAAATGACTGGGACAAAGTGTATGTAGAAGAGTCTGATTATACCCACAGACTGTATGCCACTCCTTAGTGTTGGGAAGTGCAAAGGTTTCTTGACTTGCTTTACCACACCATGCCAGACCTGCCAACCCAGCAGGACGCATCTGCCTGGGAGACCTTTTGCTCTTCTAATACTTGAAGAACCTGGGAGATCGTTCAGGAGGCATTCAGAAATGCTAGTCCAGAAAAGGAAATTAGGTGGGCATGCTGTAGACAGCCTGATCCTTTCCCTGTTGCAGCACTGTTAATTAGGTGTGTCTTCCCCATGGTCAGCAGGGTGTTAACACTACAGAGTCAGCAAGAGCCCTGCTGCTGTTTGGTGGCACATTCAATGGCCCAGGGAGCTGCTGTCCTTCCTGCTAAGCGGCCTTGGCCTAGACTTTGTTTTCTAGGAAAGATCCTAAGATCCCAGTTCTGAAGCCCTCCCACCAACCTGCCTGCCCCAGGGTGGAGAAGTCAATAAGCATATGTGTTTGTGCATTGCCACCAACACTTCAGCTATTGTCAGCTGAAGACAGCTCTTGACTTGTGCCAGGTTAAGGGCTGGCCTTTGCTCTCAGGTTACCTTCATGTGAAAGGATCTGCCATGCCTGATTTAATGAGTGTCTGTGAGAAGCGGTTACACTGTCCTCTCCTTCCCTGAATGGAAGGAAATGACTGATGAATAACTCAAACCTGCAACCTGATCTATAGGTTTTTTGCCACCAATTATGTTTTCTGCTAGTGTAACCCTGGGGTTCCCCTTCGAGTGGGCGAGGTGGTTCTGCTGTTCCTTCATCTCCTCTCTGCAAACAACCCTCATGGTCTGTGATACTGGTATTCCCACTGTGTAGTGAAAATACATCCTCTGATGGGTTTAAAATAAATATCTCTCTAAAACGGCGTTGAGTAGAAATTGATAGAGATCGATGGTACAATAAACCTCCTTGTGTTGCTGTTTGTCTGAACATGGCTCCCATTGTACCGATGTGGCTGTTGGGGAGGCAGCAGGGGACGCATGGCTGAGTTTCCTTTATAGTTGCTTTCAAATATTTATCTGCAGGAGGATAATGGGAGAGCTGTGTTTCCTCTTGTCGTCAGAATTTCAGAAAGGATTTTAATCCCCTGTGCTCCTGCTGCTTGTGGAGCCCTGACAAAAGTGGCTTGATGCTGCTGGCACAGGACTATTTCTCCTTCTTGGTGGCCTCCAGCAAGGATGTACTTGGACTTGCCAGACTGAGCAGCACAAAGTTTTGGGAACTTGACTGAGTCTGCTCTTCTGGGCTATAGGGTACAATGAGTGAGAGTTAACAGGGGTTCCCACTCTTTCTCCTCTTTTTTTTTCCCTGTGTTCCTCCACTTCCCCTTTGGAACTGACGAGAAATTGAGTGAAGCTGGAGGATGAACAAGTCTTGACTCCAGTGTGAGATGTAGGTGTCCAGCACATCCCAGTGATGCCATGAAGATTTTTTGCCTTTTCTTTTATACCCCTGTTATACCTTTTTACAACTTCTGTATTCCTAGTGCTTTTTCCCTACATTCTTGGACTTGTTTGTCAAGCTGAGAGACGAAACATTTTAGAAACTTCACAGCTAGAGATCAGTGTGCCCCAGACCCCAAGGTCCTCTCCAGAACACATTCTGTAAACCAAGATAGAACCATCCAGGGGAAGGCTCCTTGGGGAGGGGGGCTCACTTGAGCCTCTCATTGGGGAATTTTTGATAGATTAGTAATTAGTAAGACCTATAATGTTATACCCAATCTTTTGGGAGTGTGCATTGCAGTGTGCATTTGGGTGCATTTGACCTGGACGTGTGCACCTAAGGATCCTAAAAATAAATACCAAGGTAAAATCCCTTTTCCCTTCGAACCATGTTTGACTCTTGATTTTAAGACCAGGAAAAGGCATCACCAGCACTGAGCACCAATTTCCTTCTTGCCAGCATGGCCATTAACGTGACCATGTCTTAAGATGACTGCAGCTTTTGCTCCAAATGCTTATGACTTATGAAGGGTTACAAATGTATTGTTTAAAACCTGGTTTAAAACTTCAAAAGCTACTGCAAGTCTGGTATACTGCTCAGTTTTAAGTCAGCACTGAGGTTACGCTGCTTGATACTGTTTACTACAGGTCTGTCCACAGGGACTGCCTTAACTTGCTGTCTGCTGATCACTGTTTAGTGCCTCATATTTCCTTCAGTCTGAAGGTCTCCTCTTCCTTTGCTGCATCTCTGTGTGGGCAATTAACAGTTTTATTGTGCCTTTGGAAGTAGGGAGCACTGCAGCAGCCGTAGCACCACTGTGCCTGGCCTTTACCTTAATGATGGTGTTACAGGCTACGCCCAACAGAGATAAGGATCATGTAAGGTTGCCTTCTGCCTCCCCAAACCTTGGAGTGACAATGTGAGCTCTTCTAACATCATAAAACACAGTTCAACAATTGCTGTGCAGCTAGGGGGAGAACCTACCAACAGCCTGCCTCTGCTTCTCAAACTGCCCCTCTTGTGAGGCACACTCACTGCTGTGATATTGGTACACAGGGAACACGGCATGCACAGTGGCAAGGCACAGAGCCAAGTGTGTACTGCTGTGTTGTGATATGCTACAGGTGCACCCATGTTTTCACAGAGCATGTGAGAGGAGGGGCTGCAGCCTCCTTCCACCAACACGGGGTTTTTCACAGCTGCTATGCCCCCTTTATTTGATGCATCCCACCCCTGCACTAAGCAGGAAAGGGATTCTTCTCCCCTGAGTCCAGACATGAAGTGAAATTCATTTCTCCTTCCTCTTTTGTAAAAGAAACAGCCATGGAAAGGGTCCTTTAGGAGCAGAAAGCTGCTGTGAGCTCTCCAGGGGACCCCTCTTGCAAAGCACACTCCCCAGCTGCTGGGGCTCAAGCCTAGGAGGAGGTGAGAAGGGCCCATGTGCTCATGTGTTTCCAGGCCCAGTTATCATAGAGATGTGTGTAACACAGCATTGTGGCTCACAGTGGTAAAGTACAACCTGGTGATGGGAAGGGAAAAATTCCTCTGTGAGATAACTGGGAAGTAAAACCTTGGACTGTCAGGTGCAACCCAGTTCGAGGTACAATACTGGTGTTAAGCTTTCCTCTATTAAGTGCTTGATAAAATAGTGGGTTGATAGATACCAAGATGATATCTAAAATCATATTTAAGATTGTGTAGGGTTTTTTTCCAAAACAGGGCTCTTCATGAGATGTGCACATGTAGCAGTGTGTCTAGATAAACACATCGCTCCTCTCCACGTGGGAGGAGCAGCCACAGAACCGCATCACACTGAGCCCTGCTGGATGCTCCTCCATCTGCAACCTACTTGGTATGCAAAGACACCTTTTCTGCAGTGAAAAGGCTTTGATTCACCCAGGTCGAGATCACATTATCAGCATTGCAAAAGTGCCAAGAGCCTATACAGCAGGCACCCTTCTCCTCGGCTTGATCATCTGCTACAAATGTGATCCTAGCAGAGATAATTGGGAAAGGTGTGTTTATTGCTTTGCACTTAGCAGATAGGGATATGCCTCACAGTTGCACAAACATGCCCTTGGCTAAAGTCTGTTGCTAAGCAATAGTTTAAGATAAGGAATATATACAAATTCCCAAATGTTCAAATTTTAGGGCTTTAGGTACACATAGGAGAGAGACATAGCAACATCTTGCCTTTGTCCACAGCCCCCAAAAGGAATGCTCATCTTTATTAGCCTGGGAACAGCATTAAATTGTAAGGATCTACTTTGTGTTCCCCCTCCTGCAGCCAGCTGTAGTGCACAGCAGAATAAACAGGTCAGATGAGTACCCAGCTGTACTTCTCATCTGAGGTGACAAGGTACAGGGAAAGGACAGCTCCTTCTCCCTGTGCCTTTGTTTATGGCAGACTTTTGCACATGGAGATCACAGAATCACAGAATAGTTTGTGTCGATAGAGACCTTTAAAAGTCTTCTAGTCCAACCTCTCCTGCAGGGAGCAGGGACATCTTCAACTGGATCAGGTTGACCAAAGCCCCTTCAGCCTGACCTTGAATATTTCCAGGGATGGGGCATCCAGCACCTCTCTGGGCAACCTGTTCAGCATTTTACCACCCTCATTGTAAATAACCTTCTTCCTTATATCTAATCTAGACCTACCTCTCTTTCAGTTTAAAGACATTCCCTTTGTCCTATTACTCCGTGCCCTTGTAAGAAGTGTCTCTCCAGCTCTCTTGTACCCTGGAAGGTGCTGTAAGGTCTCCCTGGAACTTTCTCTTCTCCAGGCTGAACAACCTCCACTCTCAGCCTGGATTTATAGGAGAGGTGCTCCAGCCCTCTGAGCATCTTTGTGGCTCTTCTCTGGACTTGTTCCAGTGGGTCAGCATCTTTCTTGTGTTGGGGGTTCCAGACACTCCAGGTGGGCTCTCACCAGAGCAGAGCAGAGGGGCAGAATCACCTCTCTTGCCCTGCTGCCCACACTGATTTTGATGCAGCCCAAGATACAGTTGGCTTTCTGGACTACCAGTGCACATTGTCATGCCCAGCCTTTCATCCACCAAATGATAGGGAAGAGCCAGAGCTTTTCACTTCTTATCTCCCTCTCTCTGCTCCTGTGCATGCTGTCCACGTGGCCCTTGTAGCTAGAAGTCACCTCGGTAGCGTGTCTGTCACCCACGTTGCCTTGTTCCCCTCAGCCAGTGAGTCACTTCATAAGCAAAGGGGAACTCCCCCAAGGTGGGTCTCTGCTGCTCACATCTCATGGATTGTTGCAGACTTGGTCTGATTGCATCTGAAATTGAACCTGCTTCTGTATTCTCCACCTGTCCATAGCTTTGAGCCACCCAGTTTCTCCTCGTGCCCCCTGAACAGTTTTCTCTGCTTTATGGCCTGCTGTTGGTGGATCCAAGCAGTGCTGTGGGGTAGGAAGTGAGCCCCATCCCTGCCTTTCAGCAGAAGCCTCATGGAAAGCCTTCTTGTGTTCTGCTCTGTGTCTCCAGTGCCTGTGAGGGAAAAGCGAGTAGCTGCAGGAGCTTGGCAGCAGCAGTGGGCATGAGCTGAACTGACACACAGGGTGCAAATAGAGTCATAAAGTATATGTGGCAGTGTGATGCATATTAAAGCAATTTGCAGGGTAATGTTTCCCTGGCTGTATTCTTAGTAACAGAGAGAAGCGATCTTCCCACCTTCGCTATAGGCACGTTACAACGCCCAGCAGAGCCTGTCAGAAGCTGGATGCAGTGCTGGCTTGCAGAAGTCTTCACAGTCTGGGTTTGCATGGGCCCCATCCCTCCTGGCCAGCCTGTGTCCTGCAGCTCTGCATTGTGCAAGGCCACGTGCCATAAACCCACAAGTGGGCACATGCCATCTCCCGTTCCTGGCTCTCAGTTGCATGTATAAAAACATGCCCAAGAAATGACTGTGTTCCCTCAGGAATAAGGAAGGGCCAGCCTGGCTAAACCGAGAGGAGAAAATTTTACATCCATGTAGCTACTAACTCTTTATTTGGAAAAAAAGAGCTGTTTGTCTGGTGCTTCTTGGACCCTTGGCTTAATATTAAAATGACCTTCGCACAAACCTTCTCCAGCTCCTTCCCAGAGGAGAAGACAGAAGTTACCATTTCCTTTCCATTGGCTCTTGCTTCAGAGCAGAGGTTTAAAAGCTGGGCTGCAGCTGCCCTCTCCAGTGAGGCCACAAATGAAGCAACTGCACTTCAGCTCAGGAGATGTTAACCCCTCAGCCTGCAGGGCAGGTCACTAAAATGCCAGCTGGCAAGAGATCCAGTGAGCTTCCCTGGAATATGTCCTAAAGCAGGTGAAAGGTCTTCCTCTCACCTGCTATTTCCAGGTCTGAGATCTCTGAAACTCTGGCCTTTTCATCTCTTCTCTCCCTCTGTGTTAGCACAGAAGGTGTGTATTGCAGGGGTGGTGGGCACACCAGCTGGAAAGAAGGAAAAGGAGGTCTTTTCTTTCGGTATATCCACATGGTTCCCCCAAAACCTGTTGCCAAACACCACCACCATAATTTTCTGCCCACGGCCTTGCTTGGAGAGCTTTCCTTTCACAGAATCACAGCATGGTAGAGGTTTGAATGTATGTTTGCAAACGACCTAGTCCTACACCCTTCTCCAACCAGAGCAGGTTGCTGATCCAGAGTGGTTTTGTCTGTTTCCGAGAGTGTTTGGCCCACAGCCCCTCTGGGGAACCCATTCCTGTGCTTGACCACCCTCAAGAAGCTTGGTTTCATTTTTAAATGGAATTTCTGGTATTTCACTGCCACCAGCAACACACCCTTGTGTGAGCTGGGCCAGGAGGTCCTGCTTTCAAATATCTGCTCAAAGAAGGATTGCCCTCCTTTTTGTGCTGTTTCTGAGATGCTACATCTGCTCCCTTGTCAACCATCTACCTCATCTCTCCCAAGCCAAAGGAAGTGGCAGTATCTCCTCTTGGTTTCCAAGAGATTTAAAAGTCTGCTTACATGGTTCTTACAGGCATGTGAAGCCGTATGTGCAGACCACAATGTAAAACACAAGTTCATCTACTTAGTTTGTGCTTTACAAACAAATGGCAATGTTCACACTTTGCTGCCAGTGTGAACAAAGGCATCTTGAAATCATGCCCTACCTTTTCTGCAAGTAGCTTGTTAACCTGCTAAGAATACTATCATTATACAGCCTCTAAAGCCCAAGAACACCAGTGCCTGGGTTGTTGTTAACGAACATGGCCTGAGCTTTTCTGCATGTTCTCCTGGGGGGTTTGATCATGGAAGTTACTTTTGTTACATCCAATTCCACTAAATATATCTCCAATTTTCCTGTCTCTACATCAAACGTTACATGTTAGGGAGCCTCGAATAACAGCTGCTGCCACTCATGTTAACTGAGAGGAGCACAAGACACTGAAGTGTCTAGTTTCTCATCACTTATGGGATGGATAAAAGTATCTGTTGTACTGACTAGTCCATCAAATATGAATGATGCAGATAGAGTAGCTGTTTACACACAGCGATCTATTTTAGTTAAATTGAAAACACACACAGGGGAGTGTTTCAGCTTTGAGGATAGAAAACACTGGAAACGTCAGGGGTTTTTTTTGTTTTGTCTCTTCTGTTTGCTGGTAACAATTAACTCTTAGGAGTGCCCAGTCTGTGGCTAGCAGAGGATGAGCTCTGCTCTTCTAGGACAAAGATCCAAATACTGTTAGTTGTCCAACCAAATCTCACAAAACCAAGGACAAGGTGCTTGCCTCCTTTTGCCGTTCTAATTTTACCAGAATACTCAACTCTTACGTACAGCATTAACATAAGCATTTACAAAGCCAGTCCCTCTGGAGGATGACAGCAATTGTTTTGCTTAATGTTTAATGGCTTCCTCTCCCTCTGGACTCCCCGCCAGGGCATATTGTAATGAACAAGCTCTGGAAGAATATTATAGCCTCCCTTGATCTATTAGGACACTTTACATAGAAATTTATTTTGCTCTACCATGAATTATATAAACACACAAATTAAAGATACATACGCAGTAACTGCTTGCAGAGAGCATTGTCTGCAGCAAACTTGTTAGGAGAATTAATTACTGTGTAGAAAATCACTTAACCTTTGTAGATTTCCTGGTACTGTGTTTATTAGTGCCCTTGCTTTATTTTGAAATAATATCTCTGTGTTATCTGAAAACATGCTTCAGATTAGAAAATGAACATACAGCATAGAAGTTTCCTATAAACACACTAATTATATTGGAAACAAAAAGCGAGGTCTCATTCTGCGCTCCGGTGTCTCTGTACAGAAGAGTATGGACGTGTCACCCTGTTCAAAGACTTTTGAAAGCAGAATTGGGCAATACAGGGCTAAACTCCTTCAGAGGAGGAAAAGGAAAATAATAAAAGGCTTTGGTTTCCATGGGCAAATGTTAATTGCAAGCGGAAGGCTTCTCTGAATAGCCTTTATCAGGATTTGTCCACCAGGCTCAGTGGCTAACGTTCTGCTGTGGAAAATATTTCTCCAACAGCAAATGGAGATGAAGGAAAATATCAGTCTAACTTTTTGGCAAAAGGTCTGCTTCAGTTAGAAAAAACAATGCTCAACATGCACATGTTTCTGTCAGGAAGGCTGCAAGCAGGAACATGGCAGCTGTAGTAATTTCACAAGTAGTGAAAACAGGATGTCTCAGGAATAGCAGGCTGGGTACAGAGTAACCCACACAGAAGTGCTCGGCCACAGGAAGCTGCATGTGCATGCAGACCTGCACCCGTAGATATTTTCAGTGTCAAAGCTTCGCTGAGGCTTTACATAGTATTTTTGTGATAAAAGAAGCAAACGATTAGTCACTGAACATTTCAAATGACCTCGGTAACCTGACTGCTGACTCATTCTGTGACCTGTCTTGTACAGTGGTAGAGCTCCCAAGTAACTGAGGAGAAGCTGTTGCAGGTGCCTATCAGGGTGACTCACTTGCCATCATGTTTCTGACTGCATGGACATATGGGACTATGGAATGAAGGCAATGGAAAAATTTGGTTCAGAATGTTTTAAGTCTGTAGCCTTATTTCAGGGACATACTATGGAAATGAAAGCAGGTGGTGATGCTGATGTGTATTGGAGCAGATCTGTTATTCCTTAAATCTTCTTGTGGTTTGGGGCTTGATCCTACTTCCGTGGTGCAAAGTTGTTTTACCTTTGCTGTGAGAATACCTGTCACTGTGTGCATGCTGCATCATCCTTGTATCTTATACAGCTCCAATTATAACCCTGCAGGCTGAGTCAGTAGAGAACAAAGACTCCTCACTTCCACTGAGAGCTTCCAGGTGATATAATACAAATAGAATAAAACTTTGGCCTTGAGGGGAAAGCTCGAGCACAAGGCTACTTGGAATAATTACACCTATCATAGAAGCCATGGCATCCTGAAATGAGCTGTCAGGGAATATTAACCTGACTGAAACTCCAGCCTCCTTACAGGCTGGGAGCCCTGGAAGTGACTGCAAGGGCATCGGGGCGGGCTGGAGGGAAGACATGTATGCTCCAGCTGGCAGCACATCTGAGTCTTGCAGCTAGCCAACGGTGGAGTAAGAAATAAGCTGGGGGGGGGGGAGAAAGTTTCCTGCTTCTGCACATCAGCAGCTACTGCTTTTCCTTTGCACATTGTGGATTCAGTATGGAATGGCTGCCGGCAGGGGAAGGAGTTGCAGATACTGCCTGCAAAGCAAGTAGGAGACCTGGAAGGTGGCAGGGGGAGGAATCAATGTGATGGAAAGAGGAAGATCCGAACTCCTGCAGCCTCTGTGCACTGGTGTTTCACGTCCACCTTAGGAAAGGAAGCAGCTTGTTAGCAGCTGCTAATGCCAAATAGACTATGGATCAACAGACTTCAGTCTCCTAGGAATTATACAAACAGTCATTTATTGCTGGAGGTTACAAGAGGTTAACCCTGCGTATTGGGGCTGTAAGATTTCTCAAGAGCAATACAAAGCACTTCACACAAGGGCTGAACAACTGAAGTGTCGAGTCTGTAAAAGGACCTGATCCAAACACAGTAATTTGCAACGATAAGTGAAGCAAGGTTACATATTTCTGGTGGAGACTTAGGAGAAGAACATCCCTTGTAACTATTTAGATTTTTCTGCGATAGGAGCAAAGGGAGAAGAAGGTGATGCCGAAGTCGATTAGGGGTATGTTGTCCTTTTCTGTAAGAAAAGCCAGTGAATTTTAGAACAGTTCTTTCTAGTGAAACCTAAAGTGCTCTGATTTTGAAAGTAACTTCATTGTCCTGGAGCTAGAGCACAATGATTTGTAAGTTGAAACAAAACATAACTTTGTTTTAGTTATGTTTTAACTGACATAACTGATAATCTTATCAGCATGATCTGGTTACAAATGAGTGTTTTCTCTAACAGTGAAATCCAACTCTTGAACAAAAACACTTGCTGGATATCGAGCATTTCTTTACACTTTAGGTTTTGCATAATGAAGTTATAGGACCCACTGGATGAAGATGAACATTTCTGTTTTTAGTAGGTTGGTAACATGTTTCTCTCATGTGGGATGACTGGAAGCACAGCTCTGAGCATTTTGGGTTTTCCTGGTACAGTTATTAACATGAAGGAAAATGTGCATACACAGGTTTCAGAAAATGGACAGACTGTCAAATCCATTGATCAAATGTTCAGAGAGATGAAAGTCAAAGACACTTTTCAGTGCAGTAAGACAGACAGCTGTTAGTCTCTAATTCAGTAGTAAATAGTGAGACCTATATGATAAATCCTCTAACTGTTCTATTGCAAATTATGCATGCTCCTCATTTTTACAGATGTTTGGGGGTTTCATTTTTTTCCTTAAAGCTCTTCAACATGCACACATTCCCATCTTCCACCTCACTCTCCCAAATGCAATCATCTCTCTGCGTGATTGATCACCATGGTTTCCAATTCAATTCAGGTCCCCAAAGAGGTCTTTTAATTAAGAAGCTCTAATAGAATCTCAGAGAAAAGTTCTAAGTCCTCAGTCTTCAGGCTGTGAGCTACAGATCCCAGGGGTGTCTGTGGCCAACTAGTATGAGACCCTGAACGTGTCCTTTGTGGAAAGGTCATATCCTATGCAGAAATTTGTGTTAGTGAATCTTACAGATGTAGACATCCCATGGAAAATTCCTGGGGATCACACAAAGCTGAAAACTTCTATAGGAGGCTGCTGTTGAGCAGCGGGTAGTGACCAAGAGAGAGGTGAGATGGAAGCAGGTGTGCACAGAAATGTCTGTATATGAAATTCCAGCTGCTATTGGAATTGTGAGGTGCTCATCCTGTGTGAGGTGCTCAGCCTGTGTGAGGTGCTCAGCCTCACTCCCCCCACTGCAGCACAGGGGAGCTGCCGGGGCTGCACCCACAGAACCTGGCTGTGCTTTGCTACGTGTAAAAGTGCACTTGTTTTGGTAGCAGCACTCAGACTATTTAAGAACCAATTTCTACCCAGAAAAAAAACAGCTGCAGACTTGTAATCACCATCACTGGCACTGCACAGGTGTGATTTCCAAAACTGCTTGGGACTGGTCTCTGTTTATTTCGGTGAGGACAATCCCAGCCTGTGTGTGCGCAGGTGTGCAGGGCAGCACATGCTGTTGTTTACTCAGCAGTTGGTGCTAATCTCCAGGAAACAACCTGTGCTTGCTGGACTGGGGATGCAATGTTTGGTAATGTTGTGCAGAAGCACTTGAGAATGCTTTCACACCAGGAACTTCAGCATTAGACACATAGGAGAACAAAAAGTGGAACTGGAAAACACTTCTGAACTCTTGCAAGCATGGTATTTGCTGAAAAGTAAAGTTCCAGAAAACTGAAGCCACATATAGAACTTGAGGTAACTTTGATGAATAGTTCTTGGCTGGAAGACAAAAAGAAAAACTTAAATGTTCTGTGTCGATTGTTTCAGGATTAAACATCTTGCAGTTTTGTTTCAAAATGCTCTCCCTTCTGGCAATTCTCTCAAAACTTCTGGTCATATAAATCTGAATTACTGAAGATACTGCTTGAGGAGTCCTGTCAGAACAATATTTTGTTTAACTGGAAGCTTTTTAAAGCTCTTTATTTAGTAGAAAATCTCTGAAGTTTTTCTTCGGAATGTAGCTTGAAATAATTTTTAATTTTTTTCAGCTTATTACTTCTCTGTTAGCCAGATGAACAGAAAGCACTTTGCAAGTACTCAAGAGGGGATGATGGGAGAACAGAGAAGAGAAAAAAAAGATAAAAGCTTTGGCTGTGATAACTCATCCCCTTGGCACAGCAGCACTCCAAGGCCAGACCTGGACCACTTGTCCAGAGGAACCTGGTGTCCAAAGTACATTTCTGTACCTTGTAATTGCACCTTGTAATTGCACCCACCTGTGTCTGATGCAGGCCACTCTGAAGATTTACAGAAGTCATTCATAGTGTATTAATATAACAAGTGAGTGGAAACTTCCATTAACTCGTCCTCCACAGAAGAGACCTTGAAAGAAAAAGGGGTTTGAAGGAGGCCTGTGCCATGCTGTGACTCGGGTATGGTAGTCAGGGGTGGGAGGCAGATTAAAGAAAGGAACAGAGCCTGAGTCACAGTGAAGGAACCAGTTCTGCACAGAAGAACACCCCTCTCTCGGCTCCACTCCTGGCAGAGTTGGTCTTTCATCTGGTGAAAAACGGGGATGAAATACCTCCCTTGCTACCCTTTGGGAAACTCTTCAGTATCCTCAAAGGAGTTATAACAGCAGCATCATTATAAGTGGGAAATGAATTGCTCTCTTGCTGGATTTAGCAGCTTCCTGTTTTGGAAACCCGAGATACCATCTCAAATTTCTGTTTGTTGTCAGCCTGGAAGAAGAGACTCAGAGGCTGCAAAGCCTCTGGTGAGGCAACGCTTCATTTGCTAATTGTCTCTGCCAGACAATGCCATTTACACTGAGCACAAAATCACCTCTAACCTCCACTGACCAGAAAATCGCTATATCCTTGAACTCCCATCCTTTTGAAACAGTACCCGGCACTGCAAACCCGGCCAGCGTGTGTCAGCCCCTCTCACTGGACAACAAAACACAGGGATAATTATTGCTGATTCATTCACAAGCATCCTGGTTGCCAGACATAATTACAGTATCATCAACTACTGCATTATAAAAAAAGATGTTTGACTTGTTATGCATAATGTAATGAAGCTTTTGCTTGAGGACCGTGCTGAGAGGCACGGGACTGGCATCTGCCCTAAGCACGCTGTGGAGGGGTCTGGGTCCTGTGTTCTCTGGCTGGACTGGGGTCTCTGGTGCAGGGTAGAGACAGAATTGACGTCCAGAGAGGTCTTTGCAGTCAGGAGGCTGGTGAGGGGCTGCTTGACATCTGCTCTTACTCTCACAGACTGAGGTTTTTGCATGTTTCTGTCAGAAAAGCTGCTGAAGCTGGGCTTCGCCTCTGTGAGAGCTCCTCAGTAAGGAAAATGTCCCGTTGTACAGTTTTTATTGCTCTTTTGCTTTTTTAGGCCATGTTACAATGCTTGCCATTTTTGCTGCATAAAATTCAGATGTTCTGCCTACCTGCTTCTCCTCCGTTAGCCAGATGATCACAGCAGCTGCATCAGTTCTAAATGGGATCAGACCTGAAAGTTGCAGCTCTGACAGGGCAATGACCTGCAAGGATTTTTTCCTCCACTGTTTAACACTTGCTTAAGTTGGAGCACTGAGAAAGTCTTTGAATCCTTCCCTTCAGGTGGTGGATCTGCAGGGATGGTTTGGCTGTGAGATGTCGCACTTTGTTTTGGAGACAATGCAGCAGAGGAAACTGGCTTGACAGCCACAGCTCACTTAAATGCTCCCGTGGCTGCTAATGGCAACAAATATGCCAGTGTTGCCCAGTGTTGCCCCTATCTTCTCTACCACCAGTCTTTAAAGAGCTGGAGGTTATTTTTCCTTTGTTCCAAAGACTGGTTCAGGCACGTCTGACTGGCATGTGACATTTCCTGAGGGATGTGGTTAAAGACAAAGTAAATGCTGGTGCTTTGGTGACTCCACAAAAATCTGATAGCCAGAGACTGTCATGGAAGAGGGCATCTGGAAAGCAGTGATGCTTCTCGTCTCTTCCCTTGGGAAGTTTATGGGACTGCTAAATATCAGGAACTGCTAAATATCTGGACCTCACACGAAGCAGGAATATATTATACGTATCTGAACATTCTGGTGCAGAAAGAAGTGGAGGCATGCATAAATCATTAAAAATTATATAAAATATATAATTATTAAAATTTATTAAATTATTCTTAATGACCTTTCAAGAGTATTGTGTCAAAATTATCACTGAAATGCAACTTGGTTCTCTGCAAGGGAAGAAGTGATTCTGTATTAAAGGTGGAGCTCCCAAACCAACTGGAGCTCCTTCCAGCAAAAATGAGGGGCAAAAAGGCTTTTTTTCTTCCCATTTAAACAGAAAGGGAGTATTAAACATCTGTGTGATGCAGAGAGGGTACCAGGCAATGTACCAGCAAACATGAGTTGCCTCCCTCAGAAGGGACTGAACAATGACATTCCCCAGCTTTTGCTGGGGTTCAGTTGCAAGCCTCCAGTTGGGCTCCTGCTTGGAGGGGCCATGGAAGCCTTCTCCTCCCTCCCTCCCTCCCTCTGTCCCCCACACCAGTGTTTTGCTTCCTCTCTGTATCGAGAGGGGGAAAAAGTCAGAGCCAGTATTTTATTCACTTCAATTTTCAATTTTTAAGACTGTACCAACAGCTGAAGGACTTAATTCTGTTACTGCCACAGAGGAACCTCGTTCTGCTTGAGTTATGCTGAATACACTCATAAACCAAAGTAGCCACAGTTATGAAGACATGTTCTTCAAAAAGCTCAATCTGAGTATGAAACTATGGGACGGACTTCTTAAAGCAGGCCCTCTTGAAACTTGCCCAAAAGATTATTGTGTAAATGCAAAGAATGCTCTGGAAGCTCTTGAATGGAGACATTTTATTTCCAAATAACCACAGGAGTAACTGTTTGTAGCAAAAAGATGATTAATGGCATTGTGGCCAAAATAAGGTGAGTCCCTAAACTTGACAGCATAGTATTTGCATATTACCTCGATGTTACAGTTTCTCACACTACCTTTTATTTTTACTGGAAGAAGCACAAGAAAAGCATGATGCTCACTTAAATCTCCACAAACCCAAACATCTGAAGCTGCATGGCTCCGTTTTCCTGGCTCTGTTCCTCTCTGAAGGCATGCCGCTGGCTTGCTCACTCTCGTTTTTCCCATGAACTACAGGGTATAGGCCAAAATACCCTTTGCAACTGGTAACTCCTAGGCACACTGGGTTCCAGTTAATATAACAACTGGACATTTCATAATGCTTGAAGCATCTGTGGCATGAATACATTAAAAGTCCTGAAATTAGCAGGAAATATAAGGAGCACTTTTTGTTTTCCACAGGGTCAATTTTATTAATTTCGTGGAAATATCTTACAGTGACAAAGTTAAGTTACATGGAAAACTGATTCTGACACCCGTGACAACAGTACGAGAGCGGCATGGAGGACATGCTTGGATGTGCAAAAGCTGAGCACCTCTCTGTGCACTGGCCCAGGGAGGTTCTTTACTTGTATCATCATGGGCTGCTACGCAACAGCGCAGCGTTGCATCCCTGTCAGTGGTTTCAGCCACCAACTGGAACGTGTTTCTGTGGGAAAACGAGCTGCATCTTTTAGTACCCAGTCACTTGGGAACCTGCCTTGGTTTGCTGGAGCTGAAGGCACAAGCCAGTTCATCAGAAGCCAAGTTGGAGGAAACATGTTGGCAATTGCTGGGTCAGTGGTTACCTCCCCTCCTGCCAACATCACTGACTGAGGGACGATTCAGCTTTCCATTTCTGGGAAAAAAACCTTCTATCTGATCATGCACTGATACTCTGCAGCACTGAACAACTCAGCAGTAGGGAAACTGACCCTTGGAGCCAGGCTTAGGGAGCAGTCTGAGGGTCACTGAACCAGCACAAGTGATGGGGTGTTGGTGAACAAGACCCACTGGGCTGGTGGCAGCAGCCACCTTGCAGGTGGCAGGCACCAGGGCAGTGCTGATGGGCACCCAGATGGGCACCACAGCTGCCCCTCCGGGCACAAAGCAGCCCCCCTCAGCCAAAAAAGGAGCGAGAGGTGTCTCAGCTCCACATGCCCATTGCATAATGGTCAAATATGCCTGTAATACAATTGAGTCAGAGGGAATTATTGCTGCACCACGGTTGCTTTGGGAAGCCTTTCTCTTGTAGGCTGAACTGCAACTATCAAATCTCTGTTGGGTTGGTTGAAAAAAGATCATGGCAGTGATGTCTTTTCACTAAAAAGGATTGTTTCCCACTCTGCTGTCAGTAAAAAGAAATACAAACTAGCCAAACTCATTCTTCACCAGGAGTCTCTGAAAATGGAACATTTTTGGACAAAATAACTGTAATTCAAACTGCAGCAACCAGTGCTATGCCTACTTTGGTACCCAGCCAGTGAATTTTGAAGTAAACACCCTCTAGGACTGTTCTCCATTTGGATTTATTAGTCATTACCAAGAAAAGATAATTAGCACTTGTGAAGCACTGTGATAATCAGCAGCATGAACTGTTACCAATAGAAACAGACCGGGGTCCTTGCGTGGCGCGGGAGGCTGCAGCTCCGCCGTTCTGTACAGAACGAGTACACAGGTGGGCAGACCCTCAGCTGGGGAATGCTCGTAACCAACTGCTCCAGTGGAGCTAATGACACTTTACATGGGCTAAGGGAGGGAGGGGAGCTGTTCCCTGGCCTGCTGGGCTTCTCCTTCTGTTATCCTGGAGGTAGAGTCATTTTTGTTACAATATACAATCCTTCTTGTTGGTCAAAGACAACGGCACATACTACTCCTTTACTGCACAACAGGAAAATAGAAGGTAATTATTTTTTCTCTTTGCATGCACTCTGCCAAAAAAATGGAAAAGAACCTTGTGGTGGAACAAGAGGAATGTGATACTTTAGGAAATGATGTGGGCTTTTTATCTTCCTCTTTCAAAACGAATGAATGAGAAAACTCTGTTAGACTCAAGTCAGTACTGAAACTTGCAGAATTGGTTCCCCATTGTTCCCCAAACTTCCATTACTTACGATGTGTTATAATCATATGAGAGATGGGATGTAAATCTTGCGTTCTTAAATCTCAAACCCTGAGCATTAAGCATGTCAGGCTCCCTGCCACGCGTATTACCGAGCTCAGGGAAGTAAGTCTATCAGATTTATCAACATTGCTGTCTGAATAAATACTACAACACATAGGCTTGTCTCAAGCAGTTGTCTTTGTTTCTCTGTATCTGCAAGTGTGAACAAAATCCATGCTGAGTGAGAGAGCTAGCATGTAAGTTTGGGAAGACTTCTGTTTTGGCGAGCACAATTAACAAATACAGCTGGAGGATTTAGCCCTGAAGTACTTTTAAGTCTGCAACAACCACTCTCTTTTCTGCATTGTACAGAGCATTTCAAGCCAATACAATACCCCTCCAGCCAAGAAGTGCTTTGTATTCTCTGGGAAGCATGCAGGAAATCTTGGGATTGAGTCCAGTATGCATGCAAAGTACTTTGCCTGCAATTGTTGAAGGGGCTGTGGTGTGGTGTGCTGGTAGAGGGTACCATACCCCTCTGATTCCTGTTGATGACGGCCTTTACTCACGCGCATCTTCCCTACCACACGTGCAGCAAAGGCTCTTAGGACTGAGATTCCAATGCCAGCAAGACTCATTAATGCACACAAGATGGAACTACCCTGGCAACATCTGACTTGATGCACTCAAAGTACTCATGAATGCTTGCCCCTCTCCCAGGAAAATGAGTGCTGTGGCAAGTCTGATTATCACCAGGATGAAGTTTGCCTGATAACAAACGCGATGGGCTGGTGGCTGTTTACAAGCTACGTGTGCAGCAGCAAATGGGTCCGTGAGTGTTTGCTTTTCAGCTGCTGCTGGGAAACAGGCACCCTCCTGCCAGGTCACAGACCAGCTACGTTACAGACCTCTGAAGGCAGTTCCCTGCTCGCAGAGGTGGATGTGTAGCTTGTGCTCCAACAGCCGCCCAGTACACGGAAGTTGCTATGGCAGTGCTTTGCAAATATACATTGCACAACGGAGCGGCGACGTGCCACCACACGGGCTCTGGTTTTGTGTCTTACACAGAAGGGTCGCTCCCACCCTGGGAACTGGGCAGCAGAACAAACACCAGAACAGAGTATCTATCTATACATGTATCTCTGCTTAAGTCCATTGTCAGATTGCATCTGACTCTGGAACTGGGTTTAAAACACCTGGGTAACAATTTACATATTATGTCAACAGCAGCATCTCTCCCCCTCCCCTTCCCTCTTTCCACCCTGCAGGGCAGAGCAAGCCGACTTCATAGCATCCTTCACAACAAAGCGTGTCTCAGCTGTGTCTTTTTGTCTTCATGAACCTCCTTTAATTCTGGTACTTTAACACCTACTCCTTCCTCTGCTGCTGGTGCTCTTGCAAACAAGAAATGCGGCTGGGGAACACCGTCTCCTTGGAAACCTGCCTCTGGCCTAAAAAAGTCCATTTGGGTGCCTGTGTGGCACTGGAAAGCCAGGGAACTCATGGGCTGAGCACCCTTCACGGCCGGGCTGCTTTCACCTGGAGTGAAATCAGCCTAGATCGGATCTGGAATCCCTCAGGGAACAGATACATAAGCTGGGCTATTGCATCTGCATCATTTAATGGGAAAAAATAAAAATATTGGCCTGGGAGTGCACCAGGCTGCTGCGAGGAACCTGAGAGCAGTGTGCTTCCCTCAGTGCAGGCATCGTGAGGGAAGGCTGGGGGCGGGAGTTCTTCGACGGTATGGGCTGGGAGCAGCACAAGGGCCCAGCTCTCCATTAGCCTGCAGATTTCCAAATAATTGTAAACAACGCTGACTTCAAGTCTGCTGCCAGAGCCTCAGGCTCTGTAAGAAATAACCCCATCTTATTTATTGCCTGAGGATATTATTATTTCCAGAATGAACTAGCTGTGGATCACAATACTGGGCAGAATTATAGTACAAAGTGTGCTTTAGTGCAAACTTACTTATGACATAGTCACAAATCTTCTTTGGATGAAAATGGGTGCAAAGCCCCAACTTTTTTTTTTTTTTTTTTTTTTTTTTTTCCAGAAAAGTGCAGCAAATTTTTGCCTCATCTTTACCTTGGGACTGGTCTGGACAGGGCTGGCTCTCGTGTGACAGCATGGTCCAGCTCCACCTCGCTGCCAAGGCCCTGGGGAGGTCACGCAGAGCTAAGGAGAGCTCAGCAGGGGCTGTGCCAGCTGCATCCCCTCCCTGGCTGTGCCAGCCGTGGGGAGGCTGTGTGGATTAGAAGCTCCTCAGTATTAGATCCTGCTGAAGGCTCAACTCCGTACCTCTACTGTGAAATTTCTACGGACAATCCAAAGATTCAGTTTTAAGGAAGAAACAATTCATATATAGACATAGTGCCTTCAGCACACTTTCCCTTAAAAGACCGCTGCCTTCTTCTGCATCATGAAAAGATGGATATGAAAATGTTTTGTGCCAGGAATGGTAATGCAGTAGAGCACAGAGTTCAGTCACTACATACTGGTAAACACTATATTCCTCACTAAACTGATGCAACAGGTGATTAATAAGAATGAAGGAATGAAGCTCAGAGTTTAAAATTAGCTACTTCATGTAAGGCCTTTCAATAAATATGCAAGTGGAGATACTTAGGTGTTTTTAATACTAGTTCAAGTGTGAACTGATTTGGTCTTTGGTCTTTCTGCTTTTGTGAATTATACTGCAATAGCAGCTTTATTTTTAAAAAAGTATTTTTAATTTAAATTGGTCTAGGCAAGTGCTACACTAAATATAGTGAGCATATACAGTATATAAAGGCAAGGCAGAAAAAGGATTATCAAAATAGCTGAAATTATTTTGTAAACAGCATATATTGCATGTCTATTTGGTGCAACTGTCATTCTTGTCCTGTCAGATCTGTGGGGAGACAGCCACAGGCTTAAACACAACTTGGTCAGGTTAGTTGGTGAATTTACCCCTATTTAGAGCAGGTCTGGGCTGTAATTCAGGGCTTGGGGGTTTTATCTTTAATGAACACTGAAAGGTGCAAGTGCTTTGAACACCTATACCTAGAATGATCTTTCTACAGTCACCTTGAACCAACACTTTGAAATAAGCCTTGCTATTAACTTGAACAGGAGGTTAGCCAGGCACCTGTGAAGAAAAAGGCATTCTCTGTTTTTGCCTGTTGCAAATTCTTCTACAGTTCATCTTGTCTAAGCCAAGCCTGTAGCCCTGAGCCCCGTCCTGGAATTACTTAGCCCAGTTCCAGGTTACAATGGCACTTCTCTGTTGGGCTTCTTCTTTGTTTATTTGCTTGGTGTTGGTGTCTGTCCACGCAATGAAAGTGCTTAGCTGCGGGGAAAAGCTTCAGAGCTCCCTGGGTATGACGGTGAACGGAATGACAGGACTGCTGGATTCAAGGTCCAGGGCAGTAAGGAAGCATTCGATGGCTGCTTCGTTTTTCCCCTGAGCTTGCAAGACCTCTCCAAGGCTGTTCCAGGCGATGTGACTGGTGGTCTGGGTGCGGACGGCATCTCTGAGGACTTTCTGGGCCAGTTCCCTCCGCCCAAGTCTGCTCAGCACCAGGCCCTGTCAACAAACAAGTGATGAGCAGTTAACAACAGCGCAGAAGAGAGGAAGAAAAGGAGCACCCCGAGCTCCCACCAAGCTGCCCTGCGAGTACAGGCACAGGAGTCCTATGGAGGGAGCATCTCCACCTATTCCTGAAGAATAAAAGTGATCAGTTGTCAAGTTCTGCGTTTTTTGATAGCAATGCGCAATTTAAAAAATAATTGTGAAAATAATTTTTTTTTAAGCAGATACTGATTCAGCTCTGCAAGGGCTCCTGCTGTGTGTTACTGGGAGAGCATATACTGCTGCTATACAAGAAGGGTTACAGGCCCTTTAAGCATCCCTCTCTCCTTGCCCAGAAAATATACACAGGTTTGACTACAGCCAGTATCTGAATTCATTCAGGCACATCTGCAACACCCAGCTGAGGCTGAGGTAAAGTCTCTTATCTCCTACATCCTGACCACACTGAGAGATCTTCTCAACAAACAGGGGGCAGAGGGATGTGGTCTCTTTCCAGCCTTCTAGAGGCAGGCTGCATGTAACAGCATGGGCTGTAACAGCTCCGTCCTCCTGCACTTCAATGTGGATCCTAAAGCAGTGTGGGGGAGGAGAAGGATGGAGGAACCTTGTTTAAAAAGCTGTCCTTAGGGTAAGAAAAGACACAAGTGGGTGTAACCATCTGGAACGAACAGGAGGGGGAGGATGAAAGAAGTGTTAGGAAGAACACGTTTTCCTATAGGGCTCTCATGGATGTGTCTGAACCCACAAAGCACCTAATGAGCCAGGCTCCCTGTTAATTACACAGCACACCGAGCCAGATGGTCATATGGGCTTTGCAGGCCACAACGCATCCGTGGCACTTCTCTGCTTCCTCCTGAAGGTGCACACACCAGAATGAACCTTCCATCAGCATGTTCATCCAGGTGTGGCCTCTGGAAGAAGCAGCCACCGCTGCCATGTCCCCAGCCAAGCTCTGCACGGCCTCTGCCTGCACTCACCCATGGAAATGCTGGCAAGTGAGATGACTTCATGCTTTTCCGGGGACAGTGTAGTAGGTGGATGCATATATATAAGGAAAAGCATTACCTTAATCTTTAATGTGTCTAATTGCCTTTTAGTGCATATGAAAAGATGTAAGAAACCTGAAATCTCTCACAACCAGAACCCAAGTAAATTTCTGATGAAAGAATGGTGATGCTTTTGGAAACAGTGAAGATTTTTCCTCTGTTTTGTTTGCCTTTACAAAAGTACCATTAAACACAGGGTGCATCAGCATCCTCAAGGCCAGTGAAAGTACTAATACCTACAGAAACACATTAATTTGCCAGAGAGAAAAATTAAGAAACACCCATTTAATGAAATATTGGCGGTTCTACAAAAATCTTCACTGCCTCTTCCTTACCCATAACCTTGACCTGAATAATCAACTCAGTATCAAATCTGATAATTTAGAGATGCAGTGGGGATGTTTTTTCTTTAGGTTTCTCTCTATGTAAGAAAACAACAAGGCAACAGGGTCTAACGTTACAATCCCCCTGGGAGCAGGCATAGGTGGCACAGAGGTACCCTGGTGGGAGAGGCTGGTTCCCCTGGAGGTAGCTGCCTGGAGATGGCTGCAGGCACGTAATGACAGACTGGAAGGAATTTGTGCAATTATAATTTGAGTCACCCGCTTGACAGGGATAATGAGGCATAGAAAGGGCAAGTAGTGTGGCCATAGCAAATCTGCTGCTGAGCCAAGAATAGACAGGAGCTATCTCAGCTCAAGTTTGTCCTCAACCACAAACCCACTCTTCCTAAAACCTCCTCCTGTTGCACTGACCGAGCAGAGCCATTGTGCTCTCTGGTGGCCGGGGACCCAGCGCTGTCCTCACCCTGACACATCGAGCCTCTCAGTGCTCTCAGAGGGCTGCTGGCCCCGGAGGCACAGGGGCCAGCGAGCCCATGCAGCTGCTGCCTGTCATCCCTCTCCAACGAGGAGGGGAATTCCCTGCCCGGCTGACATCTCGCGCCTCTCAACAATGCTGCAGTGAAATCCACCTCATCATAAACTGCTCGTGCAGCACAGCTCCCTTGCATGCCCCAGCACCCTTGCCGGTCAACAACCAGAGCCTGGTGTGGCTTCCCTGCCGGGGCTCCCCAGTGTTCGCTGTGCCTGTGCTCGAGGCCCCAGGAGGAGCACACCCAGCTGCTGTGCCCACCGGGGGCAGATGCCCACCAGAAGTGCAGCTCATATGAAAATTTGCTCTTTGGTATTCAGTGCTTTCCAGTTTGCCAGTTTAGCTAAAAAAAAAACCATCTGTGAACCCTCAGAGAGAGCTATTCCAGGCTCCCCAAAGCCAGGAGAAGGCCTCCTGTTGATGCTGCAATATACTGCATGAGTGAAAAACTGCTATTTTTTTGGAGGAAGTATTTGCTAAAAGAGTTCGAGATTTTCACCTCCTCCTTGCTTACATGCACAACTGTTGGTGCCAAATGCTGCCCAGGTCCGTGGCCCTTCCCAGGCGTGCCACTATCCTGCTTCCCCCTTCTGGTGAGGAACAGCCCCATGCCCTCTTCCTGCACACATGCCTGGACTTCCATGCAGTGTGGGCACAGGACACTGGGCTGCAGGCCTCAGCCCACACGGAGACTGGGGATTGGTCAACCCAGGTCTGCCAATGCTCCCCAGCCCCAGCACAGAGACCTAGTCCTCTGCCCAGAGTGAGCTGTGACAGATGGTGTCAGCCTTTTAGCGAGGCTTAACTGAAGCGGCACAAACATGCTGCTGATGTTTAAAGGACAGGTTGAACATCATTAATTCTGTGTGCAGGAGAGCTTCTTGCTTTGCGTTTCCTCTCTCCCCTCCTCCCCACACCACTCCTTGCAAACCACAAGCATTTTGAGAGCTGGAGGCTGCACAAACCCCAAGCCTCAAGAAGACGCAGCACTGAGCACTTGAGTTTTTGTTTCCCTGAGGTATTTGCACTTGAGAGCTTCTCCTTGCTACTGAATTTCTCATTTCCCCATGGAGTCTGGCTTGCTATAAACAATGCCTGCATGTTGTTGCTATGTAGGTCCAGTTGGAATCTGTCTACAGTGCAAAAGAAAAAAATTATATATAAATTCAGAAAGCCACCCACTGACAGGCAATTTGTATTTTTATCTGGAAGATTTTTTTTAAAAAAGATTTTTCTAATGGAAGTTCAGCTCCTGAGTTTCTATGGAAACTCATCTGCTTGGTGTGCATGCATAATTTCATAAAGTCAGATCTCAGGAAGATGAGCAATTAGTATAAATACAAGCAGGAATGTGATTAAGGGTTTCATCCTCTTACTCCTGAAAATGGAGGTTGGGATGGGGTTTTGTTGTCTGTCCTCGGATTCTATTTGTGTTTTTGCCAAACCAATGCAGAAACTGGTGTACAAGGTAGCCTGACTCCTCTGCCACCTCCTGGCTAGCACTGGCACTTCTGGTTTTGCCCAGTGACTTTCCTCCCAAAGATGACAAACACCTCTAAGTACGGCCTTCCCCGTCAGTGGCGTTGGTACTGAGTCAGACCCTAAGGAGCAATGAGGACAGGCTTATTTTTAAACTCAAGCAAATTATAAATAGTGAAAAAATCCCAAACCAACTCAAAAGGTGACTGGGAATAGTTTTTCCTTCAAACTCCTGTGGGCAGCACATCCCTAGGGCTCCCACCCCAGGCCCATGTCAGCCACACACAGGCGTTTCATGGCCTGCTTGCACCAATGCAGCTGCACAGCGCTGGGATGTGAACTCACTCACTCGAGGAGGCCCGAGGGTACCCTCTGCAAATTAATTTGATTTCTTCCTTAGGTCTGAAGATGTACCTTGGGTCTTGCAAACAGAGGCAGAGTGGTGAGGGCAGAGTACAAGCCAGACTGTAAAAGACGGCGCTGGAAGCTGTGGCAGAAGCTCATCTGAGGTGAAGGGCTGCGGCACAGCGAGAGCGGGACAGTCTAGCGGGGTATGAAGGCTGAGAGGGGACAGCGAATCTGCTCTGCTGATTTAGTGTGCCTTATGCTGACAGCTGGACTCCTGAATTGATGGGTTTTAATTTCATGGAACAGAGGGTGCCTATGGGAAGCTTTTCCAAAGGTGTTTTTGACCTCGTCTGCATGCAAAACAAACAGAACCTAAACCACTTCTATGGTGACACCGGACTGGACTCCCTTGCCTTCAGTGACATGATACTTAGTAACTGATACTTGAGTGAGGCTATTTTTGTTTTAGAATAGGAGAGCCATATCTCAATTTAAGTTAGATGAGAAAAAAGTGACTTATTTTCAATTTTCACTAATAAAGAGAGTGAGCATAAACCACACTTGAAGTCCCACTTTTAGAAGGTAGTGAAATTTCTATCTGTGCCTTTATTTCCTTAGAGTTTGGCAAAACCTCTTCAAATGTTAGCTCATAAAATTCCCAGAAAATATTGCAGGAAGACATTATGGAAGACTACAAAGTAAGCCTCATGTACAAGCTGGAGTTTATTTTTAGTAACGAAAATCAAAACTTCCTTTGCAAATGTTTAGTTCAAACACCTGATGAGCTGCAGGGAATTGTCTCCTTCCAAATAGGCGGCACAGATTAGCTTGTCCTTTCCTTTAGGGCTTGCATTGGAAAGAGATGTCCAGAAAAACATTTCATTTCATTCCTGGAAGGTTGCTTTTTGTTGTATTTGCAAGGTCATCTCATTTTTGGAGAATCTGTATAGGTGGATTAGACTCTATCCTTTACAAACAGATTTTAATAATCATATTAAATGCAAATTCTCACTGTCTTTGCATGAGACTCTAATTCCAAAGTGAGGTTGTCTCTGGTGCTTGTCTCTGCTCAGCACAGCATTTCTGCCTATTATTGTCTGAATACCTTAAGAAGTTTCCAGAATAAATCAGGCTCCGCTGCTGGGCTTCCTTAAGTGCATTATTTAATTAATTTCAAGGTAAATGCAGTATCCTTACTGTCTACTCCAATTTGTAATATGGACATGTCACTCGTGGTTAGTAGGAGGGTAATCAGCAGCTGGCAAAAGCAGGGCAGGCTGCAGAAAAGTGCTCGTTCAGAAGTGTGCTTATTCAGCAGAACCCTACAAAAAGCCTTTCAAGATGCATTTGGCATTTGGTGATAACAGTCTCATGTAGCAGAAAAATCCGCACTGCTACAGGGCAACATACGCTTCTGTAATTATTTAGCAATCAGAATAAGTTGTAAGCAAAATCTGTTGCATAAAGCATGAAATATCAGAGTCCTTCTGGAAAATGGCAAAGATTAACACTGGAAATCCTAGGTCTCCTAGAATATAGACAGACATGTAAGTAGCCAATTGCTCTGTGATTCTTTCCCCCTACATTCACGACCTTTGCCTCTCTGAAGAGCCAGGATTTTTTTTAGCTGTGAGCAGTGAAGTGAGATTTTGTTGTGCTGTCACTTAGCCACGCAGCGCCTGGCAGCGTGGGGGTAGCTAATCACCCATTTTGCTGATTCAGTCCAGGTTGTGGTGAACCTGAGCTATACATCTGAGCTCTGTTCCCTGAAAAGACACTGTAGGAGTACATGGAGCAGTCAGGGTCCTCTCACTGAACTGAGTTAGAGACCTCATCTTAATTTGTTGCCCTAACAAAGGATGACTGGGATTCACTTCTGGCAGAAAGCTTGTCTTTCAGTGTTTCTGCTGCCTCCTTTGTTGAGAGCTGTTGAGAGCAGCTTTTCCTCCTCTTCCTTCCCCCCCTCCTCTGCCCATGCTGCTGCATCCCCTGTCAGTCAGTGACGCCGAAGTGCTGCATTTGATAAAGCAGAGGAGGGGCAGGAGAAGGGAGGAGAGGGAAGGCAGGCAGGGCCACTGCAAAACACCGAATGTGGAAAGGAGAAACGAACGAACGCCACTGGTGGGGGGGAACTGGCAAGTGCTGGGAAAAGCAAAAAACCTGAGATTGCATCATGATTTGTAGCACTTGTGCACTGCCTGTGGGTTTAACTCAGTAGGCTCAGCCTGGAGACTTCAGCTCCAGTACTGCAGGCACCAAAAGGCAGCCCAGCCTTTGCTGTTTAAACTTCACTGCAGCCTCTTTGTGTGCTACAGAGGAGTGTGAGGGAATGGAAGAAATGAGACTGCAAGGAGGCATCAGGAGAGAGACCAGCTGAGTGTGAAGACAGTGACGACTTAAGCCCACCAGAGACCTGGGCACATGGATACGCCTTATCAGTCACACCAAGGTAGTGCTTGCAGGGAGAGAAGGAAAAAGCAAAAAGAAAGAAAAAGACCTAAAGTGGTGAAGTCCTGAAGAGAGGGACACCCCCTCCCTTAGCCTGCCAATGTGTTTTCCAAGGCAGTGAGTAACTGCAAAGGCAGCATCTCACCCGGGCCCCCTGTGAGGCCGAGGCACCCCCTGCCCCGCAGAAGGGAAGCCTTGTGCCGTGCTGCACACACTGCCCTCTGCCCAGGCTTGCTGTCTCTCTTTGAGTTCATCAAACGTTAGCAGGGATGTTTCTACCGTGTTTGAAGCTTAAATGTGATAAAACATTTATTGACATAAAAAGCAAACCCTAAGGCAGCATCTCAAACCAGGAGGCTCTGATCTCTTCACAGGGAGGCTCATACAAGCCTAGGGAGAATGAAGAGTTTTTCTGCCTTGTTGGATTGTCATCACTTAAGCTTCATGCAAAGCAGAATCGTTTGCTGCATGCTGAATATTCTCTAGACAGTTCTTCCTTTGCTGAGACCTACACGGAGATGAAGCAGTAAGCAACGAAACCTAACAGGATGCCCTCAACCACACATCTGAGAGCAACTACATCCAGTATTTGTTTCCCAGTCTCTTTTCCTAGGGAAGGGAAGATTTCTCCCAGCCCTGATCTTAGCAGTTGTCATAGTAATGTTGCAATAGAGCACACAGGAGATTCAACTACGACTCAGGCTCATGGTGTCATCTGTAAAAATATGCATCAAAAGGAGGTCCCAAACTAATCATAAATAACAATTTAGAACACATAATTTATAACCTAAGGTCCCAATTCTGCTATGCATTGTAATGGCTTCCCTGGCAGAAAGCTTTGCTGAAGTTAGTGAGATTCAGCCTAGATACATCCAAGTATTTCAAAATCTGTGCAGAACTGAAACTGATAACAATCAGCAAAGAGAGAAAAGGCATGTAACACACATGCAGGATGTTGAAGAGTGGCAGGCAACCTGCTGGCTAAAGCACTCGACTAGAAAGCAGTTGCTGTGCTCCACTGGCTGCTAATATATTTCACATTGAATAATTTGTCATTACTCAGGAACAATTCCAACAGCAGGGACAGGGTCAAGGGACAAGCTTTGGGAAGCAGAAGTCCTGGGTTTAAGTGTTCTCAGGCTAAGGAGGGTTGAGAACTTGCCTTTCTTGCACCCAGGGAGTACATGCTAATTTCTAGCAAATGTTTTAAGAAGGTGGGGCAGCTGTTAAGCCCCCCATTGCCCCAGGGGGGTAAAAACTCTGCCCTTATTTTGATAGTAAGCAGGTGCCTATGTTTTGTTGCACCTTACACGATGTTGCTGCAGATAGTTAGGGAATGTCTAGGCTTAAGCACTGGACACCCAATTAATCTGAGTGTCCACAGTGTGCTGAAGAATAGGGAATTTCTGTTTTCTTAGGTATCTCTCCAGTGCCAATGCTGGATCTTTCCCCAGTTTTTAATGCACTGCTTTGCAACAAAGGAGGGGCTGATGCACCCATTTCCTATGCATGTTACCTTCCCCTCTGCAAACAGAGTAAATCTTGTCTGACTATGAGTCATGAACAGGTTCTCACAGATAACAGTTTCAGCTCTGCCGAGCCTCAGTCCCACAGAACTTATCACCAGAGCAAGTGCTGCATATGGTATGGTGCTGAGGAGGGGCGCAGGGCAGCGAAGACACGCTGACAGAAGCACACAGCATGCCAATGTAGATTACAGCAGATGTCTTCTGAAAGGAGAGCCGAGGTATTTAAAATATCTTAATTTGCTTAGTTTTCCACTACTGGCAGTCTCTGGGATAGCATGTGATTAATGACATCCTCCACACAACTACAGCCAGAGCCTCCGCCTGCAGTATCGCAGCTGAGCGCTGAGCTTAGCTGAGCTGCTGGGAAACACAGCGAGCTGGGCAGGAACACACTGCTGTGGTCCAGCCAGTGCCTCCACATTCTGCTACAGTGCCTCTGATCCCACAAGGAGTACGTTTCCTGATCGTCTCTTAACACAGGATCTCTCCTAAATCATGAACCTCCATGTACAAAGAGATTTTGCTGAATTACAGGTTGCATTTTGTGTTACATGCTCAAAAGAGAATGAACAAAGAAACCCCTTGAGAAGGTAAAGACTTGATAAATACTGCACATAACATCAGCATAAATGGAAGCTCCAGCAACACTGGAGAGCTGTGATGTTTTCATGTTTCCCATTTGTTTGGCAAGAAGGGACTTCTGCTTCTCTTGACTGTGACCAGCTTGGTGTGTATCAGGACAGCTTGCTGAAAACCTGGAAGTCTTGCTAGTTCCCACGCCCCTGTTTGTGCAGCTGTGTTGTATGTACCAGGAGGCAGCATATTCTGCTATTGTGCTACACACTTTGTTATTTACTGTATTACTACAGTCTATAACTCTGCCCTGTCCTGCGATAACAAGCAGCCTAAATAGCACAGAATTTAAACTAATAACCGGTTTGCTTGTTTATGAAAAACAGTGTTGGAAGGTTGAAGTATAAAGGGGATAGCCATTCCATCCCTTCTCCCTTCTGACAGTTCCCTGAGCACTTTCTGAAACACCATTTATGAGTTCAGCTGCAGACCAATTTGACTACTACAATCTCTAGGCTTTAATTTGATCTTGGAGCAAAGCATGATCGGAGGACAATACTACTTAGTAAAATTGCAGTGGTATCTCAAGGTCTGTGTACAGGAAACCGTAACTAAAGCTAGTAATCACCTGGAAGATCAGGTTGGAGCTCAGTTGAGAAGCATCTGCTGCAGGTTAAGATCAGGCCAAGGACAACTGGATGCAAGTTTTATTCTCCAGAGATGACTGAACCACCCCAGAAACTCAAGGGGTTTAAGAAATGTATTGGGTTCTTCTCTAGTAAGGTGTTACTCACACTTTGGAGAAGAGATCAGAGAAGAGCTGGGGAGTTTTGTCTTGCAGGATTTTACTGTGGTTTCTAAAGTTATATAAACAGAGCCTGAATAACGTGATAATGAGCACCTCGGGGACATGGAGAACAACTTTCCATAACAGAGGAAAGCAAGTGATTGGCACAGAAAAACAGGAGCTACAGATTCCCTGGAAACGGGGATAATCCACCTCTGAGAAGCAGAGCACCAGCCCTCCCGCTAATGGACTGAAATCTCTGCGCTGTGCACTGGATCAGATCTGCTCCTTCCAGCGACCCCAAATGCCCCATCAGGTATATATCAGCCTTTCGCTGATACGGGGACTGCGCAGTTCCCCCAGGAGAGGAAATGGCCCCTCACAGTGTCTAAGTGATGGCTTCGGTGACAGGGAATCGCTGATCACTTTGTTTGCGATGGCTTCACTGTCTCCTCTGCATGGAGGAAGGAAGCCTGGTAACTGCAGAGGAAGAGAATGGGCAACAAACCAGCAAAACAACTCTGTCAGCTCCTAACTGGTGCTCAGGAGCCCTGATCCTGCTGCACTGCCAGGGATTTGCTCCGATGGCTGGGCTACAGAAGCTGCCAGCTAACTAATGGATTTGCTGGGAGGATGGCCGTGGGGGAGGGCGGCTTCTGCAGCAAACAGAAATGAGGGGAACAAAGTGTTTGCAATTCCTTGGACACTGAGTGAGCTGACACACAAACTTATTAACGTGAGTATCCAGAATGCTCATTTCTCCTCTGGGAGCCAGTGACTAGAGGCAAAGCCAAGTTTTCTCCCTCAAGCTCAGCTGCTTCAACACAAAAATTTGAATTAAGAGGCTGCTCTAAGGATTGCTTTTCCCCAAGGAGAGCTTAGAGCAGTTATTTTGGGATATCTGAAGCACAGGAACATTCCTGGGATTCTGCAATAAACTTCAGAGTTGGGAAAACAGAATCTGCTAACCAGCCATGGTTTGGAAGGAGACTACCAATCATCTCCAAAAGCCAAATGTTGCTCTACTGTTGCCCTACTTGGTGGAGATGCAAAAGGTCTGTGCTGGACAGGCATCACATCCATTGGGAGAGCTTCTCTTAGGGTCAGATTAGAATTAGTTTTGGTGGTTCTCTCCAGCCCAGCCCATAACCCACCTGTGTGAGACTGCAGGGTACTGCTGTGGTACTGACAGGCAGAAGGCAGCTGTCCTGATTTCCCTCAGCATGTCTGGGGATGCTCCCTGCAACCACCGCCTTACGCGCCGCGAGCTGCCAACACTTGCTGGGGAATTCCAGTGGAGAGCACCGTCCCACAGGAGACTGTGCTGATGGTCCACCAGCAAGTGCTGCGCTGCTGACATGCCATTTTTGGAAGGAGGTGTAACTAGCTATGTCACCCTGCAGAGCAGGCTGAAAATAGGATTGCACTCACTGTGCCATGTGGCTCAATGGTATGTCAGGACATGTATTTTTAGGAAATTCCTCCTTTGGGCAGAAAGGGTGAAGAGCATGGCCTGGTTTGCAGGCTGCTGGCTTTGCCCAGATCTTTCATTCTAGAGTGTGGGAGCATGTCACTCACCAGTCGGTCTGTGGAGGCTCCCAGAGCCTGGGTACAGTGCTAGTCCTAGTCACCTCCTGATCAGGGTGGCTGTGAAAGGGTAAAAGATGACTGGTCTGGAGCTGTGCTTTTTTTTGTTTCAATGCATGCATGCTTGCTCTCTCTTTGCTGGTGCCTTCAGGGAGGGAACTGACCTCCAACAGAGCAGAGATAAAGAAAAAAGTAAGGAAGATCAATGTCTTGGGAAGACTACGGTCCCTGAAGAGCAACAATAGAAATGTACCTTTCAGAATGAATGTGTGAGTGGAATAAGGAGCTCAGAGAAGATACCTCATGCAGAGAAGAAACAGAGAGAGAGAGGGAGAGAAAAGTGGACGGTAAGTAGGGAATTTGCCTCTGGTGAGGTGCTTTCTGGGTGCAGCATAATGAAAAAATGCAGTACACCTCCAGGCCCAGCCAGTTACTGATGCACAGACAGTGCTGTGAAAAGGACAAGGCAAGGCAGTGCTGGACTCAGAATCAGTGTCTGACAGACACTTGCTGGCTTCCTCTTTTCCCCAGAACATCATTCCTATCAGGCAGCATGTGTTCAGCTCCAGCATCTGGGTTGTGATTTTTTGGCAGCTGCACAAAATCTCTGCTATTAAATCCCACCTGCCAGTCTCATGTCTGCTCCCAGAGACCTTTGCCTGTTAGCAAATGTTTCAAAATCACACTGCCAGGCACAGCACATCATTCTACAACCATACCTCAGGCAAAAACCCTCATGCAAGGTCTCCTTTTAACTTCAGTGGGCTGCAGAAGGGAAAGGCTAGAGGACAGGCCTCTAGAAGACAGCCAGAAATATTCATTTAGGTCATGGCTTGCACTGAATTCCTTTCAGCACTAATGTGAAACAGCTATTTTCCCCCTGAATCATCTGAATAATACTTTTTTGTCTGAGACATATTAAGAAGCTTTCTTTTGAGACACGTTCCATGCTAGAGCTGCGCAGGGAGAATTTGTGAACTTTGTTCACCGGAATCTGTTCATGTGAAGTTGTTCTTCCCCTCTTTAAAATTCTTCCTTTCCATTCTCTTGCTTCTTAGCAGCCCAGATGAGCAATGCTATCAGTACGATGTGTGCATACTGTATGTCCACTCTTGAAACAGTTCCTTAGTAAACAAAATGCAGAAATACAGCTTGCTCATCTATCTTGGATAAGAGCTCTACCCACAGAAATAACTGCAATTTTTAATTCTGCATGGCGAGAAAGGGTCTAAACTTCCACATAAATCATCTGCTGTACTATTTCACAATCTGATTTTCCCTGGCATAAGCCTAGGCAATGAGGCTGTGCTTCTGGTGCAAAGGACAACATCTCCTGGAGATGAAACAAGCTACTTGATTATGGTATCTCTAAAATTGCAAACAAAAGAGACAATCAGTGCTTTTTGATGTGGACATCTGTCAGCAGAGAAACAACTGCTAATTGTCATGTAATAAGCATACCAGACACTTCCATAGCAGCCATCTTTCTGGAAGTCAAGCATGAAAAAAATGTTACTCATCCAAGCACCAAGCATATTTTGTCTGAATCTGGCTGCATTTCTGCAACTGTTTAAAACTCCAAAGTGATACAATGCTCTTTTACAGACAGATACTTGAGATCAAAATACTTAGCCAAAATATGTAATGGTTTTTGTTGGCATGTGGTTAAGGTATCTAGCTTTATATTCTAGTATTTACATTTTAGTTTTAGAAGCAATGTAGGTGTAGTGAGAAAAGGTGCCGGTATCTCACATAAATACAAGCACGTGGGATTTGTAGAGAATTGGTTCAGCAGCAGAACCATTCAGTTGCACTTCATTCAGAGAAGTCCTTGCTCCCACAGAAGCACTGTAGGAGCTGTCAGTTTGGCAGCTACATGGCTCTACATGAGCTCTGAGCAATGCTGAAGCAGCGCAATGCTGTCTAAAAGCCATGTGCGGGGAGAATAGCTAATTCTCTTTGTGTGAAAGGATGGACTCTACACAGACTGCCAACTATAGAATCCATACATGTAATTTCCTAGAGCATCTGCACACCTCCCTTGCAGGCATGGGCTCATCAGCCCGTCACTTAATTGAAGAGAATGGAAAAAATAGCTGCAACCTCTCCAGGAACAACAGGTAAGGCGATGTCTTCTAATGACTGAACCAGGTTTGAACCAACCAAGAACTTCTCTGGAGCATCTCTTGTTTAGATGGCACCCAAGCTGCCTGCACTACAGACCAGTTATTTTGATGGTTACAAAGTTTGGCAGTAGTCTAATGATGGATACTGTATTTGGAATGAATTTTCTCGAGGGCTGCCAGAGAACTGCTTGATCATCAATTAAGTGGTTAATCTCTCCTGATTTTCAGCAAAATGGTAAAAAACTCGACTGCCTAAGCGTAAGAAGCGTGGTAACTGCTGCAATCACACAGAACCATATACATAAGATACATTTTAGCACTGCCCAGAGTCCTAAGCAACAAAAACAAAATAACAAACATCATGAAGTCTTTTTTATCCGTACGGAGTGAACAGAACGCTTAGAGAGCAATAAAAGCTCCAGCACTGCATCTCTAGTCTAGCAAAGCCTTTTCATTTTAATGAGGTTGGTCTGTCTTTCTCCCAGGAGGAATAGGCGTGGGTACATTAAATGAACCAGCCTGCATCTTTGAGATGCCCAGGGAGGCAGCATGGAAAAGACCCATGGTGTCTGGGGAGCACGGGAGACAGAAAATGAGGAGAGGGGCATCTTCAGTTGCTACTGTGTCAAAGCCTCAACAAAACACAGACTACAGCAGCAGCAGCCCCTGATGGGGATGATGTACTTGTAAAACATTTACATTTTCAGCAGGATGTTTCTAATTAAACTGAATTGGTTTGCACACCTGCTGGGAGTGACTGCTCTGCACCTCATCTCCCGCTTCTACTTGAGCACAGAGGATGCAACTGCCGAGGCTACCACACAGCACTGTGTTCCTTTTGTGCACTGACAGTAATTGAGAAAATGGATGGCAACAGCCGGGTTTGTGTTTGCTACCGTTCTAGGAAGCACTTTATTTTCTCTCTGTTTTTTTTTTTTCCTCCCAGATCATCAGAGGTTTTACAGCCCTTCTGCAAGACTGGGTGACTGACAGGGCTTTGTGTAGTTTCCTGACTGTAGGATATTACGATTGATGCTGGTATTAAACCCCTCAGGTCCGAGGAAGGAACCCGCTCAGATCCTGGCTAGGATCAGATCGCAAGGGAAAGGATGGTATTGAAGCATACCATGATTGGTAGTGCAAGGCACAACAGCCAGCTGTCACTAAGCACTTCTTACCATGTTTTATGAGCACAGCCTGACTCAAACATTTTAAGAAAGGGTTTTATTAATACTGTGTTATATTGTCTGAGGCATTTATGGTTTTGCCCAGAAAAGTCTGAGACAACCAAACCTCCAGAGAAAGCTGCTAAAACTGTGTGGACAGTCTGCAGGACTTCTGGCTTATCACTGCTGTCCTAGGCTCCCTTTCTGCATGTTTAGGGAGCCAGCAGTTGTCAGTGAGATGTAAGTCATACCTCAAAAGAATACTTGAATGCAATGGCCTTGTTGTACTGCGGCATTGCCCTGCCGTGAAATGAGAAAAATGCACTTACTGTGCCGAGGCAGCAGGTCAGCATCCCAAATGTTCTCCCCTCCAAGAAGCTCACTGGGTCAGAATAATTCTGTTTTGGATTGTACAGGACAGTCTCCTGGGTAACACGCTTCACAGCAATGCTTGGGGGGAACACGCCCTTGAATGCAAGGCAGTCAATGAGATTTATAATTACTGTGTTTTATAACCTGGTTCATTCAGGCAGGGAAGGATACTGCTGAAGGGAGCTCAAACAAGAGAAATCATCTATCTGCAGCTATGCAAATAATTGTTGTTAATGTGGTCTAAATCCCAGATGTCAAAAGGCGCTCTTTTGGCCACTGTGCTGTCCAGAGTCACACAAAAAATGCACACACTGGTTTTAAACTCAGGTGGCTGTAGGACATGGAACTCTGACTTCGGTTACCCTCTCCCAGAGAAGGGAATGTAAAATCCACTCTGTATCACTGAAATCTTCTGACTGCATTAAGCGAAGTCTTGGCTCAAGGCCAGGTCCCAGCTGTCCCTGTAGTGATAATGACCGCTCTCCCCCGGGGTGCTGGGCACAGGCAGAATCCAGCTGCATTTTCACACACGCACACATGTAAATTGTCTGAACACGGTGGTGTTAATGCTTCTGGGACGGCAAACTGAACCTATAGATGTCTCATCAACAGCGAGCCCCATGCAGAATGCATTTTATTTTTGGAAAAGCCTGGAGGTAAAAAAAAATCTCCTGGTACAGTTTATCTGATGCTTTGTTTTTGAGTGTCCTTGATGCGTAACAGCATGCTATCATCTCTAAAGATTAAAAACAATCCCTTCTTATTGCTCTACTGGGTATTTTCAAAGAAATTCATGCACAGATGAAAACAAATAAAAACAATGCCCAGTGGCTCTGAAGAGATCCTGGGCCTCTAGTTTCAAGTAGTCTGGAGACAATTTTAAACAAACACAGACCTCCTAAAATCCTCAGCTACAGCTCCAATGAGGACATGAAGACAAAACTTCAGTAGCTTCAACAGGGTGAGGCTGGTGGAGGATTTTCAGCATCATCTCCATTTTGTGGTTTTTAGGGTACAGCTTAACTAAGATCTAGAGTTTATCACATGCAACACTGCATTTTCATTATTTCTTGAACTGTAGCTTCAAGTTAAATAACAACACCTTTGTTCAGGCTTGGTTTAAACAAAAATTCAGAGTAACCAGATTGGTTTTCATGATGTTCAAGTCTGGGGTTTTTAATGGACTATGGCAAGGATGGAGAAAGTCACCCCCTTAACATCAGTGCAGGACTGGGGCCCAAAACGACTGAATTAAACACAGTGTAAACTGAGAGGGCCTCAGGCACTGATGAAGGAACAGTTCAGCTCACTTCAGTTAACATGTCTTTTGCTTTTACCCACTTGGCTTCCTTGTTCCGAGGATATGGCCCAGTACAAGAACGAAATCCCTCCCCCAGCCCCTGTTCTGCTTCCAGTGTTTGCTGCTGGCTAGCTCTGATGGACAGTTGCAGGATTTCTCTTAAGGAGAAATCTATGTGACACTGCTGCACTTAGGGAAGTCTGAAAACAGGCTTTTTTCTTTTTCTTCACTCCTGCTTCTGCACTGGCTTTGCTCAGACTGGAAAGCACTCTGCCAAGGCATACTTGAGGGTTTGGTTTTTAATGGCTGGGCAAAATCATTCACAACATCACCTGTGAAGCAAAATAATTCCAGATGGAACTAAGCATAAGATGCTTGGGCCAAGCACACGAAGTTGAGTACGTGAGTATTGATTTAGGGGTGTTTGTGGTATGGAGGATAACAGAGATAATACTGAATAAAAAACCATGCTCTCTTGATGATAAACAGCCCCACAATGCAGTGTATCACAATGCACAGAAAGGAGGACACAGCAGGTCATCTTCAGATTATTCCTGCTGCAGACTTTCATTGCATTTTTAGAAAATCTCTCATTTATTTCTAAATTAACCTTACATCTGCTGTGCACTGCCCACCTACTTTACTGCAGTTGAAATTTCTTTGCTTTTAAGTCTGTATGCTGTCTGGGGTGTTGAAACCCCTCTCACGTTCTTGGACAGTAATACAAAAAAATCCCTCTGTGGCCCTCCCTCAGCCTCTTTAAGGCATTAGACTGGTTGCTTATCTGTGTTTGTTAACCTTGGCCATCCCCTATGCTCTGCTGTGAAGCCAGTGCTGCTGACCACACTGCTGTTAGTTGGCTGCTTGTGGCGCAGAAGCACTACAGCAGCATTTAAGATGTACAGCACTGCAGAAAGGCAGTTACTTTCAAGGCTTTCTTTGCCTCTTCTGCTTTGGATGGGGATTACTGGAAGCACAGTGACTTGCTTTGGGAGAACTCGTTTTATCCTGTCCCTGGTTTACCTCTTGAAGTGCTGTTTTCCCAGCATACTGGGGGAGCTGTGGAGGCATGAGATACCTGTGTTGCATGAAGTGAGGGACAGCAATGTTCAAGCTAGTTAGGTTAGTTAGGCTTGTCAAAGCTCTACGCAGCAGTCCTAGTCACCGGCGGAAGGGGAGCATGTGGGGCAGCCACACCCACACAGCTGTTCCTCTAACCCCCTTCCCTTGAGAAAAACAGCTCAAGCCTAGGAAGTGTTAAAGGCATGCCACAGACATTTCTTCTTTGCCGCAAGCACTGGGATATTCTGCCATAGTTACCTAAAAGCCATCATAATTCCTTTTAATTTGAAAGGCTTCACCTTTCACCATCTATGGTATCTGAGCAAAGGAAGTCTCTCCTAAAGGGAGCTCTCTTCTAATAGGAGATAGGGAGAGGCAGTCCTGGTTCTTCTCAAACTGTGGCAGGCTCTATGACCACTGAGATGGAAAAAGTTTGCAAATCGTCTAGTTCAAAGTATGCAAAAATAGCAGGGCTACAATTCCAACAAGGCTGCTCTTCTGTCCCTGCTTGATGCCAGCTTGTGAGAGTGAAAATGACTAGTGCAAGACTATCAAGACTTAATCCATTGTAGAATTTCAGTTGTATGAATTTGATTTGAAAGGATTTATGCTACATGTATGTATCATGACTTGTCATTGCTGCCTGCACTGACACTACATTATGTGAGCATTCTTATTCCAGAGACTAGCTGCATTGATAAAATCACTTGATACAGCTGACCAAGCTAAAAATAAATATATAAAAAATAGGCTGGTTTTTGGCTCAAGGATCTCACATATACACCATTTTTACTTTGTGATGCTGCTATTTTTGACGTTGCTATTTTATATTTTCTGGCTTGGGAAAGCTAATTTCAAACAATGGGTTAGTTGCAAACTACTTCCTTTGATTGTTCTTCCTTCACTACTCAAAGTATGAGATAAGTTAAAATTATATATGCTTCAAGTTAGTCTGATCTGCTGTGTCAGCCAGCAAACAATATATAATATAGAATTTCTCAGAGAACACAAAACCTGTGAGCTAAGAAAGTCTTCTAATCACTGGTGACTATGGTGAGGTTAAAAAAAAAAATTCAAGTTGCAGAAATGTGAAATTAACACCTATCTCAAATACATTACAATCCTTTATCATTAGTGGAAAGCAGTCCTGAGTTTTCAAGGTTGCTTGGTCAACATATTTGTGGTATTCCAGGAAGAGCAAGGAATGCTAAGGTGAGGGTTTCTGCTCCTGAAGCCTGGAATTCTCCAGGGCTTGTGGGTTTTACTGGTCTCTCTCTAGATTTATTTACTTTTCTTGCTCTCAAGGCAAGACTGTTTTCAGGCAAACAGGATACCAAATGGTCCATGAACCCAGTGCTGATGATACTGCAGGCAATTTTGCTCTTAATGTGCATGAAATATGTGCAGAATCTCTTACTCTCACTGAAGTCACAAGGAGAACTGGTATCTGCTTGTACTGCAGAAGCCTGTTCTGAACTATCCTCGCGTAAATAATCTCAGTTCAGAAAAGATTTAAATGCTGTGGGGTCTGGCTGTATGTTAGCAGATCTATAAGCTCTCCTACAACATCAAGCTTTGAGCCTCACAATGCAGTAAAGGATTATACAGGACTTTAGAAATGCTTCACTGTGGCATTTGTTTAATGTGACCTAGCTTCTTTTGTCTGTATTAGTCACTCCTGTGCTCTGCTGAGCTGCAAGTGACAGCCTCAAAGAGAAAATACCTCTGCTGGCCAATCTGCCACAAACATTACTACAAAAAATAATTATATGAAGTACAGTGACATCTTCAGAAACTCTGTACATTTTGCTAGATACAAGGGAATAATACTACTCTCAATCCTATTAGAAGTGCCAAACCTGCTCACCATTAGCTGCTTTGGGAAACAATGGCCAGAGGGGTATTTACATAAGGATGAAGCTAACTTTTCTCCAAGTTTAAAAAAACTGCCACAATCTCAGAGCACCTTGAGAACTTATTTTAGATGCAATTCCTCGATCGTCCTTCACTACCAGTTTGGTTTAGCCAGGTTGGTATGTTGTGCTAAACATGCTGAAAAAATGCTGTATTTCACTTTGCAAGGCAAGAGAGGCAGTGGGGGAGACCTGTACAGCAGGGAGAGGCTTGACTGTCTAGAACTGAATGATGGCGATGATAGGGTTGAGTGTTTATGGGCGAGAGTCAGGGGGAAGGCCAGTATGGCAGATATCCTGGTGGGAGTCTGTTATGGACCACCCAACCAGGCTGAAGAGGCAGACAGAATATTCTATAAGCAGCTGGAAGATTAAGTCCTACAATCCCTCATTCTTGTGCGGGACTTCAGCTTACCAGATGTCCACTGGAAATACAACACAGCAGACAAGAAGCAGTCTAGGAGTTCCTGGAGTAAGGTTTCTGGGGTTTGAGCTGGAGAAATAGAGGCTCAGACAAGATCTTATCACTCTCTACAACTACCTGAAAGAAGGATGTAGCCAGGTGTCTCTTCTCCTGAGTAACAAGTGATAGGACAAGAGGAAGTGGCATCAAGTTGTGCCAGGGCAGATTTAGGTCAGGTATTAGGAAGAAATTCTCCAATGAAAGGATTGCCAAGCATTGGAAGAGGCTTCCAAGAGAAGTATCACCATCCCTGGATATATTTAAAAGATGTGTGAATGCAGCACTCAGGGACAGGGTTTAGTGGTGGACTTGGCAGTGCCGGGGTAACGGCTGGACACAGTGGTATCAGAGGTCTTTTCCAACCTAAACAATTCCATGGTTCAGCTGTATTCTGTCTCTAGTGCTGGTTCATGTCATATTCATTGCAGGTGTTAAAGTCTGCAAGACACAGACTGGCTTGACAGGTTGTGGAGAAGAAGGGCTCCTGTTGCTTGTAACACAAGGAGAGACAGACCACAAGAGTAAGTTCACCACTGAACAGCAACAGCATGTGCTGTGCTAATACATGGAACAGCAGCTTCTCCTGACCCTCAGGGTTAACGGGCCCAGGCACACGAGAGCCAAAGCAAAGATGGCAGTGTCCCAGCATCTCTTGGTATTTGGGCTGCACAGTGAGGTTTTGGTAGTGTGGGGGCCAAAGGGGTGGCTAAGTCAACTCCTCTCTCTCTCCATTTCAGGTACCCAGCACTGCCCTCGCTCAGCCTCCCACTCCACTCACTTCAGGATCACTAACTGCTTACAAACAATGCTTCACTCTTTCAACAAATTAGACTCCTCCCTCCTGCCCTCACCTGGCTAGTTCTGCAAGGAAAGTCTTCTTTGGAATCTGGCTCATACCTTCCTACTTTGCTCTATCTTGGGGCACAGCCCACTTCCCAAACAGCCTTAGAGGACCTGCTCCCTTTCCAAAGCACCAGACCCCAGCCAGTCAAGATTTTCAGGTGATGCAGGAGATGCTCCTTCCATCTAGGGTTTCATAACCAAATCTGAGCCTGCTAAAACCAGCTGGCACTATGCTTCATGTAGCTCTGATGTCCACAAGTACGTGTGTGTACACAGAGGCACACACACGACGACAGAATGGAAGCTGTAGCCCTGCTGTTGGCCACAGAGGATGCCAGACCCATTCTAACAGCTCACCTGTTTAAGAACAAACAACAAAAGCATAAAATCACATCACGGAGCCTCCTACCAAAGGTGTCTTCCTCCAACAGCTTTCCAATGACTAATGAATTCCCAAAAGGCCTAACTTGTGAAAAAACCCCAAACCTAAGCACTGTGTGGTTTCTGGTAGGATGGGCACTGTGAGTTACTGAAAAATTCAGTCTTGATACAAAATCTCAGCACAACTCAGAGATGGCAGCTCTATATCTTATTTAAGCATTGAATAAACTTAATTTTCTACTTATTCTGAGTGTAAAGGCTTTACTTGCTGTAAGTGGTCATTATGTGTGATTCACCTCTGGCCCTTAACAACATAGGTCTTGCTTGTGATTTCTGTGCCCCAGTCTCCCTGCAGCTTTAGGGGGAACTGCATTTGCTGAATAGTGACATTTTGCACATGGCATGTAATAACCTCATGCAATTGTACAGGCTGGACACCAGCTGGGGAGAAGTAGCTCTGCAGAAAAGGACTTGGGGATGCTGGCAGACAAGGAGTGAGAACGAGCCAGCAGGGCACCCAAGCAGTGCCCAAGGCTAATGGCTTACTGTGCTGCATCAGGTAATGCATCACAGCAGACTGAAATTAAGTATTTGTTTCTATTTGATTCATATCTGGAGCACTCTCACCAGTTTTGCATTCCTCATTTACAAAAAGATGATGACAAACTGGAGAAGGATGGGTGAATGGCCGCTGAGATGGCTGGGGAGCCATGATATTATGAAGAGTTTGAGAGAGGAACATCTATTCAGCCTTTCCCTCTCCAGGCTAAGGAGAGATTCAAATGCCATCTTCAACTATCTAATGGGTGACTGAAAGAAAGACAGGACCAAACTTTTCTGAGAGGTGCTCAGTTGCAACAGATTAAGGTACGGCAAGAAAAATTCTGGTTGAGCAGCCAGAAAGAAAAAATTCTTCACATGGAGTGTGCAACATCAGAACTTGTGCCCAGACAGGTGGTGGAACAGCCATCCTTGGAAATACTCAGAGCTCAGCTGGACACAGCCCTGAGCTACCTATATCAAATACAGGTATCTGAAGCTGACCCCACTGTGAGCAGGAGGTGGGACTAGATGACCTCCAGAGGAAAGGTCCTTTCTCACCTGAATTCTTCTATGATTCTAATGTACCTCATGACATGTGTGCTAAGATACTAAGAGCACTTAATATATCATCACTGGTGTCAGGCATCAGCAACACTTTCATCAGCTGGAAAACTGCCGAGCTGACTCAAAATATTGTACATCTTGTCTAAATGCAATTTAATAAGGCACGTGGCAGTTTCGTGTGTATTTCAATTAGCCTTGTACCATGCACACTGACATTCAAAACTAGCTGAGTTGGGGGTCTGTTCCCCATTTAGTTCAGAGTTTATATGGAGCTTGCCTGGTTTACTGTAGATCTTACTAAGGCTCACAAAACAAGGCCCTCCTTCAGAGTCACATTAACCACAGCTTAGATTTTGAGAGATCTGAGCAAAGCTGACACAGTGCAAACCTAACAAATCAAACCCTAAAACCCTAAAAGACTAATGTTCCTGCATAAAGAAGCAAATCTCACATAGAGCTCCACAGACCTGCCTCTTCTTTTATTGCTCTGCTCTTAGGATGAAAAGAGGAGCAACAGGGCAGTGACATCTCTCCACACTGGCACCTATTATTGTAATGCTAAGTGCTAGCTCCTATCACCCCTGTGATCCCATTTGGGAAGCTCTGCTACAGCATTTACATTCTTATCTTTGTTTAGTCAGTGCTGGCAAATAAAAGCATAAACAAATAATCTCCACTGTACAGCTTGGTAGTACTGAGATGTTGCCATTCGTGTTTCAGTTGCTTTTTATTTGCAGTCTCTTATGCTGGTGACAACCTTGGAAAGCAGGTACAGCCTGAAAAGTGATTCAGCTGAAAATGGACCTTTTCATGCCCTTTCTACTCCAATGAATGCTGAACAGGTGAACACAAGCAAAGGGAGAACTGGGCTAATTAAGAAAACATCAAAGCAGCAATTTCTCTGAAACAAGTCAATGTGTTTTACCTCATTTCCTGCCTTAGGCCATGCACTAGGAGATACTCAGCTGCCTCATGTGATACAATTTAAAGAGGTATGTGATCTACACAAACATAGGCACCCACTTTAATTCCACAGTCTTTCTGTATCTTCAGGGGAAGAACAGAGTGAGATTTCCATAAGGCAATGCAAAGCAGCAGCCTAACAAAAGGGGCTCTGCACCAATGCTGGAGAATCCCTCTCTCTGGGCAACAGGTAGAAAGAGTGACCAACTCTCCAAAGGCTGAGAACTAGGCAAAGTGAATTTTTGCCACATCAATCAAAATTATCGCTTCAGACTCTCAGAAGCAAAGAGGAAGTATAAAAGTCCATTGATTTGTTTATTCTTTACACAGCCAATGGCTATGAAGGGAAGCATTACCTATCTGACTTCCAAAAACACTAGTAATGAGGACTGACTTAGGCAAACGTCGTATTTGACAATGCCAGTGAACTGCAAGACTCCAGAGAGCAACCACAAGACAGAGATGCTCCAGCCTGTTTCTGATTCAGAAGCTCCCAGTTGGTGCCCAATGACTGCCTCCAGTCCATGCCCTTCCAGACAGAAGAAAGGATTGGCTAACTGGTCATAAATCTCCCCACTGAAAGATGATTAGCTTGAAAATCCCCTGTTGTTCTGTCAGGAAGCCATAGAGAAGAGGTGCAAATCCATTAAATTACATCTGGCAGATATACATCTAAGAATACATGGCATTTGGTGATACAGGGAAACTACCATGCTATACCTTCAGACAGCTTATATGAGTATCTCTTTCCAAATTAACATTCTTGCCATCTGATTCTCATTAGACTCACTCAACTGTTCCATTAATCTTGTATTTTTCCTCCCAAGGGATTAACATTGATTTTTTTTGTCTTGAGCACACACAGGAAGGTCATACTGTTTCCTACAGGGCGGATTCATTCAATAACTACACTATTAAACCCGACTTGATGTTATTGTCAATAGAGCTGAGCTGCCACAATGCTGTTTAAGAGAATTTCCATGCAACTCTCCTGAGTCCAGCTACATCCATCATTCCACTTCACGACACACTAGACACTCGACAACTCATTAAAAATATATGTAAAAAATGGAAGTCAGGGCTGCATCCCAGGGAAGCCCTACTAACATTCAAATTCCACCTCTAATTTAAAAAACAATAAACAGCAAAATAATTACAAAATGCTTCTGAGAATAGAAGTTCTTCAGCAGGAAATGAAAACAGGAAGGCAGGACAGAAGGCAGACCTGCAAAATATTTTTAGCTGCATATTCTGCATTTCAGGTCACAGGTAAGTACATTATTAATTCAGTCACTGGTGGTCTGGGCAACCACTAATTTGGGTTTGGTAAAGTCCTGCTTTTGGGGTGATCCAGTCTCTCCCTCATAAACTGATCAAGCTGAAGTATCAGAGGGATGAGACTGTTCTTTCCACATCATAACCCAGAAGGCTGCTTCAGAACCTCTCTGCACCAGTGGCTGGGAACCCTCTTCCATCTGCAGCAGCAACTTAGAGCAAAGCTGCCTCCTCTAGCCAATGCAGCTTTCCTCTCCCCACAGCATTCCCTCTTTGCTTCCACATGTACCTGCAGAGAGCAGATGTACCCCTTCCCAGTCTGTGTTTTATTACCTTGACAAGTCAAGCTCTCTTTTGCCCATCCCTGAGGATCACAGGTTGTTCATCTCCCTGTGGCTTCCCTCCTGCACTCCATCTTTTTCCAGCCAGGCATTCTCTCAACTACTTTGGCAAAAACAGGCAAAAGTCACATTAGGAATATTGAACAGCAGCTCATTGATAGACTAGAGCTTTATACAAGCATGAGGAAGGACAAGAGGAAAGGAGCAAGAGGAATGTTTTCAGCACGTAAAAAATGCACAAGTTTAGATGTCACAAAGAGCAAACAGGAAACGTATAGTAAGTTCCTGCCTCAGGACTTGAGTTTTCCAAAGGGCTGAGGACTTCCTCCCAGTTTCTTGGTCCTGGATTGTTTGTTCTGTTGTTTTCAGATACTCCCTCAACACCACCGGAACAAGCTTCTGACCTAAGTGCACTTAAGATTCTTAGTGAATTTTACCTTTCTTGGATAAAATAGCAAATAAATAGTATTAAAAAAGCCATCAAAGTTGGGTTCACGTCCTGCAGAAATCTACAAGGTGGAGAGAGATGAAAAAGGAAGAAACATGCTATTGAGCAGCTAACGGAAGAAGAAAAAAGCAATTTTAACTGTGTCTGAATGGTCAATGCTTTATCTTGGTATTTTTAAAGTAAGCAGCAGTCTATGCTTTTTTCTGTCTCTTCTATGTTCCTTCCAATTCTTTCCCCTTCCCTTCTCTTACGCACCTATATATCACCATCTGCCTGTTCTCCAAATGTACTGGAGAAATGCAGTGCATTGAACAGAAAAAGCCTGTTCTCCAAATGTACTGGAGAAATGCAGTGCATTGAACAGAAAAAAAAAAGTAGTGAGAAAAAATGCTCACAGCATACGGGGACATCAAGGGGAAACTTGTGAGGTGGGCTGAAATGCTTAAATGTTTTGTACTATCAGAGCAGTCCAAAAATATCCTGCTGGATATTAGGACTTAGCAAATTCACCCTTGCAGTGTTTTCCTGTGCACTCCATATTAGGCAGACCTAAGAGAGTCCCAGTGTCTGTAGCTCTCAAAGCTGCAGTGCACAAGACGTCACTGGTCTTCCTCTGGGTGGCTTAAATCTCCTGTTGACTGTCACTTACTTGCTTAAGGAAGGAAAAGAAAAAAAATGTGCACTTTTGTTCAAGGTTGCTCCATTTTTGGAATTGCTTGTAATGACTGTTGCTTTACTGCACCTTCTACCTTTAGGTCTGTCATCTCTCCCTTAAAATCCAAACCCCCTCACCAGGGAAAACTGCAGAACTGTACTGGTACAAGGGTGTTCTGCTTGCACTGAATTTGCAGAGCAGGAGGATACATTCACTGCCAGAGAAAGGAAGCACCCTCCCACCTCCCTGCAAAAAGCTATTTTTTGCAGGCGTTGTCATATCTTATCCCCAGGAAGAGGAGAGGGCTGTGCTAGAAGGTTGTCAGAGTCACATTTGCTTCTGTTTTACTCTGTCCTTCACAGCACCACTATAAGAATTTATCAATACAGTTGAGGGCAAGGCACACCACACAGGCACAGCATATTCCTCTAATGAAAAAAAATACTTGCTAGAGGAAGAAACAGTTTGCAGATCGGCCTCCTAAATCCCACTCCCATCGCAATAATGTTTGCAGCACTACTTATATTTAGGGACATAAGGGTACTCAAAGCTGTAAAGCACATCATTTGTGCTGAACAGTTGCAGTACTTTGTCCAAAATAATTAGTGGTCCCAAATCCCACATGAATAAAGGAATCTAGACATATAACTAGAATAAGTAAGATTTTGTGCTTACAGTGTGTCTATCATCTGAAAGCGTGTGCAGATATTAATTAAGCTCCACAAACCCCAGATGAAGTAGATTAGTAGCTTCATCCCTGTTTTACAGAGGTTTAGAGTAAAGTGTGACACATAATCAGAGCTGAAAGTGCAGCAGAGCTGGCCGTGCCAGCAATGGTGAGAGCCAGGGCTCCACCTCCTCTCCAGCCTCTCCACTGAATTGCCTTCAATGGAAAATGACTGAGTTGCAGTTCTTTGCTCTCTGGAAGAGAAAGGCACACCCCTGTTGCTCAACAGTAGCAAAGCCCCAGCCTGAAGTGCTTTGATAAATACCGGGAAATGGTGCTTAGTTTGGGAAAAGAAACCTGGAGCTCTCTTGTTCTCATACATTTGCTTTGGGTGCTCTGTGTCTCTCTTTCTGAGACACCAAGAGATCCCCTCTGTAGCAGCACCTCCCAAACAGCCCCAGCAGCATGGCTTGTGGCTCCTCAGGCTTGGAGGATATGCTATAAGGAGTATCTGAAGCACTTTAACATGCAGTATTGGTTTGTATATTTCTATTTCTATGCCGTTTTACTATAACTCATAAGCCACACCAACCCAGGATCAAACAGACAGAATGTAATTAAAAACTGTAGTCAATACATACATTCAAACCTTAAAATAGCCCTCTCTTGAAGCAGGTTTTACATTCTGTTTTACATTTTACATCTGATACCATCCAAAATATTTAACGTAACGAACATAAAGTATATGTCTATTAAGGAAAAAACCCCAGACCTTTAGAAAGTATTACTAGTAAATCTTCAGTGGTTTTGTATGTTAAAGAATATTTATTTTGCAGGCATTACCTACTAAAATTCAAGTTCTTATGACAGCAGTTTCTCAAAGATTCCCCTTAAGTAGTAGGTGTGATAATGAAAACTATTTCTCAGTATCATAAAATAGTACAACTGTCCAGTTCCTCGAAATTGCCCAGTCCTTAACTCTGCTTATTACCTTTGCCTAAAGAGGAGCAAGGGGAGCAGCATCTCATGCAGCCAGGAAGAAGTCTCTCCAGAACAGACAAAAACAGGTCGCTCACTGTATCTCTCTAGATACAATTATCCACCTAATTACACTTAGGACAAATGCACAGTTGTCCTAACAACCGGCAGATGCATTTTAATTGTGATGTTCAATTCTCTGTACACAAATATAAAAAAATGAGCAAGAAATGTCACTAGAAAATGGAAACAGACCATGGCATACCTATCTACAAAATAGCCAACAAATTGGGTAAACTACAGACATGAAGCAGCTCCTTAGAAGATAAATAACTCTATTAATGTGAAAACGATGCTCTTTCGTTCTCACATTTAAGCACAGAAAGCATTCTAATTTCAGTTGTCAAGGTAAAAATGGTTTTAATTAGCATCCTAGCTACCTTATAAGACATACAGACCTTGGTATGATGGAGCCATGATAATTTACCCATGCAGAGAATCTGCCCTGTGATTTATATCATTACTGCATAGCAGCATGAAACAAATCCCTAGGGAAGTAATGCATGTCATCCTTGAAAATATTAAGCAATCAAGCTATGTTTTATTATGTGAATGGATGCCTTTGAAAACAAGGATGCATGCACCATACTGTGAGGTAAAATGAAATAAATGAACAGAAATAATTCATTTCCATGTTCTAATCAGTAGAAACTGCAGTCTTCAAATTACCCTGATGCTACCAAATGCGAGTCTGGAGACAATAGGTTGACTCTTCTACTAAAATGAACATGAAATTGCATCTTAAGTACACAATGAAGGCCAAATTAAACCGTCCAAGACTTTGCAAAGTCTTTTTCTTTTTATTCAGCCCTTGCACTCCACTGAACAATTAAGAGCAGAAGATTTAAATAAGGCATCATATAGTTTTTAAACGCTCAAATCTAATCAAGAGCAATGCACTTATCTTAGGCAAAAGGAACATAATCTAAAAAAAAATCTGTTCTCAATCAAGCTCTTCAGCTTCTAGCATTACCAGCAGAGCAAGATTTGTGTTCTGCCAGCTAAAAGGATGTCTCTGGCAAGCAAAATGAAATGTATATATAGATATATATATCTATATATCTGTATTGGACTAGAACGGCACACTTCCTGGCTGTGTTGTATTCAGACTGGGACACCGACATCTCTGCAAGGACCTGAGACAAGTGTTACACTTCTTACTGCTATTATATATAACCATGCATTTATCAGAGATGCTGACCATTCAGAAAATAAAATCCAGCCCCTACAGGCATGAGATGGAAACTGAGCTTTGATAACAAAATCAGGTTAATACAAAACACCTGAAATAGAACATTGTATTTCTATGAAAATGTATATAATTACATGAGTAAAAGACCAAGGGGTGGAGAGGGTTTTTTTAAACACTGCATCTACAACATTGCCTTTAAAGCTAAGCTATTTTTCTCAAAGCACATTATTTGTTCTAGCCTGCTCATCTTAAAAAGAACTGTAAGAAGTTCAGAGAGAGGCAAGAGCAATGATGAAAGGAACGGAACTGGTTCAGTGACAGATACCTGCAAAATCAGTAATGGGAGGGGAATGAGTAAGAATCAGCAGTAAGTTACATCTTCCAAAGTGAGAATAAGGTGCATCAGTGTGGCTAAGAAGAGCTGCATCAAGAACATAGAGAATTTGGCAGTTCTTTGTACAGCAGAAAGGAGACCTGTGGGTCTCCTTGCCAAAGGATATTGTGGATGATGAAAGCTCTAACACAGGTCAAGACAAGCTCATGAAGGAGAAATCCACTGGGAATTACTATGCAAGTAGAATCTACCTCTACTTTGGGATGTCCCCAAGCTAAGTCCTAACCTTAGAAGTACGACACACGCCTGCCCTGGCCTCATTCTTTCCTAGGCACTTCTTTGCCACTGCTGGTGAGGAGGAGTAGTTGAACCTCTGGCCTGACCTGATACAGTCATGCCAATGTTATGTTTAGTATCTACTGCAGAAAAAATTCCTGGTAATAGCTTCAGATTCACTTTGGCAGGGGAAATGACCGGATGAAATGCAGGTTTGCAGAAAAGGACTTGGTGAACAAGCAGCTGGCCATGGGCCAGCAATGTGCCCTTGCAGCAAAGGCAGCTAACAGTATCCTGGGCTGCATTAGGCAGAGTGCTGCCAAAAGGTCGAGGGAGTTCATCCTGTCCCTCTACTCAGCACTGGTGAGGCCACACCTGGAGTACTCTGTCCAGTTCTGGGCTCTCCAGTACAAGGAAGACGTGGACATACTGAAGAGAGTCCAGGCAAAGGGGCACTGAGATCATTAAGGGACTGGAGCACCTGTCATACAAGGAAAAGCTGAGAGCTGGGACTGTTCAGCCTTGCAGAAGAGAGGGGACACCTTATCAGCACAGGTAAATATCTGATGGTAAGGTGTAAAGAAGTGGAATCTCAGAACTTCTCAGGGGTATCCAGCGACTGGATGGGCACAAACTGAAATGCAAGAAATTCTATTTAAACATTAGTAAAAGCTTTGTTTATTGTAAGGGGGGATCAAACACTGGAAGAGATCACACAGTGGTTTCTCCATCCTTGGAGATAGTCAAACTCCAGCTGGACACAGTCCTGGTACTCTGCTCTAGCTGAACCTGTTAAGCAGGGAGTTGGACTATAAGATCCCCCAAGATCCCTTCCAATGTCAATCATTCCATGATCCTGGTACGTGGGTGATACCTTCCCAACTGCATTTACCACAAAGATCTTCTCCCATAAAAATAACCAGGACTTCCTGTGGAAAGGCCACAATCTACACTCATCTTGGAAAACGATGGTCACCAAACAGCCTACAGTCAATTTGTTGGCCTGGCTTAGGAGACACAAACCCAGGGGATTGGGAAGCTTGTTTTTCTAACTTCAGTTGGAGAGTATTCTGTGGCTGTGAACCCTTCCTGTATGGCCGCCAACCTTATGTTTCGTGGTGCAGATGACAGCCAAAGAACAACTCTCTTGATTAGCACCACCTCTGTTAGCTGTAAACTCTCTTTGATTTCGTTATGGAACAAATCAAGTACGTGTTCACAAGATCATGTTTTCCACCTGTTCATGTGGTCACAAGAAAACTTTATGAATAGGGACACGTTACAAACAAAACCCAATATACTGTTCACTTTGTTTTGCTATCAAGGATAGGGATGAGGTAGGGCAGACAGCTACATGGCATTCTGATACCAACCTTATTGCCCTTGCCCCAACCTCCAAGAGAAGTAAAGAATCATCAATTTTCGACTGCATTCAGTAATATCCAAGTATAAGTCAAGAAAGTTTTTTGCTTTGTTTTGATGGTATTTCTTACTGTTTTCATTAAATCTCGCAGAGTGATGGAGATGAGGGTACCCATTTCCTTCCCTTTGAAACAGACGATTCTGTCTCCTCTTCCCTGAACTAAAATGTGTTGAGAATTGCTGTGACTTGACAAGGTGCTATGTGAGATGCGTCCTGGGCAGGAGTCTTCTGAATATCTCAGTTTTTAGTCTGACTTGCAATATTACATATAGAGCTTTAGGACTCAAGTCCAATGTGCTGGCATTGATTTTCTCCTCCTCTGAATCAAAAGTGAGAATGGTACTAAATGCACTGTGGCTGAGAACTAACAAATTTCAGTGTCTTTCTCTAGTTACATACAGGTAGGTGGATTTGTGTATCGCTTTACAAGGAGGTATCATCTGCTCCAGCTTATGTTGTATTTTCTGACTTGGTTGGGCACATGTCAATTCTGTTATCACCATCCCAAAGCTGTGTATTGCATGATGTTATATAACCAAATTTGGTACATACTGAAAAAAGTAAGCCATAGTTATTTGGTTGTAGAAATGTGCTGTCAGAGGCCACAGTGTAAGACAAGGAGATATGGACTAAGCTCTTGTTTCTAGACCAGCAAATATATCTGCTCAGTAGAAACTCCATCAGCTCCTGGGAGGGAGAAGTGCTCTATGACCCCTGTGAGCAGGGCCCAGAAGGAGCCTGTGAAAGGGAGGAAGAAAGAAACAGGGCTGTTCTAGTAAAGGAAAGGATGACAGAAATATGTGAGACAGAATCAGGAGCAATGTGGAAAAAGAACCCTAGCAAGTTGTATTTATTAAAGAAACCATGGTCTCACAGGATGTACAATTTTTAGGAGTCAACCCAAGCTAACTGTTTCTGGCAGCAAACAACTATCTAACCAAAGGAGTAGTTGCTCACCTCACCAGGAGTATGCTTCAAAGAGCCCCGAAAACTGATTCTGTATGTCTTTGACAATGAAAACAAAATTCCCCAACAAATATACTTCCTTAGATTAGGTATTAGCCAGTATTACTTACTTTGTAAATGCCAGTGGTGGATTCCCGATACAGGTTTAAGGATCCAGTGACACCACTCAGAAACCGCAAGTGTTACAGGAAGCAGCACAACTGTGTGGTATTTTCCAAGTGCCCGTGGTCTCCTAACCACAGCATTGGACACCAAGTGCCAAAGGCCCCTCGGACGAAGCAGAGCATGGCACCCACCCCCTGGGATGTGCTTGGCACTGCAGTGCTGCTGCACGGTGCCCCTCTGCCATGCAGCAGCGTGCTTTATATGGAAAGCATGCTGATTTGACAGCTATTGTAAACACCCTACAGTCACAGCAAAACACAGCCATTTTCAGCTGTGCAGAGAAACAGACTGTGTGTATTATGGTGGTGAGTGTACCTCGTGTAAGGGTGAAGTTACTGACACCCAATGGACTCATTCATTGCTAGATCTGTGCCCTTCATTTAAAGCCAGCAACACTCTTCAGGCTGGGTTTTTCCAAATATAGCTTTGACAACCCAGTTCTGAGAGCCCAGGGGAAGAGACAGGACTACTTTGCTAATTGATGCTGATACACCAGGGAGGCTAGGCACTGTCTACAGCAGAGTTTTCCCTTTAAGTGGATTAGGTCAGTTGGATGACAATTGTACCAACCCAAACTAATTCTCACAACCAGATCCTCTTTCTCTAAATTATTACATATCCACAACACTACCACTAGAGTGGGAAAACAATGTATCCAAACTGGGGGGACCAACACCGAAACCTGTGAGAATTTAATTCCAGCTGCTTGTGTATGTGTCTCGCATAATTTCAAACCCCTCGGAACTAGTTGATTAAATCTAGTTTGCCCTCTTGCATAATCCCAGACATATATTTCCTTCCGGTAGGGGACTGAACATACTGTGCTCAAGAACTTGTATTTTTAATAAAAGTACAGCTAGTACTTGGCTAATACATACATTTCAGAAAGACATTCAGTTTTCTTCTGATGGCCTCAAGGAGATTCAGAATTTACCACTTGTTACATTACATCCTCAATTGCATAAACCCAGTCTTAAGTTCTCCGTGGGGACAGTGTCTCATTCAGAACACACGACAAAATCACTTAGCTAGCAGCCATTCAGTATTTTATTTTCGCCCTTTTTATTTGATGCATAGCCCTAAAAGCCTTGTTTACTGCACATTATTCCAGCTCTATTCTGAAGGCAGAATGATTAATTTCTTTACAGACTTTTCTATAGTGCTCATCAGATGCTTCTAACTTGTTATGTGCAATTTCCTAGCTTTTGGAAAAGCACACAAAGGAATACCATTATGTGCCATCATGTAACTACTGCCATGATTCATGGTATCAGCAGGGATAGACCAGACCTTTGCTATCTTAGCTAACAGGTGTGAACCACAGGCTGCCAGCAGGGCCAAGTTAAAGGAGGTGAGGTACATGCTTAAGTAAGTGATTTTCACTGGTATTTGCTGGCACCAGGGTGGGAAGAGCCACAATCTTAAGCAGACCGGAGCACATGGAAAGGAAGTGCTCTTACAGGTTCCTGCTCCTTTGTCATTCTCCTAAGACTGACCCCTTTATTTCATCCTTTCCAGCATGTCCACCCCTCCATCTATGTGTCTTCTCATCTTATCTTCCAGCCTTATCTGGTGTTATCTATCTTACCCTATTTTCTATCTATCCTTATTTCTCTCACTTTGTTGTTCAGTTTCTTTCCTCTTTCTTACTTGCTTACAGACTGAGTCTCTGCCCCCAAATTTCTCATCTCACTGTCTTTTTCAACTCTTGTAAATTTTACATCCACCCTTGACCAAAACATCATCACAGAATACTCTGAATTGGGAGGGGCCCACAAGGACCATCGAGATCATCTCTGGGTCTCACACAAGACAGCCCCAAGAGTCACACCATGTGCCTGACAGCATTGTCCAAACACCTCCTGAACTCTGGCAGGCTTGCTGCTGTGACCACTTCTCTAGGATGCCCATTCCAGTGCCTGACCATCCTCTGGGTGAAGAATCTTTTCCTAATACCCAACCTAACCTTCACTGACATGTCAGGCCATTCCCTTGGGTCCTGTCACTGTCACCACAGAGACAGAGCAGTGTCTGCCCCTCTTCCCTTCACAAGGAAGTTGCAGACTGCAATGAGGTCTTCCCTCGGTCTCCTCCACGCTGAACAGACCAAGTGACCTCAGTTGCTCCTCATATGGCTCCCCTTGGAGACCCTTCACTGTCTTGGTTGCCCTCCTTTGGATGCTCTCTAATGGTTTAATATCCTTCTTATATTGTGGATCCCAGAACTGCCCCCAGCACTGGAGGTGAGGCTGCCCCAGTGCAGAGCAGAGTGGGACAATCCCCTCCCTTGCCCAGCTGGCGATGCCGTGCCTGATGCCCCCCAGGACATGCTTGGCTCTCCTGGCTGCCAGGGCACTGCTGGCTCACATTGAACTTGCCACTGACCAGGACCCCCAGGTCCCTTTCTGTGGAGCAGCTTTCCAACCTCTTGTGCCCCATGCTGTTAGGTACACCCAGGGCTGTCCCGGGGCAGGTGCCCTCATGAACCCATGCTGGCTGTGACCAACGACTGCACTTTCAGGTGTTTTTCAATACCTGCCAGAATAATCTCTATAATTTTACCAGTCACTGAAGTGAGAGAGACAGGCCTTCAGTTACAAGGGTCATTCCTCTTGCCCTTCTTGAAAATTCCTAGTGTGAGGGGAATAAGCATTCACAGACTCCTTAAAGCTTTCAGAAATACTTACCTACTAAGAATGTATGTGTTTTTTAAAGGTTACAACTTGGATAACCTAGGAAAGATTTTCTCAGGGATGGTAAAAAGTACATTTATATGTTACCCATTCCTAACAAAGCCTGGAGACACTAAGGCACAGTAAAGAAGGTATCGCAGAAGCTTTTAAGGTTTCTTCTTTAGCCTCCTTTTCAGAAACAGCTAAGCCATGTTGGGACGACATTTTCTGAAGTAAACAGGGTCAGAACATCTGCGATGTGCACCCTGGAAATTTTTATTCCAAGTTACTAAAGTTTCAGAAAATTGCAAGCAACTGAAATGTGAAGACACAGGATGTGGTTATGTCCATAAAATAAGACAAAAATGAGAGCTATTAGTATCATGTTGGCATCTAATTCGATGGCTTTTCTAGTATCAGCAACTTCTCTGAAATCATGACACAGAACAAAGAACATCGTTCCATCTAGCTTGGTTTTTACTGAGTGAATTTGTAAAGGCTGTATTACAACAACGAAGTAATATTATTGCCCCATGGAAGCCTGACACGTGTACAGCAGTCTCATAACGTTCTCCTGACATGCACCAGCTATTCATTGCTATTTCTGTACTGAACATTTATTATTACCAAATATCTTGCTCTTTGCCTGTAGGTTCTACTATTTTCTCTCAATTATAACTTCACTTAACATTTTATCTCTAGTACACTGATACCCCTTCAGTTCTGGAGTTGCCAGCAAATCTCATCAGGACCAAATTTATGCCAGGAGATACAAATGTGCTAGCAAAGACACTAAGCAGTCACATGGACATAGAACTCCTGTACAAATTAAATTAGTCAAGACAAACTTCTAAAATCCCAGAGAGACCTGGTAAGGGCTACAGTTAACAAGACACACCATTGATGAAATATGATTAACTGTTGTGATTCCACAAGAGAAGTGGGTTTTGGTCTTCCACAAAGCTCTCTGTATAATTATTACTGTTATTAAGCTCTAGGCCCTGTGTCTGGAAAACAGTTTGTTTTGGGCTTGGTGCCACAGAAAAAAAATACTTGCTGGGTAGGAGTGTTACCAAAAAAAAACCCACAAATGTGGAGTCACTGGAATCCTACACAAGGCTGGAACTAAGCTGCAGCTTACGACAGTAACAGATGCATTTTATTGTAAACTCTCAGTTTATCTTGATTTGAGTAGACAAAAGAAATCAGCCCAAGGTTTACAAACCCCATATCTATCTATCTATAGTTATTTAGTTCAGATCTTTCAAACATCAGTGTACTGCTTATTTAAAATGCATAGCAGTTAGTAGAAAAAGCAGCAAAGACAAAGCAGTGAACTGACTTCCAAAACTATCAGCCTTTGTCAACTAAAATATTTACTTTTGACACAAGTCCTAATTAGTCAAAAACATTCAATCCAGTCTTGAAATAGAGGTTCAAACGACCCAATTTATTCTTGGAACAGTCACTTGCTCTCAGGATTAGGAAGACAATGGCATCCAGAGCAAGCATGAGCCCTCTCCCCTCTTATTACAGTTAATCAGGAACATAAATACTATAATGGAGCTGAGCCCCTGCAAACTCACCAGGCTGTGCATAATTTCCACTCCAGCTGGATTCACTGTGAGCGCTTCATCATACAATTGCTTAGCCTCCTCCAAATTGCCTTTCATCTCTGCAAGCCTCCCACGCATGTACAGTACAGCATGAGATGTGGGGAAAAGACTAGCTGCCTCCTGGGTACAAAAGCCTGCTTCTTTGAGGTGCTGCTGTTCCAGGAAGAGTTCAGCTGAAGGAAAAACAAAACACCAAGCCATAAAAATAAAGCAAAAAACACCCTACCATTAGATGAAATGAAGCAGAGACCTTTCCTCATATTAATTATACATCATCAGCCTTAAGCATATTAAAACATGAGGCCATGATCCTGCACAATGCTTAGTACTATGGTTAGTGCTTCCTATCATGACTGGATTCACTGAATGTATCTTTGCCTAATGCTAAGGCATCTGTACGGATGTTCATGGACACTTTTGGGTGGTGTTCTGACAGAGGCCTTAAGGATTCCTCCACTGCTGAAATGAGCCCTAAGGAAGCAGGGCTGGTAGCTACTTGGAGTCATCACATACATTTCCAAAAATTCTGTGGGGGAAAAAGAACAGAAGAAGTCATCGTTGTCTACTGAGAACTTAAAAAATGTCAGAGTAATAGGATACATCTGAGCTGGACACTAGATAACTTACTTAAAAGAGTATTTTCCCATTTAAAAAGATGATTGAGTGTTTTTCTCTGCTTATTTGGCAAGTTTGTGAGACAACTGTCTTCATTTTTCAGAAGACTGTTAAAACCAAAATACCTTTATAATATATTTATATTGTGTATTCACCCATTTACATCCTCATACATTACAGAAAAACAAAATACACCTCTTGGAAGAGACTGCTCATTTACTTGCTTGAGCTATCAGCCACTATGTTAGTGGTTTTCTTAGAAAAAAATATGTAAGAGGCATACTTATGTGTTTGAATGTCAACTTGTTAATAAAATAATTTCTCATTATAAATTTCATAACATATCTTATGGTTGAACTTTAACATTTCTCAGGATTTGGACTAGATGATTGGGGTGTTGGACTGGATGATTGTTGTAGGCCCCTTCCAGAAGAAATAGTCTATTCTAATTCTAGATTTATTAAATTCATTCAAAAGGTCAAAAGTGATACTCAGTTTTCACTGCCACATGTAATTGAAAAGGGAAACTGGTTTTTTACATATATATATATATATACACACACACACACATGTAAGCATGTATGTAGATAAAATAATTCTCTTACTTCATACAGCAGGCATTGCTCTTTGATCCATAATCTGTGTTCTACATGTTCTCACTGCAAAAACTTGTTTAGTGTCTTTTTTTTTAAACTGATGTCATGCAGTAAGTATTGACAGTTCAAGAGTCCAATTCAAAACTACTAATTCAGACTCCAGATTTAGAAAAACTATTCTGAAATTAGACACAGCCTTAAATGTCCTGACTTTTAAAGGCAGTGAATAGTCTCGGGAAGTCTCTCTCTGGGAGGGAGGAAATAAGAGTGAAAATTCCTCTTGAACAGCTTTGAAACTGCAATTTCAAAACACTGGGAGACCCAGATGACTGCGGGGACTTGGCACGGTGACGTGGAGCTTGCTAGAGGTGAGCAGGGAAGCATCTCAAAGGCAGTCCCCTGCCTGACCACGGGAAGGCTCCACCTTGGCCTGACATGAGACTGGGATCACAAATGGCAGTCCTACTGGTACACTAAAAATGATTCTATAGTGAAGTGACAGCATGGCTGAACACCCTTCCACTTCTGAGGTGACCCTCCTAGAAGAAGGGTGAGACACTGTCAGAAAATGCTCTAGTATTTCTCAGCCATCCCTAGGTTGTGGTACAAGATAAATGTCATTCTCCAAGGCTGTCAACATGAGCAAAATATTAGTTCCTTCAGAAGAGTTATACTCTTTCAGAATGACTCACATACATTTCTTTCTGGTTAATCATAAAATCTCTGCATGCATCCCCTTCCCTTGGCTCCAAGAGGCTGCAGCTATCTATAAAAACAGAAAGCAAGGCCATGTACCTTGTCAAGCTGAATATGTGCACAGCCTTATGCAGAAATTTGTGGGAGGACAGTATTTTCCTTGCACTTCCAAGGAACAGAGCATTTTCCTGCCAAGTGCTGCATAGCAGCTGACGCCACGCATGTGGCATTAATGAGCCTGGGGATGTGCAAAGCGACAATTCACAGCCTCAAGATGAACACTCCATTCCCAAAGTTTGCACAAACTCAGCAGCACAAAAGAAGGGGTGAAATCCTGGCACTGCTTGAAGTCAGCAGAAGTTCTGGATACTGCCATACTAAAAGCTCTATTAGCAACTAAGAGCATCATGTGACTCGTTTCATTTCAGAACAGAACTGGGAACAAGTGGGTTTAGATATGAAATCACGCACAGCCGGTGTTTCAATGCATGCAAAATAGAGAGTCCTTATTCTTCCAACGGTGCCTGTAAATCTTCTTCAGTAATAACAATTATTTAGAGGAAGTGCAGCAACACAGAATCTAAATAAGATCTACAAATTGTATTTTATGGTATCGTAATGTAGCATATTAAAGTTCAGTCCATTTCTTTGCAGGCTCAATAGTCAATAAAAATGATTTAATGGTGTGGGAGGCCTAATTTGCATAGAAAAGAATGAGAGGGGTGCCTTTTGGTTACAAAAGGAAATGAGTGTTAAAATTTTTAGCTACCCAGCTAAAAATAGACATTAAAGGACATCGTTTAGGCCTGCATTAAAATGTGTTTTCTGTAAATTCATTTTTCACTTCTATTACACACTCATTTGATTTACAGATTAACAAGATATGCTTATGTAACAGGGAATAAAAACATAACTAGAGGCAGAAATCAAATGCAAAAAACACGGACCTATTAAATTTACCATGGTAAAACCCTCAGCAGTACTGAAAGTATTGAAACACCTGCTTTCATGTTACCTGGGTTAGCAGCTTCCTGACCATTGGATTAATCAGCCTATCTCCTTATATAACCTAATTACGCTGTAAACAACATCTAACCAAATTAGCAGCCTTTGCGAGGAAGTTCTGTTACAGAGACTTGGCATCCAGTTCCACTCCAAAGCAGAGCATACCTTCTCATGCTGACATAGGCATCTAGTATCTGTAATTCTTATCTGTGAAAGGGTCAATGCTTCAGGGAAACCATTTATGAACCTCTAATGGACTAGATTGTTCTTGGTACTGACGTTCTTCGGAGCTTTGAATCTAAAACCAAGCTTCCTTGCTCTCTCTTGCTTAACGCCATCTCCATAAAAATTTAAATAAATTTACAGATTTACAGTCTGTTTTGAACTAAAAGGTCTCTGAATGCTACTGAGCAGAGAGAGGACGATCCTGGGTGTACCACTCTTCTATTTGTCTCTCTCTCAAAATCCAAGAAACCGTGTGTGTGAATGACAACGTTTCAGCACTCTAACCTACAGGTAAGAGACCATCCACTGCATGGATGGGCAAAGACAGGTTCAGTCCTTCACTCTCTCCTTTCATTCAGTTATTGAAGCCTGCACTTCAGTGCCAGCACTGAGACCACGAGCAGCTATCCAGCTGACTTCAAGGTTCAGCCTAGCACGATTCATTCCTTTCGCAGATCCACTTCATGTCTCCTGTTTGTGTCCTCTTGCACTACTATCCAACCTATTCTGCTGTTCTTCCAGACACCTGTTGTCTTCTCTTGTGGCTATGGCCCCTTCTGCCTGGACTTGCAACTAGACTGATACATCCATTTTAATGCATCTGCACTGAGATTTTCACTAACTTCTAATATAAGCTCCTAGTTCTTTCAGCTGTTTCTGCTAGCATTTAAACTCATCTACAGTGAAGATCCTTAATCAAGTGAAAACTGGCAGAAGCGTATCATCTACTTGCTCTCCAAAGACCACTAACAAATGCACAGACCAAGAGCAATTGCCAGAACACTGACAAAGCTGGGTGTCCTACAGTCAGCCCCTTTATTTTGTCCAAGATAAAATTACTGCAGAGTCTCGTTAGGGAGTCCATCGGGGTGTAACAACAGTTTAATCCAGTTCCAGTCATGTCTGTATCACACTGCTGTCTGAGAAACACAACTGTTCAACATCACCTTGAACACTGACCCTATTCCGCAGTTCAAACGAGTGTCAAGAGTGATAGTGCTTGTCACTGCAGAAACAACTGTAATTCTAGCCTAAAGAAACCAAACAGATTTGAAATGTTTTTCTGCAACGTGAACAACCCAAGAGTTAAAATTTTGTTCCTTGTGAATCACATTTGGTGTTATCCAAGAGGCAGCACTTAACTCCCACAAAGTAGACTGCTCTCCATCACTTGGGTTGTGTGTGCCTGATGCATTTGAAGCACTCCACTCTTGTCCACCCTGAAAACGTTACTGCACAGTGACAAGGCCAGGGTAGCAGCCAAATGCCCAGCAGGATGGTACAGCGCAGAGCAGCTCTTCACACTTAAGAAGGTGAGACTATCTGTGAGGGTGTGTTGGAAGGTGATTTCTGTTCCACATCATCTGCCTTCAGGAGCTATTAATGCTTGTTACTGCAGGAGCCCTTAGCCAGCTGGAAAGACCCACTCTGAGACAGCTCTGCCACCAGCAGTGACTACTAAGCTATTACTATGACAAAGGGTTCCCCCACTGCCTTTCCTTTCTGGCAGGTGAGGTTTAGTCATTGTTCCATGCTATGACACCACCCTGCATGCAGCAGCTTGACAATTCATGGCAGATTAGACAGAAGATTCCTCAAGGCATATCCTGACTACAGTAATTGCATTTGATGCAAACATTTGATACAGAAATGAAGTACAGAAACTGCTGTTTGTTCCCATACACCTGAGCTCAGCCACCTGCTCTGCTGAACGAGGCAACAGATTTACATCCTCTCTTTGCACGCAAACTGAAGTCCAGGGACTGGCTTTAAATTCTCAAGCTTCGGGTCTCACAGGGCCTGAAATGACCACCAAGCTTCTTTATTTACAAATGCAGCATTAGAGTGAAAGCTTCTGGAAGCAGCACAGAAGTGCCACAAGCTACCTTCTATACTAAATGGTGCAGTCAAAACATGACCACACAGCGCAGTCAAGCATAAATTCCTACTTTCCGTCTCTGGTATGAATAAATGTCGTGCCTCCTTCTTCACTACTGTGTACACTTTATCACTTATCCATACTTACTGAGCAGCTGAGGAAATGGTAGGTTTTGGTACCCTCAGTCATTCTCTGGCAGTGCAACAGATTTCTCTCCATCTCTTGGCAAATTTTCTACAGAATGCTTAACAAAAACCATTGGTAGCTGCTGCCTGTTTCCTTCTCAAGCGAATGTTCAAGACATGTGTGAATGTTTGCATGTCCCAGATTTTGAGAAATGGTATGTGCTCTTTGAAAACTCTCCAGGCCGAAGGATTACCAGTCCACAAAGTTTCACATCCACCTCCAGCAACAAGAAACATCCAGAAACCTCAGGAATGGAGGAGGCAATCCCAAATGCCCGGTACTGACGTAAGGCTGTAAGAACCCTTTTGACTTTTTAAATTCACTGTTGAAAATAAAACAAACCAAACTGGAGAGTGTAGAACAAAACTTATTAATCCCTCTTGAGGATGATCAGATGAAGAGAAATAGGGAATTTCGTGATCTTTAATCTCTACCACAAGTCTAGAACAGAGCTTGGTAAGTCAGGAAGCTCAGCAGAACCACTGCTGGCTTCTTAACTTCATTAATAATATTTCAAAGGGGACAAAACCAGCTCATGTTATCCTTTCTATCTCCAGCTGAAGTTTTCCTAATTCCCCCCTAGAAAGTAAATACTGCAGGGGAGCCATCTTTGCAATACACCTTTATTCTCCTCAGAAATGGAAGTGTAATAAAGGACTCTCTCCTGCTCCCTGTCACCAGGCTCCAGCATTTCACAGTGCTTTGTGTCACCGTAAAGAGACACAAAAATCAACAGCGTTTATGGAGCTCAAGAACTCAAGCAGCGAATGGGGCAGTTCTAAACTTGAAATTCTAACATTTGAAAGCACTTTAAAAAAGAAAAATATTAGAATTGGTTCAACAACCAGTGCTGCATTACAGGACAGTATCTGATCCAGCTATTCTGGCAATATCAATAAAGATGTCTCCCACACCGGATAAACACTTTTAGTATCAGTGCAGGGGCTTAGCACTGCTAAAAGCTTGGAGAAGGAAGAACACTGAAGTGCCCATGCGCAGGCTGTGCAAACACAAGCTGTGCTGGGTGAGCAGAGGGGCAGCAGGGAGGCCTGGCTGCACCCTTGGCTGCTGCCAGGATCCGGCTCCGTGGCCGCGGAGCAGCGCGTTGGGAGTCCTCAGCCCACTGGCCCTGAGGACACTTTCTTGTGGAACAAAGCCCATCCCCTCTAACACAGCTTTTTCCCAGGAACTGGCCCATATGGAATAAAATAAATAAATCACAAGTGTTTTGCAAAGGGGAAAAAAAAAGTTCCTGCTGTACATAACTCGGGGGAGCAGATGTTTTTCCATTAGCTCACTGTTCTCTGCTGCACTGGCTCTCTTTGCATTTCTTGTTTGTAGAATGTTCAGGATAATCTATTTTTCCTAGGTTAAACTTTAGCATGTTAATGAGACAGCAGGTAGCCCACTCCAGTCCCACTGTGAGTACACAGAATAGTATCCTAGTCATTTTTTCTAAATGCTCCTTTAAGTTAGCCTTAGGGTCTACCTGGTGAGGTTCACAGGCTGAGCTTAGCAGGCATTTAGCCAAACTTAGATCAAATTACCAGACCTACTTTGCTGTGAGTGGCCATATTTGGTAAAGTATTGGGTTAGTCAAGAAGCTAAATTGTCGGATATAAACTACTAGTAAAGACAAACAAAGTGGACCTTGTAGTTAAAAGTAAGGCTTAAAATAATACAGTAACAGAAGCTAGAATATTACAACTCTTATTAAAACTGGCTTGTAGCATTCTAAAATACTCTGTATAAATAGAGCATACAGTTATTACTGCCTGGAAATATAATCACATGTAGTTCAGATAAGAAATCATGCCAGTTACCCAAAGAGCTTAGAACTATTAACACTATTTCTTTCCAATACTGACATGCTTTGCTCTCTGGGTCAAAAGTGATCTTATAAAAATGTCGAATGAAGGTAAATTTTGGTCATAAATTTGAACGATTTCAAGTATATATTTTCCTTAGCCAAACAGCATGACTCTATTTGCTAAACAAAAAGGAGGAATACTGGCATGACTTTTAGAAGTATTAACACTAGTAATCTCTAGGATTCCCCTTGCAGCTCTTCCTGCAGGAAGAGGGAGGAGTTAACAAGCTTTACGAGTGCCACCAAAGTTCCTTGCCTCTTCTCAAACTTGAATTCAAGCTCTCGGCCATGAAAAGCAGAACAAAGAGAAGAACTAAGCATATGGATTGCATAATGACCACCTCTCCTGGAGCTGCACCACCACAGCATGTGCACTGTAGCACAGTTCCTAAGCACTCCCTGAAACGAGCCGTTTCTCAGACATGGGGCCAAGAAAAATGTTTAGGCTCATAAATGTTGAAGTGTTCCAAGATGACTCTTCTTAAGCAGCCATTACATTCAAGAGGACTACGGGGGGTTATTGTTAAAAGGGACCAGACAAGCTGTGTTAACAACCTTTGCTGCAGAACACTTAGAAATAGAATACGCCTGTTAGTGTTCCAAGCATGCCTGCTGCAGGGGAGCTCTCTAGTCTTTGAGGACAGCCCCACTACTCTTCCAAAGCTGTGACTACCTGTGCAGAAAACAGGAAGATGTGGAAGCCCACTAAGGAAATGTGTCAAGTTCCCTGCTGCAGATGACTGTACTCCCAGGTGGCCCTGTAAGAGATGGCTAGACATGAGATTAACGATGAGAATCCACCATTTTATTTTGATGCTTGAAAGAGACAATGACTCTTTCTAGAGACTACAGACCCATCAAGCAGCTCTTTGTTTACAGGAGGCTACTAAAATTTAGCTTGCCAAAGATCACTAGGCATTGCTGCAGGGAAAGACAAGGTACAGCATCTGTTACAGTGCAACGCATTTGGATTTAGCAGCTGCACATCCAAAGGTGGTGCTTTATTGTCTTCCCTACAAAACTATGCTGGTCACAAACCCAGAAAAGTTATAGATAAAACCACTAAGTGTATGCCCTCTTATGGGCGAAGTAAGTATCTTTATCACAGCACAAAAGGGATTAACTATTGGCACAGGGTTCACAGCCTTCCCTTCAGCCACTGGTAAGGGAATGCACATATTCTCATGAGCTAATTGTGAAACCCATAGAGAACAAGGGGTCTCCAGCTTGGAGGGACTGAGGACACTTCCATACAAGGCAGGAACTCCTACTGCAGCTGCAGGATGATCCAGTAAGGATTCCCCCATGTAAGCATCACTGGATAGCTACCATCCCCTAACAGTCCCTTCTGCAAGTGTATGTGCTGGCTTTGTGGCCTGGCCTGGCTGCTGGAGGGCTGTAAGAGCAGCCCTGCATAGCTGTGGGATAGCTGGTTTTGTGTGCCTCTTCCCAGTCTTAGTGCACAAAGTTCTAACTGCACCAGCGGGTTGGTACCACTGGTTTTCATGCCCTGGGATATGAGGAGGCATGGGAACTGTAATGGCTCTAATGGAACCCAGACACAAATGCAACCTGGCAATCTCAATCCATACCCGGGCACAGAGACACAGCCAGCTGCGTCCTGGGAGTGTCTGAGAAGGACGGATGCTTTGTTATAAATCTAGTGCAGTATGAGGTTAGGAAGTTGCAGTAATTTTATCTAAGGATTTATGAGTCATGCTAAAAAGGTCCAAGTGTTAATGACAGCAAAAACAACAACACACAAGTCACTTCCCAAAGGCAGCTTAACATTTTTTCCCTTTGGAGATAGGACATTGAGGTATGAAAAAGTTAGGCGACTTGCTTGGAGTCACAAGATGAGTCATTGATTGAAAAAGGACAAGTCCAAGCTAAACCTGATAAAAATCTACAGCATACTGATGCAGACCTTTCACGAATATCAAGTGACTCCATATGCAGGCATCAGAATGTTACACTAATTGCCTGTTGCTTTCCACAGCCATTAATTTTGGGGTGAGCTGTAATGCAAAACCACCTGACTACCTCAATTTTCTCTAACCATACATTTCTGTTTAATTTGTTGTCTATGAAATATCTCTAGTTTGGAAGTTACTAACTTCTTAGAAGTATATTTGTTCCTCCTTTCCCCTCCTTTCAGACGGGAAAGATCCTAGTAGTGAAGGTCAGTGATACCCTTTGGATTATTCCATTCACTAAGACCAGCAAAAGGTCGACCCACTTCCAAGAAGCCCTCTAGTTATTCAGGCACTGTGCCCTTCTCCATAGAGAGCAAAGACTACCCCAAAACACCTGCATCTCTCTTCATCCCTCAGGATACCAGAATGCAGCAGCTTCCACACTACTGTGAGAAGAGAACGGCCAGTACCTCAGCAGGAGCTCATTAAGCTGCATCCATAACAATAACTGACTTCAGTAATGAAATTACAAAGCAGTCACAGTACATGTTTTCAAAATATCAATCCTGACTCAAGTCCAGCTAAAAGTAAGCATGAAGCAAAACAAAGGCTTAAAAAGTGATAAGACAGAAAAGTTACACCTAATAAAAATAAATTATAAAAGAATTAATTAACACCTTTCAGAAAGGTGCTCTATTCACACTGAAAAGCAATCATAGCAATTCACAGCAAGCACTAAGTCTTTATTGCTTTTGTCTTTTCAGACAGCAGCAAAAACATAAACTGCCTAGAGCTATCTGCAGGATGATGGACAACAGACACCTGACTTCTCATCATAATAAAACTCCGTTTATTTTGCTCCCCATCAGCCTTCTCTGCAGCCTTAAATCAGGACTATAACCTGAATAAAGCAAAATCTTGCTGGTGATTTTGAAGTCCACAGCACATTACTGAAATTTACATCCACACAAGTCATTAAGGTGAACACGTGATTAACTTAAAGGATGATGCATTCCATAAGGTGACTTCTTTTGTTAATATTAATCAAACTGTAGCAAAACCAATGTAATTTATTTTGTTCTAGAACTAAAGTCTAATAGATAGGAAATTACCCACAAAAACAGCTATGACAATCTTTGCTGAGAAGTAGGGTGAGACTGCCAGGTCCTATGTGAGAACGTCAATTGCACAGATTAGCGAAATGAGAATTTGAAAGGTTCCTCCTGCATGAAGAATAGAAAACTATCAGCAGCTTTCCAGGGGGTTCTGCTTTTATTTCTTCATTGTAAATGGTGAACATCTAATAACGCAATCACAGCACTCAAAGGTCAATTTCAAGGGCACAACTGCAGGCCCAGTTATGGAAGAAAAACTGCTTCTCCTAAAAACAAAATTACAGTGTTGGAACTCTATCAGTTCTGAAACGCTGGAATGCAAATAGCATAATGTGCTGGCAACTCTGTTTCCTCACCAAATGTCCTACATAAAACCCCTCCATGGGTTTGGAGATTGCTTGTGGGTACAGTCTCTCCTCACTTTTCTTTTCCCCTTATGTGCTCTGGTTGTAGCATCTCTGCATCAGTGTCTCAAAACTGATACTCAACCTACAAGACCTTGGGAGGTTCAAACAGTCAAGGACAGAGTGCAGAACTTGCTCTTTCTAATAATTTTTCACTTAAATCTCAGCAAAGACTGGAAAGCTCTCAGTCTAAAATTACAGTTAAGACATGGTTTGCTCAGTCATATCACAGGGAAGCGTGCAGGAGAAGGAGAATGGAATAATTGTCCTCATGAACTACCGTTTGTTAGTCAAGAACTACCTACCCTCTTTTTCAAAAAGCATATTACAGTGATTACTAAAGTTTTTTGTGTGTTTTGGAAAAAACAAAGGGTGAGCTGAAAAATCACACTACTACAATATTTTTTGGGTCAAAATCAAATAAGTGATGTTTCAAAAACCATCTGGGATAGGACAGGCAGATTTTCTGCTGGAATAGAGTGATTTTCAACTAATGACTTCAAACCTACTCTGTTAATACTTACATTATTTGGTTCACCACTGGGAGGAAAAAGGAACTCCAAGTGGCCCAGGACTTACCAGCTTGTAGCCAAATTTGTCAAGAGTTGTCCACAGCTTCACAGGTCCCTGCTTCATTGTGCTGCTTTGCATAGTTACTTCAGACATGGCCTGTTTCCAGTCTTGATGCAGCAAGGGAAGAGGCTCGTTGTGATCCTACGAACCAAACAAACAGTAATGTGTTTTATACTTATTTATGATATTTCTTTGACTCAATGAAGGCAGTGGGTCTGATCCTCCACTCACTGCATTGGTTTTATGTAATAAGAACTCTGCTGAATTTTCACATGACAAACTGGAGAACTGTGTTGTATAAAAGGTTAATTACTGAAAAAAAACCCCACTAAATTATCCAAGGGCTGCAGCTCAAACAAGCAAATTAAGAGACAGACAGTAATTTTATAAAGGTTCTGCTTAGCATTCATCAAGGAAGCAACCATATTTTGCCTCATTTGGGAAGCAGAAGTCTAGCATCAAATATTTTTTCCACAAAAACCCCATTTTATAAGTGCAGGACACCATACAATTACAACATGTGCCCAGTAAGGTAAAAAATTCATACAGCATTACAAGGTAGCTTAGCCCCATTCAGATAGCAGACGCATTTCAAGTGACATCAATATTGTTCTACTGATTTAGAGGCAGCGTGGTTTTTCATTTAACCTTGGGGAGCAGAGAGTTCAGAGCTTTGGACTATATTAACCTTTAGTGTGCACTGTAACATTTTACGCAAGAATGAAGTATTTGGCGCCCACATCTCTAGGACAAAACATCACATCAAAAGCTTATCCCAGGAGGGCTGCATGGGCACTGACCACGTTCTCCAGTACAGGCAAGTGGGATTATACTGGTGAGCTGACCCCCCAGAGGGGTATCAAGGATGGTGGTAACAAAATAAGAAGCTACAAAATGAGATTTCAGAGTTGGCTTGTGTAAAGCTTTTGAGAAATAAATATTTTAATATACATAGGTTTTAATGTGATTTTATGGTTGATAAGTTCCTTCTTCTCTGGAGAGCTGCTGTGACTGAAGCACTTGTGTTGATTAGCATTACACTTGAATCTATCCTTACAGGCTGACCTCACAAACCACAAGACCCTGGAGTTAAATCCTGCTTTTTCTCTCCCGCAGGCCACAGGGCATATGCACTTAATTGGCCTCCTCTGAGAGGGACAGCATGCTTTTCCAGCTGGAGTGTGCTGAAGAGAGGGCTGCCAAACCACACCTCCTCAACCAGCAGACTGACACATCACCCTGTGGTCCCCCAGCCACGGTCTGCCAGCCATCTCCGCTCCGGATTACTGAGCAGGGATCCTGCCTCCCGCTAGGCATGAAGGGGAGAGACCATTTCTGCTCACCCTCCCCGGTGCCAAGACACCTGTGCTTCGCGAGCAAGACATGGCTGCAGCTTCTCCTTAACCGAGGTGAGCATGTCATGGCTTGGAGAGACACCACAAGTGCAACTCCAAGCCCAGACACTGCTATGGAAATATTGTCCTATTATCTCATCGCTAACTAATGTCATTCATTTCAAGCAGGAGAACTTCAAACAGCCCTGCAGCAGGCGCCTCCCACGGCTCCCTTGGAAAATGCAAAATGTATTCTTCCCAGATGCATTTCTTAAATTCCTACAATCTTTTCAAAGACATTCCTGATCTAATGTTCAAGAGATGACAGTGCAGTAACGGAGCAATTACGGCTTTAAAACGGTATGGGTAAAAGCCATTCAGCTTTGCAGGGAGACTTTATTGCATTTAACAGTTTATTTAACTGATCCACCTTCCGGACTGTTCACTGCACGAGATTCTTTCTCCCCGTGCCTTGCCACTCACACTCCTCTCTCCCCCAAGCCTATCTCCACCTGTGAGAAATTCACTGAAATCCCAGAAATTCAAGTCAGACTAGAGCTGTTTGACACAGGGAAAACTTACCAAGCATTTATCCACAGCCATCCAAAACACAGCAGCTTCTCTGCAGTGCAGAGACATAAGAAAATGGACCACATGGAACAGCTAGTGATGTTATTAGCAGAGCTTTTGAAGTTAGGGCAGATTTCTTGCCTTCTAGATTGGCAAACTTGGAAAAAAATTACACATGCTTTGTGGATTGTCGCAGGTCAGCCTAACCAGATTCTCGTATTGAGCATGCTTTTAAAGCAACTTTCAGTACCACATTTTTCTGCCAAGACTGCCCTCTCCCCAAAGAGGCATTCCTGGAGCTGTGTTCTTGCAAGCACCCCAAATGTAATGCTGGGGCTGTTTGCACTGGGTGGGCAGATGGGCTGGTGTCTTATTCACATCCTCACAGAGCTCACCAAATCCTCTTTTCATTGCAAGAAAAAACTACATCACTGTAAGGTCCCTTTGTGCATTTTCGAGAGGTTTAACACAGCCTAAGTAGATCCAGTTAGAATCTACTGAAGTATCCTTCCCTCACAAAGCAGACTTCACAGGAATATAACAGCATAATTGCTCTCAAAGAAACCCAAGTTAGCTGCTCCTCTTCTTCTCTTCATTAGCCCAGCAGTTGCCAACAGGGGAATTTCAGACTGAGACTGATCCTGCCCAGTGTAGCGGGCATCTGCACAGCCAGACAAATGAGATACCCCAATTACTTAGCGATTTACAGTGGAGGCTCTTTGCATTTAACAGCCCTTGCCATTCCAGTCCTTTGATGTTTACTTTCTTTCCCTTTTTTCCAGCCTACAAGAGGAAGCAAAATACTTTAGGCAGAGACACGCATCCCTGCTGGGTCTCAGACAAAGATACACTCCTTGCTCTAGACACGTATATGCAGATGATCAGGCTCCCTCCAAACCAGCCCATGCTCCACATTTGCCACCGCTGCTCTCTCCCATCTCTGCTGCATGCTCACAGCAGTTCTCCTTAAAGCCTGCCTGACCAAATAAACTCTGTAAGAGAAGGTTTTTGCCCAGCCTGGCCCTTCTGACTGAAATGGGCTCAGCCACATCTCTGAATGTCAGGCAAGCAATACGGTGCCCCTGGGGTTGGGCTGATGGCTAGTGGAACCACAAAGGAGTTTAGCTCTAACACACTGTATCCTGAGAGAGGAGGTCAGCATGGTGTCGTGCTGGCAGGACTCTGACCTCAGGGTGGTGGTGGGAGATGGAAAAACTTCAAGCAACATTACCAAAAAAAAGTATCTGTTAAGTCTCATTATAAGAGATCTCTTCCTAAAGAAACGTGCCTAAAAAAACCTCCCCACAAAACCTGTCTCTCAGAGCTTTAATGTCATGCCTCAAAATACATGCAAATGTTGGCATAAGAAGGTATCACATCAATTTGTTATTTTAGTGCAGTCTCTTTCTCTATTTAACAGCTCCACTAGACAGAACATAAACTTCACATTTTACAATAAAGCCCTCCACACAATTTTGGAAGTAACTCATAAAAATAACAACTGATTTTGTTGTGATGAGCTCTGCACATAAGCCATACAAAACCTATCTAATTAATTTTAAAGCACTGTTCTAGGGGTGGTTTAAGACCAAAAAGTCCAAGTTTAATATTTTGCATTTATGAGAAAACTGCTATCAAAATAAAAATGTAGCTCAGTAGATTTACTAGGCTTATAAGAAACACAGAATTCCCAAGCCTAAATCACTTCAGGCAAAAGCACTGCAAGATAAGACTACATCAGAGAAAGAATGAAACAGCAAGGCAGCTGTCTGATATCAGTGAATTTAGTTAGGAGCACTGCTTCTGTTAGCACAAGATGAAGAAAATAAAGAGGAATTAATCTTTCTGGCAACAAACCTAAAATTCTGGCACAGCAAATAATCTTATTGTGGTCTAGCTGAGGGAGAGGCCAGTGTCAAACCCGGCCACAGTAACCCCCACCCTTCAGTGATGAGCCCAGAGATGACAGAGCGCCTGCGCATTACAGCGATGCTGCTGCATGCTCCCAGGGGATTTCTCAGCAGACAGCAGTGCCTGTTCCACAGCCATGCAGAAATAGCAGACCTCCTCCCTCCTTCAAAGCAGGCAGCCACAGCCCCAGCTCTGGGGAAGCACAAGGGCAAGAGGGGCTAGAGCTGTAGCCTGCAATCTCACCCATTACACCGTCTTCAAAGAGGGTCCCAACAGGGACAGCAGACCCAGCTGCCTCCCTTCTGCAGATGGAGAACAGCAGCAGCCAGAGCCTGCAGAGAAGGGAGCCACAGACCCCTGCTGCAAGCAGCCAGTGCCAGCCCCACACTAAGGTGGGTGGTGTAATTGCAGTACGAGCTCCATTCTTACATCCATTGTGGGGGCAACCATGTTAGCAAGGAAACCTGGATTCTCAAAGTGGAGGAGGAATATATTTCTTGGCTAAAACCAAACTGCATTCAGTGCAAATCACTTCAGATGCATGAAAAGCTGGTTCAAAGCTTGTACTTTACAATAACTTGCCCTTCTTGGCAGACAGCACCATGGCATACAGAACAATTAAGACTCAGACAAACCCTAATTCCTTGGAGACCCATGAGATTTATGTGTTAGGTTTTTTCTTGCCCAGTTTCCGAGTCTGAAGTTCACTTGCTTTGCAAGTGTTTCTTCTACATCCACAAGGATAGACATTTGATTCCCTAAAAAACCCTCCAAGTTAAAAGGCAAGTTTCTCACATCATCATCTTGTTTTGAGCTAGGGTTTTAAAGGAAGTACCAAATATCAGGAGACTTACGATGAAAATCACAAGTCAGCAGCGCTCTCTGAAAGCTTCCTTTCCCCCTTTACTGCCAAGATCAGCTTTGATGTCTCAGTTATTTCCATCTGACTGTATCTGTGACTGTGAATATGTATTTACCATATAATAAAGCATCACAAGGTTTATGCACAAATCCCAAAGCAAATCACCATCTAATAGGAATTGACACTCTCACTCAGCTTTCCAAAACCAACAATAGCAGCTGGCTTGATCAGGACATCTAAAAAGGATTAAACAGGGAGAGACAGGGTGAGGGAGGGAAGCAATAAAAAAACCAAACCAAAACAAAAAAACCCAAAAACAAACCAGAATTATACATCTCAGAGAGCTTTGTAAAAGCAAGCAGAAAGTCCTCACTGTGTTTTGCATGGGGAAGCCAAGGTACACGCAAACCACAGTGCCACATTCTGCAGCAGAGCTGGCCAGGGAGGCAGACCTGGACCTCCTGACCAGCAGCCCAGCAACACAGATGTGTGCAGGCCCACCACCGTCTCCGAAGATAATGGAACATTCATCTCTCACAAAAGCACAAATCTTGTTTCCTTACCAGAATCGGTATCATGAGCATCTGGGAGAGTGAGATGCAGTCCATTATGCTTTTTGATCACTGGTGTTTCAGTCACACTACTTCCTTTCTCAGAGCCACTGTAAAGAAATGAAATTGTGTCACCTGCACATCTGTCAGTGGAGAAACGTTCTCCTCAAAGCAGGCAATAGTTGAGCTGCCATGGTAAGTGAAAAATCAAGGTTTCCAGTTGTGAGAAATCAGCTTATTGAATATATTAATCCCCACCCCACTGCCAATGGACAGGAAGCTAAGAGACTGCCCAGCAGGGGCTCCAGGGCACACACTCGTATTTAGTTTACTTGGCTATAGGGAGTCTTTGCAAACCACTGGACAGGAAGCATGTTGGCAGCTAGAAGTCAGACCAGAGGAGGCCCACTAGCAGACCCACACCCAGCAATAACCACCATCTCTTGGGCTTGTCTGCAGAATACTTGTTCACTAGGTCTACTCTGCTGATCCTTTTGAAACAGACCAATTACCACCTTCCACCTGGGTGCTAATTTCTTCATTCTTTCATTTCAAAGGGCTTATTTTCTCCCCTTCCACCTTTGTTCTGTTCAAAAAAGAGGAGCAAGATAAAAGCTACCACATAGCACTGCTTTATGAAACAGGGAGCCTCTAGTCTGTTCTTGTACTAGACTTCTGTCCTCACAGGAGAGGCCTTACAAAGAGAAATTCACCAAAAAAAATCATGTGCCTAACAAAAAATCACTTAACACAGATCTCCTGAGCCTTCCTGTCACCACATAGTTTGCCATCCCCCAAGGATCAGTGGTGATGATATCTCCTCTCATCATCCATTAAGGGACAAAATACCAAAAGGAAAAGTGACTGCCTTGGCTACTTTTTCTGGCACACTTCCAAGCCTGCAGCTCAGCCTTTGGACAATATTCCTTCCAGGAAGCAAGCTGTCAGAGAGACATGATTGCTGTGGATGCCCCCATCTTTCAGTCTGATGAGTCCCTTGGTAGGGATTGCACAGAATTCCCTTGAATCTGCATTAATCTAGCAGAAGAATTAGCTTGGGACTGCTATTTGGTTTTAAACACAATTATTCCGTTATCACAGAGAACAACAGCAAAAGATAAACCAAGTCTTGTCCTTCCCAGCTAATAACCTAAGACGGAAAGCCACTTACTGCCATTCATCATAACAGCAGTCATATTTAGAACAGCTAAATAACCTTCTACTTGGGCTTGGGGATCAAACATAACATTTCTGTCAATGCACTCTGAATTCTTGGGCACTGGACTGCACCAGTCTGTCCTAGAATGGGCCTCCCTTGTCTTCCATACTGGTTTCCACACTGAAAACTCATTTGAGACCGTCAGAAGGGAAAATTAAATTATCTGTCCTATGCCTCAGCCTTGCCTAGACAGGACTGACCCAAATACAAGTGCCCTGGCCGGGAGCTGCTGGTGGAACTGTAGGGGCAGCTCAGTCTTACTCCTGTGTATGCAGGAATAAGGCAGCTGCACTTTGAAATATTACTGCCATGAGGCAAGTGCTGCCTTAATGCAGCAGCCACCACCATGGAGTCACTGTTCAGGCACGTGCTGAAACACTGGCTAATACACCGCACTCCCACTCTAAGGACAGGTGAAGAGACTGGAAAATCCCAGGCTGAAAATCCTGTGTAATGCATTGTGCAAGACAGCCTCTCCCAATGGCTTTGTTATCCCAGAAAAGGGCTGAAAATTAACTACCCCTTAAAAGCTGCAGTACAAAGCCCTCAGCCAAGAAAGCTTTTCCATGCACCACGGATGGGATAGTAGCCAGATGATTTGCTTTCTGCATACAGCACTGGAAAGGCTGACAGCAGGACATCTACTGCCCATGTTTTTGAAAGGTGGTTGAGACAGCGGACAAAACAGTGACAAAAACGTTGAGCGGAACACTTGATTGTGAGACTGCAGAGGCACCAGTTTGTCAGAGAGAAGACAGGAGGAGAGCTGAACTGGGCATATGAATAGCTGCTGGGGATAAAATATTGGGCCCTGCAAGACTTTTTGGTCTGTCAGAGTCACAGTAAGATTCCAAAGCCAGGAAAAAGGCCAGACAAATGCAAATAAAGTGTCATTTAATTGTGTAGGCAATTATCTACTGATTGAACTAGTGAAGAGTATTGGGTGCACCAGCTCTCAACTTTGTGTAAATACAACCATCTCTTTTGCAAGAGGCCCTAAAAATGTTTTTGTGCAAGTCTCACTGATAAGAATTCCCCTTAAGTTCCTTTGCAAGCCCTACCCAGAATACTTTACATATTTGTTAGCTGACACTGCTGCAATTTGCTTAATACAAGGTGCTTCCTGGGTCACTGAATCCAGTCTAAAACTGCAGGTATCAAGCTGATTCTTGTTACCTTTCAAGTAGTATTTCCCAATAAAAAATACTTTATGATGTATTTTTTGAGGAAAAAAAAAATCCCCACTGGGAATAGCAAGGAATACACATTAGAGTTCCTAAACGCAAAAGCAAAGCAATTTGTTTTGTTTAGGCTTCTATGGCTAAAGCTTATCAAAAGCCTCTAAAGCTATTACATCTTGGGTTTTTAAGTGTAAGAGCCAAAGCACAGCTTGGGATCCAAATGCAGTCCAAATGGCTGAACTAGTTATTTGTCTGTTTTCCAATGTACTCTCTACAGTCTCAGGCTTGCAGCCCCCCCTTGCAAGAGAAAATCTTCCTCAGTCATAATTGTTCAGTGTGGATTTGATCAGCTTCAAGAGGACTACTCATGGGTATAAAGATTATTCATGTGAGAGGTACATGATTGAATTCTTAGCTAAAGATGCTAAGGCCTAAGGAAATCAATGATTCAAGTCTGTAAGAGACCATTGCTGCTATGCAAATATCTTGATTTTTGTGTTTGGTTTGCTGCTCATTAGCTAAACCAACAAGAATTCCTAATAATCCCTCAAGGACTACTTGTACACAGGCATTCACCATTCTGTACATAAACTTCTGGTGTTTATAAAGCTTATGCAAATGCATACAGAAACTGGGGAACAACTCAAGCTACATCTCCCTGCTGTCTTGACTGTTGCCATAAAGCATGTTGTCCTTCCCATCAAACACAAGCCCTATGGACATTATGGGTGCAGGATCTTGGTACAACATTCCCAAAACATTGTACACTGGTACCTTGACTGGGGCAATATCCAAAGGTGTGGGAAGGAAGAAAACCCAACTCAGTGTCTTCCACACTTTCTAAACTTTACCTTTCAGCGGGGCAGCAGATGAAAGGGAGGAAGCAGAGAATGCAGCATTGTTTGGATGCAGATTTACTAGGACAAGGGAAGGGAGAAAGATGCTACATCCTTCCCTTCTTTCCTTGCCCAGTTAGCACCAGGCTGTGCAACCAGCGTGCAACTGCATCTTATGAGTTTGGCAGTGTGCCTTTCCTTGGCTTGCTCAGTTACTCAGTGTCACCCCCACACATTCCTGGGTGGTGCCAACTACTGCAGTCTGTGAACAATAGCTGATGAAAGCTCAGTGCTATTGGGGAAAAAGAAAATCTGCCCTCCATTCTGGACATCCAAATATGGATAGAGATGTTTAGACATTTGGATCAGAAACTCGTGGTTCAAACTGCTTCTTCAATATTAAAATACTGAGGTTTCGGTTTTGTTGCTTTTTATTTTTTTAAAAATAATGGCTATTAAAATCTTGCTTTTTTTTTTAATCACTGCCAGAAACATTATTTATCTTTTAAACAGTACTGTTTATCACCATTTTTGAAAAATAACTCAAGTGTCTAGAAAACTTAAAAAGATAACCACATTGCAAATAACAAATCTGAACTTGCTACAGTGGAGGAAGCCTACCTGTGCTGTAAAACATTGTATACCATCTGCCACGTCCTCAACATATGTCTGCATGTCACCAGAGCTTCTTCAGGTCCTTTATGTATCCATTCCAGTTTTACTTTGGTGAAGAGTAAGCTGCAAGATGAAAAAGAGTAACTCCGGTTTTATTGGCATCTCATAAAAGTAGAGAATCAGTATCACTCCAGAGAGATCCTGGCAGGCAGCATTTTTACTTGCTTTGTACGTGCAGCAATAAAAGAAAACGGCGTAGCACAAAACATTTCATTTGGCTCAACTTTGATTCCCCACAAGGAGATGAGAGGATTAACAATATTCCTCAGCTGCAGTCAAATTTGCGTCACAAAGCTGGCAGGACAGTGTTAAAAGCAAAGCATTGCAAAGCTAACAAGGTGAAACATACACTGAACCTCATTTATTTTGGACAGTATTAAAAACAGGAGAAAAAGGAATTGCCATAATACATATGCCCAGGCTGTTTTCTTAGTCTGGCATCTTCTTATAGCCCTTGCTTATATAATAAATTTCAGACAAAAACCCCAGCACACTTAACATACACAGATAATTATGTAATGCCTCACAGGAAGGAAATGCTTTTGCTTAACCCCAGCTGGCAATCATCTCATGGCCCTAGGCAAGACAGCTGATAGCCTTGTACATTCTTGTTCTAGGTAGTATAACTGCTGCTACTATTCTTATACCTAGAGAAGACGTACTTGCACAGACCACTGGAATTCAGCAGAATTGGGTCATGCAGAGGTTAGAAGGCAGATTTGGCAATGACACAACCTACCACTTGCTGCCAGCATGGCTTTTAACACCATCCTTCACTACACCCATTTTATTTTAATTGTGAATATGATTTAATTTATTTCTTTTATATTAATGCAAACTTACTTCTCTGGTTTAACTGTTTTGATAAAGTCCAGTATCAACACAATTTTAATTCACTTGATATGGCTAGCAATTAATCCACTAGAAGCACATATGTGTACATACATGCATACAACAACAGCTGAATGTCAAAAATCCTAAAAACGGTTTTGTGAATGTGACCTGCCGGCTCCTTAGGAATCCAAACTACTTCAGAAAGAGACAAGAACAACTGCATATACGATGTTAGAAAAGAATTTGCAGCTGAGTAGGAAATCCTTCACTCGGAATAATTAGAAATCTATTGCCAAGACTGTGTGGTGCATATCTACAGGAATGTGCTAAAATGGCAGTTCCATTCCAGCTAACAAACATTAGGGTGGACATCTGTGTTTTGGGTTTCTTGGTTGGTTGGCTGGTTGGTTTTTTTTTTTTGGGGGTGGGGACAGTAGTGAGCAAAATGTAGCCCAACTGTATCAACTGCTGTAGGGAATTCTGCTCATGGCTGCTGCAATTTGACCTCGTAGAACAAGCAGTCAAATTCCTCAGGTACAAACTTTGACTAGGAAAGGAAGATCAAGATTCATAATCAAGGGAGTTTGTCTCTGCCCTTTACTATTTTACATCCCTACTCTGTATCTTTGATTTTCTTGTTACTGATGTGAACAAAACAAATACTAATAAAAACATCATCTGCTCTTAGAAATACCGACCCCATAACTGAGAGAAAATGCCTTTATGATTCAAGTATTTGAGGCTGATACACAGACTGATCAAAATTTTGCTGGGACAAAGATGTAACACTGGATGCACTGTTAAAAAAATGTGTCTGAATTCAGAGGAGTGGTTAGCAATGGAACTGGCCAGTGATGCCTGCTGCTCTGTATCCCCAGTGAACTGGGCTCATAAGAACAAAGCTTGTTTCAATAGATCAGAATACGGAATCAATCACTTGGAATATATATCACACTTGAAACATGGGAAGTTACACCCTGGAGTGCAATGGTATTACAAAAGATGTGCAGTTCCTGAGCAACAAGGCAATTCAGAGGTCAAACAACCCTTAGCATCCACATACAGAAATGCAATCAGCTAGGAGTTGCAAGACATGGCTATTCTTGATCATAGCATCAGCAAGACACTTGTTACAATCCTCTTTCTAGTTCTTGCTCTTTGATTCCAGAAGATGAGTAAAAATGGGATATGGTTCAGAAAATGGTTATGCAAGTGATCTGAGGGCTAGAAAAATGTACTTCATCAGAGGCTTAAGAAGCTCAGTTTATTTGGTTTAACCAAGAAGCAGCAAAGAAATTATTTTGTCCCAGCCGGCAAGCACCTACACAGAGAAGTATCTCACTGTGAGTCTTTGATGTAAAAGAAAAGGTGCAGAGAATCTAAGAATTTGTTGGAAGCTGAAACTCGTCAAATGGAAATTTATACGTAAATGCATTCACAGAACTATCAAGGAAAATAATCTTTGCAGCAACACTACCTTGTGTGCACAGTAAATTCTGTAGTCATTACAGCCTTTTCAGCAAGACAGGATACCATCTGGAAAGCAATGGTAGTGTACAAAGAGAAGCTGTGGGTTTCACGCACAGGCTCATGAGTGAGTTTCTTTGGGCTGCGTTGTGCAGAGGGGTGAGACTGCGTCACCGTCCTTCTGGAAGTTACTCTATTAAAATGTTCTTCTGGTCCCAGAAACAAGCACATGGAACAATCTATGCTATTTTAAGCATATAGAGTAATTTTTAGACCACTACAAACTTTCAAAGTGAAAGACCTTCTAAAGCACTGTACAGACCTGCCTGCAGCAGAACGGTGGTCAAGGAGACCAAGGCCCAGAGACCAGTCATATTACATCCCAGAATAATGCCACACTTTTCAGCATGGTAAGATGCCACTCAGTGTTAATTAAATAGAAGAATCTATTAACAGTCAAACTGCTGGACCAGGAGGATTATATTAAAGGCTCCTTCTCCCTTTCACATTAGTAGGGACATAGATGGCATATCAGCAGGCAAATAAAATCAGTACATAATATATTTATACATTGCAGTTAAACATCAAAAAGACAAAGCAAGCATTTCATCACTGTGGTATTTACTGCTTAGAGTGAGTACATGTCAGCTGCTCTGGATGAAGGCGCTATGTTCTATCTCAGGAGAGAGAACAACTAATGAAATCGGGGAAAAAACCAAGTCTCTCACAAAAACATAATGAAGCCTCAGCACAATACTATCACGAGTTGTAAGGCACAGGCACACTACAGGATCTTGGCGACACCGTGCTCTACTAACTGTTGTGGTAATTCGCCTTGGGAATACTGTTATCCATGTCATCGTGTAGTCTTATAATGAACCAAACCAATAGACAAATGGGAAGAAGGTAAGAACCAAAAGGAATCAAACCATACCAGTAGTAAACAATGCAATTAAACATGGTAACTAATAGGGAAATACAACCAAGGTATCAGGCTGCATGTGCCATACGCTGTTAGTATCTCTCAGTTTCTAATAAGCTTTTTAACAGTGAAAACAGATAAGTAAACACATTGAGGAAACACTGAAGTGAAGCAGTATCACTTATCTCAGGCTTGTAATTTTATTAGTGAGCAAGCACTCTTGCTACACATAAATCTACCGAGTATTGTGTCCTATCAGTGTCTGCGCAGAATTTGAGGGGCATAAACAAAAATTAAATACACACAGATCTCACCTTATTATATTTTCTTAATATCATTGTACATTTGTATGATGCTCATAGTATTAAGCAGTGCAGACTTTTAAAAAGATTCAACACATAAAAATAGCCCCAAGATTATTTGTACAGTCATTGGTAATTCTATTAGCCTGTGAATATGAAAACAGATTTGGGGTAAAGCAAGTATATAAATTGCTACTATATAAGCATAGGAAAACAGAGCAAAAAACCCCCACAGATCTTTCTTGTAATGTGTATGATTTCAGGGACAGTAACAATGGAAAATAACCAGAACTTAAGTCTTGATATGAGACTCTAAGCTCCCTCTCAGAAGAGGTTTTCTTTTGTGGTGTAGGTGGACAGTATGCACAGGCTTTTTATTCTCTGATGTAACATCAGGCTACTGCCACAAGGAAACACAACCATCTACCACTCTATCACATTAATGCTGGCAAATTAAAATCTGTGTACAGTCGAATTTGGTCGAAGCTCTGAAAATTCAAAATTAGGCTTTCCAAGTAACACAACTTCAATAGTATAAATTACCATATCACTATAATATGTCATGCCTTGACAAAAAATGTAGAGACTGGAATCTTGGAAGACCTACAAAAATTTTCAGAAGTAAGCAAGCTACTTTGGTTGATTTCAGGATTCATTCAACATTTGTCTTCATTAAGACTGATTTCAGTTACTTATACTCATGATGTCTCAAGGCCTAGCCAAATACACCTATCTAGCACTTTCAAGAGTCTTCTAATCTTACGTGGCTAAATGCTCAGCCTTTAAGCTCTTTAATAAAACCCATGAAGAAAAGAGGCAATTCCTTCCTGTTCCTGACAATTTAATTACTGAGGTTTAATAGCTAATATTTATTATCAGAAGATCTCACAAGTGCATATGCTATACTATCAATGCTTATGAGCTCATCTGTGGAAGTTTTAAGTTGCTATGTATAGCAATAACCAATTGACAACTTTATGGATGCTCTAGGATTCTGTAAGATTTATTAATCAGTTAATCATCAGGACTTTTAAAACCTGCTTTAAAATTGAGTTCTTAGTATCAAAGGTAGCCCTTGTACTACACATTTATACAGAATCACAGCGGGATCTGTGTCTTAACACTTGACAAGCAATAAAAAATGCCAGTACTGTAACCAACAGTAACACCTTCCACTCATTTCAAGGCTGAGAGACTAAATTAGGACTAATGAGTATTATGTAGTCATTTTTCTATATATTTTGCCATTCACTGTCTGCTTAAAACCCCTCCAGTTTTTCAGAGCTTGTCAGCAGCTGCTCAAAGATCTACATGTCTTCGAGCTTTACCAGATCGGTGCTGTCATTCCCCAAAGTCTTTCATTATTTACTGAGATTTGTCTACCTACACACACAGCTGCTGGGTTATTTTGGATTCTGAATGCAAAGGAAACAAAACAAGACACCAAAACATGCAGCAATTCACCAGCCAATTGTGTACATTAGCATGAAGATACTGACCTTCTCCAGCTAATAAGTGTACTTTGTTCCTCTCTTTTATTAAAGGATGGGATGCACGTGCCTGGCTTGTTTGTACGGACATTTGCCCGGAGATGGGAACCAGTGCCAGCCCCAAGAGCAGCAAATGCAATTCATCGAGTGCCTGGCTGGTGGGGCATGGAGCAGCAAAGTGCCACTGGACAGCAGAGACCAGCTCACACTACCACCTCTCTGCAGCCCAGATACATGTTCTGCATCAGCTCCAGTGAAAAGCAGGGGACTGCCACAACCTGGGTGGGTGGATGACCTGAGTATGCCCTCTGAGGAACTGCGAGGCATGGATTCAAACCCCCAACACTTTGATCACTAACTCTTGAATCAGCTTCTTCTCCTTTAAGGTAAAGGATATAGAAGGAGGACACAGGTGAATACAGGACACAAACTGGAGCTGGAAAGAGGATGAAAGAGACAAGAACAATGATCAAAGTTTTGGAATGCTTTTGATATATAGAGATAGTAAACAGACTTCTCAGCCTGAAAAAGAGGCTGAGAGAAGAGATGACAGATTTATAAAATCATTAATAGCATGAAGAAGATCAGGAAGTCAAAGCAATCTGTGTTGTTTCAATGAAAGAAGGAATATCCAATAAAGCAATCAAACAGTGGATTTAAAACAAGCAAATGAAGTGCTTTTTCATACAACACAAAAGTAAAGTGCAAAACCCATTGCTGCAGGATATTCTGGAGCAGACACACAATATGTTCAAAAAGGGATTAGATAAATTAACAGATGACAGGCCCATCAGGGGCATTAAAGACAATCTAATGCAACCTCTGGCTCCGAAGGCCTCTGAACCAACCTGCTGACAGAAGCAGGGATCACATATGAGGGGGAGGATCACCCTACTGCTACATTTCTATATACTTTTCCCTGTGCATTCACCAGATGCCCTGCTTGAAGCCAGATAAGCCCTTAGTTTGATCCAGAATGGCTACTCTTACATTTTGATACAGCAGGAACATGATTGCAGCCCATATTCTTTTTATAACCTAGATTGTCTAGCCTTGTTTTATCTGCCAGTGGAACTGTAGTATCTTCACAGAAAAGCAGTTGCTCAGTTTCCCAGTTACTGAGTTTAGCTTCAGCGGTGAGTCACCTACACAAGTCAATTAGATTATGGGTACTCTTTCACCATAACTGTTATGGTTTCATTAACTTTCCTACAACACCTGCTAGTGCCCTAGTCAAATTATCAATAAGAAAAAAAGGAGGCAGAATTAGAGGGCTGCTTTTAATCTCCTGTATTTTTGTTGATAAAAATCAACATCAAAGTTGCTGTCTTCTCAAATAACTCCAGGCTTCTTGCAGTCTCCTGACATTTAAGGGCACATTCTCTAGTTAAATTAATGCCAGCAACTCTGACTGCAACCTCCTTTTATAACTTCATGCGGTGCCATGTTATCTATCACTTTCCCAACAAAAATAAATTGATCATATACTTTTACAGACATACAGTCCTAATTTTTATGGCTCCCTGCCCATTTAGCCCCCAATATGAACAAAAAAATAAAACCAAGAAATCTGTCACCATGCCCAAAGAATTACTGACTTCATTTTCCTAGCCCAGGGAAACTAGCAGACTCAGAGATGCCATCTCCTCCTTTACAAGAACGCCCTGCTCAGAGACCAGTCCTGCACAACAACAGCAATTCGGCTGATGTTGCTCCACAAACTGTGACTGCTACAGCAGAGGGTGAAAACAACTTCCAGGGTGGTAGACTCTAGGCTATTTAAAAGTTAACACAATGGAGACAATTTGCTAGGCTCAGCCTCGTGGCACAAGGCACCTAGAAGGCTTTTGCTTACAGAGAAGGAGGGAAACACAAGAAGAGGTTATCAGGAAAGCCAAGATCACAGCCAAAACTGTAGGAGGAGATTGCAAATCAAAATCAAGGGAGCAGCCATTGGTATGGCTCAAGCTCTGGGTGTTTTTTCTTGGACTGCTTCCTCCCAGAAGCTGCAGCTTGTACCTGATGGCAGAAGGGCTTCCTGCCTGTCAGGTGAAGGCCCTGCCCATGGACTATGCTGCCTAACTCTGCACAGACCAGAATGCCTCTTCCCAAGGCAAACATGTCTGCAGCCAGTCCAGCAACCTCATGCACTTATTTCAGCATTCAGGTCCATCAGATTCATTTCTGATACAGAGAGCAAATATACTATGAACATTTAGGTGGTCTAGTCAGAAAGCGCCCCTTACATCGAAAGCAAGTCTTGTAACAGACCTCCTTGATCTGCTAAATCCAATCTGGTTGTCAACTGAAGGAAAAGCAACAATTAACTAATAGTCTGGAAAAAGCAAGCTGATTTGCTTGGAAAGAAAAAAACAAAAGATGCTGAAATTCTTCACTTGTCTTCAGTATCAAGCCATATCTAGTAATATTCAAGAAAAGAAGGCACAAAAAAGGGTGATTAGAATTATTGTCTACGTTCTTTTTACTTAAGTCATTACTTCTGAATCCCAGACTTATGGTATTTTGCTTTTTGTTAAGAATGTAGGAAGCAAATTGTTAGCAGAGCTGATAAAAACCCTTGTCTCACCCTGTTACGTAGGATCCTTTGGGTGATACACCTGAAGAGTTTTTATCTTCCTCTCACCCTGATGAGGAATTGCCAACAAAACAATTTTGTACTACCACAAATCATATGTATTTCAGTCCATATCTTGCCTGAATAAACACAAAAATAATTTTCACAGTTTTAAGTTTTACAGCAAAACCTGGAAAAAAGTTCCCAGTTTTGCTGTGAAGTGTACTTACATCAAATTTTTATTTGCAATATAAAAATAGGTGTCATTTGCAAGAACAGTGTGTTAAATTCTCCCTTGTTTTGCTGTATTTTGTTGCATAATTAACATCTTCAGAAGATGTTAAACTGACATTTATTCTGCAAGTCTCCCCCAGCATTGTTTTGTGACTTTTTTCTTCTCTGACAGACTCCACCTACATGGAATATTCCCCATTGTGCTGGATACTGTTATGAACACATTTGAAAACCAGGGCCAGGTCTTGAGCATTCAAGGCTAGGAGCTTAGAGGTCCACCTCCTTTTTAATTTGAATCATGAATTCAGTAGGAGTTCAAGGCACAGCTTCTCCCTCCAGCAGATCCAAGCCCCTGCACTTAAACTCAGGTGACTCTGTGGTGCAGAATCTCATCTGTATGTGCGAACAGACATCGATGTGGCGACATGCACATGTCAGTGCGATATCAGAGGTGCTCTGCAAACACGGCCCGCTGTACTTCACGCACGCAGGCAGTGAATATCCCGTGGCGAATATCCCGTGCCTTGGGCTGGGGACCTGCGAGAGCCGCGCTCCACTCCTGGCTCTCTCGCATGGCTTCGTGGCCAGTTTTGGGCAAGTCGATCCAGGCCGCTGTGCTTTAACTCTTCCAACTGCACAGCAGATAACAGGAATGACCTTTGCGAAGCATTCAGAGAACTAGGTCCTTCATCATCGCCTGCCCCATATCCTTTACATCTAATCTCTTAATACTGGTGCTCTCAGCTTCAGAGTTATTTGTGGACAGGAAAGAAAGCAGGCTGAGTTCCTCTGTGACTGACATCACTTTTAAAGTATTTTCTCATCAGCTGGGCCTGATTCTTCAGAATTTCATGAGATGTGCCCCCAGAATAAATTCAGCCAGCCCTGATTAAATAGAATTCATTTGGAAGGCCAGAGCTGAGAACTATCATGCTGCCACAACCACTGGAATAACTCTTGATTTACAGAAATTAAAAAGGAAACCAAGACTAAGGTCTCTGATTGCTGAGCAGAGATCCTCCAAGACAAGAAAAGAGCACTAACAGACTAAGCTGAATATTTAACATGCTGCTAATACTTCCTATCCCCAAAGACTGCAGAACTGGATGCTTCACTTACACTTGTAAACTGTTGTATTTTTCATAAAAGTTTCTACTATGTGTAGTTCAGGCAGCTTTTAGAGGAAAGGGTACCAGGACTCTGGCTCATAAAGTAACACTCGACATCAACCTCCAAGTCACCTCAGTCTGCAACCAGTAACATAGCTTCCTTTTGGAAATGTATGTCTGAATCCTGATCCACGTATTTAAAACAGAGTGAAATACCTCCTAATTAACCTGGTGTCAAGGTAATAAAAAGTGATAGCATAGTCTTACTATGGATGTATAAATTATACAACAAAATACAGTAAAGCAGAACCCCATAAAGGATTAATAAAACATTTCTACCCAACTCGACATATTTATGAAATCTTGTACCACAGAACCCCACAAAATTTGGCTTTGCTATAAAAACAACAGGCATAAAATAAGATTTTCTTTTTCAAATTGCATTATACAATGATGGTAAACAGACTTCACCCTCCCTCTGATTTTAATCTGGAGCAATATAATTTATGCCACCTTGCACTACTACAGTAACGCACTTATAAGAGGTCTTCATCTTTAAACATGAGTCCTGCTGACGTCGACAAGAAGCCAATTATTCCTCTCCTTAAAACTGTGTGCTTAAGAACCTTGGTAGATCCAGCTCTTCATGAGGAGAATGATCTATGAGATTCTCTCCTAACTGCTTAACTTCGCAGAGGACCAAGTATTAACATGAGTAACACAATAAGGGCCAGAGCTTGCTGATATTTAGCGTGCACTGTCTGCACACCTCAGCAGAGCTGAAAAAGGTGAAATCAATCTGTCAAACACCACTGAATTTCACTATAGAATATTGGTTGTGGGGCACATGCGGGCATGTTTCAACCTAGGTTCTGGCTAAGACAGCCTGCCATATATTTATTTATGACAGTTCAGAAGCAGTGCCTTTTACAAGATGAGCTTGTTCAGTAAAACACGGAGGAACACGTTTATATGCCAGCCTGAAAAAACATAGGGGCGGGCTTCTATGCCAGCCTGAAAAGATACAGGGAAACACATGGTTAAAAGGTGAAAGAAGTGACAGAAATGAAGACAGACAAAAGCTCCTCCATTTTTTAAAAAAACCCAAACAAACTCAACCCCAAAAACAACCTCCAAAAAAACCCAAAACCCAAACAAAACCACAGTATCCAGAACAAACCTGTGTTTTGGTAAGTAGACAGAAAACTGCTGGCTTCACCAAAGAAAATTCCAGAGAAAGAAATGGCTATTTTGCTGCCAACAGGAATCATATTTGTCTAAGCCTGCAAAGCAAAACCACGATGTAGCTGCAGCCTATGTCAGCACCAGCTGAACACGGTTAGTGCAGGAACTGCAGCAGGAAGACACAGGAGCATGACCTTGAATGCAGAGCTAGGGACCAGTGTACACACTCAGGGCTGTACTCCAACACGTGCTGAAGATCAGCTACTGCAGTTTCACTCAGTCCTCCACTGGCACAATTGAGCTAACCTAACAAAACCTGTGTTCCCATCTGGCTCAACATAGCACAGGGACTGCAAAAAACCAGGCAGACAAACTGTATTCCATGGTAGTGCTGGGTTGCATTTTCACCACAGACAGTGTTTTGAAGATGCATTAAATTTCCTTATAAAGTTCTTACTTTACAGTTCCTTTCTGTTGTGTACAAGGCTAATTGTAGAGTCAGGACTTGTAGCCCTTATCCCTGTCACATTTGAGACCATGCAGATTGGCTTTGGCAATGATGGCACTTTTTGTCATGTTGTTGCCTCCCCCCCATAAAGATTCTCCACAGATCTCAGGCCTGACAGCTGAACTGATACAGCGATAGCTCTCCTTAACCATTACCCTGAGATAAAAACTCAGAATATAACTGCTCCGTATGTTTCCAGCCACTTTCTTCCTAATAATTTCCCAACTACACACATCAACCCAAGGACATTGCTGACTAACAGAACCCAGTTCCACAGCCTGCATCCTTGACTACTGTTCCAGTGTCAGGTTTTCCCAGCAGAAAGCTGTGCACAGTTCAGCTGAACACAAACATAATTCAGGATCTTGCAGGCTGTATATTAAATGTGAAGCTTTATTCCTTAGCTTTGCTGTAAATTTGAACTGCACTGTTGCATGCATGACTCCAGCAGGTACATTTTACACTGTACAAGTAATGTGAGTCACTGCTCACAAGTGACAATCAGCAGTCTCAACCTGTCAGAGAAACCTAACAAATTTCAATTAGAGCTGTCAATAAAAAATTAAAGCCTTAAGAGAAAGGTGAGAAATATATACGCATGGTAAAAAACACCAAAACAAAACAAATTGAGAGTAAAAAGAGAATCCACAACAGATTGAACCTAAAATCAGATTAATGGATTATTTTTCTGCAATATATTACACCCCAGTGTGACAGGTCTTCCAGATGCGCTGAGAGAAGATGACACAATATTATACATCTGAAGCACTGCATATGTGATTAACGAAAATCCTTTGAGAAAACATGCATAGTAATTACATTTTAAACATTCAAAAATATTTGGCCTTCTTTCAATAACAGCCTGAAAAAACCACCTTAGTGTAAAATGGCAAATACAATTTAAAGGCTGGCTGGAATTAACCAGGTCTGACTGCTGAAAAAGAGGTTTCATTTCACAGTACAGTGCAGGTGACAGGATTGCTGGTTTTTGGTTTACTTTTTGTGTTCTTCATCCACCCACAGAAGGTGGGTTTTTTTTGAGACACAGTCCAGCACTTAGCAACCACTGACCTTTACAAATTTTTACACAACAGTGCTTTTAAAACTGAACTCTGTTCCAAAACTTAGAGCTAACAGCTGTAATGAAACAGGTAAAAAGAACTAAACATGCAGGGTCTGACAGTGAGCTGAAGGCAATCGGCTCTGTTCACCTGCAGTGAATGGATTTTTGTATTTTTAAACTAGCTGAGGATCTGGCACTCAAGCTTCAAGTCAGAAAAGCTCAGGCAGCTTTAACTCCCTAAAAATGAGCATGCATCAGATAAACAAAGAAGTGAAGTGCAGGGTCAGTGCGGTTTGATCAGCTTGTATCAGCTGACCCCCTATGCCCTTAAATAAATAATTCATTTGCAGAATTCCAGCCTTCCATACTTCCACAAACATTCTGCAACTGAAACAAAGAAAGGAACAGAAGCGATGATGCACAGCAAGCCCCAGCCTTTCATAGAGAAGAGCTCTATGCTTTCCGTTCTCCTTTGTGGAGAGAAAGCCCACGCGGCAATGCCCGGCTTGCATGGGCTGCCAGTGCTGATCGTGGAGCAGCCCTGCAGCACAGCAGCCCAAGGTCAAACCCTGCACCTCAACATCTCAGCCAAGAAAGAGGCCAGACTGAACTCACTGAAATCTGAACACAATGAAATCCCCATGTTTATCCAGTGTTATATATCCTGTTAACTCAGTGCAGAGCCCTCTGCAGAGTAAGAGATCAGAGCAAACTAGGATAAATCAGAAGAGTATATTTATAATCTGTGCCTTCTGATAAGTTAACAGCATGTTCCAGTTTTTTCTGGAAGTAACTCTGAAGGGGAAGAACAGGTATCAACCTAAAAGTATTAAGAATAGTGTAACTCTTCTCTTTACCATTTACCACTAGGCATAAAAAACACTTTGCATTTATGTATGCCTTTACTTTCCCTCTTAGAAGGCCACCACACAAACCAGCTGCAATTCAGAGCTCCCAATCTAATTTCTGTTTCTTTTCTTTTCTAAGCCAATACATCCAAAGCACAGGTATAGTACTCTCCTCCATTCGCACCACACCGAGGGCACTGTATTTTCATTAATATGTCCACACCTTCCCTTAAGTACCTTACTGAAAGGATATCCAAAAGCCACCGTGCAGAACTCAGTACTCCCAGGCAACTGAAAGTGCTCGGGCTGTCTGCTGACCTGACTGTTAGTTTTTCCTCCAGAAAGCTTAACAGAACCTGTCATTATGTATGTGATACAGCCTATCATAATTAATTCCTTCAGGGAATGACATCTAGAGGAACCATGGTTCAAATACATAGCACGCACCAGAAATCTGACATTTTGAAACAGACTCCCAACACCAAGATGCATTCGTGGAAGAGCCGATATTTTTATTTTCCTTGACTGTAGATATATGGCATAAACTAAATCTTGTTATAAAAAGACTGGCTAAAAACTGTTGAACGATACAGATAAAAATCGGTGTTCTTTGCTCCTGAACAGGTTTGATTTAATTCGTTAGAAATCCAGAAGGTGTTTAAAATTATCATGTGCCATTTAATATACGATGAAGTAACAGCTTCCTTCAGCCTTAGTGGAAAAGACTCAGAGCTGTAATCCTTTTTCAAGTAATTACCCTGTTCATCAGGCTTCAGCACAAGATGACTCCAAGAAGAAGTGAAATGGCTAGACTAGCTATGAAAGCCTCAGTATATACACACACCAAGCTGAATGGCAGAGAGCATTTTGCAAGTGTTTGTCAAGTCACAGGCCCAAACTGGGCTAAAATTAGAGCTGAGAGGGAAGGGCAAGAGCATGTGAAAGTATCAAGTCCATCTGCCATATAAAAGGATCTTTGAAGACAAAACTGTAGGAAGGGCGGGTTGGTACGCAGACTGAATGAGGCAGCTACAGCAGTGAATTACTGCTTTCACACACACAGCCTGTGGTTTTGACTCAGCCACTACCCAGCTCTGTGTCACTACCCAGGAAAGTAAAGCCACATGTAGAAAAAGGAAAGTTGGTGGCTGACATAAAGAGTTAGGATAGCTTACTGCTAACCCTGCCACAGGAGGCACGCACAAGTATCTCACTTGCACAATCCCAGGACACTGCAACTATATCCTTACTCAGGATAACTGCAGTGTTTCCAACCCACAGGTTAAGGATATCCTGCATCAGTTTGCACGAATGATTCTTTCCAACAGAAATGGCAACATAAAATCCAACAAGCTGACGAAACAGTACTGCAAATTACATCTGTACAGAGTATTCAGGACAGCAGTCAATAAACTTCTTGGACATCTTTTTCCTGGAGGCCCTAGAGACATTAGTTAAAGTAGAGACATGTGAGTTGCAGTGCACTTTTAGCATAAATGAGACAGAGAAGGAATTAATTTGGAGAAACATCAGCTCTGCTGGAAGCTGACATATTCCTAATGCATCAGATTTGTGATTGCTTATAGCATGACTGATTTTTTTTTTTCCCCCTGTGTTTTTCTTCCATTTTGTTCCTTATTTATAATGAGATTCTACAGTAGCGACATTTGGCAGGTTTGACAGAGATACTGGCTTTGCCATTAAATTTTCCCCAATGCCTTTCTCTTCCTGTTCTAGGCCAAGATCACAGCTCTATCTGTCAGGTCTCTCCAGGTACAAGTCTACTTTTCATGTAATACCTGCCATCCAGTCAGTGTCAATGCAGAGTTTTTAATGTGATTCCAGCTAGCCAAACAGTTTCATTTCTCCACTGAAAACTAAATAATAATGTGATGCGCTTGACTGACCCAAATCTGCTGAAGTCTGCTTCAGTAATCCCTGCAGATCTATGTACTTCAGATTGCCATCTCTTCTGAGCAATTTGCTGCTTCCTATGGATACAAATTCTGGTATTTATGTTCAGGACTACAACCAATGGACAACTGAAGCCTCAAGTACAAAAATACCACTTTTGCAAAGCCATTGCATCACAACCACCAGAGAGTATATAATGCCCAAATCCATAAAAGCTACCATGGAGACACTATGTTGTAAAACGCATCATGTACTTGGTTTGCTCTGTAACACAGTTCTATAGGAGCTAACCCAGCAAAGACCACCCTGGGAAATGGATTAAACCACTGAAACATTTTGCCTCCATGTAAGCTATGTGTTCCCTCTTGTTAAACCAGGTGATTGCACTGACAGGGCAGCCTGATGTGGCTTGGTACAGCTCTGCACCACTGCAAACTGCTCCATCCCAGTTTAAGACACCACGTTCCACCGTGGGCAGCATGTGCACCAGCGCACAGAGGCTCTGCTCACATACACGAGCCCTCCCTGGATAAACAGTGCAACTGTGAGACTCCCTGTGTAAGTGTGAAAAACCTGCCAGGGCACTGGACTCATCCCTTCCTCTCCTCTCCTCTCCCGTGGGCTGTGCCTCAGGACACATCCACTTGTCAAATTTTACTTTTGCTGCCATAAATAAGTTAAACTTACTTTGTCAAATGAGTCATTCCATGGTTTATTATCGCTGCTCAGGAAGCAGGACTAAACTACAAGAGTGGAAGAAATACTATGACTGCTCTTGTGTCTCTGCTTAGATACTTAGACAATTTTTCTTAAGTTTTGTAGCACAGACCAGTCCCCAAAGCACCTATGGACACATTTTTATGAGCATGGTGGACTGGCAGAAGCAGAAAGGGACAACCCTAAAAGCAGTGATTACAGCATTTCAGGCCCTTGTACCCAGAGAATGGAACTATGCCAACTGCTGTACTGCTGTCTGTTTTCAACACTACCACCATTCTGCCAGGAATGGTGATCTCAGCTTTGGGAATTTTGTTCGACAAAAACCCAAGGGATGAACCTGTCCAATCCACAAGCATCAGTCTGTTGGCCACTGATCAGGAGAACACTTATGCAGAGGACACCGTGCAGAAACTGCTGTACTCTTAGAGCTGCTATACCACAACATAAAGTTAAATGCTCTTGGGAAAACAAAACAGTAGCATGAAGCCTGAAACTTACTGCCTCCATTAACTCATCCTATAAGTAATTTATTAAAACAGAGAGAAAGGCAGAAGTTGAGTTCTTCATTAATAACCCTAACCAGAACTGTGCAGCAAAGATAGAAAAGCCAGCCAGTTCTACTAATTTTAGAATGTTCTATTATGGGATTTAGTGCTGTAGCTGATTTAAGGGAAGCAAAAAAACCCAACTTTCCAATTGTCAAATGAAAGAGGTAGATTCATTTATATACGGCCAGCTTTCCTTAACACTTCGAATTAAATTGCTTTTATTTGGAGCTTTTAAGATTACATTTGTCCCCTTAAGATTCAAACATTTTAATACCCATCCCATCCCTTGCTAGGACATTAATTTATTTTAAATGAAATGTAAAACCCAAGTCTTAATTAACTGAAGATATTAAGGAGCCTAAGTCACATTTCTCACACAGGTGCTAGCTCAAATGATATGGTAAAACTCCACCTCTGTTCTCTATATTCTGCTTCTTTACAACTATCTTGCCAACTTCAGTTTGCAGATTATTCTTCCTAACTTCACAACCTCATCAGATACGTACTATTGGTCCTTGTCACACAGCTGTTCTACTCTTTCCCAAGCACAGCTGCATTTCATCAGTGTACAATGTCATTACAAAATGTTTGATGCATCACAAGGCTCCTGGGAAATTCAGAGAGAGTATTATTGCAAGGAGTTTGGAGCTGAAATGGTTTACTCCAGTTATGCACCATCTAGGAAATGTGCTTTTTGCAAAAGAACAGCTTTTTGCTCCCTGTCTGCTGTTAGAAAACAACCTCTCACTATGCAGAAGAGGTGAATTACTCAATTTTCTGAGTTACAAGAACAGCCCCAAAAAACTACGTAAAAGCTTCAGATGGATATTTCTACCTTCCTTCAACTCCAAAGAACAGATTTTTGGCTTTCTTTTACTCTTTTCCCTTCTATTTTCCTCAGCTCCATTTCCTTGCCTGGTGCTCCAAATACTTTACTAGCAAATGGCTGGAGAATTAGTAGGAGCAAGTAGCTGTTGCTTCAAGGAGGAAATACACTGCAGTACCACATTTAGTTTTATTGGAGGCTCATAATGTGAATTGGTGTTTCATGAGCCATTTGAAGAGAAAGTCACCAAACTTTAGACAATTCACAGACAATAGAAGAGAGGGTTAGGGATCCCTTTAAAAAACCAGCACTTATTTATGAAGCCAGATAAGGAAACTCACAGGCAGATTGTCCAAGCAATCACAGTTTTGGGGCCATTCCTGTGTTTTCAGCTTGCTTCAGCAAATGCCACACTTTCTTTAAAAATGTCTTTCTGCTCCTCATAAAACACCCGTTTGTAACAGGAAAGCTCTCCATTGAAGCTTTATAAGACCTTTTAATTTAAAAAAAAAATTCTTTCTCCTGTTATTTAACCAGACTGTCATTTTCAGGCCAGAATTTCTGTGAACACCTAAGAAGTGCCATTCCCTAGTTTTCCAGAGAGGTGCATTCCTGCAGGCCCTGCTGAGACCCCAGCCTTTTACCTCACCTCCAACACGTGCAGGTTTTGTTAAGATGTGCTGATTACCACTTGCAGCATCTCTCCTTTCCTTCCTTACTCAGGCTGCTATGATTTGTTACACATGCAAATGAGCAGGTAAGACACAGAAACAAACAGTATGCATTTATAGTCTTCACTTAAATGCCACAAACTGTCCTTTCCCAGGTGGTGTGCAACTTCCTACAGATTTGCATCCTCTGCACCTGTCCCCCAGTGCAACCTGTCTCTGTTTCCCCCAGCCATCCTTTCTCCCAGAGCCACCACCCCCTGGCAGTGCTGCTGCCATGTCCCCGTGTGTTGTCCCCACTGCCCCGCTGGCGGCTGCTAACCCTGGCACCACATGGCTCGGCTCTGCCTGCCCCCTCCAGCCTTGACTCAGCAGGCTGCTTTTAGAAAATTTGCTGAAACTTATCTTCAGGACTTCTAACACACTGTCAAAACTTGTTTTAAATCAGCCAGTATTTCCAAAAGTGTTCAAGGTATAAAAAGCCCAACTACATAATCCCCATTTCTTTAGAAAAACAAGTTAAAAAAGCAGGAATATAATTAGAACATTTCCATTTGAAGGCAAAAGGAGCAACCTCCATAGGTTTTAGGAAAAAGGGGGGGGGGGGGGGGGGGGGGGAACCCACACCAAAAGCAAACAAATGAAAATTTCTAAATATGTTTGAAAATACAGTAGTAGCTATTAAAATAGCATTGCACACAAAACTGATAAATAAGCATATTTCAGGGGCTGGATCAGAAACTGATGTCCTGCTCATTGGAAATACTCCTTCACTAGCTAGAAACTTTGTTTTGTTACTATAGTTACTGTCACTACAAGTGGCCCTGACTAAGGCATGAAGTATTTGTTATATAAAACCTCGACGCAACTGCAGCCCTAAACTTCAGAAAGTACCAGCTCTGTGCTCAGTCCCCTTTGCAAATCCTGTTCCAAGCCCGAACTCAAAATGCTTTTGTGCTGAACAGGGCACACTCTTGAGCAGCAGTTTAGCAGCACTATTTAAGTGCTGAAAACATAATCAACATTGTTCACGATACACACTACAACTGTGAGGGAATTTAAATGGACTGTGCACTGTGCAAGGGGAGCAGTGACTTCCTCCCTGGAGAATTAACGCTCTTAGCAGTGGCTGTGAGGTACAAGAGAAACCGGCAATCAACCTTAATAAAATCTGCTGACTGACCATTGAATTTGATGGGAAAAAATGCCTGGAGCCAGGAAGCGCACCATGTAGAAAACACATCCTGCAGCACTGCAATTTTTCTTATTCCATTATATTTTTATCAGCTTAGTTTGATGAAGTTTAACATCCGTAAGAAAAAAAAAAATATGCTCTCTTTCTTGGCCTTTAATATATTCTGGTTTCACATAATTTTCTTCTTGTTCTTGTGGGGGATATTTTCAGCTAGACAAACTGCTATTATGGATAATCTTGGAAAAGCAGCTTATGAGATCCCCAGTGAAAACAGGGAGATGAGAGAACCTCACTTTTTAAGGTAGTCATCTGATGCTGATACTCCAGTACAATGTGCCAGTCTGCTTCAGGCCATCTGCACCATTCTCAGCTGTGCTTTTTTCCCCTACTTGGGTAGGGCAAAACAGCGTGGCTTTCCTTCCCTTCAGCTTGAAATCCAGGCACTAAGCGTTTTCTTAAAAGGCCAACAGCCCACACAGAAGCTGCTTGCCAGTGCCTATAAGCACTAAACAAGTGCCAAGGTCAGAAAATACATCCGCTTGTACACTTGCTTTCCTGCAGCAAGCACTGCTCAAGGTTAGGGTCAAGCCAATGATCAGGGATATTTCTACTACAGCACTATTTAGTTAACTTCTGAAATGGCAGATGTAGCCATTTATGCTACTTAGCTTAAGCTTTAAGCAATTTGAATGCTACAGGAGACTGGAAGAGAGTATCTTCTCTTTCCCTTCCGCCCTCAGTGCTGACACCCTGTACTATTCTTAGTGTGGTGTTAATTTCAGAGTTCACACATCAGAGGAAGCATTTCGAATTTATTCATTCATTTGTGAGAACCTCTACAGGGCTTTGTCCTTAATGACTGAGCAACACTTTTTTTTTCAGCTCTGACATTAACTGCAACCAGTCTTACAGCTTATTACAGCCTCATAAGTGCTTAAGAGCAAATCTGCCCTACCCTGTAAGAAACACGATTTCCTTAAGGTACTGTTTGGATACAGAATTGCTTCACCGGTTCTTCCCTGTAATAACAGTGCTCACAGTGACACCTAAAACCATGATTTCTGTCCCTTGTATGTCTGGCAACTAATCCCAGACTAATGGCTTTGTCTATGTAGGCAAATAATGAGTACCTGCTGAAATACATCATTTGTGAGTACTGCTTCTATCATTTTGTGGCACTGCAACTTTACACTGTACTGTGGCTTAGACTGTGTTAGAGAAGAAATAAATGATTGTTCAGCTACAATATTGTTGATGTCCAGAATTTCCAGGTTCAGGGTGCAAGTTGCTAAACCATATAAAACAAGACACTGGCTCTGCCATGTGCAGAGGCCAATTAGGCAATGAGATCAGAAGTAGATATTGCCATATCTAAAACACAGTTTTTGCATTAGAAGTTTGCTGGAGATACAGGTGGAGAGATGACGAAAGCCTAAATTAATAACTGATGAACATCAATGAAAAAAAACCTTGCAAGGATTAGGCATGTTTTGAGCCAGTGAGGCATGTGAAGAAGTTATTTTTTCTTTTAAGACTAGACTGACCTCTAGAACATCAAAAATCTGTACTAGAATTCCCTGTACACTTTTCAGTGTTGCTATCACAGCTAATGAGCTGAATAAAATCCCCCTGCAGCAGCTTATTTAGATACTGTCCTTCACAGTATCATCACAGGCCTAAATAATAAACTAACATTGCAGAAGTTTAACGCGTTTGTTCCTAAATCACCCCAAAAATTAAGTGAAAGGGTAAGCCTTAAGTCAAGCTTGCTTTGCTGTCATCCTTTCTCTGTGTATCAGACAAACCTTTTAAAACAATGGTTTGATCCAGATGCATATTGCTTTTTCTTTCTTTTTTCCCCTAATTGGAAGAAATGTAATGGGGCTTTGCTCGAAAGCAGTCTTACATATGTGGGAGAAAATCTGCCTGCCAAAACTAAGAAATACACCCTGTCTAGGGCAGTATGGAGAAGGGAAATAACACCAAAGACCACAGGCTTTAAAATGCAGGTTTTCCTGCCCTGCAAAACCAGACGGTGCATGACACAAGCTTGGACATCATTATCCCACAGGATCTCCCTTCCTCTTCCCCACAGGCATCTTGCACAGGACCACGCCCCTGCTACCAGTGAAGCAGTAGGCAATTGCTGGTTGCCACAGAAAAAGAAGCAACATAATTCCAGGGTTGCTAGTAGAGCAGGCTTCAATCCCTAATATATTTGAAAATAATCTGGTGTGAAGGCTCCAAAGAGCCCATATATATTGAATCTTTTTTTTCCTTAAGTGGACTTGAAAAACAAAAACCTTGCTTCAGTTGGCATTTCCAAACCGACAATGTGCAGCCTCTTGATTAAGATGGGACATAGTTTATACCCCTGGCAACAAAGGAGACTCCAGACATTTCCATCTGCTTTAACAGCAGAGCAATAAACAAGAAAATGTACCATCCAGTTTAGTTTCACAAGAACGTTTTTCATTGAAAGATAATTTAGGATATGAATCCTGACTTTTACATATAACTGTATATGAAGAAGCATTAATTCACACAAGCACTCTGGATGCAAAGAAAACCAAACAAACCACAAATCCTTCCAAACAATAAACTCTCAATATTACTGCGTACACAGCTTTGAACAAATTCTACTACGGAACAGCACTACAGAGGGTGGCTCAAAGGCAGAGAACGACTCAATGCTCCTCCTCTCAGGAGCCATTCCTTCCAAAGACATAGGAAGAGCACAGATTAAAGCAATCCCACATAGATTAAAAATCCTCCAGGGGTGAGATCAGCACAGCTGGATGGCAGCAGCATGAACTACCCTCAACGAGCACTGGCCCGACGCCACCTACCAGCGGCTTCCTGAGGTGCACACTCGTGGCAGCTTTGTTTGAACGCAGTACATGGGACATCTAAGCCGTGGAGACTACTCTGTGCGGGCCAGGAAAACCCCTGGCCCTGCCGCTCTGAGTCCCTGCCTGCCACGCAGCGCTAGTTACCGCCAGCGCTCTGCCTGCTGTGGTGCTGCATCCCTGCCCCTTTTCCAGGCCGCCCTGCCATCGGAGAAATCTGGTTCTTACTGATACCTCTGCTGCAGCTTTTTTAAGCTATTGCAAGTTCTCATTCTTAACAGCTGCCTCACAGAAGCTCAAAGATTCAGGCTACTCAGTGCCCATCTGTCGTTTCTGCACCCTCGTCTGGCAGGGAGTGCCACCACTCCTCCTGGTGGGGCCACAGTCCCTGGCACCTGCACCTTGGGGTGGGAGACACTGCATGTCCTTCTCCTCAAGTGCCATTTTGCAATCACGCTGGCCTCTCAAAGCACTTCTGCTGCAGAGGTCTGTGCAGGGCTGGAGAAGACTTTAAAGATGATCCTCACAGCCGTACTGTATCCCTTTGTTTCATGCTGGCTTATGTCTTTCCTACTGTGCACTGTTGCACACTTAAACATTACTGAAATGCCAAGCAAAGAATTTTTCCTTCTCCTTCCCAACACAAAGTGCCTGCATTTTGGAGAATCATACAAAATGACTGACTGATGAAACTCATGGGGCAGGAGGCAGGGTTTCCTCCTCCATTCAGCAACACAGTTCCTTGCCAACTGGTCATCTCTTCTGTTCATTATGCAGACTGCAGGGACATGTATATTCCCAGCTGGCTTCAGACCCCCACTGCTCTACATACCCTACCAACACTGGAAAGACATTGACCTTGTCCTGAAAAAATATAAGAAAAACTACAGAATCATCTCAAGTCATCACAAGCACCCAGAAAGTAAAGGCAAATGGCCAGACTGCAGGAGAAGGAAAAAATAAAATAAAAAAAAATATTATTAAAAAATGTCCAGGAGTCTATTCACTATGAATTTCAGTTCAACTGCTTACTGGTATGAACTTGATTTGAGGTGCTAGGTATCAACCTCCTGCCACTCCTCCAGCTGATAGAGACATACGGAATAGAGGTCACTGCATTCATTTCCAGCAGTTCACATGTACAGCCACAGTGCTCAGAAACACAATTCTATGTCATACTTGCATCATTCTGGATTGAATTTTCTGTTGGTGTATGTAGGAAAAAACTCTGCTAATGACTGTGGTGCTTGATTAGGCCGTTTAGCATTCCACCCTGATATTCCCTCTTCCTCCTAAAATACAGCCTTATGACAAATTTAATGCTGAACTAATACATAACAGAAAGCTTCAAGTCAAGGTAAAATTGAATAGAGAAAATGAAAATTATCCATATTATCTGTTTCATGCTGTAAAAATGTTAGCATAATATGAAATATGTCAGGATATTTTCCAAGACATGTTGGTAACACAGAACTTCTAGGTTACAATCTCTCTCCATGATAACATCTCCATTCATCATTATCTTTCCTTTACTAACAGAGACTAAAATATTAAGTAACATGAACAGTGACTAATATCAAACAGTATGAGTGTGCCTGCTAACATATTTGGTTCTGCAGAAATTAATAACAATGGCAACAGAAGCTGATTTACCATCTAAGGTGCAATTATTGCCAATTACTGCAAGTATTTCCAAGCCAGCAAAGAGCAAGGGCTTTCCCTGTTTTCAGGAGGTAAAAACCACATCTATGGCTGAAAAATTACCATACTTGCTTTGTGTTCCCTGGTGAGTTCTTCAGAACATCTGAATAAATTCCCCTCCCTCTTCTTTTTGAAGAAAATACAAATCAAAACATTTTGTGCTCTTCTCATTAGATAAACAAATACTCCTAAGACCTTAGAGTAGAAGTCATTCAAGTCTGAAATTTCCAGCTGGAAAGAAAAAAGCCAACCCTTTCACTGAGCGATTGGAGCATTATACTCTACTCATCTCAAGACAACATAGCTTGACTGTACTGCAGACTTCTTGGAAAGTCACTTCCTGCACTGAAAAGCAATTTGCTAAGCTTAACATCCACGCCTCTCCATATTTCAGGATCTGTTTTCCAGCGAGTATTATCAACAGTAATTCTCAGTGAATCCTGATTTTTATTCTCAAAAATCAATTCCCAACCAAAAACATGACTCTTGATCATCCCTGCATTTTAGACTTTTTAAAGGTCTCAGAAATTTCAGAAAATATTCTCCTATACTTCCCTGGTAATCAGTTTCTGAGAGCCTCAGGAAACAATTTCAGATTATTGTATCTGTATGTTTGACAGCAGACTTTCCACAGCCTTCACCTTCACCAGATGTGAAGCAATGAAAAACAAAGACAAGCAGGGTATTTTGTTTTCTCCTTTATCCATATACGGAGAACGCCTTGAAGGACTTCAGGAAGGCTCCAAAACCTTGTTTTCCAGCAGAATCACTGTCTGAAGCTGCTAATAAAAGCTGGCACCCCATTCAGCCCCACTGAACACCTGGGTAGCCCCACAGCAGGAGGGGAAAGTTTAGAGCTGGGCTTCCCACACCAACACTACTTTTCTACCTTGGTTCTCTTTTAGATTTCCGGGCAGCAAGCATGCCTTAGGTTCTCCTTGGGATCTCCATTACTTTTGGAGGTCGCAAAACCACCTGGTGAAAGCACAGGGATCTCAATCACTAAGTCCCTTCTCACCCTGGATAACCCCTACATGCACATACTGTGGCTAAACTCCACTTCTAGAAGTTCCTACGGACAATGACTCTGCTGCCCAGATAATACACACATGCTATTTTTCAATATACTCTGGCATCCAGCGTAGACAGTCAGGGCTCCTAAAGGCTTCCTTTGAATATAAAGCAGAACATGCTGCAGCTGTTCAAAAGAAAATGGCCCTTAGTAGGGAGCAAAGTGTGTGTTGGGGGTACTAACTCATTGGTGAGGCAGATATACAGAGCTCTGAAGCACAGAACCTGTGGCTGGTAACTCAAATGAGCCATGCTAGTCCTGCATTTTTGAATTTATTCTTAAATTTCTTAAGTCTGTGCATTTGCATAACATTACCTCTCCAATGCCAAAACAAACATCTAGAAGCACTGCTGCTCACTACAAAGGTCTTAAATGCATGGAGGCAGTAGCCATTTACTCAGACACTAGAGAAAAAAATTATTATGAAATAAAATTGACTTTTCATCCAGAGGAAAGATTTGAACTATTGCTGTTAAGGCTGGAAAAGTGCGTATCTGTTCCTTCTTTTCATACCAGACTGAGAAAATTAGTCTGCAGTAGGTTTCCTTTCTAAGCTCCATTTAACTCCTTTTATTCAGATACTGAACCCTGTGCTACGAGGGAATGGCATTCCCCCCAGTTACCTTTGAGTACACCCCTGTAATTTTAAGAGGGATCGATACGTACACTAACACAAATCCATTCCTGGCACAAACAGACATTATCTAGGGGGGTATTTCTTCCCACTGCATTAAGCTAGTGGATAGAAGTCTACATGCTCACCTGCTGAATTTTTGTCCTAGATCACAGACGGTGATCCTTAGAGAAGCATGCATGTGTCAATTTGAACCTGCCAAAAGAGGAATCCAATCTTGGATACTGTAACTCAAGAATTCATTTTGGTTCTTTATCATGGGATGGGGGGGGCAGTGCCAGAAGCTTGGAAATAAATCCAAACCAGAAAAAAGCACCCTTGGATTACTAAACTTTTTTAAGCTTTAAGCATCTGTGTTACCTTTAGTAAAAGTCAGGAGACTACCTTAAAGCTTTTCCTTCATCTATTTGCCATACAAATACTCAACATCATTACTAGCTCTACATAGTATAGTCCCGGTTATTGCAATATATCGCCAAGGTTGTTTTAGGTTAGTTCTATAAAACCAGAAGCAAACATTTGTGGTTACTACAGCAAAAACCTCAGCTCAACCCTTCCATCTCCACATCTCACTTGCTTTAGTGAATCACAGAAGCCTAACACATTTTATATTCTTGTAGCACAGTACTGTTATATCACTCAAGCACATTCTTCCATTTTTTATTACTTTGTATTACTGTCTGGGGTGTCAATAAAGAAATAAAATCATTTTTGGGTCACTCTCACCAGCCAGGGTGTGAACGCACCATTACAAGAAGTCATCTTACAAAAGCTCCACCCTTAAGAGTTTTGAACATCCTATTTATAAAAGTTGTCTAGCATGATCAAATGCTACAGCCAAAATATTAATCCATCCTTGCTTTAGATCTTACACCCTTGAGGAACTCAAACAAAACAGCATTCTGATAATTCTAACAAGCTCTTCTCTCACCAAGATGTACTGACTTCCTTGCCTCCTGCCTAATGATGAGCTGGAATCATATAAATGGGCTGATCTGATTCTCTACAGCCAAGAGGCCACCACCACTTCCATGAGAAAAGTGGTAAAACCATTCCAGGGTGTGCACAGCTGTAATACCTGGGGCTGAGGTGGGAGAGGAAGGAGGCACAGCTACCTTCACTTGACAGTGGTAGTGCAGATCAGCCATAACACAAAGGTGGGGAAACCATCGACTGAGGGACAACTGACCCCATGCTCTCCATGAAGAGTACAGGCAAGAACACAGATCTATTTTACTGCTGTCAACAATACTGGAGGACTCTACCAGTGCCCATAAAGATACAGCTCAAAGAAGGCACGAGTTGTTTACTTTCAACACACAGAAAGAGCTTGACAAGCAATGGAAAGAGAATTCAAATTGGAAATGCCAGTTTAATCCTGCATTTTGAGATCCTGATTTTACATCAGGGTTGGGGGTTTTTTTTGAGGCAAATGGAAGCACCTGGTAAAAGACATTGCTTATATTCCACAGAATATAATAGCTCTCCCCACAGTAAGTCTGTACCAGACTATGACAAATCTTGCCAGATGATTACTTCACATGTCCTTAATGAAATTAATATAGCAGTGATGAAGTCAAGGACATTTTCTGTCAGTAAGCCACTTCTAATCTTGAAGAGGACTTTATATTTTGAGGGTTGGCTGTAGCAAAAAAAACATTTCTTCTAGAACACCACCAAGACAACACACACAATTCCCCAAGCAAAATTTACTTCCTTTTTTATAAACACTCTCCAGGATACCCATTTAATATTTCTTGGCCTTCTGAGCTTTTTTTCGCTACATTTACAGTAATTACTTTTGTGATAGCTTTCTGTAGAACAAAAGCACCTGCATTTGACAGCTACATTGCTCCAAAACACCAACCCACCTGTTTCTTTTTGAGTCTTTATGTGTAGAACAGCAGTGCTTCCCAAAAGTTTTGTTATTTCTCTTTATAACTAGTTTACAGATTCTGGGAGCAACAGTTACTTATAGTCTAGAAAGAGAAGGAATATTAGGATTTGTTCATTTAAGAGACTTACAACTCCTGTGCAACATGCAGAATTGCTACAGAGACACAATCATTTAACAAAATATTCACCATCACATTGGGCAGCAATTAGATGATGCGACATGTTATGCCAGAGGATTGTATTGTTCTTCTAACTTAATGGGGAGCCATCCAGGAGACAGAAAACTACCTGGTGAACAACAGAATAGGTTTGGATAAGCAGTCTGGGAGCAACAGAGTATCCAAAAAATTTATATACTATTTCCAACTTTATACTTGGTATAGATTTTAATTTTTTTTCCAATGCTGGAAGCTAACCAATCAAGAGCTAAAAGATCACCAGAGACCAAAAACAGTGTTTGGAAGAGTGGCTGAATCAGGAAGGCAAAGACACACAAGCAAAACTGGAAGGAAGAAATATTACCAGCTGAAAATAAAGGAGCATGTTAGGCTCTGTGGTGGATTCTGCAGCCTGCTAGACCCACGGGACTTCTGCACGGAACATTGGGAGGTGTGGACACAGACTTTAAAAAAGTGAAATTCTTTCTAAATAAACAACGAATTATTTTAAGAAGATCACCTGAAGGGCAAAGGAGTGGTCACTAACATTATTTCTTCCCTGAGACAAGCCTGCAGAGGTAATCGCTGCCAGACTCAGCTAGAACACTGACCAAAAGGCTGGCCTTTGAGCTGGAAAAAAAGCAGAGGAATCCATTGTCAGAAAGGCTTACGATTAGCATTACTGACCTGGAGGGGACACACTTGATGCTGACAGGAATCTTCTTACCCAAATGTGCTGAAGCCAGTCCTTTCAAAATTATATACCAAAGCCAACTGTTGGTACTGCATTCATTCGCTTCTTTTAAAAGCATACTGTCATCGACAGGATGTAAAATCACTAAGTTTAATCCTGGGCAGTCTCACCCCACAGATGTCAGCAATTTTTCAGATGATACCTTCCATGTAAAGGTTGCTATTTCTATATTTTATAGTCATGGCACGACAGTGTATTTCTTCTGGCTCCCTGCAGCATGCAGTGTGTTCAGCATAGCTGGCTCTCATCCTTCCTTTATGAAGTCTTCCTCTGTCATTACTTGACAGTACCTTCAAGTGCTCAAATTCAGTCAGTCATTCACTGATGGTAATGTAATGGATTTGTTACTATATGCCACCTTTCAAGAAGTCATCTTCCTAAGTTCATTTTGTGCCTTCTGGATATCCAGGTCCTCTTCAACAGCTCAGTCCAAACCACTGCATCTCTCGCTGTATTCAGTGCCTACGTTTCACATCCCTCCTCCCTGTGCACCACATCAACCTCAGAAATGTGCAGTAAATGTTTAAACACATGAACAAGGGGCACTTTCAGACATATTTGGGTCACTATTATGAGGTTGATGCCAAAGGATGTTGTGTGTTAGCTTAGCAATGCAGTGTATTTTTTCCAACTGCTTCAGCCACCAACCAACTACGTGAACTACCCTGAAAAATTTCTTTAAAATTTGTAACGAAAGATAATTTAATATAAAAACAAAAAAAGCAGGAACTAACTCATCTTAATTACATACAAAGACCAATGAAACAGTATGAGATGGCTGTAGGTTGGGTCAGCTAAGTCCTTAATTTTTTGTATCTTATGCTTTCTTTTATTTAGGGTATACATCTAGGTAATGCTTCTGGGCTTTTTCTCTGCCATCTACAGAGCCCTAAGGTCCTTTAATACAGCTTTCATCATCTTTTCTTGATACATGCCATCAAACCGTGCTTCCAAAAAGAGACGTCATTAGGAAGGGAGCCCCCAGGCACCACATTACACAGTTGCTCGGTTCATATAAATGTGAAGTGGGGAAAAATAATCAACCACTTTTAAATACAGCTTTAAAATCAGGCAGTTGAACTTGCCTACACTATTTACATGAAACATCTTGTAGTCATTCCATACAGTAGTAAAATTTATTAGCATTTTTCTGTAAGGCAGTAGCAACTGGAGATACACAATAGCATCAGGTCTTTGTCCCTTCAAAGAGCTTTTACAAAGCAGTAAAGCCCTTCTAGCATAAACTGCACTAGAAAGCCTAGAATTTTTTCAAATTTGTACAAACCAAAGACGTACACTGTTACTCTTGCTTTTCCCCTCCTTATTGGATTCCAATTCCTTTTTCCAGAAACACTTTTTTAATTCTACTCTTTTAAGCTTTTCTTCTTTCTTGCCTTGCAACTCTGACATTCTTTCTCCATTCCCTCACTCATGAGTTATTTGCTGGCTGGTTTAGAGAAAGACCCACATGGAGACAGGGTAGTCACATGGCAGAGGCAAGAAGCCAGCCCCTACTCCTCCATCCATGTGTACCTGTGATTGAGTCTCAGTGTCAGCCGTGTCACACAGCCCTGTGCATGCAAGGAGCAAAGAGGGGCCCTTTCCAAGGAACACACTTCAGCAAGGCTGTGTCTAGGAGCAAGCATGAACCTGGGCCTTCACTATCAACACCAGTGGTTTCTATCAAAAACAACCTATTCTGCTACTCCTCAGCAAAAGTCTCTGTGCACACAGAGATTTGCACTCACAGAAACACAAGAGATAATATTCTTCTCAGCTTTGGAGAAATCAGATTACCAGACAGCACAAAGGAACCCACCCAGCAGTCCTCCAAGCTACTTTGCACATAATGCTTTGTATGCTTTGTCCTCCCTGAAACATAAATAATCAGTAACTGCTGGGGGAAAGATCCAGGACATGATGGGTCACTTGGTCAATCAGACAAGGCAAACACTCTTCTTCTGACATAAACAACCTCTTTCTCTGTCACTGCTGTCTTGTGTATCTTTAGGTGTTTTTGTAGCTTTCAACAGACTTTCAAAATCAGATCTTCGACTGTACAATGTGACCTTTGACTGTATGAGGGTTTTTTACTATGTTTATTACATTAAAACCCTAAAATACAATTCAGCAGCCACTGGGCTATTTCCTGCTTCAGTCATACCTATGTTCACACTCTGAAGAGACATTGGCATCATTTTAATAGCGTTTCCATTACTAATTTCCTCTTCATTCTCAAAGATGTGCACTGACAGTCTTAGCTCCTCACATACACAAAGTAATTGACCTCAAAAACACAGGCAGAAAAGCTATTTTAAATGGCAACATGCAGCTTGCAATAAAAACATTATGTGTTGACATGGCACCATAATTCTAAAAGATCCTAAAGCATTCAAGCATTCTAAAGCATTTAGACAGCCTCGATCTTCCTCTGATCTTCCTTTGCTCTGTTTAGACAATATTCCACGCAGCTGCTGGACTAAACCTGTGGAGGCTGCTCCCTCTTGCTATTGAGAATGCAGGCTATCTACAGACAATGATGCACAGGTTTAGAACACCATTTAAGTACAGGCAATTCTGAATGGAAGTTGGTCTTCCAGCAATGCAACAGGATTTTCTACAGTTTGGCTGAGAAACTCAGCTAGTATGAAATCACCAGAGACTATTACAGTAGCTTTAATTTTTGCACAGAACAGACAAATTCATTGTTTTGAAAGGTCATGACAGTAAATTGCATGGAATTCAATTTGCCTCCCTCAGATGGATGAAGGTCTGAGTCAAACATAGAACAGTAGAAGCCTTTGGCTCCAAGAAGTCTGTGCTGATTCAAACTTACTCCTAGGCAGGCAAACCACCCTTCCTCTCAGCTATACATTATCACAGCTTGTGATTTTCAGCTGATCTTTTTCCCCAGCTGTGATATTGCAGCCAACTGTGTCATAGATGAGCATCAAAACAATGGTCAATGCAAGAAAAATCTGTTTGTTTTCAACCACGAAGTTACCAAATATAAAATTGTTTGTGATACAGACGTTGTCATGGTTGTCTCACGCTTCTTTCTCCACATCTAAAGTGAAATACAAAAAACTCCAGGGAGATGTATGGGAAACAACGCCATCAGCACAAAACAGAAAGACAAATACTGGAAAAGCAAGCAAGAGTAAGGATTACAGAAAGACCATGAAGACAAAGTAAAAGAATACCTTCTCCAGGAGGAGAGTGACACACCTGTAACACACGTGATTTAACAGGCTCCTTGTGTGTAACTGAGAGCAACAGAGCTAGTGAGCAGTTCACTGCTGACTGGGTATATGGCACCAGGTAACAACTCTTACCTAAAGCTTTCTGGGTATTCAACGACAGCCATGTTGATAACATCCAGTGCATGCTGATAGTGCTTCTGAGCTGAAAAGAGGAGGGCCAGTAGATGAAGTGAATTCATGTCATCTTTGCACAGTTGCAGGGCCTCTTGAAGATGGTCTATAGCATCTGAAATCTAGAAGGAGATGGGGTGGAAATAACAAGAGAACACATTACTGTTTCAGTCCTACATTATACCTCAGAAATAAGAACAAATAGAGTAATTAGAAATTTTGAAGAAGTTCTACTTAGGCACCTTCTACTATCAGAACAGTCTGCCAAAATTAACAGACTGCACTGCTTCAAAAAAACCCACACATTCTAGAGAAAGAAGTCTGCAGCATTACTAAATCACTGCTTATGAACAAGAGCAGCAGACCTGATCCAATCAACCCCCTCTTCCTTTGGCATGGTGATTCAATGCTGTAAACAGATCCACTACAGAGGCCCAATTCTCAGCCCCATTTTCTAGGATGGGTGGCTGGCTCTTCACCTGGGGGTGAGCATTACACACCTCTGCTGCATTTTGTCTCTCATAATGGCTGTACAAAGCCTTTCATGATTTGGATCACGAACATAAAAATTAAGTTTGAACGTTCAAGGGTAAAAGAGTCAAGATTTAAAATGCTGTCAGAAAAAGAAATATATTTGCCAGCAGTGACGTAAAGAGCAGTCCTGACAGTCACAGCAGCAGCATGTTATTAGAACCAAGTCTCACTTGGCAGAAAACTTAACACCCATAATGAATGCAAGTATATCACATGCTCTTTGTGATCCAGTACATTATTTAAGTGTACTGTTCAAAAGGGAACTTCTTAGCAGATTTTCTTTTGTTTGTTTAGCAGTATGTTTTATGCAGAGGATTTTCTTTAAAATTCTCTAGTGTCTGAAATTACTGTTACATAAATTATTTCATGTCTGTGGCTCTGGAAATCTGCAGAAAACAAAACATAAAAGTGTATAAATTTCTTTTTCTCACGTATGCTTTCCTGCTCCTTCTCTTAATGGATGGAGAATGCAGTTCCTTCTTTCCTACTATGAGAACTTCCCACCTAGCAAAGCTTTGCAGACATTCTTCTACCCTGGCATACCACCAGTGTCAAATTCCCACCGCCTCCACAGATCTCTCACAAAAACAAGTAGAACATAACTAAGGAAAGCAACAATTACACTGCCTGCAGCTACAACAGAGGCTGTTGATTATCTAGATCTAGGTGTACTTCTGGGAGCAGTGTATATTCTGTTCACAGGACAACTTCATCCTAATGTCCAAGTGACATTTCTCTCTCGCTGTGCACGCACAAGCCATGGTACTTAACTACTCTATTACTGGTGACTCCATGCAAGCCTGGAAATCAGTGTGACTGCTCCAGACATAACCCCAAACTGGCATCTAGCCCGCAGCATCAAAACTGCTGAATGTCCTGGCTTGGATTCAGGTTGGGATATATGACTGAGTGCTCAGCTTTAATGAATTACTGCTTGTCAGTGGAGCTACTTTAACCACATGTGTTATTAGAGCCTACTGCAAAGGTAAACATGTTGGCTTAAATCACCCATGTTCACTCAGCAGCTTACTAGAACATATTTTCATACAATGTAAAAATTCTAGCAATGACAAGACAACTTGGAGGCAGGATGAGACACTGGTGAGCCCAGACCTGCCTGTCCACGAAGTTCATCAGTAGATATACCAGAGGTATATAGATTTGCTGTGCTAAAACAAAGCTGCTGTCAAGATTTCTTGCACTCAGGGCTAAAAACCCCTTCTATTTTTTCCCGTTTTTCTGTCTCAGACTACACAAGTATTCATACAGAAAATACAAGTTTGGGGAAAAATTCATTAGAAGAAAAAGAAAACCTGCAAACCAAACAAGTGGAGGAGACTTGGAGCAACCTGTTCCAGCTGATCCTGCTTTGAGCAGGGATTGAACTGGGTGATCTCTAAAGGTCCTCTTCAAACTATTCTATGATTAAGACTTGGGAATGGGATCCTAACTGGCTAGTATAAATCAGACAAAGAATAATCCTTGCAACTACTGCCTTTACTGGGGGACTTCAAAATTCTAGCGGTACTTGACCTTACTCGCATGTGAATGTGTACACTGAGACTTTGCTTTGTGTGTTGCAAGTGACTTAGGATCAAACTGCAGGTAGGTCCATAGCCCTAACAGAGACCTGCCATGCAAGCTCTCTGTTGCAACACACATGAAATAAAGCTGCAAAAAAGGGAGTTGTGATCACTCCTGCAAACCTGTGTCTGCTGGACAGGCAGCCACATACTGCTGAAAGAGACGTCACCTAAAGTAATTCTGTTCTGTAGCATGGGGCCTGCAGTGGTTACATCTCATTTCAGTACTTCCCTCTAGTACCATCAGAGTCACAGGCAATGGCTGGTTTTGAAAATTAATAATGCTTCCCTGGTAGCTAATTTATTAACTCGGGCCCAAAAAGATTCCTTAGTGCTGTAACACAACTGTACAGCCTACACGGTACTGCTGCATAATTAGAAACAGTGGACAAAAATAATATGAACTCCATGCCTTCACAGAAAGCATTATGTGAAACAACAACCTACAACAGACCAGATGCAATGAAATACAAACTAAATTTCTAGATCAACAAAAGCAAGATATCTGGCAGCAGTCAACGCAAACTTCTTTTGAAACATGTATTTTTATTTAAGTAACTATATAATTTGAGAAAGATGGAAGCGGGCACTGCAGATGGCACCCTGAAACATCAGCGCTTTATCAGAGACAGGCTGCCACTTAAACATTCCCTCCAAGTACTGCACTTTAAAATAATCCTATTTCAGCTGGACTGCAAGTTCAAGTGGGGCCTGCAATTAGAAGAAGTTACAGTTCCCTGATTTCTCATTCTGTTAACAAATATATCACATGTTTTGTATGGCACACAGGTATCTTCACATTGCACTGATTAGGAAGCAAAGATGCTGCAGTAGGCCAGAAATAGCATCTTGCAGCATTACCAAAATAATGCCACAATATGGATTGTTTAGGCTGCCTCTTATATAATAGGATTTATTTCAATAATGCTATATGTCTCTTTAAAAACAATGCTGGTATGTCACAATTATAGGTATAAAAAGGAAAACAGAATGAGTGTAAAAAATACTTCCTAACAGTAGAACGCACTTGGATATTTTAAATGGTAAATGAAACAGGAACTCTTAAGAGGAATTTTCAGGCCTTGTAATTTCACATCAGTTGACAGTTACACTTAATTAACCATTAAACCTACCCACTCCATCTCTTTTTATAGCATGGGAAGGAGAAAGTTTTACTGACTGGCAAGAGCTTTCATTGAAAACAGACTTGCTACAGTCCACCAGAACCTCAGGAAAGCAGGCTTAGATACATCAGTGGGTTATTACTTAGCTCTTCCTACAAGCCACTCTTGATCACCAGAACAATCTAGGCTAGGACGTAGGCAGAAAAGCAGCATGTTGCTGTTCAGCAGAGGAGGCAGTAGCTGGTCTGGGAGAAAGACAGGCCAGAAATACCTACATCCAAGCAGTCACTGAAAGAAGCACCTCTTGATACCTCCTAAAAGAGCTCCTCTCCTGGGGCAGAGACAGCAGTCTCTCCTTCTTGAAACCAAAATAAAAACCAGGGAAAGCAGGTGAAATACTTTCTCTGGTCTCTAGAATAATGTTTATCTTAGTTGTACATCCAGACACTCTGGAAGGAAGTAGGTGTTTTCTGGATAGTGCCACTTGGAAACTTGAGGTCTGTTGGAAGTCCACAGGAAATTGGTGAGACTTCCAGTGCTCAGCTGCTGACCCTCACCCACCTTTCCCTTCCCATTTTCATGAAAAGAAAGCTTATTAAGTATTAAAATGGTATGAAGCCTACATATGTTGTTTTTACATATCCAATACTGATTTACATGGCATTCAAGGTCACAAACACCATCACCCCCCCAAAAAAGGGAATCAACACCTAAAATTAACAAGAGTGCTGCTGACTAGTCTCTAGAGTCATCTCCATAGAAACCGGTCTGCTAAAAAACAAGGCAATGCATTAAAATCAGTGAGCTTTAAAGTGTTCATTCTACCTTGTTTTTGCTGATCCAAATGCTGTTACCACAGAAACAGGAGAAGCAGCTGAACCAGCCGCTGGGAGTCGAGAGCTACAAGTCTCATTTGTCGCTCAGCTCGGCCGGCTGCCAGCCAGGCGCTGCAGGTGGAGATATCCACTGCAGCAGATACTGACCTTGGCCTCCTGGCACTGCAACTCGGGGGGGGGGGGGGAACCAGACTGAGACCCTCCTTACAGAACAGGTTCTTGTACTCTGTATTTGGCTGAAAAATGCACTAAAACACTCTGGGGCTATTGCAGACCCTCCAAGTCTTCCCAATGACTCCCGTGGTCTTTAAGACACAGGCGCACACATAAAGCTCATCATCGGTGTTTTTTATCTTGGTTGCTGGTGGTTTCAACTGCCAACTCTGCATGAGCCTTTTATAACCATTCCTCTTCTTGTCACATCCTCATCTCAAGTCAGAGGGATGCTTATGTTTTTCCATTTCCCCTTTCCCTTGCCCAGTGGTGACAGAGACAGGTGCTATTGGAAATATTTTACAACCTTCCAAGGAAGATGAATTGCTCCATCTTTGCTTGGCACTCCACTGGTCAGCTGCCTCTCTTGCTTTGTTCCATGAAAACACTCTCTTATCTATGCAAGCTGATACCTATATTTTTCAGTGCTGGGTACAGTTACCTCATTTATCGACTCTGACCATGGAAACAAAAAGGCCTATTTGCTGAGAAAAACATTCAGGCATCATATTGTAACCTACTATGTAGAAAAGGCCTGATTTATCAGTATTATAGCATTGCCTGATGAAAGCCCTAACTATGATGTTCAATAGTTAATGCAATCTATCAAAAAAGGTATCATTTATCTTCCAGTTAATCAGAAAGAGAATATATTAGATACTTTAAATAATTAAGGATATTAAAAATGCATTACCAAATGTTTATCATTAAGTAAACTGGCAAAAGAAGAGTAGGATATTTTACAGCAGTCTAAAAATAAAGATGTCTCAGGTATCTCCTCTCTGTCCAAGCATGCGTTAAAGATTTATATCTCACTTGATGGGAGAAGAGCAGGAGCACCATTGCAGGGGTCAGGCTGACACTACATAATACACTGAGATCATACAGCTGTGGGAGCAGAGGCGACTGGCAGAACATCAAGGATGAGAACACACAGGTGAACTAGACAAAGAGGAAAGTGAGCATGGGGACAAGAGACTGAATGGAAAGAACAGGAGAGAAGGGAAATGAAGAAATAAGACAGATGAAACAACACTGGAAAGACAGGCTACAACCAGAGAAAAAGAAAGGGTAATGACTTAAAATGCCAGTAACCATGAAAACAAAACCAATGACCACAAAAATCTTGATTTTATTTTTCAGGATAGCAGCTGAAAAGCTGTAATGTTTTTACTCATGGCAAGAAGCAGAAGAGGCAGCAGATCAGACAGTCTCCCTATGAGGCAAAAGCTATGAGAGAAAGAAGGGTAGCTGGGTGTTTTTTAATGAAAGACCCTGAGCAAACTGCATCATAAAGCAGCCAGCAGGCAGATGAGAAAGTTAAATAAGCCATTTTAATTATCCTTTCTTATTGCAGGCTACAGCACACTGCTCTCATTATGAAAGGGTTACAAAAGTGACATTATCAAGAGGGTGCTCTCTTGGAACAATTAGTTTAACCTAATGAACACACAGCTCCCCTAATTAGCTCAGGAAAGTAAGAAAGACCCAACTGTTCAACTCTGCAGTGGAGACTAAGGAGAGAAAACTGCAGCAACAGAAGGCCTGCCAAAGAAAGAAACTCCAATGATGAAATTTCAAATCTAGCTAGAGAGGTATTTAAAAAACAAAAGCCGCTCCAATAAAGATTTAAGCTTTGAAACAGAAAGGAGAGAGAAATAAAACACCCCAATTTTAAGAAAAAGGGGCAGAAAAATAAAGCACAGCGCAAGTGGTTTGGGGTTTTTTTCTGAAAGGCAATGCAGAGCATTTTCTGATCAGCTTCATTTTTATGAGTTAACACCTGCAGCAGCATTCAAATGCCAACTAATCCCACTCGCTGCAGAGCTCCAACACTCGTCAAAGCCGAACGTCAAACGTGCCCAAGTATGGAATAAAGCAATCCCAGTGCGGGGAGCGCGATCTGGCATGAGACGGAGTGGGGCAGTAACGGGAGAGCCTCTGGAGCAGGACACAGCGTGACACCCGGGGAACAGGAATAAACACACCTCGCTCATCCCACACACACATGGGTGCTCCAAGACTGCTCGGGGCTTAGAGCTGAACCCACTCGCTAGGGAAGGCCATTCCACGTGCTACAGAATTATTAGTTTTGGAGTAAGAAAAAATATTTTACATAAACATATTCTGATTGCTTGTTACCGGTTACAATGCAGGAAGGAAGGGACCCTGTTTAGCGAGCCTGGGTCTTGTTCAACTGGGCTGTCCTTCCACCCTCCCATGACTCCGTGATTTCCAATTATTTCACATACCTGTCTGACAAGAGCCAGCTGCAGTGACAGGTAGAGGATGATTTGGTGATCATCGGGGGCCAAGTCACGTGCTCTTTAAGGACGACAACACAATACAAAAAGAAAAGTGACTGTTAGATTGCACTTTGCAGAACTCCTTCACCATGAGTCACAAAAGCACAGAACAAAACCCAGTCTTCCCCCACAGAAAACTAGTCCAGTAATGGGGGAGCACACTGAAACTAGACAAAAAGCAGAACAGCGCTGGCCTGGCTAAGCCAGAATCCCAGGAACAAGTATGAGAAACACAGCTGCCAGGATGTTATACAACTTACATGCTCCTTTATTAAATGCCACCTAATATTTTGGAACTTGGATAACTAATATGGAAAAAGTAGCTCTGAGCTCATAACAAACCCATCAAAGCATTATTTTAAGTAATTTAGGTGATGGATATAGCTGTCTAACTTGTTCCTATACTGCCACTTTTCAAACATTAAGAGAGGGTTAGGTTAGCACTGAAAAAAGTAGTCACTCTGAGCATGTACAGGACCAAAGATGCGGAGCCTGTGACAACCTGGTGCTCAAACACACAACACATTCTCTACCCTGCAGCTTCTAGTTTAACTTTTGACAGTAGACTCCTAATTTGGAAAGGGACACTGAGGGAGGAATGATTTGATGACAGGAACTGCGCCTGGACCAAACCCAAGGCCCTTACTTCTCAAGCCTGGGCTCTGAGATATTACCTTCCAGTCCATAGCAGGCAGCGGGCACTGCTGTGAAGGGAAGCCCTGGCTAGTGAAGGCTGCAGTGTCTCCAGAACCATATTTGCAGGCCCTCAACGAAGTCTTGTGCAAAGCAGGCAACAAGGGATGGACAACCTGGGCAGAACTGTCCCCTCTCAGACTATGCCAGGCACGAAATTTCAGCCTGAATTTGGTAGCCTGTGGAGAAGCCATTAACCAAGGCAATGATGCAATAGTGTCTTGAGGAACCCAACCTAGGAGGAAAGGTGGGGCACCAGCTCATGCCATCTGGCAGCCCAGTCCAGGAACCAGTGGATTCTCCCCTTCTGACTCACAGAGCTCACTCATAGCTCTGCAGCACAGGGAAGTCATTTCACATGGGAGAAATGGGGAAGAGGAAGGTCCATCATAGCCAATTAACATTCCTGACCTCTTTCTGGGCTGCGTTCCAGGACACCAGGGAAACCTGCACCTGCATTGCCAGGCCCAAAGTGAGTACAATTAATGTCCTTATGAGGGAGAAATGACAGGCTGACAACACTGGTGGCTAAAACCCATGCCAAAACTATTGATTTGCTAATAATAAACAAATAACAATAAAAGAATTACTTCAGGGAACAAACCACACACCATTTTAATGGCAGTCACTTTTCAAACGCCATCTTGGCCTGTGAGCAAGAGTATGTTGAAGCTGATTTTTATAACTAGTGTCTCTAGAACAAATTAATTTACTACGGACTGAATGTGTCCTGTAACTTTAGAAGTCAAGGTGGTACTCATGTTCTGAAGCAATGCCAAAGACATCAAGGTGCAATCAGTACAGGCAAGTCACTAATTTCTCCTTCCACTTCAAGAAACAAAAAAAAAAAAATACCCAAACAGCCACAAAACCCCAACGAAACAAACAAACAAAAAAAAACCCCAAAAATTGCAAGCAACAACAAAACTTCACAAGTTAGAACCCAGCTTTGTCCTAAGGTGTTAGACAGGGTGAGCCACCTCTTTACAAAACGTCTCTTGCAAAACCTTCAGTAGCCTCTCCAGCAATAAATAACATGGGAAAGTTCACAAGAATATAGCAGATGAGATTAATGGTGCTTTTGGAAAGAAACAAAGAATTGTCACTTTACTGCTTATTTTCCTCAGAAGGAATTAGAAAACATTTGATGCAATCTTCCAGCTGAAAAGGCCCCTTACAAAGATGACTGCAGGCCAAACCATGGCCTGAGAGATCATACATGTTCTTCAAAAGGAGGTGAAAAACAAGGAAGGTAAAAAAAGATAAGAAACCAAACTTAGGCATTTAGAAAAACACTAGTAATCAGCTCACTGTCACATTCCTGTTGGCTGAGGTTTGAGTAACTAATGTTTGGCTAGAAGCTTGTCTGCCTCCTAGCTAGAGTTAAGATACCATGAAACAAGTCAAAGCCAATGGGAAAGGTCAAAGGATTAAAAAAAAAAAAAGTTTAAAAGCAGTGCAGCACCACAGTTCCTTAAAATTTGTCACTAGTTAACATACTACGCTGGAGTCCAGAAACTTGCTGGACTTAAAAGTACACTCCTGATCCAAACAGTGAATGAATAAATGGCTTTTAAAAATTCTCTCTCAGATCTCCATAAAGTAAATATCCAGAATTGTATCTGTGGTTTCAGCTCTTGCACTCACTACAAAACCAGTTTTAAGACCAACATGTTAGGCTCCTTGTTCAGCATCAGCAAAACAGCTGAGATCCATTAACTTTGTTCAACTTGCTAAACCTGTACCTTGGGATACCAGAGATCTCAAATTTTCTTCACTTCTGTAATTATGACCACAACTCACTCACAATTAGATATTTCAGCCCAAGACATAGACCATACAAGCTTCCATTTAGTTGCCATTTGTAGTCTGTAGGCATCTACATTTACAGTAGGTTGTAAATTGTAAATATAATTGTACAAGTGTAAATAACTGCCTGAACACCACCCAGTGTATTTTGGGTGGTGTAACTTAATCATAACAGAGTCAGGAAGCTCACACCTCACCTCTCTACCCCACAGAATGGACAAAAAAGAGTATTAACTCAAGCAGTTGTACTTGAGGTCTCAAGTGTAGCTGCACAAGAGCATAATTCACAGTTGCTTCCAGGGTGGAGCCATTGTATCTGTTCCCCCCACAAAACACAGGGATGAAGGAGAGGCGAGTGGTGCATGTTTTGTACCCTCTTCTTCCAACAACAGCTCACATAAACACTCATTAGGACAGCAATTATCCTCTCCCCTAGGTGCAGTGGTGCCAGGTCACCCCACAGCTGCCTACACCCTGATGGCAAAGGTACTTTCCCACCATGACGGAAATAGGATTTTAAGCCTGCTTCACACAGGAATTGAGACAAAATTAGCTTTCCACGTTTGCCAGCTGGCATGATGTGAGGAAGCTGCATCTCCCAGCACTGTAGATCTCACTGCAGCTAATTTGGGGCTAAGGTTATTTCTGTAAGGTGGCAGAGCAGTACTCTTACCTTGGATATTCAATCAAATAATCACTGCATTTAGCCATCACAAAAATGGTTTTGACAGACTACTGCTGAAATCTAATGAACTGTTTTCAAACTTTCCAGCAAGGAAGCCTTACACAGAGGAAAAAGAAACATAAAAAGAACAATTTTTCTGAATTCATGCAAAAAATACACAATACAAGCATCTGCAAGATTCCTACTCACCTCTCCAAAGTCTGAAGTGCTTTCTTGTTTAATTCATCCTGAGTGCCCTTCAGACTAGCTGTAGGACAAGATACAACACAATTTAAGAGTTAATTCAATGTTTCAGATTAAATAAATAGATGTATAGAGTATTTCAAACTGGGAGTGTAAACACTGCGGAAATCTGCATGTGATCATTTCGACATGAATTCTCAAATTCATTTTTATTAAAGATGTTTTAAGTCCTTCGTTTGAAATACTGAAGCATTTTTTATTTACATATGCCACTGAAGGGGGCTGGGAGAAGGGGCCATCCACTAACTAGATACCAAGAAGGTAACAGGCCCTCAGCCAGGCTGGTGCAAATGCTAAAAGCAGTAACCTGCAGCACATTCTGACTCAGATACAGACCACCCCCACCACCACTGCCACATAGGAGGGTGCTGCACATTGAACAGGGAACACCAGCAGCCAAACTTACAGCTCTGTCACAAAACACCACCATCTCTGAGACCACAACAGACATCTAGGTTACTTTAGATGTGGCATTAGCCACTAATGCCCTCCTTCCATGCTTCTAACTACTTGACCAATGGATCCTGCCCAGTATGCTCACTTATGAATGTATAAATTAATTCCTACCTAAAACCAGAAAAAGAAGAGAAGACTCAAGCTCTTGTTATACCTGGGTATCGTAAGATATCATCATCAAGATCAACAGGAACAGAGGAAGAGCTTAGAGGAACATGGCCTTCTGAGATCCAAAATATCTGGAAACCCAGTGATGGTTTTTAGAAATGCACTGGCTGTCTTGTTCTGGTTCTTATGTTTACAGATTTTGTATAGCAGCTGCTTCTTGTTCTGCCTATCCTCAAATTGAGAGCTATTGATCAACAGCACATGGAAGTGATGAGTAGTTAATCTATCAGCAAACACCACCCATGAATATATCTGATTTGATACATCAAGTCAGTGTATGCTCCAAAATAGAAAGTTACTAAGTAGTATATAATAATGCAACAAACCCAGCAAAATTTAAGTATTCTTAAAAGCTATTAAGAAGAAAGAGATGAGTTCTTCTGCAAGACCTGCAAAGGTAACCAGTTTCTTTGGATTCTGCAATATGTCAGCAAGTGAAATTTTGAAAGTAAATTATTTGCTGCAGCAGCTATAGTGATCAGACTTTTTTTATTCCTACATCTTCCAACAGTTCTTCAAAACACCAGGTTCATTTGGGGGGAACAGCAAGCTTCAGGATTTCCTAATCATAAAGATCAAACTTTGCTTAGGCCACAAAACCTACTCTATGCATTAAAAACTAATCCCAAAATGTGTATTTTAAAGAATAAATTTAAACACATGGACTTTCATGCAAAATGCAGCATTTATTAAAAATACATCGCTCTCAACAGCCTTCAGTCAGTCTACTGCAAAATACTGGGAAAAGGTAACAAAGGAAAAAAATTTACAAAAAGAAGAACCAAGATTGATGTAAACAAAAATACCTGAGACACTGGAAAGGATTTGATCATACCTATAAACATCCCTACAGAAAAAAATCTGACACTCTGTTTCTCAGGAAAACTACAAGATTCTTCATTTAAGTTACAGAGCAATTCTGAAGATGTCACACAGTAAGAAAGACTGAAAGAAATGTTACTATTTGTCCCTCAAATTAAACACCAAATGGAAAAGCTACAACTTCTACCTTCCACCTGTTAAGACATTTGACTAATGTTCAGCTTGCAGTCAGAAAGAACACAAAATATATTATGGAAATGAAGTGATTACAGCTAGTCAGCTTTGCCTCTGCATTACTGGGAAACAGCATGTGACTCTCACCTCCCACAATATGGACTGCATCTTCAGCTACCATGAAGCTGGAAATCTGGTTGTCCATCTCTAGCTTTGTGTCTGACACGGATGAACACACTGAAACTTGTGTTTGACAATACTGAGCACTGATGCTGCAAGTTAACTATGCATTTACAGGACCTTTACCACTAAGGGAGATAAATGAGGGGAAAAAAAACCCCAACAGTGGAAAGTGACTTGGGGAGAGATGCATAAAAAGAAGCTTGGCCATCAGGTCAAGGGAGGTGATCTGCTCTGCTATCTGAGACCCCCACCTGGAGTGCTGTGTGCAGCTGTGGCATCCACAACACAAGACATGGTTCCATTGGAACAAATCCAAAACAGGGCCATGAAAATGGTTAGAGGGCTGGAAGACCTCTCCTATACAGAAAAGCTGAGAGAGTTGGGGTTTTTCAGCCTGAAGAAGAGAAGGGTCAAAGGAAGCCTTACTGCTACCTTTTAATACTTAAGGGGTTTTTAACCCCTTTTAACTCTTTATAGGCCCCTTTTTAGCAGGGCCTATAGTGATAGGACAAGAGGTTTAGTTTTAAGCTAGAAGAGGAAAGATTTAGATTATATACAGGAAGAAATTCTTTACTAGGAGGATGGCAAGACTCTGGAATAGGTTGCCCAAAGATGTTGCTGATGCCCTACCCTGAATTATTCAAAGAAATCTGCAACCCACTTGTATCACTGAAAAGCTCTCACTTCAGACAAAGAAAAGCTTGCACTAAGGAAACAGAATCTGGTAGGTCTGATTAAACTTCTAAAATTTATGTTCCATTCTCCCAGGTTGATGACACCAAAGAATTCTTCGGTCCCTACCCAACTTTACCTCCTGCAAGCATGGCTGCTGCAGTTCCATCAACTGAAACAAAATATGACTTATTACTTAGATTAAAAGCTGGAAAAGCAGTCTGACCAATGGGAGAGTGGCACAGGGGAGTTTCTGAAACCTGTAAGACACAGTACTTTTGCAAATGTCACTTGAGCAGCCCAAGATTTATTTTCTGAAGCACTCTGGGTTTTTAAAGGGGCTTCAGCCTTTCTAAAATGCAACAGGTTCTTCAGCAATATTTTGGTATGTAAATACAAAGCTCTGAAGTCACATTTGAAAACAAAGGAGGACAAGTTCTGTCTTAGCAAAAGCAGTTAAAGCACATCAGGAGTAGTGAATGCATGGAATGAAACACAGTGCCAAGGATCAGAATCAACACTACAAACAGGGAGAGAGGAATCTAGATCTTATCTTGTCCAATGGATTGAGCACCCATTAGCAGCTGAAGCACAGTCAGGTCTGTTTATGTAATACATTTGTTTTGTGGGAAAGAATTCAATTTGTAATGTGTGAAACTGCTCCTTTATGTGAATCACAACTTAAGAAGTGGGGATGACAGATAAATGGACTTCAAAAATACACTTCTGATCCAAACTAAAACACTGACATGCACGCACCCTTTTGCAAATATCACCGAGTTTTAGAAACTATTCCCTTGTGTTAAGACATCTAATATGGCACAACATACAGTTTTAGCACCCAGAATTATAATTAAAGATTGCACGCACTGGTATTTCCAAAAGCAAAGATTCTAAGTTTGTTCACTAATAATTTATTCACTTCTTAGTGAACAATTGAGGTGGGGGGGTTAACATTAACCAGTGCTGTCAGTACACTGACTGTTAGTAAAATCCACAAAGACTGATAGGGTGAGTTTCCAATTCAAGTCCCTGATCCATGGCCTTCTACCAAAATTTTAAATGAAAACAGACATACAGCACACTCATCTCAGAAAAAAGAATGAGGGACTGTTAAATCTAAAATTATTTCACAGTTTGTGTGGTGGTGATGTGAGATAAGAAGAGCACTTGTATTTCACGATACAATTCTCAACCTAGTCTTTCCTCTTTAGCCTTTGTTAAATTCATTTCACCTTTCCCTGCCTTCAGTGAATTCTTCACCAGACCTAAGGGAGGAAAAGTTGACAATGCAGCTTATGTCAAAACCGGAACTACTGGAGGAAGAGGAGCAGTTTGCTTTTGACATTGACCCACTGGAAACTTATCTGCAGAAAATGGACAATAACTACAAACAGGAGGCTTGGGCTTCTAAGACTGAGGCAAAAGTGGCAATGACTTCCCCTGAGGACACATCTTTCAGCTACTTCAATGAGACTTATTTCAAGAAACATGTAATTAGACATTAAGAATAAGGAAGCTATCCAGCATAAGTTTCAAGAAGTCTTACTTCCTCCAGGAGCTTTTTGCAAACCACAAAGAAAAGGCTTTATACAACTCCTCAGTGCCTTTGTCACACAGGAGGAGAAATAATCACTAAAAGGTTATATTAAATAGGAAAGCCTAACTTGGATGGAAGGCTGTAAGCTTTAGAAGGCAATTGGTCAAATGTTTCTGAAACACTTAGCTACCATTGAAAATACTGATTGACTGAAAGTCATCTCAACTGGAAAGTTATTGGAATCACATATACGTACACACAGATGTTTGACTTGTCTGCATATGTCACTAAAAACTGGTATAAATACAAGATTGACAACATGAGGCAGGATTACATCACGGAACTGCTGTCTTTCAGCATGTTCTAGCTTTGCTTCCTCACTGTCATATGCTATTTTTTAACAATGCTAATGAAAAATGTCTTTCTAGTGCAAATTTGACATTTTCCAGTAAAACACAGTTCCATATTCATGACCATCACATGTACACTTTTGAAGGACTTAATCCATTTTATTAAAATATAATCTGAAAGATGGAAATACACTCTTCCTATTTCCCTCAAATAACTGAGTGACTTGCCCTATTGCCTTCAAGGCTAGAGATGCAATGAGAAGGCAGATACATTCTGCTGCTCCAAAACATCAATCAGAGGCTAATCTGAAAACAATCCAAGGCAGTTGTTGTGAAGACTGTTTGTTTTACATAAAAAAGGACACAATATTGAACTAATCTCTTGAAAACTGAAGAGATATCCAGAAAAAGTTTCCAACTCACATTTTGCTGCACCAAAATATTTTTAGAGCCAGAGTACAGCATATGCCTCTCCAACTACATTCTTTAGAAACCACCTTCTTTTCATACTGATGTTAACAAAGAGATTTTAAGGGGCTAACAGAAAACCTATCTCTCAAAATAGTCTCTGGGGTCTTGTATAGCTTTAGAACAGTTTAAACAACATCTAGGCAAAATGCCCTTAAAAACTAGGCTGTTAAGCAGAACTCTATTCCTAGTGGACTTAAAATATATATATAAGAGAAAGTTCAGGCTAGGAAGGACATACTTTTTGACATGAACTTTCTAGGGAGAACTATTCTGAGACAGAGAAATGGAGAACTGGAGAGAGCTGCGGTGCCTGTTAGCCTCCAGGATGAAAAGCAGTTCTCAGAACAGCTGATCAGACGTGGCTGGCTGAAAAACTACACCAACTTGTGCTACTGAAGAGCACAAAAACACTTTCTCATACACATGCCTTGCAGAATTCTGGTGTAAGTTGCAAGGCCAGCATAGTCCATGACAACATAATAAAGTAATTTTAGCTTTGATTCTTTGCTGGAAGAAGTTGGTTTGTTTATATGAAACCTACCCAACAGAAAAGCCATTGCTTGCATGAGGGCAGGACTGCCAAAATGATTAGGAAAACACACAAGCTCAGCCATTATTCAAAGAAACTGTGTTAGAAGGCCTCCTACCTGTGTTAGAAGTCACAGAATAAGCAAAGACTGTTCCCACCTGTGAGCTTGATGAAGGTCAGAGCTAGAACTCTCCCAAATACTTCAAGCCCTTCTGACTACAAAGCACCAAATCTGCAGGAGCCCCTTGGCCACTCATTCAAGATCCAAGTAAGCAGCATTAAAATAAAATACTTCTTAGATTCAGTGGTCTGTTTCTAGTCAGCATCCACACCAGTGAGGTAGGTATTTTTATCTTGTTTACTTCTAAGTAGAAAAAATAAAAGACATCACAGAGAGGTTGAATATCTGTGGGGACTCAGTATCACGCCAGGAACTGCAGTGAGGCATTTCTGACTCCAGCTCTTGGATTGTATTTCTTTCTGATTTATGAGTGGGTGACAAAAATATGAAAATAGATGGAAAGTTTGACTTCTTCTTGTGTAAGAAAGTGAAAGAAATGTATTACAAATATTCAAGTAAAGCACACCAAGCATTGTCAGCTACACTCAGATTATCACCCCCTAAGTAATGACCTGCATTTCTTCCTTTACCTAAAAACTTCACTTTTATTACCACAGAAGACAGTTCTCTGAGCAAGTGAACAGTTCCCATTTATCTTGCAATCTGATTGTTTTTCATGTCTAGTCAGCACTGAAAGCAGATTTTCTGATAGATTTCCATTGGTTGCACTGAAGACTTTGAACAAATGCTCTCCATACAACACACTTGACAAACAAGGTAACTCACCATCAGTAGCTTGAAGGCTGTATGTCAGGCCCAGTGCCAGGTAACCCTTTGCTAGGGACTCTCCAGCATCCTCACCCAGGTCTATCACCATTTTAGCAAAGTGTTCTCCTTCTTCCAGCTGCAAAAGAGGTGGGTTGAGACTTACAGGCATTTCTCTCTACTCGCTTCAATAAAACGTGCCATTAAGCTTACCTGTAAGTGATCTGAGAGCCATTCACACAAGGGCTTTCAGTGATCCCAGTGAACACTCAAAAAGGACGATGCAGAAGGTCAGATTAGCAGACCTTGGTGCAGAGTTTTGAGAAAGGTTTGGGTTTTGCCACCCAAACTCTTTTCAGATGTTTAAGATCAATCAAGGGCACTATCTTATTTTATAGTTCCCTTCAGGCTCCCTTCAATCATGCAACCTTAAATACAAATGCTGGATAAGCTGGACTACTTACATGCTATCCTAGCACTAGATGGAAAGGTCTAACATGTTTCTTCCCACAAAGATGACCATTCAGTTTTACTGTCTGATTTTTTTTAAACTGTAGCAAATTCTACTTTCTTTTACCACTACAAGAGTAAAACAGGAAAGCACTAACTTCTCTGAAAGCTCTCAGCTGCTGCTTGCAGTTCTGCTGCCACAAGGACGCAGAAATTGCAGGACCAGAATTTTGATCTGAACTACCACAAGACCTTGGCAGCTCTTGCTGCACTAGCCACTTTCTGCATCTTTTGCAAAGACACAATTTCCCTGAAAATGCGCTTTATAGTATAGATAGTAACTGGAGGAGAGAGCAGTCACAATCTCTCTGGGGCAGCCTCCAAAATGAGGATATATGTAAGCTGGTCTCTTCTTACTACAGCACAGCCTGCTCCCCACAACCTTCCTTTCTACACAGATCTATCAGCATCTGTAAAACCCAAGTTAATGGTAATTTTAAACGAGTAAGTTAAATATTTTATTACAGAATGGAGGGTTTCTCATTTCCAACTTCGAACTCTCATTAACATCACTCACTCATTTTAAGTAGAAAAGACTAAGACCTGTAGACTGTACATACCTTGAAAGGTGTGAGTTGGAGAGACACTGGCAAAACTCTTAAGTAATGTTTGAAAGATAGAGCCTACAGGAAGATCTCTTTTCTGTACAAGACACTATGCAGATCCTGTCAACCATAATCAGAGTCATCCTTAATCAAGAAGCAGACATCATTATACCATCTGATAAATCCTCCTTTTGGAAAGTTTTATTACATGACAATTGACTTCATGGGATGCAGTTGTTTAATTATGAGAAAGTACTTTTTTCTTTGAAATCCAGCTGGTTTAGACACAAGTACTGTGTATGTGTGCCCTCTTAATACTCAGCTTTGTCTGACTTCAGCACCTCATGGCTCCTTAAACACCTAAAATGACTCATCAGTAAAAAACTGGAACTAAAATGCAACATTAGACAATAAATCTCCCTTCTGCAGTGATCAGTTAATATGCTACCTATGAACAGAATCTATTTGACTTCATGTAGCATCCTGTCAATGAGCCTCCTAGTCACATCACTTGAAAATATTCAGGTGACAACACTAACTAATGGCTTCATGAACAAACAACCTGGGATTTAGTAGATGATATCAAACATAAGAAAAAGACTACTGTTAACGTAAGCCTGAAGAAAGGCTGAAAAGTGCAAGTGAAGAAGCAAATCTCCTCTGCTTGGATTTCTTCCTCACTGGTACAACTCCCTGAGGCCACAGAATTCAAACTAGATGTAGAACAACAGTTCCCCAATTTCTGTAACCTCAGATCAGTCATTCCAATGACGAACACATACATTATCATCAAACCCTTTCCTGAAAGCACTATGAAAGCAGTAGTCTTGCTAATTGCCTGGTTAGCTGTGATTGTGGAAACCACTAACTGACACAGGAATGCCTCTTACGGAATACCTGGACTTACCAACTAAACTGCAAGGCCTGTCTTTGAGGGTATAATCCAAAGCCTACAAAAACCACTGGAAACAGTCCCACCTACTTCAGTAATATTCAGGTAAGACCCTTAAACTCTGATCACATCAGGAAGACTGAGATTTGTTTCAGGAGATTTCTTAACCTGTCAGTAGCCCTACCAACTTCCCTGCCACATACTGAAATGTGTTCTGGACCAGAGCCTAGGAAAATGGAAGAAGTGGCCCATGACTTGCCACACAGAAAAAAACCCCAAAAACCAAAACCCACAAATGGACAAAAAAACCCCATCCTATAAAACTATAACACAATTCTTCATGTCTCATAAACTTTTATGTAAGACATGAAATCTCTGCAGCCTGAAAATTCATTATGCACCTCTTTGCCACCATAAACAGCTAGATTCCCACTCTCTTCATTGTTTCTCCTCTTCTCCCCACACACATTTCATCCAAGAAGTCTCCATTAGATGAAGAAAAGAGCTATACAAGGAATTCTTATGACTAGTGAACAAGAGTAGGGGTGGGTAGTGTGTATGGAAAAAAAGATTAAACGAAAAGTTTGAAGCTGAAGTAAAGAAATGTAAAATTAGAGAGATTCTGCTCCATTGTTTCTCTGAACGGTCACCTGATGGTATTTTCAGTCAGAGACTGGAAATCTCAGAGACAATGCATAAATCAGTAGTGCACCATTCAGCCTTCTTGTCTGCCAGCTACCCAGGGCCACCTGTCAGTATCAGATTAATCTAATAAATGTATAGTTAAAACCGCAGCTTTTCAGAGTTCAGGCTGAAACAGCGCTGCTAGCACATCTTGTACACATTTATTCATACTAAACACTAGTGGCACTTTGACCAGCCACAAAGACTCATATGAATGCAAACTTAGGTCAGCTGAAGTTTGCTTTGAAAATAAGTGGCCTCACAAACTCCAGCACAGCTGGTTCTGTTTACGAGAACATTTACTTTGCCTTCTTACAGCACTCAGACACTTCCCCTGCCAGCCCTGCTGTGGCAGCCATCTGCCCCCTCTTCTTCCATTCTCCTACTCTTCAATCACTCTGGGCAAGTGTGAAAAGCCAAACCTTTCACTCACATCACCCACTGTGAGGTTTCAACTCTCCAGTGCATCAGTCTTGCGGATGGCCTAGCCAACTGTGAATCTGAAAGTACTACCTGAAACAGGAGCAACTCCCTTGGGACACACTTGGGGTAACCAATAAACTGCAAGAACTACCAGATTGCAGTCTGGATAGAAGTTCCCCCTCCATACACCCGAGTGAGGGACCAGCAGTGAGCCTGAGCTGTGATCTGCCAATAGAGCTGTGTCTGTGGGGGTCCTTAAGGATATGGGATGCCTCCAGTCTGTATTGTGGAGATGAGAAAGGGAGGAGGGAAGGCCTGCCACTTGTTATTCTCTTAGAAGCAACAAAAAGCGAAGTCTCAAAGCCATACCTCCAACTTGGCCCTTACTGTTCTTACATTTTTCTGCATATTTTGCACCGAAAAGCTGGTGGAGAGAAGAGTAGCATCCCGGGTTGCAGGGAGAAGTTCCCTGCCTTCAAGACCTGCATGGAAAAAAGAAGGCATGGGGGAAAAACAACCTAAGAACTTTCTGCATTTTGAACTCCAGCTATATAAAGTATCAGGAGGCACCTGCAAGCACTAACTAAACAACCCCTCCACCACACCAGAAAGCAAACACCTGGCACCTGGAGTGAGACAAGCTGCCAAACCGTGAACTGACACCAATGAGATGTAATACTGTGGGGTTGGCTGGGGTTTTTTTCCCCTTTCACTTCCTCCTTTAAGAACAGTTGCTAGCTGTACTACCCTGAGGGATATTTCCCCTGGTACAGAGAGTGGCTGTTCCAGCCACCACTGTTACTTGGCCACAGGTTTTGGTGTGTGCTCAAGCCAAGCCCGGAGGCATACTGACAAGGGAGCGGAGAACAGCAGGTGCTGTCCCCTGGCCTAATGCCACCCAGCTGGTGTCCAACTGCCACCCAGATTGTTTTTAGAAAAGCTCAAGCCCTACCCCACTGAATCAACAGTTTCCAGGACTAAGTAGGAATTGCATTTCTCACTAGCACACATTTAGTGTTACTAAGGACAAACAAATCTATGATGTACAGCAGCATGAAAACAGCACTTTATTGTGCCAAAAAAGAGGAACATGCAAAGGAAGAGGCAGGAAATACATGAAATGACACTGGACTTAGAACAGCAGACAAGGTTAATGAAGCAGGTGAATTTGGACACCAGTGACACTTAAGAATACCCAAGCACTTAAGAGATCAAAATCCTACAGAATGGGTATCTATACAAAATAACACATGATATTAACAGTTGAATTGACCTCTTCTTACCATTTTTATTACACTGGGTTGTAGCTATAGAGACTAATTCAAAGAGAAGAATATACATATTGTGAAGTGAGAATGCTAAGAGGAAAAATGCATAGGAAGAAAGTGGTCTATAAGGCATAGTCTAATGAAAAGGCTTTGTCCCACAGCTATTTACAGCACACAAAGCTAATCATGTTACATATGTCAGAAAAAAAGTCCTTCGCTTTTTATCGCTCTATAGTCAGCATTCACTCTTTGTGTCACCATTGTTAAGCCCACCAATTTACTCTGTGTAAACTCAGCCCCCAGCACTTAGCAATACTCGGGCCTTTCCTCCACTGTAGCTAGAGTGGTTTGTTTACAAAGGCAATGCATAGAAGACAAAATTCTTGGTCATTTTTAATGTCTAAAACCAATGGGATTGCCGCAGTAACAGTAGTGGTGATGTAATCAAGAACATCTTTTAAGAGACAGAAGAAATACCTAGTAGCTTCCCTGCTTTCTCAGCAGCCTCTCACCCTGGTGATGCCGATCCTCTCGGATGTCCGTCAGCAGGCAGAGTAACTCCAGTAACAGGACTAGATTTGACCTTTTAATATTATTCATACTGCACTAAGACCTAAGCACTTCCAGGCAACTCCAGGGCTCCTAAGTGACTGGGTACAAGCACATGCACAGCATTTATTATCTACAGTGGCAGGGTCAACAACAGACAGAAGGGGAGAGAAGCACTCTCTGATTAAGTGGTCTGTGTGAGTAATGAATGATAAGCTGTTACCTCAGAAGTATGCAGCTCCTGCCAACCCCCCCAACACACACACCGTGACGTCCTGACCTCATGGTATGCCTTACTCAGTTTTTATGACTCCATGCACAGTCTACTCCAGCCCAACACCACTTCTTCTCCCTTTCCCTGACTGATGGCATGATCTCTGTCTTCCCAGCAAAGTGCTGCAGCAGAGCACTTTGCTGTGTATACTAGTTGAAAGAAATGTCTGAGGTACAGCACATCCTGTGCTGAAGCTTTCACCATGGGACGAAGTCCTTTGAAAAGCTCAAATCAGATGATAATACTGGCATCATTTGGTGCTACCCAAGGTCTAGCATGCCACCACTCTTGCTATTATATGAACTGTGAGGCAATGAAAACTTTAAGAACATGCCTCATGTCCTCCTGCTTTCTGTCAGAGCAGAGTTCTAGAAGATTCAAGCCTATCCTAGGACTACAGTCCATTTTGCTCTATGTGTATTTACAATGTTTTCAACATGCCTCCATTGAAACCAATGGAGTAAAAGGCAAAAGAAAGCATCAGAGTAACCCTAAATGCCTCAAACAAGGCTCTTAAAACGGAGAAACTCAGGATTTAACACTTGCCTGTAGGCAGAAGTTCCGATTTTAGTATTTTCACAACACCTGCCATAACAGGATCCTGAAGAACCTAGATTAGTAGTGAAATTAACAGTATTGTACTATTAAAATATTAAAAACAACAACTCATACTGCAACTCAAAGTCACTGCCAAAATAGGCAAGTGAGCATTCAGCTGAGGCCGTGCCTGGGAAGGCTGAGTGAAAGAGGAAATTGTAGCAAGCCTTTTAGTAAGCACAACTCTGAATTTATAGTGGAGCAAGGCAAGACAACCTCAGTATGGACATGTTCCAGTGCAAGCTACTTCAACTTTCCTATGGAAATTTAAAACAATACTCTGACCTACAATAGTGAAAGACCTCATAGTGCATTCTGGAAAGCTAAAAGACAGCTGGCTAAACACAAATGGGCTTTGTGTTCGCTTGACAGAATCATCCACATGCAAGTTCAGCAAACTGTTGTGCTGAAACCCCAGCAAGCTGGAAGGCTTAGCATCATGTTGCCTCAAAAGTAGCTCTGAGCCTACTACAAAAACATTTAAAACACCTGTGTAGTGGTTTAGATACAATACAAAAGTTCCAACTCTGCTGTACAGGTCTGACTGCATCGTGACCATACAAGTGTGGCTTACACACGTGCACTAGTTTTGAAGCTGCTCTGGTCCTCCAAGTCTACTGGCTTAAGCTTTAGAATTAATAAAGTACTGATTTATTGTTTACACTGGGTTTTTTGGTTTTTGTTTTGGAAAACCTGTAACTTTTGAAAACATAGCCAAAACATTGCTTTTACCACACAGTTGTTTACTGCAGGCCCAATCCTAAAACCTAGTGGTTGATGAGACAGATCATCTCCTGATGTAAGCCAGCATGGTACCACTAACATGCCAGAGGAGTACTGCCAACTTACATCAGCTAATAATCTGGTCATGCTGCCACAACAGAACCTGGAGGAAGCTCAGTTCTTTTCTGCATCAGGCTCTGTTATATATTGATTTGCATGGCACTGTCTGAATGCATCCACGTTTTCACTTTGATTTGTTCTGCACTGAGAGATTATTTCATAGATGTGATCTGAGCATCCTCAATGTGGTAAATCACTATAGTACATTGCAATTAATTTTCTGTTTTCCCTGTTCTTCAAGTGTGCTGAGACACCACATACAAAGCCAGCAAAATGAGTGAAGTGATCACTAGATTAATCACAAAAGAAACTGTTCTGTGCTTCTCATGACATTCTGTAATTATCCATCTGCATAAATGTTGTGTTTGGGGGTTTTTGTTATTGCTAGTAACTGAAAGAAGACTAAAGTACTGCTTGCCCATGGGCTATAAACAAACTGGCTACAATACTGCACCACACAGTAGATAGATGCAGGACATAAATTAGCTGTTTCATTTGGATAAATGGTCATTTGATTTCACCCTTTTCCTGCCTTGCCAGCAATCAAGTACACAGATATATTTCCTAATTGAAAAATTAATCATATTTTATATGTCCTGAAAAGGAAGATATATTTGAGTATTTGTAACTGCTAATATTTGTCCATTAGACTGTTCCTGTCCCATGTCTATCCTCCTTTCTATTTATACTGGCATTGATCAGCCTGTTCACTTCCAGTTTAAATTATTCAATTCTGATTTGATTGCCATGTAATTTAAATGCAAATAATTACTGTAAGGATGACATTTAGAAAAACAGCTCTGCTAAGCAGGAAGGTCTTTATTAGGCACAGGAGTCTACCAGTAATATCAGAAGCACCCCTTTGACTAAGAGACATGGGAACCTATCATTTCAGTTCTTCTGAGAGATGCTCTTATTTCCCTCTGACTCCCCTTAATTAAAACTCTTCTATATCATCATCAAGTTTGGTATGAGGGTAAAGCATAGGCCACTGACTGAAAGAAGGGGGAAGGGAGTATTTTTAATTTGGTTTTAATTCATAAGGCTGTGCTCTAGATAACTGCAGTAAAATTATCCTCTTGTGAAATCATAATTTTATTTCATAATGCCCCCCAGTTCTGAGCCAGGGTCTGATTGAGTAACACTGAAAAGCAATAAGAAAGCAGTATGTTGAAGAAAAAAACACTCTTGTTTTGAAATTATCAAAACCAGCTCATTTTTCTCTTCTTCCCTTGCCTTTCCTACTTTTTAGGGTTAGCCAGTTGTTTTATCAGCTCTGCCATGTATGAGAAGTCTGGAGATACTGGATTGTCCAAGATGGAATTGAATTATAGCCTCACTGTCTTTTCAAAATAACAAGGTATTTTTATATGCTAGCTGTGCTTTGAAAACTTCATCAGACATAGTAAGAACAGCATTCAACACAGCTGTAATGCCTCGCTTTCACACTGTTTTAACATCTCAGAATCAGAAAGAACCTTATTTGCTTTATTTTAAAAAATAACATTCACTGTGAATGTTATTTTATATCCCTGAATGACTTCAAGCTTTCAAAATTTAGAGACTGAGCTGTGGGTACAAGGGAGTTAAATTGCTCCAAATGTAGAGTAGAAGTAGGTTGGGCAGTTCAGCAAGGATTCCCTGAAGGCCCTCAGACCTGAAGATTTTTCCTAGAAAAAGATGCTGCCCAGCTTTTGCTGACTCACATATAAGCTTAACCATTATAGTTTGAACAGTATAGTTCATTCAAAAACATACATAACCAGACATCCTCTCCAATGGTGGTGTAAACTAATACAACTCAAGCTTAGCTGAACACCAGCTTCCATCAGAAAGGGATGTAGAAGGTTGGGAGGCGGGATGAGGGAACAGAACAACAGCAAATTGCCTTCTACAACTTTTTACCAAGACCTGTGCAGATTCTTCTGGCATTTTCTTTCATGTTTTCTTGCATCTGTGTTTTACTTCTATTTAGCAGTTGTAATCCTTCACTGACTGCAGGGACACCTCGTGGTGAGGACAGGTGAGAACAGCAGGCTGCCGTGTAGTTAATTAAACCAAGTAGCAAAAGAGTGACAGATGTTTCGGCTCCTTTGGATAACCAGAATTTCACGGGCACCAACTTCCACTCCCACTCTGCTTCTGGGGCGTACATGAACACACTGGGGACACAAAACACTGACACAGCAACTTCAAGAACAAAGGACTGAGTTGTCCAGCAGACCTCAACTGTCTAACAGCCCACTTGTAACTATTAGCTTGTGTCTTCCAGGGGCTAGAAGAGTGGCCGATTCAATGTGACACCCAGTTGAAGCAGCAGTCCTCAGAACGGCTGTTATGGCTTTCCTCCTCCTCCTTTCTCTAATGTGCCAGCAAAATACATTTAAATGACTCACTGCAAACCTTCCTGCAGGGATTTTCATTTTTTATAGAAGGCACACACGTGTGTATGATTTTTTGCAGGGATTCCCTTTCTCCCCACTGCAACTACACTGTGGCACTGCCACTGCAGCACCTAATCCGTTACATAATAAGAATTGCATCAGCTTGCTTACCCAGTGCAGTGACCCAATGCAGACCTTGGCAGCCAGAAGAGGAACGGTGGGATCTGTAGGTCGCAATTTAGCGCACTCTTTGAGCACTGACACAGCATATGCCGACTGGACGAGTGGGAGAGAGGAGGAGGAAACATAAAGGCTGATTAGACAATGCTGTTGGGAGTCCAAGCAAAATATTGCAGTGGCATGTACAAAGAAGTGCTATGGAGAAAAGAATCACAGGTCAGCAACAAGTTAGCAACTTTATTCCCACCTCCACACACAGACATGTGTGTACACACACGCACACAAACACACACTCTCCCACGCTCACAGGAAACACGCCAAAGAAGCAGCCCTGGCTGTGCACTTCACAAGAAACAGTTTTCCTTAGCTATCAATGCACTGGTTATTTTAACTCTGCCCTCCCAATACATGAGAACTCTGCTGTAATTTTCCTTGCATATAACCATCTTCCAGTAAGCCAGGAAAGATCATAAAGAGTTTATCCTCCAGTACGTTCACATTTTAGGCCAACTCCACTCACAGAGTTTTCTGCAGCTAAAGTAATCTGCTCAGTAGGTTCTTTTGTGTCTTCTCCATTTCCAGGACATACAAGAAAGCAGCTGCGACCCCACCACACAAAGGGTGGAGCAAGCAACTGCAGATCAATACACTGTTCAGTGGGTGATCCAAGCATGCGTTAGAAAGAAAGCCCATAAAACTCCTGCTGTCTTTCTGGTGTTAGGTTACCATTAATGAGGATGTTTTTTAAGATTAGCACTTACACAGCCCTTTTGATCCAACGTGCTCTGCACACATTGCATTTTACAGCACACTCAGGGCTGCGCATTTCTGATGCTTTAAAGGGGAATGAAGAAAGCTCTGGTCTGAATTAGTGACGAGAAGGCCGTCAGTAAGGAGGTGGCAGAAGAAGTTGCCCTACCAGAGTCCCCCAGCCCATCCCACCTGTTCGTCTCACATTTAATCTTCCTCATTACTGACCCCTGATCCACTCAAATTTTCTCATGCTTAAGCTCAAGGGGAAGTTTTATTCTCTTGGAATTTCTCCTTGCATGCCTGTTTTCTCCTAAAGTCTTCCACACAGTCCCAAGACAAAATGTTCCTGCTCAGAAGCACATTGAATAGTCATGGCCTTTCCACATTACAGAAGAGCAGCAACAGAAGCTTGCAAAGTCAAACACTCTGCTACTCCCTCCTATCAGGTCCTGGCCATCCCCTCCTGACCCCCAGGGGCTCTCCCTACCAGAACTCTGACCAGCACAGGCAGATGGGTCTGGTGACTGCTGCAATCCCCTGCAGCCAACACCACAGCTTCATATTCCCACTGCCCATCAGCACTTTTCCCCCCTCACACTACACCAAAGTGGGCTGTGCCTGCCAGCTCCTTCCTCACAGAACTGAAGGTCCACTTCTTGCTGCTGAATTCAAAAGCTTGATTAGGAATTTGTGTGGAAGGGAACCTGGGAAAATGGAAAACCAGATGTATACCAGCCATGCCCACGTTAAGGCAAAGAGGGGTTTCATAACCAACGCAGCACAGAGCAAATCCTCGTGCTTGAAAAGCTTGAGTACCGGCCTTGCGGTCTGAACAAGAGCAGCAGCACGCCCTGTATTCTTCAGGTTGCTCCCACTTAAGTAGAGCATCAGGCATGACCAGTAAAAGTGAGGAAGCATTTGCTAATTTAAAATTCAAAATGCACAATTTGCCTAAAGCCAGAAGGAAGCCTGTCTCAGACCAAGGACAGTAATCAACAAACTTTGTCCTAGAGCTTGAACCACTACTTCATCCCTCTCATAAATGTAGACAAATAATTCAACCCTGAGGTATAGGAAGAAACACGGTGCTTTGCTCTGCTGTTACAAGGAGCCTAGCATCCCTCAGAATGAACCTCTCTGACACCTGTTTGTTCAGAACAAGGTGGTGTCTCAGGTTTTAGTGGCATCTTATTCCTCTCTCTTGCAAAATGCTACCTGCACTGAAAGCAGCTGGTATTCCCAGCAGCATGACGGACATGCTGGAAATCCAAGCATACCTCCATAAGGTACCTAGGCTGGATATCATCTTCTTGCCCTCCTACCTATGTTCCAGCCCCACAGGTGCTTCCAGAAATGAATAAATGTGACAGCGGGACAAAATGCACCATGACAGCCAGTGTATCTACAGCTGAACCCCACCAACCCTTGTCACCTCACCATGCTAAAGTGAACTGCAAAGGCCAGGTATGTAAAAGGCCATACACAGTCCAGAGCCAACACTTGCAAAAACAGACACAAGCTCAAGCCAGTGGTCATTTCTCAGCTCCCCATCAGCACTGCAACTGTGGGGAAAGCAGGAGGCACCTGGGAGCTGGTGGCAGCTCTCCTGTGGGTTAGTACAACCAGCACTAACACAAATCAAAGCAGTGACAGACCTGTCCTATTTTGGGCCACAGCTGTAGGACCTTCCAAGGTCTACACCAGAAGAGAAGTGACATAACCCATTCTTTGCCAGTTCCTCTTGAACTCTGCTGCCTCCCTGCCTGCAGGACAAGCCAATGCCACAGCCTCCAATACCCTCAAACCACAGAGCCCTTCCCGTGTCTGTCCTGTCCCAAGCCTGCTCAGGAGGCCACTGCAAAGCAGTGGCTACTGAATGCTGCACAGCAGAAGGTCCCACCTTGTGCCTACACCCAAACACCTCAGGTGTGGAGTCACTTTACTACATACGCACTCAGGAGCTTCTGAACATGGGTTTACAGGGCAAGAGGCACAGTTTCCACACTGCTTCTAAAACATTTACAAAGTTATGTCATTTTAAAGAAGTTTATAAAATCTGCAACTAAACATATGGAGCAGAAGTGGTTTTAGAAACAGGGTGACATGAAGCTTTTCTCCCCAGCTGCACTTTAAAAATTCAAGAGATATTATATAATTTCACCTTGAAACATTTACTCAGCAGATATTTTATACAGATGATGAAAACATTAGTCAAGGAATGACAGGAGAAATAATATCCCACTCCCACAGTGACCTTACTTACAGGAGACTGGCATGACATGTAATATCAAGGTTTCTCAAAGACACTAATTACAGACATAAATAACCAGAAAAAATATCAAACACTCATTATTGAATACAAATATCACTGGTTTGTAAAAATATTTAATATGAAACAGTGTTTGTGCAACATTGAAATACTCTGGTAATTAAAATGTACATATTCCTTCACTTAGTGTGGGTGGACCAGGCAGCCAAGTGCATTGTTTGTGAGATTCACTGCAAGGCAATAATAATTTGATTTATTGGTGAGGCATGTTTTGAGAAGAGCAGAAATTGAATTCCAAGTGAGTACATGCTTCCTACTCATGATTCTAAGCTTCAGAGGGGCTCACATAATAATTCAAGCCAGGATTTATGTTGTTTCTATTTAACTTGCTAATTGCTGGATTATAATGACTGCACTAGAACCAGTTCCCAAGGACTTCAAAATACTAGGTCTTTTGGCCTCTCATCTCCAGCAAGGAATCACAAGGAAGCTATTGGGGAAGGAAAAGGATGGAGAGGACACCATCTCCTATGTAATTACAGCAGCCAGAGTTTTGAATGCTATAAGGAAGTAAAATGTGAAGAAAAACAACTATCCAAACACTCCCCATTTACTAACTCAATAACAAAGCATGGAAGCATACTCCTCAAAGATGCTTCCACATGAGCAGAAGAGAACACAGAACATCATACAGTTAATTTTCTTTTTTCCTTTTCAAAATGGCTTGAGAGAACTTGACATCAGTTATGGTAAACCCATAGATGCTGCCCAAATGCCCATTTTCCTAGCTTACTCCAACACAATTTCCATTCTTTCCCCTCCTTTGCTCTCTCACCATACCAAAGCACCAAAGACGGAAGTTAGAGAGCCGTTTCATATTTAGAAGATAAAGAAAACACAGATATAAGTAAAAGGAGGAGTAATTTCCAGACAGTAAATCATGCCTGATAGACTTTGACATGCCATGAACAGTTGCTCTTCTCTTGCACAGGTTCCAAAAACCTCCCTGGTTTTGTGCTTCTTTGGTAATACTTTTCAGCCAGAAGGAAAAATGTTCCTCGAGATGGTGGGTTGGAAGACAGCCTCATTCCCAATTTACCTGGCAGTTTAGTACACAAATGAATTCCCACAACTAGTGCTGCTATATTTCTTGCATTATCCTGTCTAAAAACTGCACTATTTCAAAGGGATTGTGGGGAAGTGGAGGAATTCCTTCATCCCAATGCAAGAATTATTATTCCCTGTGTGCTGGGATTCACAGCCATTTAGATATAAATGACCTTGAACTGACACAGAAAGATGACAGAATGAGCAAGCAATTGAGAACTCTGGAATCATTAGTTTTGCTGTTAGCTTTCCACTGAATTTAGAGATTTCTGTGAATCTCTCAGCATGAACGTTATTCCCCTAAGACATTTACTTCTCTTAACACAGGAACTGACTCTCTCCCTTTTCTTTTACCTCGTGTTTATCAAATTAGAGCACTGGAGTTAAGCAGCTTCAAATACTCCCTCTTAAAAGCACCTCTTACATTCTAAGATCTATAAGCACACATTTGTACTTGCTAATGTGACAAACACCTCACTTCACACTTTCTGTCAAGAAAAGAGAGTTAAGCCTGAAGGCAATTATATAGCCCACCTAGGTATTCTGCTCAACAGTCAGGCATCTTAGGAAATTTCCATTTTTTGTACTATCTACAGCACACAGGCAAACTTCCTTCTAATCTTTCTTTTGCACCAAAGGAAACCAAACTATTGAATATCCCCTAGACAGCTGACCTTTGTAACAGGATCTTTAACCAATGAATGTTCAATATTTTAACTTTCATTCCCCAGCAATGCTATTTAGGGAGCCATCTGAGGCCTCTCCTGCTCCCAAGGTTCCTGCCTGCAATACAAAGAGAAATGTACTTTTTTTTTTTTATGCTAGTTGCCTAGCAACCAGCCTAAGCTTTTGCAAGGATATCAACAGAAGGAACAGCCTAAATCATAAAATTTGTCTGCTGTTGCTGCAGAATTATGTATTAAATATATTTATAACTTTCCTTCTAACCTTCTGGAAAGCTGTATGTTGCCAATACAGGCATGGCTGAGTCAAACTTGAAGCTCCTTGAAGCACTTAGAGACATCTGCTTTTGCTGCACTGTTTAAATAAGGGGAAGGATTCCTTTTTTTTTGGGTGCAGCACAGATAGGGGCAGCTCAGACGTTAGCTTGTCATTATTTGGCTATGACCAGTGTGTATCAGCAACTTGCTAAGGGCTCCAAAATCAAGAGTTCATGTCTGTGTAAGACTGGTTTCAAAACCTTAAAAATGCTGCCAGCACAAGCTTTGGGCAAGGCTGCAGTATCTCCAACTGCTGAGCAGCCAAAGGGAGCACAGTGACACTGCAAGACTAGCTCTGGGAAGAGCTGGAGCTTTGTCCCTCAGAAACACAGCTGAATGACAGATGCCAGGAAGGATTTGATTATTTCCCTTAGTAATACACCAGACACCTGAAGCATTACACGATTAAGAAAACCATTCGGGTAGACATACGTGACTTTTTTCTTCCTCTTTGCCTTAAAAGGAGCAAACAAAATGGGTAAGAGCAGAAAGGGGCGTTTTGTGTAGCTGAAAGCAGCTTTATCTGCCTGGTTTTGCAAGGTATTACGCTTGGAGCTTACATCCCCTAGTGCCAAGCCTATCCATCTATATGGTAATGTTGACCACTGTCCCTGTGGTACCCTCAGTATGGGCTAGAGGGGGCTGGGGAGGGTCAGCAACAATGCAGTAGTTTCTGAAGTCACACAGTTGCTGTCCTCAAGGCAAGCACTGAGCTGACCGTGCTCTGCAGGGCTGGAGAGCTTTGCGGCCAGCACCACAGGACCCCATAACCACCATCAGCAATCCCAGTACAAGGCCTGCTGAGCATAGTCCTTGCCTTCAGGTACCTGCTTCCAGCTCCACTGAGCTCTCACAGAGGCTTTTCCCCACAGACCCTTCAACTGTTCCCAACCTCTTCCTTTATTCACTCTTGAGGCACTTCATCCCCTCAGTGAGTACACAGCTGAGGGGTGGAAAGCAGATTATCTTCTCCTAGTGGGTACTCCAGACTTCCTTCAGCTGGCCCAAGGCTATATTACTACTCAACACCCCTCTCAAGAAACACACATCCTAAACCTCTTCACTCACTAACCAAGCTGTGTTGTGGAATTTTTTCAGGCAGACACGTTGAACATGAGTGTGAAAATGTTTCCATGCATTGCATACACTGACGACAATAAACATCCACTGTACTTCAGAGATAAAGACTCACGAGAGTTGAATGGCTCAATTAGGGCACCCAGCACTTTTAGACTACGCAGACTCAGTGTTCACAGAACAATTTCACAGCTATCCTTGAAGAACCCCTCCCTCGCTACCCTTAGTAAAATGGCAAATCAATGTCACTAAACACAAATCTTGTCTCCTTGTGTGGTAGGCAGAAGACAGGCACCAATATTACTTCATGTTGTTCAAGGCATGTATTTTAACACTCACAATGCAGATCTAGGAGACTTTCTTAAGTACCATAAATTTAAGCTAGAGCCTACTCACGATGCACTTCTGAATCTCTATTTCCAGGGAGCTCCAGTGACACTTTGGGATACCCAGGCTAGGTCCTGTGTGAGGACAGTAGGTGTGGAAGGGGACAGAAATCTGAAAAGGGAACATGTAACTGATCCAACTGGTCCAAGGCCAAGGAAATGCTTGCGAGTGCACAAGGACCCTATTACACATCCCTTGTGCTTGTAATACATCATCTAGACACTATGATAATTTTGCCTCCGACTTCAGAAATGTCGGTAGAGCTACCCTAGTCTGCAGGAGAGCTGTGTGCTGGTAACCTCCACGACCTCCAGGGAAAACTGTTTAGCTGGAAAGCAGCAGCAGAGAACAAGTCTAGCCCAAGCAAGTTCTCTTCACTTCTGCAAAGACTACAAAGTCTTTTGCACCGTGTAAAAGAGAGTTTGGTCCTTCCTTTCCCCATGCTGCTCAATACTGGTCACTTTTCCAAAATCTTGAGACGAGCAGACGCAACTGTCTGCACTGGTTTTACTCTGGCAGCAGGACAGTGGCTCATCTCATTGCCTGAGGACTCTGCCAGATGGCATCCGGCTATCACACCACTCGCCACTCAGACTCCAGCCTGTCCATGCACGGCAGCAGAGCCAGGGAGCTGCGATGGCCACTCAGCCTCCAGCTGATATTACCACATAGCCAAGGTTATTACCAGCACAAGCAACTTAAAGCATCTGTGAAGAATTCAGCATTCAGCACCACAGGAACAGGTGGTGCTGCATTAGAATGATTTAAACCTCTTTGGCCTATTCAGAACTGCACACAGGACATATCCCACCATGTCTTTGCCATTGTCTAGGCTTTCCCAGCATTTCCTTTCCCTTCCCATCTAAATTTGCCTACAAAAGTATTTCAAATGTAATGGTGGATTTTTTGTCATTTAAGTATACATGCCTCTCTTGTTCAGTGAATATACAGCTCAGTATAATAGGCATCCCTAAGAATGGGTTAAAAAACAACCAGACCACACCATCTTTCTCATTATGCAAGTTGCTGAGAAACACAGGAAAGTGAAATTGCTGTCACTCCATTATTTCCACCACTTAAGTGGATAAAAGACAGACAGGAAGGTTATGCTTCTCTGAATTTTTTTCATTCACTGTTTTAGGAAGCCCCAAGGCCTGCAGGAACTTACTGAAGTCATGTGCCTATTTTTGTTAAGACACATGCTTTTCAGAATAATGTGTAAACTCAAGCCTACACGTGGTAATGAGCCAAGGTGGCTGGCTTGATATTCAGACTGATCTCTTGTGAAAAATGACAATCACCATTTGGCAATTTTTTGGCTGGCAGAGGAAGAAACTACATTGAAATATGACTTGATCAACTTCATCTGAATACACAAATTAAACGTACCTCTGGTAAAATTCAGCGTAGAATAGAGGGAAAGATAGGATTTTATGGCACTTTTAAGAAGGTCAGAGTTGAAAATCCTAAAAACACGTTTAAAAAAAAGAGAAACCAAAATTTCCAGCATTTACAGGTTGATAAAACTGTTCCTGTCACGCCCAGGATTTATGAGCACAATTCGCTGTACTGCAGAACAAGTAATGCTGCAGGATGTGAGGTTTCATTACCAAGAAATGAGATCATGAATTGGCTGTGACTGAGACAGGTGAAAATAGATCTTCACCTATAAAAGCTCAAGTGTCCTCTGCATTCTGCAGTCTAGACTGACCACACTCTTTTCTCATCAGTTCTTTCTGCTACACTGGAGCACTTGCTTTTATATGAACTCCATCCTGCTATCAAGCTGCAAAGCAATATAAAAATGTATGCCACATCTCCCGCTGGCAAGATGACGCATTGCAGAGTATATGACAGGAATCCTCAGGGAATACTTTGGGATTAGAAGTGAAATACTGCACAGATGGGATTGTTGGGTAAGGGAATTCCCTCTGACCCACATAGGGCTCAGAACATTTAGCGCTTTTACATCAGTAGGCAAGATCAGGACATTTTACCTTGTAAATATTTAAAGTGTAGGCAAAAAGACACGATGTACTTGAAAATCTGAAAAGATAGGACAGTTACAGAGATGAAAAAAAAATAAAAAAGAGCAACACAAATATCTAAGTACCAAATACTCTGTAACAGGTAGGGAAGGTGAAGAGGTATGCAAACACAGAAGGACAAGAATGGAATTGCCATCCAAGCTGTTAGAAGCTAAAGATCAGGCCCCACTTCTCCATGCTAACCTAGACTGAAACAGTCATTCTCTGCATATGCTCACTTTCAACCATCAGCAGTTAAAAATCTTGCTTTGCTCTACAGCAGATTACTAGAGCTACAGCATTGTCTGCCATTGAGAACCAGTTTACACAACTTGTAAAGCCAAAAAAGCTCCCAGCCAAACCCCATGTTCATGGTAAGATTCTGTGCCTTTCTTTCATGGCCTATGTAGTCATTGTTGTCCTCAGTATCAAGGGGTCAGGTACCTGGAAGACTTGCAGAAACACAGAGAGCAGGACTGTGCTAATTCCAGCTGAATTCCAAGGTGAGCTGGACATGACCCCACATAGGTCAGTGCAAGGTATTAGCACCATGGCACCAAGCTCATTGTTTAAGTATTCCACCAGCAGCTTCAGGTTTCGTTATACATGATTGAGTCTAGCCATTGTTTTCAAGCTTGGAATTGGATTTTGAAATGCTTGCACTGAACTTCTGTAGGAATCTGTGAGGCTCTTTCCGACTAGTCTCTGTTCAGCTCCCTGCTGATCTAACATGCATTGCCAAAGCTTTGGCATCTCATAAATCAGCCAGATCTGTTATACTCAAGAGGAGACAATGACGGATTCCCAGAACAGAGTCAGAGTTTACAAGGTCCCACCCCGGTGCCTCACAGAGGGGTCACTACAGATTTGCCTAGGGTGTTCCACAGTGATTTAGGCTCCACACAATCTCCACAGGGCACTTTTTCCAGTGCTCCACTATCCTTATTTTTTTCCCCTCTTAATAAGAAACATGAACTTGTGTTGCTGCAACTGGATGCCATCGTGTCTTGTCCTAGCCACCACAGACAAGATTAACCCCTTCTTTTAAGGGCCCTTGAAGACTTGTTTCTCTTAAACTTTTTTCTCCCCTTTAAGGTGAAAAAAATCATTTCAGTCTTTCCATAGTACTGCTTACTATACCTACTATACCCTTAGTCACATCTGGTCTTTATTAGACTTTATCTCATTGTTCTGCCGTTTTTCTGAAGTAGAACGCTTAACAACAGTCTTCCAAGATAAGGCCTTGCCTATGCTCACAGAAGTGAAGGAATCCCTTCAGACATCTTCCAAGCTCTGCAGCCACTTTCACCTCATAAGAAGACAATTTCTTTACAAGAGCATAGATTCATCTCCTATTTCCATGCCAAGGCCACTGTTTCCAGCTCAGCTTACAGCCATAGAAGGCCAGCAGTAGCTGTAATTTGGCAGATGAGTGCTAGTTGGTGGTCTCCACTCAGGTCCACATGGATTCCTGTACACTCCATGGGCACAGAATACAGGACCATATTAAGTGGTCTACTCTGCACAGCATCAATTTGCTCATACCTCCCGAAAGTGTAAGTGGGGACTCCAGAATGAACTGGCAAAATTTTGTACCATCCACATTTCCTACAAAAGTCCACTCTTTTTAAGACTAATAAAGTAAAGCTCCCATTACCTTTGCCTGCTTTTCACAATCACATTTCAGCAATCTCAGTGGTTTACTGATGACTTCCACAAATACCACACTAATTTAAAAAAACCACTTATGCTGAAACACACGACCATGCCAACATTCACACTGTTTCTTTTTCTAGAGCATATTTTGCACCAAGTACTTTAAAAATATTAAACCTTACAAGTTCTCTATGAAAAAACATTAACATTTGCTTGAAACCACAGCTTAAGTCAACTGCCCAGAGACACACAGAGTGAGCTGATGGCAGTTTTAGACATCAGTTCTTTCTTATACTGAGCCCATTTATGTTGAACCTGCAGACAATGGACAGCTGTATAATGCTTTTCGACCCACAGCTATGCACAAAATCCATTTTTCTCCTTGATAATGAGAAAAAAACACTACACAGAAAGAAGAGTACTCAATACCAAACACACAGCCCCGATCACAAAGTGCAATCAGAGACTAAAAGGAGAGCACTGTCCTTCCATCGAGCTGCCCGATGGCACCTACACCCACAACACACATGACTCTACACATTCAAACAAGTCATCTAGATACACTCTTCCCGAGGAAAATGTGTCCTTTCTGAGTCCCTTGGTTTGAACCTTACCTTTCCACAAGCTACCATGGACAGGGCAAGTTGGTACCAGAGGTGAAATTCACCAAATGCAAACTTCATGGCTCTCTCCAAGCACTGAGAAAGAAATGATGAAAGAAATATCAGATTTTATTTATTTTCCTTCTTACATTTTTTGTCAAGACTGCTGCTTGGGTCAGGAAACAATCTGTTGTGGCCCTGGAGACCAAGGTGATGTTTTTGGTTTTTTTTTTTTTTTTTCATTTACACTTCTCAGCTAATGGGACTTGCTAGTGTACATCATCACTTCAAAAGGCAGCCACTTTGTTCAAGTGCCTACATATAAATTACACTAATGTCTCAAACAGTTCTGTGTGCATTTCTGGCCTGTGCTGCCATAGCTCTGTAGGTGTCTCTGCTAATTGCTAACTAGCACACTCCATGTGCACCTTCCCCACAGAGCCACTGCAAAGAGGGGCTCTGCCAGCGTGTTTGGAGGGACAGCTTGGGCAGAGGCTGGGGGAGGTACCTCAGACAGCATCACATACTGCCCTCTTCTGCCCAGCGTGATGCTGAGGAGGTCGTAGACTGCAGAAGCATCCTGGAGGCTGACGGCTCGGTCATCCTGCTGCTCGGGGGCTCGGCTGATCACCGCATCCCGGTTCGCCTGAGCACAGACACAAGGGAGGCATCAGAAACCAGCAGAGCAAAACAGAACTGACTCCTCCATAGGAAGCTACACCCACCACTCACAGCATTTTGTTTAAAATCATCTCAAGGCTTTTTTCTTTTTAAAGTGTATCCCAACATAAGGAAGGTGTTTCCACAGAGGTGCTTTCTACCCACATGAAGCAAACTCAAGAAGATAGCTGTATCTACAGAGAGGAACTGCTACACATACCTCATCTGGATTTGTGTCACAGAATTAGAGCATTATGAAACAGACCTACCAGATCCCATTTCCTCGACAATTAGAATTTCAAGGCCATCCTTAAACCATCTTCCTTATTTCCTCAATAATTAGAAATTCAAGGCCATCTTTAAACCATCTTCCTTATTACTTCAACTGCCTGCAACTGTGATAACTGCTTCCATGGTTGATAATTTATCTTCTACATCTACACTAGATTTCCTCACAATAGCATCCATTTTTGTTGTTCTTTTCCGCTACTCACCTTTTATTTTTTAATTTGAGCAGCTTGCCTAAGTAATCAGATTTGCCTGCCATCAACTTAAAGCAATTAGAGATTTGGGCAATGCAATACCAAATTTTTTTTTTTAAATATATATTAAATATGTCTTAATTTTGCTAATCTATCAGTACACTTCTGGGCCTAGATCAGGAAGAAACATTACTTTTGGCAGAAAACGATCAGTTCAGCAATTTCCAAGGCTGTCCCAAAATGCCACAGACTCAGATTTACCTCAAGAACCCAGCCCTTTGCGTTTCTGAGCACAAAGAGGCAGCCTACAGCTACAGAGTAAACGGAAAAGTCCCGCTGACTCCCAAGCACAGAGGAGCTCACCCAGACTGCCCAGCCTCTGGGAGAGGCAGTGCTGGATGCCACTGAGCCTGAGCACTGACACCACAGACACACTGCCCTGGGCTCCTCAGCTGAAAAGGGTGCAATATCAGACACTCAGGTCTAGACATCTAAAAGATCAGAAAAATTAAGAAAATTGCCAGCAATTTCACCTTGAGCAAAGACAAACAAAATGTTCCCTCCTTGAAACAGGAAGGTTATGAGATTTATTTTGTAATACAACTATAATCTTATATCTATTTCTTTCTAATTGTGGGGAGATTTTTTTTTTCTGTAAAAAGGTTAAACATGGGAATTAAGTGTAACAAAAATTTCCAGAATATGCAGCCCTTAAAGCCCACGCATATTTCACTGTGATTAAGCTGCAGCTGTTTCATTATGATTTTATCTGTGCAATGCCCCAGTTCCAAGCACTCTTCATCACAGCCTCCAGCCAAGATTGCAAACACAACTACTGACAACTAACACAATCTCAGCCGAGAGCTAAATGGTGACTGCAGTTAAAGGCAAGCTGACAGATCAGACCCAGCCTAGTGTTTGCACAAATAAACTTACACCAACTCCTGCAGCCACAAAAGCATTTTTCTTTCGCATGCTACTGCAAACGATGTAACTTGCACTTAAAAAAATAGTTCAGAACAACAGATTGCATGACAGAATGAAATCAACTTTAAAAATTCTGCAACCAGAATACAGAGGCATAGCTTGTCTACCTTTATTAGCAGAAATAGGTAAGAATAAAAAAATAAATAGATGTTTAAGCTCTGTTTGGATTTAACATAAGACTTCTACTTTAAAAGGAAAAAAGGAGTTAAGTAAAAGGCATGTACTGTATGATCCTTATTGCCAAGTGAATCCTCCTACAGTTTTTTCTGCACTGGTTACACAGTTATGACAACTGTTTGTAGCAAACAGCTACTGAGCTAGCACCCCCATGCTCTGTAATCATCAACCTCCCATTACAGTCAGCTACAGCCTGATGCTTTTTTTTTTTAACTGGATGCATTAGCACATACAGAAAATTAATTAAAACTCATGACTGTCCATCAAGTTTTGCCACAGATACTGGTACTAGAAGGAAGAACACAGCCCAATCCTACAAAAGCAGGAATATAGGGCATATTACAAGGATGCAACATTTCTAAAACTGCAGTCATACTGAACATACTGTACATATCATACTTTACCCAAGACAACAGTTAAATGCAACATATGCATAGGCATGAAGAATATTCTTTCCAAGAAGGTCATAAACCTGCTGATTTTGCTCAAGCTTTTAAATCTCAAAGCCACAGAAGGTCTCTGCAATCTATCACTCTCTATGCTTGTATGCATAAAAGTTGCCACTAGCAAAGTCATTGTTACTTCTATCTCCACAATTTCTTCAATACTGAACCTATTCCCAACTGCTAATTCCAGCTGCTCTAAAAAAATAAATCAAGAGCCCACATTATCACAGAGACATAAAAACCCCACAAACCTCAAAACCAAAAGATGCAAACCTCATAAAAAACTGACTGAACAGTAGCAAGAATATGGAGTGTGTCTAACACAATACCATCCTAAGGCTCAAGGTACCACTGCAGTGTATGTACAGAGGTCAGCAAAGGGAATGTGAATCACAGTTTCCTGAACCCACTCAGGAAAATGGCATGTTTCTATGACCCACCTCTCACAGAAGGCAGGCTGCTGTCACCCAGACCACCACTAACTTTTTTTTCTTTGCCTTTGTTTACATTTTTGTAAGTATTAGTTTGTCAGTGAGAAATCCTGACAGTCACTGGCAAGTACAGGTGCAAAACAGTTGCAGAGTTACGCAATAAAGAATACACCCATTCTGTGGGATGGGGAATTTTACCTACAGAAAGGTACACAGAGAGGCACCTCATTTTGCATTTGAGAATGCAAAAATTCTAAGCTATTAACAACACCATTTTTTTAATACCTGTGTTTCTGTTGTGCCAGACCACTAGTTTTCCTGAACACAACTGAGAAAAAGGTTATTTGTACAACACTGGTCTCAAGCAGCGTATCCGTATCATGAGCAGCAATTTCAATTTGTCCTACTGCATTATTTCCTCCTCCTCCACTATTAGCAGCAGCAAAACATAGCTACAAATACATTTTCAACACCCTCACCAAGACTATTCCCTTACGCTGTTCCCATTGTCACACAGACATGCCTCACAGCACACAAGCAGGATGGAGAGAGATGATGAGTCACATCATCAAGAGAAGCTCTGTTCAAGGCTGTTTTGTGGGATGGAGAAGGTCACCAGTGCTACCGACACAAGCTTCACCACTGGGAATTAGCATAACTTGCATTATAAAGGCAAAAATACACAGTCAATTCCCCTCTCTTAAGTATTCCAAGGTAATCGAACAACCCAGAGTTGCATCACATTTGCATATTTTGGGATGCATTAGGCACAATTAGCTGTGCACGTAGGTGGCTCAGACATGACACCAATCCTATCTGGGGAGACTGGACACATTTTGTAGTGAGGCCAGACCTAGGACATTGAGCATCTCCAGCCCACCTTTCCACAGCCCAGTGACACAGCCCTCCTACAGGCCACACATGCCCAGGAGGCTGCAGCCCAGGCTGGTGGCCCTGAGCTAAGCCAGCATTCAGCCATGGTGGTGTCTCTGAATCTGACAGGGCACAGAACCTGGGGGTCAGCAGGGCCTTTCAGTCTGGCTCCAAACACAGCAATGGCACCATATGGGACTTTCAGACCCGTGCTGGCTCTGACAGCAGGGAACACCTCTGCCTTTGCGAGTGCCCGCCGTGCTGAGCTACACGCAGCTTGGACCTTCCCATCCACGTACACAGTATGCTCACCTGCAAACTGGATAAGCCCCCTGCCCACAGAAGATTTGCTGTACATCAGTGATGCTTATTTATGGCTTGTTTATTTCAGCAAGAAAGGAAAAGAGCCACAGCAAATCCAAACAGCCATTACTTCAGCAGTTATTACGCACACAGTTACGCTGCAGAAAATTAAATTTTACCACAGTACAAAGATGTGCTTCTTAATAAAACGTCAAGCAATTGTATGAATTACAATAGAGATATTCCATGTAGCAGCCCCTTCTCACAGCAATTAGCTATGAAGTATCCTTTAATTGCTCACTTTGAAACATGGCTTCCCCTGCTTTTTTCCAAAGAAGAAAAAGAAAGCAATTAAAATCTTTAATGAGTGCCTGCTGCCTGCCCCCTAATTCATGGGCATTTGAATGTTCAACTTGTGTCTTTTCATAATAGACATAATTGCCAGATCCACTGCAACCCATCTATACAGAACGGCAGCATGTTTTACACAGTGTACTGTAATAATGTAATTGGTGTGATTCAATACTACCATTAAGAGAGAAAAACAAATGCTGTGTGTGTAAGATTGACAACAGGCCTTTGAAATCATGCAATTGATGCCTTTTCTGCTAAGAGCTGGGAAATATTTATACCATATCCTTTGGGTCGCCCTTCTGGTTGTTTTGCCTGTACTGCCAACAAAATGAATGAATTCTTCATAATGGCAAGAACCCATTCAATGGATGAGGCTACAGACTTTTTGCCTAAGCTATTGATCATCTCTACACAGCACCCGAAGGTTTCCCTCACTAACATATGCAAAGAAAGTATTCAGGGTTGACTGCAAAGCTGCTGTGAAAATGACGTGTACATTAGAACAGGGAGGACTAACCATGCCCCAGGAGCTCAAAAAATTTCTCTCAGAGAGATACTACAACTCATTCCACTTCAGACCAGAAGCACAGCAAATGAAAACTTATCTCCTTGTGAACTGCATGGCATCTGTCTCATTTCTGGTAATCAACAGACCACAGGTTACTGGTGCCCAATTCAGATGTCTCATCAAAACAGCCCATTATAACTGCTTATTAAATGTGACCATATAGATACGTTTTATATGTTTCAGGTGCATTCTAACACCCTGTACTGTAGCAGAACTAATTCTGGAAACATCACCGAAAGCAACGCAGACATACGCCCCCCATCCAAAGCTGCCAAATGACCCTACACGAAAGGAACAGAGAGAAGCAGAAAGTAAGGAAGGTTGTTTATGGATACTATCTTGGGTTTTGCTAACAGTTATCTGGATTTAGAAAGCTATCTTCCAAGAATTTAAATCCTCCTTGCACATTTGGAAACAAGACTTACTACTGCAAAGCAGAAGAAAAAAAGCTCTCATACCCTGTTCTCCAGCAACTCACATTAGAACCATTTATTCAAGAGGTAACTAGCAGAGGTAGTGTATTTCCCACTAGAAACATCCTGCAGTCCATCTCTGCAGGTCCCAAACACGTAACTTTTGCAAACCAGCTAAAGAGACAGCCAGATTTGCTACTGTAAGTGCACAACCACGATTTGGCAGGAACCAACAGAGCAGGCAACCCCGTCCCCCAGTTGTCTCTTTCAGCTGCCATAGTCCAATGGCCCTCAGTAAAATAGTCATGATGGGAATCCAGCTGTTGTATCATCACTGGGCTTGGTGCCATTTAAAAAAAAAGGAAAAAAAGGAAAAACCAACCTACAAAAGCAACCAGAGATTCTTCTCCACCAACGTATTTGTTGGACAGCGTTATTTTATAAAACTAGGAACTGTAGAGCTAACAGGTTTTATTTATTTTTGTGCTTAAAAATACATGGGTTTAATGTTGTTCTGTTAAAGGCATGCTCACAGCCATGAGTTTGTTCTCACCAGTAAAAAGAACAGGACAAGTCCCAGTATCCTACTTCCCCCCTCACCATCTGTTCCATGCTCTCAGGCCCTCCAAGGTCAAATCGCCTTTAGGGATTCAAATCGGAGATAAGATGGGGATGACATTTCTAATCTTTGTTACACAGGCACAGAATTTATTCGTTTTGGATACAAGAAGCTTCATTTCCAATATGAGTGAATACAGAGCCAAAAAAAATAAACCATGTTACCTAGTATGTTTGGTGGACCACATCAGCCAAAATCCCCAGCTGTTAAGAGCCAGCATTGCCAGCACTGAATAAAGGCATTTCAGACTGTACGTTGGACCTCAGATTCCAGAAGGGAAGGTTTCTAAATGCAAACAAAGAACTTTTTCCTTTTTTTAACCTCAAAAGTAAACACAAAAAGTAATACGAAGTGTTCCATTCCTGGCTCTGAGAAGCTTCTGGGTAACTTTAAAGGCAGTGCAGTCAACTCTGAATACTCCTGAGAATGGCTATTAAAATAAACAAACCTGCAGGGTTAGTCATGCCAAACCTTCTCTGTCTACACCTTGCAGCTCAAAGCACCGAAGTCCATGATAGTGGAACCAGTCCTGTTCCCACTAGTAGGTGATGCAGAAAAATCACACTCCAGCAAGTCACAAGATGTCCTCAGTTCTCCTCACAAACAGTGTCACTGGTTTAGATGGGTTAAACACAGTAAGAAGGAGGACTAGTGGTTTAAAAATAGGCAAGTCCATTTTTCTCCAACATGTGATAGGAACACATCATTCTGCCACAGCCTGAGCTTGTAATGGCTGTCACCAGCTGGCCTTCTTGGTCTGAAGGAGAGCATTTTCCCCCTCTCAGAAACACAGCCCATAACTTATGCTATACAAAAGGAATGAGAGAGTAGCCAGGAGGCCCAAACTCCCATAAAGACAGCCCTGACTGTGGCAAGCTTCAGGCTGCCTGATTTGTTTCACTAGATTCCCGCATGAGAACTGTACAGCCAAAGGCTGTGACTAAGAAACAGCTGGCACAGAGAAGGAACGTTTGCCAAGCTCAACAACCAGGATTCTTTTCATTGTTTACTGAGATGCCTCAGCTTACGAAAACAGACTCCCATTTTTAACAGGACATAAAGAACACAGGACGCAATTCGTGAGAGTGCCAGGGCAAAACAGGCTACAAGCTTTCACTGTAAGTGTTAATACATCCACAGAAGCACCTTCAGAGCCATGAAAGAGGCTACCATGTTATTTGGCCATTTGAAAACCTTTTACGTACACAGGCTCAAAGGCAGAGTGAGTGAAATACTGAAGGAACCCTTAATTGCCCCTTTATTCTCATTTCATCCCACCATAATATGCAAACTGGCTGCCTTGCAATGCAAGGGAAAGTGATAAGAAGTAATCACAAGCCAGAACCCTCCACCATTAAGAGCCAGAGAAGGTTTGGTGAGAAATAGGGTCTGGCTCTCAAGAACCTCAAGGCAATTTCCTGCTCTCCCCTTTACAGGAACAGTTCTACTCCCCCGTAAGATCTCCTTGGTAGTCACACAGATCCTGACAAAGCAGATGTCAGCTTCACCTTAGGAATGCAAGTCAAACGCAAAAACAGAGTGAATTTCCGCAGCAAAGGTGTTCCAGGTGTATACTTCTTGAAAAAGTACCATGTCTCCTTTTCAGCACGTATTTACTTTGAGGTTCTCTGATGATTCATGCTCCTCCCCAGTACATCTTTGCTCTGTGTCCCCTCCACAGGCTGACAATTTTTTCTGTCCCTCCTTCCCGTAGTTTTGTCCCCCTTCAAGGTCATTTTGGAGTGGTAGGAGTCAGGAACGGGCGTGTGAAGAAGCTGTTTGGATTTACAGTCCTGCAAGAGAATTACAATGGCCTGGCTGCCCTTTGTCAGACAGGAGAAGTACCATTCTGGTGAGTTTTGCTCTGATAGACCAAAGTGTCAGAGTAGCCAACGTAATTGCTTACTTCTGTTTCGTTTTAAGGGGTTCATAATTTTAAGTACTGAAAGAACACCTAATCCAGCCAAAATCCAACTATGTTGCTTATTGGCCTACAGAAACATATCACTACCACTTGGCACTGACATTCTCTCCAGGAAGGAAAATGTTTTATCCAGTTGTTAACATCATATCATTAGGGAGAGACCTCAGTTAGAAATCTGCTTCCTGTTAACTCATTCCACGACCTTCTGTAAGTTTTTTAAAGGAAAAAAAAATTCACAAAGCCAAAAACCAAAACTTCAAACAAACAACAAACCTGTACATGAAAAAACTCACTAGCCTACAGCAACGCTGTTATAAACAAAATTTCCCCTTCTAAGTACCATAATAAAAATCTACAGGAAAGTATTTATGGATTGCAAACATATATAAGAATTAGAGTGCTCCCTCTGTTCCTTCACTTAGGAAGAACATTCACGTGGTTCCTAGGTGTATTTCTATACACTTGTCCTGAATTTTAGTTAGAACAAACTCGTGGCAAGGCTGATGCAAGATGAAAGCTCAGATGTGCCATTTCCCCAGAATCAGAAACACAGTTACATGGCTCCTGCAGTGCTCTGCTACAGGATCTTCTTGTATTTGTTTTATACGTAGCAGATCAAAATGCCTTGCATCTTCCTCCAGAAGTTCCTATATACTGGAGGCAGCATTTAAGCATACACAAGCTTACTTATTTAACCTGGAACTCAGCACAGCAATCCAGCTTCTATCAATAGCATTTTCACACTACTTCATCCATAACTTAGCTACAGGACCAGTTAGCTCACCATTTTACACGCTATTGGATAGGGATAACTTTCACCTCCTCAGCAGAACAAGATTGTGGAGTTCGGGGCTCCACATGGCCTCTCTAACTGCAAGTCAGTCCCAGAAAGGCTGGAGCAGCCAGTTCTGTCACTGCTCCAGATCCCGATCCTCCTCCTGCTTGGATCAGCCCCAGCAAAACCCACTGACATGAGTACTTCTGATTTTAATACAAGTGCCCATGATATTCTACAAGCCCTCACTCCTGCCATCTCCACTACTAATTGTGAAAAGCCCTTCTGACTGAAGAAAAGCCCTTGAAAACACAAAGCAGATGTCCTGCAGAGGTGTAATCTAGAGAGCACTGAAAAGCACATAGTAACACTCTGATGTACATGACTTTGAAGTCAATTTAATATTTTGGGGTGGTTCCACCTCTTCAGTTTTTCCCCAAATTTTAAAAGCAGACAATATTAAATTGCCTTGTTCTGAAGAAGTTTGCGGAAAAGGGAAAGGACTTGAGCCAGAAGAACCAGACAAGAAAAACCGAAGGAAGCAAAAACTCAGAAGTTTCCACAGTATCTCTTTTCAATTTGTCTGAAAGTTATTAAAAAGTTTCTAAGAAGGTTGTTGATGCTCCAAGGTTTTGAATCTTTGAGGTACAAGTGTCCACCCTGTATTTAAGGCAAAATACACATCACTTGCACACTTTCAGAAAACATTTCTTACACATTTTCTGTATGTTTGCATCTTCTCAAAACATGAAAATTATCAAAGGTTACCATGCAGTTATTTTTCCTCAAATCTTCTGCCTGCCTCTTAAATGGATTTTTTAAAGCCATCAATGTTATAAATAGAAGAAATCTAATTATTTCACTGTAGCTTATTATGAATGTTTCTGCATGTCACAAGATTCCCTGTATCACCGCATCAGAAACTGTCAAAGATCGCTCCAGGCTGAAACAGCCAAGGACTGCAGACTAAGGCATGAAAGCAGAATACTGCATCCTGCAGTTCCAAACAGCAGGTACCACCATCATGCCTGGCTTTAGGCAAGGCTCTCTTCCTCTCATTCTTGGTCCATAAATCCACACAGATGTTATGAATGGAAACATCTGTCTACTGACAATGTCTCTGGATGTCAGAACCTGCAGGCAGCAATGGTGAATGCAGTAATTTTCTCTTCTTAGACAATTCCCAAAACTCTTCACTGACATTTCATTTAACAAAAGTTGTGTCACTAATAAAAGAATAGATAGCATTTTCTGCTCAGCATCTGAACCCTTGTTTCTGTTTATCTAGGGAAGATTCTGTAAACAGAACCAACCAGGAGATATGGTAATGCTAGCTATCCCTTTGCACTATTAATACTACAAACTCATTTTTGGCTTACCATGGATTCACTGATTAAGAGGAGGAGAAGAGCCTCTTCCACGTTGTCTTGAGGGCAGTACACACTGAAAGACAGAATACATTTTTCTGAGGAAGGTCAAGAGTTATCCTGTCAGCCTCTTTCTCATTTCACTAGAGAAGCAGTAACTTGAAACATCTCATGCATAATTCATTTGCTAGGCAATACTTTCTTTGCCAGTTCACACAATTAAAAGCTCTGCAATATATCTTAGATGAGCTATACTGAACCCTAAATAGATTATTTCAATTTCATAGCAACAACAGCCCTTTGGTTGGATTTTCTCCTTCCTGAGGGGGGAAAAAGAAAAAAAAAAAAAATCACTCTAAATTTAATGTTTTATTTTTCCAGCAGACTTTTTAGAGGGAAGCTGAAAAACAAGAAGACACGAAACTACTACATGAAGAAGTGACATAATTAGCAGTACCAAAGAGTGTTCAAATACACTCCTTCCTCCTTCCAATAAACTGAAATAAAAATGAACACTTACTTCTCTTCCGAGTACATCTCAGGCCTCCGACAAAGATGATTGCTAACATAAGACTGATATTCCTTGTTCATGAACTCAGGAAGCGGATCAGATAAAGGGCTCCAGTAACACTCTTCACTGAGGGAATGGAGAAGTACTTGGGCTAACTGTTTGGCTGCAGTCTAGAGATCAGTGAACAGTACAGAAGAACACATACATCAGTGAAGCCTTCTCCAACACAAAACATTCACCCCTCCCCATGTTCCACCTTGGGAAGGAGATGTACCAGCATGACAGTACCATTTTTCAGAAAGCTGAAGTAGCAAGATCAGCTGCTAAGATCTACAAAAGTGTCAGTTTCTTCCCTCCTCAGAAAACCCAGACTTCTGCATTTACATGGTCTTGTTGCAATGCTCTAGGAAAAAAGCATCAAAAGGGCCTGGCAGCAAGGGATGCTTTGGTGAACAAGGACAACTGATTGCCAGGTGGACTGCTGAGAATCTCACAGTAGTTACTATAACAGAGTATGATGACACTACACCATGTTCTCAGCCTCAGAATTTTGTATGCAAGTCTCAGGACCAGAGGCAACTTTTGTGTTAGGTTTAAAGGATCAACCTTTTATCTGTTAATATCACTCTTCCTTGTAGACTTTTATAGTTTCATCTTGGTACTCCTCCTCTCTTCCTGTTGCAGTAAAGGACAGAGGAGGGAAGATGCTTAGGAACTTTACAGTGAGACAGCAACATCACATGTATTTTTTTTACCATCAAGCAGTGAAAGATCCTTAAATACTTGCTTTCCACTTCATATGCACAGCTGGCAAACTGGGCCCAAAAGGAGGCAAGTTAACTTCACTTAGCAAAACTATCTTTGGCATTTGCCCTTGTCTGACACCCATCAAATCTCTAATTTCTTGCACTCAAAATAGATGAGAATGCAAACAAGCTCAGAGATATCAAAATGGGTGGTGTCTTCTGTGAATTCTAAGCAGCACGCCACTCTAAGCTATAAAGTAAATACTGCACAAAACAGAGGGCAGGCTGAAACTTCAGCCCTTCTGTCCTGATACTTGTAAGTTGTATTTTGCAACTTCTCTGACTACTGGATATGTCTTTTATAGGAAATTTACACTTTATGAGATGTGTTATGAGCCCACCAAGAGTCATTTTCTTTTAAATACCAGGACAGGTATGTTATAGATGTCATACCACAACATCTATGGGATCAAATAAACCACACTGAGGTTAAAGTTCTTACTATCAATTTCAGAAAAACAACTTGTTTTGATGCAAGGCTCTTGATTTTCATCCACCTCATCACACATGAATTCACTGAATTAGTCTAAAATGCAACCATAGTAGCAACCACTGTCTCTTAAACATCATAAAGGAAGGCTTCATAGATGGCAGTGATCTGAGTGTGCGATGGGGTCTCAAAGAAATATCGTCACGTACAACTCCCTGGAAATCCCAAGACCTTCCATGCCCTCCTACTGACAAGTTACAGAAAGCAGTCTGTTTCTAACTAAGCTTTTCTATGCTTTTTATAGCAAGTAACTATGAGCAAAATGGCCTCAGGCCCTGCAACATTAGCCACTATCATATTATCGTCTCAGTGTGTAATTATTCAGTCAGTTTTACCCTGAGGAGTCAACTCTCCTATATTTTTTTTTCCTACAGTCTTAGAGGGGAGGGAAAATAATAAGCCAGCAACAGAAAGATCTCTACTGGTTCACACAGAAGTAGAAGTACAGTTTGTGGTAAGCCATTCACAAGGCAAGCACCAAATACTTCTAGTGTCTTTAATTTTAATATACAGCACAGTAGCTGTGTAAATTAGCTTCACTCTTGTTTTGAATAAGATCAAACAAACCAGAACAGGCCAAGACTCTGATTTATGTTATTACTGCCTTTGGCTAAAAAAAGCATCATTATGCTTGAAGAACACTGTGATCCCACAAATCAGGGGGAAAAAAAATCATGTGTTTTACTTTCATGCTTGAAAAACTTGTTTAATTAAGCACGTTCCTCCCTTTGCCCTCTTGACGGCTCTTTAAAAATAAGTAAGAAAATGAAAATGCAACTTGGAAATCCCAGGAAAAGCTACTGAGTGAACACCTTGAGAGTTCCCCTAAGGGATAATTCCCCCAGGGGTGTTGTACAGCTGTCCCCAGTTGCACAGGGACAGGAGCAATTGAGCCACATTCTGTCACAGTCTAGGAGCAGCAGATGGTTAAACTCATTTCAGCAAAATGGTAAAACAGGTGAGCACAAAAATACCGCTGAACCCTGATCTCAGTCTGGAGAAGGATGCAACCATTTGAGCGGACATTTATTTAAGTCGTCTCTTCTAATTTCCTGCACAAGCTTCCACATGCATCTGTATTCTCAAAACCACTACGCAAACCCATGCCCACCTCCCCTGCCCAACTTCTCTGGAATGACACAGAACACAAAGTAGTACCAAGTACAAGTTTAGCTGTAAGAGTATCAATGCTCTTAGGGCTGCAAAGCTTTCATTCCCAAGACTGCTATTCTGCCTGCTGTTGACCTTGTCACCTCCTGAGTAACTTAAGGACAAGATCTCTCCAAGAGGAGACAGGGAAGAACCAGTTACAGGTCTAAGTTAAACATAAATATTTCTTTACCTGAGACATTTAGGATAAAAGGATGCAAAGATGCAGAATGCCAACACCAAAAAAAAAAAAAAAATTAAAACAATTAAAATCATTCGCTACTGTATTGAGGAGGGTTTTACAGAAGAGACACTGCTTGCTGCAAGAGACAGAAGTACTTAATGCTTCTACATGCAAATGAAGAAAGGTGTGCATGCACACTGAAATTGAGAAAGAAAACAAGACGGCGTCACCTGAGGACAGCACTGTCAAACTAAATACATCTCTGTTTCTACCAGGGCTAGAAAATGCACTGAAAACAAGAAAACAAAACAATCAAACAAACAAAAAGCAAAACACAAACCCAACAAAAGTAACCTACACCCCCAAATCTGAAGGCTTGGAGGTTTCAATTGGGCAGGTCTTTGAATTAAGGGGATCACTTGACATATCACTTCCAAAAGTTAAAAAAAGAAAAGAAAAAAAGAAAAAAAAAAGCCAGCAATCAATCAAGTGAGGACATACACTTTTGTGCTACTGCACTGGTCAGTCAAGAAAATTCCTGCATACCAGACTGCCCCACCCTCCCATCTCCCATCCCCTTACCATTTTGAAGGTCTGAGTAGCTTTTGTTTCCACAGTCCGTAGTATTTCTCGCAGACTCCTCATTCCTTTCACAATGTTTCTGTGGGGAAGACAGAAAAAAAAAAAAGAAAAACCCCTAAAATCAGCACACTGCAGACAGAATATTTTTATAATGTGCCAAAGCTCAGCAACACACCTGATATTCAAACAGCCCGTGGAACAACCACTAACACTGAATGTGCAGTAGCAGACAAGTCACTCTGAGGCACAGACAGGACAATGGCACAGTGCAAGGCAGCGACTGCAGCATTGCCTACTCCAGATGGCTTCCTAAGAGAAGATCACATTCACATTTGATGAACAGAGGGGACATTTGGAAGCCTTTCGTAGCTCATATTTATAAAGCAGATGCTGCTCCTTAAAAGCATCCACATCTCCTCTTCATACACACAGACTGTACTTGTTTGAATTATACTGAGCTTACGTGATGCTTATAAATGACGATTTCTTTTAGGTGGTGCTTAAATGTCTTGTGTCTGATGGTCCAGGCACATGATGAAATTACAGTGGTTTAAACAGTTTATTATCAGGCAGTTAAGTTGCAGTAACTGTCTGCAAGCACAACTTAACCTGCAATAAGAGTGTTAGACTAAATAAAACAAAAATTTAAAAAAAAAAATCACATTACTCTGCATACACCATGAGCAATTAAAGCTGACTACTTGCCAAATGCTATCTTAATCATGTGTCTGTGCACTCAGAGGGATGCAGAGAGGAAAGATTAAACACTGGACATATTAGTTAACACACTGGCAGCCTATCAGCTGTTCAAGGCTAAGGACACGGCCCCACCACCACAGTAACTGCAAAATGGTTCAGTGCACATTCACTGCAGGGTCAGAGCTACCCTAAGAAATACAAGCTATCAGAAAAGGAGCAATGTTGTACAAGACAACAAAATAAGCAGTTGTACTGGTACATTAACTGCCACTTCAGCTTATCCAGGAGAATTTTCTGTGCAGACAAAAGCTAAATTTAATTTAAAAAAACAAAGCCATAAAAACCTTTTCTGTCAAACTGATTAAATTTTGAAGGTAAGCAGTACAGACTGCATTTGTGCCTGCTTTCATGCACTGCAAACCGTCTTGCACTCCAGGATCAACAGCAAACATTTGATGACAATAAAAAAAAAAGTAATCATTTTGGGGGTGGGGGGATAAAAATGTGATCATGTTTACCATGAATACTGGCTACATAAAATGCCACCCTAAAGCTTGTACTCACCATGCCACAGAATGCAAATGCTTATGGCCTTACTTCCAAGCAATACCCATCTCAGTTTTAAGCTGTGAAGTAATCTATAGACTATCTAATCATGGCCAATGTACAGGCAAGCAAGAAAGTAAGACAAGAGCAAAAACACTGAAGACTTGTAGAGAAAGTCAGAATGCTGTCTCTTTTACGTCCACTTTCTCCCAAGTAAAAAATGCACTTTGAGTTTCTCAAGGGGAAAAAAGCTCAAGGAAGTTTTTGTAAGTTGGACTTAAATAATTCAGCAAGCTCTCCAACGACAGGGCCAAAACACCAGGTGCTTTTTAGTGGGTCTAGAATAGAATATACTCACAAAGATGGAGTTCTGGACCTTATGCACAAGCAGTGACCAAATCCAACGGAACTGTTTACATGGTATTTACTATCAGACAGAAAAAATTAATAAATTCCCCCATCTAAACAAAATTCAGCTGCCCAGCTGTTCTCCTTGATTACCGAAAACTACCAGCATTTTCTGTTCTTCCATGGACTCCTTAAGAGGCTGGACAGAAGAGTTATGGAGGCTAACAGTTCTACAGCATTTTCAAAAATGCATTTGTTTAGGTTTCTTGTTAGCATAATGATATTTGTCTTAATACAGTGCCAATGAATTGCATTAACCAGCATCAGAAAGAAGACTAGTGACCACTTGCAAAGCCAATTAATTTCACATTTGGCACATACTTACAAGAAAAACCTACAGAATGTGATAAAAGGAGACAGCTCTGTTCCTAGAAAACTAAAGCACCATTACAGTTCAACATTTTAGACAAGGCCATAAAACAAGCCTCCTGGTAGAAACACCTTGCTCTGGGATGGGGGGAAGGGGAGAAGACAAACAAGGAATAGAGACACTGAAGTGAATGAAAGAATAAATGGCAAATTGCTGTCCATCTGCAGCAGTCAGGGCTGGAACCATGCAGCACATGACAAATGCTTAGGAACACCTTTAACAGACAGCAGCAGTGCAAAATGGATGGCACAGGAGGAGCACCCAGCACTCACCACCTCCCAGACAAGTGCCCATGTGGTCAGGATCTATCAAAGAGCACCCACTCAATCCCCTGAGCTCTCAACAATACCAGTTCTACAGGACTGAGGATTTGGTTTGGCAGCTTTTGTATTCTGAACTTTATCGAACATTACTGAGCCATGACAGGAGACAGAGCACACCTGCCAGCATTTTGCAAACACAGGAGTTTGTCTTTCCACTCTACTGTTCCAAGCCAGGAGACCATCCCAGCACATTTCATTTCAGGCATACGAATTGCTCTGCCCGTAACAATAAGGAACTCACTGTTCCGTTAATATATGCTCTTTACATACTAAACATGCACTTGAAGAGATATATATTTTTTTCAATTAGGACCTTAAGAAGTTAAGAAAAAGAAAAGTATGTATTTGAACAGAAATACACGCTATGTAGATGACTGGATGAGTATGCAGACATAAAGCCTCCAGCAACCAGTGGTGAAAACACTTGATCTTACTTAGATTAGAAACTAAACAATCTTGAGTCCCTGCAAGACTTGGGTAGAGGACTACCTGGAAATCCCAGGTAATGCTGCCTCAAGCCATGGCATCATAAGTGAACATTAGATCATGGAAATGAAATTAGTCGGAAGAGTCCATAGGCCCCTATCGTATTGCTAAGAAGCCAGAAAAAGAAATGAGGAAAAACAGGAAGAGAAAAGCACATGATCATTAAACTGCCTTGGTTTTAGCCACAGCAGTGGCCAGAGCACCATTTGAACAAAACATGATGAAGTGCAGTTTAGGATTCAGTTACGGCTAATCTAATAAAAATGAACACAGACAATCATGGGCACAAACTGTGACAAAGAGCAACTTGAAAGTCCAGTCAGTCCAGCTTGGCATAAAAATATGTTTTGTTTGTGCATGTACCCTGTTAATATAGATGAATTACCAGTCCATGAATCAAAGCAGTCATATCAGAGTTATGTCACATAGTTCGGTTAACACTACATAAAATTTTAAGACACAAGAAAATAAAGAAGTACACTGTTTTCTATGCAAATTGCTGGGAAAAATATTGACAATAAAAGAGTGGACCATGGACACAAAGGTCTGCAAAGACAGTGCCCCAACAATATGGTCACCAGCAGATCATGTTCTTATCCCCACTCATTTACTGCTAAAACAGCTAGTTGCTGAGAGATAGAACAAACCATCTTGAGATAATTACATAGCAGTTTGCATAGTCACCTCTCCAGAGTAAAGCAGTACTCAAAGCACAGAAACAGCAGCAACACCACTGCCTTTGCCCACCTCCTTTTGCACCTCTGCACCTCACCCAGGTTTCTAACAAACCATACCCTCTCCTTAAACAGCTGTTCGTGCACAGACACAAAATGCACCTAAAGAAAAGGCAGTAAGAAATGAGCCTTATGTTTATACATCTGCATCAAAAAATAACCAAAACCAAACAAACCAACTAAGACCCAAAACCTAGTGCAGGTGATAACATGAAGACAACTGGCTGCCTCTTACAGTATGACAGCATCTGCCTTCCTATGTTCTGCATCCATAGCATCAACATTCCTCACTGAAGGACCAAAAGAAAGCTTTCTTGGGTTGCAGCATGGCAAACAACTGCAGGAAATGCACCTGCAGCAACACAGTATTTTTAAGTAGCATGTTATTAAAAGCATCTGTGACTTCCACAGCTGCAAGACTTGCTGCTCCTTACAGCTGGCAGTTCAACACCTGAAGGGGAGACTGGATCTTTCTTTTATATTGCTGCCTTCTTTCCACTGCACACTGCAAGAGAAAAGGGCATCCCTGACCACACTCCAAGAAGAGCACATCTGATCCTGTCAGCAGGAACAAAAGCATAACAACAGCACTTGGATCTCGCAGCTCTTTTGCCTGTTGAGACAAGAATAAAGCCCTCACTATTCCTTTTGTACACATGTAGGACTGGGGAAGGACATCCCACCTGGTAGAACCTACCCCCTGACAGCTTGAGCAGTCATCATCCACGGCTTATTTCCTACCTGAACACGCTGGAAGCAATAAGGTGAACAAAAGCATTTCTTTGAGCTGTTCAGTATCAGGTGGAGTAATCTATTATACTCATGAAGCATCCTAAAAAGCTTCTTCCCGTATCCCTCCCCTTTCCTTAACATATCCCAATGCTGCTTATGCCCTCTTGTGGCAAAAACCACACATTAGTATCAGCCGCGGGGGCGGACAAGTTGCCACATCCCATCAGGCTCTTTTTATCCCACCGGACCTTCCAACCCTGGCTGATGTTTCTCACTTGCACCGAAGGAGGTAAGGAGCCCATGGGATTCCACTCCCATCCCAGCTGCAGGAGCTCCATTGCTATTTCATCAGGAGACAGCTACAGAGAACATTTTGCTGCTGTTGCAGCAATTCATCTTATAATCAAAGCACAGTTTAATTCACACATATTTTGCTTCAAATTGTTTTCCTGGAGGGTTTTTGTGGTTTGTTTTTGTTTGGGATTTGGTTTTTAAGGCCATCATTAAAATAACATGGGAAGGGAGCATGCAGGGGCCCACAGTAAAAGCCAAAATATCCCACTAGATATAATGAACGCATCACTGATGAAGACTGAACTTACAATGCTGCTGAACAAAATGATCACTAGTTTGATATTCAAAAGGTGCCTAGAGGACATCAGTGCCATATGTTCTAAATGGGATTTTATTTTACTACATAGTTAATGAGCTTACTGGCAAGACCCGAGTTTTTTTGTTTGCCATGAGAAGGACAGAGGGTTAGGAAAGCACATACTGTGCCACAGCTGGCCAACCCCCAGCTCACCTGGGAAAACCACATACCAAGAGGACACTGAGACTATGCTTTACAAGTTCATGCTTTTCTCTCTGCATAAACTTGTACTTGCCTGACTAAAGGGGTCATTTTACAACATCTGAGCTTTGTGTTTTTGTAAGCCTCCAGGTTCAAACAAGGCTTACCTGAAGGCACCTCTCATGGATATGCTTACAGGTACAGCTTCACTCTACATGCATGGAGAACAGTGGCTATTCACAGTTGCATTTAAAGTCACTCTTGGGGGATAAAAAGGTAGCAAAAACCCTAAACAAGAAGCAACCCTCCTCCAGCAGGATCAAAAAACGGTTTAAATTTTCTACAGAAGAATTTAAACTAATTTTTGCTGGGATTTTTTTTCCTAGTTTCCATCTTTTTAATCTTCCCTATTTTTTTTTTTTGCTTTCTTCTCCATTTTACTCAGCAGGAAAGGAAGTGAAGAAAATGAGAGAAAATATCTTTGACTGTGGGTGAAGGCAAAAAAAGCCAAAGTTAAATATTTGTGAAGACAGTTTGTACTGAGAAACTCAGTATCTGATTCCTTGAGAATAAATGGAGTAATATAGTGCAAGAACAGGACTAAGGAAGGATAGATTCTTACAAGTGCTGTTTACACATGCTGAAGAGACACCCTCCTACATGACAAAATCTCTCCATTGGATGACCAGAGTTAATTGCGTTTTGAAGACACGTTTAGGGAACGTCTGAAGGCCTGGTTTAGGAACAGCCTGTCCTCACCAATGACCTTTGGAAGTGGGCTTTCACAGTGTCTTTTCTGCTGGTCTCGAGAAGGTTTTCCACAGGTGAAATTCACTGTAGGCTTGTACATATTAACTCCTCTTGCCCTTCTGAAGTTCACTAGGAGCTGTATTTCAGAGGTGTAATAAATCCCCTGGAGCAGCACTGTTCCCACATGCATTCTCCATAGTAAAAACACACAGATTTGGGGCATTGATCGGGATATTTAAGACCTCAGACAAACAAACAAACAAACAAATGAAAGAAACTACCTGTAAGACTTTACTGAACTCTAAATCAGGTGCTGTGGCTGAAAATTTTAAGGGCACACAGCAGTGTAAATTCCACTCTCTCTTTACGGTCAAACTCCCCTTGTCTCCACAGGGAACAAAGCTGAGTCAAGACAAGAAAAATTTTCTACCCCACTCTACTTGCAGGTCTGGAAAAATGATGCTTAAGACTCTTAAGAAAGACAGAGAGACACAAACAGGAGAAACGGAAGGACACTGAGGAGACTTGAGGTAAGCCAGCAGCCAAAAGTCATAAAGAGAAAAAAATTAGTCTTCATCTGAGACAAAACATGCAATATTATGTAATTTTATTAATATCTGCATCCACCTACCCTTTCTTTAACTGAGTCACGTAGGCACTCTGTAAAGCTGCTTCCAGAAAGTAGGAAAGTTCAAACTCAGAGTAAGTCACATTGCTGCCCTTGATACTCCTTGAATGTGTGTTGTTTAAGGTCTGTGAGGAAAAAAAAGAAATATCTGGGAATACAGACAACTGTTGGAACTAGCCAGATCCTCATGAGCCAGTGACATCTTCAACAATAAAATATTACCTTTATTAGCTATTCAAAAATGTTACAAAATCAATTTTAAAATAAACTATACAATTACTTCCATGAGATATTCTGCATGCAATACGAGTTTTAAAACACCATCCATTATTACTTTCCAACCTTTAATAAAGTAAGTAGAAAGCCACATATTAACACCAACAGCTTGAGAAATACCACTCACACTACAAAGATCCAGCATCTTGCACAGAAATATTAATACAATGTTTGAGTAGGTTTATCTAGTTTAATATAACATAAATATTTGTTAAGAGTTAGCAAGCCGTCAGGAGTCCTGACGGAAGAATCTTCATCCTTCCTCTATTTGTCCTATCAAAATCTCTCCTGGTTTTGCTTCCTTACCGGTAACAAGCAGCTTCCATTGCTGAAAGCTGCTTCTCCAAAGCAGGGTTTTTCATTTAGGACTGGAGAAGGACTTTTACTTTTACTTGAACTTTTACTATGTCTATCAGCAATCCTGCATTTTTGTCTCTGTGTCCAGAAGACAACTACGTGAAAGGAGGTTGGTAGAGAGGTGGGGGTCGATCTCCTCCCAGGAGATAGGACAAGAGCAAATGTACTCAATTTGTGCCGGGGGAGTTAGATTGGATATTAGGAAAAACTTCTTCACTGAGAGAGTGGTGAGGAATTGGAACAAGCTGTGCAGGGAAGTGGTGGAATCACCATCCCTGGAAGTGTTCAAAAAGCACGGGACCATGGCACCCAGCAACATGGTTTAGTGGCAAACACGGTAATGCTGAATTAATAGCTGGCCTCAGTAAACTCAGCGGTCTTTTCCAACCTTACTGATTCTCTGATTCTAAGTGAATGAATTACAGGTCAGACCCTTTCCCTTCTTCACAGACCCAAGCTGTCAGTAAAAAAAATTTACGGTGTCCAGCACTGGCAGGAACTCATCCTTCCACAATGGAAGGACAGTAACATTTTAAATTTAAAAACTATTCCTTTTTTTTCTGTAGAGAAACAGAGCAGGCCACTTGTTAGTTGGCTTTCTTAATGAATTGTTATACATGCACTAAGCTTGTTTTTTCTTGTTTCGATGCAATTAAAAACAAAACCTGAGACAGAAACACACCTTTGCTACAGAGAAGAGCAGAAGTATCTGGTCAGGTCAAAGGCCTTTGAGTTACAGGACAGGTAACATGCACTGCCACCAGCACTGCTAATGTCAAGCCTAATGTGTGGCAAAGGAAGGGCATGGAAGCACGTGGTATGTCCTGAAAATTCAGCTAGGCAAAGTTTGCATGGGCACAGCAAATCAGTGGCACACAATCTGCATGGCTCAGTGGAGGGCCACCAACCATGGGCTGAGCAGTTACTTGCTACTCATCACAGAGCCACAGAATGGTTTGGGTCAGAAGGGACCTTACAAGATCACCCAGCTTCAATTCCCCTGCCATGGGCAGTGACACCTTCCACTATACCAGGCAGCTCCGAGCCCCATCCAGCCTGGCCTTGAACACTTCCAGGGATAGAGGATCTAGCTTCTAATGACCTAGATTCCTCAAGGTTCACTTGGAAAAGGTGAAGTACTCGCAATTAAACTGCTATAGCTGACCCCAAAAGGTTTCTTTCAGCTCGTCAGGGATCTCAATATCCACTACTGTGTATCATTTACACAGCAGGTATGTAAAATGTCTTGAGTTCCTTCATGCCAGGACTCGCCATGTTAAGTTCATAGCTCCTCTTTAGTAAGGGCTAAACTTGAGACCCAACCCGTGCATATTTGAAGTATTTGGTGCTTTACCACAGACAAAATTGGTTTCCAGACCTCATTGTCAGAGAAAACAGGTAGAGACCAGCTAAACTGCTGTTTTGGAAATGATTTTACTGAGACACTTCATTCTTTCCAACTTGCTTTCATACTCCTTGCTATGATCACTTGACATTTCTCCATTTTTTTATTTTTGCTGTCAAAACCCTGGAAATCCCACGCAGGCCACCAGGCAACACCCTAAGTACATTTCTTCTTACCTTCTCAAGCTCCTGCAAGTACACCTGGGCAATAACACACGCTCTCTCAAAACAAGCCATTACCTCCTCCTCCCTTTCACACAGTCGAGCACGTGAGGCAATTGAGTTGGTTGAGCGCTCCAGCGATAAACCTGCAAAATGGCAACATCTTCTTTAACTGAAGCCCACCAACAGCAGTATGGCCATATTATTCTTAATTTACCAGCTGACAGGAAGGCTTTTCCACATGTGGGTTTCCCTCTTGTTTTGATGACTTTCAGGACACTGCCCCCAGGAAAATACAATTCCTACACATGCAAGGCATCTTTGTCATGCTGCTCTAACACACAGTGCCACTGCACACTCCTACAGTGCCTTTCAAACACTTTATGAAGACAGGACACACAGTCCCTCTGGTAGGAATCAGCAAACAGAGAAATTAGGGTCTGTATTTCCAAAGATGGCTATAGATCTTGGGTGCTTCAATTCAGTGCCAGCCTGGCACTGAATTTGATAATTTCTAGGCATCTGCTACTTCAAGTGAAGCTTTCAGTAAGCAGCGTTGAGGGGGAAAAAACAAACAACAAAAAACCCTAACTGGAAAATGATACAGAAACTAAGTCGGAAAATCTGAGGCCTCTCTTGGAAAATCTTAGCACATGCAGATTGCTCATGGACAAACAGCAAGCTCTTGGCAAGGCACAAGAGACTCAGCCACAAGATCATTCCCTTTCCAAAGGAAGGAAAAAACCCTGGGGTTTGTACTACTAAACTTCTTTCTTGTATCATTATCCAACACCACCAACAGACAGAGAGTATGTTAATTGCAGATCCACAGCTACTGGTCCCTACACTAAAAACTTCTACTATCAGACCCTTAGTCTGGCATCACACTGACATCCTTTATATCCTTAAACCTATTTGGATAGGCTACACATCCACATACCAATTTTACTCTGATTGGTACAGGTTCTCATGCCACACTGGATCTCTACAAGACACCACTGCTTGAAAACTTGGATCTTCACCCATCACAACCGTATGTATTGATGCCCAGTAGCCCAACACAGGCTGCAAAAAGTTCAGCACATGCTTTCCAGTAAATTTTTATACATAACATCATCCCCTAATAACAAATATGTAAGATGTAATACAAAATCCTAGTGTTCTTGACACAGATCCACAGAGGTGACAAAAGAAGAAAAGAATTCAACTGTCCAGACAGCCTTTCAATGAAGTTATTTCAACTGCTGCAGCAGGTGGCAAAGGATTCGGGAGGACCCACCACAGGCACCAGCCATGCATTCCTGGACTTCCACAGTCCGGGAGACACCTCAGCTCTGCCCATTCCAGGAGTCTTGGCCACAAACTGCTGTGAGGCAGCAATGGGCAGCCAGGCTTCCCCAAGATGTACGATACAGTCTGGGCGCTCATGCTGGAAGAGCCCGAGGTTCCCAGGCAGTGTTAGCTTTGTTTACTTCTAATGTTCAACATTTGTTTTGTCCCCTTGGTTACTCTGCTAGGAGTTTCCCTATCTCATGTCCTACATTTGAGCCAGACATGAGCAGTTAGTTCAGTGGGCTGAGAAAACGCCTCCCTGGTTCAAGCTCGGGACGTGGCTCCCCACTCCTTCTGCCCTCTCCCAAGCCAGAAGTATATGGTGTGTTCCCTCAAAGATCTGTATCTTGGAGGAACACATATCCATACCTTTCACCTCTGAAAATATAGCCCAGAGTAGAGCAGGAGGACTGAATTTATTTCAAACTGACAGGGTGTGTGGGACATGGATGACAATCATTTTGCTGCTTTTAACCAATGCCCAATCTGTGTTTTCTTTTTTTCTTGAACACCTTGTACAGCATCCAGATATAACCGATTTTGTCTCTAGTCCATCTATGAAGTCTCTGTCTTTGTATCATGAGTTGTTTTCCTATTATTTTGATGCTTCCATTTTCCAACCCTGTCACTTTGTAATGAGTAAAGGGAAAAAATGCACATTAACTCTCTCTACAGCAAAAGAACAAACCAAAAGTATCCAGCACTCCAGCCAGAATAAATAACCTACAAATATTCTTCTTGTATCTGTCTCCATTTAATCTACCTCTGAACTTCTAGTCATTCCCCTTAAGTGAAAATAAATTTTAAGAAGTCTGCATTTCAGAGCCACCATCCCCTTAAATGCAAAGTAGGGCTGAGGGCCCTGCAAAAAAAGTCCAGTGCAATCCACTGACATTCATATACAAGCAGCATTTAATCAAATGGCAAGAGCCATCCTAACACAGTCTGCGTGGGGGCGTTTATCGTGGGAGATGTCACACAGAGAGAACAGGCTGATAAAAAGCCATTTACATACATGCTACAGCCCACTGCAAGGAGTTACTATCTCTGAGCTCTGACACGGGGGAGGAAAGTAAGTAGCCTCTGCCAGCATCAGGTACTGACAACAAACATGCCCAGCCATGCAAGTCAGAGAAACAAAGCTGGGGCTGATCAGAGACGGGAACGAATATCTCCAAAAGGATTCTTGCCACAGTAAGGATCCAGCAAGATACAGTGTATTAAAACAGATACTATGCTACACTGCACTACTTGTAAGGAGCTAGAAGGAAAAATGACCCACACAATGTGACATTAGTCATGGTTCTCTCTCTGCTACCGTACGCACTGACCTGATGTCATTTGAGTACAAAATCTTCCACAGAATCCAAACAGGGCGATTCTTCCCTACCACAGAAAGGCAATGAAAAGAAAAATTAGAGCAAGCAGACTGCAAATCCAGTATACAAGGGGAAGAACAGAAGAAAACCAACACAAGTTCCCTACTCTTGCAGCCACCAATTCAGTTCTCGCAATACAAAACCCCAGCAATAAGATTAGCTTAGGGTGCAGTTGGATAAGACTTGACAAGTCCTCCACCACAAAGAGCACAAATTCCACTAACTCTTGTCCATCCTCCAGTTATCAGCACAGAAGAAACTTTGCAGCACAACAAGCAATTTAAATTCAACTCAGTTCCCACAATGTGTCAGAAAACCACTAAAGTGCATGCTACTTCCACACTGGGTTTAGCAAGAAACGTGGAGCTATTGCCAAGACAGAATTAACTTCCAAGTAAATCATAAGGCTGCATGCTTTAATGTTAACTGGTTAAGGTAAAGGGACTCGGGTATTTTTCACAACCAGTTGTGGTAAGAGACTATCAACTTAAAGCTTATCTATACTGAGATTTTTCTCATATGAATCAGGTGCCTAAATTTAAATAGATACATACGTATATACTATAGTAGTTTATCATACAGTCGAGACAGTTTTCTAGTAGAGTATGGCCCAGGCTCAAGATTTCAAGACATGTTTCTAGATTATTCTTCTTTAAGAACAAATTCTACCCACTTCAGAGGAGGTAGCTTTCTATGTACAGAAATGTGGCTTTCCTCTCCTGAATAAAGACAAGGCTTCCATTCACCTACTCTACTTCTCCCAATGATTCATCTCTGGCTCTTCACCCTTCCATAATCTTTGTCCTTTCTTCCCTGCCCCCAAATCTAAGCTGCAGTTATGTAAGAAAAAACCCAAATCCATAAAGTTTGTAAGACATATCACTGAACTAATCTCTTCCTCGAGTTGAAATGCACTGCTCTCATTTATGGAAATCTGAAAGCGGAAATTTTATGAAGGCTTATTTCCACTTTCATCTCAGTCAGTCCTTGCCAAGGGAAGACACTGATATCATATAGCTCCAATGCTCTGAGGTGGTACTACTACCACAACTGGAACATCCATGTGTACGTGGACATGCGGTATCAGATTCTCAGCAACACAAATGGGATGAAAATTCATGCTGCAAGGAATCCTTGAAGGTCCATGGTCTGATTTTCTGCACAAAGAAGGGCCAGCTCAGGGTGTGTTACCCAGCCTGGTCTTGAAGGCCTCAGTGCACAGATGGAGACTGCACATGGACTAGGGTGGAGATTAAGGTGGGTGGCTTTATTTTTCTATGGTTCATAAACTACCTCACCAAATAGCAGCACTCCTCCTTCCAAGTAGGAACAATGTACCAACCCTCTCACAGGTTCTTTTAACTTTCCTTTTTACACAGACTTCAAGCCTCCTGCACTTGGATGAATTTAGACAACCAGGGAATGGGTGGGTTCATAGGTGCAAGAATTCAGGGTCAGAAGCAGCCCATCACTTTCACCAAGAGTGCTAACCCCACAGCTCAGGAGCATCAGAGGTACCTGGCAAGCTGAAGAAGAGATCAAAGAAATACGACAGCACAAAGAACATGAACCCAACCTCCTGCGTTGTGTCTCAGCGCTACGTGTTGAACACACCTATGGCAACCTGAAGCAAAAGACATCTTAGTGTGAAACTCAGAGCCCTGCCAACAGCAGCAGTCCCAGTCTGCAGAGCAAGGTTCCACTGTCTGTGCTCCTGTGCCCCACAGACAGGCCAGCCTGGCCAGAAGACAGTGTGATGCTAAGCTAAGTGCATGCAGTAGTTCTACTCTAGTACAGGAAGGTAGTAAGTCATTTGCATGAAGATAGTGCATGGCAGCAGCCACTGCAAGGAAACAGGTTCTCATCCTGGAGAATGCCAGGTCATTCTGGGTCACTGTCCCCAAGCAGAGGATGCACTCCATTACTAGCACATGGCCTTCAGTCTAGTTCAGAAATGTGGCTCTAGGAAATTAATTAGCATTGAAACAAGACTATTTTTAAGACTTCAAACATATACATGCGCATGCTGACTAATCAACATTCATCAGAATACTAAACACTTCTCAGAGACAAAATTCAAAGGCACAATCAAACCATTCTAGAGATGATATTACAACCAGTCTGCCGTGCCAGCTAAGGTTTGAACTTGAGAGCACAGTCCTCAACTAAGCTATTCCATTACAGTGTCTTGGAAAGCAAAATGGCCCAAACATCAACAAGCAGCAGTTGGGATTAGGTTGACACAGGCAAGACCCAGCACTATGCATTATTTCTGCCATAATTCACAGCAGTTTAAATAATTCACAACCTGGTCTTGACACTTATCTCTGCAGCAACTAAGCTATGATTTTTTCAGCAGGGCTTATTTGCAATGCAAATAGAGGAGGGGGAAGAAAGGCCTAGAAGCCCTTGGTTTTGAACACATTCATTCATACTGCAGCCCATGAGAGATAGGGATGAATAGACACGTTTAGTTGTTCAAGAAAGCTGCATGTACTTCTTTCCCTGCTGCTTCCTATTATATAGGATTATTGTAAATTCCTGGCAATCTGTTACAATCTTGAGGTATTTTTCATGTAAAAGTCTCAAAGGTAGAAAGGCAGAAAATGCCAGTAACGTCAAGTAAAATTATCTGAAGACCTTTCTAACTATAAGCTGGGAATGAAGCTTAAAATTTAAGCAACCTGGGAAGGCCGCTCAGTTGCATCAATGCAGAACTCAAGACCTCCTACTCCCCGCTTTCTTACTAGATGCGATAAACCAATACTAACAATGTTACTCCAATTATTATCAAAGCAAGAACTCTATCTGGTTAGACTTGTAATTAGAGCTCAAATGTATAGCTCAAATTAGGACAGCTTTTTGATCGAGTGGCTGTGAAGCCAGAAGGCAGCAAACACTCCCCTGAGATGCAGCCTCAGTCCCCTGCCCTCAATCAATGCTGTGTGGGCTCTGCATCACACTGCATATCTTATGCATAGCAGAAATTAGCAACTTTAATCCACAGACACTAAATCTTTGGAGCATACCCAGACCTGCTCAGCTGGCTGCTCTTAACCTTCATGGCACATCTTTTAACCTTTGCTTTAGCCTGTAATACAGTGGTCTCCAAAATTCTTTGATCATATTAAGTAAAAAAATTTTGATCGTGCACACCCAAACATATGCTTATATTTATATACATACATTGCTTTACAATCTATTTATTCTATATTTAAGTGTTTATTTTTTCAAAAACACCTGCTAGATTACATGCTACTGACAGCCACCTGTCACCAGAGAAAAGGCCTGCAAATTCAGAATACCTGACTTTTTGTAAAAGCAAAAAGGCATAATTCACCCTTAAGTTTAACAACTATTTTAAGCATTTTGCCAGGAACAACCACTGAGCTTTGGTGTGTACAGATTTTCATGGTCACTCCCCAACTCACTACAAACTAGATTCTATTTAAAAGTCCTGTGTTAATAAAGTTAACCCCACTGACACCATCCTACAGCACTTTGTGCATTTCTGGGCCCCACTGTGCTGCTAAGCAATTCTCTGTGTATTTCATTTTTAAACCAGAATCTGGCAAGGTGTTTCTCCAATGGTACCTTTTTTTTCATATTTTGCTTTTACGTAAGAAAGCACAAAAGAGGCTTCTAAAAATTTAAGTACTGAATTGAGTGTCATTAGACTTCACTGATTAGATCCAATTAGACTGTCACTGCTTTTACCTGATTGAAGAGCTCATGCTAATAGTGTAAGCTCTTACATTCTTATTGTTCACTTGTGCTCCAATTTCTACTACTACTTGGAATCCACAAGTAGTTTTTGAGGGTATCTTTAAGCTACTTGTCTATTTTGTATATGTTAGTTTAATAAGAACTAGACAATATAATGCATAAATCCACTTAACTAGGCACAAGTGAGCTGCAACATATGGAAGTGAATATGGAACATATGGAACTACTGAGGATGGCCTTCCACAATGTGAAACACCCTCTCTTTTGGAAGACACTTTTGTAGGCTCTACATGACACAGGACCCTCTGACATACAGACTAAGTGAGGGCACCACTTTCAATAAAATACAATAATCAAGATTTATTTCAATGTGGGGCGCTTTTTTTTGCTGGTGGACTTTTTAAGAAAAAAATAAACAGAAGTTATAATACTTTTCTTCTGCACCACAGTAGATCATCTTGCGTACCCCCTGGGGCACATGCACCACTTTGGGGACCACTTCTATAACGTATTGATTGTCCTGGTATAAGAGGCCACCTCCATTCCATGACACCAAGATACATCTACTGGAGCAATGCTCTGAGGCACAGCAAAGACAGGGGTGATCAGCAATCTCTTACAGCCCCACATCTAAAGACTTTTGTCAACACCATCCACATCCATAAACTGTCATGGCATACTGCAGAAATTACATTTTTTTCCTTGGTCTAAATACAACAGGAAGAAGCAGAAGAGAAAAAATGCAAGGGGGAAGGGGCACAAGGGGAGAGAGACGGCACTGATGACCAAGTACTGGAATTTGTTTAGCTTGAGTTCACCTGCACCACAGTTAAGCAGCATCACCAGCAAGAAAGTTCTTTTCTAGCTGCAGAGTCACTGAATCAGACAAGCCCTAGAATCCTGTGTTCAATTTTTTGGCCCCTTACTACAAGAAAGACCTTGAGGTGGTGGAGCATGTCCAGGGAAGGGCAACAGAGTTGGTGAAGAGTCTGGAGCACAAGTGCTATGAGGAGCAGCTGAGTGAGCTGGGGATGCTCAGCCTGGAGAAAAGGAGACTCTCTACAATTACCTGAAAGGAGGGTATAGCTAGGTGGGGGTCAGTCTCTTCTACAACGTAGCAAGTAACAGGTAAAAACAAGAGAAAATGGCCTCAAGTTGTGCCAGGGCAGGTCTGGACTGGCTATCGGGAAAAATTTATTCACTGAAAGAGCAGCCAGGCATTGGAACAGGCTGCCCAGGAGTCACCATGTCTGGAGGTATTTCAAAGATGTTTTGCTGTAGTGCTTAGGGATGTGGTTTATTACTGGATTTGGCAGTGCTGGGTTAATGGATGCACTTCATGATCTTAAAGGTCTTTTCCCATTTAAATGATTCTATGGTTCTATGTGTATTTGGGAAGTAGAAGAGAGAGAAAGGAAAGATAATTCATATTTTACTATGCTGATTCCTATCAAGCACTCAAGACAATCCTACTTAAAGTTACTAGAACAGACAGAGCCTGTGAGGACTAACAGGCTTGTTGCCCTGTCACTTAAAAGATAGACAGACATTTGAAGCTTACTCCAGGGCAAACCAGCACAGAGAAATCTTCCCATAGCCACTGGACACATACCACGCTGCACAACACAGCCCCAGCATGACACCATCTAAAAGCTACATCTGTATTTGTTCTCTTCTAGTGAAAGTAAGTGTAGCATGCTGTCTCATGTAACCTAACAAAAATTGGTCCCTTGCCTCAGAACAGCATGGGCAAATAATCTTCCATCTCCTGATGCTGCTAACCCCACAGCTTTAGAGAACTAAGTCATAGTGCAGAAGGTGGAAAAGGTTTAATGCACATGTGCAACCACCACCTACAACTACATGTGGGGAAGGGAGCAGAATAACTAAACTTTTCCATCGCAGAAACCAAGTCACATTAACAAAAGGAACCAGAAGTTATTCCCTTTTTCCACTTTCCAAATTTCAGTAATCTGCATTTAGTGGCCTGCATCTAACTCTCCTCAAAAGTCTAACACTCACACTGCATTTGTGCATAGCTGACTGTGCTAAACAAACTACTGCTGAAAAGGTAAACCATCTGATCCAACAGCAGAGAAAAGCTCATGGGGCACAACAGAAAAGCCTAAGAGCATCACAAACACCAAGGCTGGGCTTGGCAACTCTTTCACATCCAAGCAGGAAAGCAGTGGCACCACAGCACACAATTCACCAACATGCAACAGGTTAAAAGTCATCACTGTCACAATGTAAGGGCAACTCCAGACTCTTAAACTGCTTTTCTGAAACCCCAAATAAAACATACTAACACTAGGTCCTTTTATCAAGACAACAGCATCTACAAAGTGGGGCTTTTGCCTATCAGACAGCTACTCTGATACCAACATGAATTAACAGCATGCTTCCTGTCTTGCTGTCAGAACTGTGAAAACTAGCACTTTGAAGTGCATACCAGGTATAGAACAAAGTCTCTCTCTCTGATGTGGATTAACATTTAAAAGATGCATCTTTTGCCAAGCAAAAGTGAAAACAAGTTCTGCCAATGTCTTATTTTAATTTTAATGTCCTATTGTATCATATATTCTTTTGGCTGGGACTCAATTTTTCTAATGGCCAGGCAAGAAAAATAATTTTGCTATTCAGGCTCTCTTTGAAGGAACCCATCTCCCACAGATCTCAGTCCTCAGAGACGCAAATCTCAACCTTTTGTCATCATCAGAGGATTCCAGCAAAGGAATTTGTGCCCTGCCCCTGCCAGACCCTTAAAAAAAAAAAGCAAACAAAACACACAAAAAAAAAAAAACCAAAACAAACAAACAAACCCCAAAAAACCACAAAAACAAACCACACCAAAAAACCCCAAACAAACCAAAACAAAAAACCCAACACAAATACTTCTCTTCTACTTGTGTCCCACTAAGTTCCACTTAGTCAGAGCTGCCAGTAGAGGAAACAGCAATGAAGTAACAGAGACAACTGCAAGCAAATATATCATCCTAAAAGCAGCATTCAGCTTAACAGTTGCATGCTGGCAAGTGTTAATGATCCTCATGAAGCCCATTATCACTGAAAAGCTATACATCAGTACGAAAAAAAGTGAAATCCAAGTTTTAGGTAACTTTTCCCTTAAGTATCACCCAAACCTACACTTTTCTCATCTCAATTTTGTGCCCAGTATAATTCTGGTTCTTCATGATCAACAAGCTTTCCTAAAGACACTGAAGAACGGTGGTGCTGTCCTTAGCAAGGTTCTAGCTGCCCCTCTCAACACTTTAATGAACTCAAGTGCCTCAGCCAGCACCATCACTCCCAAAGTGGGCAGGCTCCAGACAGCAGCGAATTGGGACCCCTGGGAAGCCAGAACATATTACGGTAACAACCCTTCCACTTTAAACAGGATTATTGAAGTATAGAAGATTTAGAAATTCAAGTAAAGGCCTATGTATGGTACACATGCTACAATGTCAACAGTGCCTAAACAACATGATACCTGACACTGAAACCAATGGAGAGAGACGGGGAGGGAATTCAGGCTCTTAGGATTTTTCCCCTGCACCTTTCAACCTGCTGCCCATTTCTGCTAAATGGGTACATCATAGCACACTGCCCCCAGCTCAGACAGTAACTGCAACGCAGGCAGCATGAAGACTCAGCTTCTAGGGAGGGTGGGGTCAGCTGTGCAGCAAGGAGGACAGGAAGATCTGTTCCCTCTTTTTTTACCACTAGCAGATTTGAGTACTTTCCTTGCAGTCATGTGGCTCCTAAACACCAATACAGAAATGGAGCATCTTTATCTTGACATGGGTAATTAAAACACACTTTTACTTTTCTCCATTAGTTTCTAGAGAGAATATAAAGCAAATTACTTACTTGAATATGGAGAAAATGCCATCAACCTTCCATTAATCCATTTTCTACTCTTGTCTCAGTGGACAAGATAAAGCATGTTCTTACATAGTAAGATACACACACAATCTCTTTTTAGGTATTACAGCAAAGTTTTTCTTAAGGAACTTCAAAAATTCTTAAAAATTATCCTGTAGTAAAGATCTCAAGCACAAGAGTGTGTATAACCACTGGGAGGGTTTTTTGGCATACAAGAAGTGGAATAGTATTCCAAACATTGTCTGCAGAAAGGAGAAGACATCCTGAAAAATGCTATGCCCTCTGAAACAAGGAACAGACTCAGAAAGTGCACGTACAGCCCATTAAGAGGCTTATAAAACATGACCTGAATTAAAAATGCTTCTGGCAAAAAGAAGTTAGAAGTGTAAACTCACTTTCAAAAGAAGATTACGAAATAAATTATGACTCTGCAAAACTATATGATCTTTCTAAACTCAATTGATCTGCACTTGAAATTGTTCAAACTACTGGTACTCAACAGCATTCCACACAGTCTGTATTCCAGAATACTCCACAGTTTTCATACTACGATCTCACTTACCAAAACTAAGTGGACAAAAATCTCATTCCAGGAAGCTAACAGGAAACTCTAATTAAAAGTAAGGCTGCTTAAGTTGAGCCAATAACACACAGTAACCCACTAACGTTATTTGAGTGGAATATATCCTTGTACCATGGGATCAGCAGCATTTAGTAAAGAACAGAACTAGAAAGGTTACTAGCTTAGGATCTGAAATAAGAGTTAGATGAAGCACTGGAATAGTCTTTAAAATAGAGGTGTTCTCTTGCAAAGAGGACAAAAATTAATAAAATAAACTTTAAAACCCCACAAACCTTAGCTTTCTCCCTTTCAATTCTCTCCACCATTTCGTTCAATTAACCAACACTGAACTAAAAAAAACAAACAGGAAAGCTTATTTTTCCCATTTTAATCAGCGAATTAAAAAACATGTACACATGAAAAGAAATGTATCAGCTTATGAGAAACACTGAGTTAAAGAAATTCATTTATTAAACTGAAAATTCTTAATCAAGTTCTTTAGAGAAGAGGAAAAAGTAGATTTCTCAGAATACGGCTTTGCAATAAAGCTATCTTTGACTCTACATTTTATTCTAATTTTCAAACAAAAGCAGCTGAATACAAATCTCACCTAGGAAATTAATCATCATATAGAAAACTATATTAGAAAAATGAATGACACACAAGCAAATGTCAAAATTGAAGACTCCAATTAAGCATATGAACAAGTGTGTGATACATCCTTTGATTAGCTAGAATGAACAACTTCAATACCAAACAGTTATTTACTGAATGCAAACCTACTGTTTTTAACAGTAGTGCAAGCCAACAAAATAAGAAACTAACTAAGCAGCACAATCACAAAGAAGTTTAAAACCGCTTATTCAAATTTTGAGGCTTCACTTGGTCAATTTAAAACCATGATTAAAACCAAGCAAATGGTTTTCAAACCAGTCAAGTAGAAGGTCAGGTTTTCTGTTTATCTCTGTATATCACCATTTTCCTTTCAGAACACCGTAAGAACCTCCAAACAACCACTTCCAGTATTAAAAACCCAAGACAATTATTTGACATGGGGAGAAAGCAGAACAATGTCATTCCAAGCATATGGAACTCATTACCACTGAATTTCTGGAAGATACAACCACAAGAGAAACAGGAACACACCTAAGCTCAGCAATTTGTCCTAAGACCAAACAAACGCAAAATAATCCACAACAAGCTGGGCTGAACCCAGGACACTGGAAGTAGGTTCCAGGCTGTTTATCATTATCAAACTCGGGGAAAAAAACCCACGTGGTAGCTTCAAGGTTTTGCTCTCAGAAATACCACTTACAGCTCTTAGGAGAGCTCTAAAGATCAGTGACTCAATCCAGCAGTGTTTGTCTCAAGATCTTATCTTTGGTTTTTCAAAAGTGTCACACCACAGATCTTGAACATCCTGAAATGACTAAAATGGGTTCAAGAACAAAATATAGGTAGTTCTGAACCACTGCGTTGACACAGTTTCATTTCCTCATAGATAAGACTTGTGGTTGGATATGTTACAATAAAATGCAGACTATGATCAAGGCTTCTTACAGACATGTTACATTATCACCTTATTCTCCTCCACATATTTTCAAAGATCTTAAAAAACCAAGCTCTCACTGCAGCCTTTTGATAAAATAGATGTCTTTTCTAAAGTTAAAAATAAACAGAAACCAGACAAAAAAACCAAAACAATTTAGGAACAGATTTACAAGGGATAAATCTCAACTTAGTCCACAGTCTTCTCTCACAGTCACCAAAGAGGCTGTGTTGTACACCACCATTCACTTCAATTGTGTCACACACCATTTAAAGAGGTGATGAATCACCCCAGAACAGCCAACTTCTGACTCTACAGAGAGTTCAGACTCAAGCTGCACAACTTAAATCCACCCTGAGTTGCCAAATGGCCAATATAGCACAAAAATGACTAAATTACAAAAATTACAGGATGGACTGGGTGAAAACGAAAAGAATAGACAGTGACATTTCTAAAGCTTTAACTCCCTAGAAATCCATTTAGAAACTAGATACAATGTGCAATCCTATGCCATTGCTGCACAAATTTAGATAGGTAGCTATCTCCAGGCTACCCCACTCCAGGCAGAGGAAGTCCCGTGCCTGGCCTGACAGACCCAGGGAGCCCCTCAGCACAGGGCTGACTCACCTTGCAGCAGCTCTGACACATCCCTGACCACAAGCTAAAGCCCCTCTCAGTTGTCACAAAGACAGGACCCTGCACACGAGCCCTGCCTGAGCCTCCATCCTCGGGCTGGCAACAGCCTGCCTCAGTTGAAACAGCTCTCACTGTGCTCTCAGCAGCACAGCAAACACTGCCACATCAGAGAAGCCTCTTTCTTGGAGCTGAGGTATGCAGAAGCCCTGGCTAGAGCTACACTTACTAGAGCTTTGAAAGGGTTAGGCAGTGACCTAACCTACTGCCAGGAAGAATTTCTCCTTGTGAATAGAGAGGGCTCTGCAGAGTTTTCTGCAGCAAGCAGAACAGAGGAAATCAATGGGCTCTGACAGCTACACACTTTGTTCTGAAGTCTTTTTTGCTTGCTTGTTTCAAATGGGCAACACCAGGTAACAAAGCCACAGTGAGTCCCAATTGAATTAGAAGCAAAGTTTACTTACTCAATACTGGTATAATGCAACACAGAGCTGCCTGCATCAGAGATTACCAGCAGTAATGTGAACCGAGCAGAGGAAAAGTTTTAAGGAGGGACTGACTTCAATGGAGGATGGGGAGGAAGGAGACAAGTACAAACCAACCACCTATTAACTAACCATAGAGGTTTAAATTAGTCATAATGAAAAAAATCAAACTGTTGTCAGAGCTCCACTCACAGCGCCCACGAAACTCATCTCCTCACAATGCAGAGATTTAGAAACAGAACAGGAAGCAGCAGTCAGATGAGAAACTGAAGAATCCTGCTCTCTCTGCCATTTCTCCTGTGACTTGTCAATTGCACAAGTCCTCAGACCGATAAAGAACTTCCACGTTTACTTGTTGATACTCACTTTGTGTGGAAGTTTACTGAGAAGGCAAGCAAGAAATTTTTTCCCTGCTCAACTTCTGTAGTCCAAACGCAAGGGTGCAAATCCATACTGCCTCTTACCATAATATGAACCTACTACATGCTATGGACCTCCAGAGAAAGACTCCAGAGATTTAGCTCAACATCCAACCTTCAGTGTTGCGGAGGTTAAAAGGTGCTCTAAGGAAGGAAACTTGGTTTTGCTGGATTTCTACAAGCAGCTTCATCTGTGCAACTCCTCCCAGTGCATCCCACATCCTTCTTGTTAATTTTTGTTCATTTCCAACATTAAAAGGATAGGTGTCAACATTAATAAAATAAGCCTTTGATTTGACTTTTCTTTCTTCCATGACCGTTTCTTCCATTTCTTTCCAGCCTAAACCTATGCTGCCATTCAGCATACAGGCATAACTCAGCAGTATTAACTACACAAAACTGAGGCAGTTTCAAGTTCACACTACGAGGTGATACAAAGTTCTGCTGCTTTAACTAATGCTGGGTGAACAGGGAAATTCTATTAAACCAACTGCTTTCTCCCATTTCTGAAAATGTGAACAAGAAATTAATAGGGGAACCTAACTTCTGCCTTGAAGTAGACAGGACTGTGGCTTTTCTGGATATTTGCCTAAATGACCCCTGCAAAAAATTTTACTACCAGCAACATTCAAGAGCATCTTTAAAGAACGTTTCATATTGCATAAATGGCCAATAGTTCAACCAAAGGCAGTAATATGGCAAGGATCAACATAATTTCTGGAGAGATACCAAATTAAAAAGGGGAATAAGAAAAATCTATAGCATAAAGTATCAATGAATTTTAAATAATTCAACTCCATATCGTTACATGCCCTGCAGAAGCAGCCTGGACACATGTGCTTTAAAATGAAAATTTACATCTACATTGTTATTGCCATAGCTACCTGCACAAAGTGCTAACATAGGAGTGGGAGGTTGAGGGAACATGGCATGAGGGAACAGTGATCCTAGTGAGTGCCCTCTCCAAACTCACCTGGACTCCACTCTGCTGGACTTTTTTCTGCCAGAAACTTTGGCAGAATACTGAGTGACTTACTACACCCTTGATATCTTAGCTAATAAGAAAATAATCATCATGGAGGATAAAGACTGTGGAACTGTAACAGCACAGAGGTTGCTCTGCAATGGCAGAGGCTCCTGCGGTTTACAGGGGCAACACAGTATTTACATTCCATGCTAAACCACACGGGGAAAGAAAGCAAAAAAACTGCCTGATGCTCTGAGGCAAACACCTCCAATATCTTCATGAGTAAGTTAGGTAGTCACCACAACACAAGGGGTCTTATAACAACAGTGCTATTCCATCAGTTTCCACTCACACGTTATCACTACACTCACACCTCCCCAAGGGTCATATCCAGTTCCCAAAGAGGACAGTGCATCTCCTTCAGACTCTGGAGTGCACCAAGAGTTGCTCTCAAATACACTGCTGAGAATGCATTGGCAGCTACTCACTCCTCTGCGCCATGCAAGTGTCAGTGTGAGGTACAAGTAAATTAGTCCTGCTTCACAAAAGCTCATTAATGAAGCAGATTCGATCAGTACCACAGGAAACAAAAATAAAAGCAAGCAAAGCAGCACAAACAGGGTTTCAAAATAAGCAGAATGACTCAAATTATTATCAGTAATACTAGCAGCCCAGTCAAACAGTATTTTGGGTTGATTTGGTTTCACTCTTTTACATACCAGTTGAAGGTATCTGATCATCAGAGTTCTCATTCACCTAATTAGCTGGTGGACATGCTGAAAAGAGTAGAAAGCAGTAGATAGGTAGCAGTACTTGAGCAACATTTATAAAGGAACCGAAAGCGAAGGAGAAGATTACTGATCTTTTTCTCCCCCCAAGTCAAAAACTGACAAGGGTCTTCCTTTCCCCCACTGAAAAAGGAAATGCAATTTCACTACCCACAGAGGTAGTTTTAATTAGAATCTCTCAAACAGTGCAATGTCTGTAGAGTTACAAGGGGAAGGAGAGATTCCTGTTTGTACATAAGGTCTGATACTGTGTGACATGCATTGCAAAAATATACTACCTGCTTTGAAAGCACATATTCTGTTAGTCCAAAGTTTAAAACTTGGAGACGTTGTCCTTATTTAATTCACAGAAATCACTGAAATGTACAAGTAGATGAACTCTTTCTCAGAGAAAGCATAGGCCCCAATTCAGCTGAGGGCTTGATTTAGATTTTCCCAAAATGGACACACAAGCTCAAGCATGTAGCTGACTTACAGCCAAGAGTTACCACAAGATTTCCAATTTCAAGCTTTTCTTTACAAGCCAGCCAAGTTTAAAAACCATGGACTAAGACTCCATAATGCCTTTAAGTTTAAAACTACACAGACCATACCCAGTAGGATTTTCTACAGCACACATCTTTACCCTAATCCTGCTCTAACCAAATCACTTGGAGAATTAGCTTCAACCTAAAACCAGTATATTTCAAATACACATCCATAGTCCTTTACCTTTAATCACAAAGGCTTCAGTTATCAAACGCAGCATGTACAGAGGTTCATCTTTGGCTGAGACGTCATCAAGTCCTGCTTTTGCATACATGCTGATGGCATCTCTGTAGCATCCCTCCACATAATGAAGCTTTCCTAGGATCAGCATAGCTTCTGTCATATACTTCGGCTGAAATGGAGCAGGGAGAGAGAAAGTGTTTACAGGAAGAATGAAGTACTCCATGGCAAATCAGGCAGGTACAGAATGCCTTCCCGTCACAACTGCAAGGGCTAAGCTCATGAGAGCAGTAGGCAGCGAAGGTCAGGCAACCACTTTGGAGCTCAGTTTTGAAATACACAGTTTCTAAGCCAGCTCTTTGGTCTCAGCTGACCTGCTCTATCGATTCTCCAGCCACACAGAGTACATAAAAGGTTGGCATTGTCAGAATTACCTACACACACACACACTAAGAAAAACCCCTGCTTTTAAACTAGGCAGTAAACACCACTTTTTAGACAAGTGCTTCCCTGTCCTCTGTATATTTAATTAGAGAAAGCTCCCAAATTTTCTTCAGTTGTCAAAGAATTTTTACACAACAGTGAAAAAACAGAAGGCATACCTAAGATTTGTTTCGTTTAAGGACTGAAAACGTGTAACAGAAAGCTCTGTAAAACACATCTGTTCAGACCCTTTGGAGAGCATGAAAAGGTTCCCAAGCCTTCATACCCATTTTTTTAATACATACAACCAACACTGCATGAGTAGCTAAGTCACCACTAGCAAAGAAACAGTAATGGCAATTCTTGCAGCCAAACTAAACACAAAGAACTGGAAGAATTCAGTAGTTCTGACTGTTAATGGGGCTAAACTATAAAGGAAGAGGGTTGGACAGACTCCTCTTCCTTACTCCCTCTATTTTATTTTCTAAATAGGCTGACCTTGCTCATTGGAAACTAACACGGTAAAAGTACAATATACATTTCCAACCTAACTAAACTAGCCTGGCAATTTCAGGACCACAAGTAATACAAGTCTAGAACAGACTGTTGTAATTCATTTATATCTAAACCCAGTTATGCAAATGTGTGTCAAAGGACACCAACGCAGCAGCAGCAACTATCAAAGCAGAGTATTAAAACACTCTTGAAGCTCTGCAACTGAGTTGACAAGCAGCTACCAGCCACACAAAACAAAATAAAAGCATTACTTCTCTGACAGACACTGAAAGCAGAGTGAGGCTGTAGTCCTGGACTCACAACACAACCCTAAGTTCCTGACAGCAGCTTGTGGCACATTTTTCTCCAATCAGGAGCTGACCAGTTGTGCACAATTCCCTCAGATCAGGAACAGCAGGAGGTCACTCAGCTGTGCAGGCCTGACAGCACCCTTATGCGGCCACGCCTCACCACCCAAGAGAAATTCTAAATATTTATCCTGCTTCTTTCCAGTTAAAGAAAAAATAAACAGGATATGTCTCTGTAGCACATAATTTCTTTGCATATGAAAAAGCAAGTCTCACAAAGTAAGATTCTGCCAAGGGGAATTACCATCCCTTAGTATCACCTACAATACAGCACTGTACATCCATGGACATCAACAGCAACACCCACACCCTGTATCAGACTAATAATCATATAAGAGAAGCATCCAGTTGGCAGGAATTACGATGATAGAACCCACTTACTCTTAGTTTCCCTCTGCTTAAGATATTGGTCAGATACTGTTTAGCTTCACCCAGTTTGGGCTCACTCTTCTCTGACAGTGGAATGGAGTCCTTCAGTTTGGCAAAGTTTTCCTTCAAACATTCTTCCAGCAGAGCCTCTGCAAGCAGCATACTCCCATGGTCCTCTGAAAGCACATACCAACCAACAAAAACATTGCTTACTGCCATACTGATGACACACAGAATTCCAAAAACAAAACAACACACCTTTGAGAAACACAACAAACTCAAATGATGGGATAAGGAAGAACTAATAGACAAAAAAAAAGGTTCCACTAACTTCTATCTAGTGGAAATAGTATGTTTTGTATGGAAAAATGAAATAAGTTTCTTGTAACTTGAAGATTTTCCCTTAATCCTTTAATTTTTGGCAGCACCATTCCTTCTTACATTGCCACGAATATAACAGTTAAGAATTTTCATCACAAAACTCACTTTCAAAAGTATAAGATCAAATTTTGCAAACATTTCAGTGGATGCTTTTTATTTACAAAGGTACAAGCACGAAATGAGTGCTTTAGACTATAGAGAAGTGATAGTAGTAACTCATCAGAAACTTGTACAATTTTCCTGAAAGTACACAGAAAGTAAATTTAAAAGATTAATTAGACTCATTCTACACATCCATTAACACACAAGGATTGATCCTCTGCCATAACTAATATGCCACATAAAACTCTTTCTACATTAAAATGCATGCCTGTTCACAGTTCCACAGAAGACAAACAGAGGTAGCAGCACCGGATACAGCATGAAGCATCATCCAATGTGGCAACCAAGTGCTGAAAAAAAAAAGTTTCATCTGCCAGAGCACTTGGAGTTCTTACACAATGGCCCAGTTCTGCAGTTGCTTCATTCGTAACAACAGTACCTCCATCAGCAGACTAGTGAGTCAAGCAGGGTAAGGAAATCTTTGAACATCAAAGAGCCAAGCCCTATATTTCATACATATTCCATGTTTCAAAGTCCAAAATTCGAGAATAAGTGGAACACAGTAGTGTACCTATTTCTGTATTTTCAGTCCAGGGGACATCTTATGACCAGTTTTTACCTATACACTACATGTAGCATTAATAATCAACTGTGTGGTGGTTTAGACTTTCTTGCTGCTGTGGCCTAAGTGTTCAGCTGCATATCAAATTATAACCATAGCTCTTCCTGCTCGTTTGCAGGTCTGCAACTTGCATAACCAAAGTACAGGTACATAAAATGGAAAGCGTAAGTGTTCCACTGTACTCCCCCCCAAACCTGCATGCAATCATTTCTACACACTGAAGAGCTTTCAGGCAATCATTAATCTCTTAACCAAACTTAAGGAATTAGGTAAGACCATACACAATCAAGAAATAAATATACACAACCTCAAAAAGCAAATACTACTGTTAAATCCCATCCAGACACACAATCATTTCTAGAAGCACAAAACCTGCTGAAAGAAGCTCTCCAGCAATAACAAAGCATTACTCTTTCATAACTAGCAAGTTATGATGACATAGCAGTAAATTAACAAATCACGTTTTTACAGCAGTCATACTGCTGTTATACCTCTTAATTACAAGGGAAGAAACTACTGTGAACTCTTCAACTACTAATGCCCCCAAAGTGCATGGTGATCTCTGCACCTGGGAAAATGCAGCTGAAACCTGACTAAAGTTCAAAGGTTGGCTGTGTGGTTCTCAGCACAGGGTTCGATCTGCATCATGTACACCCTTGGAAAGCCTCAAAAATAGACATGTACTAAACTATCTACATCTCCCCCATCACGGTTCCCACTGTGAAGTTTAAGGCACCTCAGAAAGCTTCAACTCTAGGGCCACATTCTGGACACACTCCTCTAAAGAAGCAGGTTTATTCCTAGAAGTAGCTCTTCTAACTTTCAGAAGCTCTTTGCACCACTACCGTGGGTAGGATCAGGTCCTGTTCACAACTTACTTGCTGATCTCACAGTGAGTAAGGCTGCCTCACTTTTTGCAAGAGATTTCATTAAAAAAAAAAAAAAAAAGCAATGCAGCGTGTTGTAACAGGAAAAAAAAATACTAATACATTTGCTATTTATGAAACCTGTTTTACATGTGAAAGGCTTTAAGTAAAGCAGTGCCCCTCAGAAATGGAGAGGAGTAACACAAGGACACCCACCCAAGAACAGCGCTGGGCAGGGGGCAAGAGCGAACTAGCACAACACGTATAGAGAAGCTGAGGAGACACCTTTCCAAAGGGAGTGCAAAGGGCTGGCTGCACCCCGGGCGGGCTCGGAGCGGGGCAGCCGCCACCTGCGCCCCCCTGCTGACCGCGGCGGGGGCGGCATCCCGAGCGCTCGGCAGCGCTGACACGACGAGGAAACGCAGCGTGATCTTGCTGCGCGCCGCTTCCTGAGCTCCCGCCGCCTCTCCCAGCCATCCCTCCTTCCCTCCCGCTGCGGGGCCGGGGCGCAGGCACGGGACGGCGGACGACGCCCCGCAAGCCGGCGCTGCCCAGCCCGCTCCCCCAAGCTCGGGAGCCGGGGCAACCACAGCTCCCGCCCACGCCAGCCCCCCGACGCGGGGCTACCGAGCCTGGGCGGCGGCAGGGAGCGAACAGCCGTCCCTACCGCCGCCCCGTGCCCGGGCGGGTCGGTACCGGCGGCCGCCCCGCCCGCCTCCCGCCGCCGCCGCCGCCGCCGCTTACCGGCGTCCTGCGCGCCCCTCGCCGCCTTCGCCTTGCGCGGGGGCCGCAGCTGCTGTGCGAGGTGGCGGAGCCGCCCCCATTGCCCCTCCGCCCGGCACCGCTCGATCTCCGCCTCCAGCTTCACGTGCGAGTGCGAGCCCTTGGCCGCCATCTTAGCGCCGGGACGGACCCGCCCCGCCCCGGCCCGCGGGGAGTCCCCGGCGGCAGCGCCCGGGAGGCGCCGGCGGGGCCGCGGATCCGCCAGGTGCCGAGGGGCGGGGGCGGATGGGACGCCCTGCCCGAGGGCTGCGACGTGGGACGGCGAATCAGCCATGGCCGCCACTCCCTGACGCCTCGCGCCTGACGCCCTGGCACGGAGCCGCGTCCCGAACCGGCGGCCGCTGTCGCGGTACCGCGGGTGTGGTACCTCGCTCCCTGCCTGCGTGAGCGGGCCGGTGCCCTCGGAAGTCACCTGAAACCCCGGGCTCTCCGCTGGTTGATCACCAGCGCCACTGCCTCCCTCCAGCAGCAACTTCGGCACGAAACACCCGGGCGGTGTGTCAGGAACGGGCCAAAAGCCCCCCCTGGCTCCCCGAGGCCGAGGTTTGCTCGGGGGTTATGATCTGCGAGAGGCCAGAGCGGTGCCTGTGTAGGCGTCGAGTATGGAAACAGCGAGACCTGTGTGTGGCGTGTAGTGCGAGGGGAAGTACAGAACGCACACACCTTATAAACTGCAGTGGGCACCGGGGAGGGGGCACAGCAGTTCCCACTCGAGCAGCAGGGCAGGAAACACGGCAGTCCTTTGTGGATGGGGCTAGAGGGAAGCATCTGGAGTAGGGGTGGCCGGGGACTGCCCTAGGAGCAGGACACACGCTGGCCCTCACTGCCACCAGCTCCGCCATTGCCTTCCTTCTCGGTTCTGCCCACGGCATTGGAGGGCATCCCTCCAATGCATCCTCTGGGAGGGAGTTCTCTGGATCAAAGGCCGGGGTTGTCGAGACCCCACAGAACCCAGAATGGGTTAGGTTGCAAGGGACATCTGATCCAAGCTCCCCTGCTCAAGCAGGGTCACCCTAGAGAACATGGCACAGGATTGCATCCAGGCAGTTCTTCAATATCTTCATTGATGGAGAGTCCACAACCTCTCTGGACAATGTTCCATGCTCAGTCACCTGAACAGGCTGTTTCTTGTTCAGATGCAGCTTTCTGTACATCAGTTTCTGCCTATTTCCTCTTGTCCTTTTGCTCAGCACCACTTGAGCAGAACCTGGCTCCATCCTCTTGGCACCCCCCCCCCCTTTGTATACACTGTGTAAGTACATATATATGTGTATATATATATATGCACACACTTGCATACGTTGATAAGGTGCCCTCTCAGTTTTCTCTTTTTGAGATTGACCAAGCCCAGCTCCCTCAGCCTTTCCTGGTAAGAGAGATATTCCAGTCCCTTAACCATCTTTGTTACTCTCCACTGGACGTGCTCCAGCAGCTCCATGTCTCTCTTGTACTGGGGAGCTCAGAACTGGACACAGCGCTCCAGGTGTGCCTCACCAGGGCTGAACAGAGGGGCTGGCAGTGCTCATCCCAGTGCACCTCAGGACACCGCCGGCCTCCCTGGCCACAGGACACGCTGCTGGCTCACGGACACCTTGTCGCCCAGCGGCACCCGCAGCCCCGCGGTGGGCGGGGCGCTGCCGCACCTGCGCCGCCGCGAGGGCTCCACGTGGAGCTCCGGGAGCGGTGACGCCGCCCGCGGGGCGGGGCGGGGCGGAGCGGCGCGGCCAATGGGCGGCGGAGCGGGCGGGGCAGCGCCGGGTCAGGGGTGATCCCGGGATGGTGTCCCGGGAATGGTGTCCAGCCCGCGCCCAGCCCGCGCCCAGCCCGGAGCCCGCGGCACGGCGGAGACCCGCCCGAGGGTGCGTAGTCTGGCGGCAGCGGGGCCTCTCCACCCGCCCCGACAGCCGGTGCTGGAGCGGGGGCGCTGGGGCCTGGGCGGGGGCGGCGGGCCCAGCTCCATCCTGCTGCGGTGGCGCTTTCTCGGGGATCCAGCCGGGCGGGGAGCCGGGGGTGGGAGACCGGCTGGCGGCGGTGGAACCGGGGGTCGCTCCAGCTGGGGCCGGGAGAAGATCAGGAGCGGAAGCCACCAGCCCGCGCCTTGGCTGCTCTCGGCAGCGCGCTCGGCCCCTCTGAAGCTCTGTACGCTGTCACCTGCCCGTGAAGTGCGCACATGCATGGCTGCATGGCGTCTTCCAAGGCGTCTGCCCCTTAGGGAATTCAGTCGTAATAGAGCTACTAATTAGATGGAGCCGCTTCGATACCGTAAGCGACCTTTGCTCCCATAGCTGTGGGCAGGTCTGCCTGAGGCAGGCATGGTAGCTTGGTTGTCTGGAAGGTATATGAAAACCCAAGCATGGCTAAGGTGTGCGCATCTCCTATGAGGAAAAAAAAAAAAAAGACATGATCTGAAAATTACTGCATAATCCCGTAAAATAGGGACCCTCATAAAAACTCTTAGTTGGAGCTCTCTGGCTCTCTGCTTGCAAAGTTTTCAGTGCAGCAGGTTCTTCTATTCCGAGACTTAATGAGGTTGTTTCTAAGCAGTCTCTAAATCTGCCGAAAGTAAATTGCATTTTTCATATGTTGTTTTTGGGGGGGGATGTTTTCCTTTTTGTAGATCACAATGGCCCAAAGGATGTTTAGAACACGTTTGCTATTCTGCTTTCTGGCTGCATTCTTCATCTCTGCCCTAGCTGAGGAACACGTAGGAGAGAGTCAACATCCAAATATTCGCCTTGATAAGAATTTGGTACAAGATAAAGAGTATGTGTTCCATGTTCTAAAAGCGTAAACTTTACTTCTTAATGATTTCTTATCTCTAAAGTGTTATGCAAGTTGGACTTAAGCCTAGGGCACCCTGTTTTCTCAGAATGTTGTATAACTAGCTAAAGCCAGATATGATACATGCTTGCTTGATAAATTTGTAGAGATATGAGACCTGGAAAGGTCTCTCTGGAGCCTTCAGCCCTACTTATGCTATAAAAAATTTTTTACAGAAATCTTGCTTACCCATATCAGCATACTTTAGACAAAATCATATTCCTAACAGGTAGAGTTCATTTTCTCATTTGCTTCTTCATAAATGCAGAACAGTTCTAGCAGAAAATAAAACTCCCTGGAACACTTCATGGTTGACTGGGAAAGATGTTCCTGCAGTTCCTGTGCTTTGGAAGACAGCCAAAAAGAGATTTTGGGCTCTGCTTCAGTTGTTTTGATAGCCTGCTAAGTAGGCCAGAAGAAATAGAAATAGCTATCTAAGGTATTAGAGGCCTCTACAGCCCCTGTAACAAGCAACCTTTGTGCCCCCTTTATCTTAGTATCAAACTGTAGTTTTTAGTTGTCCAGGGTACTTTTAGATGTACAATATTTGATCAAAGACTAAATTTGCTGTAAACAGAACATTAAATATTAACTGATGGAAATGTTGTGGGTTTTGTTTTTCATAGACACATCATGGAACACTTGGAAGGTGTTATCGAGAAACCAGAATCTGAGATGTCTCCACAAGAGTTGCAGCTCCATTACTTCAAAATGCATGATTATGATGGCAATAATTTGCTAGACGGGTTAGAGCTTGCTACTGCTATCTCACATGTCCACAAAGAGGTAGGTGTAGTTTTGTAAGGGGATATGTGTTTGGAAACAGTTCTGACTCTAAAAGCAGCAGAACAGTTGCAACACATCTTCAGTGCAGTTACAGTTTTGCCTGAAAATGAGACTTCTTCTCCTGATAGTTCTGGTTGAATTTGTAAAAGTACATTATCGCAGCTTTTCATGTCACATTGCAGTTTTTAGGAAGTTTCCATTTTAGTTTAAAGTCTAGAATGAGGAAGGGCTCCAGAGTCAAAATTATTTTACAGAAGGCTTACTTTGGTAGGTAGGGATGGGGAGAAAGGGAAATCATCCGAAATGGGGCATGAGGGTAGACATATCCTGTGATACGACACTGTTTTCAACTTCAGACTGTTACTGCTGTGTATACACAAACTATGAAAAACCTCTTGCACAAAATTTGTATTAGAAGAACCCGTTATGGTTTGCCTCTTCCTAAACTCAAATTCTCTTTCCAGTCATTAGGAACACAATAGAAACACACTATCTCATATTAATGTTCTGAAAGTTAAAACTCAGAATAACAGAACTTCCTGCTAATAACGTGTGGCAAAAATTACTGAGAGGAGAACAGAGTGATGACTGGTTGTTTCTTGTGCAAAGGCACCTCTCTGTGTTCCTATAAGGGGTGTTACTAAGAATTTTACTGACTTTGAGCTACAGTGCTGAATTTTTTCACTTCTCTTTTACTGTAAGACCTTTCTGTACTGTATAGAAACTACAGTGGCTGTACTACATCAAGGTCCTAATTAAGCATACATCTATTAGATGATTGTCCATCATTATACATTGTCCTATTCAGCTTTTGGAACTTCTGGCCAAGAATATTGACTGCAGAATGCTTGTTCTGAAGTCCAGAGAACTTTGACTTCAAAGCTTCCATCTGATGAAATTTGCTTATATTGTTACAAATGATTACATAAACCTTAGTGCCAAATTAGGCACCAAACATGAACACCTTAAAAATTAGATGTCAGTAATCTGTCATATGTGCCACTAGGTGGGAGAGACTGCTGAACTGTTCAATGGGGTTTTGTTTCTGTAGGAAGGTGGTGAGCATACCCAAGCAATGAAGGAAGAAGAGCTGATTAGTCTAATAGATGATGTCTTACGAGATGATGACAAGAACAACGATGGATACATTGACTATGCAGAATTCGCAAAATCACTGGAATAAGGGTTTGTTTCTCCTTCTAACCACGTGAAAATGTGAACCAGTATAATGTGATTCATTACTGTCTCATGTCAACCTCTGTGCTGTGAGAAGGAGAGGTGTACCAGTTCCAGCTGAATTTATTTCAAAGTTCTATGTGTTAAGAGGCTGGCTAACTTGGAGTGAGAGCCATGTTTGACTAAATGTAACTACACATTTGAATGATGCACATGGGAGTGTCAACAGTACTCACACAGGGTACAGCTGACAAACTCATAAGTAGCTCCGTATGAATACTAAATAGAATCATTAGCATCTAAATTTCTGGGTTTCAATCATTAGGTTTTATAGTTCTTATTTGCTTACATCTTCTATTTAAAATTATACCTAGAAAGCAAGAAATGATTACTGCATATAGTTGTATTCCAAGGATAAATGTCTTCACCTTCTCTCTAATTTACAGGGAAATCTGCAGATAAGTGCAGGAGCTTGAAACAGCAGTTGTAGGGGGAAAGCATTTGAATGTGGGTTACATTTCAGTTCCACATGACACCATATGGACTTAAACAGTCTTTGAATAAATTGAGTATTGTTAAATATATGTACTTCCTAGCATACCCTTACATATAAATATATATATACATGTTTTTCAATTTTTTGTCCTCTACAAATTTACTTTTTATATCTTAATTTACTGATTTCTTTTTCATCTACCTTCCATGTTTTCTTAAGAAAATGAAAGTATTTTTATTACATTTATATGTTGTGTTAATGCTGTATAGCATTTGCTAGAGTAGCTTCTGCTATCTCATTTTGAATCATAGAATGGCCTTGGTTGGAAGAGACCTTACAGATCATTCAGTTCCGAGACCCCTGCCATAGTCAGGGACACTTTCCACTAGACCAGGTTGTTCAGGTGCTCCTTGTCCAGGGCTAGGTCATCTACAGCTTCTCTGGGCAACCTGTTCCAGTGCCTGTCCACCCACCCAGTAAAGAATTTCTTCCTAACATCTCATCTAAACCTAGCCTCTATCACTACATACTCTTGTAAAGAGTCCCTCTCCATCTTTCTTGTAGGCTCCCTTCAGGTACTGGAAGGCTGCAATTAGGTCACCCCAAAACTTCTCTTTTCCAGGCTGAACAATCCCACTTCTCTCAGCCTTTCCTTGTAGGAGAGGTGCTCCACGCCTCTGATCATCTTGGTGGCCTCCTCTGGACTCTAACAGGTCCCTGTCTCTCCTATGCTGGGACCCCAGAGCTGGATGCAGTGTTCCAGGTGGGGTCTCAGCAGAGCAGAGCAGAGGGACAGAATCCCCTCCCTGGCCCTGCTGCCCACACTGCTTTGGATGCAGCCCAGGACACGTTTGGCTTTCTGGGCTGTGAGTGCTCATGGCTGGGTCTTGTCCAGCCTCTCACCCACCTGCATCCCCAAGTCCTTCTCAGCAGGGCTGCTCTGATCTGTTCATCCCCCCGCCTGTGTTGATACCTGGGTTGCTCCACGCAGGTGCAGCACCTTGCACTTGGTTTTGTTAAACCTCATGAGATTCTCATGGGCCCACCTCTAGAGCTTGTCCAGGACCTGGATGGCATCCCATCCTTCAGGAGTGTTTTGAAGGTTACATTAACAGTAAACCAGTTTAATATTAAAGCTTTTGTTCAATTTGGGTTTTACAGTATTAGCCAGCAGCAGTGAGCAAGTAATGCTGCCTTGTTAAGGTTTAAGTTCATATTCCTTGACACTTAAATTATGGTATTACTTTCACGAAGTATTTCATAACTTAACAGTTTCAAGCTACTTGAGTATTTGCAAATCATCATGGCTCTGGGAATGTTTTCACTCTCTTGACTCAATATTTGATAAATCAAGCAGTTTAAGGGTATTAGAGCAGTGATGTATTGCTGTGTTATTGATGTTTGGTGACTGAAACATAACTGAAATCTTAAATTGCATTCAATGATTATTCATTAATAAAGAATCTAAATGTTAGCCTATTTCTGTAAATGTATAAAGAGCTATTTTCTATACAAAATTATTCTTATACAAGAGAAACACATTTGTAAAAGATATTATTTCCTCTGTTTAAATGTTTGTGCAATGAAGCCTGAGTGTTGGACTTTTTTTCCTTGTACTAATTATTTATTTTGAAATCTTTGTGGCCAGGTTTGTGCTGGTTATACAAGCAATAAAATTAAGTTGGGGTGTGTGCATGCTGATAGGATACACAAGGCTGAAAGTCCTAGTAAGAAATGTACCTCATTTGCTGATGTGTTTTTAAGCCCATCTCTCTTACTCACAGTCATCTTATAAGAAAATTCTTTTAGTTAAACCTACTTTTTTTTTTTTTTTTTTTTAATCTTTTCTGAGGCTGAATGATCTGGAGTGAATGTTGAATCAGAAAAAAGTGTAGGATATGCTAGTGGCTAAGAGGGCAGAAGAGGTTAAGCTGCTCAGTTTTGAGCACTTAAAGCAGGTTGCCTGTAGCCCTGTCAAGTCTTATATGCTTATTGCTCTTGTGGTTTAACCCCAGCTGGCAGCAAGGGACCACAGAGCTGCTCGCTCCCCCTGGTCAGATGGCGGAGAGAATCAGAAGGGTAAAAGTGAGAAAACTTGGGGGTTGAAATGAAGACAGTTTAATAGCTAAAGCAAAAGCCCTGAGTGCAAACAAAGCAAAATAGGGAATTCCTTCACCCCTTGCCATGGGCAGGTGAGTGTCAGGAGAGCAAGGCTCCATAACACGTAACAACGGCTTGGGACGACAAATGCCATCACTCCGAATATACCCCCTCTCTTCCTTCATCCCCCTTAGCTTTATACGCTCAGGAATATCCCTTTGGTCACTTGGTGTCAGCTATCCTGGTTCTGTCCTCTCTCAGCTCCTTGTGGCACCTCTCACTGGTGTGGTGGGATGAGAGGGTAGAAAAAACCTGGCCTCTGTGTAAGCTCTGCTCAGCAATAACGAAAAATCCCTGTGTTACCAACTCTATTTTCAGCCCAAATCCAAAACACAGCACCATACTAGCCACCATGAAGAAAATGAACTCTTTGCCAGCCAAAATTAGCACAATACTTAAGGCTCTGAGTTTTAGGTTTATTTGAGATGAAAGGGCACGGCCAAGGAACTGACTCTTACGCATGGTTTTCTCATCATGTGCAACCTCCTGTAAGTCCATTTATATACATCTGTTGTATTTATATGCATATTTATTAACTGCTATTGTATGTGGCAAAAGACATGCACTATGGAAGCTTCATATTGCAAATCATGATAAATGCTGGTAATATGAACATTATTTGCCAGCTATTTTAAACTTGTTTTAAGGGTTCAGAAGTATAAATAGATAAGTTGTTTACTGAAAAGGGAAAACAAAATTGGCACCTTTGATATGCATGAAGAACAAAATAAAGTTTCTGCTTTCCTAGAAAGAACAGTTCAAGAAGAGTTATCCAAGCTGAAACCTGCATCGTCTTTACTCATCCTCCTAAAACAAATACACATACGTCATTAAGTACAATTAAAGATAAGTGTTTTAAGAGCTGTCTGGGGAGCTTTCTCAGTTATTAAGTAGGAAAGTGCAAAATTGCTGAGAGTGATGGTGAATCAGACTTCTTTTTTTTCAAATAGAACTAATTCATGTGCTAGTTGTAGCTCAGATGATACCCCTAAATGCGCTGGTACAGGCCATATATAAATACAATATTTTTTGTTTCATATATAGAAAATAGGGTCTTTACAACAGTAGTACTTATCATCTATAAAGCAGTTTTAGCTTCCATAGAACAGTACAATCTCTCATTTCACAGATAAATAACAAAGCTGATCTTCACTGTTTTAGTGAAGATCAATCACATCCCTGGCAGAAACAGAAGACAAGGAGAATGCTGTTGTATGTGATCTTCATGTCTTCCTAGTCCATGATCTCAAGGGATGAAGATCAGCTTTCCCCATCGGGTGAGAACACATCTAGCCTTGCATTACTGTCTACTGTGCACTCAGTTTAAAATATTTAGATTATCTGCTTTTACCTCACAAAATATTGCAGAATCTAGCAACTAAAGAAGATACTTAAAACTTGTTCTTGAAGCACTCCTGAACTGACTCAGTTTTTTAGTAACAAATATAGAACATAGTCTGTATAGAAAAGAGAAAGATCTGTCAGACTTCTGTTAATGACAGGACTGACTGCCTGGAAGTCCCCATCAAGAGTTTTGCCTGCACATTCACACAGACTTTACTATCTTTCTGGGTTTTTTCATTAATCACTTATGACCTCAAAATGTCTTAGATTCATTAGGAAATGGTTACGGACTTACAAATGCCGATTTTGTCTGAAGTATTTTTTAATCCCACAATTCACAGGTGAAAGAATTCAGGGATAATGTCATAATCGACAGAGCCACTAGATAGCGTATGGACACTGCACATCAGTTCCCTGCAGTATGGAATAGTGATTCAACAACCTGGATTTCCCTAAACCATCACCAGTACTCCAGCTACAGTCATGGCTTGTTCCTCTATCTTCCAACACCACGTTGACAGTATGATGCCTACATTTTTATTTGTTTATAGCTGTCATAAAAATTGACTACAGATGAGACTGGTTACTGGTAATTAATTTTCATTCTTTAGGAAATCCAAATTGACTTGAAGTGATAGTAAAGGAGCTCTCATTGTAATTTTGTCAGTAAAAGTAATTGTGTAAAAGGAAATATAATTTCTAATATAAGCATCAGGCTTGGTCTGACTTCGCGACCATCTCAGACCTGTGAGAGGGGCCATGATATATCTACAGTGGTCTCAACCAACATTAAAGAATATTGGAGGGTTTTAGTTGGACCCGAAGACTTACTGCTTTTGCAGTAAGATATAAGAGCTTCTGTCACTGTTCTTACAAGGCATAGGTCCAGTATGGTCTGATCAGCCCTTTTTGCCTAAGGTGAAGTTTACTGCTTTTTTCTTCCTCTCCCCCATTACAGTCTCACTGTCTGTCCTTTGCACCTTATGCATTATAGCTGCATAATGGTCTTAAGCTTTTATTAAACAAAGTAGGGCAAGGATCCTCTCATACCTTAGTCTGGAGTATTTATTTTCACAAAGAATTTGTGTTCTAAATGCTTCATTAGCACAGATCCTCTGTCCACATTGACTGAGATTCATTACAAGGGCAGTTATACCTTACAGGAATTTTCTCTGAAGTTGTATTTTTCTTCCCATTCTCTATGATAAATTCTGAAGAGCAGCCTAACTCTTATGGCCTAATATACACTGTAATTGTCACAACCTTCCTCAGCTGCATTGCAGCTTTGCACATAGGTAGAGGGCAGTGTAACATGCAACTCAAAGTTTGCTGCCAGATAGGACATTTTACAAGAACTCAGCTCTGCCGTGCCATAGTGTCATCTTCTGCCACTCGATCCAAGTGACCGACAGCATTGGATTTCAAGAAGGCAGATGTCAGTAAACTCAGAGAATGGGTAGGGAAGATCTAATAAGAGGCAAATCTAAGGGAAAAACAGATTATGGACAGCTGTCAGTTCATTGAAGAAATGCTAATAAGAAACCAAGTGCAACCTATGGCATTTTAGAGGCAAGTAAGGAAATTGAGCAGAAGTCAACTAATTCCCAACCTTTTAATTGACCTCAGTTGTAGAAGTGGTATCTATAAAGTAGAAACTAGTACAGCTGGTTGAGAACCCAGCACAATACTTCATTCATGGGAGGGTATAGATGGGGTGTAAACAGTTATTAAGATAAAATGGATTAGATACAACTAGCAAAACTTACCAAAAGTAAAATAAATTTTACAGGTAAGAAGAGAAAAATAAAGGGAAGTTTGAACCAGTACTCTGTGATGGGGATGTGCAGAGGATGTTAAGAAAGTGGAAGAGTTTTATGCCTCTTTTTTCTCCTTTTTTCATCAGTCTTACTAAAAAGATCAACAGCAACAAGACAGTGCAATTATTTAGGGGGCAAAATTTCAGCCTAAAATACGCGAAACTTGCTTAGAGAATAACATCTCACATTAGATGTCTTCCGGTCCCCTGAGCAACTTCATTTTAGGAGTCTTAAAGGGAGGTTGAAGTACTAGCTGGAGATGTCACATTGTTCAATTTTTTGCAAGGCCTTTAGTGGTATTTCCTACAATATCTTCATCGACAGGCTAGTGAACTGTGTTCTAAATGAAACTGCTGTGGGAAGGGGCAGGATGTCAAGTCTAGTTGGACAATTGTATCCACAGGGTAATTCCATCTTAACATATCAAAATATGTATGTTTTGTAAGGAATTCTGTGGGCCTTGGTCCTGTATAAGGTTTTATTTTATGTTTTCAATGAAGGCACAAAAGATTGAATATGAAGTATGAGTATGAATCTTGCAGATGGAACAAGGAAGGGCTCCAGATGTTAGAGATACTAAAAAAATCAGAATCTAAAATGTTCTTGATAAGACTTAGAGAGATCATCTAAAATGAATGGAATACAATAGTGCAAAATGCTTACACAGAAATACTCATCTGTACTTGCAAAACTGTCTAGGTACCCGTTCACAAGAGAAAAGACCAGGGACTATGTTGGAACAAGCTGAGCATGAATGGCAAAGCCCTCACATCAGGATGTTTAAAGGGTCTTAAAGACTACTGAAAGAATCCGTGTGGGCTGATTCCCATAGGTAAAGATTCACCTGGAAGACCACAACCTGTTTAGTGCACTGTATTTCAAGCAGGAGATGAAACAGTTGGCAGGGGAGATCAGCAAAAATTGACAGGGGTCCAGACAACATGAGTGAAGACTGCAAGAAATGTGGCTTTTTTTCTCTGGAGAAGTAACAACTGAGACAGAAGGTTAATATTCTTCAACTAAAAGGCTGTTGCAAAGAATAAGGAACTAGTATGTTCCTGGTGGAAAGATCAGAGAGAATAAAACATTAAGAAGCATAAACCAAACAGCTTGGGAGATTTAGATTGGACAAAACTTCAGTATCAACAATAAGCTACTGCAGCTTGGGGTGATGTGATTGCAACTTGGTCTTGGGATAGAAAGGTGGAGTTAATTTCTCCAGATTCCCTGCAGTGAAACATACCTCTGAGTGAGTCAATGACTGTCGGTATCTGTGTGGACTTGATTTTTGAGGAGAAGTCCCTTATGATGGGATCCACAGCTGAGAGCCAAATACAGGACCTGAACACAGGGAGCCTGTGCTCAGCTCCAGGTCTCAGAGAAATCTTCCCCAAGATCACAGACTGTCCTATTCTCTCCCTGCTGTAAGGCCTTCTTCTTCTCTTTATCATCTCTGCAGACCATCATGGAGCCAGCCATACTCCAGTTTTCAACTAATCCATCTAGATATCAGTTTTGCATCTCTTCTTACCATCATAACCCGCTTCCTTCTTGAAAAGTTTCTCCTAAAAATTTACACATCACTTCTGCCTTCCAGTCAGGCCATTCTTCTGTCCCAGAAGACAATGGCCAGTGAGACAATCCTCCTGCACTCAGTTCCTGTGCTGCATGGCAGAGCAGTCTGCAGCCAGCAGCCTCCTGCTCAGTCCTGTCAGGGTATGATCACTGTCACCAGCATATGGATGCAAAACCATTCCCAGTTTCTACTGAGCACATTCGAAATGTGAAGAGCCAGAAGTGAACACTTTGACTCCAAGATAATGCTTCATTTAGGATTCAAATCCTAGCTCCAGAGCACAGAGAAAAAACAAAAAAAAAAAAAAACCGAAACAACACAGTAAAGACTGTTAAGTCTTTAAAATGACAAAGTAAATTCCTAGACTTATTTCCAATAAATAGTGAACTATTTTTGTTGACACTGAGAATATGGTGTAAGAACATCCATACTGAGTCAAAACCAAGGTCCATCTAGCCCAAGCGCTTCAAATAGTGGTCAATAACAGATGCTGATGGAATAATAAATAGAGAAAGAATGGTCATACTTCTGCCAAGTACACACAGGGCTCCAGCAATTTGTAGGTCGGGGACTTGGCTTCAACAACAGTGAAAACCAACTGAGGTCCAAAGCTCAGAAAGATCAAGGCTTAAATATCAAAGTCTGGGAACATTATTAACCAAACCCAAGGTCTCACAGCACATGTTCCATTGTCTATGGTACGTGCTGGGCAGACTTTACTGTTCACATTGTTCTGCTATAACTTTCAAGGCAAGCTAAGGGAATCATCCAAGGAGACCACTTTAGTGCAGTGGTATAGCAGAACTGTACTATTTGCAGATGTCACATTCTTCTTAAAGTGAGAGATGCTGAAAATTGTCTAATGAATGTTTGCCTCTGGTTTTGGTCATACTTCAAGAACCATATTTAAAAATTTCCCAATTATGAGAAAGTTCTAAGTACATATTTTGCAATAAATCCTCTTTAAGAATAGAATATTATACCTCAGAACTTACTTTGTCATAAAACCACAAATAAGCCACAAAACACATATGCTGAAAAATAGTATTGGCTTAAGTCTCATCATGTGCGGCTCGCAGCCATATTGGCACAAATCATGGCAGGTATGAATTTTTTGACCCAGTAAAAAGCACTGAGATGAGTAGACAACTTTGAATTCTGTTGCCTTTGAAAAAAGGGAGTGTGCAGAAGGGACTGTAAAGCCATGCTGTCGATTTCAGCATGGTTTGCAGTGGGAATCAGGAAACATATCGGTGAGGATTTTAGACAGCAGTACCTGCAGACAGGACCAGTCTCAGATAAGGAATATGTCTGTTCAGGACGCAAGCAGAGTTGTTTAGAAACCTTGCACTGCCACCATAAATTTATAAGCACATTGGTACTGACTAGTTGAGTGAAGCTCTGCAAAGGGCACATAACACATATATGTACACAAACCGAGGCAGGGACCACTTTCAGTAACCAAATAATTCTGTCACCAGACAGCCTAAAACTATTCACGGGCACCACTTTTAGCCAAGACCAACAGATGTGAAATATTTTTTGAATCTCTAGGCAAATGAATTTTCAGGATGTGACAAGCCAAGAAGTCTTTAGGAAACTCTCCAAGCAGATGAACTCATTTTTTTAGCCATCATCTCTCTTAAACACCTTGACCAGTTTCCTTCAACTCTTCCAAAAAATCTGTCCTAGAATAAGATTATGCCTGTGAAGTTGTAGGTGGATAGGGCTAATTTTGGCAAAGGGAGGAATAGGAATAAAATCAAGTTTATAATGGAAACTTAAAGACATCTGCAGTTTGCTGAATACTGTTCCATGGGATCTATATAGTACATGATCTTTCCATTGCAGCAAAAATATAGTGTGCTTTTATTGTCACTAAGGGAAAAGACCACTTCCTCCATATGAAGTCCTACCTAGGAGACAAAAAACCTGTCAGGTCATGCAAGTATTTTTGCTTCCTCCCATTAAAATGTTTATAGGACCCAGATTAATTTTCTAAAATCTTGGCTTGAGGATCTGTGCAGTGTATTACACTATGATGGCAGAGCAGAATGATTGTAATTTCTGACTTCAGGTGTGCCTCTACCACAGACTTCATTAAAACTGCAGCATGGCATTGACACACCAAACTAGCATTAAATTAGCCAGCCAAGTACTGCAGCACCATGGCACTGCCATTACAGAATACAGCATGCTGCAAAATGCACTCTGAAAGCAGAGCTCAGTCAATGGCCAGCTGTTGTTGGCAGGCCATCCTGAACAGTCTTCCTGGGATAATGGACCCAAGGACCCACTTCCTACTAACTGGACCCAAGCTACCTAATTTAGTGGGAGTTCAGGTCTGTCAAAGCTCTAAGTCATATGATGGTCCAGTAGTGCAGGTAGTTAAATGAAAGTATTCTGTGTAGTTGTAAAATCTCCTTCTAGATAGTTCCTAGGCAATAGGTCCTACAATTCACATTGATGCCCAGTTTGGGAAAACATAATGCACACTGTTCTTACTGAGATCTAGACATTTTCTGGTTTGCATAATGGTTAAGGAAAAACTCCCCTTGGGGACCTTACATTGCCCTTTTCAGATTTCTGTGGCAGGTAGAGGTCCTTTCTAGGTCTTGTAAAGCTCACTTAATAAAAGTCTCTGTAGGGAATGGAAAGGGTTATACAGGCTGCTGGCCAGAGAGCACATTTCCACCCAATGTGTCATTGAGCTATCGTGGGCAGATACTACTCACAGAGACACACATCATCCTCAAAGATACTTTACATCCTCTAACCCCATCCCACCCCTGACCCACACCCATACCACTTCTTTCTGGTCACCAAATGTCGTCCCAACACAACCATTTCACCTAGGAACTATTCAGCCTGAAAGCTCTTCCTGTTGACCTCTGCAGTACTGTTTGGAAATGCAGAGGAAAAAGTACCAACATTGATTCAGTGGGTCAAATAAAAGTTATTCTAAAAGCCGCCAAGCTAATTCATCTCTAGGAACTGGCAACTTCAGCCTGGTACTTAGAGCAGCATGGAGATTTGAAAATCTCCATGTCCTAATCCTATATGGCAGGGATTGCTGGTCAGAAAAATGACCACTGGACAGCAGTAAAGAAGGAAAAGGATGAGCACAGCAGAACTATAAAGCCATACACATACACAAACCGAAGATGTGCTCAAATTTAAGCCATTAGATGTGCTCCCTGGTAGCATAATCTCAGCCTGTTTAAAACAACTGTCAAAAACATGGGGTGCAATATGGAACTAAGTATGTCAGTGGACAAAGTACAGCCTCAAAAGACATTGCAAAAGGTTAAAAGTGTCAATGATATCTAGCAAGTTGAGAGCCTTTGACATGGAACTTCTTGCATTCAGGCTGTTTAGCAGCAACTCCAACTTCAGCCTGAACGCAAACCACTGGGGAGCATATAACTCCAGATGTTTTTCCTTCTCCCTCAAGAGAGGAGAAATGTACAGTTACTCCCTAAAAATTTGTGTTCAAGTGACTTTTCAGTGATACATGAGCTTGGCAACGCCATGACTATTCATTTAGGCCCTTCCACACACAAACCTTCAGTTTCTGGTGACATACGGCATGGGAAAATCCAGCTCAAGCAGCTGAAGTCTGGCAAAATTATAAACAATCAAAAACAAGGTCTTCTAATGGAGGCTGTTAGACAGCATTAGCTATTGGGCCACTGTCATCTTCACAGCCAGAGAGTGATTTAATCTGTCAGTTATGTGAGCATTAGGAGTGATGAATAGGTCTTTGTATTCATTCACATCAAGTATGTATCCAGACTGGCATACAATGTGGGGGTTCTTTTGTCTGATAGTCGACTGGATCTCTAAAAAGCTGGGAATTTGCACAAAATGGCAAAGCAGTGCCACAAAAGATACCACCCATGTTCAGAAAGAGGAATTCCCAAGGTGTCTGACTAGTGCCCTTCCTCCCCAACTTAACTTGTCCATCATTACCTACACAACTTAAAAGTCACATGTCAACAAAGTAGTCCAGTTTTTCACCTCGGTTTCAGCCGTCCCAGATGGCCACACTTAAAATCAGGGTGGCACAGGGGCACAAGTGCAGCTTGTCCAAAACTGCCAGCAGCTGGTAAGACAGCAGCCACAGGGCTCCTCTGCAGAGCCATGCCACTTAGGCCCTGCCAGCAGCCCAGAGGTTTTGGGTGACCACACTCCCAGAGGCACTCAGCTGTGCTGTCAGCAAGAGGAGCAGAGCAGGGGGCCAGGGCTGCCCAAGCCAAGTTATTCCTTTACAGGATGACTTCTCCAGGCTTTATCAGTGAGAGCAGTTTTCTGACTCCTTTTTGTTGCTGCAGCAGCACGAAAGGACAAGAACTGGCCTAAAACTCATATTATGTTTTCACCTGGTATAAATGAGAGCAGAGTATGCTCTATCACAAGCCTTTAAAAAAGCCTTTAAATAAAGCTGGTCACAGCTCTGCCAGTTGGACATAGCAGTTCACTCTTCCCCAGCAGCTGCTTGGGTTGGAAGCTGTCTGGAACAGAGCCACAGGGGGACAAGAGTGAGGTGTGCCATCTGATCGAGGACATTTATTAGCTTGGCTTTATAATTCTTGGGAAGCCAGTGGCAACTAGTCCTAAGCCAAACTCATTCTTCATTGCCATAGAAAAAAATGCTAATGCATACAAATTCCAGTAAAATTAAATGATTGTAAAGCTTCCAGAGATATTTCCAAATTCCAGCTAAAAAGTCTCTGAAAAGTCTCAGTTTGATACAGATTATTATGCACTACCTTACAACCCCTCCCCTCCCAGGACTGGTACATCTTCTGAACTCGCCTCTGTTGTAACTGGAGTGAAAAACTGGAGTCTATCACTGGCCACAGTCCAACACACCCCATTACATTTTGGCATCACCCACAAAAATTACTTCTACCATTCAGATGAATATGGTCTATTTATTTTTCTCTTATTCTTGTGATCAGTTATTTCTTAGGACCTAATCCCAGTGTGGACAAGGTGCTTAGACTTTGTTAGTTCAGTCAGACCATAGACAAGACGAATGATGCCTTTCCTCTCTTTTCACTTTCTGAGATGCCCTTAAACATACTCTTAAGGATGAGGTGATCCTGGGAGGAGACACAGCAGATAAGAGTGGGTGTGGGTGACTGGGGATGGTGGTACAGGATTTGGAAAGGATGTGCTGGCAGATTGACCCATTATGGCCACAGCATAAAGGCTTCACCCCTACTGTGCTGCTGGGGTGACCTGTGCTAGCAGAGCATGGTGCTACCAGTAGCTACAACCAGAGAAAGTAGGGGAATCTTTCCCTGTCCCATTTCTCTGTAGGTACGTCAGAGACTGGAATGGTTCATGCCTCAAACATTGATATAAAGTTTTAAACTGCATAAAGAAGACCATCCCTCCCTAAAGGATGCCTGATTGGAACTTTGGACTGGAGATTAGATAAATGAAAACCCATTCTTCAATCACTCAGGCCTAGGAAAAAACAAACAAAGCTGGGGCCAAAGGAATGCATCCACAAGGGAACCAAACCCAGCAGCCATGCTGAGAGTCACCACCTCTGGTTGAGTCTGGGGTGGGGAGACCACAGCCTGAAGAAGCCAGGTTTGCACAGATTCCCTGAAACCAGGCGGGGGAAGAGGTTTCGGGTGTAACCTCTGGTCAGAGACAGTGCCATCCTCCCTTACACAAACTGGCCCAGCTGTGAAACCCCCAACCCCACAGGCCACATCCACAGGACTTTCACGTGAGAGGTAGCTGAGGGGGTGCCATAATCCATCAAAGACCCCCCCAAGTGCCCCCCCAGAGGCTTTGCACCACAGGACTGCACCTGATACAACAGATCCAGAGTCTGTTGCAAGAGACTGCCCTCCCACCCCCCCAGGGGTGACGTACCTGGACATTGCCACCTGGCCTGAGCATATATCAACCCACAAATTCTATGCTTTTTGGGGGACCTTCACCATCAGGAAGACCAGAAGAAGAGCATCAATGGAATGCCATTGGGATCCACAGAGTGGTAATACTTTCTACCTAGTCTGTCTCCACCTCACTCTCTCCCCCCCCACTCCCCAAGATCCTCTTTCCCTATTTCTTTCTCTCTGCTTTTCTTTCCCTCATATTTGCTATTATATAGAATCCATACTATTGTCACTGTCATATGGTCTCATTTGCACCTTAATTTGGGCTGAGGAATTCCTCAATAATTTTAATAACTGGACCTTAACAAGGTCAGACCTAGGTTTCTGGAGAGCACCTTTCCTTAATCCTCAGTAGGAGGATAGGGCATAGGGCCCCACCAATTTCTACATGGAGTATCATGAAAGGTTTGAATGGTGTTGCCCATCACTACAAGAAAGCAAACCATACCCCCAGGCACAGGACTGTAGGGCTGGCTCGTCACTTTTATCTTATCTGGCCACTGCAAAAGAAACCGTTGAAGTGCTGGCAAACCATGAACTATGAGTAGGCACTTAAATCCATCCCTGTGCAACAAAATGATAGGAATTAAGTGCTTAGAGCTAAGTGTGTAAGTGCTCCACTGAAAGGCATCAACCTTGAACTGCAGCAGTTTTCAGAGAGTGCGAGATAAGGGGAAGACAGAACATTCACCTACAGTAGTAATGGCTATTACTTCTGCAGGCACGTGATGGGCCTACTGTCCAATGAGAATGTAGCCAGCTGCATTTGGAACCACCAGGCCAGAGATAAAGTTAAGCCAGGACATTACACATCCGCCATTTAAACATAGCAAAGAAAGACAATACAGTCCCATACCTGTAGAGATGCAACTCACTTCAGGCAATTAATAGGTTCACTGAACAACCACCGACCTGGATAACTAGAGAGAAGGTACCAGCTTCTCAGTGTTGCGTGCTCTCTCCTTTTGATAGATGACTCCCAGAAGTCATGCATAATTTTCATAAGGTGAGATAATAAGCTGTCAGTTGTAGGAAGCCTAGAGTTAACCACACAGAAAATCAACAGTCTGAAAACAAGAAACATGTCAAACTGCAAAACAGATTCTTTATTTAAAAATAAAATAAGGGAGTGATTTAAACACAAAAGCTTTGGCTTACAAGTAATATTCTAGCCATCAACAAAATAGGAGTAAAGGAGTAAATTTGTGTGATTTCTGAGTGATTAGATATGAAACATGCTGAAATTAATTCCTGATATGGATTTGCCTGTCATTCATTGCTTTACAGGCTGCCTCACTTCACCCCCAGCTTCTCTTCTTCCCCGTAAACATCAAACTAGAGGGGAAAGAGAGGAGAAAGGGAGATTGCAGGACAGGGAGATAGGAGGAAACCTTAGAGTAACAATATATATAATACTTCTGTATGCTTTATCCCATATTTCATACACATGGTTTGACTCTCAATAAATATACTTACTCACATGTGTACTTATGCAAGTGACAGGGAAGACTTAGATGGTCATAGAATCCTGTGAGCGAAGGACATCATCTTGAACGGAAAGCATGTGGGAAAACACCTTTAACCCACGGCCATTGCCAGGGTACCACATGGGCTGTGGTGACATGATAGGATGTGGGGCCCATGTCCAGGCAGGGCTGTGGGCAGCTGGAGCCTGGCCCTACTGCAGCATCACTGAGGTAGATGGGCTTGGGGGCAGACATGGGCAGCAAGTCCTTGGGCTGATTGAGCAGGGGACTGGGCCGGACATTAGAACCCCTTTGTGCCTCTGGAGCACTGGTGGCCATGGCATAAATGCCAAAGATATCCCAGGCCTATGTAAGGACACGAGTTAGAGGCAGGTTGTGCAGATACAGCTACCTCCAGCTGTTTTGGGTCATATTCAGTAGTGTTAGCAAAGGGAGGTCATAAAACTCCACTATCCTGATTCACATGGTGGAGCAGCCCCAAGCACCTCCATTCCTATCAATGGGGAGGAACAGGTTTTTCATAGCCAAGGGTGCCAGCAGAAGAAAGGACCAACCTGAGTCAAGTGCTGTCATCCTGCCCTGCCCCACTCTGGGGCTGCCCATGACAGCAGTTCACAAAGGTACAGAGGAGGAGGAGGTTGGAAAACTGAGGCTATTGCTGCCTTCTCACACATTATTTGCATTGAGGAGGACCCAACCAGACACCCAGGTTTACTCAGGTGGAATATTCTGTTTGAGGCCTTCATTTACTTTTTTTTTTTTTTTCTCAGCAAAGAGACTAAATAGGATTGTCAGCAAGTGACAGTTTGGGTTGCTGGGCTTTTGTGGTTTTTAATTTTCTCCTTTTGGTGATTTGTGCCAACTGTTACTTCATCTCACTGGTGTGAAGTAAGAGCTTGGCACGTGCTGAAAACAACAAGCAGAAATTAATTTGCTCTCTCTCACCTTTAATGTCAATACCCACCTGTAATTATTTGAAGAATTAAATATGTAGTTGTCTAGCCATCACCCTAATTCACCATATTAAAAGGGATTATATAACAAATTAGCCTGATTTAGTCTCTCTTCTAGGGACTTACCCACTGGTTCACTCTTCTATATTAATTAGCAAAGGAGCTTTTCGCTTTCAGATGTGTTAGGAAATCCTTCCCAAATTGAGACCACCACTGCTAGGAATTGCTGAAGTGCTCAAACTGCTCTGGAACCACCTCCTTGGAATTTACAGAGCCTGAACTCCAGGTGACCCACCACACAGTGAAAACACACAGGTAGACACTTGTAATCTGATCTTCTGACATTCACCCTCTAGTTTATAAAAACCAATCCCCCAATTCACAGGGGTCATAGAGTCTTCAGTCTCTTTCCTGTGCTCATTTAAATATAACCCAGGGTTCAGATTTGGGGTATGTGACAATGGGATCTCTGCTAATTCTCTCTCTGGCTTAGCAGGAAGCAGCAGTTGCAAAGCAGAGCTGGATGTCTTTCCACCAGTTATTCAAGAACATCTACATTGCCTGCAGTGACAGGGATGTCTGCTGACCAGAAGGGTGAGTTGCAAAGACACAGCGTGTCTTATTCCTCCTCAGCTGGCTCTATGTTGGAGAACTAATGCTTCTTTCATACAGAATTACACAGTATGAAGTCTGCTGATTGCCAGTCATCTGAAGGCCTGATGCAATGCCCACTGAAGCAAAAGGCTGTTTTTCTTCTGCCTTTATAGGCTTTGGATTATCGCCTTACTCAAAACACTAAACCTTTGAGTATTTCAAGCTGTAGGGTCAAACCCCTTTACTGTCAGCGTTCTTTGCTCTTAGCTGTAACAGTCCATGTCACCACCACAATGATAGCATTGATGGCAAACAGATCTGTGAATCAGTCCAGAAACAGTTATGTACTCCTGGTTTTTCCTTTGACTTTCTCCAGCCTCTCCCTTGAGGGTATAAACCCAGCTGCTCCAGATAGGCCATTCTCATAGGAATTGCAGCTTATTGATTTTAAGCAGTAATTTCCAGGTTTCTTATTTAAAAAAAAGAAAAGTTTCTTATCTATTTTAAAGAAAAAAATCCCGATCAAGACAGAAAAAATAAATTATTCTGATTTTTCCAAGGCTAAACAGTAAATCTGATCGCCTGTACCCACCTTCTCATTAGTTTGAGCTCCATGCCTTTGAAGCTGTTCCTGAAATGCTTGTTGGCCTGAAATGTGGGACAATTGATCTCACCCATGTATCTGCATTGCTTTTACAGCAGAGGCAGGGAAAGGGTGTCTGTTCTCACACAGAAGTGCTTGCATCATTTGCCTGAAGAAGCACTAAAGGACCAGTGGCTGATGAGAACTCTGAGTGCTGCCCACCATCAGGGTGCTCACACAGCATTCATGGGTACCTCATCAGGGACTTCAGAGGCTGGTTAGGTCACCACAGCTTTCGGTCACCACTGGTAGCACTTGTGCTCCTCTTGTGCTCCACTCCCCATTCAGTAGACAAAGTAGAATCTGAAGAGAGAAGAAAATATAATCCCTTGTTTTCAGAGTTACTGATACTTAACAGCTACTGATTGTGACAAATATGTGTTCTGGTTAAATCTGGTCTATAGCATAGCAGACTCGTCTTGACTGGCAAGGTTTGGAGATGACAAAGGTTTGGAATAGGTCTAAAAAATCTCATTCCTCTTAGTGTTGACTTCTGTCATTTTCTGCTATGTATCTTATTTTGCCCATGCAGTCACCTCAGGGCCTGTTAACCCATATTGCTTTGAGGATGCTCAGTTAAAGAAAATCCAATATAGAGCCTATTTTTTCCAGTAACCTCATGCTCTGCCTATGATGGTTATAAAAGAGTGTTCATCCAGTTGTACAAATTATCAGTAACTTTCAAATGACACTGAAATTTTATTTTGAAAAATCTTTATGAGTGGTGATTTTTTATTATTATTTTATGAAAATCTGATTCTGTCAGATGATTATTTTTATTTCCAACAGCCTCTGACTTAAGAAAAGCTAAAAATTCTCATGGGAGGCGCATATTGTACCATGCCTCAATAATCATCAAAGTAATTAAGTCACCCAAATCTGAGACTGAAACCTGAGATTGAAACTGTACTTCTTAAGGAGTGACGGCTTACAAGCAGACAGGATAAACAAAATGAAAAAATCCCAACCCTCAAGTGACAAAACACACATGTAACAATAGTGGTTCCTGCTGCCTCTGGAGATCTTCACACCGAGAAATGAAGGAATTTGCAGTAATTGTACTCCTAATCATGCTATTACATGCAGTGTGAAAATAGTATATTTCAAAATCCCTCCCATCAAAAACTAAAAGCTTCTAGGCATTCTGAGTGAATATATTAAAAAAAAAGTCTTAGAGAAATGGACAGGGATGAAAAATCTATGTAGAAAGGATTTCTACACTTACGAAAGTAGTGACATTTTGATAATGTTTTTTTTTTTCCCTCATTTTTAACACATTTTCAGAATTTTACAATGCTGATTTACACATCTTCAATTCTGCAGCCCAGTTTAATGTGATCTGTATGTAACATACCCCACTGGTGGTATGAACTACATGCTTCCTCTTTCCTATACACACAGCTTCAGTTCAAAGTGCAGCACCCTGTACTTTTCCACATAGTGTTTTTGCTTTGGTCCCCTGTATCAGGCAGTATTGTAACAGGTAAATGCAATATTCCTAACAATACACTAAAAATGCCTCCGGCTCTATAGAATGTGCTAGTCCTGTAGAAGTGAAACTCTGCTGGAATATTGATCACTCAGTAGGAGGCCAAATAATCAGACACTGGCAGTTTCTGCAGAATATTTGCGACCTTTGTTTTTTGTCCAGCAGCATGGATAGAGTGAAGTTGCATTGGCAAGCCCACAAACTTGCCAAAAAATTTCAATTCCCCTCCCAGTGCAGTTCTATGGGGTTCAAAACACTACAAACAACTTCTTACATCTCTGAGCAGTGATCACCCCCAAACGTATCATTCTGCAAACTGGAAAACTATACAAAGAAAAGTAAACTAAAGAAAACTGGTATTATTAAAAAAAAAAAAAACAAAAAACCAAACAACAAAACCAAAACAGATGAACAAACAAAGCAAGCCACGCATTCATTATCCACTTAAATATATTTTCTGTAATATTTTGCTTTTAAAAAAGAGAAGAGAGGAGCTGGAGACTAAAAAAAAAAAGAAAGCAAGCACCCTAAACTGTTGAGGTACATATTGTTCAGTGAGGAATGTACTCAGAGAGGTTTCATGGAAGTTCCTCACATAATCCCTATTGGCAGCAAGCAGAACTTGTGTTGCAGGGCTTCTGGGCTTGGGTCTATGAGATTACTACAGAACACCAGAGCAATGTCTGTAGCAAGAATAGAGAAACAACTCTAGAGTACATAGGACTGAAACTAAAGAAAATTACAAGCAGATTTTAAGAGCAAGACATCAAGAAGAAGACAGGGATGCTGAAAAAATGGAAGTAGAAAACCTTTCAAAATCATAAAAAGCTAAAAGATTCATTCAAAATTGTCTCCTCCAAAGCAAAGTATTCCCACTGCCTCACTTCGTTGTCAATGACATTTCCATGGGGCCTGGAATCTGATCTGGCACATCTAATTTACAGAAGCTCATAAAATTTGTTTACTGTAACAGCACACCAACAATGATATACTATGGATTTTAGATGAGTATTTTATATTTCCACAGAAGTCAATAAAGTCATGCCAGCAGAAAACTTGGCTTTACATTCACATAAAATACTTTATCTCAAAGAACAATAGAAACTCTAATCAAATTGAATCACTTTATATTGTTATAAACTGCAATTAATCTGCTCAGACTGAAAAGCCATACGAATTTTGACTGAAAGGCATGTCATTAAGTTTCTCAATTGTTTACATGTAATGCAACATGACAGGAATTTGTATGGAGATGAGAGAAAATGAGCTATTTGCCATTAACTGTTTGGAATCCTGTCTATGGCTGTTTGCAGGACTGATTACAGGGATAAGTGTAGGATTTGTAGGATTTCTCATACTGAGTTGTTCTTTGAGGAACACTTGGTGAAAACTCACTGTGTCTTTGGGTATTCAAGCCTAAGGAAGAAGTCAACATTGACATCAGTATTTTCTAGCAAGAGTAAATAATAAATCTGCAAAAAGGAAATACATTATTTATATGAAGCAACACAGGTAAAAAGTAATGTAATTCATACCTCATATGTGAAGCATGGAAGTTACCTCCCCCAGTCCTTTTCCCATGCAATGTTGAAACAGATGATGGAGACCTGCAGAATGTCTGGGCAAAATGAGCAGCTGGAGGGACTGAGTCATGATCACAGCAGATGCTGTGCAGAAAGATGGAGAAGATTGGCATTAGGCAAGTGCAGAAGAGTATCTGCCACCTTACCTGTAGAGTGACTAGTTGGTGTTAGCTGGGGTGTAGAGTCAAGGTAAGTGGAGGCTCTAGTCTCTGTGCTTAGGTTGAGGCTGTAGGCAGAGTTATTCTATTTAATAAAGTTTCTTCTGCTGTGCAATTTTTTTAGCACCTTAACATGGCTAGTTACTTAGAAAGCAAGGGGAGAAGAAAATCTCTCTCTGAAAAGAATTAGATTGAAAACATGAACATGGAAAGTTCAGAGAATAAGAAACAATTTTAAAAAGCCAAGTATTTAACTGTTTGTTTTTAGCTTCAGGCTTGGCAACATTCAGACAGCTTTCTGAACTGCGGCAGAATTAGAAGCTTGAATGTTTGAGAAGTATTTTGGGTCAAATTGAATGATGGTCTTGTTTGCTAATTTAGGACACCTCAAATAAATAGCATCGGGGATCAGAGGGCAGGTAACCAGCATTTGCTGTCACTTTATAATGTTTTTGAACAGAGTACCTGAAATATTGAGAACCCCATAACGATCAGGCACTTTTAAAATCTTCATTTAAAACTTTTCCTGTGTCATAGAGGAATAATTTTCCTTCAGAGATTAACCTCCCCCTCCTCCAGAAAAGTGGGTGGGAAAGGAGGAAAATTCATTAGACTAATCAAGAAGGCAACTGGAAAACCTGACTTCATTCTAAAAAATGAATATGCTCATGGAAAACCAGCCTTAAGTTAGGGCTTCAAATGAATCAATTTTGAAGGAGGAAGAAATTACATTACTGGCATTAAAAAGACAAGTCTTGAGACAGATGTCATAATTTCTTCCACTGGCAAAGAGAAGATGCTGAGCGGCAATGAGAGCAGTCACCCTTGGCGGGTCCCTCTCCCCTGGAAAGTTTTGTGTCTGTTCTCAAGCACAGAAGGATGTTGTGGTGTCTCTGCCCAGCCCAGCATCTCAGCTACCTTTCGCACAGGTGCCATATTGACCCCCAAATTGCTGGTGGCCTATGCCCAGTAGCTTTGCTGTGAGACTGGACCAGCCATTAGCATGCTCAGGCACTTGCTCAAGACACAAGCACTGCCTGCCTTCATCTGGGAAACCTCCTGGCACAGAGGCTGAAGGGTGACATTTACTTACTTTCATCAGTTGTTTTTGGAGAGCTGGATTAGCTACTGGATTTTTTCATGGATTTGCTTTTATTGACACACAGCAGCTCTTGCTCACCCTCCTCAGCAAATGAACTCCAAAGCACACAGTCAACTTCCACAGGAGATGGATACCCTCATAAAGAAAAATGCAGAACTCTCAGAGGGAACCACAGAAAGAAACAAACCACAGAGCAAAAATTCTGTTCATCTCTAAACTAGTTGTCCCTCAATTAGGTAATTAGAACTGTAAGAGACTGAAAAGGCCTCTACAAAGATAGTGCGATAACTTCACCATGTCTGAGATGATGAAGGAAGACAGGGTCATTAAAGCCAGGGAAAAATTATTAATAAAAGAGGTGATTTATGTGCTACTCTTGTTTCTCTAGCTTACTGCTGTTTGACTGAGCTGAGAAATGACAACTGGATCTGTAAGTGTAAGTATTGCATTTTTAGCTTTCATGCCTACTTTGAAGACTGAGTCCAGTAAGTGAGGAGCAGTGAATTTATAAGGGGTACTCAGGTTAGCCTATAAAGACAAGTTTATGAGATGCTGAACCTCTGGCAAGCATCTGCATCTGTTCTATTTACTCAGGTAACACGAGAGAGGCCACGCTACTAAAACACATCATAAATGAGTTACTGAATTAGGTCATTCAGCCCCAACATTAAGACTGGTAGTGATTATATATTGGTTTATTTTATTAATGTAGGCAGTTACCTCTCTAATGGGACTCAGATGAGGATGTTCCTACCAGTAATGGGAAAAATAATCTTTTTTAGTTCTTACTGTCTCTTTCCTTCTCACTATGTATCTAAAATGACTGAAATCTAATGGCTTCAGAAGATGTAACCTCTCAAGTAGTGCTTTCTTGAAAACAAATTTTAAAAACCCCAACCAAACAAAAAAAAAATCCCCTGACAAACTAAAAACACTTGGATTGTACAAAATACCGTGAGAAAGCTTCTCTCTAAATAGTTCCTCTGGCAAATACAATAATGGAAGGAAACAGTACACTGAATGAAATCTACCCCATGTTAATTACATTGCTTTTTTCCCTTAGGAAAGACTGTTTGGTATATGGCAGAATACAAACTGCTGAAAATTAAAATGTGCTGCAGAACTGAAATCTCGTTAGTCTCTGCTTAATGTTTAGCCTTTCACTTGCAAGCTGGGAAGATAAGGCAGTTTGTGTAGGAAACACCACATCTCTGCCAGGCTTTGCATGATGGGAGCAATCAAACAGCCTGCACGCAGGGCACACACATGCACTTACTCATGACAAGACAAGGAAATGTTTTTGGGGTACAAACACACAGGTAGCTGCTGCAGCAATCTGAGGTGCTGCTGTTGGTGCCTTCAGCCTCCTTTCTAGGCTATGGAAATGCAAATAAAAACACATCTCCATGAAATTCTGTATTTTGAATAAAACTGAAACAGGGATTTTTGACCAAATTAAACAACTTCTGCTCTTTTGTTAGTGGCACTTATCTAGCTAATGAGAAGTCTTATCTAGATAATGAGAAGTCATCTTCTTGTTCTTCAGTTTAAAAAAGCTGCTGTCAGTACATAATATAGTTAACAAAACACATGCATAACTAAGCTTCATTTTATAAGTTGTCAGTCTCAGTTTTGAAATGGTGTGTGACATAGTATGAATTATGGGCAACGCTGGCCACGTTCCCACATAAAGAAGATAAAACATCAGAGCTGCTCCTTGAATTTTGCTTTTCAGCAGAAAATATTGGTGTAAACAGCAATCTGTCAACTTACCCACTGCAACCTAGAGCATTACCATTGTGATGAAGTACCAACAGACAGCTTTCTCTCAGAGCATCCCTCAAGAGCAGAGCGTAGCCCAGAGCATTTGCTTTGATCCATCCCACTGCCATTCGCTTGATGCTTTGTCCCTGCAGACCAAGTTTCAGATGAGCAGCTGGAGGCTTTGAAAATTTGGGTCAAAGCATACCTTTGCCTCTTCCCAGGAACTAAGCTCTTGCCCTGGTCCAAAGTATCATGAAAAGTTCAAAGGGATCATCTGACAGTGCTGGAGAGGATAAATACCAGCATTTATTAGTGATATGAGTAAGCAAATAATTTCTTGCCTTGCAGAGTCAGAAAGTTTGTAGCTGTCAGGTTCCCCATGGAATTTGACATTCTGTCATGAAATACACTGAATTCATGAGTGACTCCAACCTAATAATGAGTCAGAGACTCACACTGCTCCGTCCTCAAGCATGATAGCCAAGGTCCTGCTATTGCCAGCTGTAGGATCGGATCCAGAATCTCAGAATAATTCAGGCTGGAAGGGACCTCCATAGGTTATTTGGGAAAACTACTTGCTCAGAATAAGGCTTGCTGAGGTCACATTTTTTCAGGGCTTCATCCAGTCAAGATCTGGTTATCTCCAAGGTGGGAGATCCTGCAGACTCTCTGATCATCAATTCCAGTTCTACATCACCCTTCCAGTGAAAAACAAATCCTAACAACAAGCGAGAATTTCCCACATTGTGCCTGGTGTCTCTTGTCCTGTTACTGTCTTCCTCTTAGAAGAACTTGGATTCAACTTTATACACATGCTATTTTATCTAGCTGCTACCAAGTCTCCTGACATTCTTCATTCTCTCTCCCTCCAAAACATTCAATGGACCATGTTCCTCCTTGCCACCATCCTCATTCATGATTTGCAGTCTTCCTTCATCCCTCTTTGGAGCCACTCCATTGCCTAGACCAGTGAATGAGTTCAATGCTGAAACAGAGCCAGCTCTTATCTTCTTTAAAAGCAGTCAGAGTCAGCAGTGCTCTACAACTAGGCGAGCCTTTCTGAAACAAATGCACACGGCCAGTCCTTCGGGTAGCAGGATCCAAAATTCCTCAAGCCAGAAGGCTCAGGCCAAAGTTGATTAAGCCTTCAGCAGAAGAGGATATACTGTTTTCGTGGTATTTTCTCCTCCAGGTATTTAAAATTCACTCTTTTCTCTCTTGTGGTCCCTGTATACTTTTCCTCAGCCTGTGTTTCCTAGGCAGCTCATGCATGTGGAAATAATTTCCGCAATGCCAATATTTCCTTTTTTGAGTCTGCTTCAGGTCAAGACAAAAGAGCATGGCCCTATTCAAGTTTGAAAGGCTATTCTGCACCACATTAGACCAATACAAATGGGCTCATGTTTTCTTGTCTTTCAGCACAATATGAGGCTCTTACCTATTTCCTCCCCTTATAAAAATATATATACAAATGCTGGGAAAGAAAAGCAAGCCCAGCAGCATGAAAGAACTACAAAACATCCTCATATTCTGCATATTGACAGTCTGGTCATGGTCAGGTTTTGATGTACACAACAGGGAATTTATATGTATCATAAAAATTTATCTATGGTGAAGTTAGAAGGATTGAATTTGTATGTCCTAAAGCAAAAAGCTGCTGCAGTAATCTAGTCTGAGATTGAAGTGTCATGTCTAACAAGTTCAGGCCTAGTAGAGACATCAATATACTGTGAGATAAGCAATATCTGCCCAAAGGACTGCTACTAGTCAAAGTACCACAGGTTTATTTTGTATCTCTGGGCCACTAACATTATGTTCACTTACTCTATTACATTTTACATAGTGACTTCATATTTTTAAAATAATTTTTCAAGAGCTGAAAGTAGAATTTTCCATTATCTCATTTTCAGAACTAGCCTAACTCATACATTGGTACAAGGATGGTAGGGCTTATTTATTTTATATCCTGTCATTAGAAAATATTTGAAAAAATATTTTTCTATGGCATTTCTAGCAGCCAGGAATTGATGACAATAATCAATCAGATTATTTATAACAATTTTGGCTATAAGTCAAGGCATGCATTACAGTCTTGAGGATGCTTCCATGCAGCAGAAGTTCTGGAAAGCATTTAGGTGGCATATTGACATTTCCAGACAGCTCTGGGAAATAGATATTAAGGAAACTCTACAACCTTTTGAAAGAGTATTGCATGTTCTCCTTTCTCCTCAGAGTTCCAGTCTGTGAGGTTTCATGATTAAAGCCTCAACTCACCCCAAATTATAAGGGAATCACATGCCACTCTACACTGACATCAAGAACCCATTTCACACAGAATTTTTGGCTGGTGGCTGGATGGAGGTACAAGAGTAAAGAAGCATTTGTACGGCATTGCAGAAACCTAGTCTGAAGTTTTTCTCCTCTTCAGCAAAGCCCAGGGTCATTTATGTGCTTTGCTGAATTCACTGAGCTCAGAATCTTTAGACTGGAAAGTACATGGAAACCCAAAACGTCCTCTCACCATAACTAACCACTGCAAAGCTCACAAAGGATTGCTGCTCCCAGGCTCTGTCCAGGCTCTGCCTGCTAGAGAGCTCCCAAGGGTGCTTTGAAGTTGAAAATCTCCAGTATCTGAAGTCCAAGTTTCCTCTGCCTCAGCTTGGGCTGACTGTAAATTCAGTCTGCTCTTGACAAGGTCGGAGCCCTTTGGAAAATCCCAAGATCCTCACAAGGTAGGATCTGCGTAATGCTTTCTGCCAGACATTGTCACTAGAAGATCAGGAGGGTGGTGGGAAACTGCACAAAGTATCAGGACCTCATAGTGCCACAGGGGAGCCTTCAGGTAGTAGTGTGAACAAACTGCTGAGTCCTGAATCTATCAGAGGCACAAAAACCAGACAGACTTGAGATAATCTCCTCCACCTCCACTTTCAAACCAGGTAGATTTCTTCTTCCCATTTTTCCCACTGACTTGTAACTGTTTCAACCATTAGAGATTAATTGTCAATGTTCTCGTACTCCTTTTGTGTGTATGCTCTTTGCTTAATTAGGTCTGCTGCAGGGAGGTTGAACCAAATGACTCACCGTGGTCCCTTCCAACCTTACCCATTCTGTGATTGTACCCCACAGATGATGCCTCTAATATTCTCTTAAAGAGCATCTGACCTTGATTTAGGCAGCCCATCCCAATCTTCTCACTCTGCTGTAGGCAGAGTAGAAATTCCCCTTTTCCTGTGGTTTCCTTGATCCCTGATATTGATTCTGGCTCTGACTGCTGCCCTCCGCAGTGGAGGCATCCCTCCAGGAAGAAAGAGAGAGATTCAGTGTCAGCAAAGGCCAACGTTTTCCTGTCCACCAGCCCCGTTAGGCTGAAATACTCATAGCAGTGCTATGATGTTTCACTGGTGACATTTCTTGCCCTCCCTGGAAAGAACTGCTCCTGCTTGGATTCTTCCTTCTTGCTTAAATAAAACACACATCACCAAGTGTTGCATATTCAGGGAAAATTGCTATTATTTCTTTTATATGAAACATATCAATATACCACAGACTTGGAGCAACTGAATTAGGAATTAATAGGGAAAAAAAAGAAGATTCAGAGAAAAAAACACCCCAAATCACAAATGAAACAGCTCCTGCCCTCAATCTTATGTCTAAGCCAAGAAATATATTAAAACTTGGTTTTAACTTGTAAGTATTGGCAAGCAAAGTCAATCCTAGAGCAATCACAGAGGAATAAAATAGCAGCCATAAAAACCAGACTGGATACTGAGAGATAAACTCCTGCACATCCATTTACACAATTATTAAGTGCCAGAATAACTGCAATTCATTTAGGAGTTGAAATCATATCATAAATCAGTCCTCAGCCACATGTTAAACAAAAAATACCAATTTTAAAACATAATTGCTGAGTGTGGCATTAGTAATTGTAAATTAGTAATTGCATGTTGTAAGTACAGATGCTTATCCCTTTAGGTTGCTCACAGTTCTGCATGCATGTTTTGCACTACCATTTGGTTCCCAGAGGTATCACATTCCACGTTATTTATTCCCAGGACAGTGTATGGCAGATTTCCATGTACCTACTTGGCCTGTTTGCTCAATGGACTTGTGCTGCATCATTTGCCCAGTGATCACATACATGACTAGCAGTCCTTCTTGCTAGGAGTCTTAACAGAAAGAGAGGGTTCTCCAGGCTGCAGCAGTGAGGTTTAGTCCTGATAGAACAACTTCCAAATACCATTGACTATTACAATGACAAAGCAGAACACATGATTCCTGTTCACAGGGCATTAGTATGTGTAGCTGTAAAACTCAACCTTCGCTAAAGGTTTTACTTATATTGCAGTATTTCATCCTTACAGCTTGTTTCAGAAGAGAGGGAATGTGTTGCATCCTTGACAGACATGCAGTTGCTGATTGCCTGTGATGGTTTGTTGCTCCTGAGCAGACGTGGTGAGGATGAGGCAAGGGGTCATGCCTGTTTCCCTCTATTCTCTCTGGTTGCTCATGGCAGGTATGGCATATGGACTTCCTATCTTCTTCATCTCTTGCAACTTAGTGTAGACCTTGGATATGACTCAAGAAATTGATCCACAAATTAACTCTATCGTATTCACCTTGAGAGAAAAAGCAGCTCCTTCCTCCCTCGTATCCATTGTAAACCTCATGCAGAGTAAGACTGAGGTTTAGTGGAATTCTTGTGTCCCTGCATTTGAGGTAATTGCTCTTCAAAAAAAAAGTCCCATAACACATGCAATATTAATGCACCATGGGGGATTTTCTTCAGCTTCACTGAGCTTTGGATTAAGCTTCATATAACTTGAGACTTTCTACAGTCTCAGACCTCATTGTTTTCGGCCTCTCTGCAAGCCTGCAAGGGAACCAGCAGCACACACACACACCACACATCCCTCCCTCCTCACCCCCAGCAGGATTTCACTCAGCTCCATCTCTATCTTAATTCATCAGTTGATCTAATGATATTTTGAGTGAGGCCAATTCCACATTTACTCATCAATACTGCATCTCACATCTCAGCCCTAGAGGTTTCTATATTTATCTTGCCTGGGATTGCAGGGAAGGACGTAAGGAGACTGTAAGTAGTTTGCACCATTCCCCTTGACTTATTAAGGGCTTCTGGTATGGAAACAGGGCTGGCTGTTTGGAAATTAATTTGCAAAACAAACATAGGTACAGACATACACACCAAGTTCCCATACAGTATAACATAACACATATGATATGATGTATGGCTGAAAAATATTTTGCTTACATTTCCTTACATATAATGTAATATTAATATTCCTGTCCATGGCAAAGCAGGAAGTATCTTTTGGCAGCATTTCCCTGATGAAAATAGGAAGGTACGTCTTCAGTGCATACCTACTATAAGTAACTATGTATTGCCATACAATTATCTGTATTTCAGGTGAGATCTATGGGACACCGCTGAGGGCTTGAAACACTTATTCTACCTCCATTTCCTTTGGGATCATTCTGGATTATGCTATCTAGTTACTTACCCTTTATAATATAATTTTTAAGCACTTACTTGGACAACTATCAAGTATCCTTTAGGACTCCCACAGACAGAGAAGCAGATTCACTGTAACCATCTGGGGCCAGAACTATGATCAACTTTCAAGTCAGTGTGCCTGTAGGAAAGGACTGTATGTTAGAAATGTTTCTTCCACTTCAACCAGAAAAAAAACCCCAAATTTAAAAGTGGCCTCTGGATTTGGGTGCCCAGCATGAGACATTTTTTCTGTTAGGCATGCAAAAATCACTGATACTTACAAAATATTGGAAGCTGGTGGTCTCCTGTCCCTAAACCAGAGATACTCGCTCCCTTACACTGGCAACTGAGTTCCATTCACAATTCTTATGGAAATTACTCATTTGACACATGGTAATAGGGTCTAAAATCACAATGTCCTTTTGTAATGCTATGACCTGCCTTTCCTGCTGTTGTTTGCATCATTAACCTTCAGGTTTTGGTTTCTTTGACTTTATCTGCTGTTTTAATTTACAAGGGAATGACACCAAGACAGGCGTCTCAGTTGGAGAACTTGGGATGGGTAATTGCTCCTCATTTGGCTAAGAAATTCTCTAGCTGTTTCTGTCACACTGTAAGACTGTCTGGAGATGTCTAAGACCTCTGATCTATACCTGCAAGCTTTCCTGATCCCATAAGCCAAGAGCTCCTTGACTTCAATAAAACAGGATTTCTTCATTGTTTGACAGAGCATCTCCTACAGTGGCAGTCTGCATGCTTTTACCCCTGAGCACCCCAGCTGCTCACACCTCACAGACATCCCTCTGGGCCTACCAGTACATCAGTCATCCCTACCACCGGCAACCGCATCCACTTTAACTTTCAGCAAAGCACCAAAGGCACCTCCTTTGCTGCTTTCCCCTGCCTGATTATCACATTTCATTGCCTTTTAACTTCCTGGTGCATTCAGAGGAACATAAGCTTCACAGATAGATGGTGAGCAGTCTATGAATGAAAATAGACTGGTTGAAGTCCAAATAATGGCTATGTAGTCACAGGTAGACCAACCCAAAGAAGACCCTTCCTAAGTGACTTCATGTGCAACTCATTGGGCTTAGGCTGGGAATAGTGTCAGTGCTTTAAGAAACGTAAGTCTTGTTTATGACATATCCCTTTTCAGCCCCTGAACTAAATTCATTCTCCCTCAAACCCAATTTCAGTCAGATTACTCATGTGCCAGCTTGGATGCAACAGTGGGACAGAAGGGGCTGTACAGAAACAATGTAAGCCCCACATGTCAGCTGTGGGGCTAACAGGTGAAGACCAGGCCTGGGAGGTATGCGTATACAGATGTTCCCTGGTTTCCGGCAGAACTTTGCAGAAATGGTGGACTGAGGACAGGGTGCTGCTATCTCAGCTTGTATCAGAGAGAGGCAAGAGCATCTTACAGCTTTGTCTCAAGAGTGTATGCAAACATTTGGAAGGAATTTGGCTCAGCATTTTCAGAGTCCACATGATAGCAGGTGTCTACAGTGCTGAAAACAAGCTGGGACCTTGGAGGAGCCTACTTTTGTAGGCCCAAAGTGCCAAGGAGAAGTAAATCCACTGCGGGGGTGACAGGGCCCCTTTAGCTGTGCTGCTGTAATGCAAACAGTGGGGTAGCAGGGCAGTGGAGAGGTTGTGTAACTGTGCAGCTCCCACATTCACACTGCAGCTGTCACGAGACTCAGAGCCAGCCATCTACTGATGCTGTTGGCAGGCATCAAGAGGACAGTGCCCTAAGGAAAACTTCCCAAAACTTTGAAGATGCCTAGACTGAGGGAAGAGGGTTCTTTGGACTGTCTCTGGCAGGAATTGGGATGAAAAATTTCAGTTAACGTCAAGTACACCAGCTTGTACGCACACACCTTGTCTTACAGAGACTCTGGTGAAAGTATCGGAGTGTGTAGAGTATCTATCTTATTTTCAAGGTAGAATTTTCAGCCAACAATGTCAGACTGCTTTGTAATCTTTAATTAGTCAATCTGAATTATTTCTGTGAAATAGAAAGACCACATGGACATGGATCACTTGAAGCACAGTCACCACTGGAGTACAGCATCAGCTGGGTAGTAATATGCAATGATATCTTCTCAAGTTTAAAAGGAAGTGAAGACTATCACCTCTAGTTCAATTTCATGAGGAGTGTGGGAGGCTCAAGTGCAAACTTCAAAGTGAAGCTGTGTGCAAACATTCCAACTGGACCTGGCACTGTTAAGATTTGCTTTGCAAAGCAGCTGTTACTCTGTCACAATAATATTGCTCAGGACTGGGAGTGATCAGGGTAGCAAGGCAGGTCAGAGTCTACATGTTGCAAGAGCTCTGGTTTCTCTGTCAATAGCTGAATCAGCCTGGAAATAAATCTTAAGAAAAAATCCCCAGCACCCTTCCAGGCTGCTGGAAGCCCACATGGGCCCAAGAAGTCCTTGTCTGCACTGTTCTCCATCCCTTCCAGTACATCTATGCAGATTCTCAGGGTAGGAGCAATCTCTGGTCAGCTCTTCCCTATTTAGGGTAATAATTAATCTTGCGTTTACCTGAAAGCCAGTTCTGATGCTTGTTCTTGGGTCAAAAATTTCTGTAACAGCAACAGATGAAAACACTCAGCATTCTCTCACATGACTAGTAACATTTCCTTTTCAACAGTCAGCAGGTGAAGAAACGCAGCGGTAAAATTCTTCTGCGCATAAGGACCCAGAATATGACAACTCCTGCCTTATCAAGAGAGCATATGTGTTGAATCCATTCTTTTCAGTGAAGGCAGAAGGGAAAGTGTTAATTATTCTCTGTGGGATGAATGAAATGCACTGTACAATTAGCATCTTCTGTGCTGCTGCCTAATGACAGGCTTAACTTAAGCGAATTCTCTGTACTGCCCTACGTATCACCTTTCCTCTGACATTATCTTCATTTTCTTGGCTCTCTACATAGAATTTTAATGATATCTTAATTGTTTTTCCATCAGCTGCAAGAATTTCAATCCCAAGTCATATGTTGGTTGTCGTTCTACAGAAGGTGGTATGGGGAGCTGTAGAGATGTTCTCTTGCTAAAACAGAGCAGGAGGCAGCCCCCAGACCTCGCACTGCATCCCAGGGAAGGGCTGTCTCTGTGTTTCCAGTGCAGGCCCAGAGAATACAGCTTGCCATTTCTGCCATCACACTGTGGGGATGGGATGGGAAAAATCAGTCACACAAACCACCACCACCGCCTCTCTGCAACTCCACTGGTTGCAAGGAGGTTTGAGGTGTTGGTTTCTGCATCTGCCTCACAAGGGTTTGCACTCAACACCATCAGAGGACTTGCGAGTGCCAAATGAGCTGTACATCAGCCTCCTATTTTATGTCTTTGCCATTTACTAGTCACCTGCATACTTTTATTTCATCATTCAGATCACCTTCAGTAGCACAGCCTATTTAAAACACATTTACTTACTTCTCTTAAACGGTTTCAAGGGCACTTCTGAAGATACCAGAAATTCCCTGAAGCATCATGAGGAAAACAGGATGTTGCAAGAGCAACTGGGTAGAGCTCACTATATGTGCTGACCGTGGGGAGCATGAAGGGTTCCTTGGTATGCAGATCCATGATGTGGTGCTGTTATGGAGAAAGATGCTACGTGCTAGAATTACTCTGTATGGTCATCAGACTGCATGAAGATAAATTTCAGATTTAATTTATAGAGATGCTGCCCTACAGTTCATTACCAAGCCATTTCAATAGCTGTCACTGCCTGTGGGAGCCCAGCACTAGGTGTGAGGGTGCAGGGCCTGTAAGAAGGGGCAGCATCACAGCAGGCAGGTAAGCCCTGAGCACCAGGGCTCTGAGGCTGATGGAAGAAGTCTCAGACACAGAAAGGGAATCTTGGTCTCTATACAGGGCTCCCACAGGGCTTCAAAGTCTGTACTCAGCAAAGGGCCGGGAACCTAAAACCAAAGATGATTAATTAGTATCTCGGAGTTCCATAATATTCACTCCTGGGTCCTTCTATATAACTTATCACCAATGGTCTGGAATTATGTTAGCAAACAGCAGCATTTAAGAAATGAGGAAACTGAGACACAGAGGAAAATACAACTTGAGGTCTTAGAGAAAAGTAGTTTCAGGGCCAGGAGGAAAACCTCAGCTTTCCACTCTGAATCACGTGTTCCTCAACTGGACAATGCTACACAGGCTAGCCAGCCATGTTTAATCAATACTTACATATTTTTGCTATTCATCCATGAACTTAATATTTATTAAAATACTTCTCACAGCCTTGTTCCTGCACACTACTCTATTTCAGCATGCAGAGCATTCAATGACAGTTTCCATGTAGCTGTCTTCTGTAATCACATCTTCTGCCTTCCTAAAATATCTCTTTCCCTTACAGGAAACAGTATGGAAGAAATAGCATCTTTTATGTCATAGCTGCTGTGTGACAACTATGTGGTTTCCATCTACACCTTACACTCATTATAAATATTCACTTTTTGACAGCTAGAATCTTCCCTTTGGGGCTTTGGTGCCAATCCAAATCCCAGGAAAGTGTAAGAAAACAAATTAATTAGCAGGCACTGAAGGGTGTGAATGTTGCCCAAAGGTATACATTGGCAACCAAATATGAGAAGCCTACGATGCTTATTAAATGACTAGAGCTTGGCTGGCTGGCAAGAACACAGGTCCTGCACCAGGGAGCAGTGGGCAGTTCTGCAGCTGGAAGCACAGCCGGAGCTCGGCACTGCATCTTTCTCATGCTGGGCATACCTCCTGCTCCACTTAGGGGTGACATCAGGAAGCTGCCTCAGCATTTGAGGCACGTGCTTTACATTTGATCAGTTGCTACAAACAAGATAGGCCAGAGTCTCCACATTAACATGGAAGGCTGTAAGATAACCACACAAAGTGACATCCCCTCAGCAATGGGCTGCTTCCCACTTTGGCATCCACAGAGCATCGTAGCCATTCAAACAAGGCTCTAATTTTGACCACTAATAGGAAGATGCAAGGAAGGTGATGAGACACGAAAACTTTGTTTACTCCCTCTTGCTCAGACTATCTTTCATTATCCATGACAAGTATTCAAATTAAAGCAAACACTGCAGATAGGAGGGAATCTTTAATTCACTGACAAGAAATGCTGCCTTCAGGACCTCTTTCATGACCATTATAAATAGAAAGCCATAGCACTGCAAAACTAAGATCAGTGCTGACAGTCCAGCTCTTGTCTTCCTTAAACAAGTTACAAAAATGTGCAAAAATTTAAGTATTCAGAGAGATAACACACTGTTTGCTCAGTGTACCTCATCTGTAATTTACAGATTGCTAATGCTGGCATCACTTGAACACTCTACTCTTACTTTAAAAATGTGTTCGTTGCCTAGAGCTTTAGACAAATCATCTAATTTCCCAACAAGCCAGTTGCATTCAATTAAGTGCTGCTACTAGAGCAGAACAAAATATGTTCCTGTTGTATCATAAATGGAGGACCGTTGAGTCCAGAACTTAAACATCAAGGTGCAGGCAGGGGCTGATGCATTTGTCATACCTTACATTTCTGGATTAACTCCTCTTTCAAAAGCATAACCATCCTTCTGAGATATGCAAAAGCAAGCAAAAAGATGGCTATACCAGCTCTGGCCTACACCACCAGATACTTTCATGTAGATAAAATGTAATGCTCATGCAATAAGCAAATTCCAAAAAATGTCAGTTTAAAAATTCCTCTGAATATCTTATGTCAACTGTGTCTTATGCCAACATGCTCCCCATTCTCTTTTGTACATCTTTCTCCCTCTCCAGTTACATTTTCTGGTGTCATGTACCTTTTAATCAGGAGGAAATATGTTTTACTTTTTCTACACAAAAAACTCTCAGCAATCTTCTGAAAGCAGATACCTTTAACAAACAACCTCAAATTAAATTGCGAAAGAGTCACACTTAAAAAGCAAGCATACAAACAAAAATCCCTGAACAAGCCCCGTCTTGAGAGAGAACTTGAGAGAGAACCCTGCACTGGGTTGAGGGTATGATTAAGCAGTGATAACCCCAGAAACTGGAAAGCTTCTCAAAGGTGTAAGAGATCTTTAAACATAATTCTCTCTGCAACCAAAACTTGAAGTCAGTTCCTTGGAACTGAAACTCTAGCCTATTCATCCTGGTAACCTCATGTTAAGGCACCATGTGAAGCTCCTGGCTTTTCAGGCTACGACTTCCTACGTCTGCTGATGGAGAGCTGCAACAGGGCCGCTGCCGTGCAGAGGAGCTGCGAGGTCTCTGGAGGAGGCAATTAGCACCAGGCTGATGCCTGTTGATACCTGCACTGTGTGTGAAGGTGAAAATGCAGGTAATGTGAATAGAGCAGGAGCCCACACACATAAGGAGGGGCTGTGGGCTGTTGAGGCATGGACAGCTAATGGAAATACCCTCTGCAGTGCCATGGAGCAATGATAAACCCCCAAGGCACCCACAGAGCTGGTAGGGCTTTTGAGCCCCTAGGAGGATCCATCCTCAGGAAACACAGAGAGAGATGATGTGTTTACTCACACAACAGAAATGTTTCTGGCTTTGCACACGCATGTATGGAGTCCCTTGACTGGGGAGGAAGCTGGCATCTATGAATTTCATGACCAAATAGGGTACATAAATGCACACATTTGTGCAGTCACGTGTGCTTTCCTCATGGTCTGTGTGTGTGCCTTACCTGGCTTTATGAGAGGTTGGATCAATCAGTTTGGAAAAGTGCTTGGGATCCTCAACTACCAAGGAAGGAATGGATAAAATCTCCAACAGATCTGGGATTTTGGAAAGCTGTTAGACTTGCCTAAAGTAAAACACAGAAAGTATATCACGAAACACTGAATATAGTACTTTTCTTCCATTATTTCTGAAAAGGGTAATTAATGTCTTTGCCTGTGCTGTAGTGAGTCCTTCAGGTCACAGGAAGTGGTGGCATACAGGCAAAAATAAGATCAGTATTGCATTCAGTTCACATCTGTGTGGTTCCCACTGCTAGAGCCAAGATTATTTTTTTCCTTTAATTTTAATCACGCATGCAGAAAATGAGAACTATGTAGCACACTCCTTCCAAGCCAGAGTGGCAGACAGCCTGACTCTCTTCCCTACCAACAGCCTTTTGGGGCCATACCATCCCTGACCATTCCAGAGCACAGCTTCACTGACAGCGTACACAACTTGACAAGTAAAAAGTACAAGATGGTGAAGGAATTTTCTTCTCTCCCCACCCCCACCTTTTAGTAGCACTGAATCTATATAAACAAATTATATCATTGACTTTGCTGGTAGATGAGCCTTTTCATCTGGGAATACTACTTCATTTAAAATGAGGGATTGGAAACCCTTCATGATAGACAGCACGAGAGACAGGTAAAACTACTATAGACACATCATTCCCAAATATACCTAAAAAAAAAAAAAAAAAAAAAAAAAAAAGATAGCAAGAGGCAGAGATTGACCAAGGGACATACAAGTGTTTTTTTCCATTTCTAGCTGCTATGGGCTTCCTTGGGGAGAAACAGTTGCTGTCTCCCAGAAGTGATGGAAACCCTGGCTTTGCCCTGGCTTGAAGCTGAGTTAAACTGGAGGGGTGAAATAACTTACAAGAAGTACTGATTGCTCTCCCTGTTAATTCAAGTAAGATGCTGGCCCACAGGGCCCCTCTGCTGCTCCTCAGCAGCCAGGGCAGGGACATAAGTAAGGGGAGCAGAGTGGGGGGCAGTGCTTGACTTTACCCAGGGTTCCCACAGTGGCCAAACCAGCTGCTGAGGAGAAGCAACACCTCACATTATCCCCTTTGTATCCCTTGCAAGGAGCACAGTGAGCAAGCAAGCAGCCTGTCCCAGGGCAGCAGGGAGGGAAGCTGCCATAGTCAGTGTGGCAGGAGTCAGTGCTGCTCCCTGCACTGTGAGAAGATGGAGAGAGATGTGTCCCCATTCTTGGAAATAAAATGTTTCTCTTAATCATTTCAGTATAATAACGAAACTTTCCACTCAGGCAGAGCATACAAGACCTCTCAGATGCTCTCAAAATTTCTTCCTTAGATTTGTTGTGCAAAAAGGCACCATAAACTACCATAAACTACAGGTAAACCCACAGGTTTTCTTTCAGTGCTGGGAGCCCTCACCTCAGTGCATTCCCACTGGAGCTCCACAAACTGTGAAAATTGTTCTCTTTTGTTTTTTCCTAATGGTGCCATGAAACCAGGACACAACACCAGGGCAACTAACTGCAAATATCAAGCTTCAAAAGATAACAGTTTATATGATCTCTGAGGAGTTTCCATAGATGTTTTCTTTTACTACTGTTTAAGCCCACTGCAGAGTCCTTATGCATCCATATAGGGAGTCCTGGAGTGGATTTTATAGGGTAACACAAGATCCCCAAGACAGATATGGGCCACCTTGGAATGACAACAGAAAGGGGAATATAAAAGAAGATTCCAAGGTCATTTCCAAGCCAACAGTAATTTTTTTTCTGCTTGCCAAGAGACACTGATTAAATAGTCACATCTTGTTAGAATTACCTTGATACAAACATGTATTACAAAATTTTCTGTTCATAGCATATAAATGTCTATAAAAGTTCAGCAAAAAATTCATGTGAATTCAGTCAATGACCTGGAGAATAGGGGAAAGGGGGTATTCATTTTTTTTGCACCAGTAATATAAAATCAGCCAAAAAAATTGCATTTTACTGTCAGTCAGTATACAAGTTCTTTGTATGACTGGGGGGGGGAGGGCATTACACCCAAATTGCCTAATTTCAGTGATTCAATGCATCTTCTGCCAGTCAACAAGAGCTTTCAGCCTAGACAAAGACTAAAATAAAGCATACCAAATAAAAGCCATGGAGATATAATTGTCATTTCCCAAAAGCTTTTTTCAGTCCCAGCTTCTCAGAAAACTACCCAAGCATTAAAGCTGCTGCCTCTCAGGGAAACTAATTATAACTCAAAAAAAAAAAAAAAAAAAAAAAAAAAAAGGGGGGTTGGCGGGTGAAACCTACATCTCTAACTGAATATATAAAGGGTAATCGAATCATTAAAACTAACAACATTTGAGATGGCAAAAGAATCACAAGGCAAGAATGGATGTGTTGGACACCATCAGGCTCCCATCAGATTATTCACGTCAAAATGCAGCCATCACCAAAAGAATGTAATCCTTGTGTGCTTCCACTGATAGGGCTCAGATGTGCATGCTGGTATTTCTGAGCTCTTGCAGAGCTGCAAGTGTCAGCAATTCATTGTTTACTGTCTGGACTGAATTGACTCTTCAAGCTCCTTGATGATACACAGACGGCCAATGCTTCATCCACCAAGGCATGCTGATTGCCATCCAAGTAAGTATAAGCTTTCACATAGTTCTAAAGCAGGGTCCTCCTCACATCGTCCAAGGAACTGCTCACAAAGGCTCCATTTAATCAGCGCAGCTCCACCTTTGTGGCACAGCAAGACAATCATCCTTTTCAGAAGAACTAAGTCCTGGAATCAAGAGAAGCCAGTGGGTGCTTCGAGGAAGGCAGACAGCAGAGGATAGGTATGCTTTCTGGACATAATTTATCGTGAAAAAGAGTCGCTATCTCTGTCGGTACAATTGCACAGCCCCAAAGAAATCATGAGAGCATATTTTCTGAATAACTTCAGTCATTCCCTCGTCTAACCTTGCCAACAAAAAGCTCGATAAGACAAGTTCTTCTGTCAGCAGTGGAGCTAATGAAACTCAGCTTTCTATGGATTTGTTACATAACCCCACAATACTGCTGAAACCAGCCCACTACCACCCTGTTACACTTTTGAATTTACTCTGCATCCCTCACTGACAATATTCTCAGGTCTTTTGATGCTTGTTCATTCTTCAAAAACAGTCATGTTCCTGAAAAACTGACAGTGAATGATACCTTATAGGTATCCCTCCCTTACAGCCATTCATCATGGTGGTCTCACTTATTTCTCTTTCCGTCTGATACCCTACAGTTCCCCTCCAATCTCTTGCAGGTCTCCAGTGGCATCTTCAGCTCTCACCAAACCTTTCCTTTTCCATTGCTTTGAGGCAAGCAAGAAACAGCCTATGCTCTAACTGGTTCAAAACCTTTCACAAACGAGAAGGCAGATGGCTTTCATACATTTGGGCATACAGAAAGGACAATGGCTGAATGATCATGGCTTTACCTTGAGGGGACATTAATCAAGCCTTTGGAAAATTTCCACCAGACTTCCTGAAATTCATAAAAATGGTCATGTCTTTGACTGGTTTTCCTTTCTTTCCAGATTGGCTGAAATTTGCTGACAGTTTGAAAAGATACGTGGAGGAGCTGGGGGACCAACAGATGGACAGACAGCCATGGCAACTGTATAAGCCTCATTTCTTCAGAAAACCACACTTAAAATAGAAGAAAAATACAGTGGCTGACAGATTTGATTAACATAAACATACAAGGTTTTTATTCCATTAGCATTCTTACTGGTCTAAATATTGCAAGAGAGGTTTAGTTGCCATTTCTGATAGAAAATAATTCAGCTGTGCAACATTCTGTCTGCAAAGACTCCCTCAGACTGAATTTCTACGCAAAAAACACCCTTTCCCACTGCTTCTTCTCATTAGTCAAGAGTTGCCTCTAACAGACACAGAGCAAGCTCTTAAACTTGCCTTGCGGATTTTTTTCTTCTCTCTGTTTATTCATATTTAACTTGGAAGAGCTGCAGACTGAGTAAGAATATTAAGACTCATACTTGAAACAATGCGTTATGTACTAAGGGTATAAATCAAAGTCATGATGTCAGTGGAAAGACTCTCGTTAAATTCAATAGGTTTGGAGCGTCAGCTAATAGAGAGTAGAAACTCTTGGTGAGAAAGTATCAGCATCTCATGTGACTGAGGTCCTCCAGGCAGCTGAGTTGAGCCACCCTGTGTGTGCTGGGGCCAGGCAAAGTAAATCCAAGCAGCACCACGCAGTGGCTTCCAGAAATGCTAACCTGAACAAGCCCTCCAGTAATATAGCTGTTAGGGCTGTTTCTAGCATTGATGCAGATTGTGATACCTCTTCTTTTGAGTCTAAAAGGGTTGTATGCACTCATAACACCTAAAAATTAATAAAAACACTCCTCTGCTCAATCTCTGATTTTGGGATTAAAGTTCCTGACTTATCCTTTCAACCAAGACTGTAGCTAGGATGTCTTGTCTGAATGCTGCCTTCAATTTTTAACACCTTGACCACAAATCAGATACATTTTTCTTCAGTAATTCAACACAGCCTTTAGGACACTACTAGATGATACACTAGAATCATCTAGGGACTTAGAGGAACATGTCCAAATGAAATGGAATTTAACCTAAGGAAAAAGTCACTACAAATTCCACCTAAAATTCACCTTGGAATATCTTTGATAAGTGGTGAGCAGATCTTTTTTGGGTAGGAGTACAAAATTAATTCCATTTAAGTATCAGAGGTGCTCATTCTATGAGATACTGACATGTCAGACACAAACACAGAATGAGCAGGTTTTGGCTGAACCATTATTAAACTTTTTGGCTCTGTGATGGCAGCAGGGCAACTAAGAGAACACACAGATAATTGCAGCAATATGCAAGGATAGCAGAAACTAAAATCACTATAATTCATTTAAAAGTGCTTAATCTTCTGCCTAAGGAAATTAATGTCATAGAAAAAGATTATCTGAGATAGGATACTGCTGGGAGAGTTCAGATCTTTTTTGATTTGCTGCTCTGTTCCAGGCAGGCTTTTTTTTTTTCCTCTCAACTCATGCAGTGCAATCATGCTGAGGAGTTCTTGAACATTCTGTGACCCTAAAATTTGCCCCTTATTTGGTTTTGCAGATGCAATCACTTTACAGGGTCCCTAGCCTTCCCCAGGGGTATGGACAGACCCCACAGCCCTGTGGAGACTGTGAGATGCACCCTTGCAGCCTTACTGGTTTGGGTTAGCACCCTGCCAAATGACTCAGAAGCAAGCGGTCACCTCCTGCTTCCGTACACCAGCATCTCCATTCATTTCCAACATGCCAGCTCACAGCTCTCAAAGCAACATTCTTCAAAGCTTTCTCTCTGCTGCTTCTCCTGCAAAACACTGTCTATGGGAAAGGAACAGACAGATGTCAAGGTCAGCCCATGACTGACAGTCAACAGCTTTTACTTCTCCTCCCTGGCTCACTCTTGCTCTGTAACTGACAGTTCAGCCTTTCCACAGCCATCAGTTTCCTTAACTGCTACCCCAGCCATGTATCTGCATTGTGAAAATTTGAACCTGTCTTGTTAGTTATTTGCAGATCTTCAATGCACACAGACACTGCAACGACATGAATACAGGTCAGCAGCCAAGTTAGTGACATGGGACCTTTGGGAAAAGGAGCTCACATGACATATGTGAAAAATTCAAGTCCTTGCAGAGATTTCTGTGATGATTAATAAATTCCATCTCAGCAAAGCCACGTTCTGCTGTATTTCAATGGCATGGAAGCTTCAGAAAGGATTTTTGGTTTTCCTTTATCTTTTGATATTTGCCACACCAATCTGGTATAAAAACTTGCACTGCATTTCTCCAAACTTTGTGGCACAGGCAGGAAGAAAACAGAAACAACTACTTGTGAGATCTGCCTGGGAGATGAGACAAAGAAAAGTCAAGATCTAAACCGAGCTATAGAAAAGGAAACAGACTATAATTGTTGTGAGGTGTAGCGGAGCCTCTTGGGAGTTGCAAGGATTTTGTCTTTCCAATCAATTAGAAAAATAGCCATAAAATTATTTCTTTTCAGGGAAATGGATGAATCCTCAGTTTTACAGGTTGCAGAGACCTGAGGAGCAGACATCTCTGTGTTTTCATAGCTTGTGTTTGGGTAGTTACTCATCAGAAAAAGAGGGATTTGACACTGTGAGTATACCATAAAACCTCATTTTCCTCTTGCATCCCTTACAAATAAGTATCTTCTACCTTCTTCTTTCATTATCTGGGCTGTAAATAAGGAGGATAACTATTCAGGAAGAGCATGAAGATGGCAGTCAAGTTTGCATAGCAGCAGCTGAAAATTTTCTGGTTGTTCAGAAGAACTGAAAGCTACTTAGAAGGCACCCAGATGCTGGAAAGGAAAACAACAGGTGTCAGTGGGCAAGAGGGGAGTCTGGTGCCATCCCAAAAGCTCCCTGACAAAGTTCTGCAACTATTCAGCAGCCAGAAAATGCTAAAGCTGACTGAAAAGCTGAAGGAGAAGACAGCATGGCGGGAGGAAGACCTTGGCACTGTATGGAAGTGGACACTGGATGAACATTTCACCAGAAACCTCACCACATTTCTCCCGGAGGAATGCACAGACCAGCTCTACAGGAAATGCTGTAAGATGAGGCAGCCTCTAACTTTAAAGGATTTTTACATCAAAATCCCAGGTAGTGTTGCAGCATTACAAAGCCTCTTTGAGAGCCTTCACTGAAGCAGAAATTTTCACCTCATAAGAAAGCCAAGAGCAGGAGTTCCTGAAAAACAGGCCAAAAGCAGTTTCCTTGTAAATAACACTAATATCAGAAAGTCTCCTGGACCTCAAACAGAGACCAGTGGCCCAAGGACCTGGTCACTAGGCTGTACCGGTCCAAGGATATGAATCATAGAAGCAGGATGGTCACATTCTGTTCTGAGCATGCTGTTTATTTTTCCTCCTCCGTCAGTCCTGGACCTCTCTGCTGTGCCTGCCACCAATGCTGCCAGCTGCAGAGGCTGTAAGGTGGATGACTGTCAACAGGAACTGAGCTGTAATCACAGCAGTTCCTGAAGCAGCCATCAACTGGCAGCCAAGTTCAGAGAAGAGCCAGAAATCTCTTGGTCAAAAACTTTTCCTAAAACTGACTGGTTTTTTCTGTCAATAGGAGTGCAAAGCATGGAAAAGTACTATTCTGATTCAGTTATCTCTCCATAACCACTTGCCTTATGTAGAGGTAAATCATTGGCCACAACCAGCAGCTGAGGAAAAGCAGGCTTCCTACCTGGCACACACCAGCCTTGAGGCAGTTTTGGTATGTAAAATCAGTTAATAGAGAAGACCAGCTCTGCCTCCATATCAGTCTTTAAGACTGTGTGAAAGACTCCAAAGCAACAAACATACTCATTTTACACTCAGGAACTTTGTCCCTGATTTTCTGGTCAAAGACAAGAGGGCAGTGACAAGCACAGTATTTAAACTTCATGACACATGGGTAGAACTGTGGCCCCCCTGGTGCTGTTCATCTCACACCCCTCAATGAAAGACTAAGCAAGGAAGCCCTGGCTAATTTAAGCACAGTAGGAACTTGACCACTGCCTTCCATGGGAGCAGAGTCTCGTTGCACAGTTATACTGACACCTACCCAGCCACTGCGTTTTTATAGGATGCCAGCAGACCTAACATGGGTGATACTATTTTTCCAACGAGTGCCCTTATTAACAGTAACACCATGGCTTGTCCAGACAACACACAACTGCGCAAAGGTCACCTTGAAAGGAATTGTACTGAAAATCCCAGTCCTCTCTTAGCTAGAAGATGCAATTAAAAGTGTATTACTTTCAGTATCTCCCAAAGTCATGCCCTCATTGCTGCAGGATGTTGGGGAGGCAGATATTTAAGGGACTCCTTCATTTGTCGAGCTCATCATAAGATATGTTATTAATGCTTTAAAATGTTTCCTTTGTGAAATCAGCCATTTAGAGCAGAAAGGTAGTGGGACGTACACAAGCAAGCATGCTCTATCAAAAGCAAACCTTGGGTTAACTGGCGCACACAGCAGAGTGCCCAATAAGACCAAAGCTTCTGTAAGGAAATAATTGTACAAGATAGCCCCTCTGAAGCACATTAATGTTCAGTCTTCCTGCCATGGGTGTAATTTTCCCTGACCTCAGCAGCCTTGAGCCCAGAGGATGTACACCTTCCAAAGCTCTTCTGCTCCCCTTGCTCCTTGGAACAAGATCAGCCTGGATGTTCAGGGACCTCCTATAACAGCTGTGGTTTCCCACAGGACCTGGGTAGCCAGCAGGCAGGGAAGTGGCATAACAAAATATTACATTTGAATCAAGCCAGAATCACCTTGCCCCCACTGGACAACTTCACAGGTATTTTACAGAAGGTGTCCTGGTTTTTTGTCACTCCTGCTGTTTCATATGCTGGAGCTACCTTCAGGAGGTATGGCAGATATACCAGTCCTCTAGGAACACTCCATCCTTAACAGGGTGAGACCATAACACAAGCTGGAAGAATGCTGAGATGAAGAAAAGACTTGTTTTTCCTACACACTCCAGAGAATGCTCTTGACCACGAGTTGGGGTTGAGCATCAGTTTCTAAAATCGTAGGGCTGCCTATGTCAGGAACAGCACTTTCACCAGGCTCTCAGCTTTCTCAGGCCAGTTAAGGTTTGTAACTCTGAGCAGAGCAGCAAAAGTTTCCTATCCCTGTCAGTATCCCAAGAAAAAAGCCCTAGTGACTTCTGTCATCTTCCAGTCACTGGAAGCATTGGCCCAGGACAGACTGAGAGACACTTCCATTCCCCAGATACTGAGCACTGGTCCAGTCATTCCCAAATTCAGGGTTATGAGCCCATTCGGGCTTCAGGAATTATGAGAGTATTTACAACTAAAGTTCAGTTGCATCCAATATCTATGCTAGTGCTACAGACCCAGAGTCATTCACACCCACTTCTGTTTCCCATCCCAGTGTTCCCTCATCTTAGTCTTCTTGCTGGCTTTTAAGCAAGGAAGAAGAAATAGGCACAGTAATATTGCATTTCCAGTATCTAGTTCTCAAAATTTTAGTTACTATGAAAAAATTTCCCAGTTAGTCTAGATTCACATCAATATTGCCTTTATTTTAGCAAGTGCTTTACCTAAGAGAAGAGAGAATACGAGAAAATTTGGCTCCCTTCGTACTGTTAATATAGTTGAAAACTGGGCTGGAGAAGAAATAGTACCTCTGTCAGTGGCTTCATAGATAAAGTAACCTCTCTCAAATAACAAGAAGCATACATGTTATTAGAAAAAAATAAATACAATTTCCCTGTCAAGGAGATATAGAACTTCTCTCTGAAGCAACTTGTCTGGGGCCATATGACAGCAATCTACTCATGTACTAGCAATATGCTCCGGTGGGAAGCAGATAAAACAAACATTAGACAAAGGATCAACATGTCCCTGCAGGAACTTACAGATTCAACAAGAAATTCTTTATGTACCAGGCCTGTTAGGAAAACACTTTTTAAAAAAAAGGCATCCTGATAACAGCTTAATACTAAATAATCCCAAAGCCTGTAGAGCTCCCCTTCACTCTCTGCCCTAGCAAAATCTCATTATTCAATCTACACAATGTATATTGGTAGTATAGAGAAATGAAGAAATGGAGAAGAAAAAGAAAAATAACAGGAAAAAATGGAGAAGGATATTTATGCCAGCTGGATCTGTTATTCCCTAGGATGAAGGAAGTCACAGCACCCCGGGAGCAGCATTGACAGAAAGTCCCCAAATCCTTCTGTCTTTTGCTATGTGCTTCAAAAAGTTGTCATTGACTTTAACAAACATAGCTCCAAAATTTTTCAATAAAATCGTCCCTAAAACTCTTCACCCACTTTTCTATGTCAGTTACATAGCTATGTGCTATAACTATGTTAGTTAGTTCTTTTTGCACAAGGATCTACCTGGAAGACAGGCAAATTTGATTTGCACCTGTTTCATGGATACCTGAAGCCACTAGGGTGCTCCCATGTGACCCTGCTAAAAGGGATTTCACTGTGCTCCTTGGAGGGGAAGCGATAAGGAAGCCTTGGTACAGCACAGGACTTTGTGTTTATGAAGGGATTTGCCCATGAAATTCAGACAGACATATGGTGAGCATGCTGATACCACAGCTAAGAGTTATCATTCCTCACTTTCTTCTCTAATTTGAAATACTTCACAGCAATTTATACATCCTAGAAAGTTTCCACCATGCTTATAATTTAAAATAATTTCAAGTATGTAAATAACTAACTTAGATCCAGAAAAAGGGCAATATGCTACAGTGAAAGAAATGCTCATACTACTCAAACAGGCAAGGACCATCCTCACTATTAGCAATGGTAAGTGACACAAATTTGATGCCTCATCTGCTACAAACATAAATTGAAAATAAATTTAGAAAGGGTGTTTGTAGCTCAACATGTGCCCCAGCACAAGTTTCAGGCACAATTCTAATGTCTTTTTTGGTTTTAAAACTCATTCCTAACAGGGCAAGACAAAAGGAGAGCTGTGGCCTCTTTGAGATGATGTAGGACAAGCCATCCTGGAATTACCCTGGAAAGAGACTGCTGCATTCAGAGCCAAGGCAGGCAAGAGTTTGATGACACTAACTAGTCCAAGAAAGAAAATATAGAAGATATAAATCAAAGATCAGTGACAGCTTTGGAAATCAGCTAGTACATTACATCCTGCCAGCCCAAAAACCTGCATCTCTTCAAACCCAGAGGAACTGTCAAAGTCATTACTGAAAAACTACAGGGAACGAAATATTGACTTGAAGTCCTTTCTGCTCATAAATCGCAGGTTTCATTTTCCAAGCTGCAAATTTCCTCATCCATGCAAATGCAGTACCTCAGGAAGTCTTTCCCCACAGTTTGTTCCTATATATGTCAAAACAAATTATCTCTGTTATATAAGCTTTCTTTGGCAAAACCCAATTATTTTTCTTTTCTATTGTGTGCACCCTCCAAAAAATAATCAACCAAAACTATTATCTTCCCATTCATTTTGATTCATTCTGATCTTCATACTCGCTTCTGGCACAAATACTCACAATGAACAGATGATAGCAAAGTATTTAAAACCCAGGGTCACATAAACACTGATGCAAATCTTGGGCCCAAAGGCTGAAGTATTGCTGCAGCAAAAACCTCCTGGGATGTTATTGCTGATTTGAAGCACAGTCTGCAGCATGAAGGTGACAACATTGGTAGCGGAGACTTGGTTAAAATTTATCTATGAGGAACCACAGATGTAATCTTAGCAATGCAAACAGGTCTTTTTGTACTGATGGTAAATTTAATCTATGATACTGATTTCATTTCCCTTGGAGGTCCAGATAAATCTGGTATAAATCAGACTGATTCCTTTGACTTCACCAGGATTATAATACTCTAAGCCAGTTGCAGATCTCACCCAGTGGCTAAGGAATATTTGCTCATTTTCACTTAAAGCTGGCAAATACTGATAGCTTTCAGTTTCCAACCAAAGGCAAAGGTGAGCCAAACAAAAAAATTTTTTTTCTAAACAATGCAAGCAGGAAAACCAGACATTATTTCAGGTCAGCCTGAAACATTTAATCCAAATTAAAGGAATAGGCTTAGACTTACAAATGAAAAACAAAAATTAAAAACTTTCCTTCAAAAAAACACCCCAGCAAATGGATACAGGTCAGGGGGCACAAATCTCTATGCTTCCCAGAACTGTGTCAAAATAGGCAAAGCTTTTCTTCAAAAACACTGGAATTATTTCTTTTAGGGAGCAACAAAGAAAACTTTTTTAAAAGAACAACAGGGCAAGTTCTACTCCATATGATGTGTAATTCTTCAAAATCTCACTTTTTTCAGGCTCAATATGACCTGGCCAGGAGGAGCAGAAATCTGTCCTTTCAAGCAGCAGCTAGTTTGTCTTTCTGTGACAACAGCAGCAGCAGCAGCAGCAGCAACAGCATGGGAACCTCACAATCTCATTCATCTCATCTGTTCTCCTTTCAATCTGTCCTATGTCTTCAATACTTTTCTAATGTGAATAGTCTGGTGCAACCTAACATTAGCAAATCTAGGAACTTGGAGAGACCTGGTTTCCTACTGCTGAGCTGTGCTTGACACAAGAGAGAGACCAGTTCATATGCAATTGCACAGGAGCATGTGTGCTTAGCTGTTGCATTCACCTCTTACATCACCACCTGTTTCACCATGCACTTGCACACCGTGCTCAGGATGCAACAGCCCCGGCACAGTGGTGTACAGCTGGCACTGGGAGTGTGGCTCAGTGTCCAGACCTGGAGGTGCAGGTCCAAAACACAGGAGGTCCAGCACCAAAGCACAGCCCCTCCTAGTTCAGGAATAGACCATTATGTCTTTGTGGGCTAAAGGCTATCCCAAACCATTTATTAGCTGAGAGGGACCTCAATGCCTGGCTCTTTCTGATGTCTGATTACCAGAAATATGGCGCTGCTCCTGAGCAAGTTGGCCTTTGACAAAGCCGTGTGTTGAAATCACAGCCATTCATGGTCCAGCCTACCTGTGCTGTGCTCTCAGCTTCTACTGCCTCCTTTCCCCTGTGCCACAGGCAACACAGTTCATTTTCCCTCCTTGCCTCCCCATGCACCTCCTCAGGACACAGCCAGATGTTTGAAAACAGCTCCTGCCTGCTCCCCAGTCCTCCCCTTCCCTGCTCCTTCCCTCTCTCAACTAATATCCGAAGGATAGGATGTCCCTATACATCATGGTTAATACAGTTCATTAATATAAAAAAAGGCAGCAACTACAGTTGTTTAAAATGAGGCAATATTTGGATAAAACAACCTCTCATCTTGCAGAGACTGCTATGGATTCTCTTGAAGTGTTGCGAGCTCTTGCCTCCAGGGAGAATGTATCCAGTGCCAAAATGTCTTGTGGCCACCCCTTGACATTGCTTGACAAAAGTTTCACTCCTACCAAAATAACATTTCTTTTAGCACATGCTACATAGTCTGATGGCAATCAGGATGAGGATACTTATACCAGGGACTGAGCAGTCCCTGGATGTGTGTGGCCCTTAAAACCAACCGAATTCAGCAGACAAAAAACCCCCAACTGCAGAAATAGCAGCTTGGCACTGCCTATTTCTTTTTAAAAGCAGAGTTTATCATGTCCTCACAGCTGGTGCCTGGGTGGCATCAGCCATCTGGAATTTGAGTTTCTCTCTAGGAACTTTGTTTTACCAGTTACATTTTCATTTGCTCTTCAGAGTTAGAAAGCAAGTGAAAATCAAGAGCTGGTATGCTCTAGGATCCTCTGAACTGTGCTTTCCAGTTGACTGCTGGACTCTAATTTTTTTTGCCAGGTGTTTATCCATAGTGGATGGATTTGGTGTTACCTCTCCAGAGCTGTTTTCTGACAAGGAATTTTAATTTGAGGTGACTTGTACAGAGTCCCAGCAGGACTGATTCTGAGAAGTGCTGATCATGGGTGTAGTCAGCTCTCCTGGAAGAACAAGACTATCATTTTTAATATGTGAGGCAGGAAAGGACAAAAGCACCAACCATTTGGAGACTGTGATTTTCAGTAGAAAACAAGTAAAACTTCACATCAACTTTGAGATATAAAAGTAACATCTATTAATGCATTAAATACATTTCACATTAAAATAAATGGGAATCACCTGATTCAAGGCTAACTGGTTTGTGTCAGCTGGACAGTTGGGGGAGAACCTAAATGTCCCTTTCTTTTTGCTTCTTGGACTGCTTTTGTTTTGTTTTGTTTCACCTACAAACTTCAGACAATGGCTCAGCTGTGGCCCAATCCATTTTTAAAATTATTTTCCAATATAAAGAGGTTATTTCAAACCCTAAATGTAGGGACTGGAAAGGAAAGAAAATATGAGAGAGCACTAGAACAAAAAAACCAAGGGGGGTTGTCACTTAACAAACCTTTCTAATAGATAAACAAGCCTCAAAAGCAATATAAATTCAATGTCTGTCTTGGTCTTATAAAATATGCCTGGACTGGGAGCATTAGTTTTACTACCCAGCTTTCAGACATAGGTGGCTGTTCCAGCAGTGTGCAAAGGTTACGCAGCAAACATCTGCTCACCTGGGGAAGAACAGCCCCCGACACACCTGATCTCTGTGTACATCCTACACTGAACAGATGCAGTCAGTCTTCTTCCAAAAGGCTGAAGCAATGAAACTCCTTGTCTAGTTCTCCTATCTTCAAATCTCATCTCTATAGTATTTCTGGTCTTTTGTTACCATAGTCTTACACTTTACTTCTGTGAAGACTGCCTTGAAAGTGCTCTTACCATTTATGCAAAGGGAGACAAATGTAATTTCCTTGAAGCTGCATAATCTCATCTGTATTCATAGCTATATGAATACTGATGCAAGCTTATCCCTATCCCTTTCCTTTTCCCAATACAAGGATCCTGTAATGAAGAGTCCTAAGGAAAATCTGAAAATTTGTTATAGTGACTCACATTTATTATGCCCCAGCCAGACTTTTATTAAATAAGGCTGAGTCACTCATTAGCTGAATCTTTGCAAAGAAAGAAAAAAAATAAGGGCTTTCTTTTTTTCAATAACTAAGTCTCAGTTTTTTCAGTTACAGCAACACGGATTATGGCTTCACCAGAATTTTTATTTAATTTCCTGTGACTTTCCTGGGGTTTTTTTCAGTATTTCTTTCATACAGCAGCATCCTTATGCCACTTGAACTGACTTGAGTCTTGGGTTGCCAGGCATTACATTTCCAGGTGAAATTGGTTCTCTTAAAACCTCTTCCTCCATTTCACATGCTGTGGGTGTTTCATATTTATTTTTCAAAGCCCCGACAACACACATGTGACCGAGAGGTATTTGTCTCCCTGTGCCTACAAATGCAGTTGTTGAGGTTATTCCCAGTTTATACCTCAGAATTGCATTCCCTTATATACAGCCCTCACCCCACTGACTGCCCAGCCTGCCTGTTTTGAGGAGACAGAGAAGACCTGTGTGGCTGCTAATTTGCTGTGAACCTAAACAAGCCCCCGAGTGACTGTGGTTCCTGCAAAACTCCTCCCCAGGTCTTTCCTGCGGGTCTCTGTGAATCCAACACATTTCAAACAGAACGCTAGGGCAACTCTCTTTCTGACCAAATATTAATGTGGCCAATTACTTTAAGTGAAATTAGAGGAAATTGGCATCTTCACACTACTCTTAATAATTTTTGTCTTTCAGGTTCAAAGCACCCATATTTTCACATTAGAAAAGAAAACTGTCATCCACATCTAGTTTCCTAGGCTTCACTGGCAAATCTTCATTATGATGTTGGTGGGTACTGTCTAGATGGCAAAAAACTAAAACAGATTTACCAGATTTTCCCCAGAACAAGTTTTAGGAACAAATGTGGCTTCAGCTACTCTCAAAAGATGATGTAGAAAAATAACCTGCCTTGACTTTTTATACTTACATAGTAAAAACCAATGCAGTGCTTTTTTCTAGTAGGAAAACAAAGTGAATGAAGATGTGCTGGTCAGTGACTGGCTTTAAATCATACATGGTGAAGTGTAGCTTATATCTTGCAGGGATTTGATACCCATTTTTATATATATACTGCCCAGCAGACAGGAGTATAACTGCAAGCTTTTATGTGCAGCAGCTGCCAATAAGCTTCAGATTTATTTGGAGGGGAAGGTCTCTGAGGTTAGGCAGAGAGTTCAAACCCCATATTTAGTTTGAACCTTGCTTGGCAGGTGGCTGCCACACCTCTGGGATTTCAAACTATCACATCACATCCATCTTCCTCCAAATGAAAGCTGTCCCAAAGTGGCTAATCACTGTCACGTCTTCACTCCATCAAGAGCCAGTCAGGGATTACACACATCTAACTCATTTAGACAACTGTATCAAATATCTCTGCTGATAGATTGACACCAAATATTTGGCTTCAAACATGGAGATGCTTTAGGCAGAAACACAGTGAGGCCACAATTTCATAGGGACCTTAAACCACCCCAGCCCAGCAGACACCTCTCATTCCTACTCTTCACCTACCCCTTTGCTGGGATTGCCCCAAGTATTCCCACAGCTTCACAGTCCACAGGGTGAAAGAAGTGATCCAGAGAAAGATAAACTCACAACAACAAACAACAAAGCTAAGTCTCAACATGGATGGGTGCTCTAGCCCCCACCAGTGTGTGACCCCACAGCATGTCCAAGGCCACCAGGGAGGAGGAAGTGGAAGAGTAGGACTCTGTGGGTAGGCACAGAAAGTGGGTAGGATTGTTCTTTGTGGTAACAGTTAACACCAGGACAAATTGTTGGAAACCTGTGGCCACAGCTAAGGAAGGGAGGCAAAGACCCCAGCAAGGGATGAGTCAGAAGAGCACCAGCCAAGTGGCACAACAAGATGAATTCTTAAAGGTCCAAGCATGTGTGCTGGTTTTTTCCATTTAAGACTCACACAAATAACTGTGACTGATTTTCCTACTGTGAATGCTGTAAATAAATACTTCTGCTTACATTTTACTTTAGTCTTTCCAAAATAACAGTGATTTTCACCATAGATAGCAGACATTTCTGGTCCAAAAAGGATAGTGAAGTGTAGTGGACCTGAAAACTCTAGATCTGAAAGCTCAGCTTCAGAAGTGCCCAAGCCCCACAGGGTGTTTTCCAGGGTATCAAAGGGTACAGGAGGGTACCTCAACTGAGCTGCAGAAGATAGCCTGAGAGATAGCATTGTGGGTCAGAAGAAGAAATGTGTGTGGTGCCTGTCAGGACCCTTAGCATCCCAGAGAATTTGACTTGTCACCAGTGTATCACACAGAGGCAACCTACAGCAGGAGGGATTTCAGCCTCTTAGCCTCAACAACTCAAGTCGCACTGAAAGCAGAAAGAATACACCAAATGTTGATTTTGAAAATGAAATTTGATCTGCCCACAGCCAGTTTTGCACTTCCTTTTCTGTTGACACAGAAGAGGGTCAATATTTGCTATTCTCTGGCCCCTATGTGCTTGCTACAAATACACATTTGCATGAAGCTCAGCACGACCAAGGCTTTTTGACAGTAAGCTAGAAGAGCAAAAATGAACTCAGCAGTGTTAAAAATTAGTGGGGAACCTCTCCTCAAACTACTAACTCTTGTGGACAGTTGTTTCAAGGTACTTGCCTCACTTAAGCACTCTGTAAAAATGACTTCCAAGAAAAAAATGGCTGTATTTCAGCTCTAGACTAGCCTGAGCCACGCCATAGCTCAGCTGTTGAAACCAGCTTCTGAAAAGATCCCTGAGAATACAATTTTGTCAAGCAGAGTTGGTGCTGCAAGCCAGGATCAGCTGAAGAAATGTGGATTACATCTGCCTCATTGAATCCTGTTATTATCATTATTACTTCACAGCTCATTTTTTCTTCCCAGTGCAAGGCTCTCCAAGCGCAGGAATTCACTGAGCTCCTGGTAACTTGCCACACACACCGACAAAGCTGGCATTTATCATGGCTTGTCAGAGCAGCATTGCAGCCACTGTGTTCCTGACCCCTGCTCCTGCATGAAAAGCCCTGGGCCCTGCAGGCAGCCATGATGAATCCACACGCCCAATATTGCACAGTGCCACACTGCTCACTTCCCACTTGCCCAGAACCCGCTACCTGCGCTTTGTCTCATTTCTCTTGCCCCCCAGCTTTGGCGACATGTACCTGCTTTAAACAACTCTTCCCACCTCAAAGGCTGATGGGCTGCTCTCCCCTCCTCCTGCCCATTTTCCACCAGCACAGCTCTGTTTCCCTGGCTGGGCTTTTCCACGAAGTTCCACACCTTGCAGCGGCAAATATCAATGCTGTGACTGGATCCACTGCCAATGCTTAGGGCTGGCATCAAATGCAATTGCAATACCGTAAAACAATTTTTGACAAGCACCAAAAAACTATGTCCTACAGCAGGCATTCCCCATGGCTACTAGCTTTGGTGCAGGCTTGTATAAAAAGGAAATCTTGGAGACCCTGTCAGCTCTGCCTGCTGGCTCATCTGGCAAACCCTGTGTGATGTTAGTGTATAAATGAACAGTCCAGCTTCTCAGCAGCTTCACCAGCAGCTTCTTCAGTTCATTTTTCCATTTATGAAACATATGCTTTTTAAAGGTCATAATATCGTAGGCTCTTGGGTTTGTAGCTCATTTATCTTCACAGAGATGGCATTTGGTTTGGCTGTCTCTGCCCATCACAGAGTTTGCTAATTCTTTTATTTTCTCCTGGCAGGATTAATGAGCTCACGGCTCATCTTTGTATTTCTAATGCTTTTGTACTACCATACTTTGGAAGGAGCTACACAGCTCCCAAAAAGTGTTAGAGAGACCTAAACAATTCATGGAAGAGATGACAAGCTCAAAACCAACTTCCTCTTTCTTTGCTTCCTTAAGAGCTCCTTTACTGACCCCTGAAGATAATACAACCCCTCCCACTAACTTGCAACATGCTGAGCTTCATTTTTTAGGCATCCAATATTGGGAAACAAACACTCAAAACTACCATGTCCTGTTGTGCACACTTCATTCTTCTGTTCAGATGAAGAGTGAAGTGTGGGGGAAGACAACAGTTATCAGTATAACCAATTCTATACCAGGACTAAGATCTACTAACCAGCATAAAAGTAAAACCTGACTCCAGAGAGTAAATATTCCCAACTTTTCATTTGCATATGTTAAATGAGGAATGAAAAAAAACAGACGAGGGAGAGAAGAGGATCTTTTCTTTTTCCTTCATTTTACCCCTCACAGCAGCATAATTGTTGAAGGTGTTTAAAGTCATTCTCATCCTTTTCAACTCTTTCCCACAGCTGCACATGGGCTGTGGTATTAGTGTGAAAGTGGGGAGACCAGCCCACACAATGCATGAACAGATGTCTTGTGTTTCTTTCTCTTGGCAACTCTGGGGACTACTTCCACTTTTTCTGTTTATTTTTCAGTTTTACCCCAAAAATTTTGGATACACAAAATAGACAGGACGGCTCTTTTCACCTTCATCTATCCCTGTACCAGGCAATGTTTTTACCACCCTCTGTATCTTTACCAATGTTTAAGTTTTTAATGGATGCTTTTCATCCCACTTTTTCTTTCAGATAGGGCATGCTAAAGCTCACACATCCTTGTGGGCCAGGATTAGAAGATCCCACCACTCACCCCATCAGCCAGAGGAAGAACAAACCCCAGTGTGAGCTCTCCTGTAGCCAGCTCTGCATTCTCCTCTGCATGCAGCTCCTCTGGGCTATGCAAACTTCACAAAAATTCTCAGTGGGAGATCGTGAGTATCCAAAAGCACACCAAAAAGACAACCAATGGGATTTTCAAATATTCTCAACAGTCCTATTTCCAAAATCAGATTCCTTCAGAAAATTGCACTGTCGTCATCTGCACTACTTGGCTTTTTGAAAAGCTTTGAACTCTGGAGCACCAACTCTTCATAAGACCTGCTGCGATTTTTCCCTTTTCCGCCAGCCCTAAGACTGGGTGTCAGGCTGCTGAAAGGAGTGACATTTCCAGCCCCTTTCCTTGTCCCACAGCTTACCCTGTGCTTTCAATGACATGTCATTTGTTAGGTCTAAACCACACTCCTTACATCCTTACAGCTTACCCAAACCACGCATGGTATTGGGTAGCATCCCACAGCATGCTAAGCACCTTATCCCTGGACCAGCTGTATGTGGAACAATTATTACATGAATAACCTTGATGTGTGGTGTGGTTTGTGTTAGCATGGGCAGGGCAAGGAAAACCTTTGCATACAAGTAGTATATTAGCCCAAGAAAGGGCTGAGGTCCTACAGGAATTTTTTTCCGTGGCTCCAGACAAGCCTGAGAAAGCACTGCCTTCTGCTGAGGTGGGATTTAGTTTCTCCACTACAATACACTTGCTGCAAAGGCCAGGGGTGTTTTCCACCAGCTCTGCCTGCTTTTGGGCACCTGGCAGCACCCCAGAGGCAGCACCAAGCTGGAAACAACAGCATGATCCAGTGCAGCTCCCTGCTCCTGCCCTTTGCCAGTGCATTGTCGGCACCTCCGTCAGCTCTTGTTTTAGAGGTGCTTCTGCCAAACACAAAGGCTTGACTCTCTCTGTGCCAGGGCAGCCTCCAGGCTCCCCTTATCAATGGCTGCTGCCACTGGTGAGTGAGCTTGCAGCTCCAAGGCCAGCCACGGGGAAACTCTCATAAATACTGTGAAAAACAGGCTGGTTTTATCCTGATAGGCATTAACAGAGCACCCAACGGCAACACATACCTGTGGGACAGAAGAGGAGACCTTGCAGTCTGGATGGACTTACACACAATGCAACTTGAAGCTGTAGATAGCCCTTGCAGCAGACATCCCACTCCAGGGTAAATCCATCTGTATGCATCCTAGCTGGAGCCTAAGGTGTCCAGAACAACACGTTTTGTTACTTTTCAGCAAGAGAGGATCAAAGAAGTGTTAATCAAGGTCCTTCCCACTAAGCAAGTCTACCTCAAAATATATTCTCTTCCAGTAGAAAAAGTACTTATTCTGAGGACTGAAAATTGCTTTTAGACTTTCAGCCTTCACAGACTGCTGTATTTTGAGGTTTCTCTTTTCACCATGTACTTAACTTTCTTGTTAGTCTTGGGCCTTTTTTTTTAGTATCTGTTGGAGAAACCATATGAAGTAAGGTTGCTGATTAGATGCACTCAGTAATCCATATCCAGTTTGTCTGTGATATATAAAAAACACTAATAACAGCAGTAGGACCACACATTCTTGGGGGGGTCACCCACACTCTGTGAACACAAGCAACATGGTGATGGGTTATACAGCCTCAAGCTGAGGAACTTTAGGAGGGACTACATCCATTCTGACATATTTATGACACCTTTAACTTAGGAGATTTCAGTTAACTCCAGGTACATGTTGTATGTTTCAAAAATGAACAACCCACCCCTGCCTTAGCCTGTTTTTATAACCTGTGACTTGAAAAGATGGAGTTGTAACAGACTCTTCTGCTGGAAAGGAAAAAGGCTAAATCGGACTTAGCGGGTAGAATTTAACACAGTACTCTCTGCTCTGACAGTCCTTTTGTAACACCAAAGCTGGAAAGCAATATTCTTGGCTCTCTGATGTTCAGCTTTCTCCATCTGTAAAAAGGGATTAGTAGTACTTACCTAGCCCATAGACATGTTGAGACGATTTGCCTACCACGTTTTGAAGTCTGCATCTGAGAGATGCTCTACAAAAGCAGACTATTATTAAAAGCACAGCCCTTTCGGAAAAGCAGTTAAAAATAATTAGTTGCATATTCAAGAGTGTTTTGTTGTCTTTTTTGTTTTCATTGACGGTCCTCACTAAGTATTTCTTGTGTATTTTGAGAATTATATGACTGAAAACTGAGTAACATCTGCCTGAGAAATCATCTTTCAAACAATACCAAAAAACTGGGCAGCTGAAACAGAAGGAGATCTTTGTCATCTCTTGGAATTTTCGTTTTTTGTCAGGTATAAGCCTAGAAGACAATAGAAAAGAGCACCATAAATCACATATCTGCATGGCATTGTCTCCCTTCATGCTTACTGCAGAGGAACATGTATTTTGCTGGGTTTAGTCATTGCCTTCACATGAGCAAGTATCCATTTTGTTATGGAGAATCTCTATTGGTGGCAAATTAATGTAAGTGGATTCATTAAATATGTTTTCCTTCGCATGTGTGACTGTGCTTCACCCTCCTCAGAATACAAATGTTGCTGTGTATCACTGCAGTATGAATCAATAGGGTTCTAATTTTACAGGCACAGACAGAAAACAAAAAATGCCACCAGTTTATTTTTTTTTACCACAAGTTAAAAATATCTCAAAACAAACTTCTTTGTCACACAGGGATGGATCTTTATCTTAGGAAAAGCATGAAGTATGAGTATTTTCACAGAAGAGAAAGAAAGTGTTCTGTACATTCCCTAGCAGTAGTGAGGACTCTAGTCCTCTGAAGATATAAAATATATATGAACCTCCCACAGCATCTGCCTCTTCCCTGTATTGACCCATCACAAGCCCAGGCCACACTGGTTCCCACTTGATGCTTTTCCAAACCAACAGCTGCTTCTCAGCTGCCATCTCTTCTGTGGTGTCTTTTCACCTCTTTTTCCCTAGACACACACATGATCTCAAGAAAGGGATCTTAACTTGGTGCAAGAACTATGGACTTCTCTCCTCCAAAGGAAAACTAGAAAATGTAACTGATCTATTTGCCTCTGCCTCCAAATTAATACTGAAAACATCTTTCAAATTAACCTGACAGTACAACAAAAAGTAACTCCTTCCAAACAATTTTAAGTTACTCTGTGCCTGACATAGATTTTGCTTTTTTAAGTAGAAGGACAAACCATGACAGTGAGCTGATAGCTCATGGTCAAGGATAGCTTTGTATTTTCTGGGGAACTCTTGCTAGCTTCTGTCAGAAACTCAGTACTTATGCAAGCAAATAAACAAAAAAACCCAAACAAAAGCCCCCCCAAAAAAGAGCCGAAAAACCCCCAAATGAGCCCCAAACCTGTATACCTACCCTGAGAATCAGAACAGTTCATTGTGTAAGTTTGTAATAAGAAAGTTTTACAAATGCATTTCACTTACTTCAGAGACAAGAGCATCTCCATCAGAGCTCTTGTGGCCTGTCAACTGCATAAACTCTTTCTATTAGATTTTTTCTTTTTACTAGACATGTTAAGAATCAACTGGAAAAGATCAGTCCCAACCCTAGTCAATATACTCATTTGCTGCTTAGGTAGTATGACATTAATACTTTGAAATTATTAGATCTCAGATCTTTTTATGAACAAAAGACAAATGTCATCTCCCCATAAGCATCAACATGAGACATCAAGCTTTTTAAATGCTGCTATTCCCCCATCCTCTGTTTCTTAGAATATCTTAACACTGACTGTGTTGATGTGTTTAAAATTACTAGGGAAAATAATTTCTTAGCTGTCACTTTGCCAAATTTCACTGTGAAATATGTTTTTATGTGTCCATTACTCCATTATGAAACTCTGGAAGTTGGGACCAAAGAGCAAACCTAAATTGGGAGGGATATTGAGCTCTAGTCACTGTCCAGCAAAGCAGCTCACTGTGGCTATAGTTCATCTGATCCTGCTCATTTGGGGTCCAGACAAATATATTAGCTGAAAGATCAGGAAAAAAAGCAATAAGGAAACTTTATTGGGAGACCAGAGCATCCAGGTGAGCCTGACTGTGCTTTGCAGCTGCCTGCAAGCTGAGGTGAGGATTCTGAAGAGCAGCAATTGCAATTTTGTGAGAGTGCTCCATGGCACAACCATTTTCTTTCACGTTAAATTCAATCTGAGGCAAGATGCTGAAAAGTCAACAAATATGATATTGAGTGTTAAGTCCTACATGTTTTAAGAACATCAGTGTCACTTTTTTTCAGGAAGGCTCATACACATTAGGAAAAACCAAACTGTTTCACTATGAAAAACATCTAAGCCATTGTTTGTCTAAACCCTGTTATTTTTATCTTTAAACTCCCAAAACAGTTTGTTGTCCTTGAATGTGACTGACATGTTACAGTGAGATGCACAAGTAATTAGGAAAAATTTACCGGTTTCTTTCTGTATACCATTGCTTCATTATTTCAAGTTGTTGAACTTGGACCGACTTGGTGGATTGAACAGATTTTCCAACAGGTAATTGACTTCAAGAGAAGGCCTGGAATAATTCTAGCTGGCTGTTATTCTGGGAATGAGTCTCCTTCCATTAATTAATCACTCTGAGAAGAATTTTTCTTTCTGAATAAACTCATTTTTAAACATATGACATTTAGCTGTATAAATAAACTCTAGAACTGTGATTTAAAATGTGTGCTAACTGTAGGCACGACATGCCATGGATAGCAGAGCCTCCTCTGCATTTTCTGGAGTGACTTTATCTTCTGATTACAAAGAAGTGGGGGCAGGGAAATGAACTGACTTGTGATTTCACCCACTTATAACCAGGATTTCTTTACTCGCATGACTGTTGCATTTAAAGACACACTCAAGGAGACATCAGCTGTTCAGCTGGAGAAGACCAAAATGTACTGAAAGTAAAAAAAGAAGCGTACCCAAAAAGGACAAAGCCCAACCAAATACAAAAAAAAGATGTAACAAATTAGTTTTTCTAACACAGAGATGCTCACTCTTGTTCAACTGTATCAGTTCAGTGAAAGTCATTCAGACCTTTTTTCATTTAAAAACCTGTTTTTCACAGTATGAGGCTTGGACAGATGTTCTCTTCCAAATCTGGTTTCAAGATCTGAAAATATTACTACCCACGTTGTTAACAAGAGGTTACAATCTCCTAGCTAATTTTATCTCAAGTGGATTGATATTTCTCATCAGCAGGATGGGGTAGAATTCTGCCACTAACGGAGAAGCCGATTTTTAAAAAACCATTCCTCTGGCAAGACAAATACTGAGTGTCTGGTAACAGTTTCTGTCTACAAGTCTAAAAAAAAGCCAAAGAAAATTTTTCATACAATCAACTATAAAAATATACAACTCATTCCTGTATCTGGCTAATGGAATGGGATTAGTTCTAGTCCTCATTGTCCACAAAAGGTTGTGGAGGTGAGAAGTTTACACTGTGTTCCTGAAATGAAATACATTGATGGATGGCAGGTCCATTGTTTGCTGGGCCATGATGGTCCGGATGCTGAGGTTTGAGCCTCTGCTGAAAGGATGTACGTAGATACACCTTCTTTAAGCATTCAATACTAGCCACAGTCACCTATAGGGCATTACCCTGACCCAGTAACCCCATTTCTCTCCTGTCAGTGTTGCTCTGCATCAGTTATTCAGAAACAGCAGTAAGTGAATACCGGCTTCAGACTCAGTCTGGACCACTTGGCTTTTGCCTTTCATCCCTTTCTCTCTCTGCTGTTTTCTAGTCTTCTTAGAAAGGAACCTAAATGGTTCCCCACACCTGTCCAGGCTGAACTGGACTCAAGGCAACTCTGGTTCAAAATCCAGTTCCTGCCACTTCCACCAAAGAAAAAACACCATCTGTCACAGCCCTATTAGTACTTCATTAGAAGTCACAGAAGTACTTTCCATGCCTGGTACACCAGCCCATAGCAGACAGTAATGCATGTGGTTGGCAAAGTGTCCAGACCCTTTATGGACTGGCAGACAGGCAAAGCACTTGACCCACTGGCTACAAGTGGGCAGGAAGCCATTAGAAATAAAAAGTCTCTGCCTCCTTGGATATTAACGTGATGCTCCAGAGTGTACAATTAGAACAAACATTAACATAATAATGGGTTTTTAGGGCTCACATTTTAAAGCAACGTTTTTCTAGTAACACCTCTTCAACATCTCTCCTCCATTCAGCTACACACGAGGTATTAAACTGGGCCCAAGCCAGTAACAACAGCGGAGCCGTCCCACCTGGCAGTCCCAGCAGTCTGCTCCATCAGTTCCCACAAGCCTATTGAGCAACACATATAGGAAGAAAGCTGCAGCTGTAGCTCTGGCTAGGCTTCACTCAGAAGGTATGCACTCCCCATTCCAAAACAGCCACAGCTTTATTGAAGCCCTAACTAAAAAACTAGGAAAAAAGAGAATGAACCCCAAATTCATTAAATTCATTTAAACTTTTTCCAGTCGCTGGGGAAGCTCCAGTCTGCATGATGACTACAAAAGCGAAGCATTTAACAGCCTTGCCAAGCAATTTGAATGTGTCTGTACAAGACAAAAATTCAAACCTTTCCTACTCAAGCTATCAATCAAAGTGAAGCTAAAATTACAGCTTAACAAGCAGGTATACATGTTTTAGTTAGCAAATGAGGCAAGCAGGGCACATTATTTTTAGTTGCAGTGATGAGGAAAAGAGTGAAAAATAGAAGGAGGAAGGAAGGAAAAATTGTGTCTCTCCATTTGGCTCAGTCTTCTGAAGATATAGTTAACATTGGCAGCATTTGGATACGGTATGTCTCCTAATGGCATTCAAGAAGTCTCTTAGACTGAACTATTGCTGTGCATGTAATTATATTGTAATTTGGTTTCTTTGAAAATGAGCTAGAAAAGAATGATTGAACTTGCCCCAAACTTGCCAATAAATTGTGAACTGTTTTATTAGGTGACCCCACAGGGCCAGGATGACCATAAACCACTGCTTTTTCAAGCAGATGCTCACCAGAATCCAACGTACATCAACATGCATTTTCTCCTTGATTCCAAATGCTTTTCAGCTGAACCCACAGAAAATTTTCAAATTGCTTAAGACAAAGTCTGAATTAGCAATGAGATGATTTTCTTAAAAAATATTTCCTCTTAAATTATGGAAACAATTTGCCCAAACACAGCCATCATTCATCTTCCCTAATACCATACAAAAACATGTCGGTTGCAGGATTGCTAATCAGATTCTTAGGCTGGTCCCTCAGACCTGAAGTTAGCCAAATTTCCATTCTCTGCATTGTATCAGCAAAACAGCTTCCCGTAACACTGGATAATGGAGAAAGATATCTAATGTATCTTGCAGGTACACATTGCTGAACATATTAACAAAAGTCACAAATACATCTCTACCTACCAAGGAGCTCCAGTTCCAGCAGGGTTATGGTTGCTGTTGTATGTTTTTCCTAAATGCTCTTTGGTAAAGGTACTCACCCTTCCAGCTTTAACTCGGCCCTCCATATTTATACACCACCACAAACACAATCACAACAGGGCTAGGAACAAACAAGTTCCTCTCAGCACTTCTTGAAATGTAGAAGACCATGACTGTGGATGCCAGAAGTCTGTCTTGACCTCATCTTTTGGCACATTTTGTTCCAAAATCACAATCCTTTACCCTGGCTAAGGCATATCCATCCATATGCCTGGAGAAGGCATAGCCAGCACTGAATTCAGGTCACAGAAGCTGGATATTTTTGCTAGAATTTCATTTAAACCAGAGTTGTCCTGGTAAACCGCTTATCATAAAAAGTGCAAAGCTGCCTTCTGAAAAAGTTGTGGCAGAACCCCTTTTGACAAAGACAAGAAGTCACCGTGAAATGGAAGGTGTTTTTCATAGTAAAACAACTTTCTTTTTGCTAATGTTCAGTGGGAAAGACTCATGGACGCATCTCAATCCATTTTCAGAATAATCAGCCAAACAAAACTGGAAGCAAAGGCTAGCCTGACACATGATATCAGAATTTTCTAAATGCTATTCTCATGGGTTTGATGAATGGGGAAGGCAGGAGGGATCTCTTTTCCTTTTCATAATTCTTTCTCCATGAGGAATAATTTCCCAAAGGAATTATTTAATCATAAATTACAGCTAGTAACTCACTGAAGAGGGAAAAGAAACAAGTCAGTAATGAAGAATCAACTTTTTGGTCCCAGCAGGGAACTGAAATAAGCAGCTTTTTTCTATTACTATTTAGCCCATCCTGGGGTGTGACTCATTAGTGCTTTCATGGCTCACCAGGATGTTTTGGTCAGTCTTTTAATTTTAAGAACAGTCCGATCTGTTTTTCTGTTGTTTTCAGGGCTTGCACTGCATTTTCTTGCGGGTTCTAGTACTCTCCTAAATGCTGGAGGCGCTTGAGGTTCAAGACTGCTCTTAGGGGATAAAAAGGTCACTGAGCCAAAAAGAACATCTTTAGTGAGCTTTTGTTCCCCACCAGAAACCACCTCAGATTTTTCATTAAAGCAGAAGTTTGAATTTCTGAGCAGCTGCCTGCTCACGGGTATGAGCAGATTCAGCAGGGCAGGAGTGTTCTGCTGGAGAAGGTCTTGAGAGCTTGTTGTGCTGTGCCCCTGAGCATGGAAAAAGGCCACAAGTAAGTTTGCAGAAGAGAAACATGGGTGGGCTGGATCACTGGTCTGACAAGAGACTGTTTAGCTGAAGTGCTATGTGTGCAGAAGGGTCTGGGGGTGAGATAAGCCTGTGTTTACTAACTTTGAAGGGCTTTTGATTTTCATCTCAGGGGTTGAGAGAGCTCTGTCACAACTGGCGTATGTCCTGGAAAAAACCAAACTTGTCCAACTGGTGTTAAGCAACTCAGCAAGCAAACAGCATGGGTGAAACAGGAAAGTTTGAGAATGAAGTCAGAGGTAGGAGTTGCTGGAAATGGAAAAGCAACAGCTGAGAGCCAAGTAAACTACCTGAAATAAAGTCAAAAGCCTCCATAAAGCAACTGCTCCCCCCCAAGCTATCCAAGCATCATATTCAAAGTGTTTCATTATCTTCTGAAATCTGGTGAGTTCACAGCCTGGTTAACAACTTTGATAGTGAATCTCACAGTTTAATGGCCCTTTTGTCCTGTGTTGCCTTTCTTTGTAGGACAATAAAACAAGTGTAAGCAGGATCTGGGTATGGAGAAGAAGAGGGGAAAGTGAAATGGAGAATTTCAATAGATTGGAGAGAAGCAAGAAATGTGATGGTCAGAAAAAAAATAAACACCTGATGTGGAAGAAAAAGGATGACAGAAGTGCAGGCTGTTGGACACATCAAGTGTACCCTGAGACATGTCCTTGCAGGTGCAAGATTCACAGGTATTGGTTGGGGGCCTGAGAGCCAAGAGCTGTGCTGGTAAACATGCAGTTGGAGAGGGATCAACCCAGGACACAGCAGTACCAGAGAGGAGCACTCCCCCAAGTGGGCCTGTGCTGCTTCAAAGACCAATGCAGAGGCTGCCTTGGGATTTCGTGACTGATTTGAGTCCTCATGGTTGCAGGGAAATTCTGTTGCTACGCTGCTCCAGCTACAAACCTTAATAGTAATTGTTGCGTGCATCTCGTCTACCACATTTATCAGCCTGGAAAATGAAGAGATGAGGAAAACAAGCTATGTTACATGCTATGCTACACCGGGTCTTCTCCCTTAACATGGAGTGTCACCAGTGCCAGCCACAACAAATACAGGAAAGAAAATTTGGGCAGCTGCAACCAGACTGATTTGCACCCACTAAAAGTATTAGCTTGGATACCACAAGAGTAGAATAACCAATTTCTTTCATATGGTGAAGCCTGGTACTAAAGCTTCCTGCTCCCATGTTATTTCTTTTGCCACACTGTAATCACTTGGTTTGAATTAACCCTTGTGGCTTTACCTAAATTGTTTTTAATTTTTTTTTTTTTAGCAAAATGGTTGGACTGTTTCCAAAGCAGAAACTGTAGTTTGTGATTTTATGCTTACAGGATCCTTGCACAAGCAACTCCAAACCCCATGCTCTGGAGCAATGACCTGGTATCTGTCACTGACACAGCCTTTACATCTCAAGAGTAAAAACTTGTGTAAAAAGTTACTCTAATTATGGGTAACTTGGGGTGTGGGAAAAAGAAACAGCAAAAGCAAAATTCTCCTTCAACAGTTCACACAAGCTCCATAGAAGTTTCTAGCACAATTTCACATCCCCCAAACTCACTCATGTTTGGCATGTTCCTGTTTTTCCTGATTTGCTGGTGGGAAAACACAACGGACCCTGTGGGGCAGTCTCTGTACCCAACTGACAGCTAGGTAGAAAAGAAAGAAAGAAAGAGATTTTACTCACCAGAAGGTAACACTGTGCTACATGCTCACACACACTGCAGAAATGGACCAGATTTGTATTCAATGCCTTTTACAAACACCTGTAAACCCAGTTCTATGATTATGATATGAAGAAATTGCCAGCATTTAATTTTCCTTGGTTCCATGATATATTTCCAGCAACACAGGAGTTAAACAGGCAGCAAATGAGCTGAAAACAGGGACCAGTTGTTTGGATGCAAGACAATAAGCTACAGAGGAAGATGTGAGTACACAGAGAGATCCTGTGATCTGGACTTGGAGAGAGTGTCAGGGAGAAAACAAAAGAAATAAAAATGAATTGTAGCACTTTGGGCTTTTCAAACTTGGTACCATCATTAACTGATGAGATTAACTTGAAGACAATGTCCAGGCAATGACAGTATAGGTAAAGAAAAGAGCAGAGAGGAACATCTAGCCAGGAAAAGGAGAAAGGAATTTGCTCTGGAGAAAGACCCTCTTGGCCATGAAGCATCGACCTGCTCTGGGGCATGCCTTCAGACAGCTACTTCTGGGAATCTGCTGAGAAGCTGAGCACAGCAGTGGGAGGTTACAGAGGCCGTAGGTCAGGCTCCTTTGCCAGCCACTGGAACAAGAATGTTTCACATACTGCTTTTAGAGCAAGCAAAAGGTCCTGGACAAGGAGCATGAAGAGCCTTTGAACTGCCATACTAGTATAGATAAATGACCTATTTGGTCTGCTGTCCTGGGAGCGTCTATCCTGAATGCATAACTCTGTGTTAAGGGAATTTGATAGCATTAATCCTGGATTAACTGTACCTATTTTTTTTGCCCACAGCTGCAGAAGGAAAGTTCTGACCTCAGTGTGCTGATGGAGTGGAAACATCACCAGTGGGGTCCTGGAGAATGCTGGTGTCTCTTCCCACAGTAAACTTTCTTTCTCCCCCTCTTTCCCTGACCCAGCGGTGACCTGTCTTTTGGATTTACAGTACTTCAGTGGAGTGTGGTCAATAGGTTTGCACACTACATTGTCAAGAGAGGCATGTGCAAGTCAGAAGAAGGGAAGAACAGTATTGATGGGCTGATAATCTCTACAAAAACAGGAAGGAAGGATAGATTAATCTGTAAAAATACAATATGTTTGGAGCTGAACTCAGTAAAAATTTCTGTTTTGGTTTACTTTCTCATCTTCTATGGTTTTACAGGTAAAAGTCTACTTTTTTTGCAGAAACATCCACAAAAAATGTTTGGATTCAATGACCATTTGTCCATGACTATTGAAAGAAGGTGGAGTGATGGAGAACAGTCTGGTAGGAAGTGTGGATTTATATGGAACATAACAGAGAGAGCTGCATAGTAACTGATTGGTTGGCTCAATAACTGGCCAGGAAAAATACAAAGGGGGAGGGGGGGAATCTATTTCAGGTTGGGCTAAACTTATTTTCAGCTATTCCCACCAAAATGGAAGAAAAAAATTTGAAAAACTTGAGAATTTCGGTCCAGAATAGAAGCCTGGAGCTAACTTCCAACGCAGAGCTGCAGCGCTGCCAGCTCTTCGGCTTCTTTCCTAATGGTCACGAGAAAGAATTTATATCAAAACCCATTGCTAATATAAGTAATACTTTAAACATTTGGTCAGCAGTTAAGCTTTGACTTCTCAAGAACTGACAAGCAATTCACAGTCTGTCCCAACAAACTTGGTGTCACTGAAAACATTCTAGGCTGATGATACCAGCATAGTTTCTGTCATGCCAAGAGTTATATTAAAAAGAAACCCATACATAACTTGGAACAAGAAACATATGTAGGTCATTTAGACACACACAATTGTTTGGGGGAGGTTTGGTTTGTTTTGTGATGTCTTTAATTATGAATCCACAGGAGATCAATGCAAGTATCAAAATCATCATAATGAAATACTGAACTTCCTAGCTGGTTCAAGCAACAATCATGACAACACGATGCTGCCACATCCAACGCCTGTGAAGAAACCAAATGGTAAACAATCACTACATTGCTTGTCAGGCTGCAGCCTTCTCCTCTGAAACCAAACATCCATAGAGACAAGGGAGAATGAATTGGCTGTTATGATAATTTATATAAAATAACTAAATATTAACATGAGAGATGATTGTGCTTTACTATTTGCAGTCACTTGTCCTTCTACTGAGCTTTTCACTTGAAGATCGAAATCTTACTAAAAGCATTACTAAATGAGGTCTCAGAGCACTCCAGCATGAAAGACATCATAAAATCCTTCACTTCTCAAGTCAGGAAGTTCAAAGCAGACAGACTAGCTCTAAAATTAATTTATTTCAACTTATGTGGCACATGGTTTATTTCTAAGGGTTCCAACAAAAGATCAGTACATTGTGTGGTTTTGGGTTATTTTTACCCAATTCATCTCCTCCAGGGTCTTAAAAATAACAACACAGTGTGCAGTTTGCAGCTGGAAAATGAAAGCATCTGCCATTAAAATTGAATGACCCGTTCCTCCTGGAGTTTTACTTGCCCCTCCCAAGTCCTGTCAAGGGCTGAGCCCGGGACAAGGGAATGCTGATATCCTGCATATTCCCTCCCACCTCTTTTTCTTCATCCACTCATGTTCACCTGCTTTGTACTGCAAACAATTGACCAAACTGGTCTAGAAAAATTAGACTGTAGCACTGAAAATGACCATGCAACAAAATAACAGTTTGCTTTTGTACCCGGTACTATAAAATCAAAAACTTAAGTAGAGTCTTAAGGAAGTAAGTAATGTGAATTACTGAATAAAGCTGCATTTATATGAGATAATGCTTCTAATCACTTTTTACTAATAAAGATTTTCGGTATTAATTCTGAAGTGTGACCTGCCTTTTAAAGGACGCTGGGCACCACATGAGTAGTGGATGGCACACATGCACACACATGTCTTTGTACCCATGTATGTCTTGAAGCACGCTCATGCTTTCACAGAAAGGAATGGTGGTGAGACAGGAGCAACCTGATGACACCACAGCAACAGAGTGACAGCTTCACACCTGCACACAGCAGTCCAGTGATACTACATCACCTGTCAGTCTGCAGTCACAGCTTCGCTCTCAAAAGGGAATACAGAGGAAAAGTTGTGGTTGTACACGTGCACCAAGAGGCATTTTTGATTGGTAACAAAACCTGGGTTTAGTGCTCCTCATTATGTCAAGCCTGTGGGGCAAAACTGCGGAGGAGCTGCGAGCACAGGCTCAGCTCTAAGAGCCCAAGTCTTACTCACAAAGCCCAGACAAACAATATGAGAAACAACCATTAAATAGTGCAAAAACTTTTCCGCTCACACATAGGACACAAATAATGTCAAAAGACAAATCAGGGAAGGGCCAGGATACCCTGCTTGAAAGCATCTCTGTGACTGCTTGGCAAATGCGTGCTCTTGCTCTCTCTTCTGAGCAGAGAACACATTCCTGGAGGCTTTGGCAAGCTCAGTATCCCTGTACAGACACTGCTACCACCACTGGTATTTACAATACACACAGACTCCCAGGGCAGATCACCCCCTGCCCAGTACCAAGGAGAACATGATAGCCTTTCTCACCCAGGATGCACACAGCACTGGCTTGGTCCTGCCTAGTGCTGCATGCCCTTGACAGTCATTAACTTCAGAGAAGACTGGGGGCACACTGTTGGGCCATTTCAGACTGAACATGTAGGTTTTTAGAAGCCTTTGGCCCTGTACTGAGCTTTTCCTTATTGTAGGACTGGCACCTTTAGGAGCCTCTTGTTCTGTGGGGCAGCACCTGGATGTCTTCTACTGTCTTTACCTTCTCTGTACCTTTGGTTTTCCCCATCTTTTCAGTAAAGGCCGGTGTTAATCTTCCATTGCTCCAATGTGACCAAGAGCTGGCTCTTCTCCTCTTACCCTGGTCGTTGTGCAGCAGATTCCACATGAGGAAAAGCAGAAAATCGAGTGGAATGCTGCAGGTGGGTGCAAAAAGGGCACCAGGTACCCTGGTGGCCTCCCACTCAATGCAATTTCTTCCTCTGTGTGTCATTGCCTGGATTTCACTTCCACCAGATGCTTCCCTCAGCCCCTCTCTTCCCCTCCGCAGTGAGGTTGGAGACCTCCTGTAGGAGCAGGAAGGCTCTGCCCAGGGGTCCTGGGGAGGCAAAAGGAAATAAGAGACAGAAAATAACAAAAGGATATTCAGAAATCTGCTAAATGCCAAGGAAACAAACAACAAATACAGTGGCATGGCCTGAAGCCCACAAAACAGGGCTTTCAGTAACCAGGAGCACTGGGAATGTTCACAGGCTGCTTTTTACAAAAAAATTTTTGTGAACGTTGATACTTACCTCTATTTTGATATTTTTAGGTCCTTACATTTGAGCTGATCTGTTCACTCTGAATTCAGCCAGTGAAGGGAAAGCAGGAGAGAAAACCATGCTCCTCTGAGAAAAGAGAAACCATACTCCCAGTTTGTCCAATGTGACAGAGGCAGTGGGATTCAGTTCAGAAGTATGCTGCTAATACTCAGTACCAAATCAGTGCTCAAATGTCTTCAGTTTAACTATTTTTTATTATTGTTTTTAAAAAGCGGTGGAGAGTATGATTTTTTAATTTCCAGGATTCACTTGAATTCAGAGCAAAAAACCTTCTCAGTAAAGGATAATGTTAAAGTTCTTTCTTTTCTAACAGTCTCATCTAGAGTGAAAAATACCTTTCTCACGCACATCTCTATGTCTGTTCTCCACCTGGCACTACACAAGATTAAAGAACTCTGTCCAAGTTCATTGTTCATTGACAGGTGTTTGCAGGGAAAGCCAAAATGACCTCATATGTGCCAGTCCTTCCAACGAGCACTTACACCACGCCAGCTTCAGGTGATGTTGAGTTTTATATTCTGCCAAGGCACAGATGGTGAAAGCACACCTGAAGTCTTTAATGGGTATGCTTCTTGAGTATCTTAAGACAGCTTTGGTTCACTCGTGTCTGGTGCTTATGCCTAGGATAACCTCAGGATCTTAAGCAAATGCCTATTAAACCATCTCTTCAGGTGGCAGTTGATGAGTGCCAATGTACATTAGATTCTGGGATATTGTATCGCAAAGATTTATCTATTCACTCCAGGCTTGTGTTATATGTTATTGCAGTAGTCCTTTGAGTCATGCTGCATGGCCTTCCAGAAAGACCAAGATAAAATTTGAATTGAGACTCCTAATTAATGAACTTTACAGATTTTTACATTAATGGCAAGTTTGAAAAGATCAAGGCAAGGTAGGATTTTAGGAAATAACTGTTTAAAATATTCTCTGGGTTATTGTGTTTCATTTCTGTAGAACGACTAGGCCCAAGACCAGATTTTTACCTGGTCTTCACATTAACATTTTTATCTGATCATCCTCCATCAGTTGCTATGTATTATGCACATATTTGCACACACTTTGTTTCAACACAAATTCTTCCATCATGGGGAGACCATTTCTCTTTTACTTGTGTTCCAATCCAAATCAATATCCCAGGAAGAGATCCAACTCACATCCTCTGTGTCTGCATTTCTGCTCCTGACAGAAGTTGTACAACATTAAGTCTTCAAATGCTCAGAATTTGCACTGAGTGCATTTGAATGGATACTGGGATATACAGTTCCCTGCACAGCACATCACATTGATTCTGTCAGCAGTTACTTCTGAAGCCAGGCAAAGAGCTGACTGCAGTATCTAAGCTTCATTTCATAGAAACTTAATGTCCCTTTTTATTCTTGGGTTTGAATGAATTCTACCTCTGGAGCAGCCTGACACATCTTTGGGCATCCCCACATCAAGTCTTTCAGTTCTGTACTAAAAACGGTGCAGCCTACTTTTCTCTTCAGGACTCACCACCACAGTGCGGGATAGAATTATTTTCTTTGATGATTTTCTCATAGGGAATTCCCAGTCAGTAAGACACAAAACAACAGAAACAAGCCAATGAAAGTATGACTACATTACATTCATCTTTAGCCAAATAACCTCTAGACTCATAACATGAGTCAATGATCTCCTGGTACACAAAAAGGAAGCCAATAAATGAGGGCCATTAAGAAGATCAATAACAGCATACAGGGAAGAGAATGGTGTTAGTCATCGCTGTGATGTTGAAATGTTCTTATACTTTTCTTTAAAGCTTCTAAGAAACACCTTTTTTGCTGGTACTGAAGACCATGCAGAAGCCATCTTCATTAAGAAAGATTTTACAATGAGAAGCCTGAAATAACTCTATCACCTTTCATTCACCAGAAAATCCATAGGACAGAAGCATTTGTGTGTTTCATCACATCCATCAGCTGTATATTGCTGTAGTCAGGGAAGCTTGCCCTTGCCTCTAGTCTGTCAGTATCTTCAATTTATCCCACGTGGGGTTACCTGAGCTCATTTCTTGGTTTTCATCCTTTCCTTAATTGATGAAACTAAAGCAAAGTGACAGGTACATAGATACTAAACAGCACAACTGAGCTAGACCTCCAAAGGACTCAGACATTCTGACAGGGCTCTTTTAATTTAGTCAGCTTCTTTGAACATGCAGCCACCTGAGAATAAGCCCTTGAATTTCACCATGTGTGTTCTTGGAGGTGGCACAGCCTTTGCTTTTACATAGCCCTAAGCAGGAACCCACACAGAGTGATGCTGCAGGAAATTATATTTGTGACTCACAGCTTTTCCACAGCGTCCACAAGACTTCACAGTTTGGTGACCCCAGATGGGCATGGCACTGGGCCTGGAAAGGGGATCTGGTTTTTGGACCTGGGACAACACTTTCTGGTAAGGACTTTTCCAAGTGGCCCAGAGGTCAGGTGCCATACCAGGTGGCTAATGCGAAGTCCATGTTTCCTTCTGAATTATGGGGTTCTCAACATCAGGCCATGTAAGGTTCAGGGGTTGGATTTAAAATCCTTGCTACTCTTCATACTTTTCATATAGAAAGCTTTCAGAAGAGTTTTTTGCCAAGTTTCAAAAAAGAACTCTTATAACGGTACCAGCCACTTGAGGTACGGAAGAAGCATCAATGATGTGGTTACACAGCTCCCTGAATTCCTGCAGACTGTGGCTGGGAGGAACTGCCCAGGTGTTTATTTGTCCCTGTGTTTGTTTTGCAAGAGTTGGTTTTTAAGAATTATCTCCTCATCTGCAATTAGAAGCCATTTTTAGAAGTTTTTTATACAAAGGCAAATGAAGAACTCAAAAAAAAAAAAAAAACCACCACCAACAACAAAAAAAAAAGGGGGAAAAAAAAAAAAGAAACCATCCTAGTTACTTGTGCTATTTACAGCTTCCATAAGTCTGTTGGTCCCTGGGTGGGCAGTAAGCCATGGGTGAATTTGGGATGCCTTTGGAGATTTGATAAGGTGGGAAAATGGAGAAGAAAAAGTGCCACTTCTCAAGTAGATTCAAGCAAGACCAAATACTTTGTTGCTGTAAATTGAAGAAGAGCAATTGATTTCAGTCAGTAGCCAACAGACATGGGGTAAAAGTTGTACTGGTGTCCAGTCCAGGACCCACTTGCCATTATCCCTGAGGCCTGCACTGAGCTGAAAACGGGGTAATGCAAGATAGGGAATGAGGGAGAAAAATATGACACACAATCCTTTGCATTACATCATACATGCTTGTGCTGACTTCAGGGTCACTTAATGAAGCCTTGGCTGGGTAGGTCTCTGACCCAGCAATAGCTCTCCTTCAGTATTAAGTACAATGCAGAGCCCATTACACCACAGGCTCTTGCATATGTGTATAATGGTTCTAAGTTGGATAGGCCCCCAACAGACATTAAAAAGCACTTGATAATTAAAGTTCATATGATGCTCCACAGCCCACCACTTCACAGTCCTACACTGCCCATCCTGCTAGCCATAAGCTTAGTTCCCAGCCCTTGCTTATGAGTCCCATGCCTCTATAATTTTCAGCATACTGCTCACACTAATTTAACAAGATCTCTGCACAGGTCTGAAAGCTGGCCTATGTTGAATCACATTAACAGGCCCAACAGCACACGCAGCTCAATTTTTTTTTTAAGCTCAGAAGTGTGTTTCTGTGTCTGTTTGCTCTCTCTTCATTTCTTAATATGCTGCAATTAAATTAATGAGTGAGACTTCCAGATTCCCAGCTCTGCAATTTTAACTGCAGGACTTGGCAACACTGACTTCACCAGCTCGCTCTCTTGTCTGGTCATGAAGGTCTGCTTATCTGCTCATTAATCCAGTCTGAAACCCTGATGCTTTGCTCCTTACCACTTTCACTTATATGATCTATAAAATCAAAAATGGAAATGAAAAAGAAAAGAATAAAAAAAAAAAGCAGTTGTTTTGAGACCTTTGAAGTAGCTGAAATGTATCTTACAAGCAGCAAATGCTTTTTGCGGAAAACCTAGAAACTTGAACAGACATTTCGCAGTCTTCTGTTAACTAGCCAGGCATTGGTGAAGCATGTATGAAGAATACCCATCTGAGATGAATTTCATTTACTAGTAAGCTTTGTTTTTACTAAGGAGGAAAAAGGGAACCCGAGAAAGAGTTAAGAATTTCCTTGTCTCATTACTGGTGACCTTCCATTAGTCACTGAAAATGAAACGGCTTGTAATGGGATCCTGTGGTTTCCATGGCTCTAGAAAAGCCATTTTTATGAGGTTGCTGCTTGATGACTCTGATGAGTCACACCTCATGAAAAAAGAAAAGGCGGATTTGAGAGCAGTGAGTTCCAGCAGTCTGGGGATATGAATGGTCCCCAGAGGCCTGTCTCAGGGAGGAGCACTGTCAAAGGCTGGGGCACAGGTCCACCCTGGTCTCAGAGGGCCAGCCCAGAACTGCTGGGGATGCTGCCAATACATGTGCACTCAGTGTCGGGGAGCACAAGTGGAGCCATGTTCACAGAAATGTTGAGGAGGAATAGAAAGGCAGCTTCTCAGAACATGCTTGGATTTTTTGCAAGTGTCAGACAGCACAACAGCCATCATAAAATTATGTTTTTCTCTTTCTTACTATGGTTTTCTATGGCATTCACAGTAAATTATACACTCATAGAATCGTTTAGGGTAGAAAAGACATCTAAGATCATCAAGTCCAACCATTAACCCAGCACTGTCAAGTCCATGTCTAAACCACGTCCCTAAGCACCACTTCTTTTAAATACCTCCAGGGATCGTGACTCAGCCACTTCCCTGGGCAGCCTGTTCCAATATCTGACCCTTCACCAGCTTCATTGCCCAAACCTGGACACACTCCAGTGCCTCATACTCAGAAAAAATAAAACACCCAGAAGAAAATAAAAAGGGTAAAAAACCAACTCCCCCTGTTTCCACCACTACCACCAAAATAATTTCAGAACCATCATGCAACCTTAAAGGTTTTGGATAAGCTACGTACAAGCTATTTTGAATGTATTGCTAACATTAATTGATGTAATAATGTTCACTTGCAGTTGCTCTATGTTGAGTGTACCTACCTGTAACATCTATTAAAAAGATGGAATTTCTTTTACGAGGAATTTAATACAGTAACACTCCAACAATATATGTGAAAGAGGCCTTGAGCTATTTAATATTATGGAAAATTTTAAATACTTTATGAAAGTCAGCCACTTGAATTCAAACTATTTCTGCTGATGACTGGAGCAGAAATAATATTCCTCCAACTTCAAGAACGACAACAAGGAAAATCTGAGGAACTACAGACTAGACGACTTCACCTTAGTTCCTAGGAAGCTGATGGAGACAACTGTCCTGAGAAGCATTTCCAAACACACAAAGGATAAGAATGTGATTGGGAACAGTCAGCGTGCATTTACAAAGGAAAAATCTTGTTTAATCAACCTAGTAGCCTTCTACAATGTCATACACTTCCTTTGTATGTCCGAATTCAGTTTGGCACTGCTTGCTCATTCATACAGGCTTTCTGCCACTTTTGCTTGATTTCCGATGCTTTGAGATGGTGCTTTCCTGGGCATCCATCACTCCTGGACTCCTTTTCTCTCTGTAGCCATATTCCATAGGATTCTTCCAAGCAGATCTCTGAAGCGATTGTTATGAATGAGTGTTTTGAGATCACTTAAAGAACCACTGGCAAAGGTATCAGTAAAAACAGGTTTAATATAAAAGCAACAGCACAACAAAGTTCGTTGGCAAGGTTCACTCTGCTGCTTACTAAGTGGCTAAGGCACACTGAGTAAAAGCAACAAACAAAAATCCAGAGTCAATCAATCCAAATCAAAATAAACCAAAAACTATCTTTGTGTTTGTTTGTGTGTGTGTGTGTGTGTGACAAAAGGATAGAAAGGCTAAGGATAAAAAGGAATAAGGTCTAAAGGCCTGATATCACTTAATAGCATTTAAACTCAGCAGTACGTAAACTTACCAACGTTTAACTTAACTTACAATTTAACTTAACACTTTAGCAATGGATTCATATAGGATGTACTTTGTCACAACAGTAACTTACTTACAGGCCTAACTTAATTACATATCTGAAGTACCTAAGAAGAATCTAGGAGAGCAACATTTCTCCCATATTTGATATAGCATACGCACACTCGCATGCACACAGACACAAGGAGTCTGTACAGGGTACCTGTAAAAAAGTCTCCTCAAAGCCTTTGCATCCTCTCAATGGGCAAAGAGTCAAGGCTCAAGGAGTGGACTCCAGGATCTGTCCTTGCTCAGCAATCCTCTGAGTGCAGCAAATCTGAGAGGCCCCACTCAGAGGGAGGTTGCTGGTCACAGTCCTTTGCAGTCTGGGAGAGCTCAAAGAGTCTCCTTTAGGACTGCTGTTTATAGGGCCGCAAGAAAGTGGGCTTTAGCCATAATAGTGTTTCATCCTGGCTGCACTTCGGGTCAGAAACTTTCTTTGAAAGTGTGAGAACAAGAATGTTATGCCATTTAGTTAAAAAAAAGCTTCCAATGCTGTTCATAAAATAAAAAAGCAGGGACTGGTCAGAGAGCACAAGTACTGGAAGCAGAAAGTGTTTCTTATAATCTCAAGAGGAGCTGAGCCCAGGTGCTCTTTGTCAAGGTCGAGGCCTAAGGAGCATTTCTTAGATCACAGTGTGGCCCGAAAAAGAGGCGGGAATGGGAGGATGCACCACTACAGAGGCATATTTTGCTCTCCTGAAATCCAGGCCTGTGATCCTGCTTCTTGGCCTGCTCCCTCCTCTTAGGGTTTTCAACTCCACAGCCCCCTGGTCACTGCAGCCAAGGCTGCCTCCAGCCCTCATGTCTCCAACCAGTTCTTCCTTGCTCATAGAATCAGGTCCAGCAAAGAACCTTTTCTTGTTCACTCCTTGACCACTTGTTTGTACAGCGTCATATCTTTGCTCAATACTTTTCTGCATCGATGGATATCTCCCTTTGAACATTGTTTTGAGTTTGCAGCATTGACAGTGAAAGCTGTTCTCAGTAGGCACGAATGCCAGGAAGCCACATGCTGCTTCACTTTGTTTCCTGACTGTACCAGCATAACTCTTAAAAATGAGACTTCTGGCACAAATAACCACAATCGCACTGACAGGATATTCCATCATCACTGTTTAAAATGTGATGTTTAGTGAAAACTCTGCTGGATGTATCTTCATGATTATTCACACAAAAAAATCAAATAAAAGAGAAGTGTTAAGGTCCCAATTCAGAAAAGCAATGAATATTCCCTTTAAGCTCTTTTTTTATACCAACCTGAGTTTGGCAAAATATTAAAGTTAGCATGCTGAAGCCCTCTGTCTAATGTAAGGTTAACTCTCATAGAAGTTAAGATGAATGTTTTACCATCCTCCTTCATCTCTACAGTGAGATTCTAAACATTCTTTAAAATATCACCTCTGCAGCACTGTCAACAGAAAGCAGTAATTTTGGCTGCCCAAACTGAAATACCTAGGAGAGCCTTTGTTTCCAAGGATGGGTGCACAAAACTCTTTGAACACAAGACAGTTTTTAAAGACATGGAAACTGGAGTTCCAAAAAAACAAAGGCAAGGAAAATCACTAAATAGCTATGAAAAGCAGTCTGTAACTTCTGTGTTGCCTGATTTTTAATGGTTGAAAATTGGAATCCTAATGTTATACCAACACGTTTTTACATTTTCAGTAGAAACAGATGGAATAATGTTGCTCATGCTATGCCAACACTATGTTGTCTTTATTAAAATTGCTCCAAGGCATAAAACCTGTATATACAAAGGTAAGGGGTGGGGAAAGCTGGCAACTGCCTTGGATGTTCAGGCTTGAGTCCTCTAACTCTGAGCCAGCTCTGTGCATCACTGAGAAATCCCCACAGCTTCATGAAGGGTCAAGCGGAAGGGAAGCTGGGTGCAGTGCTGGGTGCTGGGTGAACTGTGTCCGTGAGACCCTTGACCTGCCAAAGGCAGTGGAGACCACGAATAAAAAGGAACAAGAAGAGAAGGGGTAACATGTACAAAATTAAGAAAACCAAGCTTCACAAATTAAAGCAGCAGAGAGAAGTACGAGAAGAATGAGATTTAAAAAGGACATCATTGAACTGAGAATTATCATCAGCTTATCTTTAAATCCAGGAAAACCCCCCCCAAACTTTCCTTCCCTATCTTGCTCAGAAATTAACCCCATTTACAACAAATGAGATGCGGAGCAGACAGGCTTCTGTGTGTGTGCATACATATATAAATGTGTCTTGAATATGTGCTTCTCCAGTATGATCCAAAGCCACTGAATTAGATGGAACCATTCCCATTTGGCTTCAGTGGGTTTTGGACCAGGTCCCCAAACTCTGGGATTCAGCTTTGAAAAAAAAGAAAGGGACAATAAAATGCCAGATTAATTCTCATTCTGAAAAATCTGATCTGATCTACCAGAGAGGGGAAAAAAAAAAAAAAAAAAGAGGGGGAAAAAAACGCCAGACCAAAAAACCAAAACAACAACCCCTCCTCAACTTTTAATCTTCCAACCATATAAATGCCTTCAATTAACTAACATTGATTTCCCTTTGCTTATACTGAGAACTTTTATGTCCCAAAAGGAAGCAGTAAAAATATTTCCATAATAACCATAAAGATCACCGAAAAGAAAATAAAGTTTTCTGTTTCATTACCTTTTCTGTGTGGTAATCAATTACAGAGGAAGAACAGTACAGGTTCAATTAAGTAACTAAATAAAAAGGAATTAAAAGCCACAGGGGATCTTTATTTTACTTATGTTCAAGTAGGGTCCAACTCCGGGCCTCATTGACTTGTTTGTACCGTATAAAGAGGTTTAATTTCTGTGAACCAGTCTGTCAGCATTAGCCGATCATAATTAGGAAAATGGGGTTAGAGAAAACAGAGGTACTGAAAATAGCTTTTCCCAAGTGTAACCTTCCCTCCTCTCTGCTTCTTTCCAAATGGGATTATCCTGAGCTCTCAGCACATAGCAAAGTAAAAATGAACCATTCAGCAAAACAAAGGTTCTTCCTTTGAAACATAAGATACAGCTCAGGAAAACATCGAATTCTCTGTCCCAAATTAGCAAAGGCCTGAGCACATGCTCACCTTTAAGCACTTGCTTAGATCTTCCACTGACTTCAGGTTTAGCATCTGCTTAAAAAAGCTCTCTGTGTCTTGCAGAATTGCAAGTTCAAACTAAGTGCTGAGAGATTCATTTAAAAAGGAAATATGAATTTTTTTTAGAACTTGAAAAAAATAGCTGCGGGTTGGGTTTTGGGTTTCTTATTTTGAAGACTGGGTTCTTATTTTAGGCAAATAACTCATGACTTCATTACAGACAGCCAGCTTCATATGGGCAAAAACAAAGCTCCTGGAGACATACGCAGTATTAAATTTGTGCAGATAGCTGAATGGAAAATTTCAGAGGAACTGGCACCTACAGGATGCTTTGCCAATGGAAAGCAGTTTTGTGGGGATCTTGGATTACATATACATGTCTGCCAGTGCATACACACACACAAAAATTACCACAGGAAAATTAGTCATTTTACTGAAGGCAATACCAGAAATTTCAGAGACTCAAATGAAGCCATCGTTTCATCCACAGCCTTTACACACACTGGCTGGGACTCATCACCTCTAACCCCTGAAGCCTCACAGTCACTTGTCCCAGGCTACACCAGCCACATGTGTGGGTGACTGGGGGTGGCACCTAGAGGGGCAAGTGGACTATGTCTCTGGCACTGCATATAGGCACATAGCAAAGTGACCAAAATGCCTTCCAATCTCCTCAGTCTGGTCTTGAACCTGCAACACACCTGCTCAGCTTCATCAGGGACCTGTGGCATCCCTGTTCAACCATGGTTCACCATCCCCCTCTGCAGCAGGGACCCTCAGGGCTCAGCATTCCTGCAGCCAGCCCTCCTTCCCACCCTCTCTAGCCACCAATTAAAGAAGAGCTGAAGGCAAGAAAGCACCACCACCCCTGGTAGGGCAGCTGATGCTCCACCAAGCATTCAACTAGACCATATAGAGAAAAAGAGAGATTGTACCATCACGTTTCATGAGCCATCAGTATAATTGTACATCTCACCAAGAGCTGCACCTCCAAAGAGCACAATTTGAGAAAAAAATCACTCTCAGAAATCTGTTTACAAAAAGATAGCTTGGTATAGCTCATAAATTAAGCCACTCTGCTTCACTGCCAAAATATTCAACAAATTTCTTTTTTGGACTGCTCCTTTTTCATTCCTTCAGGCTACGTTTAACCAAGCAATCTCCCTATAAATCCTGGCTCCTGCTGCCATTCACAATGCAGTGGGTCTTGTTTAGAAATTCTTAGAATCGGTGCATTCCTGCTGCATGACAATCCTTCAGCTTCTTCCCTTTTGAAAGGAACAAAATGGAAATCGGTCCTTCTCCAAGTTTATCAGAAGGGCAGCCAAACACTGATGTTATACAGTAAGATCTTGAACTGGGAACTAGGCAGCTATTTTAATCAGTGGGCTTATTTCACATCTGTCAAGGACAGTATATTTAGACCTGGACAAGCTGTTTCTTCCCTGCACCCCGATCTAAAAAAATGACCCAAGCAGAGCAATTCTCAGATGGACTCTTAACACACTTTGGCAAACCCTTGTGAAAGAGTTTAGATAACACACCAGCTATCAGCAGGGCCAGGATTTAAAAACAGCAAATAAATGTCTTTGACTCGTAGAGCTGGAGCCATCACTGCTGTTTAATCAATCGTGGCTATTCGATCATACCTTCTAGGCACCATCAGATTTGAGCGAACCACTCAGGTCAAGGCACCAAAATAAGACAAGTTCTTTCGTCACTGCTTACCCACCCAGAGTGAAGCATATGTGAAGTCATGTAAGTGATGACCTCTGGGTGACTGACAGTAAATAGAGCAGGAAAGCTCTCCTGAGCCAGAAAGAAGAAAGAGCTTCTTTAAGGTACCCCTTCCTAGCCATACCACCAGGCAGTACTGCAGCAGGCTGCCAAGCCTTTTCAGAAGTGCATGGCCCCATCTTTGGGCATCAAAACAAGCAGAAATATTTTGGAAAGACCTTGCCTCCAAACTAGCTGTGCTTACCACAGTGCAGAGGTGAGAACAACTGGATGGGGACCAGCCTCTGCTTAAAATTCAGGGGTTTGGTTAGTTGATAAAAGAGGAATGGAGCAGATGCAAAAACAGGATCTTTAGTGAGTGTTGGCAGTATAGTCTGCAGTGTCTGCAGAGATTACTGGGGTTTGTCCACTTTTATCTAGGGCAATAAGAAGTCATTCTATGCCCTACTGCTTGGCTGGAAACATGAAAAAAGGTATGGATTTAGCCACCAGAAACAAACTGCTGCTGCAGCATTTCATTGCAAGCACTTTTCTTTCTTTTTAATCAGCCATTTGGATAATAAAAGGATTAAAAATGAAAGCATTACTGTCCAGCACGTTGTAAGATACCAGAAATATTACCAATCAGTCTCACCCAGCCTGCCATATGTTTTGTCTCATCAGCTGGAGCTGTGGGCTACAGCAGGAAGAGGAGATGCTTGTGCTATGAACAACAAAGTTTGCAGCCTGTGCACTACCTGCAGGGACTACAGCTTGTCTGCTTCAACTTTGGCACAGAGCTGCCTTTAATGTCAAGGCAAAACACAGGTAGTTGGCATGGTATTGTCTTCCCCATTCTCCTCACTAGGAGCTGAACAGTTTGGATTTGGGACCTCCTGCAGTCAAAAACCCAGAGTCTTAGAGCCATTTGGGCTTGCATTGTATTGATAGGCAATGAGAGGAAGCACCATCCTCTGCACTCATGCAGAGTGTCTGTCCTTTGAAGGACTTCTCAGCATGCTTTTATAACCATTAGAGTAGTAATAAAATACTGAAGCAAAATGCAATCTGAACCAATCACCACCAAACAGGATTTCCATATACTTCCACAAGGACTTCCATAAACTTCCTACTTCTCCACTCTTCTACTTTTTTATGTTTTAAAGGGAGAAGAAAAAAAAGCTAAGTTAAGGGTTATTGTCTTGGATATGCCAGTGGACAAACTGCCTAGTAAGGCTGAAATTCAATGACCTGTTCATTCACCACACAACCACCCAGGGACTGCTCCAGACCCACCCACCACAACTCTTCAGGGTGCCCCTCTCTAAGCGCTGTACAGGGAGCG